>NC_087476.1:31813903-33118903 GCF_036417665.1 Passer domesticus
CTTATTTATAGTCTATAGAGCAGGTTCATAGGTTGTAAATAACAAAAAAAAATATTCAAGGTGCCTATAAATTCCCTTAAATGTCTACGTTCAATTTATATACCAGTACAAAAAACTAAGTAATGTACATTACCACAACAGAAGCTGTAAAACTGCAATCCCAATTCCATTTTATTCCTTAAGCAAGAAACTAGTGTTTATAGGGAATAGATACCCCCATTTTCTTGGCTACCCTTACAAAAACATAGAGATAACAAGAAGTAACTGGAAAGAATCAGAAATACAAAGAAAAAAAAAACAACTTTTCCATTTCTGTAAAGTAATTTTCAGTACTGAATCATCTAAGTCACATTCATTAATAATAACTTTTTCATAGTGGGAAGAAAAGGAAAAAATAGATTTCTAAGATGAGACAAAAATTCTTCATCACTCCCTAATGCAGTAATCATCTTTCCACCCTACACAGAGCTGTGCCAACAGAGCTGAGCACAGGCAAGTGTTTGTAAATTCTGGATTTTACACTGGCCTGTGATTGTCAACTACCCACAGTGGGACTGGTCAACTTCTAGGGGATGCTAAAGGCCAGGCAGCAATGACCTGATGCATGTCATCCCTGGGCTCTTATTCTGTGAACACAATTGAATTCTTCCTTCAGAGAGAAAGAAAATTCAGTAAATTCTGTAAGATTTCCCTCAGCAGGAAGGAGAACGCTAACTTTCTCCTTCTCATTGTTCATTCTGTTACATGAAGAAAATCTTCTGGTTCCAGGCAAAGTTAAGAGGATCTGAAAAGATTTTGTAAGACTTGAGTGCTCTCAGTATTACATTCCCTCACAAATACTTCTCAAATGAAAAAACAAACCACTCCAAGGCTGAGAATAGACAACTAATAAAAGTTTAATTAATAAGAATTTTGAGTATATTCTATTCTCTTGCATCCTTAAAGAGCTTCAAAATAAAGGAAAAAAGAACAGTGCAATGAGATGTAATTCTGTAAGACCTGTAACACAGGTCTTATCCGTAAAAAGTATATGTTAAATTATCAATCAAAAAGTCCAAAATCAACCATGCTTCTAGATTAACACTGATAGCTTATTCCCTTATCCCTTCCACTTTAAAAGGGTATTTTAATCTATACTGCATCTCAGTTCACTAAAACTCTGAAGCTGTATTTGATACCTTGGTCAATGAATCCACTACTGTGCATTAAACATTTATTCCAGTAACTCATAACTCTAAATCCTTATTTTTAAAAAAAATTCTGTAGAATTGTGTAGACCTGGATCAGTCTAGTCTTGTTTTTGTGGATTAATGCTGTAACCTCAGCAGTAAATCCTCTAACTGGACAATGCCCCTCTGAAATACAAGACAGTATTTTTGAAAATTGGATTCTAAATTTCTTTTTTTTTTTTTTTAACTATTAGGTTTCTATTGAACAGATGATTTTCTTGGTTTCTTTGTAATTAGCTGGGGCCAATTTCTCCTAATTGTTTCCTGGTAATCTCGTTACTAATGAAACAAGGATAGTTTGTGATCTCTCTTTCAGGAAGCCTTTTTTTCCCAAGGAAATTTTGAAGACAGATTTGCAGATTTGCCAGCAATGTTACAGCTTTTGGGATTCTTTCTAAGTACTTGTAAGCTCTGGTGGTGTGACGTAGCACTTGGGGAGCAGTCTGACATCTCCTGCTGTCTTCCAGACTGCTTTTTGCCTCTCGATTGCATAAAGACTGAGCACTCTCAGAAGTATTTTAAACACGCTAGGTGCGTTCAGGAACAAAAATACCAAATTTACAAGACTTAAAGGAAAACGACAATTTTCCTCTTTCTAGCATTTGATCTTCATAAGCACGAGGTGCTTTAATTTACCTAATTCAGGATTTCAGTCTACAAACAAGTCTTCAGTTCAAGCATTTTTGGAAGCTCACTTTTCAGGGATTAGAAATGTTGGGAACCCAGGTACCTTAGACATTAGAATTCCCCAAACCTGCAGTAGAGTGGGAGGGGAGGGGAAGTCAATAGGATAACCTGTCGAAGAAAGGAGTATCTGGTTTTCCCTAGCTAGAGACTGCCATAAACTATCTTTTAGTTTTTAAAGGATGTATAGTTTTTTGTATTTTGGCTTCACGGGAAAGCTTTTTAAAATGTAAAATCCATACAAGCTAGAGGTCAAATGCACCTGAGGCCATGACTTGCAATTTCACTTTAGTTGGCGCGGTAACGCTGTACATTTTGCAAAATCCAACTTTTGGATTTGAATACGATCAGGCCACAGAAGATTTTAAGATCAATAGGAATCTTTGAATCTCGCGAAGACCTTCTCCCCGAGCTTGAGCGAGGTGAGAGGCCGGCGGGCCCAGCGCTCCGCCATGAACTTCCGCACTCCTCTAACTTCATTCATTTTACCCGAGCCACCTCCTCGTCTCCCAAAAGCTGCTGCCTCCAGGCTGATGGAGGAGGGAGCGGGAGAGCCTGAGGTACTGCGGGGCGCAGCGCTGCTGCGGCCATTTTATCGTCCCGGGGCCGGGAAAGCCGGCGGCTCCCGCGGCGGGCGAGCCGCGGGTCGGGCAGGCCAGCGCCGTTCGCGGCGGCGGCGCCCTCCGAGCCCTCGCCCTCCCGCGCTCTCGGGGACGCGTGCGGCGGAGCCGCGGCCAGGCCCGCCTGCCCCGACGGGCGCCAACGGGCCCGGCTCGCGGGTGCCGGCGGCGGGCGCGCTGAGGGAGGAGCGGGCGCGCTGCCGCCGCTTCCTCCTGCGCGGGGGCCGGAAGGCAGCGCGGCCCGGCAGCGGGAGAGGGCCGGGCCTCGGCGGTAGTGCCGCCGTTGCGGGTCAGCCACCCAGCCTTCCGCAGTGGGGGCGGGCAGGCCGGGGGAAGGGCCGGGCCCCGCCGCCGCGCTGGGCGATGGAGTGAGGGAGCGCTGCGCGGCAGCGGGAAGATGGCCGGTGGCGGCGGCGGCGGCTGCAGAGACAGCTTGTTTCTGGAAGGTGCGTGCAAGGCTGCGAGGAGGGAAACGTGGCCCGCGAGCCGCGTTTCCCTTCTGGCGACCAGTAAAGGGGCACGGCACGAAGTGGGGAATGGGGGAGGGAGCGTGTGAGTTCATATGGGGTGGGGGGTGGGGGTTATGGGTCCCCTTTGGGTGCGACGACAATGAGAGGTGGCTTCGTGGTGGGGGAAGGGTGGCCGCCGTGGTGAGGTCTGGTGAAAAGAGACCTGCTTTGCAGGGAGGGCTTAGTGAGGGCGATTTGGTTGGTTTTTCTTTTTTTCCTTCTTTCTTTCTTTTACTGCTCCGAGACGCTGGGAGTGCGGTGTTTCTTTCCTTTGTCGGGGCAGCGCCGAGAGCAGCCCGGGCTCGGTGCGGCGGCAGGAGCGAGCCGCGGCTCGGCGGGCGGTGGGCTGGGGGCGGCGGGCAGGGTGAGAGGGGAGGCCGGGGCTGCATTGCCCTGCCCTCAGTCCGCTCCCAGGCCCCGGCCTAGCCCGTATTCTTTGGCCCCACCATAAAATAAGTCTTCGCCTGCTCCTAAAAGGCTCCTGTAAAGGTTTGGGACTGAGTTTAATTTTGTGAGGGGGGTAATGCTTATAATTGTGATACGAAGGGGATGATGAACCTTATTACTTGCATTTCAAAGAAACCTTTTGCGTTTGTAAAGCGCTGACTTTTTTTTTTCTTTTTGTTTTTTCTTTCTTTTTTTTTTTTTTTTTTTTTGTTACACGGTTTTGGTGTCTTGAGGGGTTTTTCGTTTATCACTATAAAGCTTTTAATTAAAATGCAAAAAGCCTCCTGAAATGGGGATATTTTTAAACTGTTGAGTCTTTATAGTTTCATTGATACATCAAAAAATTTCCTGCTGTAGTCTTGCAAAATTGCTATAAGCACATGTTCTGATGGCATAGACCAGTAGGCTGGTAAATTCTGCCAAATTACCATGATGATGACAAAGAAAAAAATAATGAAATTAAATACTCCTCATAAGCAGAGTTTTTCAAGTCAGGAATAAGTTTAACATGGGAGATTTGCAGTACCTGTATTACACAGAACATAACCTCTCGCAGATTTTCTCTTGCTGCAGGGTTGGAAATTGGCTTTTTATTACAAGACATTCTGGAGTAGATATACTGTGTGAACAAAATACTGCTTGTTTTTTTGAATAATTAATCTGGAATTTTGATGTTCAGAAATTCTGGTTAATAACCGCTGTCATGTTACCTCCCTTATACCTTTAAAGGATTTGGTGGTGAAATGCAGACACCCCATTTTTTTCCTGAAGTCTCCACAGACTATGGTGAGGTTTGTGCAGACAGCTAAAAGTGTCAAGGTGATGACTAGTCACTGTCTTCTATGTGCACCTTGAGTACTTGCTGGCTGGTCACATGGCTAAGAGAATATGCATTTCATATGCAATATTCACACTTTTTTTGCTTACGAATTTTTATTCCAACAGCAGGAGCAATACAATACTGGATAGCATCTCCATTTGAAGCTTTGGTGCCACAACGGATGAACTGAGCTATCAGCTGGTTTTGTGTTTCCCATTGTTTGGAGACACGTTCATTTTAGGACTGATGATGTGATAGAAACACTTAAGAGTGCAGCCACATGTGAAGAAAACCTAGTGTAGATGGTGGTGACAAAAAATTTATGGGGGTGGCCAAGTCCTAGTGGGTCAGTCATGCTTGGGCAGATTTAGTAAGGGCTGGTAAAATCTGTACTGATTTGAAGTAAAGGGAAAAGGTTTTCAGATGTTATTTGATAGGTACTTACTAGAGATATTTATAGAAAAAGTACAGGCATAGAAAATCTATAAATACATATATATACATGAGATTTTTGGCAATCTGCAGTCTGGAAGGGTAGCATATTAGATCAACCTAATGATGTTGCTGTTACCCTAAGGCTAGACAGGAAAGAGAGTTCCACATTTGTGAAACAAGTATAGTGGGGACAGAAAAGGGGATTGAAGTGTGCAGAGCAGGAAATATGGCAACTTCTATTGCTGGATGATGGTTATTGATACGTGAGCCTAGAGCTGTATCTATAACTTGTCTGAGTGTGTATATTTTATGGAGTCCTCTGTAGGCTGTGTAAGCAGCAACCAAAAATTGTTTACTTAATGTTTTCAGAGGTGTTTTCTCAAAGGCTGGCAAAGGGGAGGGGCAGGACTCCTCTGTCCATCCCTGCCTTAAATGTGCACAATAGAACTGTGGGTGAAATGGATGTCAGCTCTATCACCAGTTAAACTCAGCCTGAGGGACACTGTGCTGCTTAAATACATACCTGTGTGTGTGTGTACTTGCATGTACACAGACATTTCTGGTGCTGTCCTGCTTATGTTGACTATCAGTCAGACTTAAGAAAATGTACAGTTAAGTGAAATAAATTACTTTTCAGTATGACAGTTGTTCAGAATTTTGGTTTTGATTCCACATGTCCGGTGGGATACTGCTTTTCTTTCATTTAGTGTAACAGATGTTACTGTGAAGAAATGTGTCTGTCATTCTACTGTAAAAGTGCTTCCTCTTAACATTTTTATTATTCTATTCTCCGGTAAAAACAAAATGGTCTTTCTGAAAGGGTGTTCCTTGAATGATTGATTTGTTGCCTTTCTGGTAATACCATTCTTAAACATAGTGATTCATAGTAATTCATGTTTTTTGTCCAGTTCTGTGTATCTAATGTGCATAATTTTTATGCTGTATTATAAAGACAATTTAATGGAAATGTGAAAAAGATCCCTAGGACTATAATGGAGTCTTTTTAAAGCTGCATTTGTTACCATTCTGAAGCAGTGATAATAGTTGATTGCGTATATGTGGATATACAGGGCCTGTGTGATTACTTCACTTGAGGTGCCAGGACTGTTAGAAGCGTGGAAAGTACTCTATTTTTGTTATTTAATCTAGATGCAAGTGAAATTAGTAAAACTGTTCTGAATTTGCTTTTTTAAAGTGATGTTTCAAAGTTATGGGCCGAACATGGAGAAATTGCACTAACAAAGTATTTTTCTTACATAGAATTCTTTTCTGGTGTGGAGGAGGAGAAGTTTAGTGATTAGAAATTTGCGTCTGCAGCAGTTCCTGTGTTTTTAAATTGATAGTCACGTCTAAAATATAAAGAATGGCAAGCAAACTCATTTGGACTTAAGGTAGGAGGCATGTTAAGGATGTGGGACTGGAGAGTACTGTTGATCATTACCTTGGAGAAAAATTGCAGGAACTCTTGTTTTCTGACTCCTTCACTATTACTGAATTGCAAGGAAATTATAATTTCTCTTTTCCAACATGAAATTTAAAGTTTACCTATGTTTGTGCAGTAGATAATAGGTAAACTTCAAAATACTTTCCAGAATAAAGGAAAAATATATTAGTCTTTCCTATTATTTTGGTCTCGTGGTGATTACAGTAATGATGCCGAGAACCAGTATTGAATTTTCTTTATGAGGATCTCCTGTCTAAGGAATGTTGCCAGTCTCTAGCTTCAGAGCTGTTGAGATATTTAAGTGCAGTCGTGGCAGGAATTTGCTCAATTTTCATTCCTATTTCTTGGCTACAGGTTGCGTAATAACAGTAAACAAAACTATGTGGTCTACCTGTTAGCAGGAGTAGTATAAACTTCACAGTTGTCTGCCAGAGGATTCCAGAAGACAGCTTTGTTCTTCTTTCAGTTCACATGTAAAGAATTGTCTCCACCAAAGCAAGAGTTGTAGACTTACGTGTTTTCTTAAAGGTAGCTGAGATTCTGGGGTGGTAAAGAATCGTGCAGCTTTTGTGTATTAGTGTAGAGTTACAGACCTACCTTTTGAAGTGGTGGTAAGCCCCTCCTCTCTTTTTTTGTTTCTGTTTTTAATCATACCAAGAGATCTCTGACTGGAATAATACAAATTAGGAGGGTAGAGTGGAGTTTATATTCAGGTAGAAGACTTGAAACATTTCTACCTGCCAGACTTTTCTACCTGCAAGACTCTTCTCTTTATTTTCTTCTTAACAGTGAAATTTGATTATTAATTGTTGTAATTGTCTCTGATAAATCTCTGGTGCTTTGTTTGTGATCTAATGGAGATTGTGATTAGCTTGAAAATGTGGAGAATAGTTGTTTCAGTTGTCATTGATCTTCTGTGTCTATATGAACTCCTGCTTTGTGATGTTGAATTCTTCTCTGGTTTACATCTGTCCCATCAATGTCCAGACAGCTTCTGTTTCTTCTGTTTTTCTTGTGAGGTTTCTTTTTTTTTTTAATGAGAAAGTGTGAAGCCTGTGACTTCCACAGCTTGTTTATAAATCCCAGTCCTTGGACCCATTCAGACTTTTTTTCCAGTACTGCACATATATCTTCTTAGACTTGAAGAATGTTCAGCTGTCCTGTCCAGTGGTTTTGAGAATAGGAAACCTTCTGGCTTGAGTAACAGGTTGTTTTCTATGAATGAAACTCACTTGTTGAGAACTATTTCTCAACAAAGTCAAATTGAAAACATTTCTTACTGTCTTATTTTTTTATCCATGCCAGACTAACTTGGGTGATAGGTGACATGAAATAAAAGGAAAGACAGGGTGCTTCTTAAAGTATGTAGAAAGATACTAAAAATAAACCTAATTTATTTATTACTGCTCTATAACATATGTTGCAATATGCTTGGGAGCACATTCTAAGGTAAAAGCCTTTGTCCCAGTCCTCTTCCACATCATCACCTCCTTAGTTTTGAGACAGGATTCTAGGAGCCCAGGCTTGTCCTGAGCTTTCTGAAGTGTAAAGGATCTGTGCACAACTTTCTGGTTTTCATTGTGGAGGCATTTAGTATTTGGTAGTTTTTTCCTGAGTAACTGTTGCTATGTCCCACTTTGAGAAAACTTGCTATAAGTTTTCTCAAAGTGGGACATAGAAGCTTCTGGTGTTTGGGATGTCTCATTCACTATTTTCTGGCTCTTGGGTTTGGTAGTAAAGCGCTACTCTTTCCTCAGAAAAAGTACAGAATTTCTAGTAGGTTTTAGTGGCAAAAAAATTAGTTAAATGAGAATGTTCCTAAAAGACATCCTTACACTCTTCTTTATGTAACTATAAGTAAAAAAGCAATAGTACTAACGAAAGTAGTAACATTAATATGTGGTGGGATAGCAGACATTAAACCAACAGTTAGCAGATGTCATGCTTGCACAGATATGAGCCCGTTTAGATATTTCAGTCTTTCCCTACTTGTTTTATGTACAAGGATAAAACAAAATGGATTATTTATTTTAATGGTTTCAACAGCAACTTTGTTTTTTATTACTGTTGTTTCTGGAAGACTTGGATTTGTACATGGATTTGGTGCAGTATCAGACTCCACCTAGTCTATAGTTTTAGCTTTGTCTCATAACTGAGGAGTATCACAGTGTTTTGTGTTGTAGCAGATCCTACAATATGAGAATAGCCACTGAACTTGCCACTTTTAAATACTGCTTTGTAAGAATATGAAGGTTTTTTGAGGCATCTCATAATTTTGCCCCCTTCCTTCCCAGTAACAGGATCATCTATTTCCAACCCCCTGCCATAGGCAGGGGCACCTTCCACTAGACCAAATTGCTCAAGGCCCCATCTGACCTGGCCTCAAACACTTCTAGAGTTGGTGCATCCACAACCCCCTTGGGCAACTTCTGCAAGTGCCTTGCCACCCTCAGTGTCCTTGGCCAGTGCTTTCTTACAAGTAACAAACATGGTAGCATAACTCTTGTTTTTCCAAAACTTAAAACCCTCTTATTTACAGAGATGTAAAGGTAATTTTTTTTTTTTTTTTTACTTTTTTTACCTTACAGGTAAAAATACAGAAGTTCTGTGAAATTTGCTCGCTCCATTAAGCAGGGAAGTCAAAATTAGTGTCCCTGAAGTGAAGGTTTCAGTACTGCCTGAGCATGGTTCGGTTTGCTGCTCACAGGTGTTAGTTCCTTCAGTCAGGGGTCAGGGCAGCGAGAGGATTTGGCACAGGACAGCATATGCTTTCATCTGTGTGTGCTGCAAAGAAGAGTGTGCACAATAGGTTAAGATGCTGCAGGAGGCTGAGAAACCGAACAAAAATGGAACTATTGTGGTGGAGGATATTGTAGAGATACCAGGAACAAATCTGGGTTTGGGGAAAAAGGACAAATGTAATTTTCTTATCTTGGCAGCTCTAAAAGGCACTTGCGTTGTGGGTGAGGGGAGCGCATGTGTTAAGTTCCTTTCTTTTGGCCCATATTTTGGCACTCACTTGGTTTCAGTTTGGAAGTTTTTTAAGGTAGTGGTAGTTTTACATAGATTGAAATCTGTCTAATGCTCTGTACTTACTTTCTATGAAGAAAATTAAAGCATTAGTAAAATATTATTTTTCTTATTACATAGAATTAAATTTGTTGGCAGCTTTATCTTACACATTTAATTTTTAAAAGCATGTGTTCCTAACTTTTGTTTCTGTGTTCAGCAGCCTAGGATGCTTAATGCCTAATATTTTCAGGTTAAAATGACCTTAAGCTGTAATTAAGTCAGAATTGGTGTTTGAATGTCACGTTAGTGGGTGCGACTCCAATTTGGAATTAGAGCTGCTTGTACTCTCCACCACCCTGGAGACTTAACCACTTTCTTGCCAGAGAGATTGAACTTGCTCTGTTCTGTCTTGCCAGGTTGGCACTTTGCCAAACTTCTTTTGAATTTGCTCAGTGAAAGGTAATTGGTAGATGCAGGACAATGGCTTGGATGGGGGAGAGCATACAGCCACTCTTTACATGTGAGAAGAATAGGACATTTCCTGTTCCATCTCTGCCTGGTGATCTGTTAAGTCAGGCTAAGGTGTATTACATAGCTTAAACTTTGTAATAAGTGTTTTAGTATAAGAGCAGCTGTATTCTGCCCAAGGAGACACAATTGTTTTGAATAGCAGGTTATCTTCTGTGAAGAACGAGATTATGGTGAAGGCTGGAGACTGGAGGGAATAAATTAACAGGCTGTGGTTATTTCTTCCCAGGTTGGTCAGCAGGCCTTTAAAAAGTTTTTGTTAACAGGCAAGGGATGTAAGCACTGCATGAGGCAAGGAAACATTTCTGCATGTGTGTCACAGTAATTCCTATGAAAGAAGAATTTGGAGTGAAAGATTTTGGGGTATCTTTCTTTGAGTTAATCTTGAGTGATTATAGATAAAGAGCAGTGATGATTCAAAACTCTGTGTTAAGCCCTCCTGGCTTTTTGTTTGTTTGTTCTCAGACCATATGAGCTGAAAGCAAAGTCTCCCTGCTCATATCTCTGTGAGATTTAGTTTGTTTGTTTATTTTTATTAGAAGATTTGTCACAACAATGTTTTAGGAATGAAAAATACCAATAATACTCTGCTGGTGTGGTTAAACATATTGCTCTACGACATGATTAATATGTAATCTTAGAAATTTATGGCTGTAAGAAACAGCTGCAAAATATTTATTTTATGAGTATGTTTTTGTTCAGTGTCAGACAGTTGTTTCATTTGTACTAAAATTCATTCTACTGATGTATTTTTATTAATGTCATAGGATATAATGTTGTATTTGTTTGACATGTACAATTTTTATGGCTCATTTAGCAAAATATGAGTATCCTGCTGATGACAGAATTTAATACGACATTCTAACAGAAAGATTATTCGAGGGCCCATTAGATGAGAATTTGAACTATGCAGTAGATGTTAGGTTTCATATTTACAATTGCCTTTGTAATTTCTGAGGCTCACTTGTAGAAACATTTACAAGAGTTTGTTGTACTTTTATTTCTACCAAGGCTTACTGCTTAAGAAACAACTTAAAAGATCCTTTACAATTGGGAGTAAACTTTCAAAAGTGAACTTTGGGACTACGCTGGCCCAGGTCATTGTGATTGCATATACCTGGCCCTGGGACAGCAAAACTTGTGTGGAGATTTTACAGCTCTGCCATAAGGCAGGTATGTTGTAGCTGAATCTTTACTTGATAAATACCACAGAAAACTATCTGTCATTGATAAAGTAAAAAGTTCTTTGTCATGTAGCAAAGCCTATGTTAGATGAAAAAGCAATGCTTCATTAGGTGGAAGAAATGCTCTGTGCCCTGTGATAGAAAGAAAGAACTCATAGATCAAGGTAAGCAGGAGTTTCTTTGGATAGAGGTGGCTGAAAGGATGGTCACTTAAGAAGTTCAGTGTTTTGCTTTAGCTGTCTTTGGAGTGCTGTTTCCTGCAAAGTACTTTATAACTAGGTTCAATTAGCAAGCTGGCATGTGTTATTTTATTAAAAATGAATTGATAACCCATCTTCATTTTTATTGCTTTTATGAGTAGTTGCTGAGAAAATGTTTGTTTTTCATGGGATGTTGAAGTGATTTTTTAGCTTTTTAAACAATGAAGCCTACTTAGTGGATCTTAGTATACTGTGTCATAGTTGTCAGTTGTCAGTGCTCCTCAAACTCATTGCTGTTAGGTCTGGAGAAGTTTGGTACTTCCGTTACAAAGATTTCCGTGATCTTGATGCAGTACTCTAGTTGCATTATTTCACACCTTGCTGCATTGATGATTGCTAATTGAAAGGGAATTAAAGTAAATAGCGTATCTGGTCTGAGCAGAAGGTTGTTGCCTATATTGGTCTTGCATTTCTCTGATTTTTTTTTTTAAGAGACATAATGTACAGAGATCTTAACTGTCTGTGAATTTGCAGAGTCATAGCAAGACCCTGTGTGTGGGGCCATCCTGTATGGCCATGCAAGGAATCGTGCCTGCAGTTGACAACACAGCCAGGCCCACTGCCGGGTGCCGCTCAGAGGGACAGAGCTCTGCTGCCCCTCCCAGAGACAGTGAGCTCCAGCTGTGCTGCAGTCAACACTGGCACTTCACTGGCTTCCTGGCAGGTTGGCATTGACAGAAAACTAATCTTTGGGGTGAGGAGAAGTGTTGGTGGAGCTAGTCTATTCCTTTCCTGCCATGTTAGAAATCCACCTCAGCTGACTGCCGCCTTGTATGAGTATGAAAGCTTGCCAGTGTCTCTAAGAATTGGAGAAAACTCCAGGTATTTAGCCTTTACAGAAGGGCAAATGCAAATATTTTTCTTGCCACACAGTTTAACTAACTCTTTCATCATCCTTTCCCTACTCAATTATTTTCTGAAATGTGCTTTTTTCATGTGATCAAATATTTGAGGTTTTTTAATTGAGATTGTTGAGCATTTTCTTTGAATGCTTTTTTTACTGTCTGTTTCATGTGAATTTTGAACAATTGATAACATCAAAGAGATGTCTTGCTCTTTTTTTTGTATTTCAATTACATTTAGAGTTTCTTCTTATGGAAGAAACATTTATTGTGGAAGTGTTCAAGGCCAGGCTGGATGGGGCTCTGAGCAGCCTGGTCTAGATGAATGTCTCCCCCCTGACTCATGGCAGCAGGGCTGGCAATAGATGATTTTCAAGGTCCCTTCCAACCAATACCATTCTGTGATTCTTCTGTCCTGCATATGCAAGTTAAGTTCTTGCAGAGATTGTGGAACCTTTCTGGACTTTTAATTTCTGTATGTTTTTATAAAGGGGATAGTATCTATCTGACATAATTTATGAAACTTTACAGGATAAAACCAGAAGTATTAAATATTACAAATTCTTTTTTTCTTTCTTCTTTCTCTTGGTATGTAGATACAGTGCTTTATTTCAACCTGATATTCCAATTTCTGCAGCAAACATGGAAACTTTCTTGAAGTGTCAGTTGCCTGATTTCCAGGTAGTTTGTCTAGGTTATTAATCTTACTCTGTATGTAACCGCTTTTCAGCACTTTCTAAAAATAGATTGCCATTTGTTTAGTGCTGCTGTATTCTCAGTTGCACAAGCTTAGGTTTTATGTGAAGATGGATCCCATGGTGCATAAAAAATTGTGCAAATCACATGCATAATATACTATAAGATTTCATGCTGTGTTTTGCTCATCTTCTAAAACTATTCCAGTGTTCAGAATTTGAGGTCATCTGTGATTAATGTAACATACTGATTTGCCACAGAAAGTATATTCTGGAATTCTTGTTCAGCTGTCATCTTCCTCAAAATGGCTTGTTAGCTTTATATAATTTTTCATATTTTGAATGAATTGGCAGTTCAGAAATTGTTCTTAGGCTAACCTCACCTTTTATCCTCTATTTTTATCTATAAAATAGGAAAATACCTCTCTTAGACTTAACTTTCCTTAAAACAACAAAACTTTCTTCCTAATTTCTGAATTTTTGGTATATCTCCAAGTCTAGCAATAGAGGTCTTAGGTAAGTAAAGACTTCATAATGCTGCAGATGAAAAAATTACTTTATTGTTTGTTTCTCCTTTTTTCCCTGTTTATTGTTGGCTCCTGCTTTTGATGTTACTCAAATTATTTTACTTGTGTAGAAAGTTTGAGTGGGATTCAGATTTACTCAGAGAGGGAAAAGAAGAAAAGTGTCTGTTGTACTCCTTTTTGGAAGTTCTTGTGATGGTGGTGCAGTTGCTCTAGGGGTTACTTTGTGCCTGTGAACAGTCACTGGTTTTACGTGACTGGCTTCAGATGGGTTGGAACATCCTGTTCAAGACAGACCCAGTTAGAGCAGGTTGCTCGGGGATTTGTCCAGTCTCTGCTGCCTCTCAGGTCAGTGTGGTCCGCTCTTGAGCACACACGTGGTAAAGAGTAAGTTCTGTCTTTTGCAGACTAGCCTGTACTTCACCAGGTCATCCTAGTTGTCCTTCTTGAAGGGCAATGATGTTTTTCCAGACTTTGGGTACAACTGGCTGAAGTGTTTCTTAATCACATCTTCCTTGACAGTGGGTGATACTGCATTCTCACAGATTCTGCTGATAAATGTGAGGAACTGTGAAGTCAGAAGACAGAACTTAGCAGTGAAATGTGGGATGACAAAAAAATGGATCATCTTCTAATTATTTTTTTCCTGTCTTTTGTCATTAGGTTTCTGTCTCATTGAGCAGAAAATGCCCACAATTTTCTGTAGCATTCCTTTTGTTGGTGGTGCAGACAAAGAAGGCCTCTTGAAGTAGTTCTGCATTGTTTTCTGATGTTGTCATAAGGGCACCATTCTTGGGCGGGGTAGATACCTCTACACCTCTGTTGAGAGAATCAGTAGAAAAGGTGAAGAAGCATTAGTTGTCCATTGTGTGGTTATCATTGCTGTCTAACCAGATAAACTTTCAAAGGCATCACAAAGAAAAGGTTTAACATACTTCAAAGCTCTAGCCTTTCATCCTCCTCTCTTACTCCTTGTTAATACTTAAAAAAATGTTAAGCAGTTCAGCAAATGATCAAACTTAGGCAGTTCTGTGTTCTTCAGTCCTGTCATCAGTGCAATAACCTGCAATGTAAGCAGCCCAATATGCTTACAAATCCTGTAAAAAACCCAGTCATTTACCAGAATATGCAGATGATTTCCATCTTTAAACTACTTAACTTTCAAAAACACTTTTGCTTTTCAGGGGCATGAACACTTGTCCAGGAATGAATGCTCTGTATTTATCATTTGTTTTCTGTGGACATCAAGTTCTTGGAAGGGTGTGGGTGTTTTTGTTAGCCAGCTAAGAGATTGAATTCCCTTCACGTGCAAAGGAATGTTTGTGCTTGATATCCATTACACTGGTATCATAGAACTTCATTATTAAACTCTCTGCTTCATGTAATAGCTCGGCTCCTGTGAGGTTATGATTACAGCCTGTTAGTAGAGGTGCTTTTGACTGGTTTTTTGCCTCTGTAGCTAATTTAGGGAGTAGAAAGTTAAAGCATCTTTTAAGCACTAGATCTTTAAATCTATACCTATAAATGTAGATTAGGCTACAAATCCATAGAAATTTCCTTGGTATCCATAGTACTTAGGATAGTTTCAGTTCCTGGATGGACCTTACCGCTGCTGTGCTATCACAGCTGCACTGTGTTAGGGTGTTTGAACAGGAGGAGGGACCTGATATGGTTGAAAAATAACTTTTCCCCTCCCCTGCTGCTCAAGGGGTTCTTGCCTGAATTTGTTTCCTTCCCCAGCTTTTCTGTCAGTGCTGACATATGCAGGGTGCAGGACAAGAGCGAAAATCAGCAACTCTTAGGAGGAGTGGGGGGCCTGTAAAACTCTTCATGTAGTGCTGCTTCAGACTGTGAAAATGCAACATCACTGTGGTTACACAATTGATATAGTAGAGCTGATGGTATCAAAGCTGGAAGATAAAAGGTTGTTTTGCATAGAAGCCTGTCTGGAAGAATAATGAAGCAATGGGGAAAGTAAACCAAAAAATATTTCTGTGTCAGAGTTTTATGAGTACTTGTATCCTCTTAACAATATATCTGATGACTCTAAATGAGCAACAGATTAGAAAGCTTAGAAGCATTCTTTTTCATTTATTTAAATATGCGTCTGGATGAAGGCAATGATTCTGAGTACATTTAAATTAATTTACATTTTCTGTGTGAGCACTGCAGTATCTGATAAGTTGGTTGCAGTTGTGATGGTGTAAGCATTTGTGTGATGAGGCTTGCAGTGTTTCTTTACCAGCAACTGGGGAAAAAGAATGTAAACTTCAGGTCTTCCTGAAAAAGCATCTGGGTCCTGAACCTAACCTTTTTTTGACCTAGATTGTGTGTTTAGAATTGGTTCTTGTACACACAGAAATAGATGAGATTTCAGCAGATGAAAGACAAAAGTTTCTACGTGTGCAATAGAAACCTTGAAATCTCTGCTATAGTGTTGTGGGGGGTGGTAGGGAGTTATTCTTGCAAACCAGTGATCTATATGAAAAGGTTACTTTCCTAGAAAAGTTGATCTTTGTATGGACAGTAAATGCATCTGGTTCCTTTGGTGAGTTGGTCTGAGAGAATCATGCAACTGTTAGGTGTGAAAGTGATCTTAAAGAGCATCTAGTTCCAATGGCCTTCCTGTGGACAGGGGTGCCATTCACTAGATCAGGTTGTGCAGGGCCCCATCCAACCTGACCTTGAACACTTCCAGGGGTGGGCATCCACAGCCTCTCTGGGCAACCAGTTCCAGTGCCTCACCACCCTCCCAGCAAAGCATTTCTTTCTCAGTGCATCCATTCCAAACCTGCCCTCTTTCAGTTTAAAACCGCTGCCCCTTGTCCCATCACTGTCTGTTCATATAAAAATCCCTCTCCCTCCTTTTTATAAGACACTTAAGGTACTGCAGGACTGCAGTAAGGTCTTTTTTAAGTCTTCTCCATGCTGAACAATCACAGCCCTCTCAGCCTGTCTTTGTAGGAGAGGTGCCCTCACCCTGTGATCATCTTTGTCCTCCTCCTCTGGACCCACTCCAACAGATCCATGTCTTCCTTGCATTGAGGACCTCAGGGCAGGATGCAGTACTCCAGGTGGGGTCTCACAAGGGCAGAGTCATCTCCCTCAACTTGTGGCCACTCAGCTTTTTATGCAGCCCCGGGTGCAGTTGGCCTTCTGTGCTACCAGTGAGCATGGTTGGCTCATATCCAGCTTTTCTTCCATGAGAACACCCAAGTATTTTCCAGAGAGCTTCTCTCAGTGATTCTTCTCCCAGTCTGTACTGGGAGAAGAAATCACTGGGATGTCCCCAGAAGAAATGCCTGGGATTTCCCTAACTCAGGTGCAGTACCTCACTCTTTGGCTTGCTGAATTTTGAGGGAAAGCCCACTTCTCAAGTTTGTCCAGGTCCCCCCTGGATGGCATCGTGTCCTTCCACTGTATCAGCTGCACCCCTCCAGCTTGGTGTCACCTATCAACTTGCTGAGGCTGCATTTGATCTCACAATGTCATTGATGAAGACATGGAAGAGAACCAGTCCCAGGAGTCAGGAGAGACCTGAGTGATGCCGCTCGTCCCCAGCTGCCACCTGGACATTGGCTGCAGTTCTCTGGCTGCATCCATCCTTACCCACTAAATAGTCCATCCATGTCTTTCCAATTTGGAGATAAGGACATCATGTGGAACCATATTAAAGGCCTTACAGAAGTGTAGGTAGATGGCATCTGTCAGTCTTTCCTTGTTGACCATTGCTGTCATTCCATCATAAAAGGCCACCAGACTGGTCAGGCATGATTTGCCCTTAGTTAAGCTGTGGGCACTGCCTTGGGTCACCTTCTTGTCCTCTATGTACCTTAGCCTGTCTTCTAGAAAGATCTGCTCCATGATTTTCCCAGGCAGAGGTGAGGCCCTCTGCAGCTCCCCACTGCTACCAAAATCTTGCCACACAAACCCAATACAGCATCACATACAAAACAATAAAGCAATAGGGATGTTTTTCTAGTGAGTTGCAGTACAGATTGGTACGGAATAATTTGCCTTAGAGGCACAAGGTACAAGACGTGAAAAAAACAAAACTTCCAAGGTGATGTCTTTTGCTGGACACTAACACTTTACTAAATACTGTGTATGTCACATCTCATTTAGTGTTTCAGGCAGAATTTTAACAGATTCTTTTTTTTGCAACTGCAAAATTTTACTCTTATTTCATGGATATTCACTATGAATTTTTTTCCTTCCATTCGGGAATTGCTTAGTGACACTGTTGAATAACAGTAACTCCTGCTGAAGGAGTTTAAAAAAGAGTGTCCAGGCACAGTAATTTAAATGTGTTGATCTGCTTGCTGACATTTTCCTACAGGCATATTTTGCTTTCTCATCCAAAATGTGATAATTGTGTTTTACACAAAAAGACTTTGGGGATTTTTAAAGTCTGGCTTCAGGGTGTGGTTAATAATGACATAAATGTCCTAATGAAACACACTTATTTTTTCAGGAATTTTTTTTAATTGGCTGGTTAGAAATTGCATGTAACTGTTGTTTAAAAAAGCAGTGCAATTTGTCGGCTACACCTGTGTAACTTCTTTAGTTAAATTCCAGGTACTTTCTTGGGCTCGGAACTGAAACCTCCCGTGGTGTAACAGCACAAAAAGGGAGTTAGTAGTGGGAGGAAAAATGAGAGTGAAATCTGCCTCCAGCATGCTGCCTGTCTTAGCAGAGGTACAGGGATTACCTTCTCTTGACATAGTATCTTAGGGTTACCTCTGCTTTTTTGAATATATTCACCTCTGGATATGGATGTGCCTTGTTGATTAAAAAGACCTTGAATAGTGCACATAATGAAAATTGTATCATTGGGGTTCCAAATTTAAGTCTTAGTACGAAACAGTCAGCAGCTTAGCCTTAGTAAAAGATTACTTGTTATCCACTTAAAACAATTAAAAATCCTATATGGAATCAGATACCAAGTGGCTGTTCAGATCAAGTAACTCAGGTGAACACTCTGGCTAACATGGTGGTATACTTCTAGATTTACATTTTTGTTAGGACCAAGAGTGCTAGAGAGAGTGCAAATTGATCCAGAGTTGAATGAGCAGAACTGGGATACTGAGACATTTTCCATGGATGGCTGCACTGATCAGTAGCAGTGGATGAACTGTCCAATGCAAAAATTCTTAATTAAAAGAAGAATTACAGAAAATACTAAGGAACCTTTTGAAACAGAAAGAAAATATGCAGCTGGAGTGTAAAATACTTGTAGCCAGCTTGGGATTTATTTAAAGGTATAGGAGGCTTAGAGCATGCGTGCTATTGTTTAAATAGATTTCAAAAGGCTCCCCAAATGCTAAATGCCTGGCTAAACAGCAGAGTAAGATATAATATCTGAAATAAAACTTCATAGTTCTTGAATCAGATATTTTATCTGAGTAGTGACACTAGAGAATAATAAAAAAGCTGGTGGATTTAACCTGTAATTATAGTGAGGTGGGAAAAAAATTGATTAATAACTCCCAACAGACATAAAAAGTATTGTTAGGTATTTCTTCAAACTCAGCAGGAAAGTTTGAGGAGTGTCTGGAGGATCAGTAGACAACCCAATGGAAAAAGGTGGCTTTGGAGTATATAAGGTCAGAGCTGAATAATGGAATTGCTTGCACTCACTTTGGCAACACTTAGAGAGCTCTTCATGCCAGAATGTTTCTTAATAAGGAATGTGACAGAGTGTACAACTCAAAATGAAACATCAGTGGAAGAAATTGCAGTACATTGAGCAAACTGTGAACAAGGCAGCATGATCAAATGGCATTCATCCAAGTGTTGTAAGAGGAACAGGGGGATAAAGGAGCTAATGACTGCAGTGTGTTGCTTGTGGTTAGCATCATATTTCTGCTACAGGTAAAGAGGGTAGCTAGCGTGATATCAGCATTTTAAAAAGGCAGTGGTGGTATTTGAGGAACTTTACATCAGTGAGCTTTGTGACCATGGAACCTGAATACATGGAAATTATAATGGAGACTAGAATTTATTTCATTGTTCCCTCTGTAAAGTCATTTATCAAAGGCTTTGGGTGAGGCTGAATTACCTCTGAATAAAATGGAAAATTTTATGAGAAACAGTTGGGAAGAGTTAGAAAAAGAGGGCAAAAAGGGTTTGTTTTGTTAATAGGAGAAACCAGTTGAATTGCACAAGGATCTCTAACATTGGTAGGCAGTTATAAGGAAAAGGTTACAATAGCCAGGTGACCAAATCAGTAGATGTTTAAATATACTTGGGTTAGTATAATGTCTAGCTATTTTTAAAAAGTTGTAAATGCTCAGGTTTTGAGTTATGTGGGTTGAAATTGTACATGAAATTCTGTGTAGGTAAATGTAAAGCAATCTAAGCCAATGAGAAGTAAAAAGGGGCATTTTGGAAGGTAACAATTGGCTCTGAAGTGCTTCTTCACCAGTCATTAGTGGAAGATGGAATTACCTGGTACCTAAAGATCAATGCAGTTGTCCTTTGCTGTAAATCTTTACAGCAAATCCACTGTAAAGATCTACTAGGAAAGGAACAAAGAACAAAATAGAAACAACATTCTGCATCTGTAGAAATTAGTGAGATGTATGCATTTTGGGTATTCTTCATTCGGGTGTGTGTATCCTCTTGTCAGCAGGGTACAGTAGACTAGAAGAGGTTCAAAGAGAATCATAAAGAGGGATTTAAAGAATGGAAACAGCTTTCATGTGAGGAAAAATTAAGCTGACTCATTTTTTTTCTTGTTCTGCCTGGGAAAGGAAGACCATGGAAGAACACAACAGGAATCTATTCAGTCATGAGGGAATAGGGAAGGGTTACTTATTACTGTCTTCCCGAGTACATGGACTGGAGAAATAGGGTACTAAGAGCAAAAGGTGCCAGATTGAATCAGAATCAACAAAAGGAGATAACTCCTGTAATTAAGCTGAGGTGGTTTCTGCTGCAAGATGTTGTTGATTCTGTATGGCAGTCTTGATTAAAAAACAAGCAGGGAGAGTAAAAAGGTAGGAAAAGCTGTTAAACACAAAAATATGTATTTAACTTATTCACCCATGGCTCAGGAAGCCTGCAGTAGGTGCAAGTAGTTGGAAGCAGAGGTTGAATATGCAACAAATATTTCTGTATGCATTGTTTATACTTTATCCTAAACATATGTTGTTGGTTGTGATTTTCTTACTCCTTTCTATCAGAGTATATACATTTCATTCATTATTTCTAAATGCATTTTCAACAGTGTAAAGACAAATGTAGTAAGAAAAACTACACTTAAACCATAATCAAAGCAGCTGTATAGTTTGTCTCACACAGAATTTGTGTGAGACAGCGCTTAATTGCAGTATTCAGGGCCCAGGGGGAACAGTGCCTTGCTTTAATGAGTGCTGTCTCCAGGCTCTGGAACACCTTCACTTAAGATTACCCCATGCCATGATATTATATGAAAATCTCCATAAGGGTGGATATTGTAGTAGAGAGATCTGAAATTTTATGTAGTATGACAGAAGGTTTTTACTTAGTTGATGCTAACACTGAAATTTTAATTTGCGTTGTGTGTTAATTCAGGTCAGTGACAGATGTTGAATTAAAAATCCAGAATATTAAGTTGAAATTGTACTTCAGACAGTTCGGAAGTGTTGCTTTTATATGGAAAAATTCAGTGTATATTTGGTTATTAGTCATGTAAGTAATACATTTTAGGACCCTTTCTGTGTGTGGCATAGAGTTCATATCAGAGAAACTAGCCTTAAATTTATGGGTATCAATAAAACTGTTGAAAAATAGTTACTACACAATCTCAGGTCATAATTTTTAATAGCTTGCTAACTTACTGCTAATAAGATGTTGACAGATACTTTTATTTATTTAGGGAAATAATAATCACCACTGCATTGATGGACTTACTGATCAAATGATAGTTAAACACTGACATCAATAAAATAAATACTGGGGGAAAATACATGCATCTGGTTTACTCCTCTAGTTTGTGTTGATTAATAACTCAGCTTGAAATCAAGACTTATCTTAACTTGTTCTCATTTCAGCTTTGGATAGATCACAGTCCAAGAGAGATGGAGGTTTTAAAAGTAATTGGAGCTTTGATCATGCAGAAGAAAGTGAAGGAGATGCAGAGAAAGAGTAAGGATGCTTTTATCTAGGCTATTTAAAGTATAAATGTGTATTTATAATTAAATACTTATTTTTAAAATTTATTAATAAGAAACAATATCTAATATTTTAAAGTTTCAGTGATTAAGAAAGAATATTTCAAATAAGTTATTATTTTAAATAGTATTGCCAAATAGGAGTTTATTATAATGTAAGCTTTATTACAGAGAATGGGGCTTACAACATGGGGCACAGTAGATTTCACAAGAGTTGCAGTTGGCTTTGGAGCTTCTGTGTAAGTCTGAGGAACACAGACAAGCAAGATGTGAACATGCAGAATAATGAAGTTGGTAGGTAGGGTATCCAAGCAGCTTCAGCCCTTCCTTCCTTTAATGATGATGCTACTCAGAACTTGACAGTTATGGTTCAAGTACTGCAGTAGTTTTAGGCCTTCATAAAGTTAAACTGAGCTTAAAGATTCTAGGTTTTTCTTCCTCTCTGTTATTTCACTGACTGGAGTTAAGGCTGGTTTTTTTTTCCCTTATAACTTAATCCTTTACTTGGTATGTTTGGATTTTGGCTAAAACTTTAATCCCGTGTGTATAGTTTGAATGCATACTTTGTCCTTGTGACATTTTATTGTTACTAATATGTTTTCTCAATATGAATGTATTTATTTCCAAAATGACTAATTAATTGTTAAAAGAACAAGTGTCATACACAAAGAATTCCTGTCAATTTATTTGTTGTTCTTAGATATTTGGTGAGTAAAACCTGCAAATTTAAAAGGTATGCTCTGGTTCTCTAGTAAGAAGTCGCTGAATCCTGTGATTAAGTACAAAAATAATTCATATATGAATTTGTATCATCTAATATTCTGCCAAACACTATGCGTTGGAAGGGAGGTAGGAAAGTAGACATAATCACAGAGGCTGCAGCAGCAGTCTATGCTGTAATCTTAATAAAACATTAAGAAATGTGAAGTTTTAGTAATTAAAAAATGAATGCAGGAGTTCGTTAAAGTGTGAGAGCTCTTGTCAAAACAGAACTATATTGGAAGTTAAAAACACTTTTTAAAGGGTTCACAAACTAAGGGCATTTTAGTTTTATAAAATTAAGGTCGTGTTGTTCCCTAGCAACTTTACATCCATTTGTAGTGCATACAAATATGTTCTAAGGGCAGTACATACCATACAGTTACTGTTTCCATTTTACTTGCCTTCAGAAATAAGTCACATTTGAAAACATAGCAGCTTTTTTTTTTACTAGTAATTTACTGCTGTTTTCCATCAGTCTCCAGCTGATGTTGACTTAAGAACATAGAATGAAAAATGTATAGAGTAATGATGCTAAAAATAAAAGTTAAAAAAATTATTATGAAACATAATCTTCATGTAATTGTATCTGATTTTAAGATTGTATGTCTGGGTGATTTTTCATTTCTTTCAAATATTCTCTACAATAAGCAGTTTTCCCACAGCTAGAATTGAATTTTTATTGCCTACTTAGATAATTTTTGATTTGCTTTTATATCTGTGAATTATGCAGAATCTTATTCTGAAGCATAAATAGAAGAGTAGTTGAAAATGGATTTAAACCAGAGATCTTGTCTTCTTTACTTACCCATTCTCTGATACCATTTGAGGCAATTTCTTATTCCCTCCAAACTGCCACATGTTTTAAGCTGCCCACCTATTTACTTTTGGTAACACCTGGGTTTGTTTATCTTAAAGACACAGCAAGCTTTTAGCATTTTGAAATAATTTGTGTTTTTTGCTTTTTTAATGCATTTTTATTTCATACAGCAAAACATTGACAGAAGGGAATCTTTAGAAAACAAGTAACAGTAAATGTTTCTTCTTCTTTTATTTGTAAATTTCCTTTACCCTTAGTAGAGCGTTTCAAAGATTAGCAGCTTTAATTCATGTAACTGTTCCAGAATAAAGCTTTGTGTCCCTCCCAGTATTTTGAGTATATTGTGCAGTAAATAGGTATTTGCTATGGTGTGCTGATACTAACTACAGTGTTTGACTCTTACATGGTTTCTTTGTGGAGAGAGCTGTGAGTCTGAAGCGAGCAGATGGATGCATCCCCTGCTTGTTGTGGATGCACTGGGGTTACAGTGCCTGACTTTATCAGAATTTTTTGCCTCTTAATGGGAGAAACACAATAGGTTTGTTTTGAACTAGCCTAAGAATAACATCTCAGCACTTAAAGGAATGGCTGTATTCTTGTATTACCCCTTGAGACCTGTGCTAATGATGTTAGTCAGCACTGGATGCCTGCTTGGATGATCTTTTCTTCAGTGAGATGAACACAAAGTATTGGTTAATGACCTCCTACCACAGCAATTTTTAGAACTGGTAGACTGTTTTAAAAGAAGGGTGTCATTTAACTTACTTCAGACGTAGGTGAGATGAGTCATTATGTTTAAGACATCAAATAATGAACACAAAAAGACTAAAGAATATTTGTGAACTGAAGAAGGTTTGGAAAAACAATGATCACCCAACACTATATAAATTTAAACTGATGCCAGAGTTGATACTCAGCGTGGAACAAGAGTTATAGAAATTGAGAATGGTAATTAGCAAGTATCTTATCCCATAGTAAATGCCTACAGATAATACTCCATCCATTTGAAAGAGTAAAAGTAACATTTGTAATGTTCTAAAAGATTTGATCTCCTCAGGATAGTAGCAAGTGGCTTGAGACTTTCCTTGCTTTATATTTGGAGATCGCATAGGAGGTCTACCTTTATGGAGAACAACAAAAGAAAAGAGCAGTTGGTCAGCTGGGCACACTGAAACATGTGTAGTCCACCACAGAATAAATGGTAGAAATTAAGCTGATCTTATGTAGCAGAAGATATGAAAGGATGGCAGACTTAAGCAAACCTGGCCAGAGTAATACATTTCTGTGATTCATGAAATTAACATGTTATAAGATGCTTTCTGGGGTTACAGATAATTCTCTTGATGTGTTGTGGATAATTTAGATTTACTGCCTTTGCAATATCTGTGTAAATGTTTTTGAAATATATCAGTATGCTCCACAGTGGTTTTGTAAATGGATGGGCCCAGATTTCTTTTGGCTGTCCTACTGTTTTCTTTATAGTCTAGACTTGTGCCTTCCACTGAGATAACAGTAGCCTTATCAAAAACAAGGAATACAAATACATGGGTGTAATATATTTGCACTACAATGTCTTTCTTTAACTACAATTTTCTTTCAAAAAGCGTTATTTTTTGCCCCTTCCATTTAGAGGAATAAACCTCTTTTTTCTGTGTGTTGACAGATGAAAAAGCATTGTACTGTGTTATATATTTACATTGGGCATTGTACTGTGTTAAATATTTACATTAAGCTTTTTTACACTGCTTATAAAATTTGGATTACTTTGTCAAAAAACCCTCCCATAGTTATATAGATGTTTTATACTTCTTTTTTAAGCCCATTAGTAGGGCACTGTAGCTTTTAAATTGATGGAAACTTTTAAAGTTAGGGCTAATTTTAATGGAATGGCACTGTAAATGAGTTAATAATAATAATAATGATACTTCTCTTGTGCCTCTGATAGTGCAGCTTTTTTAGTGTGCTGCCTATCACTATGTAATTTAAAACAAAGAATATACACAGTGTGCTGTGAGGGCAAATACGTCAGCCTACTGGTTTTACATGTAATCATTTTCAGAAAGAAATTCCAATTATGTTTGAAATGTGACTGGATCAGTTGATAGAAATGTGCTTGCAGCTTATTAGAGTGTAACCTCAGTGGTCAGCAGAGGTTTAAATTTTGGGTTGCTTGTAGATAGTGAAAACATAGCTGTCTAACTAACTGTTGCAAAGTTCTTAATGTTTTAAAACATCAAACAAATGGCAAGTGATTAGAGGTAAGTAAACAGAAATTTTTGTTTTCTTGTTCAGTGCCTAAATATGAATGTGTAATTATGAACTTGCCTTAAGAACTCTTTGTAGGTAAATTACTTCTATTTTTTCCCCCTAATATTAGTAGAGGGATAACATTCATTTGTTACAAAATTTTAAGGAATGTATTTAAAAGGTAGAAATTATATTCCAATGTGAAAATAGCCAGGAAACCCATGGTTCTCTGGTTAAAAGTGACAGAGTGTGGAGACCTCCTCCCAGCAAGACAACTGAGGTTTCATTTCAGGGATGTTAAAAATATTACTGACTGGTATGTCGGGGGAGTGGTACAGTGTTTGTTTTGGGTTGCTTTTGGTTTTTTCCTGCCTGTATAAATTGCATCATTGAAGCAGGCAGCAGGAAGCATGTGATACATGAGCAAATAGACATTGCTTGGTTGCTATGTATTCTGCTCTCTGAAAAAACAACCTTTCTGGTTCTGATGCGTATGCTTCACATTCCTTGAGATCTAAATGTATTGGTTCATTTAAAACTTCCAATTTGCTAATACTGCTCTAGTCATGTTGCAGGGTAAGAGTTACTCTTGTTCATTTTGATTTGAGCCTTGGCTCAGTGTTTTGGTCATTTGCAATGTGTTAACCTTCTCTTACCTCCCCTCTCAATTGCCCTTGGTTAAAATGGTTGCAGTATTGAAGCGTGTTGAAATCCTAAAAGTATCAACGCAGTACAAAGGGGTTTTGAAAATAGCCATCATTTTTGTATGAACTGAAGCCAAAGAGCAAAAACATTTCTAGAGGTGAAATTATCTGACTAGGGCAGCACTGTAGGCAAATGCCAGAGCTGCAGGTACTGTAGGTTGCTGCTCATGTCTATGCTGCAGGGTTTTGTTTATTTTTTAGGATGTGGAAAATTTCTGAAATTGTTAAACTCTCTGTCTACTCATGAGTGTTTGAGAGGGCTCCATGAGCATCCCTTGAAAGGATGATTTGTTCTGAAAGAGAAATTTTAAAAAATGTTGCAGGATGTAAAAAATTTAATATCCATATGTAGTGTGTACAGAAGTACAGCTGTACTCTTTTGCCTTTATTTGAAATTAGTGATGAATCTGCTACATGGTTTGTTTTACCATTGAGCACCTAGAATCATAGTGCTCTAAATGTAAGTGGAAGGAAAATACAATAGTGCCACTGGCTGTATGTTCACATTTACATCATTCTTCCCTTTCCAAAATCAACTGTATGCACAGTCTTATCTCCTGAAGTTTCAGATTCTGTAGATCTCACCCAGCATTTTTATTTTATTTGCTCTGGGGATATTTGTATTGCCTAAGATGGAAGAATAAATTGTAACATGAAGGGAAGTATTGTGCATGGAAAAAGTTGCTAGGAACTTGAGGGATGGGGCACTGATTAGTTTATTTATAAATGAAGAGCTGAAGTCACTGTAGGTATTGCAAAGCAGCATGTCAAGCTGACACAGCTAAGAAAAGTTTGTTTCTCTTGTGTAGTTCTTCCCTTTTAACACCTGGAATAGCTGCTTTGATTTTGAGGAATTTCTGCCTGAGTGATGTTGATTAAAACTTTTCAAACCATGCAATTACAAGTTGGCTAAAAGTTGTAATTTTTTGTTGCCACCATGGGAGTAACCTTATTAGGATTGATAAAATGGGATTGTCTGCAGGCTGCTTCTCCTGGACACAAAAATATGTTAGACTGATCTAGCTGCTGTCAGTATGAAATATGTGATTGGGGTTTCAATTTAAATACTTAAGATTACTTGAGGATAACTGCCTGTTACTGAAACGAATGTTTTTAGAGTGTCATGGAGTGGCTTTCTTGTTTTTTTTGTCATCTTCCCCATTCTAATGGTTGGGGATTACAGATACTGAATTGAAACACATTGTATGTAGTAAGCAGTAGAACAAACTGAATATATTCTTTTTAACAAGGCATGCTTTGTTACTAATTGCTGTGGGGTAAAATGTAGTTACATTAAGTTCTTCTCCTAAAGCACTATGAAGTTTGCAGTTTTAAACCACATACTTGAACATTGGTAGGCATAAGCAAAGTCAGATCATGTTTTATAGGTTAATGAAGTTTTGGACTCAATTTATGCAGAGTGTAGAATCATTTATAGTGTCAGTAATACTGTTGTAACCATATTGAAGGTTCGGTAACATTGTCTGTTTTGGATTAATCTTTTAGTTTTGCTTTTTGCAAAATAATTTGATGTACACTCTAAGTTCAGGTTCACATTTTGCATCTGATCATTCTGTTGCTCATTTCATGTTCCTGTTGTTTTATGCATATTTATACAATGTGTATATGGTGCATTTAAATGTAGAGGGAAGGGGATAAAAAAAGGCCTTTTGCATTTAAAATATTTGTGTGTGCTCTGTTGGATTACAGTGTATGTGCTTTTCTCTCCCACACCTGTCTAGCGAGGCAAATCTGCTCAGTTTAGATGACAGTGATGGGTCTTTCAGTCCCAGTGAAGAAAAAAAGGTAAATAATCGGTTTATCTTTAAAGCTTTTTAGGTTCTTAAACAGTATTGCATAGCTATGTATGCAGTGTAAAGAAATGAAAGTTTCTGTTGTGTTTTAGGAACATATGCTCAAGCTGTTTATCTGTCTACGCTTAAAGTTTTTGTTCCCCTCTTGATCTCCATAGTATTCTGAAAAATATGAGCAAGAGTAACTAATTCTAAGTTTAGAAAGTTATCATAAATACTGTGCTAAATATAAAATAGGTATTGTACTTTGTTTAGTAAGATGTCGTAGTATAGGTGTAGACGGTGTCTCTTTTCCATGAAATTTGGTATGAAAGCAGTTTGAAAATGAAGCCAAAGTAATATTTATATTAACATTTTGCATTCATTTACTCCTTCTAACTTCTACACAATTACACAATTACTTTAATATATGTGAATTCTGTTGTGACAGTCAGTTCGTTGTCGACCTGGAACTATCGGCGGCAGCAGCGATGCCATAAAAGCATACACAAGGCGAGGCAAAGCTGGAGGTTTCAAACTTCTAAAAGGGAACGCAATCGGCCTCAACATGATGGGAAATAGCAAGAAACTGAGGTAATACATTTAATTTGTGTGTCCTTGCTTTGATCATTGATAAAAATCAATACATGATAAACAGAACTTCTAGTCCATTTACATTGTGTGCTGTGCATTTTAAGAAGCTATACTGTACTGTGCTTCTGAGTAAAGAGGGAAACCTAGATTGTTAGGGTCTTTCCTCTTACAAAATGTTTAACACCACATTAATAAAGTACCAGAACACTGTTAAAATGGATTTAGAGCATTCAGTGGCATATTTGTTAGTACCTTACCCATGTTGCCTACATGTGTTACTCTTCCCTCTATACAGTGATAGCAGGTGGGAAAATAGTTTTTACATCGCTATCCAGATTCGCTTCTTTCTGTGACACTGAATTGCCAAGGTTGACTCAGGATGTGTTTTCTGGTTTTCTTACTACAAGATACAGTTTGATTTTGGATTCACAGACTTTTTTAAAAGGATTCAGAAAATAGCCATACTTGTGTAGAATAGTGTAGACTGTCACTTGCATTTATGGCGGATAAGAACAGTTTTTAAGCATTCACTGTTGTACTTGCTTGTTGCTATTGTCCCTAACTTGTAAGAGACTGCTTTCTTTATTTAGTGTATAATAAAAAGTGATACATTCACCTGACTTTCTCAGGGGGTATTTCATATTGCTAAAGTGCCCTCACTTTAAAGGTTGGTAACCTTTGCAGGAAGGAAAAGTTTGCAAAATACCCAGCTATAGATGGGCCGGTCATCAAATATCCAATGTATATGTAGCTACATGAGGGATGTCCTTGTCTTCATTTGTGGTGGTTTATCACTATCTGGAAACTAAACTCCAAATAAGCCACTTTCCTTCTTCCGCCCTCCAGTAAGAGAGAGACAAAGGCAGAGACTATGGGTTGAGATAAACATTTACTGAAAGCAAACAGCCGTGGAGTAAGAAATGCACAATGACAGCAGCAATATTAATAACAAAAGCATACAGAAATAAAGGAAGGTGCTTTATGCACAAAGGGTGTTTGCCACTTTGACTTAGTTCCATGTGGCCAGTGTGAGAAAGACAAAAGGTGGGCACTCCTCACAGCTAGCTCTCCCCCTCCCTGAGCCTGAGACAGTGGAAAGCAGTGACAGACAAAACCCTGGAAGTGAGATCATCTATGCTGTACTGCACCACTGCTCCACTGCACTAGGCTTGGGTTGAGGCTTAGCTCAGGCTCACTTCTGCTGCTGCTTTGGACCACTCTGCTGGGTTCAGTTCCACACAGCTCTGCTGCTTTTCAGAACCACATCCAGGGGTCACATCTCAGAGGAGTGGGAAGGTGGTGAGTGGCAGCAGCAGAAGATGGAATCTGCAGGGCTGATCCCAGCAACTCAGCCCTGATGAGGAGAGTGAAACAAAAATGGCACACATTTGGGGATGTGGTCCATCCCCAGCCATGATTTCTGAGGGGCAGAATAGCAATGTAGTCGTGCCCACAATATAGCCCCAAGCTCTGGCGCCTCTCTGAAGTCAGGACTCTTGTATGCTGTAAGCACTATTAGTTCATGGGACCATCTTACTACAGTCACTGGAAAAAATAAATCCTCTCAGTTCTGTGTGATATATACTCTCTCCTGCTGTTTCCTTCAAGCCTTATTTCCTAAGATAAACTGCTGGACTGATATGTGGAACTTTAACAAGTTTTCTTAAAAATAAAATTTATTTACTAATGAAAAGGGTTTTTTGTTATAGGTTATTTTTACGTTTGCACAAATCAGCATGGTACTTCATTGTCCTTGATTTATGTATGCAAATAATGTTTTGTCTTTAGATTTTTTTTTTATTGTGTACACAAGAGATTTGTAAGATGAAATCCATATTTCTGCCTTGCACATCTTCCAATTCACTGGTTCTTACAGAATCACCCTGGTCATTTCCATTCTTTAGTATTCTGTTCTTGAACACAGATTTGTAATTGTGACTTATATCTTTATGTGTGTCAGGCCTCCTTTGCTCTGTTTTACTATTGAGGAAACCTGTGCATTTACATTATACTTGTTCTTTGTTTTGAGTACACATTTAAAATAAGATTCCTCTAATTCATTATTAGCTAGAATTTTCCTTTGTGTGGCTATGGACTTGGTAGTGAAATCTAACCTTACCATGTAATTTTTTTTTTTGTTGAAGCAGTCATACCTGACTGTACATGTATGATTATACATATTGTACATATATGGTTTTTTTAAGTTTTTGTTTTAAGGTAAATAGTTACTGAGGTTTTTTTAAATGGTCTGTGCATGTAGTTCAGACATTCTGTTGCCTGGTTTGGAACTGCTTTCTATTGACAAATAATAGAATATAAACCTAAGATCTAGTAGGATTTATAAAATTCAACTAAAAAAGTAAAATCTGTTGCATGTAAATGGGCAGCCACCTTTTGTCTAGTACTGAGCTGCATACTGAATTTAAATGAAAAATATAAGCGTTCAGCCTTTTCTTAATAAACTGTAATTAATGAAGGATTTTGTTACGAATAATGGATGTGTATAGGCCACTGTGACTGCTTCTCACATTTTGGTCACTGCATTTTGTGGTTATGCTCCACATGATTGTCTCGGTTTAATGACATTGGGATGTTGTTGTACCTTTCATAACGTGTATCAGTACAGGTTTGGGATCTAGTCGCTTTAGTGATGATTGCTGGTTTGTTCACTTTGATATGCAGAATGGAAGATGTGTAATAGTTACTCTTTCAATATTTAGACTGCTCAGCTAGAGAAGATTCTGAAAGTTGATCATGCAGATAAGCTGCTAGATTAAATACAAGAAGATCAGATACTTGATATTCTTTATCTGTTTGTTGTGACTTTTACCACAGTGGTGGAGTCTTTTTTTTTTCCATCTAACCTGCAGACTAAGGAGTAAAAATTTCAGATCAATGGGGCTTGACTCAAATGAGTATTATTCTGGTAGAATAGTCCCTAAAATTCAGAGAATAAGAGATAGGAAGAAGGGATATGCAAGGATAGTGAGAAGAAATATTTGCTGTACTTGTCAGAGAAATTTAAACCAAGCAAGAGGTTATCTGGTTGAACAAATCCAGCAACAGACTATTAACCCAATTAGTTTTGGTTGTATTTTTTTAGTCATGAGGACGTACTTTAAATAGCTTCATTTTTGCTAGCTTTCAATATTTGTATCAAGGCTCTTTTAGATTTTCTTTGATAATGTTTTGTTAAAAACATTATTTGAAAAAGAGCAGAATTACATAGTCTGTAGTTGTGTGTTTTTGAAATGTTGTTCTTCCTTTACTTCTAGCTCCATCCATTTGCCCGGTGCAAGATTTTTTTTGTTTTGTCTCTTGAATATGTGGTGTTAAGAATTTCCTATCAGCTGATAGCACGTGATAGTAAAATCTTGTTTTTGTCCGAGCCTGGGCTTCAAATCATTCTGTGGTTTCCTGAGCTAACATTAATGATACATTTGTTGTTAAAATACTCGTCTTTTGAGAACATTTGTTCTTTCAAGGAACTTCCTGGCCATTACATCACCCTGCTTTTAGTGCGTTGTAATTTTCAAGAAATTGTGCTGAAACTTGCAAACTCGGATTTCAGTTCTGATGTGCCTGTTTTGCAGCTTGCTAGGACTTCATGATTGTATTCTCTGTTGTTTCTTCTGTGTTGGGTATGTTCCATTGAGAGAACAAGATTATAGAGCAGATTGTGTTTTAGAGCTGTTCTAGTTGGAAACATGTCTGACACCATATGAACCATTTAAGTGTGCCATCTAGAACAGTCTGCTTTGACTCAAATCTGATCCCTGAGCAGTCTGTGATACTCTATTCCAGCACCTACTGGAATTTTCACTATGTGAGTGAGGCAAAAAGCAAAAGTGCTGCTTAACAGTTTTTTTCTGCTGTGGGGGCACACGACGGAGTTTCACAATCATGATAGTTTGGCAAAGGTCAGATCCAACAAACACAGTGGTAAAACAGGAGATACATATGCTTGCTTGTTTGAAGTCCTTAGGTCTTAAGTATTTGAGAGAGCATTCCTGCATTCTGCTTCTGGTTGTTTTTTTTTTCCTAGTATCTTTTTCAAAGACATTAAATGGGAAGCCAAAGAGGATTTGAGACTTCCTGAAGTATTTAGGGCAAGTAGCTGTCAGCTTTTTATTTCTGAGGTAGCAGTTTAGATGGAAGGTTCACTGGTGGCTGACCAGCTGGAGTTGCATAGCCTTGACTTAGAAACATGTGAGATGAGTGTGCTTACTTTGAGGAGGTTGGTGTTTGCATGGATACTGTTAGTTTTCAGGATGTTGGACTGTTAGCTCAAATGGCTTGTGATGTTTTTAAATTTCATATTTTAGAAGAGGATTTAACCCTTTGGGTTTGATAAGTCTTGTTCTGTTATGTTTGTGGTTATGTTAGGGGCAGTCAGAAATGGTCTGAAAGCTTCTCATCTTGACTTATGTAAGGCTACTAAAAGGGTTTGTAATGCTAAACTGAAAATTAAAAAGCACAGTAACAGTTTACTCATTTTCTTCTTTTGGGGGGAGTGTGAAGGAGGGATTAGGAATTGGTTGCCAGCTGTTTTTGAATTGTGGTACTTCGGGTTTCTTTTCATTGTTCATAACAGAACAAATGGCAAGTTAATATTTCTGAGAAATACTATTAGTAGGAATCATTTTTCACATAATTTTCTCTATTGCAATTAATATTTCCAAGCCATTTGAAAAGCACAGTTTAGGCACTGTATTTCCATAGTTTGAAACAGTTTGCATCATCAACATGCTGTCTCTTAAAAGTTGTGTGATTTTTGAACATTTCAAGCATAGCATTGTGTGTCCTGTCACAGCAGTGTGCAGGATAATTCTTTAGGTTTAATGATCTCTGAAGGAGGCACTGTATTATTGATCTACTGTATCCTAATGTCAGCTTTTACTAGAGAGAGTAGTGGTAAGAAATCTTCTCTCTATAATTATGGTTTTACATAATAATGAGATAAAACTCAAAAGCTAGCAAATGAAGAAACCCAAGAAATGCTAAGATATATTGGTGAATAAGGGTCCTGTTGAGATATCAGTACCTGAGAATCCTTCATTTTTTCTTTTTGGAATGTGTTGATTTTTTCCAGTTACAAGTCATCTTGCATCCATAAATTTGCTGTTCATATTACAAAAGTTAATATTATGCATCAATAAAATCAGAGATTAAAGTATAAAATTAGTTATAAATGGTTACAAGTCATTAAAAAGGCAGTGTCTTTTCACAGTACAGGGTTGAGTAAAAAAATCTTTACCTTTTTTCCCAGGAAAGAAAAATTGTGTATATTTTTATATATCCATTTTATTATAAGGCTGAATGTTTATATGCCTGTAAAATGATCCTAACAATATGTCTTATTCATTCAAAAGTATTCAGAAATACTTTAATACTTGGTCTTCTAAAATTAGGGCACCACATGTTTTACCTAAGATGGTACAAACACAAGAGTCTTTTCTTAAACTTTTTCTATGTGTTTACAGTGAAAATGCTCAGAATATATCTGGTCCTGTAACTGTGGTACATGGCAGACGTTTTCACCACGCACACGCACAAACAACCGTAGTAAAAACAGCAGCCCAAAGGTAAGACTAATTGCATTTGTTTCTGCAGGTGTTTCAATTGTAAAAATTCTCCCTGGTTTTGTGTGCAATGATTTTCCTTATGCTGTGAAGTGTTTTAAGAAAATGATGGGTGCATTCTTGATTATGACCTTTGACCTTAATTACTAAAGTTTAATAAAACCATTTAGGAATTACTATTATATAATAATAGAATTTAGTAATTTTAAAGAACATTTGCAGGTAGTAGAAGAGCACCTGCTAATACAAATATTTTGAGAAAATATTTTGAAATAGACAAACATAGTTTCCAGTAGAAATTCACATACCTGACAGCATGATCACCATCTTCTAAGTCGCAGCAACTTCATCTTGTGTAAGATCCATGTAAACATTAAATCATAGATCTGAAGATTGTATATGATCTGTATATATAGTGTAACACATAAAAATTGGAACGTCTAACAGAAGCAAGGTTTTGCATCTATGTAAATGATTTTTAGAAAGGATGACTGGAAACTTACTGAACTATGCTGAGTTGAACTAAATTGATTTGAAATTTAAAACCCTTTCACATTTCTGTAAATTGTAGGGTTGGTTCTAGGTGTTTTGTACACCTAATATGTTTCACAAACATGAGATAGCAACTGTTTTAAGGAATTTTCTTTCAAAGTTTATCCATTCAGAGCTCTTTTTGTTTATGAGTTCTGTGGATTTCCACCATCCTTCATGAGTGCTTTATCTTGTCTGCATTTTGTAGCTTCCTTCTTCTGCCACCTTTTTTTTTCCCTTCTGTTTTTAAGTATAGATTTTTTTTGATCATATACAGGCATTATCCTTTTTTCTTCATCCTGCTTCCCTCAGTTTGATTTGCTGACTTCACAAAAAGAAAGCCCATATTCTAATGTGAATGAATCATGTGATCCAAACTTGTATTAGAGTAATCTGGCATTGAATAAACAGACTGAAAAAGGAATTTTTTTCAGTCGCAAAATAATGGACTCATAGAACAGTTTGGGGTGAGAGGGACTTTAAAGGCTATCTAGTCCAATCCCCCTGCCATAACAGGGATATCTTCAACTAGCTCAGATTGCTCAGAGCTCCATCCCACCTCACCTTGAATATTTGCAGTGGTGGGACAACTAACACTCCTCTGGTCAGCCTGTTTCAGTGTTTCACCATCTCATTGTAAAACACTTTTTCTATCTAGTCTGCATCTACCCTCTTTTAGTTTTAAACCATTACCCCTTGTCCTATTGCAACAGGCCCTGCTAAACTGTTTGTCCCCATCTGTCTTTTAGGCCCCCTTCAAGTACTGAAGGCCACATTAAGGTCTCCCTGGAGCCTTCATTTCTCCAGGCTGACAACCCCAACTCTTGCACCTTTTCCTCATGGGAGGGTTGCTGGCTTATCCTGTCCTTGAGGACTTAGGCTTTGCCTCTTTCTGTTACAGACAACAGTACTGTAGTCTGTAAATGCATATATATATATGTGGTATATAGGATGGCTATTTCCTTCCCCTTAGTAATAGCAGATGCAGTAGTAGGTATCTCTTTTCAATTCTTTACATTTCTTCCCATCAGTGTGAGGCTGAGGACTAAAAAGTATTGGCAGTTTTTACCATGATTTAAGCTGAAAGATGGGGTTGATGGTATCACTGTGGTTTAGGCTGAATCAGCTGTGCTTTTGCTTGCATGAAGTCCTTTTTAGAATATTTTTGTTCAGTGTCCCATTGAGGAAAATGTGGGGCATCTTTAAGCATTTACACTCTTACCTTTCTGGTAGGTTTTGTTTGTGTGTGTTTATGCTTGCTTTTGTTTATTTGTGGGGGAGAAGTTGTTTTGTTTGTGGGGTTTTTTGTTATTCTGAAGGATAAAATTTCGATTTGCAGTGCAAATGAAAATTATTTGAAGTAAGCAAAATCATACAAGACTGCTCTGATTGTTAACTTGATAATTCTCATGCACTTGATTAAGCTTTGTTGTGAAATAGTTCTTCAAACAGCCAGTCAGAATGGATTCATCTTAGCAAGTTCAGTGCCTAAGGTTTCTTCAACCTGCTCCAGAGATTCTTAATCTTCAGTGGATGTTAGATTTGCCTGCTTGCCTTTCTTGCCTGTGGGATTTACTTCTTTATAAGCCTACAATATAATGTGAAGGAAAAAATGTAGTGACTTGGCATGTGTGACACACAGAAAACTAATGTGTAACATAGGCAAGCTGAAGATTGTATGAAGTAATTGGATAGTAGTCATCTTGAGCGTTCTAAATATGTTTCCTCTTAGGATTGTTATTGTAGTTCATTTACATTAGCAACAGACAATTAACTCTAATGCTAGGAATATTTTTGGAGTTTTCAAGGCAGGAAACAGTCATAACAGTCCCAGCAGTGCTTTGTTACTGGAGGATAGCAGAACCAGCGTGATCCCATTGACTGAGGCGTTACATAGGAACTTCGCAATGATGTTTAATTCCAGTAGCTTCTGACTCAACTGACTGCTTTCTAAAAAGCTCTAAATCTGTTTCTGAGTTAGAGGATTGAAAATTACTAAAATGTAGCTTCTTGACAAACTTTTTTTTTTTAAATAAATAAAAGAAGAGAGATTTCAGGGCTACTTGATGTTGAAAACATAGGTTTCTGAGTGAGAAGGCAATAGTCAGGAAAAAGCCAACTAAAATAGGACTATTTAAAACTGACCATAATACAAAAATTCAGACCATATAAATTTGAATAATATATTTTGGTCATATTTTCACTTGTGTAGGAATTTTTTGATATCTTTTTTTCCTGGTCTTCACTGACAATAGGCAATAGTTGAGTTTAAAAGTAAATGCTGGTGATGATTCCTCAAAAAAGACTATTTGCACAAAATGAGGGTGGCAAACCAAGAATAAAATTCTAGGTATATATCAAGACAGAAGAGCTGATAGCATGGAAATTGAGCTCTAAATGTTTGGGGTTTGTTTTCCTATGCTAATTTGCAGGTGACACAAAGTTGTGTTCTGTTAAGTTTTTACATTTGTAGATTGTTTTATGGTGTGGTGATCAGTAGCAAAATAGGGCAAATAATTTTATCTAATGTATTCCACATAAATCAATGGTACATTCTTGAAAGGATAACCAAAAATAAAAACATTATTAAATGAGTTGAGCAATTTTAGTCTCTGGCACTGATGTAACAGATTCTGTGACTTACACTGAGTTCTTTGGGTGGGGTTGGTGTCACATGGAGGAAGCTGATTATGAACTCAGTATAATCTCTATCACGTTGAATTTGTGTATGATTTGCACTGCATTTCTTATCTCCTGCAATTTTTTTGTACATACATGTTAATTTAAAGTTTGTCTGAGTGTCTGTTGCACTCATATGTAAAATGAGAGTTTCTAGCACAACAGAATTTGGTATTTCAAAATAAGATTATGATAAATATTCACATTTTTTTCTAGTGGAATCTGGGGATTAAATTAAAATTTGTTAATGTCTGATACAACAGATTTTCAGATATAGCTTGCTTTAGTGTTGTAGTTGGTTCACACTATTTTGCTTCATTTCAAGCATAGTTCTGTCTTACGCTATTGACTGACTGTTCTTCCAGACTTGGCATTGAAATAGCATGTATGTACTGCATGTTTAACAAATCTTATGCATGAGCTGCATGAAGCAGTTGGTAGGGACAGTGATCAGTCCAGGATTCTCATCTCTTAATCTTCCAGAGGTATAAAAATGAGAATTCCTTTAAATGCATTATATAGCTGAGGAATTTTAAAATAAACAAATAAGGCATCTGATGTAATGACACTGCATAGTATCAGGCATTCTGGAAGTTTTTTTTCGTGCCATTAAGTTTCCTTAGCATTAGGTAAGTGTTCCTTAACAGAGTAACTCTGTGAAGCTAACTCTGTAAACAGTTAATCCAAGTTACATACTAACTGTGCAAAGATACAGGATATGGCTCCATCCAGACATGATTAGGATCTGACTGGATTGATAAACTGGTGTGTGGCCTGCACAAAAGCAGTGTTTATTGATAGTAAAGGCTAGCTCCAGCTAGGAGCAATTCTCCACCCTCACACGGGACTGGCTCATTTCCTGCCACCCCAGTTGTGAGTTGCCACGGTAACATTCACTTTTACCCTCTTCCCAGAGCACTGTGGAGATGGAATGTACTTTCATACTTCATTCTGTAGGATTATCAGAACTGCATTCTTACCTGCTTTGCTTCTACTCCTACTGTTTTCTGAGTAATAAGAGAATTAGTTTGCTCTATTCTTGTGAGTGTACTGTTTGCAAAAAGGAAAGGAGGATGAGTTTTTATTACTGTGTAATATCATTACTCTGTTAAGTTTGGCTGAAGTAAAACAGGAAACAATTTGAATTTGTTCTGTTTTAGAATGCAGTTAATGTAATGCATGTATGTCAGATGTTTGTTAGGCTTTTGATGTTCGGGAGAAACAGTCGCACAGATTAAAAGCTTACAGCATTCCACATTGCAGATTTTGAGAAGACAGAAAATATGTAGATGCTATTTGCAAATAGTCTGTGTGCTAAGGTTAATTGGATTCATTTTTATATTAGTCTTGGTGTACAAAGGACCAGGATTATGAGCATCGGCTACAGTGATTTCTGGGTTAACTCATGTTAATGGGGATGCTTGTAAACTAGTGGCCTTAGTTCCTAGGTTCTTTTGGGAGATTTCTTTTCTTAGCCTAAACCTCAGAAGAAGTTTCCATTTATCCTTCTCTAGCCTTTCCATGTGGTTTCTTAAATATTAGAGGACTGTTGCTGAAATTTGTTTCTCAATTTAAACACTTAGATATTTTTTATTCGTTGGAAACAAGTTCTTACATAATTTTTTTCTCTTTTGCATGGCAGTCAGGGATTGTTTTAGTGGTTGACCTCTGTCTTAGAAGTCTTTTCCAACTTTAATGGTTCTGTGGTTGGAAATGAGACTTGATTATAATTAGTGTGTTAGAATTCTATCTTAATGGCTTCTGAATTGTAAGTGAATTGAGATGACCAGGTTAAGTTGAGAGTTAATCAAATTCTACTCATTGAAAAAGAGTCAAGTCAATGTACTATTTAGACCACTAACTGTTGCTGTCTGTGAAGTAGTGTTTGTGCATTTCTAATTACTTTGACAAAAATGTGGTGAGGAAATTATAATGCTTGTTTTAAAAGTAGACTGGTGAGTGAAAGACAATGAAACAGTTACAATTTATATGTAATAACTTTTGCATTTAGTGATGTGCAACACATGTGGGGCTTTACATCTTATGTGTTTTTTTCTTTTTTCATATTTTAAGCAATCTGGACCGAAAGGAAAGGTAAGCTTACTGTTGATCAAATGAGCATGGCAATAAGCATTAAGAAAATTAACTGATTGAATGTTGTATTAATGCTGGTTAAAGAATATTCAATCCAGTTAGTCATATCTACTCATATGTGATAGGGGTTAATTGTTTTTAGTACTGTTTTTATGATTCACTAACTCACTTTTATTGAAAAATGACCATTACATCCATCTCCAAGAAATGCTGTGTTACTGTGAATTGTGGATAATTTTCCACTGGAAATTTATTTATATATCCAGTGCAAAATTGCATAAATATTCTCTGGATTTTAAGAATTCAGTGCTAATTCTTTTTGTAGAGCAGCGAACTTTGTGTTATAGAATGGTTCTGAAGCATCTTAGTAAAATGATTCTGAAGCTCTTACTGGGCTGTTTAACAGCTCTCACTCCATCATCTCAGCTTGGTTTGAATTGCATTAAAGGTTTTTATTGCATTACTGTGTATATTTTGTTCATGAAGTACATATATTAAAGCAGCTAACAGAAAATGTAAAGCAAAACCTGACACACTGGCTTTTTATTGTTCATTTTGGGCTAATTTCTCACTGGTTTTGCATATGGACAGCAGTCTGTTAATGTTTTGTTAGCAGTATGAAATACCATACATTTATTTTTCTTCATATATAGCTTAAATTTATGTTAGTGGAAATGTTTTCTTGATAGTAATGAAGTCGTTGAGTTTTTGTAAATATCCCATCTGTGTAGGTGGCTTTTGGCAGTATGAGCTTGATACCAGGTTGAATTGTTTAAAAGTATATATAGTGTTTAACTGGTAATGATATAAATAGCACGGATCTTTCTGAATTTAGGATTTTCTATATTTATTTCAAATTCAGAAAATCAAGCCTTTCTATTTTACTGCCTTTTGTTACTTCTTAAAATAACTCTCAAATAGATACTCATCAGCCAGTTAGTGTCACTGTATGGCATAGAAGAAAAGGTTTGAGTTCCATGCTGGTGTGATCATAATTTTCTCATGGGGACACCTGCTGCTTCTTCATCCAGTACTACTGGATATATTCCTTTTTCTTTGCCTGCTTTTTGTTGTTGTCCTAGCAGGGGAAGATGATGTAGGCAGGAGCTGCTAAATTTAGCTTTAATCATTACTGTCATGATAAGTGCAGCAGCAGCTCCTGACTTTCTGGGCCAAATGGGGTTGCTGACCTGTGTTCTGAAAACCCTGTTCCCTGTGCTGCTGCTTCTCTTTTCAGCCTTTGGCTTTTGTACTCTGCTCTTCCTCTAACACGTGCTGAAGGTAAATCTCACCTCAGCAGCTTTGTGCTTCAATCTTATTGTGCTTTCCTCTCTTTTTGTGTAATGATGTAGAAACCAACAGCCTGCCTGCAGTGATACATCTCCAAATAATCCATACAGAAGCAGAGGAAAGGCTGGATAAGGTGGCCTCTCAAAGAGCCAGACCGTGCATTAAACACAGCTCTTGTGTGAGCCCTGCACCTCAACAAAATTAGGAGTGGTCTTTTTGATGTGATTTGTACAAAATAGTAGGTAGCACTCCCTCCCAAATTCTCAGATCCAGATATTTCTCCATGTTTACTTGCTTTCTGGCATAGACAAAAATTGTGGACCTGCCCCTTCCCCTCATTTCCCCCACTACATTTCTGTTTTTTGTTTTCCTGGAGAAGAAATTTTAAGTGAAACTGTCACTTTGTCTGGAAAATTTCATAAATGTCTGTCTACCAGGCTGGTGTGAAGACGCTGAGGTCCGATTCCATCAGCAAGAGAACATAGCAGTAATAATGAATGTTTGCTGAAAATACGAAATCAGTGACACCATTCTGTCTGGGCAAAACACACTTACTCAAGAATATTGTGGCATCTAGCAGTTAAAATATGTCAAAAATTCATGATGCTGCACAGTCTAGACTGTCTGAGTATTTCAGTCCAGTGTGTTGTAGGAAAACCTTGATCTTTCTTGCTCCTGTAATCAGTGTTTTGCTGTTTGATGCTTTACTACTTTCTGAGATTGCTTTTTATCCAACACTTGTCTACTTCCCTTGTACTTAAAGGTATTAGAAGTTCTTATAATCTTGGACATAAACAAGATGCCTAAAATTGTTTCACCTCTGAGCACTGTTTTTTTAACTGTTCAACACAGTATATAGGTAACCGTGCATCACGATCAGCTCAGCTGTTTGATCCCTCAATTATTCCCATTGAAATGGAAGACTTAGTTTTGATCAGGTTGTAACAGCAAGAAGGAATTTGTTTGGAAGTGTTGTATGTTTTTAAAGCTCTTCTGAGATTTTTTTTTTCTTTTCCAGATAGTCCTTTTGAAGGTAGATATAATGTTTAATTTAAAAAACAACCAATTTCCCCTTCTGTTTCTGCACTCACACACATTTAAATGGTTCAGTGTACTAAGGGTTTTACTGGAGAAGGTATTAATGGATCTGCAGCTGTTCAGGCAGCAACAAACACTATGCTCAGAAGGGCAATTTTGTTTTCTAGTCTGTAAAAATTTCATGGTGGTGTGCTATCCCTTTCTCTTTGTGGGTTTTTCAGGAAAGGAAAGTAGTAGAAGGTGCCTAAAGTTGCTGCCCTCTTGTGGAAGAGCTGTCACTGTCTCCAAGAAAGCATTATTTTTAAAATTTTTTTTTAGCTGAAATCTCAAATTAAATAGGCTTCAAAGTTGTCTTCACTTTTGTTTCTAATTCAAAGCAACTTCAAGCCTGACCTTGAATTGCTAACCACACTAAAGTGTGTTGGGAAGCCTCAGCTGTGTTGGAGCTGATTTTTTGTGCCTTGGGTTTGGGTGTTACTGGTTCATTGTGAGTGTATGAGTTCTGTATTGTGGGAGAGGAAAGACGGACTTTTTGCTACTGCTTCTGTGTGCTTGCAAGTGTTTGGCTGTTTAATAGCTGTAACCATGAGTCTATGCCGCTAGCATAAAATTCAGATGGGGGTAGATAATGCTAGTGTATTCTGATTTGTTGTAAAATAATTATTTAGCCTTATATGATAAATAATGAATTTATCATCTTAATAAGATAAATATATTTTGCATATTAAAAATGTAATATAAGTGTATGGTTCTAAGAGGAAAAATTCTAAGTTAGAAATGTCCAGAGACCTTGAATTGTAAACTACATTTTAAAAGAAATTTTAGTACTCTAAATTTGCCATATGATTTGCTTTGTTTGCTTTCAGTTAAATGACAAATAGTTTCAATATTGTTTCTCTCAGATATCATTTAAGTTTTAAATATTTTAGACGTCTTATAGAAAATAATTTTTCTAGAAGTATGTTTAAAACAAGACTTACTGTTGTGAAATACTAGTGAAAGATAGTTATGACGTGTGACACAACAGCTTGCACACACTTACTGCAGTGTTTATATTTTTCAAATCTAAAATGATGTTAAAGGTTTTTTTTTACTTCTTAGAATGTCACGAGCATTGGTTTTGATAGTACAGCTTCTCATAATGGCGAGTTTGAGCTCTGCCTTTTATATCTACTAATTCTGCCTTAGAGTAATTCCATGTGTTTGAATTTTTAAGGAAAATTATATAAAAAACAATGCATTAAATTTATTAATAAATATTCATACTGCATTTCCAATTTCCATTTTGATTTTAAAAATTCTGGAGGAGAAGGATTGTTTCAGAAACACATTTGACACAATCAGTAAAATAAATTACCTAATCTGTCATCTGTGATATGTTTGCCAGCAGTCATGATAAAGTACTATGACATCTCCACATTTTGAGTAGCCGTGCTTGTTTCTCAATCCTTCTTTCTGCCAGAATTTTCTTTAAAGCTGCAGCCTATCAACACAGTCAAATATATTTGATATCAGGTAAGAAGTCTCAAAGGACATTGTAGATTCATCTTGTTCCAAATATATTAACTAATAATGTTTCCTAGAAATGCAGAAAATTCAAAGGTTTTATAATTTGATGCATTAGGAAATGCTGTGCTGAAAGAAATAAAGTCCTACAATTGAAGCTAAAATCTACTTCAGCCATAGCCAAATTTTTGTCAGATAGATCCTCAAAATTTAGGTGTTAGTGGTGATATTACTACCTGCAGCTGTTTGCTTTGCCCTCTTGCTGTTGATTAATGTCCTTGTAATCAGAGGTAGCAGTATGGGACGTGTGTGACCTATTTGCAGGCCAGTGCTTAACTTGCCAATAAAACCAGTTTCTGGTGAGTTTGTTGACAAGGCCTCCTGTGTTTCAGATGTGTGCCATCCTCTTTTATGACAAGAATAGTAATCTGAGCTGCAGTGCTCAGAGCACAGAGAAAGACGAGTGCTACAAACAGTAACCCACATGCACTGAGCTTCAGGAATCTTAATTTGCTGTCAGCATAATTTGACACACATGTGTGTAAACTGAAAATATCTTTCAGGAGACTCAAGTCTTGATATAATGCCATAAATTACATGAATTTGCACAAAAATATGTGATATCTATATTATGCAAGTTATATCAACAAAATACGTACTATTCATTAATTTGTCTATATTACAATATTTTAAAAACCAGTGTATGGGAACCATGTCTGCTGTGTTGTTCTTTCTGGGTTTTGGCCACAACAGTTTTTGACATTGGATCTCCTTCCTCTGTTTTGCATCTTCTCTTCCTGTTTTTTAAGTTATGGAACTTGTGGAATCTATTTTAATATTAAAATAATAGTTGTAAAGTGTCTGTGTTGTATTTCATGAATGAGGAGGAGGAGAAGATGCGTGCTTCAGTATTTGGAAATTTGTGTGTAAAAGTGACAGACTGCAGAACTGTTGATTATTATAGAGCAGGTTTAGATCAGAAACACTTCCAAGGCATTTATTGTGGCTGTTTGTATTGTTCTGGTAATACCTTTTTAAGTGTACAAATAGCATATAATAGGTGAAGTTACTTACTTGTAGCTTTCAGATTCATTTCAGGTTTGTTTTGTTCATGTATAATTGTGACTAAATTATAATGGTGTCTGTTAAAAGAACAACCATACGTCTAATTCATTTTCCAGAAAAGAATACCCACCTCAGCTTCAGAAAGTGGAGGCAGACCACATTAGATTACCACGGTCTCAAGGAGTGGGTAAGTTATCTTTAGAGTTCTCATTTCTTCTAAGCAGAATAATTTTTTTAATACCTGATTTGGGTGGGTGTGTTTCCAAATCTTGTATAACCCTTAGTATATCTACTTACAGCCTTAGATCATGTTCTTCTAGTTTTGTACAAGTTTGTGCATGAAAGGATGGTTTTGCCCTTCTTGACAGTTTTCTGCAACTAGTTCAGTCATGTAATAATTTTAAATTAGGCTTCAGTTATTTTAAAAGCAACAGAATAGGGAACATTTGGGATCATAAAATTGGAGGTGGAACAGATCTCTGGAGTTAACTAGTCTGAGCCCAAACTCCCCGCTTGTTTGTGAATTATTGTTGAGGAACTTTTGTATCAGTGTTAGTACAAGAAAAATGCTATGTAGTAACCACTTGGTATGAAATGTATTCATACACAGAGGGAGTTAATAAAAGAACCAGCATCAGCTCTGTACCTCAACTGAAACGTGCTCTTACACTGTTGTTAGATGCAACAACCTTGCTGTTGGACGTACAGTAGAAAAATTATAGTTTGGTTTCAGGTGTGGAAATTGTGAAACTGGAAAAGAAAATACCCTGTGTTTTGTTAAGCTTTGTTAGCATAGATGCAGTCTGTAAACCAGCTGTTCAGCTGCATAGTCACCTGCACTGGCAAGTTGATCTGCTGTGCCATTTTAGGTTAACGTTAGGTAGATCTTCAGCAGTACTACTCTAAAGTAAGTTAGGGAAAAATCCCGCCTATTATTAATTCTTTTTCGAAAATGATCCATTCTTTAGTTTTGAAATGTCTTCTCATAGTGGGATGTTTGTGAGACCATCAGAATGGATATTGAAAAAGCATTCATATATATTAAAAAAAATAGAGTCTTAAAAAAGTTCTGTGGTATAATAGCATAATCTAGCATCCTCTCCTATTTTTGGCAATAGACCCTCCACTTGATTTGCAGTGAAGTTAGCACAGATTTGCAAATCCAAAGCTTCTTGCAAAGATATAAGATAAAATTGTCAGTGAGTGACCCTGCAATAGTATTACTATTTTGAAGTTACTTTGGAAAATGTTATTTTTTAGTCGTACAACAAATCATGAAACATTTGAAACAGTGTAGATTTTTGAGATTTAAAAATGTGTTTATGTTTGGTTCAAGTTAGTGTATGTAAAAAAGTAAGATGATCATAATTATCAAAGTATATGAGTGGACATTTCTTGTTAATGTTTTTGCATCTTTTCCCTTCTAGACAGTGTAATGGAGAACACAGATGACTCAGAATCAGAATCTGATGTTAAAAGAAAGGTGCGACAGAAAGGTCATTGCAATTCATATCAATCTGACTTGAGTCCATCTTCTGCTACAAAAAAATGCTTAACTCAGTCAAAGGTGGGTTATATTTTAAAAATATGTAAACTCTTGTTGAATTTTAAAAGTTGTTGCATATTTCAAAAACAGACGTTCAGGAGTAAAACAGGTTGAGGTTTTAAAAATCCATAGAGTTGGGAGGAAGATTTACATAATTTAAAAAAAAGTTACAGTGATAGAGATATTTAAATGATCGTATTGCTGCTGGTTGTGAAATACTACTTTTCTGACTTGAGCAGACAGAAGCTGCACTGAAAATAAAAGAAATCTTGATTTTATTGAATAGCTGACTGATAAACCAGAGATTAATAATTTTAATTTGCTGAAATAGAGGAACAATTTTTTGCACTTTGACAGATTTTTTTTTCAGTGTCATGATTTTCTGTACTCAAAAGAGTAAAGATTAAAGTGCTGCAAAGATGCAAGTATTTTTTATTAAGTTGCTCACTTTTTCAGTGAGAGTAGTTCCTTAGTGGCATTCTCTGGTCTACATGCAGCCAACCAGGATGTTTTTGTCAGGACCTTGTTTGACTGTCAGATGTAAGATACTGTGGAAATTGCTTTAAGGCTCTCTCTGTATTTTTATCAGCTTCCCAGGCTGCTATGGAAGTCTCATAATGCACACATACAGGTCACATAGTTTCACTATCAAAGCAAAACTTCCTGTAAGGAGATCTGGGTTAAAAAAAAAATAATTATAGATCTATGATTTTTATATATGCTTAGCTTTTGTTTGAAACACCTGGTACCACTCTTTGGCATTTCCATTGCTCATTTAGTTAATTAATATGATGTTAATAAAAAAACTGGTTTTAAAATTTTTGGCATGTGGTTGAAGTAGAGGGTGCAATTACTCTATCCTTAAGATCATCCAGGTACTCTTGGTGCCTTCTCTTGAATATTTTTAATGTCTGGTTGAAATTCTTCAATGTGATAAGCAGTATCTTTCTAAGAACTATATCCTGTAAAAGCACTGAGGCACAATGCTGGTTTACATTTAACTTGCTGTCATCCCACAACTCAGATTTCAAAGGTCTGATACATTTTATACGCTTGGGGTTTTTTCCTTCTGTTTCTTTACAGTATTTGAAGCTTTGTTAAATTGCAGAAAATTGGTAAAAATAATATGTTCTTATTGTATGATTTTTGTCTTTAAATTTGGGGCTTGAAATTCCCACACCTGTGGAAGTCCTCTTTTGGAGGCGTGTTCATGGCTGGGAGTGGGGAGAGGTGTAAATTGTGAAAGCTGTGTTTTCAAAGTAAATACTGAAAGTTTTTGATGGGATATAGGTATTTGTTGCCTTCAGTAGTTCACAGTACAGTGGTTATACTGTTTGAATTCAGTGCTCCAGGAGACAATAACGTGCACAAAATTGTAATCTCTAGAGATGTCCTGTATTTACTTTAGTACTCGTTCTGTAGTTTATATGTTATAGAAGTCCAAGTTCTACACTTGTAATACAAAATTAAGTGGGACCTGGTAAATGTGAGAAAAACAAAAGGCATCTATCTATCTTTGCAGTGAGAGGATACATTTTCCCTTGTAGCCCCTGCCTGCATCTTGAAAGTTTGGGGAACTCCTGTTCCTCAAGTCCTGTTTTCTTCTCTGTGACATATGACTCTAGAACAATTTATGCACTTTGCCTTTTCTTAGTCTCCCTTGAGGAGTGAATTTGCCTGCATGCCTTGCAGGGCTGTTAGAAGATACCTTGGAGGGACAAATAAATTGGACCTACAAGGTTTCCTCAAATCCTCTCCAGTACTGCTCTAAGGAGCAAATTAATCTGTAGGTTACATTATTTTGTCCCATGGAACTGTTTTTACAGAAATGGTGTAACTGGACCATCTTGCTGATGGATATATGTATCTGAACAGTGTGCAAGGTTTTCATTTATGGAAGAAAATGCAAGAAAAAAAATCTGAATTGTCCAACATTAACCGCTTAAAAAAATTGTTACAAATGACATGTGTTCCTTTTAGAACATTTTTCATTTTCTTAATTTAAATAAAAAATAAGCTGTGTTTTACTATAATGGCTAATGTAGTGTTCTCAATTTCCACTGGATGCTATGAAAAATTTTTTCACTCTTCCAGAAGGGTTTTCAAGCATTGGAAGAGGATGGCCAGGCATGTGGTTGAGTCACCATCCCTGGAGATATTTAAAAGACATGTAGATGTGGCTCCTGGGGATATGGTTTAGTGATGGGAGTTCTGTGTTAATAATTTGACTTGATGATATTAAAGGTCTTTTCCAATCTAAGTGATTGTATGATTAATTCTGAACAGAAATCAAGTACAAGTTCTGAAAATTGTGTCTTTCTGCTTACAGTTACTGATTGTGTGTTTGTTTCTCCTTTAGCTTTTGGAACAGGTTGATTATTCTACTGAATGCCCAAATTGTGGGAGGGCAAATGAAAATCAGACCAAATGCCGACATTGTGAAAGTGCTTCTCTAAAGGATTTGCAAAGAGTCTCCAGACAAACTGTAACGTTGAGTGAATCTGTGGGACCTTTATCACGTTCTTCAATACATCAGAATTCAGCAGGGCAAAAATCTTCAGGTACAGGGTTCAGCACGAAGAAGTTTTATAGTTCTGCTGTTGGAAAAGGTCCAGCGGATATTCTACTGAGTAATGAGGTTGTAGGACATTCTATGTTACGACAGAATGGAAAAATTGGTCTTATAACTGGCACAAAAAATCCTAAAATTACAGGCGGCTTAAGACAGAGGAGTACAAGACCATCTGAATTAAATGATCCAAGTAAGTACCTTTTTATGAATACAGCCATTAGCTGGAAACATAGAATATTATATAGTGAAAGAACTGTTTGTGCATGTTTACATGACTGATGTTGCATGGAATATTTTTGTGTTCTTGGGAAAGAGGGACAGAACTAATGATTTCCTTTTCATATGCAGAGGTACTCTTCAAGAAGGGTGAACATTGGGAAAAACAAAAATTATTTTGTGACTTTTATTTATTTTGTTTGTTTTTTAAAAAGATATTTACATTTAGGATATGTAGGGAAAAACCAGTATTCTTAGCAGAATTCCATCATTCATTCTCCCAGGAGGAAAGACAGTATTTGAGTTTTATTTTGTGTTTTCTTTCCTCTTCTAAACTATTTATCTATTTAAATGTAATAATTTGTAAAATGTTAATTTCTGTGCTTTCTCTTTGTAAACTCAGTAAGGAGGAAGGATGGAGTAAAGGAAGTTATGTTTCTGGTTCTGTGCTTAGTTTATTAGACCATGTTGTCCTACTGATTTGGATGATTTTAGTCATAATTTCTATTGTCGCTTTTTAGATTGTATTACTTACTGTCAATTCTTGACTGAACCAAGTTCACTTCTGTCTAGAGATGGATTAATGTTGCTAATTTTTTGTATAGTTAGTTATAATAAATCAAAAACAAGGCAGAGAATGCTTGCAACCAGATTCCAAATAAACATTAGTAAAAACATAGTATAAATATACATGTGGATTTTTTTTGGCACTGCAGGACAATTACATAAATTACTTAAAAGGTATTACTTGAAAAGAAATTTCTGTTACAAAAACATATAGTGGTTGAGAATGTAATATTTTCTGTTTAGTTGTTTTGTCTAGTGATGAGGAGGAGGAGAATAGTGGCAGCACTAGGAGCATGGAAATCATTTCACCTGGTCTTGCAGATTCAGCCCACTCCTCCCTATCTCCTTCTACAGGAAAGGTGGAAGCAGCATTAAAGGAAAACAGTTGTGGAATAGAACAGAGAATAGGTAGTATAACTACAGAAATTGCCGTCACACTAGCAAGAAAAGCCAAAAATGAAAAAAAGACATTTTTTACAGAAAAATGTAGTGGTTGAGAATGTAATATTTTCTGTTTAGTTGTTTTGTCTAGTGATGATGATGAGGACGAGAATAGTGGCAGCACTAGGAGCATGGAAAGCATTTCACCTCGTCCTGCAGATTCAGCCCGCTCCTCCCCAGCTCCTTCTACAGGAAAGGTGGAAGCAGCATTAAAGGAGAACAGTTGTGGAATAGAACAGAGAATAGGTAGTATAACAACAGATACAGAAATTGCAGTCACACTACCAAGAAAAGCAAGAATGAAAGATCAGGTACTATTTAATGCTTTGTTTAAAGAAAACAGAATCAAATAATACATTGAATATGTAAAGGCTTGTTTTGTGTTGTCAGAAGTTGACTGTATTTGATTGTTTTTCTTACTCAGCAGCTCATCAAGTAGTCTCTCTGCATACTTAATACTGGAAACATAAGAAAATGTGTTCATTATGTTTTTAAAAGCATTCATAATGATTTTAATTATGCTGTTAGAACAAATGCTTCTGTGTTGAATGTTTACTCTTTGAGACTGGACAGGGATTCTCTGAAGCTCAAGGTCTCATTTTGCAGCAGAATGTCAGTACCAGCTGTTGCCTGTTGAGACTTTCTGAAGTTAAACATGAAAAGAGACACTGGGATCAGTAATGGTCCTTTAAAATTAAAATGCTTCAACAACTGTCCCAATTAATAGCACTTATTTTAGGACTTTTGTGGTGGGGCTTGTGTTTTTTTAGTTGAGTACTGCTGTAAGAATTGGATAAGCAAAGACAAAAAAATCCATGAGCATACATTAAGTGTGGCCAAAAGGGAGAGTTTTCATACTGTTTTAAAAGCCATCTCAATAGTGAGATGAGTAAATTCCTTGTGGCAATTGGTGGTGGAATAATAGTGCTGATTAAACCAATTCTTGATTCACTTGTCCAGTTTCACTATTGAGAGTTTGATTCAACAAGAGAAACTGATCAGATTTCAAATTCTTTGAGTTAGAACACTAAAGTACTGATGCCAAAACCTTCTTGCTGTGTTGAGATTCAGAAGCCAGCATTCTAGTGCTGTAGTTAATGAAATTATGGATGTTTATAATATGTTGTATAATTAGTCACCACTATCAATATGAAGCTGTGAACCTGCAGCCTGCAATAAAGCTGCAAAGCTCAAAGCTTGGATTATAAATAGTTCATGAATTAAGTTATTCTGGCAGTATGTGCTGAATTAATTGAAAGCATTGCATTATGAAGGCACTGATGTCTGACTTCTGAAACTCTCCCAAATGTTTTTTTTGTATATCCATATGTTCCTGTTCACTAGTCTTTACAAACCAGTTGCAATACTGTATGTTAGATTATTTTAGAGTCCGAGCTTACTTTTGAAAATGGGCGAAATAAAAAAATATTTGTGAAATATAACACAAATTTTATATTGATTGAATTAACCTGCCAAGATTTGTAGATATCACAGCAGTTTTCTTAGATATAATAGAAAAAGCTTTATTCAGCTGTCTTTCTCTCAAAATATTCATTAATTGTTTACTGAAGGGACTAATTGAATATCACTTGAGATTTTGCTGTTTTATTGTTTGTCTCTGATTTGTTTTGAGCTTTTAATAACATTTAGCCAGTCCAGCAGACAAAAAGGAAAAGCTCTTTTCAACAAGAGGCCTAGAAGAACCTTTTAATTAAAGGGATTTAGAATCCCTGTCTTCTCCAGTGTGTAAAATAAAGGAAGCATCCAAAACTAGACTTTGAATAATTGCCAAGATAGGTTGGTGATTCAGGACTTTGAAATAATTTTCGAGATTTAGTCTTAACAGAAATCCTTTAGAAGGAATCATTTAGAATGTTTTTCTGTGGGATTTTAATTGCATTTTGTAACAAAAAAGAATGTTTATTTATAGGGCAGCTTTATGAAACAATATAAATACCAAAGAAAAGATTAGTGTACAGAAAACGCTTTAACAAAATAGAGCTAAATAAGCAATACAGCAAATAAATATATTTGTAGGCTGGCTATCAGCAGGCTTTATTTCATTGCAATAGGTTTTTTGGTAAGATTATTCTGTTGGTTAACAGGATACTTCATTGAGATTACAGCTTCAGTTAGCATCTAGAGACTTTTCTTGAACTGGAGCCAAATACCACATGGTCTTCTTTCAATGTTTAGTCTTCTGACCTTGGACTCTGTCCTAAATCCATCTTAGTTCTGTAGAGATGCCTTAAGAAAGTTTGATTTGGCTTATTTATTTATGTTTCTTGAAGACTGTACTCTGCTAATGTGGTGATGCAATGTACTTCAAGAATTAGTCACCAAAACCTTGGATTAACAAAAACTGAAAGAAAAAAATTAAACTAGCATTGTGGTGGTTTTACAGCATTAGTGCTTTTTTATCTAAATAAAATGTATTAAAAATAACTTTGCTTTGCTAGACTGCATAGTGTTTCCAAAAGATAAAAATTAATTGGTTTTGGCAATTTAGAAGCACTATTTGTGTTTTGGAAATGTCAGTAAAATGTCTACAAGTGTGAGGTTACCTTTTATTTTCTTCTTGAATGTAGCAATATTAACATCCTCAGGTGTTACAAAAAGTCTTTTAGGAATTATCTCCCTTCTGTATTGTATATGTTTGAGATGGATGCTCTAGTAAGTAATCCTGTTGACCAACAGAAAAGCAGCTAAAAATTTAGCCATTAGTTTAAGCGAGCTTGGCTTGGCAATAAACCTTGGTGAGACATTCTGAAACCTGAAAATTACTTTTCAGTTTGGGAACATTGTGTCTAACACTCCAATAAAACGGCGCAAAGTTATTTCTCAAGAGATGGTAACCGAGGCTGTACCTCTAAATTACCAAAACTCCTGTGAAAGTGTCATTCTGAACTGCCGAAGCATACGAATAGGAATGCTGCGCAGAATGGTCGTGGAGCCTGTGATTGTAAGTACCCTTGCTCTTTCACAGCTTTCTTTTCAGGTTTTGATGGATGTTGTATTTTTGTATTTGAACAACATAATATTTTGCCTTTGTCTGGGGAACAGTAAGTTTGTCTCTAATTTCAGAGGCTGTGATTTCCAGAGAACCTCGAATTACTGCTGTGCTCTAACACATGCAGTCTGGCTCTGATTCTTAATAGAAATGTTGTGCTGCAGCCCTCTGAAAGAACGTGTTTGCATGCTGGGGGGAGGTTATGGGCTAGAATGCATTTGTTAAAAAAGTTGAAAACAACAGCTACAGGAAGTTGATAGGTGCAAGGAAGAAGCACTGTCCTAGAGGGGAATAATTGTTTCTTGTATAGATTTTTGTTTTTGGTCAGCCTTGTAAGTTACATGGAGTTTTCAAGGAGTCCTTAAATGTTAGTTGTATGCAGTCAGACAGCATAGAATAAATACTTCTTGCCCAGGTAGCCACACAAAAAGTGTGTTGTTACTTGTTCTTTCCACCTCTCTACAAAAACACTATTGTTTGATTTACCTAAATGCTGATACATGACATTTTGTTTTGAAGAAAAAGAATTTGTGTATTTTTCAGGATATTGTAGAAGTTTTTGAAAACTGAATACTTCAGAGAGATCTAAAGTTTAAACCATCAGTATGACTGAAAGAGACTAGAGTAGCAAACAATGTGCTTGCCTCGAGTTGTGCTGAAATGTACATTTTGTTTTAAAACTTGCATTTTAAGTATTAATTTTTTAATGTGTATTGCTTACATTCTAAGTCCGATGAAATGTGTTTGCTAACAGTTTAAAGGCTTTCAGTCAATTAAAATTTGCAGAAAATATGAGATCTTACAATTGTGTTGTCTTTCAGTTTTGCTTGGATTATATCAAAATACGCCTGGAGAGTCAAGAAGGTGAGTACATTTTTCATTTATGTTAGTACTCAATATATTTATTTTGAATTAAGAAACTCTGTCAAAGGTATTAACAAGTGAGTCCTAATTTAATGTTTATTCTCGTTTTGTCATTTATGTAATAAATTTTACTGGATGTCTGTAGTCAGATAAGAGAAAAGAAAATGGAGAGTACAAATTTGACCTGCCCTTTAAAAAGTGATTAACAAAAATAAAAAGCAAGAGCAACCCTCCTGTGAAATGTTAGCTTTTAAAAACTTTATTAGCTTTTTTATTTCAGTTGTGTTAAGTAGACAGTAAAAGCCACACTGGTTTCTTAAACCTTTCCTGTCTAGATCTCTCTTGATAATTTTGTCTCTAGTGTGAAAGTTGTAGATTTCATGTCACTGAAAGAAATAGTGACATAATTTGGAAAGGGTGAGTTACAACTCCTGCTGTTTCCTTTCTTTTCTTTCGTTGGGTTTTGCTCTGGGCCTGAAAAGCTTTGTTACCTTTTGTTAATCTTAAGTTGCATTCTTAAGATCCAGACCTGTTGAATGTTGATGTTGTTATTTGTAAAAGAGAACTATTGTATTTTGTAATTATTACATGTAGAAAAATGTCTCACAACCTGTAAAGATAAGTGTAGCCTTTGCTTAGTCAAGTATTTAAGTTTATGTTGCATCTAAAATACAGATGCATAGAAACTGAGTTTTCATGCTTTAAATGTATTTAAAAAAAACAAAACACTGAAGGGCTTACTATAATTTGTAGAAAATAGCTATCAAGTTTTATGTAAAACAGCTGTATGGTGCAGTTATTTCCACGGCACCTAATTTGTCAATAGCATAAAAATGGTGACTCATTAAATACTGTGTCTGTTGGGGCACATAGCACTTTTTTTTCTTTTTTTTTCTTTTTTTTTTAAGTTTTGCATGTATATCCACTTATATATCAAATTTTATAGTGCAGTAAAACCTGTGAAAAACTTGACATTGGCATTGGCAGCATCAGATGCAGCGTTAAAATTCTACTGTGTTACTGACATTTATTTTGGGGAATGAACTAGGAGTAGTCCTTTGTTTCCTCAGGCAATCAGATCATTTCTCTGCATGTGTTTATGCTCTTCATATGGGACCTTGGTTCAAAGATAAATGTACAAAGAAAATTTTACAAACTTACTGTAAAATGTGTCATAGCAATAGTTGCAAATTTAAATTACTAGAAATTGTGGGGATTTTTTTCTGTGGAATAAAAAGAGTTAGTGGGCAGAAAACATTTTGTTTCTGATGCCTTTCTTGGCAAATGACATTGGAATTTAGCCTTGGAATTTTAATATATGAAAAGCCATCACTTCTTGCATGTTAATTTTAAAGTTTTAAGTACTTCAACAATTTAGTGAGCACATAGATTTAACATGATTACTTGTTAAAATCAAGGGGGAAATTGTAAAGGAAACTTAGAGACATTTATTATATTTTAATATGTCATTATTTTCTCATAGAATCAGAAAGTGATATCAGAGAGATTAACCTGAAAACTTCAGAGCTTACTAAATGTGAATGGTGTAGTGTCCGAAAATTGCCAGTAGTTTTCCTACAAACAGTACCTTCAACCTGTAGCAGTCTGAGAGATCAACTGAAAATGAGTAAAGATAATGTCTGGTACGAATGCAAAGGAGACAGTAAGTAAACATTTTTAGTCTACTATTCACTCCAAATTGTATTTTCATGTTCTGGGTCATGAAGGAGTGCATTAGGATTAAAAGGGTCATCACTGGCTGCTGTAGGTGTAGTGTTTTTTTAGACACTACATTGCCAGGCTGAGAAAGAGTACAGTTCAGAACAGCTGGGCATCCTCTTTGTCCAGAAACATGCTAGTTGCCACACTCAGTCAATTTAGTACCATTTTTTTCACTAATATTTGTACTATGTGAAACCAGTTTGGTTTGGTTAGTTTTTGTATAGGAGCCTTTACATTTATATGGCAGCTTCTCCTATCTGTGCTGTTCTGCTGACAGACTTTAGCTTTAGTAGAAACTGTTGTATAGGTTGCCTTGGGGATTTTTCCCCTCAGAATACTTGTCATGATGATGTGAGATAGACAAATACCTGCTTAGACAATATGTGGATTATCTTCATGTATATTAAAATTAAATTTAATTTCTACATATTTTTCAAGGTTGTAGCATCTTAATATGCACACCTGTTAAATGTAACACTGAGTCCTCTTTCTCTTCAGTAGGCTTTTATTCAGATAAAATTTCGTGGTTATTTTTACTTACTCACGGTTTTGTACATACATGAATGCATTCAAATGGAGGAAGAATGCTTTCAGCAGTTTCAGAATTGAGTGCTCCCATAATACTGTGTAATAGTCTCATCCATGTCCTGTAAGAAGTATGAGCTGTAAGGAGTCTTACAATTACAGAAGTAATTGGAGAGCATGGAGAAGACCTGGATGCAATTCTGGGAGCAGGAATTAGACCCCAGGTGGACACAGGTGTTCACAAAAAAGGAAAAAGCTTACCAGGATGTCTGTGTAAGAATGGCTCTCTGCAGTGTCCCCACCCAGCTTTACTCCCTGAGGCTGTGGCATGGAGAGTTTTACATCCAGCTGCTTTATTGCATTTGATATGCAGGAGCACTGACACAGTTGCTCTCTGCTTTGTAAGCAGTGAAATTAATTTAAGCCTGCATCCAGAGTTGTGTAAGCAATTGTATGTAGATCCCTAGCTCCCAAAACAGAACACCCAAAAGCCAGTTAGATAGCTAAATTCTGTGTGCAGTGAATTGGGGATTTTGCTGCTGAAGAGTTATTTTTCACAAAAGTTAGCGTGCTGGGCTAAGAATGACCAAAGGGAAATAGTTATGCTTGTGTCTGATACACCTCTTATGGAAAAACAGGTCCTGGCAGCTCTGTGTTGGGCAGCAACATGAGACTGAGATTTGCAGCCTGAATTCTATTCCTTTTTCTGACTGTGTAAAATAATTCCTTTTAGTGCAATTTACTGCTTTTTGATTTTTCAGATCATATAAGTGGATGATACTTATGTAACAGCTGATTGATCCAAGTAATTCTCTCCAACTTCTTCAAAAACAGTGATGTTTTATAGCATAGTCTTCTGGGATCAGAGAGGAAATTATGCTGAATATACAATTTTTGAAATGGTAGTGAAACAATAGGGTAGGAACTGCAGTAAGAAAAAGAGAAAGTATTGGTTACAGTCCTTCTCTCTGTAAATGAAGATGTTATTTCAAAATATGTTTTGGCTTTGCATTAGTGTCATTAAAAAATTTACCAGATGTAATATTTAACGTTTCTTGATTAAGGTAGAATTTGAATGCACTCTTTGCAAATGCAGATAAGAAAGGTTTGGCAGTTAGTCCTTCTCTCTTGTCTGCTCACATCTGTATTACTTCTTACATACATTATCAGCAGTGTGTACTTGTGTTGGCCTAAAATTCCATGAAATTTGTTTATAATTGCAACATGCTGTATTTTTTTTTATTCTCAAATGAATAATTTTCTCCCTCTTTTTTTTGCAGGTCAGGAAGAGCAGTATATAATTTTAATTTTTGAAACTGGTCTTGATCCTCATGCAAATTCAATATTTGAAAAAATAATTATGGACATTGGTATTAGAAATAACATTTCTGACTTCTTTGTGAAAATTTCCTTTGAAGAAGCCAATGCCAGGCTTGTTGCATTTACTAAGTGCTTGGAGGACAATTCCAAAGGAAGCCCATCTCACAGAGAAAGCAAAATAAAAAATGTAATTATGTTTTTGTTTTCGAACTAAGTCATTGTATTATATGGGTTACAGATACACTAAGGATAGTGTGTTAGTCAGCCAAAAACAATTTCATCAACTTTTGATGGCTTTTATATGAAAATTCGCAGACTGGTGGATTATGAAACTATGGGAAATAGTCTGTGCATTCACAGTACTTTTTAGGGTGTTTAGTTTGATTATAAAGTTATACAATGGTCTACAAGTAATGTTGTTACTTAAAAATTATTAAGGGATGAGAAATCTTTACTATAATCAGAAAACAACTTTTTCCAACTGGTAAAATTATGGTATTTCAAACAAGAAATTAAGTTGCACTGTTATGGTTACAGTTAATTAATGCTTTTATTAAACAAACAACTTTTTAAAGAATTAGAAAGTTTTGTGATTCTGCAAGAAATGTTCAAAGACCTAAATGTAATAGACGTGGTAAGAAAACCCACAGACTTGAAGTTCTCAGAAAAAACAGATATTACACTGCTGGACTTCACAAAGTTTTATTACAATTTCAATAAAATTGAGCACAGTATTCAATTTAATATTCACTCTATTCTCTTAAGGTTGCTTCTGAGTCCAAAATGCAGCAACGAAATAAACAGTTACCATTTTTTGATGATGATGAAGAAATTGGTGAACCACATACAGTATTTATTGGTCCTATAGAAAAGTAAGATATTTATTTTTGCCTGTAATAATTCTCTGAGGGGTTTTTGGCATTTCATACTTCTTATTGAATGTATTTTTCTTCTCAGGTTGATAGTTTATCCGCCTTCTCCAGCTAAAGGTGGTATTTCTGTGACCAACGAAGACCTCCATTGTCTAAATGAAGGAGAATTTTTAAATGATGTTATTATTGATTTTTATTTAAAGTAAGTTTTATTTCTCATCAGTTTTCAGTCGTCTTTTACTTTGAAACTTGAAATGTTTTGCCATTAAAAATTCCTAGGTCAATTGGTAACACTTGGTCTCCAGCCATGTGTAGCTGTAATTTTAAAGGTTGTTTTTGATCTTGCAAGAAAGTTTGGTTCTTTTCTTGTCCTGCTTTACAGTGACATTGTTCCTACCTGGATAAAAGTTCTTTGAACTTCTTAACTTCTCAAGAGCAAATTTAACTGGGGGAAAAAAAAAGCTTTTTTAAAGTTCAGGTGTTCTTTCCACAGTGTCTCTGTTTCCTGGAATTTAATTTGTTTTGATTAATGTAATACATAAGTTGATTTTGTGCTGTCACTGAGGCTACAGATGTTAGAAGTATATTAAATTGTTACATGCTGCTGGTTTTATGCTACACATAAGGTGTGTGTGTGTGTTTCTCGGTCTATTAAGGTATTTTAGAAGCAAAAATCAAATGAGTGTGTCACTCTTGGGACTGTTTGGAGATCTGGAGGCTCAAATACAAAATACAGATCTCTTAGGTTTTCATGTAACAAATTCCTTGAAAATTTGTTTTCCTGCCATGAAACAAAAATAAATACAAGAGCAGCAGAACTGCCTGTTGATTGAGCAGAGCAATAACACCTTGAAATGCTAATATCTTAAAATATTACATACATTTTGCATTAATTAGTTCCTGTGGATAGTCAGCTCCAAATAGCTATTCTGTGAGATGCTGCTGCAATTTGGTGGAGAGCACTTGTTAACAGTCCTTTTTACTCTGTTGCTGAGTACTTTGAGTTCAAACCTCTATTACTTTTTCTTTATTTTCTTTTTTTTTTAAACTAATTAGGTATTTGGTACTTGAAAAGCTGAAAAAAGAAGATGCTGATAGAATACATGTGTTCAGTTCATTCTTCTATAAACGCCTTAATCAAAGAGAAAGAAGAAATATTCATGAAACTTCAAACCAGACGTAAGTCTGTTGATAAGTCAGTTTAACATACAGCTAAGTGCAATGAAGACTCTTAAAAACAGATGCTTTACAGAGAGCAAGAACAACAACACTCTAGGGAGCACTGAGACCTGTAGCAGATGTAGAATATCCCTTGAAAATCTTAACAACCCGTGCAGGTGAAAATATCTGGAAAATGCTCCCTCAAATAAAAGAAGCCACCCTACAAATTATATGTTGATTTCTTCTTTCAGAATACAACAGAAGCGACATGGCCGAGTAAAAACGTGGACACGACATGTTGATATTTTTGAGAAAGATTTCATTTTTGTTCCCCTTAATGAAGCGTAAGTGAACATACTTTTTTATCACATTTGGTAAATGCTTAAGCTTCATAATCCTGAAATTGAAAGTTACATTACAATAAGAATGGAAGTTAAATATTAAGAGAATAAACATCCTTTTCCAGATGATAAAAATTAACTGGTTATGTAAGACCTTTAAATGTTGTAGTATAAGAATTATCAGACAATATAAAGACAGCAAAAATTAACTTCTCTGAGTACTTTTTCTAGGTTTTACCTCAATCTCTTGCATTCTTTCTTCTAAAGCTTCTGACACTGATAACTTTTGGATTTATCTTTTTTAGTTCCTCCTAATGAGACCTCTCTCGTATAGATGGGATCATCTTTAGTTACAATAAATGGATATTTAAAGAAAACTTAATTGAAAATCACTACTGCCTTGAGAACTTTATTATTTTTTCTTAATATCCCTTTGTCCTGCTGTTTGTTAAGGATCAGGAAGCAGACCATTAACTTTCTAATGTTTGCTAAGAACTTTGTTGATGCTTGCTTTCCTTAAGGTCAGAGCAAGTTGTCACAAACACATTCCTGTATTTCACAGAAATAATCTAAACAGTTTTTAAGCCAAAATATTTATGAAAGTTAAAGTACTGTATTTTAAACATATGCAATAAAAAAAAAGTAAGGACAGATACACAGGAATTTTCTAACTAACATCTCATAGGCATATCTAGCTGATATTTAAAAAATTTTTAAAAGAGATTTTTTTTTAATAAAACATCTCGGTACTGTGCCATTGTGCAGTGGGAGGCAAATTTCTAAATCTTCTCCTCTCCAGCTGAGTTCTGAGGCTATCAGTATAGAGGCAGTTATGAGATAACTGGCCATACGTAGATATGTCCTTTTTATAAAGTTGTATTTCCCCAACAAAGGTGTTCATCAGCACTAACTTTAGTTTTTAATGTACCATGACCTCTGGCAAGGCATCCAGATCTAGGGGATTTTAATGACTCAGGTGTAAGGTCTACTGCAGGTTCCTGTCCACTGCAGACTTCAACCTTGCCATCCCTCTCCCATGAAATTTCAAGTACCAAAACTTTGAATTGTGTGTCATTTTAAGCTGCCTTTGCACTTGTTATATAGTTCACTTCCCACCATCCTCTCTTGTGTCATTCACATATGCACAATGGGTTATGCGTAGGAGAAATGAGGTTATGCAGAGGAGAAATGACTATGAGTTAGAAGTCACCTGAAAAGGAAAACAAATAGTTGTGTGGTTTTATAAGAATTATTTATGTTGCTAGTAACTTAAAGCACAGTAGTTTTCAGTGTCTTGTTCGTTTACTGACAAGGAACTAAAGCAATGTCTTTCTCAGCATGTAGAACATGACAGTTCATACTGAAGGCATAGCATGGATGCCATGTGTGAGTTGGTGATTTTGGGTTAGAGTAGCTTGGTCCCGTGGACTCATCCTGTTGTGATTAGAGCATAAGTGTACTCCTGGTGTGCATCTGTCACCTGGATATAATCCTGCTCATACTTCCCAGAACTGTCCCTTCACCATAAGCTGAAGCTTGTCAAGTGGTGACAAGGACATTCATTTGGAACAGAGGTTTCCTGATAGGTACAGTAAGAATATTGCAGAGCAGAAAAATAACCAGGTAGCCAGGGAGATGAAAGGGGTGGTTTGATGGGGAGTTGCTGTGGGTTTTGTTGTCTAGTTCCAACAAGTTTTTCCAGACTATCTCATAACCACTAGATTAGGGAATGTAGACTCATCATCTAACCAGCTGTCAAACTGCAGTAAGTGGAGGTGGGCAGGTTGGCTCCAGGGCAGAATCATGTTCAGAACAATGTGTTTTGATTTAACCATGACTACATCTGTGTCCTTTGGCTGTACAGTCCTTCTTGTTCAGGTCTCCAATGAAAATGGGTTGTTCTCTTCAAAGTAACAAGCTGTTCTCTTTTTACATCCAGGTTAATATGCTAGTCTGCTGACATAATTGGTACATCAAGTCTCTGTTAATAAAATACACACACTTTCCAGAGTTGGGCAGTACTTAAAACCTTCATTTATTAGCTGTGGTGAATCATTCAAGACAAACCATACCACACATGCTGCTTTCAGTAGCCACTTACTTTAATTGCCATTAAGTTTTGATGCAGTTCAGGCTTCATAACCATCCAATTATTATTTTAGCATGGCAGTTAGACATGCATTTTTAGCTGCTGCTTTTTCTTTTGTCTCCTAAAACACACTGAAATGTGACTTCTCCTGTATAATACATAGCTAGCTTCTGTTATTTGCTGTACACAATCAAAGATCCCTCGCAAGATTTCTTAATTGGACAATGAAAATCCACTTGTAATGCCTCAGTTCCTAAATTTGCTGCTGCTCTAGTTCTGATTGAGTGGCAAGTCAGTGAAGCCTAATGAAGCAGGAAAATGGGAGGAGACTGTTGCAAAACTTACACTTTGTGTTGGGGGATATAACTGTTTTTGATTGGAAAAATTAGAATGTAAGTTCTGTGAAGGGTGAGGAAGACAGAAGAGCAATTGTGATGGCATTAGAAGCACTATTGTTCTTCTCCTTCTTTAACTCACTGTTGACAAGATTTCTTTAAAAATGTGAATGTTAAATACAGTTGGAAGATCACATAGGTGGGAGATTATGGGCAGTTCAGCCATACCATTAGATCTGACTACTTATGTTGCTAGTCCTGAACTACTAGAAAACTTCAAACAGCCATAAAATATGAACTCTACAATCTTTAATTAATGCATTAATGAAGAAAATGTTAAAAAAGAAATAATCTTAAATTCAGAGAAATTTAAAAAATGTATAAAGTGTGAGGAAATTGAAAGAAATATTTAAGACAGCACCTGTTTTCAGCTAACTGCATCATATTAATTAATTTGTTGGTGATTATTTGCATGGAGAAATTGTACTTTTACAGAAGCCTATGAAGGCTTGAGTAAAACCTGGTCAGAAAAGTGAACAGCTGGTACAGTTTATCTTTGAATAATTATGGGGGCATTAATGTAATTACCAGTTTTTAATATATTTGTTTCATTGCAGCGCCCACTGGTTTTTGGCTGTTATCTGTTTCCCTGGTTTAGAAAAACCCAAATATGAACCAAATCCCCATTTCCATGAAAATGCTGCAATGCCGATGAAATGTTCCTCTTCAGATGGAGAGAGCAGCACACCATCTCCTTTGCCAAATGAATTAGATGCACAAAACTCGCCTTCCAAGTCTACAGCAAAGAAGACATTTACCAAAAAGTACAGTACAGCTTTAACCGACCCAAACACTGAAATAGAGGACAGTGAATCTTCGTGTTGTAGAAGAAGTCCTTGTAGGGTGAAAAGTGCTTTCAAAAAACTGAATCAAACAGACAGTGATGTGGAAGAACCTAACACTGTGGAATCAGCATGCCATAAACTAGACCATAGAACTCTGGATGAAAACGGTATACAGGGTGAATTCACAGCTGCTAGCCAATCTATGGGTATGTAAATGTAAAAATATGCACATTTTAATGAAATATTTGGAGATTTTAGATCTGTTACTACTTCTGATACAATACAGTGGTGTAAATAGTATATGGCTTAACTTCAAGTGCTTGCAATATAAGTAATTCATTCATAGCTGGATTTTAAAAGTTTTTGTGGCTGTTAACATAACTCTCATGGCAAAGGGCTAGAGATAAAACACCGTTTTCCTAAATCAGATTAATTTTTCAATTCTATGACCTTTTTTCAAACAAAAATAATTTTGTAGATACCACTTTACATCCCTCAAGATTGTAGTTGTTAAGAGAAGAATAGTAGTTGATCTTGGATTCTTATAATGTATGTGCAGGGGAAAGCTGACCTAAGATTATGTGAACAGCCTTAATATCTGTGTCTTTTATCATTTGATGTTTTGCTTCGACACTGTTAATTTCTTTAATGTCCTGATAAGAAGGTATGTAAAAAGAGGAAGAAGAAAATAATTCTAAAAACAAAAAAAATTTCCTCCACTGTGTTACATGTAGGGAGGCTTTCTCAGTTCATTGCTGGTGTGGAGGCTGAGCTCACCAAGCTGCAACAGAGTTTGTACCCAAGTGAACAAAGGAGCTGGCATACTTTTAAAGGCAGGTGAAGGAATTAGAAAAGGGTTGTTTTCTCTGCTCACTGCAACATTTGGATCTCCTTAAGGCATAGAGTAGGAAAATGACTATGCAAAAGCTTTTACTTTAGTCACCAGTAGTATTCCTACTGACTTAGTTTATACAGTAAGGAATTGTATACCTTATAGTACAAGTTCTGAAACTATTACCTGTTGTATAGTTTAATCTGTATACTGCAGGCTATTACAACTTCAATATCTTTGTGGGTATAAACAGTACTAATTTCTATTCTAAATGTATTAATTTGTGATAACATTGTCACTGTTCCCAGAAGGTCTTGGAGGGGTGCTGGTGGTGCATGTAGATGTGTTCATGTTTGAGTTGATTTTTCATTTCATGTATGATTGTTACCATTTACAATATTGCTGCTATATGATGTGGTCTCATATCTTGGATGTTGCTACTGTTGCTTGTCTGTAATTAGTTGGAATGTGCATTATGACAGGTTTTTGCTAGGATTACATTTCTCATGGGTTTTTTTCTGGCTGCATTGTGTTGGCAGCTGATGGTCATTCTCTTTCTAACTTGAATGCTCAGATTCTCTTGCTCAGCTATTGAAGATGGTGCACCCTTTCATTAAAGCGGATGTTCTCAGGGGGCACAGTCCTGATTTAAGGGTGAGATTGACCCTAAGGATATGTTTAGGCAGCTAAATTTAGATGCACTGTATTTAAACTCCCCTTTCAACCAGATGGAAGGTAGGCATTCTGCCTTGGGTTATCTGAGCAGCCTTCATGTGTTGCTCCAAAAGGGTGTGGATCTTGACTGTGCCAAATCCATCTGTAAGTCCTGGATATCCAAGGATATCTCAAAAGATTGCATGTGCCTCTGATAGTGTAGTCAGTTGAAGCCAAGAGACTTTTTCTTCTCATCCTACAGCAGATATCCACTTGCTGTTCAGTTAAGTAGCTCTGTGCTCTGATGATGGGTTCCTGTCCTGGAGACCCTAGGTGCTAACTATACATGGGAGCCTAAATTCAAATGGCTTGATCTCAAATCCTGGTGTTGAACTTGTGATTCTGTAGAAGTTCATACCTAAATAACTTTGAAATAATCAAAAATGTATCTATTTTTATTACTTATCTAATCTTTTTTTTTGCTCAGTTTTTGAACAAGATGTGTTTTATCTCAATATTAATACTTATTTTTTTGAAATCTGTCAGCAATAAGCCACATTAGTATATGACCTACTTCTCATGCTAAGGTCTTTTCAAAGGTACTGAGTAAGACTAATTCCCAAGTTTTTCCCTGTGGAGCTTCACTGGTGACCTCTTTCCAAAGTGTTACCTTAACATCTCTTTTGGAATGTTCTCAAATGTGTATGTTCTCCTTTTTTTCCCCCACTAGCTACTTCGTTGCCCTATTTACTGTTCTTACAGAAATCCTAGTTTCCATTAATAGGTAATATGTCCTCCAATGACACCATAACCAATATTATTTTTGTCATTGTTTAGACGTATTACAACAGCCCATTTCTAGGAGGATTTCAAGTTTTGCTGGCATGAATTACTTACTTCTAATTTATTTCCACAGTTTACTGTTTTTCCCATAAGAATCTGTTCTGAAGTCTTATATGGTAGTAGTAAGACTGGTGAGCCTGTAGCTGTATTTGCTTCTTTTAGAGAGGTGGAGCTAGAACATTCATTTTTTCTTCTTATGTTGTTTCCTACTAATATGTGACTAAATAGATAGAGGTTGTTGCGAATGAATTTACAGATAATCTTTTATGTAACAAACTGAAATATTTCTAAGCTGCTGCTCCCAGGCAAGCTGATCCTTCGTTCTGCCCTCCCCACTAGTGTGTTCCCAAGCTGCCTTTCCCCTTTTACCAACACAAGTCTTCATATAACTGCAGAGTGAATTGGTGGAAGAAATTATTCCAGTCAAAATAATAAGCTAGTGACTACCTTTTTCAGTGTGATCCACTGTGTGTATGGATGTGTTTGGTGTTATGAAAGGAACCAGCAAGGGATAAGAGTAGATGGTCATTTTAGAGAGCATATCAGAGTGGCCGCTGAGCATATCAGAGCAGTACCAGTTTAGACTGTTATAAAGGCTCCATGGAACTATGGGGAAATTTTGGAGTGGGTTTTAGTCCAGGTGTTTCAAGTTTTTTTAGGTGTTTCACACAATAAGAAACAGTTTCTGTTGTGTTCCTTAAAAAAAGCTTTTCACTTTTGTTCATATGCATGAGTAAATTACTATATGTTAGCTGTGTCACAGTTACTGTGAACAATCCTGAGGAAATTGGAGGTATTTAAAGGGAGTTTGGTCTTCAGTGATGACATAGTATTTGATATTTAAATATTCTGCTGTCTGTGATTAATGCAGATGGATTGCACAAAATCAGACTAAACTATAGTGAAGACTCAGCTGATGGCAGTAAACTAAATGAAGATGAGCTTATAGATTTTTCTGAAGACCAAGATAACCAGGTAAAGAATTTAGTAATTTTATTTAGGAAATGTGAACTGTTGTGCTGTATTTTGAATGGACAGCTTAAAAGTGGTGTACAGATTGTGAATGGGCATTATCTAAAGCTACTTATCTTTACATGTGTCAAGTGCAAAGCACTGGTTACCTACAAAAATCTGCAGGTTAGCTGACAGTGGATTATACATTTGTTCATTTAACTGTTTAATAGAAAACTGTTGTACTGATCCTGCATTTAATTTTGTGAGTCTTTTGTGTAATGACAGTATTACACAGTGATTTTAGTGGGAACACTGAAAGTCAGTACACTTCTATCTTTTGTCTTCCTCACTCCATGTTCTACCCAAACCCAAGAACAAGTTACTCTTCTTTTAGCTGCATTTCCTGGCTATAACCAGACACATTTATAAGTATGTGCTACTCTGTTGTTTTGTTTCATTGGTGCTTCTCCTAATCAGATTTACACAACAGGGATTTATAATCAAGTACCATTCTTGTTCATATTGGAAAACATTTAGATTTTAAAGCTGTGTGAAGACTGAATATTAAAATGTCCATGACTCACTCAGTGCTGGGTATTGAGGGCATTATTCCACAGCCCTGCTGCTTCTGTAAGTTCAACGCGAGCAGGCCAGAAGTTACAGGCTTGCTCTTCCTAATTGGCCTGCCTGCTCATCTTCCAGGTGTATGACCTTTTCTGGACCTCTGAGTCCAGAACAAATGATTATTTTTCAATCTGCAGCTCTCTGCAATGACTTCCAAGTAGCTATGTATATGTGTACACATAGCTTTTATATGCATATAAAAGCTCCAGTTGATGTTGAAACGTAAACCAGCTGTTGTTTTCAGCTGGACTTAACCCATGTCTCCTGTCATGCCACCTGTGCAAACATTCTGAGTTTTGCCTGGTGGAACTGCCTGTCTGTTTTGTAGCAGATAGAGCTTCCAGAAGATGGAGAATAAGTAGTACAGTATTTCCAGTCTGAAATACATGGCATGAAGGCAGGGATGCAAGTACATGGCCAGCTACATTCCTTGAGGAAAGGAACAAATTCCAAGCTCATTAGTTCCCGTGTAGCTTAGAACTTCATTCAGGCAGAAGCTGTCACTGTCACTATTTTCTAGAATGCACAAATCAAGTGTAGAAATGACCATGACAAGCTGAGTGGACCAACCTTTTCATCTGCAAAAAAGGACTTGAGGCTGCAACTCAAGTGTACGAGGAGCTAGGCAGTAGTTACTAATATGACAACATATTCATGACATAGCTTGAGGATTTCAGTGCCAGGATCCCTGTGTGTTAATGAAATGTACACGATGCACACAAAAATGTTAATAAATCATGCTGGTACAGGGATTCCCATTTTTGGAAAGGACCTCCTTCCCCATAATGCAGTGATCTGTGGAAGTAATGTTGAACTCAATGGAAGGGTGAGAAACTATGGATCACTGGGATTCTTTTACATACAACAACATAATGCTTTTGTTCATAAAACTTCCATATCATTCACAGCAATCAGTATTGAAATTGAAAGGCCAGAGGATATTTCCAGGCTTGTGATATGACTGTTTTTGCAATCCATAGTCCTGTGTATCTTGGATTAATTTTCCTTGCCCTAAGAACCAAGCTGTTGCATTTGGAGCAAAAATAGAGATTTATTTCTCACCATGGTGCAGATCTTGTCTCATTTCACCTAGAAGAAAACATTTGAAACTGCCAAGCAAGTTTCTAGTATTGACTGGCAAGGAAAAGTACTGTTAATCTGGATTAGAACCAAATAATGGAGATTTGCCTCTTCTAAGTCAGAGGTGTTTGGAAAATGTCACTTGCATTTTATAGTTTCACAGTGCTTAAATAAATAGTAGCATTCAATCCATGTCATTCTAGCATGAATTTCAGAAACCACATGACTAAAAGTTGGTCAACTTAACAAACAGTAAATAATTTCAGATTAAAGCTATCATTTCTTTATTAAACTCAGTTACTGGTCTTGAATGAAAATGTTAAATGTAACAATAAATTCCTTTGCATCTGTTTGAAAAAACAGTATTAGCTTCTAAACACCTGTAACAACATTGCTTCTGTAGGAAGACAGTAGTGATGATGGTGGCCTTGTAGATGATAACTGTAATTCAGAAATGGGACAGTGGCACCTGAAGCCAACTATCTGCAAACAGTAAGTATTAAAACTGTTAAAATTGAGACTTCATAAAAGTTGATGAAATATAAAAGATAATAATTTTGAGAAATAGTCACACATGAACATTAATCAGCATGCTGTTAGGGTTTGAGAGCGAACTTTATATTAAAATCTTCAGTGAGCAGAAAATTTATTGAATGAAACTACTAGTGAAATAATAGCTTTTATGGTTTCTGTTAAACCTGTGTGCTGCATCAGGCAAATGAAGATTGTTTGTTCCAGTAAGGCTATTCTTTGGTATTTTGCACTTGGATTCCTGCAAAAGGTGCAGAAGCATGTTCAAATGTATCCTGTATTAAAAAGCAGATTAATGTTTTTAAATTAAATAATTAAATTATTAGTGAAAAAAGCCTTTATCACTACTTAAATTAGTAAAGGAAAATTTGAGTAGTTTTTAACTTCCCCCTTTTCTTATCTAAATAAGATAGCTGTTCCTCTTTGTCTCTCTGTCATTTTTTCTCTAATAAAAGTGTTCCACACTTCTTAAAAAATTTTTGTCTGTTCTGGATTTGAAAACTTTTCTGTTTTAATTTGCTACCCAGGAATAATTTCTTAGTAAATATTTACTGCAGTTCTTTGCAGTATGGTGTGACAGATGCACGATTCAAAATCCAGAAATACTGCTACTAGTATTGCTGTCTTGACAGTTTTCTTTGTATTTTTTCCATAATTTATCTTTTTTTTAAATTTCCTTTCTTGTGAATACAAGGTTTACTAGAAAGTTGAAGACTTTCACAGTACACTCACAGTACATTCTTAGGATGCAAAATAGAATTACAGATTTATATATGTTATGGAACATATGACTTAATATGTTTTCAAGGAAAAGTCCATCTGTGTTGTATTTTAAGAATATTTATGAGCTTCTGATTATGGCTTGGTTAAATTTGTCCCATTTTGATGACAGATTATCTGTACATAATGCTTTCCAGCAGGCAGCATTTTAATCCAATGTGAAATTTCATAACATCTTTGGTGCTTAAATATCAAAAGTCATTAAGAACACTTAAATACTTTACTATTAGCATATTTTAAAATTACTTCTATATAAAATAGAAAATTACCTTGAAAAGGTTGTCACTTCTTCCCCCTGCAAAGTACTTTTTTAAGAAGAACATTTTAAAGAGCATTTAATGCTTTTTAAAGAGCAGTACCTATACAAATACTTCTATCAGAAATTAAAACAGGTACAAGCAAATATTATTTAAGTGATTATCTGCTTATGCCTAAAAAATTGCATACATGTAAATTAGTTTATAAATGCAAACACACCTCTGTGCATAAATATATGCAGTTATTTTGTCTGAATTTCCTAGTTTGAAGGTTCTTCAAATGATACTTTGAATGTGTATGTGTTATTGTTAGTTAAGAAAAAACAGATTTGTGCAAAGTAATTGCATTTATTTATCCCTCAAAATACATGCTACATATAATGCTGAAATTCTGAATTCTGGTATGAGTTAGCTTTGATGTATAAATCCAAATTGCATATAAGATTGCTGTGCTTGTGGCTCTTGAAAAGGTAGTGTGCTTTGGATTGAGTGATAGGTTACCAGCATCTGTAGTGTGCAGGAGAGGAGTTGAGCAGATTTGGTTCTCTGGAAAATACTGGTTATAGATACATTATTTTTTAAAGTCGTCTTAATAGATTTGGTGGGTGTTTTTTGTATAACTACCAGCTAGATTTCATATCCAGACTGGAGTCACTTCTTGAACATGCTTTCCTAATGCTTTTCTTCTAGTGTGCTGTGGAGTGTCCTGTCTGTCCTCAAGCTGCTACTCCAGCAGGACGTTTGTGGGCTCTGTGCCTTACTTCCTCTTGCCAGTGTACCTTGTGCACCTAAAAGAGCATTAGACACCTGAAGGTGTTATAAGCAGCTGTAACAAATTGTCTGACAGTACTATATTTTCTAAGTACATTCCTAAGTGTACCTAGTGTATGGTTAAATATAAAGATAACTTGCTAGGAGGTTACAGCAGCACTGGCAGACCTTTGCAGTATTGATCTAGTTTTGTTAATGCCACCCCACAAACTATTTCTCTGTAACATTGTGTTTTTCAAGCTGCTATAAAATACTGTGTACTTAAAACTTGTGTTCTTCTCTGTTAGGCCCTGCATTTTGCTTATGGACTCACTGAGAGGCCCTTCCCGGTCAAATGTTGTGAAAACACTAAGGGAGTAAGTTTCCTGTCTGGTGCTTGGGGCTTCTTTAGTTTGGTTTGGTTTTTTGGGGGGGGGGTTTGGGTTTTTTGGTTGGTTGGTTTTTTTGTTTTTTGTGGGTTTTTTTGGGTTTGTTTTTTTTTTTTTTTTGGTTTTTTGGGTTTGTTTTGTTTGGTTTGGTTTTTTTAAGTTTGGTTTGAGGTTTTGGTGGGTTTTGTTTGAATTTTTTTTTTTTTTTTGGAAAGTCTTCAAGGAATAAAAAAATATTTAATTTGCATCGTCTTTTATTGTAGATATTTAGAGGTGGAATGGGAAGTGAGGAAAGGCAGCAAAAGAAGCTTTTCCAAAGATGTCATGAAAGGTTCCAACCCAAAAGTGCCACAGCAGAACAACTTCAGTGATTGTGGAGTGTACATCCTCCAGTATGTGGAGAGCTTTTTTGAGGTATGTATGTTCTTGAAGCTATTTTTGATTCCTGCAACAATCAAATATAAGCTGTAAAAATGATTACAATTATAAAAAGCTCCTAGTGTAGCTCAATACCTATCAATGAGATTATGCATTCTAAACTAATTTATGCATAAGCACCCAGAGTCACTTTTTTGAAAATAAACTAATTAACCTTTTTAGTTGCACGTACATATAAGAGTTGTAAGCCATGAAATTTTCTGAGAGAATCTAAAGAAAACACATTTAGAGTCTTCCTTTCTGTTCTTCTGCTGTGTACCCTTTAAAACCATCCAGTATGAACTTGAGTTCAAAATCTAAACTAAAAATGCACTACAAAAAGCTTAATTTTCCCCTGAGAACTGTGACTGAATAAATTCAGAAATGTGACAGAGGTAGGGGATTTATGTTTCTTTTGGGGGTGGTTTTTAACTTGTAAGAAAACATGTAAGTGAAATTATTACAGTTGAATGCCAAATCTTTTTTCCCTTGAAGGAATTGTTTGAATGCTTACTTCCTTGCAAGCTGACTTGGTTTTCAAGTTACAGCTCCTTTCACAAGAGGAGGCATTAGCACCTTCTGGTCTAGATTGGGAGGAGAAATGATGGTCAAGTGAGATGCTGCCTGCATGGGACTGTAACTCTTTAGAATCCCTGGTGCTTTAGAGCATTTCTGAACTCTCCTGTAGCTAACCTTTTCCTGGAAAAGCTGGCAGCTTGTCCATTCCTCAGCCCTCCCTCCCTCCATTCATACCTTACTCAAGAGCAGTAAGGCTTTAGCAGAATGCATTCTCATGCAAATGGAGGGCAGAAGCTTTGCTTTACTGACGAGTTCCTGAGAGCTTAGAACCGTACCCAAGTGCCTCCTGTTTTGATCACTGGGGGTACGAGGAGCAACCAAGTTTTGTTAATCCATTCCTTTTTGGAATGGTTTAATAAAACTTTTCCAAGTTTTACTAGTCCATTCCTTTTTGATAATTGCTAGATTATGCCAGGCTGAATCCCTTGTCCTCCCTAGTCCAGCAGTGTGCAGCAGCTTTGTCTGCCAGAGAATAGGCACAACACATACATGTGTCAGAGGGCAAATCACAGGATATTCTCAGAAGTAACTCAGAAGTAACTCCAGTGGGGAGGGAAAGCCTGAGCTGGCTGCACAGTACCAGACTGTCTTGAAGTTATTCAGCGAACAATTTCAGCTTCTTTGTGTTTGGAAAATTGCCCACAGTCTCATTTTGCACCAGCTCCAGGAACTTGGAAGGAGAGCATGTGGGAGCGGGTGCTGATCTGATGATTGCGAACATCGGGGGCCGCCAGGGGCCGCTGCCGGAGGGGCAGCGCGGCTCCCCGAGGACCTGCGGGGCCAGGGGCCGCGCAGCGCAGCGCAGCTGGCCTCTCTCCGTGGCACGGCCTCTCCTCCCCGCACTGAGCAGACACAAAAAACGTTGCTAGTGCAACATTAAGCACTGACATGTCCCTGTGAAGAATGTCGGTAGTTTTTTTCACAAGCAGTCTTGCTGATTTTACCTCATTGATGAATGTAATTCACTCTTAAAGAACCCTGATGATGTAAACTGGAGTACAGAAAGGGAGGAGTTTCTTTGAGAGACAGCACTGTTCCCCAGATTGTCATTTGGTTAGGGTGGAATTGTTGTACAGTATCACTGAAGAGGAGTAGAGAATGCTTCATTATAATAATTATCCTAATTATTTAGATGAATGTTAACCTAACAAGAAAACAGAATGTAAGTATAATAAGCATTGGTGAGGTAGGAGCTTTGCTTTCTAGGGTGAAGTCTAAATCTGTCTTGCCTAGTTGGTCATGATTGTAAAGGCTGTTTATAAGAAGAGAAATGTTCTGGACTCCTGATCAGCTCTAGATTTTGATGCTTTAAAAATGTCCTATATCTTTGTAGTAGTTTTCTCTCTCACTCAATCTTTTTTTTCCTCCTTTTTTAAAATTAGAATAGTTTTACACATTTATGCAGACAAATGCTTAGTCTAAAAGTTGTAGCAAACACAGTAGATTGTTCAGGCATTCTTATAATCAAGAGTGTGATCTGGATGGATTTTAGTCTGTAACATACTGAGCCATGATTGATTTTACCGTAATTATACATGTACAAAACATGGAAATTGTAGAAATTTTGTTCCATGCTCATGGAATGAAGTGAGGAAGAATGTAGTTTTCCTCATTATAGTTTCCTTCAGTCATTTAGGTTATAACTCTTAACTGTAATATCCAAATGACCTTTTTTTCAGAATCCCATTTTGAGTTTTGAGCTACCAATGAATTTAACAGACTGGTTTCCACGCCCAAGAATGAAAACCAAAAGAGAAGAAATACGACAAATAATCCTGACACTCCAGGAACAGCAGAACAAGGACAAGAAGGGACAGAAAGACCCAAATTCAATTTTGCAGGAAAAGACAGAACAACTTACCAACAACAACTCAGACTGAATGTTGTATCTGTTGCATGTTAGCTCCACAATCAAAAGTGAAACCTACATTACTGTCTGCCCAGACTAAAGATTTGGCGTGTTCTCTGCTCAAAGTTACTTGGGAATGTTTAATGCCTGTATAAATGTGTGTCATAAAATGGTTTAATTCCCACAAAGATGTGTATTAAGTGAGTCTGTACATATGTTAATGAGGCCAACTTTTTCAGCATTTGTAATTACTTTTTTTCCACTTGATAGGGAGCTTTTGTTATGTATTTCTGTTAATAGAACTTCAATAGCAACTTCTGAACATAAAGGAAATAAAGAAAATATAGGATGAAATGGTTACCTTTTTCTTTTTCAGTTAAGTTTTAATGTTACATGCTTAAGTAACACATAGGGAATGATTTGGTAGTGAGATAATTAATTCATATTTTGACCCTATTTAGTTGCCCTTTACAAAATTATTCTGCTTGCGCTACAGACAATAATATGGGTAAGTGTCTCAATGTACCATGGCCTCCGAGAGGGTGATTCCCATCCTCCCAGGATCTAAGTGTAGGCAGTGTCATAGTTCATAGGACTGCTTCAGATTTGGGGGTTTAGAAGATGTGCATTGCAATTACAATTCCACCCTTGCTTTAGTGGGACAGGCTAGGGAAGGGGGAGAGTGCTCTTTGACCAGAGGTAAACTCTTCAAACAGTATTATAAAAGTGGTTTCAATGAAGTGATCTTGAGTGACTCTATTAAATCATATTTTGTGGATCCCAGTTGTTGTACAGGTGTATTTTGAGACTTTCTTCATTATAAAATTGTATTTTGGTAAGTGTACTTGGAATAGCAGATTGCCCACATTACATTTTCTATGTTACAATTCTGAATGTTACATTCATATGTGCTTTATCTAAGTAATGAACATTTAAAAAGAAAAAAGTGTATGATTACTATTTTTTCTAATATCCATGCAAAAAACCAAAATACCAGTGTTCATTGCTTGCTTGTTTGTTCTTGGCTTTACGTAGCATCCGACTAATGTAGGGACTTGCTTGGATATTTCCAGTGTATTTTGATTTTACAACAATCTAAAATGTCATTGTTGCTTAAACTGCAAATGTAGCCTTTTATCCCTGTTCTAGAAAGGCTTTGTCATTGAAGTGAGGAAAGTAAGAAAAGATTTGTGCAAGAATATATTATCTCCAGTTTTCTACTTATACAGATATCTTTGAAGGGAACCAGAAGGTGTCACTTCTCAGGAAGGAATTTGTGGGAGTAGAGAGGGATCTTCTGTCTCTCCTTGCAGCTAATATTTTCTCTCCTGATTTTTCTGCTGGAAGGTCATTTACTGTTCCCTTCTCCCAAAGAGAAGCAGCAGAGAGTTCATTAGCAGAACTCTGAGCCCCTTGAGATTTTATTTTTGTACACAACATCCAAGTCTAACCCAGTGCTTCATGGCCTCTGTGAGTTTTCATTCTCACTAAACCCTGAAAATGCAGCTGCTAATGATGTTACTTCCAGGGCATGCATTCCTGCACAGAGGGCTCTCTGTGACGCCCTCTGTTTACAGGGGGTTCTCTCACCAAGGCAGAGTGGTTGCACATAGAGCAATACAACTGTGGGCTGCTAATCTTTTGTACAGATAACCTGTGGGATTTAGGGGAGTTGCTCATTCCCTGGTTTCTCTCGCATAAACCCTGGGCCCATGGAGATTATGTAAGCACCACATATATGCGTTCTGTTAGAAATGACTCCTGCAGTTTTTTTGTTGAAAGAATGTGGGGGCAATTTCCTGGACTACAAATTAAATACATAATGTGCACACCTCTGAGTTGTTTCCTCCTTCAAGTTTTTATCTAGTATTCTTGCCACTGGTGGGGAAAAATAGGGATAAAATAGTTCTGATTTTGGAAATGCAGGGTTTTGTGTATCTGACTTTAGTGCAACTGACATATTGGAATAGTAGTTTATACAAGAGAGGGAAGGAAAATAATTTCTTTGAAATAGAGGAAAGAGAATTGCAGGTAGAATGTATTCCTTCCTAGTCTAGGCTTTCCCAATGGTATGTTTTAAGTATATGGAATATATCCACATTTCATCGATACAGTAGTTTTCCTTTTTCTGATATTTGTGGTGCAGGTTCATATTTTGATGCTGTAGAACTATTTGGTTCTCTTAATGGGAATGGCCTGGTGCTTCTTCCTTTTTCTTTCGCTTTCCTGTCCTCCTTTTCATTCTCCCTCCCTTTTTACCCTTTTTCAAAGCTGTGAAGAAAGTGTTGGATTTACTATCGTTCAGTGTTAAAGGTCTCAAGATCTCCAGTCACATACAGCAAGCTAATATACATGTTAAATATAGGAAACTTATTTTTTTAATAAAATGTGACGTTAATAGAAAAAACCTACAGAATTAAGAATGAGTTATTTAAGACCTTCCTGATTTGGTAACAAGCTCACTACTGCATGTGCTTGTTAAGTGTTTTTTATTAACATGATGGTGGGCAATGCTGCAATGTTTTGCAATCCTAACAAGTTTTACCAGTGCCTTTTCTGAATCAGATTTACTCAGTGGAAGCTAGTAGGGTGGGGACTCGATAAGTGTATTTAATAATTACATGACAACACGTGCACTCTATGGAAAGTATATGTTGTATATTTCTTTAGAGGATCCAGGCTTACAAGTGCTTTAGGAGTAGCCTGACTGCATTCTGCAGTGTAAGGGATCAGATGGCCACCTAATTAAATGTATCTGTTTGTATTGTTTTTCAGGTTGGGTAGAATAACAGTTAAGAATTCCTATTAAGGTTTTAGATTACTTAGCATAAAAAATGCATGTACTTGTGGTGCACATTTGCAGGATAGCCGCAAAAGCAGAAGAGACATCTAAGTAGTCCCTTGTGACATTTCTATTTTTCCTGCTGAGAAACTGAGCACACTCTAAAAACTAGAGACTTTGAACAGACTTGGTTTTTGAGATTGCACTACATTCTTGTCTAGAAAGAATCTGACTTCCAAAACATTCAGTAAAAAAGAGAGAAAAATTAAATAAGCTTTACAGCAAGGTGAGGAAACTATGGTGTTGATTTTTTTTTTTCATGTCTTGTATAGCAAATGAGTAAAGCAGAAGATGTATGATTTTTAATTTCTATTAATATAGTACCTCTGGAAACTGAAACACTAGACTTCTTTTAAAAACAGCAGCAGTTTCCTTAATTTAATTTTTTTTTCTTCTGGTTTTTAAATAGAATTTATTTTTGGTCACTGGTTAAAGCTTTACATTGATAACATGACACTTGTATTTTAGCATATGAACAGAAGTAGGTATAAAGATGCTTGCTCTTTGCAGTCATGATTATTTGGAATAGTGAGAGGTATTGTGGAGGTATTTATCAGTGGAGTCTCTGATAAAGGATTTTATTTTTATTTTGGTACAACACTTTTTATAACAGTCTTTCTTCAGAGCTGCATACTCGGTACCCCTAAAGAACCTCTGTGCAGTGAGCTGAGTTCACAAAGGTACTTCTCCCAGTATTTTTACTTACCCCATCTACTTCTGGACATCAAAGGGAAGCTGATGTTACAAACCACAGCTTTGAAACAATAAGAGTGAGGCAACAGCCATTTTACTTACCTCTCACCACCATATTTTTTAAGTAAATCCATTCTGCTTTACTCAATAATGCCTGCTGAAAGATGAAATGAAAGATGTCTGTTTTCTAGGCTCCAGTCTGGTTAAGGGAGGATGTAATCCACAAGGTGATTGTTCTCTCAGTTGTGGTCTCTTGTAGTTTTCTGACAGCCTTAATCTTGCTTGTTTTTAACATATTTGCATTTGGAGTTGTGCATCCCTGTGGTTACAAAAGGAAACTGGGTAATGTACACCATTCCTTAGGGATTCCTTATTCTATTTTGACAGTAATTGCTAGCCACAACCTAGATTCAAACAGCCAGCCTGTTTCTTTGCTAGTGTATATTTTCCCATTTGTTTGTTTGGTTTTTCCCTTAGTTTTTTCTTTTTTCCCCTGTGAGATTCATAGTTGATGTACGTGGGGGAGAGTAAGCAGTGCTATTTGCAATGCATGATGCTTAAGAAGATAGATAAGCTACGTTCATACATGAATATATATGAACAGAAGATTATCTGGATTTAAAAGTATCCAATTTCTAGTAAATGAGACAGACTTGACTTACCTGCCTTTTTTATTTTTTGTCTTCCCTTCTTCTGTCTTAGTTGTTAATGTTTATTAGCCATTATGTAACTCTCTAGAGCTCTTTAGGGTATGACTTTACCCAAACAATCATCAGGTAATTCATTCAGCAGTGTCAGGAAAGAAAAATTTGCAATTTTTAAAATAAAAGATTCTTGTATATCTGCATCAATAGGGCTGAAAGTATGTTATAAATAGATGGTTTGTTTTAATACAATAGTCAAATACACATCGTATATCTGTCTGTTTGCACAGTGTCATAGTTTTAGATGATACTTAAAAGTTCAGTTTTCAGGACCAGGTTCTCTTTTAGTGTAACCTGACTGGATAAGGGTAATGGGAAGCAGACTAGTTTGACTCAGCTGAGTATTTGTTCCCCATAAGCTGTGAGGATCCACTTAGAGGAAAAGCATCGTGCTCCAGGCAGCCTGAGCTTCCTGCCTGCAGTCTGTGTAGACTCTGGCCTAAACATCAGAGATTAAAGCATGTGAGATTTCCTCAGTGGTGTACCTTAGGGAAATTTATCAACTATTTACACAGAACTGTATCTGTTTAGAACTGTATTCTAAATTTAGGAACTTAGTTTACTTTTGCACATATACTGATGTCAACTACATATACTATAATTAAAGATACCAATGTTGTCTCACAGCAGTAGTTTGCAAATTGTTAGCAAACCCCTACCCCATTGTTGTCCAGATGTAACTGTTCAAAACAAGCTCTGTGACAGCGCCTGTTTACATCAGGCTTCTTCCTAACTTAAATTTTGAAAAACTAGCCTGTTTCCCATATCTTTTTGTCTATGTTAGAAATGCAGTGGTAGCTTTGACAGGGGCATTGTTATACATTGGACCAAACCTATGACATTAATTATAGGAATTCTCAGGAATTCCTTTCTTTGGAATTTCAAGTTTCTAGGATCTAAAGATTTAGGATCATAGAATGGTTGGGGTTGGAAGGCACCTTAAAGATCATGTAGTTCCAACCTGGCTGCTGTGCACAAGGACACTTCCCACTAGACCAGCTCAGAGACCCATCCAACCTGGTCTTGATGAATGCCCTGTTTATGTAGCAGATTGAAAACAGTAATTATTTTAGTCCTAGAGAACTTCATATTTGCATGTTCAGGCCAGGAAATTTATTTCATACTATACATCAGTGATATGGGTTATAGTGTGTCCATTTTTTAATACAAAAAAGTCCGACAGGCTAACCCCAAAAGAGCACTATTACAAGATGGCACTAAATCTTTTTCACAGAAGATGGCACTAAATTGCTCATAAATTGTACTGGAATGCAAACAAATGGAGCATGTTTTTTACTTAAATGTTCCTCAGTCCTGAAACTTAAACTGCTTTGTAAACAATATTGTAATAATATCTCCATGTCACAAAAGGGCATTAAAAGGCTGTGAGAAGTTGCACAGCTTCCTCCCATCCTATCAAACCACTGAAATTTCTAGACTTCCAACAAAATTTGTACTGCAAATGAATGTTTAGGTTCCACAATCAAGAAGACCTTTTTAAGCAAATGTCTGCAACAATGTGTTGAATGTGTTCGTACGGACAGCTTATGATTCAATATTTAATTAAAAAGTCATACAGCTTTTTAATTTTTTTTCCTTCTATGGAAGCCAGGTCTTTGTTTTGCAAGGACAGTGTTCTGCGGATGAATTTATTACCTCATTTTTTGCTCTACACCTTACTCTACAGTCTTTGAGTGAGTTTTTCATTCTGCTCTGTTATTCTCCGCCTTTCATACATGGTTAATGAATTGGATGCTGTATATAGTTATCCTGATTTCTAGCTTGCTTTCTCACTTGCATCCCTGAATCTTGGTTGTCTGTGTAAAGCAAGTAAGTTTGTGGAGTCAGTGGAAGTTCCCTATTTCCTAGGGACATTATTGAATTCAAATAGTTTCTTGAAATTTTTTTCAGGCCAATGAGATGATAGGTGGGGTGAACTTGGTTTTGCTCTTATTTTGTCCAGTCAGAGTTGCTCCATATCATTGTCTCCATATTGTAGGTTAAGTGCTGGATTTCAGGGAAAGACGTTAAAAACAGTTTAACTAAGCTAACCTACTCTAAACTGCTGAAATTCATGCTTCAGCTACTCTCACTTGTGAGCATTGAAAAGTAAGCTTAAAAAGATGCTTGCTGTTTATTTAGCTGCTTGAAAGAAAGCAGTCTTGTGGTTAGAACTGTTTGCTTACACTGAAATTCTATTGACCTGAGATTTATCTGAAGCCAATGTTGAAGAAGGTGTTTAATTGTCTTCCAGTTTCTTGCTCTGTTCTTTACACAGTGAAGTGCTTTCAACTGTACTTGTATAGAGCTGTTGTTTGCCTGCTCTGGGTTTGGAAACTCTGGCAAATCTGACCCTAAACATCTCAAACTGGGCACCTGAAAATAAGGATGTAGCTAATGATAGCTGGAAAATATTTGTCAGTAACTTGCCAAATGGATAATTTTTCTGTAGCAATAGGTCATGTGCTTGTGTTTGAAAAGCATTACTTAAGATGATTTTAAAAATGATACTTTTTTTTCATTACATTCTCATGAACAATATGAATCATATTGTTCATAGTTGTCTTTACTGTGGAATTTTAAGTTCCCTAAACACTGTTAAGTTCCCTAACAGACTTAGCTTCTGTTAGTAGTATCTGAAGAAAGTGTGATCACAGAAGTGGACTAAATTATGACTCCTTATACAGTCTAAAAGTTTTTGGATGCTTTCTACCTTCTTAGTGCTTATGTTTGTCTGGCTTAATGTATGTTTTGCACTGTGCACACTTTGATTTTTCTGACTTCTATTGTCAGTATATGATGGCCACTCCTAGAACTAATGCCACAGTTCTCATTTTTGTTTCTTCATAAGCAGTCATAGTGTGTTGTCATTTTATTGCTTACCTAGATGAAAACATGTGAGGGGAGACCTTGTTCTGGTGGTTTTTACAGATTTTACCCAAGCATCACTTGTCCTTTGCCATTCTCCCTCCTTCCAAATCCCTGATGAGATCCCTTGTATACTGGCTCTTCTCCCAGTCTCTCTTGGCTCTTACATCAGTTAATCTTTTATCATGATCTCTTAGCTCTGTTCTTCTATCTACACTCCAGAAAAAAGGCCACTGCTATCTTTTTCCCTCTATGATCCTGTGTTGCCAACTTGCTTAGCAGAGAAGCTGAGGAAGTATGGGCTGGATGAGCAGACAGATGTATTATGGGCTGAATATCTGAACTGGAGGTGTGATCTATGGTACAGTATCTAGTTGGAGGCTGGTAACAAACTGAAACAGAAAAGGTTTTCTCTGAGCATCAGCAAACACTTTTTTACCCTGAAGGTGACCAAGCACTGGCATGGGTTACCCCTAGAGGCTGTGGAATCTCCATTCTTGAAGGTACTTAGAAGCTGTCTGGACATGGTCCTGGGCAGCTGGCTCTTAGGGTCCCTGTTTGAGCAGGGGATTGCACCAGGTAACCTTCAGAAGTCCCTTCTGACCTCAGCCACTCCGTGCTTCTGTGAGTTTGCTCTGAGTTCCTGCACGTGGTGTGACAAAGCTGGCTGGTGCTGCAGAGGAAATAGCAGGCAGCGCTGCTGTGGGAGTGCTGCAGTTCCAGGTGTGATGATCTGAGAAAGAAGCTACAGGGGTCAAGGCCAGCCCACATCTGATGCTCATCAGAAGTTCACATCTTCACAAAATCTGGTTGCATTTCAAGACTGTGGGCAAAAGGCATGGCTCTGGCATGAAACACAACTTGCTTGCCAAATTTAAATCTATGCTACAAGTCTCTGGGCAACTTTACTAGAAAGTATAAATCATGTTACTGTTCTTTAACTATGTGAGCTTCTGCATTTTAGCTAGCATTCAATTTGCAGCAAATACCTTAGAAAACTTTAAACTGGGCAGCCAAAGGTTAGTGAAGGTATTATAAGCAACTGAAAGCTAAATGCTGCAGGTTTTGATACTTGCTATTTTTCTGAAATAATTTGAGTAGTAGTGCAATTCCTAGAACTGTTTGTGAACAGATAGGGGATTCAGATTATTAGCATATTTAGTAACTGAGTCAGAACTGGACAATTTGGCACTCTCTGGGCCAAATAAGCATGCCAGGAGAGAATGTCATGCTACAGTGAGTGTGTAACTTCTCAGTGAAGTTTGCCTTATCTTGCATTTAAAGTCCTACCACAAGGAGTTGAAGAGCTGGTGGTGGAATTTAAGTGTGGGTGTAAAACCCAGCTCAAGGGCTGCTCACCACCAGGAAAGCACTCAGGGTGAGGGTTAAGATAATCTAGTTATCCTGCATATGGGAAGGGTATGGGAAGCAACTTGAGTCTGTCTGTGCTTTTGGTAGCATTCAAGTGCATGTGTAACTGCACTGCAAAGAAACAGAGAGAGCTGAAACTATGTCCTGCTTTGGCAGCCTATTTTTCTGGCAAAAGAGTTCATACAGCAATCAGGGGTCCCCCAGCAAGCTTGTTAAGTGGTTTGCCCAGATGGATAGCATCAACAGAGTTCACATCTTTGAGAGTGGATTTATTCAACAAGCAATGTAAATTAAACTCTCTCTGTTCTGTATAATAACCCAACAGTGATAAGTGAAGGCTAGACAGGAGGGTGGTGCCTGCAAGAGCTTTGCATTCCTACCTTAGTAGCATTAGCAATCTTCCTTTTCAGCATTTTTCTCATCTATATTTTTTTTCTTTTCTTGCTTCTTACATCAATATGAAGCTTAGGACAGCTACAGCTGGACCCCCATATTTTGTGAATTAGGTTATTGCCAGACCTACTCTGGTCCCCACCCAAAGGTGTGTTAGAATTTCAAGGGGATTACTTATTTCTCTTAAACTTGTCTTTCCCAAGACTAGCTCAAAACCTAAAGCTAAAAATGCCTAAAATGAACAGTCTGAATGGGAAAAAAGTCCTCAAGGTATGTTTAATAGGATATAATTGTTCAGGAACACTCTAGATGAACAGTGGCTTTTACAGAAAGATTTACAAATTAGCTAATAAGCCCACAGAATTCCCTTTGCCAAGAAGTGTGAGAAGCTCTCAGTATCAAGATCTCAGTACTGAATCCATACTGAAGTTCATTTAACTGCAGGTGAGTACCCCCTGCTCCATGAAGGAAGGACAGCCCTATTCTTGACATCTACAGGTTTATTTACTACTTCTGTTTTTCAGATGAGCCTGTGGTTATTTTATTGGCAGCTGCTGTTCATCACTGAAAAGGAATTCCATGTAGGTGATCACAGAATGCATCGAGGGGGAGTGGGGGCAGGAAGATAAAATTTAAAAAAAGTCAACTCTGTGGTAATTGCTACTGTGTGTTATCTGAGCGGCTTTTCCTGGGTTCTCTTTCCTGCACTGGAGCTCCTCCCTGTCCTCCAGATGATGTATCTAAACTGGTGGGGCCCATTCTCCTTTTAAATATGCATGAGAGTGGGCCCATGATATCTTTGCCAAAGAAAAGCTTCTGGCAGAAACAAAAGAAAATTCTTTCCCCAGAGACATGGGGCGTGTTCCACCAGGAATGGAATCCATCTGTCTTCAAACACTGGGATGGCTCCAGGAATATCGTTCAGCTACCCTGGGGTACTGTAATCTCATTTTCCTGTCCTCACCATTTGAGTTTATAGAATGAATTCACTCACAAAAGTAAAACAAAAAGCAGTGGACTTCTGAAGGATTGCAAGTTCACAAGTCAGGGATTCCCTTTACCTCCTTTCATGCTATTATTTGTGCAAGCTTTATTCTTTGGATCTACCCACAATTCAAAACAATCTATTTGCTTAATTGAATTATCCTTTAAGGAGAGGAAATTGAAAAATGGGGCCAGTCCAAGAGACTTACTCTCAGTCAAAAAACAGCCTCAGAAACCAGTCACACATTGCTAGGGGTGAAAATGCAAAACCATCGATCTTCCTAAACTAACATGTTTTCCAAGAAAAAACTATTCACGAATTGAAATGAAACAGGAAGACTTTAAATAGGATCTCTTACTTTAAAACATAATGTCTAATTTTTTTTGTAACTTGTAGGAAGCTGTTGAAATACAGAAGGCCTGTGGAAAAGTTAGAATACTAAAAAATATTCAGGCATAGTCAAAATAGATGTTTATGTAAACTCTGCCAGAAAGAGGGAAAAAAAGAGGATCATTTCACTACTGTCAAAATTGGAGAATTATGTATGTGTAAATAACATTAAGTAAAAGGGAGCAGATAAAATAAGACTTACACATTTATTTCCAGTAAATAATTTACATGATAAGGAAATGAATGGTGCTTATCTAGAGTAAGCCTGCTTGGAAAGAAACCAAAGATTGATCCTGGAAGGAACGTCATCTACTACTGCTAAAATCCCAGCAAATTTTCTTGTTCTTTCTCTGAACATAAGCTGCTCAACCTTGAGCCAAATTAGAAAGGTTCTTTTGCAAACATATGAACAAGCTATTCTTTATCCAGACAAATAATAGATAAATTGTGCTGGCAGCTTCAGTAGCCACATTTGCAAACTGCATTGGTAAGTCCAAAACTGTTCTATAACCAGTGACTTTAGTTTTTATCAGAAACTGAGTGTATAACTATAAAATAATTTTTGGGGAGTATCTAAGTGCTAAACCAGAATATTCAGCTCTTAGGAAATGCCAAGAGTTGCTGCTGGCAAGCTGTGAGGTGTTTTACCGTGACCACATTACACAGATACAGTGTCATCACATCACACTCATGTACACTTAGAGTATGCCAACAAAACAGTGTAAAGCAAATGAACTTCTGGCCTCGCATTAAGTCGTCAGCTGTGACTTAAGTCAGTGCCCACAGACATTTTTACAGGCAGAACTTTACCATTACATGTGATGAGTAAAACAGTTGTAGCTATGTGGAATCCACAGGGAAAGCTAGCTAATATTAACATGATTCAAACACAAGCATTCCACCTGGATAGATGCATACAGTATAGGCTTGCAATCAATGTCAAACCAGACTTTTGCATTTAATTTTTCATCATAAAGTATGAGGAGAGAAACTGGGCAGTCATGATACTAAACACTTAAGAACAACCCTCTCAGGAGTGAAACTTTTAATGCAAGTATGAGAGAGCCTTTACCTTTTCCTATTTATATTGAATAGTCTGAAGTTTGATCCACTGAGTTACACACAAGAATTCACTTTCATTGAAATTTAAGTAGGACATTGTATAATATTCTTTGAAATGAAAACATAGGTAATATCCTCTCAGGGTTTTCTGAGAAATCACCTGGAGTCCTTTACCTGCCCATCCTTTCAAACTACCATTCATCAAGGCCAGGCTGGACAGGGCTTTGAGCAACCTGGTCAAACAGGCGTCTCTGCCCATGGCAGAGGGGCTGGAACTAGATGGTCTGTAAGGTCCCTTCCAACCCAAATCATTCTGTGATTCTGTGAACAAAAACCTAATAGCCTCTCAGGGTTTTCTGAGAAATCATCTAGCGTCCTTCACCTGCTCATTCTTCCAGACTACCATTCAACAGCTCTGACAAAATATGGTGGTTCCTACAATAACACATATTTAAAAAAATATATGGCAACTTTAATGACAAAAGCTGATTACTATCCATAGCAACCTGGATTCATATTAAAATGTTCCATTTTAATATCTGGGTGAATGAAGACACCTTGGACATCTGAAATATTGTCAGTTCTTTGTGGCAGGGCTACAAGAGGTGCATGCCAAATGTCAAAATGTCCTGTGTTGTACTATTGATCTTTCTGCCTTTGGAATGCATATGGAATTCCTGGCAGGCCATCCAGAACGTGGACTTTGCACATTGAAGACAGTGCTTTTATAGCTCTGGCTCCTCACGAGAGACCCTCTTGCTGTGGTGTGTACCATGTGAGCCTGCCCCGAGTTCCAGCAGCGCTGACACACCCTTTGTGTGTCACACTCAGCAGCAGAGGCTTCTCCACTGCTGTCTGCCCTGCCTGGTGCACCGAGGTGTGGGAGGAGCAGGGTGATGCTAAAGGCACTCTGCCCTCCCTCCCAGCCTCAAACTGCATCTGCTCCTGATACAGCTATTGAACAAAGACTGCCTGGCAGCTCCATCCGCACTGTTCCTGGTACTCTGAAAAGTAGACTGAAATTACAGATGTTCATCCAATTTTCCTAGGAATGAAATTGTAAATGCTTCCTACATACAGGCAATGGGTACAGTAAAACATGTTTTGCCTTATTTTCTCTTTCCACTTCCCCCCCCCCCCCCGCCCCCCTTTGCTTAGGTTGAACTTCTTGCACTCTGATTTCACTTGTGAGTCTTCCTGTATTTTCCCTGAAGATTCACAGAACAGATGTTGCTGTGTCTTGGGTTATTTTTAAATTTCCCAGGGAGAAAAGAAGGGAGAAAGTAGAGACATGCCTCTTCCGATGAGGGAGAGGCACATCAGAGGGTAAGATAGTGCTCAGCACTGCTTGGATTGTTTACACTGGAAGTATTTTGTTGGTCGTTTCCTGACATTATATCCTGTTTTGCTAACAGAGGTGGTTTTAGCCAGTCACCAAATTTACATTTTCATTTACTTGTCCATTCACTTCTTTTTTCCCCAGATAACAATTATCCTTATCTCTCTTTTACAAATAAAAGTAAGGCTGACCATACAAAGTACTGAAAGGTAATGCCAAAGACAAGCTTCCGTGCTCTAGAAGTTATACAGTGTTTTGATTGTCCAAATTGTCAGACATTCTAAATTATGTCAAGTGAAGATGCAACCATCAAATTCACCTTGCCACTTTGCAGACAAGTGGAATGTTTTAAAGACCAAAACAAGTCCACAGCACATTTCAGGAGTTGTAGGAATGTTAATCTGGACACAGGATTGAACTCCACCCATGCTCTGCCCAGGATGCAGGATTACTCATGCACCTAATGCACTGCCATTTTCCTTCCATGTGTACGTCCACTCTGATCCTTGACAGAACCCCCTGAGTTCTCCCTAGAGAAGCCCCTGGGATTTCTCTTTGTCCTCTAAAAGAGGCCAAAGCATTGTTATGAGTATCATATCTACATGGGCAGCTATGGCTTGAAGAAATGTATGTAAATTATTTATGAGCTAGTGGCTGTACCCACGATGTCCCTGGTGTTGTCTAAATACTCAAAAGGATGCTGTGAAACATATCCTACTTACAGAAGGGCTGCAAAATCAAGGAAAACACAAGATTTTGAAGTATTAACTCGTTTGTTTTCCTTTTGTCAGGAAAAGACATATGAACGAACCATCAGGTGGAGAACGAGGAGGGTTTGCACGTACAGCCGGGGTCATTGTGCTGCTCATGAACTATTGTGGGGAGAGAAGCGCGATGCTATGGGAAAGCTGACAAACCAGCTGGTGATGCCAGGAATGAATCGTGGTAAAGCCAAGGGACAGGGAGGTGACACAGAGCTGCGGCACGGGAGGGGTGGCTGTGAGTAGCACCAGCGGTGTGACACCCGGGCTGAGCATGATGCAACGCCGCCCATTGGGGCCACTGTCCCCAAGTCACAGCAGCGCACCAGCCGCAGGGATGAATGGCTGGGCGAGGCACACGCCGGGGCATTCCCGCAGAGCCCGGGCTGGCCCTGGGCTGCCTCGCAGCAGGTACAGGGGCACGGCGCTGGGCCAGGCCCCGTTCTGCCCTCCAGCAGCGGCTGCGACCGCCGCTGCTCCCATCCGCCAAGGCAGGGCCCTGGGGACACGGCAGGGACCGCACAGGGCCAGGGAGAGGAACGGGCTGAAACAGCCTCTGACCTGCAAGGTTTGCGCAGCAGGAGAGCCGCCACCTGCTTGGCACCCTTCTTTATGGGACGTTGGTCGGTAAAGACAAAGACAGCTCCCAAAATTGCCCTTTATGTAACCGCATCGGTAAAAAATAAAGGAAGGGACCCAACTCACACAAAATAACCACGAGCCAGGCCCTCAGCACCGCGTCTGCCGCGGAGGGCGCGGGCTGCGGGCTCGGTGCGCCCGAGGGGCGCCGCGGGCCCGGGGCTCCGGGCCAGGCAAGCCCTGCTCCCAGAGAAGGCCGGGCCGGCCTCCCCGGCCGCCGCCGCCCCGCCGGCGCTGCCCCCGCCCCCGGCCGGCCCTGTGGCGGTGACGTCCCGGGCCGGGCCGGGCCGTGCCGGGCGGCGGGGGCGGTGCAGAGCAGCGCAGCAGCGGCGGCAGCAGCAGCAGCAGCCGGGCTGGCAGCGAGCGGGGCGCCGAGCGCAGCAGCACCACCTCCACCAGCAGGTAAGGACGCGGCCTCTCGGCCTCCGCCGCCCCTTCGTACCCCCGGCGGGAGGTGCCGGCCTCCGGCCCGGCCGCGGCGCTGCCCCGGCTGCCCCCGGCGCCCCTCTCCTCTCGCCCGGGCAGGTGCGGTCGGGCCGGGCACGCGGCGGGGCAGCGCTCCGGCCAGCGCTCCGCGGGACGGACCTGCCGGAGCCGGAGCTTAGAATCCCTCTGGACTGGGCTTTACTTCCTTAAATTAACTGTCATGGAAATTCTTTCCTTTGTGGGCTTGTTTGGTTTTTTTTAGTATCATCCGCTGTGAAATTCCATCCCTTGCTTCAGAAACATTTCTGTGCTGGTGGGATTGTGCTTATAAGCGAAAATAAAATTTGTATAGGCTTTACTGGCCGGACGCAGTACGACTGGTAGTTCAGTGGAAAAACATCTTCTGGAGTATTTCTGCTTGAAGTACTTTTGCAGGCTGCGGTTTGGAGAGCAGCGTGTGTCACTGTGATGTACAGCTAAAAACCAATACCCCATTCCTGTAACTTGCATCCATTACTGAATAGGAAAGCTTAAAAGAGTTCATCTCCTTAATGGTCTAGAATATGACTTGCAGTGCAGCAGTTATATTTTTGGTGCTCATCTAATACTCGGCTCTCAGGTTCTGAACTAGTAAATGCCACCAAGGCCTGTAGGATGGAGGTAGCTGAATTAATAGTTGGCTGGTTCTGTAAAAGGATGGTTGTTATCTGCGGTTTCAGCGAACACTGCTGTCTGCCAGCCCTGTTTTACAAAGGTGCAGAGAAGTCGTATGTCGTGACTTGTGCCCTTTGGTGCTCCCGGAGGGAACAGACCTTTGAGGCGACCTAATTCCTTACAGTTCAGTTGGCATCGCCGGGCTGCGGGCGGCCTATGGACCGGGTTCACAGCCAGCCGAGTACAAAGGTTGCCCATGGGACTGAGTCTTCCTTCTGCTGCAAGTGTGACAAATTAACAGGGTGGAGATGAACTCATGAGTTGAATGTCATCTGCGCTTTTAAACTTTATTTTTTTTTAGTGGAAAAAAAAAAAAGCCGAACAAAATTAGAAATATTTTAATTTTTCACGTGTTAATTTTTAAAACTTAAAGGTATAAGCAAATGTCTTGCTGTATTTGTTTAAATACAATAAAACTGCTAACACACAAATTAACTCTTAAATGTTTATGGAATAACTGCAAAAGAAAGATCTCGGTATTATTGAGGTGGGAGAATAAATATCAGAATTATCAGAGCACAAGTTCCAAACCTTTGTAATGTTGCTTTTAATAACGTAGAAATTAAATTTAGTTTGATAGTATTTTTAGTGGATGGGTTTTTAATGTGTCTCAGTTAATAAACTATTTAGTGAAGGCACAGTTATGCCTTTGACTGTAAAACTATAAAGCCAGCAATGCAAACATAAAGGCAGTAAACTTTTCTGTGAGACTGAATAGCTTTCTGAAATAAAACCATGTCAGTATTAGTTTGCAGAAATTCTAAATTGAACTAATTTCCCCACCCCCATTATTTCTAGTCAGAGGGGACATTGCTCTATAATCTGCACTAAGTACTGTGTCCTTCAGCCTCCGGCATTGCCATGTGCCTTTGTTTTGATACTGGGTCAGTATTTTGACCCATTAACAATAATGTTCTCATAAGGAAGGTGAACTAGTGCTTCCTTGTGCCTGGTCTGCCAGGGTGGAGAAGGCTTTGTGACCCAATTTAACCTTTGTATTTTTGTGGTATTTGATAACACTGGTCTGAGGAAAGATTTGAGGTTTTAGAAATTTTGACAGTCTTATGTGGCAAAGTTGAGTAGGGACTTTTTATCAGAACAAAATGTGAAAGCATACGATTAAGCTGGCAGGTTCAAAATGAACAAAAGAGGTGTGGTTTTGGTTTTGACCCAATGTGTGGTTAGTTAAGCTTTGGAAATCCTTTCTGAAGTATGTGGATATTTAAAGTTTACAGGGACTTGAAAAGCAGTGGGATGAATTAATGGAAGAAAAGCCCACTAAGGCTGACTTGTGCAGACTACCTGAAGTAGCTCAGGGAGTCACCAGACTGAGCACAGAGCTGGAACAATAGACTGGAAAAGTACTGTCAATTATTTATAAAATTTTTGTATTAATTTCAGGCATTGACATAGTGCAGACAACAGACCTGCCCGTCTGTCCCAGCAGGGGTGCTCTTAGGAAAATTGTTCAGTGAAGTTTTTGAGAACAGCTGAACCAAAGGGACCAGGTATAGAGATAACGACTCTAAGTGATAATTCTCAGGAAATGATTATGAGTCACCATCAAACATGAGTTTAAGTGGTGCTGGGGGCACTTCTGGCACCTTTGTACTTGTTGACATGGATATCTTTGATCAACAGAATTGGCACAAAATATGAAGGAGACCGAGTAGGGCTTTCAGACTCTGTTTTTGATGCACTGCTTTGGAGGACAGGAGATTTCTGATAAATTCCAAGGCAGTATTTGAGTACAAGATACTATTTTCAGGAAGAAGATCCCATAATGCAGATGGGTAAAGTCGACTTGGCAGCAGTGCCATGGAAGCAGATCTGAGGGTTATGTGGGATCACAAGAAGCACAGGGATGCAGTACTGTTGAAGTTCAGCATTTAGCTTTTTGTACTAGTGCAGCTTAAGTTAATAGAATAATGTGTCCAGTTTTGGCCACAGCCTGTTAAGGAAGATAAATTCAAATGTGTCCATCTACCAGAAATGGTCACCAGGGCTTAGGAAGGTTTTGGAAAATGGATCTGCAGAGAATATGTGTGTTTGGAAAGTGTGTTCCACAAAGCTAGACAAGCTCATTTCCAGCAGAAGGAGATGAGATGAAGGAACAGGAAGATGCTAGAGTATTAAAATTAGTGAGAAGTGGTTTGTGTTCTGCTGTCAGTGACTGTATTGAAAAAGATGAAACTAGTTTGCACCAAAGACTTGATGAAGTTCTTAAAATCTGTTATGCCTTAGGGAAAACTGAAAGAAACTAAGGTTGTGCAATCTTATTTCTGCAAAGGTTTTTGAAAGTCAAATAGTATTTGTGTTAAGGATATATTAAAAACACTCCTCAAAACTGTTTTACTTGTTCTCATGCAGGGGCTTGAGCTTGATGATTTCTTCAGGTGCCATCTGTATTTGGGCTTGAGTTTATGTAGAAAAAAAGTAATTTCAGTCCTCAAAAGATGAACAGTTTCTCTGATAAAATCCTATAATCTTTGAGTTGCTGGTCATCTCATGTTACAGCTTAAGGCACTTGGTTTTAAAATAATTAGTGTTGAGGCAAACTACTGCATTTGACAGCAAAATGTTGTGGTTTAGGAGTATAGCCTGTAATACTGTAGGAAATGTAGGTGTACAACCATACTGTGATTTAAACCAGGAAAATCAGAGGGATAGAACCTGAGGTATTCATCATCTACTCTAGAATATACTGCGTGTGGCTTCATGACTTGTGTCATAGTGTTATAGTGTCTTTGGGTCTGAAACACTTTCAAAAAGGGCTTTCTAAAGATCTAACAAAAAAAAAAAATTGCCAAATATCATTTTGTATCCACTTTTTAAAGTATGAGAAGGCATTTTAAAATGGCAACATTTTAACATAGCTCACTATCTATTTAAGTTTCTACTTTGTTATTTCTTGGAATGACTGTTGTAGGTTTGTAGTAAATACTAGTGACAGTGACTTGTGTTTCTGAAGTATTGATAGATACTGTATCAATATAAAGAACACAGAAAATTGTCGTTTTTGAACTGACAGCTGTGGATGAATCTTCCCTTCCCCCCCTGAAAAACAAAACCAGCAGCTTTGCAAAGCTGAATGAGAAGCATCAGCAGCCTTCATGGTTTTTACTAAGGCTCTGATGTCAAGAAAAGGACAGATAAATCCTTGGGCACTTTAGTCTCTGGTAGACTGATTTCTGTAAGTAATGACCATATAAATTTAATATATGTATTTTATCGGGGAAAGCATGCTAAAGCTGCCTTTTGATGGCATCTGCCTAAGTGGCCATCTTAGACTACCTATTCAAAAGTCTGATTTAGCCAAAGCAAGTTCTTGTTTTATTGTTGTTGTTGAGCTGTGTGTAGAGACACAGCAGAGGGTGATGAGGCTGGGGAGGGCTGGGTCTGTTTGGTTCTGCCACTGTTCCAAGGTGCTGCAGCTCCAAGGCAAAGCCTGTTGCCATCTGTGGACAGCATAGCCTGGCCTTGAAAAGGTAGTTTGGGACTCCTTGGTGCACCTACACATCCTAACTTCTTCCTGCTGCCAAGGGAGTTGCAGCCAGATGACATTTAACCTGCAGATACAGTGCTGGCTGCTGCTCCTGTAGGTATGTGTAAGCTCTGCGAGCTGAATTGCAGCTACTGTCAGTAGCAGGGCATGCATGAACGGTCGATTAAGTGTGGGTTGGTGTCTGGCTGCTGTGGCTGCACTGCAAGTCATACCCAGGCATTGTGTCACTCCTGAAGCACTTCTGTCAAGCCAAGGGACCTTCCTTGCACAGTGAATGCTTCCACTTCCTCTGCACATGTCTGAGTGAAGGACAGTTCCTTCTTGCTCCAGGGAACAAGAGATGGATGAGGCATCCAGAATTCAACTTCACTTTTTGTATGCACAGCTTGCAGTGCTGCTGCTGTGCAGAATGTGGCCAGTCTCCAAACTGGGATACGGTCCTGGCAGCGCCATGAGCACTGCCAGAACGGGGGTGATCGCATCTGTATGTGCATCTTTTAGGGCTTGTTCCACTCTCAGAGAAATCAATGAGAAATTCTCAGTCTTGAGCTGAAAGTCTGAATGAACCCTGGTTTTGTAAGTGCTCAACAGAAGGCCTTATTTATCATAAAAGAATTTCTTTTGTGTTTTTAAAGCAACATCTCTTAAGAGAGCTTGCTGAATTTATTTTGCAAAGGTAGTTAAACAGACAAATTAAGAATATTATTTACATAGTGGATAATTTTTTTCACAAGCAAATTTGTTTTCCTTGTAATTAACAAGACTTAGTGGACTGATTTGAAATTTGTGGAGGGAAAAAAAAAAAGAGAAACAGAGAATTTACCAAAGCCAGTTGTTCACAAAAATCTCTTCAATATCAGCAAGATCTCTGGCTGTATTTCACAAAAATAGCAGCAACTTTCTGAATTATATCTAAAAGTTTCTATGGATTCTTCAGGCCTGAGCTGAAGCCACTGAAATACTGTTGCTTTATGCATTTTGAGCAAGTTCAGATTTGTATGGCCCAGAGCTCTGTCCCTCTCATCTGCTATATTGTCTTTGTTGCCATGCACTCATCAAAGTTTTGATCATGTCAGGTGCATTCTCAGTGTTCCAGATGCAAAGGAGCCCAGCTATGAGGTGATACTGTAGTAGCTATGTTTAGGAAGAAGCTGCCTGTGGGAGAACAGCATGTCCTTCTCCAGTCCTTAGGTGTGAACTGTGCAGGAGGTCATGCCTGTGGTGAGCTGATTACACCCCTTCCAAGTTCACATCTCTGTTTTGCTCTCTGCTGATTTCTTCAAGTGCATTCCATCACCACTGCTCTATAGTGAGGGAACTGCCAGCAATAAAACTCTTTCACCAAGTCCTCCGTGCCAAAGAGACACAGTTTTGCTGTGTTTCCTTTTGCCTTGTCGAGGTGAGCACTGTGTGCAGGCACACCAAACCTGCTTATCATGGCACTCTGCTTGTTTGAGGGGAGGCATTGGAGAGTTTTGGGGGAAGACGCTCTGTAGCTGCTCACCCAGTTCAAAGTTTAGCCGTGTGCAGTAAGCTTTTGTGATGTTTGCCTTGCTTATGTACTGCAAACTTTCCAGGACAGGCAGCAGAGCATTCAGGAGTGAAGAATCTGACAAACATTTTGATGACTTCAATTTTAACAATTCTGTCGGGTTGCAGTTTTGTAAGCAGTTGGGCTGAGGTAATTGACTGCTGGACCCTGAAAGGAGAAAATCTTAGTGGCTGCATCTTCTTGCCCTTGCCAGCAGTGTGGATGGTAATGGGGCTCCTTCACACCACAGTGCAAATGGCTGGCTCTGCAGAAAGCAACAAATCCCATCACCTTTCTCTTTTCCATATCTGTGAAAATCCATATCCATATTTCCATTTCTCTCTGCAGAGGTAGAGCAGCAAAGAGGAGGGGAGGCAGACAAGGTGTGATCAGTCATTGTTGTTCAGCTCACCCTCTCTCAGGAAGCCACAACCTATTTTGCAGTCTCTTAGACCTGTGTAACCTGCACTGCCTCTACCAAAAGTGAGACAAATGCCTCCAGAGCCCTTTGCATAGAGAAACAGAGACATAAAGAGTATATGTAGGGAAATTAAACACAATCATAGAATCATGACCTGGGTCAGAAAAGACCCTAAAGATGATCTAGTTCCAAAACCCTACTGTAGGCAGGGACACCCAGGCAGAGTCACATACAAGAACACAGTCATAGAGTAGGATGGGAGAGGATTTTAAAAGATCATGGACTTCAAAGGGCCCTAGGATAACATGGACTTTTATTACTGTGTAAAGATAAAAACACTTGGGTTTAGTTCATGTTTTAGGGCTGAGAATGAGTTTGTTTTGGGGATGTTGTTTGTTTGTTTGTTTTTGGTTTTTTGTTTGTTTTTTGTTACCTGGGATACTTTACAAAGACAGAGAAACTGGTGATATAAATAATTGTCTCATTTTTTAGGCTCCTACGGAGTTATTTTTTCAGTGTTTGCTGATTGCTTTAAAGCCTTGGCAGTGTTCATGCAGGCAGCCTTTATGGCAGGTGCTTGTGTACACTAATGGCATTCTGCAGTGGATTCTATCTCTCTGCTGTACAGCAAGGAGTGTTACTTATGTGGACTTGCCAGGAATGATACTGTTTCTCCTCTCATACTTGTTGGCTTACTGTTCAATGAGAGTACTGCTGGGCCTGTCAGTCCTCCTCTTCCAATTTTTTTTCCAAAACAGACCCTCTAATAGTTTTTACAGATTTTAGTAACTGATCTTCTTTTGGCTGTGGTTAAGAGCATTGCTTCAAATTTCAAAGTTCTTGGGAAACAGGAGAGGTGGGCTGTCATAGTTGTGTTGAATTGGGGCTGTTGGGAACAAAGCATTCCTGTTTCTTCTGTACACGTGCAGTTTTGCAGATGGTGGGATGATCTCTGTCTTCAGTTGTCATCCCTTTACAGTACTCTTGCATCTTCTCAAACACCTGAAATTAGTATGGTCAGACACTTAATCTTGGATTATTTGGACCTTGAGATAGTGTTTGGTTCACTGCATGAGTGTCCTCTATTAATTTTTTTTTCTTTGGGTGTTTAGACATCCACTATGGAGTTTTGAAAAAGTCTTACACCTTAGTATTTTTTTAGATCATTTATGCAAGAACAAATTTTAAGCTTTGTTTAGGGAAAGGATGTTTTTTGAAATACCTTTTATGTCATATTCTGATGGTAATCTGAAACAAATTTTAGATCTTGTTTTATGTTTTGCTGTAAAGTTCTACATCCTTTCAAAGGAAAAAGATTATTTCTTACTAACCCAGGGAGAGGAATGTTAGCCATGAAGTTTCTTAGCCTTTTATCATGCTGTACAAGTCATGTCTTGCTCAAAAGGTCAACACCCACAGAACATGTTTTTTTACAATTCAGTGGTCTAAGTAGCTGCTTTTATTGTGGCTGTATGAATCTTTCCTATTATCAATGCACATGTAGTCTTTTGATGGTATGACATCTGATGCTATGGCTATTTTTGGGTTGTGTGCTAAATCATATATATTCAACACCAAAGCAGCAATGACAAACATAAATAATGTGTTGACCATATACTCTTACAGATTATTCTTTCAGTTTAAATCCTTGCAACTTTTCCCAGTTTTGCATACATGTATGTATTTTTGTGAAATATTACATCAGATTTCTTTTAACTTAGAACTAAAAATAGTATATTTTAGCAGCTGTTGGAGTTTAGCTTCTTTGTTTCTGTTGCCACAGAGTTCTGTGTCTGTTCACATAGTAGTCAGCCTAGCAAGGGTTCTAATATATAAAGCTGGTTCATAGACTTTCTGTTTTTTTAAATTGCTCTTTGCAGCTTCTCTTACAGCCTGGGATCAGTTACTGATCTCTTTCTAAAGAGTTGGTTTTTATTTTTTTAATGCCTTGGAAAATGCAGTTATATTATTTCCTGATATTTTGTTTGTTTGTTTTTGCTTAATAAAAGCTTGGGATTTTGAGTGACTAATAAGTAATGACTGCTTGAGAACATAGGATAGAAGTGGAAATTTATATGGTTAAAAAAAAAAGCCAAAACAGCTGTTTGAGATAAGTTGTTTTAGTATTAATCCTGGTCTCTTTACAAATCTCTTTGGGAGAGAAGAGGGCAGACAAAAGGCACTTCATATCACTGGTGTGTTTACTGAATGACTCTGCTGCTTTAGCCCAAGGGAGGAGGTAGAAGCAGGGAAGCAGGGGAACAGGAAACTACTGGGAAGAGGAGGAGTATTTTAGGTGAGCTCCTTCTTAAGGAACAAGTGAAGGGTGATGCCTAGGTGGGAAAGTATGAGGAGTTGAGAGGACCAAAGGGACTGCAGCAAGAGGAAACACTTGAAGATTGTAGTAGAAGAAAAATGACTGCTTTTGTGCAAAAGAGGTTAGCATCCGGGGCTGCCCTTCCTACCGTGCCTGGGCAGGACTTTGAAGCCATGCTTTCCTCATCAAATGTAAAATGCTGCCTGATCCCTGTACATGTCCAGGCACTGACCTTGGGTGTGCCTGCTGTGGGTGTAAGAGCACGAGACCTTGCAATTTGGGCTAAGTATTTCACCCCAAGACAGGTAAAGATTTTGGAGTGACATCTGAAGGTGTGCTAAGGTGTGGTTAGTGGTAATTAATGAAAGCTAATTGGCTTATGTTTTTCTAGGACTCAGCATGTTCTCTCTTGTTTCCATTGGTCATCTTGTTGGAAATGTCCAAGTAGTTTTTAGGATCCAGGTAAGACAGGAGCCTTCTCGAAAGGAGCTGTTTCTTCCTCACTGTGCATACTTAAGGGAGAAATTTGAATGGGCAAGATGCAGCTGTGTGTGAGGCTGCTGTAGCTTTGTTTTGTTCAGTTTGATCAGCTGCTTAATTTTAAATTTATGGCTTAATTTTGTGTGGAACATTTTATAGGCAGGCAAACCCACAAAACTCTAACAAGTAATCTCCAGTCTGACAATGAAGGAGGCACATCTGTGTGAGGACTTTCTTCCCAAGTGTTTAATTTTATTTTGTTTCAGGTCTTTGTGTAAGGAAAAGCAGTGTAACTTGCACACATGTAAAGGCAGAGGAGAACTGAGTTGAATGTGAAGTAATAGTCATCTTTTAAGAAAAAGTAGTTTTATGTTGTGAAAAATTAGCCTAGTAAACATGTGAGCAATGTTTGCTGATTGGTGAGGGTGCTGTTTATTTTTGAAGCTTGTGTTTAGCAGACTTGAAGTTTCTACCATTGGAAAGCAAGGATGGCTTTTTTCCTTTTTTCTGACAAATCACTTCCCTCAAGCATCTCCTGCAAATGTTCAGACTATGCTGTATTTCTAACATGAGCGAAAAGCTTGTACTAATACGTAGGGAAGTAAAGGAAAATTACTGTGCCTTCTCTATTATTATACCTCTGTCAAGGTCTTTGCATCTGTTTCAATACTAACCAGAAGAAAATGTGGGAGGAGAATGAAGGGTTTTTTAAAGTCGTCCCTTAGCTGAGGAGAATTCCCCTTTTTTCAGGTACCAGGCTGTATTCCAAAGGCTTCCATCCAGCTGGGACAGGAATGGCATGGTGTGGAGCTTGGGCACTGCAGGCTATAGCAAATAATGGGATGCAGACCTTGGTTCAGTGATAGCTGATATCACCTCTTTGCACTGTTGAATGTAATGGCAGTCAAATTTTGACCCAGATGCATGTGATAGCATTCATTTGGAGCTCAGCAGAGTGTAGAACATAATGAATGCTGCAGTGGATGTTGTTAGCATGTCACCTGGATTGGCTTCCTGGGTTGCATTGTGTCTTGCTCATCATTCATCTGCCTAGATCACTCTGGTGCAATCTGGATCCTGAGCTGATATTTGTTGACAGCTTCACAATGTGTCTCCCTCTGGATCAGACTTCTTTTTTCAAGATCAGCTTCTGCCCCTAAAGAATCTCTGTGTGAGTTATTCCTAGGACACATGCCTTTTTTTTTTCCATTTATGTTACACTACTTCCAGGATATCCTGCCTTTTGTGTTTCACAACTTGCTGGCAATGGGAAGGATTTGCATGGCGTCAATCCTACAGATGAGCATGCAGCTTTGCAGGCTCTTTGTCGACTGCCTATACCAAATCAGATTGCAAATGGAGTTTGTACAATCGAGCAAGTAAAACTTGCTGCATCAGTGTGGTTTTCTGAGGATGAAAGAGATGCTGGCTTTTGCTTTGCCTATCAGCCAGGCTTGGTGTCTAGTTGTAAGGGTAGTGGAGAGATGCAGGGCAGAACATCTGGTAGAAGCAGAATTTGAAGATTGGGAAGAGAATTTAATCAAAATCTGTGTTTTCTTCTTTGTTTTCTGCCTTCCCTAGTGAGGAATGACCAGTGTCATACCAGTTAGAACTGGATTGGGAATGGCTGTCAACCAATTTCAACTTGAAAGCTGTCAACCTACAGTTAGCCCTGCTCATCAGGCTGAGGTTTGGGGAGTGATGTGGAGGACACATTTGCTGCAGGGAGCATTCCTGTCATGGCAAGCTCTGCTCATGTGTGCCCAGCACTGCCTGGGAAGCGCTGCAGTAGAACGTGCTGGCTCTCCATGTGAGCCAGCCGGAAGGAATACTTTGTGTTGTTGCAGGCTATTGTGAGTTGCTGCTCTGACGGGGACTCCTTTGGCTTTTCAAAGTGATCCTTACACCAGATGATAACATGCTGAGCTTGTTCTGGTCAGCAAAGCCCCTTGTCACCATGCCAAGAGCACCCTCACAAAGAAAGCCCTATGCCTTTCACCTCCTAAAATGCATGTGGATTCACTACATTCCTGGATCAAAGTAGAAGTCAGTCTTCCTGTTTTGAAAAAAAACGGAAGTGTGGAGAATACTGTTGCTTTGAGATGAAGATCTGCTTTTCAGGCTAATTTTAGGTGCAGCTTAATATGTAAGGAGGAGGCAGTGTAGAGCAGAATGGCTCGACAAGGGGACATCCAAAATGATGAATGCTGGTGTTGAGCAGGGTGGTGTAGGCAGAAGCTGCCACATGGGAAAGCATGCTCTGGAGCAGTGGCTGCTGAGCTGGGTGCATGCTGGACAGGGGAGGCTGAGCACATGGGATTGACCTTTCAGGCAGAGCCTTGCTGGCTGGGCTCAGAGGCTCAGCACAGGGCAGAATTAGCACAGCTCCACTGGTAAAATGGACAGCTGTGGGCCTCTTGCGTTCCCCAAAAACAAAAAGCAGTGCAGAGCATTGCAAGGGGTTTTTTAAATTAGAGTTTCAACTCTAAATGAGAGTTTCTTTCTAGAAAGAATTTTTTTTAAAGGCATTTTGAGGCTGGGAGAAAAGATAAGCTAAGGGATACCTAGAGAAAGGGGAGATGCCAAGTATTGAAGAAGATGAAAATCATTCACCACAATCGAAGCCTATCTTTTATTCCACTGCAACAGTAGAAGAGCAGGTCAGGCAAAAAAATCAGATGTCTGTGTTATACCTCTCTCATGCTTTTCAGTATAAATCTGGTTCAAGAGACCTTTAGTGGTAAAAGCTTACAGGAAGGCTGCTGTAGTTATTAGAGCACTTCCTGGGTGGCTCAGCCTTCATCTCTGAAGCCACACCTGGTGTATTAGGGTTTCCTATGCTGTTATTTCTGTTATGCTGGACACATTCCCAGAATTCTGTCAAAAGCTTCTGTATCAAAGGAGGATCATCCCACAGCACAGGCTACTGAATGCGTGGAGAAATTAGGTAACCTACAGCATCCAGTAAAACTTGAATGAGTTTTATAGAGTGGAAGCTGAAAAACTAAATGCTTTTTTTATAACCTTTGAATTATAATTATGTTTCTCTCTTGTGTTTGAATGTCAGCAACTTTTGCTGACTTGTCACTTCTAAAAAAACGATTATTTCTTAACAGACATGCAGTGATATTTTTATTTTAGGAACTTTAAATTTGTATTCTTCACAGGTCATAACACTGGGCAGTTAGCCAGCATGTTTCACCCTTGTGACTGAAGGCAGCATAGAAACTGGATGTGCAGGCATTTGAGATGGCATTTGATTAATCTTGCTTCCTTTATTGTTCCCAAGTTATTGGAGTTATTCAAGAGGCATGCATTTTTTTTTTTTTGAAGTTAGAGTAAGCTGTAATAACCAGCAAGTTCCTTTCATTAATCACCCAAGTAAAGCAGAAACTGTGTAAGCTGTGAAATTCCTCTGATACCAAAATGCAATGGTTTGCATTGTTTTTTATATATTAATAGAAATAGTTTTTATTATGGTTTTCATTTATTAATAGAAATAATAAGAATTCTTCAGACTTTGTGTTCTTCAGTCAATAAAAGGAAGCACATACCTCCCTGTAATTGAAGACAGGTATGCTATTGTGGAGGGTGGAACAGGACTCTTCGTAAAGAGGGGTGGAGTCTCCATTAAGTGGTGTGATGGATACTGATTCATACGTTGATGCATTTTGCAAAATAGGTCTGTTGGTTGGTTGTGTTTTGTTTTGGCTTATTCTTTAGTTCAGTGGGTTGAAAATTGTATTATTGGGCTGCTTGGTACTACATTTTACTCTTTTTGAATTCAGTTGTTCTTGAGTTCTTGCCTTAAGACTTCACGTAGGTCACTGGGAAGAGGCTGAACCCCCTGTGATTGTTGCTGTCTCAGCACCAAAGGAACTGGAGTTTTCTGGGTTCCTGAGGAAGCACCTGAGTTGTAATAACCCCCCAGGATCTTCATTGTACTTACATTCTACACAATCGTTTCTTTTACACTGTTTTGATTTTTTTCTAAGATGACCTTAGAAGATCTCTAATCATGTGATGATGTCAAACAACTGTACTTAAAAGCTTTTAGTTTTTTAGTTCCCATGAACAATTCAGACCTAAAAACTCATTCCCAAGGAAGACTTTTTACTTTAGAAAGGAAATACAGAAAATCTATGAGGAGTTTACTGTTAGCTTCCCCCCGCCCATCCAAGATGGGTGCTCAGGTTATTCAACCATGTGAAGAAATATCCATCATGAAAGCAGATTTGAAACATTTCTATTTGCAAGGAGGAATTTGAATTAATAATATCTAACTTTTGTGTTGAATTCCTTATCACTGTAGCTTAAGCTCACACGGAGCTCAAATTTTGGGTGAAAGAAAATATATGTGAAAAAAAAAATCTATCCGAAATAAAGAAATGTATTTGCTGGAATATAGGAAGTGCTGAAGACTTCCAGACTGGAGTTCTAAACAGAGTGCTTGAGAGAACTTGGCTTCCTGCACTGTAGACCACAGGTCGAGGAAGCTGAAGAGGATGCTTTGTAAAGCCTTGAGAAGGAGAGAAAACAGGTTGCCTTGTTGTGGGTCCACTGATGATAAGTTTCACATGACCTCACAGTCTTTCCTTCAATAGCAGTACAGTCTCTTCTGCATTGTATTCCTTGTCATTTAAAATCTAGTTATATATTATTTTCCATGAAAAAAAAACAGGGACTGTTTTGTGGTTTGCTATTTTGTAATCAGTGGGGTGAGGGTCTTGCTTGTAATCAGGAGTATGTCAATTAAATGTTTTTGACCTGAGGACTTTGCATGTGACTTTTTGACCTGTTTTCTAGGCTTTTTTATTGACATCATTAGCATTTCTGAGTCCATGGAATATCTGTAAATGCTGAAGCCAGCCAGAAATCTGCCTGGTTCTCAAGTGTTTTTGTCAGAAGGCGTTAGTGCTTACCTTTGGCTGTGTCTGTGTGTATAGTGAAAAAAACCCAAAAAATTGCTTTGCAGACTAGGTGTGAAAACTTGTAAATCAGGCAGAGAAATATTAAAATAGAAAGAAAAAAATAGTCTTACTTTAAAATCTGTGTAAGTGGTTAAAGTAATTCTCCAAAACATTTTCAAAATTGTGTTTAAAATAGTTTCTGTTTCTAGTCTATGTGGTCTCTGTTTCCACTGGCTGAGTATTACAGCTTTTTCTGCTAGATTGAAGTATTCTATAGTTTGTTTTCCATGTAAATATTACATGTACTTAACCTGTCATTACATGACCCTTACTGTTTTTTTATTTGGCAAAGAGTTGTTTAAAACCAGATAGAATTTTTGTGTGGCTGGTGCTGAGCATTTAGAGGAAAGTTGTGCAAGGAGATGTCTTGCCTTAACCTTGGAAGAACAAAGGAATGTGTTTTTGAGGTTAGAAATTAGTAATAATGTATTTTCAGTGGGAAGGATTGTGAAACTAAACTATTGATTTAGATTGCTCTAGAATTTGAGGAAGGCTTTAAACATGCTGCTTTTGATCACAGAAGTTGTTAGAATTAAAAGAAAAAATATAAGAAGATTTAAATATCTTTGAAGCATGCTTAAGAACTATTGCACGTTATCCTCTTCTCTAATTGATTAACTGGATAATAGGTTTAAATGTACCAAATAACAAAACCCCTGGATTTCATAGCAATTGATCTGAAATTATCTAATTAAATTTGGGTTTCCCTCTTGAGTCACCTGGGTGAATCCTAGTGATTTATAGCAGATGGCATTAAATTGGGTTGTGCCTGTTTCTTGGAATTAGTGTTGAGAGAATTAGAAATTTCTTCAAGAATGGCAGTTAGATAAAAGTACTGAGTGGAAGTGTCTGTTTGATGCTTTCTGGTGCTCCTCACTCATATAGGCAAATCCATTTGATTACCTTTCTTGATGGTTTTGATATTGAGTCTATTGACAGCCTGTGGTATATGTAGGCATGTAGCTGAGATATGGTTTGAACCTGTGATGTCAGTTTTGTCCATTAAAAATCATTTAGTCTTTGATTTGTGGACCCCCTGCAATTTCTGCTGAGCACCATTCTCCTAAATTTCTGTCATAAATTTAATACGTGTGGGGTCTTTGAAATATTACTTTTTCTTAATCTCATCTTCAGGGGCTGCCAAACCAGCAGTTATTTTTAACTGTTCTAGAGGAGTATTATTTAAATCCTAAATTTTATTTGGGCCATATCTCTGTGATCTACAAAAAGTGCCCTACTTTAACAGTTGAGAAACACAATGAATGTGAACCATCCTTGACATGAAATAGCTCAAGGAAACTTTGGTAGTAAGTTCCAGAAGGTTTGCTGATGGACGTTCTGTTACATTTTCCTTTTTTTCCCTTTATGTTGCACAAACACAAGAACCAAAAATACAGTTGTTTGGTAAATACTATATGTACATTCTTCTTTTTGAAATGTTAAAAAATTGTATTTATTTTCTGATGATCAAAGTAATGATTTTCTAAATTGGCCTTGAATATCAGAAGTTAGGTTGTGTCCAAATAATTCAGGCCATGCTTATATGTATTTTAGACTTATTTTATTTTTTTTTCTTTTTCTTTCTTTTTTTTTTTTTAATGTTGTAGCTGATATCAGTTGGGAAGATAAGAACACTTGCTGAACAAAATTTTCTAAGCTGTGGAAAAAAACATTGGGTTTGGGAAGGTCTGAGTTTTAAACCTGAATCTTGAAAATTTTATTCATGTTTTGGACATGACTGTATTGCTGTATCAAATATTTTGTTTTTAATAAAGGGAAACTTTTATGTCTACAAAAGGATTGTATGCTCCTTGAGTCTACCTGTAATTCAAAGTTCATTCAGACTTACTTTGTTTATTTTTAACACAGAATCATAGAATGGTTTGGGTTGGAAGGAACCTTAAAGCTCATCTAGTTCCAATCCCCCTTGCCATGGGCAGGGACACGTTTCACTTGACCAGGTTGTTCAAAGCCACACTTTCAGGATGGGGCATCCACAAGTTCTCTGGGCAACCTGTTTCAGCAGCTCCCCACCCTTGTGGTAAAGAATTGCTTAGAAGTACAGATCATACATGTTGGCAGAGATATTTTTCTGTTGTTGCTGGGACTTGTATTGCCTGTGTTGGGAGGAAGGACACTAAGAAATGGGAAATGTGACTCTTATCCTGGGTACCCCTTATCCTGGCAGAGGGATGAGAGATCTTTACTTGGATTTTTTTGGTGGTGGTACCTGTGGTTTTGTGGGGAAGAGTTAACATTGCACTAGTCTTGTATTTGGGAACTATAAGCTTCTGTGTGTGAGCCTTTTGCACTCCGTTTGAGAGTATTTTTAATAGTATCTTTCAGTGTGGTTTTGAAACAATTTGGATTTGTGTTTTATATATTGTCCATAAATGAAATAAAAGTTTACTTTTTATAATGTGATGTTGGAACAGGAGCAGAAATTTTTTCACATGGTTAGGTCTGCGCAATTGCAAGTGCTAGCTGTGCTTTTGACTTAAAGCCCTAATTCAAATCTCTCCTGTCTGACAGGCAGCAGTAAAATTAGTTACCAGAGAGAGGGATCTATACCCCAGTTTTAGACAAAACACACTGATTAAAGTTATTTGTAGGCTGAGTAAGTACAAGCCTTTGTTTGGACTGCTGAACAGGGTTATGTCGAAACGTGCAGGAACAGGATGTACTCGCATTCCTGTTGCTGTTGCTTCCACATTTCCAGTCCACAGCATCATCGGATGGGGAGCCAGTGGTGAGTTACTAGATGAGCATGCAAGTAATGTTTTACTTTGAGACCTGTTTGATTAGACAACAGTAACTCCGTGTGTCCTTCCGCAGGTGGGGACAGGGCTGCTTGACAGGCACTTGGGGTGCAGTGTCCCTGGGTGGGCTGGGGAGAGCTGCCTGTGGGGGTCTTGCAGGATGGCGACTGCCAAAGCATCTTGGGACAACTGAGGTGGAACTAAAGATAATTTTAATCATATTTTGTGTTTAGAGGGCGAGATCACTACAACTATATAAGCTCTAAAGGGTGGAACTTGTGCTTAGGGGGTGTTTGAACTCTAAGAAGCATAAATTTAAAGCATTGAACATTGGAGGTCTAAGGCAAAATTTTTGGGTTGTAGTAGCAATAGTCTGTCCTCGAGGAGGAAAGAAGGAAGAAAAACATAGTTTATGTTACTTAAAATAACTATCTTTGTTTAAGGCTGGTTTTCCTGGTTAAGTGATGATGTGTGGTTGGTAGCTAGATATTATATGATCACTCATGCCCAGTATTAAAGAATAAAGCCTAGATAAAAAAGGCAATAAAGCTGAAGTGCAGATAAAAAAGGGGGGAAAGTACTGTAAGTTGGTTTGTCACTATGTTAGAGCAAGAGTCTTTTCTCATGCTGGTAACCATCAGCAGCTGGATAAAGAACGAGTAGAGGTGTGTCTCCCTTAGTGTTTTAGTTCATTTTAGGAGTTTACTGTTGTACTGAACCTCCTGGTTGCCTGCATTTATGGCACTGCAAGCCCAGGCACCGAACTGGATCCTGTTTGGATGAAACCAACCTGGAAGATGCTCCTTAGACAAACACCTGATAGTCTGCAGCTGTGAATTCATATTCAGTCAGGGGGACCAGACTAGAAATATGTGGTACAAACTAGAATTAGTAAAACTGCCCAGATGTGCAGAGTATGGGCACTGGTCCCTCGGTGCTGCTGTTTCCCTGTTATGCACGTTCTCCTATTGTACTGTTATTTGCTAACAGAGGTGTATCCATTGAGTTTAAAACTTGTCATTCAGATTTATGTCAGGGAAAGTAATGACTTGGAAAAAAAAGTGCAAATAAATATGCTCTCTGTTCCTGAAATTCTCCTTTTATTGACACAATGGTTATTGTTAAAATCTTTACAATTAGTAAAAAAGAAAAAAAAATCCAAACCAGAAATATCTTAAATTGACCATTCAAGTCTTCTATAAGATGTCTTTGATTTTGAATGCATCATATTTTGTTTGCCCTACAGTATGTTCAGTTTAATTAAAAAATATTGTAGGGAGGACTAAAAAGCAAGAAAATGAAAGAAGTGTGTTACTTAGAGCTGAAAATAATATAGGTGTTTTCATTTATCATTTTGTTTCTGAGGTGAAAATTATTGTTATATGCTCTTAATCCCACCGCAATGTTAAATTATTGGATATTTGTTAAGAGAGGAAAATGAAACTTAAACTAAATATCCATGTAATTGAAAAAGAGAAAAGTGCCCATGATAATTGCAATGTGTTTTATTTATCAGAGCTTCACTTTGTTGTCTGATCTTAGATCCACTACTGCCTTAAAAATATCTAACCATCAGATTATCACTGGATTGACAGTTCTTGAACATCTAGATTGAAACCATTGCATCTGAATTAAATAAAGACTGCATGGGCAGGACTTGGTGACCTGGTTTTATTTCTTAGATGAGTTTCCTACCCTCTGAGATTCATCTTTTGTATAAAATATTTTGCATGGTCTGAAATGAAGGCTCAAGTGCCACAAATAAATGCTTTGAGCTGCTGACCCCAATTGGGAAATAGCAGTGGCAGCATGACCATGCTCATTCTCCCAGCTGAAATTGTTCAGGAAGTTTTGAATTTAAAAACACCTGAGCTGCATCTTTTGTGTCTGAATTTACACCCTGACTAAAGGCTTTCCTTAACTCACTTCTTGCTTCTTTGCCAAAATAAATAGGCTGATCTTATCATGTGACTGTGGTGGTTTGTCCTCTGCATGAGCTTCTGTATAGAATTTGTAATTACGCTTAAGGGCTGGTCCTGGGAGCTGTGATTCTGCATAAATTGTTTTCAGTTTACTTTCACATCAGATGCATTGAGACTGTGTGTGCCTGTTCGCAGCCCCAGGGGTGGTTCTCTTTGCTTGCCTGTGCAATGAGAGTGTGTTTGCTCTGTTGCCTGCCCAACGACATCTGCTATTGAAAACCTTAAAGCTATCCCAGGCTTCTTCTAAAATATGCATTTGGCTAAGCCTGGTTTCTTGTAACACTTGGGCAGAACATTTATAACCATTTTTGTTGTGTTTTTGCTTGGTAATTTTTACTCTTTGTTGACTTTAACAGAATCTTGAGCAGGGATGCACTTTCTTGCAGCATGAATGTTAGATTAATAAATAACATTTTATACATGATGGGGATTGGCAGTAACATTCAGGTAATCTATCTGAGATTAAAATCAGTTGGTGAAATGCAGTTGGACTTTGATCTCAATCTTCTAACCATTTTCTGAACAAGAAGTGAATGTGATGTTCTTGAGCTGGATTTCTTGTAACTCATGGTTCATAAAAGTACTGGGGCTACGCAGCTGCCTCAGTCCATTTGAGATTCTGAATCAGTAGTGAGAAAAACAATCTGTTTGTCTTTGGCTGTGGCAAAATCTGGGCAAAGATTAGTCCAGAGTCTATAATCTGCATGACCCTGTACCAAGGTTTAGGGATGCCTAGAACTTTCTTAAACCTTGTAGAGAGCAGTGTCTTGCCAAAAAATGAGAGTTGAGCTGTGGTCAGGATGTGGCTAATGTGGAAGTTGTTATGGCCTGCAGTTTTCTCTGCTGCCAAGATCCTGTCAGTGCTAATAGCAGATTTTGTCTGGTTTGTTGCTGCCAGATGCCAAGTCTTTACAGTACTTGGCCTTCTGTGAAAATACAAAGTATTTGTGAACACTACAAGAATTTGAAGTTATTTTAGAGTCACAGAATGGTTTGAGTTGGAAAGGACCTTTAAAGAGATCAAGTCTTACCCCTCTGTCCTCACTAGGTTGTTCAAAGCTCCATTCAACCTGACCTTGAAGGTTTCCAGGGATGGAGCATTCACAGCTTCTTCAGGCCAGCCTCATTGCAAAGAATTTATTTTTTACATCCAGTCTATATCTATCCTTTTTCAGTTTAAAACTGTTGTCCCTTGTCCTGTTACTAGGGACCTTGATAGAATGTCTCTCTCCATCTTAGAGGCTTCCTTCATTTATGGAAAGGCCACCATAAAGTCTTTCCTGGAGCTCTCTCTTCTTTATTCTGAACACCCCCTACTCTCTCAGCCTTTCTTCATAGGAGAGATGTTCTAGCCCTTTGAAAATTTTTATGGGTTTTAAGTGCATTTTATTCCTAAATCATATATAACAGAAAATTTTTTTGAGATTGAGATGATGTAAATTATCTTTATATTTTGTTGTAATTACTGTTTTTTTTTTCTCATAGGAATGGGCCCATTATACTCATCTTTCCAAGGAAACAAAGGAGTTGCTGACATAACATGTCATTTCTTGGAGTAGCTTTCTTGTCTTTGCTATTAAAATTGTCTTAAATGACTCTCATGATCCTTTATGTTAAGAGAAAGCTTTCAGTCACCTCCCTCAGAATTACTGTTATCGATGTGATCTGTGAACTTGGCAACAGGTTCAATTTATTTATTTATATATATATATATATATATATATATATATATATATATATATATATATACAATATTTGAGTAGATTTTGACAAGAATCTTCTTTTTTTAGTTGCATGTTTCTGAAGGGAGAGTTTCTCCTGAGTTCACTGGTCCATAGCAGATTGTCTGTGTTTCAGCTCATTGCCTATAAAATACACCCATACTTTTTGTAATAAGTACAAGCTGATACAGAGAGAGGAAAAGGAGTTTGAAACAGGTAATGTAAGTGTTTTTAGGAACTAATTCTGTCTTGAAAGAGTTATGGATTCTGTACAGTGAGGGATGGCAATAAACAGTTCCTGGATTATACCTGTTAATTCACAGATGCTGATTGTCATTAGTTTCTAGTGTTTTCTCCTCTAATAAAGTGGCCAAATCAAAGTAGTACCATTTGAAAACATCTGATTTATTTGCTGTTTGTTATATTGGTAGTAAGTCAGAAAGTACAAATATATTTTTTCCCTGCCCAGGCTCTTTGTATTGGTTTGAGATCAAGCATCTGAGGTTTCCTGCACATCCTCTAGCACCCTTTGATGCTGCCATCTGAAGTGCTTAGTTTATTTGATTTGACTTGGCTCCTGGCTGAGTATGTATTCTTAGTTTTCTAAAATATCAGTCCAATTTACACTGATACCAGGAGTTTGGCAATGTTCTTTACAGTTGTACATTAAAAAAACTTACCAGGCAAATGTGTCTCTGTTCAGTTATTTATACATATGTATTTATCAAACTGATAAAACTCAGTGCAGGTTGGTTGGTTGCTTATTTCTATATTTATCTCGTTTCATTTGATTATTTTGCAGCAAGAGGGTTATATAGCTGAAGTTCAAAACTTGACAAGACATGGGTTCAGAGAAGAGGTCAGAGGTGTGTTGGTCACCCTCAGGAGCCCTTGGGGTATTTCTGAATTATTCACGGAGGCAGCCATAAAGAACCAAGTTACTGATAGGCTCTGGCTTATGATTCAGCTCTTGACTTTCTCTGCTGGAATTGTAGAGCTGCTTGAATGTCAAGGGCTTAGCATCACTCATCTAAAAGTATAAAATAGATGGTGTTGTCACTAGGTAGTGTAGGCTTTCTACTTCAAGTATTTTTCTGAAAAAATATTTAAGTTGTGCAGAGTTCTTGAATTGCTGATGAATTAACAAAAATTCAAAATCCCCCAGTCAAAAGTGGGATTTGTTTTGTGGTTTATGTTTTTCTGTTTGGTTTGGGTTTCCCCCCCTTAAATTGGTGGTTAGGAATATTCTGATTTTTTTTGTATGGAGGATATGAGCTTTTTTTGGGTTTATCTGTGTTCACATGAGTTAGAAATAAATTACTGGGATTCAGTCTGCCTCAGCCTCTTTTTGAATCAGCTGGACAAAAGCTGGTATAAAATGCAATATATGCTTGCTTTAACTGGTACAAGGCCCTGCTGTCTGCACCAAGATGTGCTTTTGCTAGCATTGATTGTGGTCTACAGAGGATTAAAATTCTGGTGTCCTGATTGCTTACCATAATGGTCAGCTTCTGCAGTCCAGATTATGGAAGCCAGTGGTATTTATATGATAAATAACCAATATTTTTAAGTGATCCATTTCCTTTGAAGTATTTGTGAATCAAATTAAGGACTTTCTTAGTGGTTTGTTTTTTTTTTTTTTATTTGCATAATTAGATTTTCTACTTTTTGTGCTGGAGGTGAGGCCCCTTGTATTTGGTAGACTTAGGCCAATTGGTTGCTTTTGTTTTGCCTTGTATACGAAGCTCAAAGAGAGACTGTTGGGAGCATAGGCTTAAAAGAGAATAAACGTATCAGGTCTTGTATTAGGTCACCTGAAGATGAGCAATAGCTTGGCAGCAGCACATGCTGGGTGGGGAAACAGGGCACTCTAATTTGACAGTAGGAGAGTATGAGATGTAGAAGATGAATGGGTGGGGAAGGCTGAAAAATGACATAACCGGAGGAGAATTTAAAGTGCATTAGCTTAGAGAGAGTCATCCTCAACCTTCAAGAAGTATTTGCTTTTTCTCATGTTTACACTTGGGAAAAGTGGCACATGAGGATATAAACAAATATACTGTTAAAGTGATACCTGAAGGGGTTTTGAAGTTACTTGACCTTGTTGAGGCTACTTATGGAATATGATTTAAGCCATTATTCTTGAGCACTGCTGCCAGTGCTATACAGCACCACTACTGCCATGGAGATAGTTAATTCCAGAGTTCACCTTGTCTGCTTGAACTACTCCAGCTAGATCTGCAGGAGTGCATCCTATGTGTTCTTTATATATGATGAGATGGCTTAAGATACTTTTGATTTTTCTTTGATGCCTTTGTCTGTTTGGTGACTTCTGCCTTGCTGGTTTCACTAGGGCTGACTTGCAAAGCCTGAAAGCGTGAAGTTGAACAACCTCTTTCAAAAGTGTTTTTATAGCCTTGTTAATTTGTTTTTTCTAGTCCTCATTTCTCTTTTGTAATGCTTCTGAAGTGGTGTCCAGACAATATCTAAGGAGCCTTTTCTTTAATTTTAACATTGCTGCTCAAATTTGATACTGTGTTTTGTGTTTTGCTACTTTTCCTTTCTGTTTGTTGCTATTACTGGAGCAGGCATTGCTGTTGGTTGAAAGTGCTTATGCAGGTCCCCTTGGCATACTTAATTCTTGGTTTGTCAGGAAGAAAATAACTTAGGTTATTTTAATGAACAAGAACTGGGACAAAGACCTCTCTATTTTCTTAGTAGGAACTAAAATAAGAATAATGTTTTTGAGAGAACGGTAACTTAAAAAGCTGTCAGAAGAGCAGGAATTGCAGAGGAAATAATCAGATCTTGATTCTAAGACAAACTGAGTTATAATTTATCAGGTTCATAGTCAAAAGACCACAACCTCTGTGGTTAGAATTTTACAAACTTACCAGCTGTACAAAATTCATCTTGGTCTTGTACAACAGTAGTTAAATTGGACAAATATTTGCTAGTTAACATGACATATATGTTGCTGTCTTCCTTTGCTAAGTCTCATTTGATCTTCCATCTTCCCCACTCCTTGTCATCTTCTCACTTGTTACATTTCAAACATTTCAGAATGTTTGCTGTTTGTCCTCTGCTGGTGTACCACAAGTGATCTTTTCAGATCACTTGTCCAGCCTCTCTTGTGGGCTCATTTCCTCTGCCACATCTGCAGAGTTGGTATGTTTGTTAAAATTGCCTTAAACTCTCCTTCCTCTGGATTTTTTTGAAGCTTCCCTGTAACCTCCAATAGCAGATTTCCTTGTCCATGTGAGGTTTATTTTTATTGACAATACTGAGAATTTTGCACTTAGTAAGCAACACCTGAAAGACTCTTGACCTTTCAGAAATCTGTTCAGTTGATGTACAAATTATTTTGGATAAGCTTCCTACAATAGGTGCTTTTTTAATGGGCTACATTTTTGTTATATTAAAGGTGCATAGACATTCACAAGTGCTGATTGATTCAATATCACGCATTTGAAAAAGCATAAAATACATGTATTTCAAAACTGAGGGTTCTTGGGCAATGCTTGTATCACCTCATTTTCAGGATGGTACCATACATGAAATTCAGCTGCTGTGGGGGAAGCTTCCTACCATTAATAGAATTCCTTCCTTTTAACAGCTTATTTTGATGCAATAGCCATTTAAATATTTGCAGATAAAGTAGTGTGGGTTTTTTTTTCAAAGTACATGTTCTTGCTCAGACCATCTCCTGCCTGCATCAGAACTTCTCAAGGTGGTCAGGAGGGGAACAGACAGAGCAGGGAGCAAGACCAGGAGGGCAGCTGGGGTGAAATGGCTCAAGCAGCAGTTAACACACAGGAAGGTGAGATGGTTTAGAGGAAGCTGTACAGGTCTTTGGCTAATCCTGATCCTACCACGCCCCTTCTTCTGCTCCTAAAAATTTGTTCTTCCAGGAGCATGGATGTTCCAGACAAAGGTATTTTCAGAAATGATATGGAGTATTGCAGTTGTGTTTTACTGATTGGGAATTGCCATGTTTAGTGTAGAGAAAATAAGCTTTCCTCCTTTGCTTAAAGCATGAGGGACTGTCTTATCTTTTCTTATTGACTAGTAAACACAACAGCAGAGAAGGCATTTCCTATGTGCATGTTAAATACAAGTTAATACAAATACAAAAGAGTGGTTCATCTGGAAATACTACAGAAATCAGTTTCTGCTGCTCAGTATTGAAAACATGCAGATACATGCAAATACACAAATAAGAAAATGAGCATGCTATGAGAATAATTTCATCAGCTGTTGTGCTCGAGTTGTATCAAGCAGCCAGAGGAGGCAGCTTTAAAAGAAATTTTTATCTAGTAATTCTCAGATGTGAAGTGATTACTCTTTGTTTTACATGCATACATCTACAAAAGGTAGTGACAATTAAAAAGTTGGAGTTAAGATTTTCAAAGCAAGTTGGTTTTGAAGGTACTTCTGGGCTGTGCTATATTGTCCAGTTTGGCAGAAGTCCCTGTGTCGCAGAGTTACTTTGCTGAAGTTATTTTATGTATGAAAAAGCTGCAGTGTGACGTGGATAAACTAGAATGTGTTAGAGCAGAGTTTTGCAGTAAATTGGAAGAGTAAAGAATAAAAATGGTATCAGTTTAATACTCAGTTAAACAATGGAGCTATAACTGTATTGTAATTAGTTCAAATAAAAATAAATCTCTACTATAGCTGCAGTTCATTTGAAATACTGTGTCACCTGCAGTAGAATGCTGCATGCTGCCTGAGCTTTGATTTGGAGAAGTTTCAGTTGAGCAGTAAACTAAGGTTGCAAAAATAATTTGTCTGACAGTAAGGTACCACTATGTATGAATGTTTTTCTCTGTCTAGTCTCTTCTCTGTGTTTATAGAACCTTTACCAGAGCAGTCTCGTGTGCCTGCTGTAATCAGCAGAATTTTGGGCAGCTCTTAAAAACATAAATGCAATGTGGTTTTAATATGAAAAAAACCCTGTGTTTTACAATGATAATTTACTACTATACGTATTTTAATTAGTTTATTTTCCTTGGACTTAGCCATTTTAGTGAGTTACTGTTTGTTGTTTAATGAAGTCTAATTTTTCATTTGTTTTAATTAGTTAATTGAGCAATCAGTACAGTGCCTTGGTATAGCAGACTGTTCATAGGATAGTAAGTAGGATCAGATCATGCAAATGCATGCCTCTGGGCTCTGGCAACAAGTTTAAAATTGCATTAGTATATTTTTCCTTTCTAGTATTCTTTCACCAGATGGTAGGATTTGATTTCCTTTTAAACAGTCTATAACACCCAAATGTAGTTGTATTACATTCTTTTAAAATCAATACTACTTAGGTAAAAAGAAGTGGGAGGAGGATAGTGTGTTAACTTTCAACTGAGAAATTCTTAGTTGTTTCCTACACTCAATGTGTTGTGTAGATAACTTTTTGAGAAAAAAAAGTCATTAAACATTCTCCAAAAGGGGGATTAATAGTGTAGGAAAAAAGTTACAGAAGTATTGGTGGGTGTTTTTTCTTGGAATCTGGGCAGTGATTTGTCTTGCAAGTTGTTTGAACACTAGTTCTAGAGTTTAGCCTGTGCTGAATTTGATAAGTACTCTTATTGATAATTAAGGAAAAGTCTATTACTGCGTACCAATTATGAAGAAATAAAATCTGACATTTGAAGGAAGAGCTATTAAGTTTACCAGCTTCAGGCAAAGGCTTATTTTATTACTATCTCTCTTGTGCTGAAGAGAGAGAAAAACTCCAGTACCCCCGAGGTCTTTCTATGTAGAAAGAGAAAAGGGCACCTGGCTTCCCAGTTTCAAGCATAACCTTTGCAAGTTCTCTTCATTTTGGAGATATCTTAATTGTGGAGACCAAAATGATCCAGCAATAAAACCAATTAATGCATGTTAAGTGCATTAATTGGTTTTATTGCTGGATCATTTTGGTCTCCACAATTAAGATATTATCATGCATATATACAAATATGCATGATAAATTATTTCGTCTCCTTTTTTGGAAGCATCGTTCAGCTTACTGCTTGTGTTTCATGGTGTTGCTATCAAATTTGTTGCCTTAGAGCTTTTAGCATGGGCATGAGTCTTGTTGCTTTCATTGTTTTCAGAAATTATGTGCTCTTTTAGCAGTGTGATGGACTGTGCATAGATTGGATTTAGATGGATTCGTATCGGGAAAAAAAGTTTGTTCCCACTGGTAGTTTCTGTTCACTGTAAAATGCTGGTCTATAAACTGGCTATTCAAGAGCTTGTTCAGGGATTGGCTTCCTGCACCTGTCTCAAGGCAACGGCACAATACATCAATGGGGGTGTAAATAATAGAGCAGATAATACCTGGTACGTTTTGATATCCAATTTCAGTGTGCTCCCTGCCAGAGTCCCAGCTGACAGAGATGGAGTATTAAACCCAAAATGTTACAATTGGTTACTCAGCTAAAAGACTGTATTTATTAAAATTAATTGTCCCATTAATAACTGACTCACTTGTCTTTAGATTCCTTTAATCCAGTGGTATCTTTGATGTTTGCAAAGTCTTGGGTACTTTTCTTAAACTTGCATTTCCTAGTGGTGGCTGAATTCAACCACTGCTCTGTCCTTCAAGAGGATTTTTTTCAGCTTGTGACACTCCTCTGTTATAATTTATAAATGAAGAATGAAGTTGTCTTAAGAATATGTAAGAATGCAAAAAGCCCTGTCAGTGAACAAAGCAGAAGCATCTGGATGTGAACTGGGGAGGTTGGATTCCTTTTTACTTAAAATTACTGCCAAACTTTTGCCAGAGTTTTGGCAGTAATTTTAGGGTTTGTTTCTCATGCAACATGGTTGTGTCCAGAGCCCTGACCATGCTACTTGGAGTGTAAAAGAGAGCCTTGTTTTTAGTGGTTGTGTGACATATCGTTTAACTACTATTTTGAACTAGCATTTTAAAAGCAAATGATAGGTTTGTGGAGAAATGAAGGCTTGGTTATATCCAGAAATAAACTCAGCTGTTTAGCAACTGTGCCCACGATGGCAGTTGGATCTAGAGGTAAGATCTGTCTGGAAAAAAAATTCCTTTTTCAGTATCATAAAATAAAGAAAAATGGCCAACAGCCAGTTGTGAGTGAATACAGATGTTGTTTACAGGATTTATCATATAGTGGTGGCAACACACGATGAAGATGCTGTTTTGTAGAGTTCATGTGCTGTGGCGAAAGGTGGAAGTAAATAGAATGTGACACTGGAGGTTTTAGAACATAACTTCCTGTGTGTAGTTAAAAGAAGTTACTATGTTCTGTTCATGGCAGAATAGTAAATCACAAGTTTTCATCAATATTTCACATTAAAGTTGCCAAGGAATAAGACAGCTTGCTGTTAACTAAAACCAGCAGCATTCTCAAGGAGATCACAGCCAGCCTTTTCCTTCCTTTCAAACTTTTCTAACCTGTCCTTGGAGGCAGTAAAAAGCAGGTTATGTGCAGCATGTGCTGACAGATCCTCTGAGGGCAAAGATGTTGTTTTCTGCTTCTAGTTGTACAGCTTTCTGGTGGGCCAATCACTCCTTTTCCTGGCTGCTGATCATGGCAAAGGGATCAGTAGCCTTCATTGTTCGTGAGAAATTTTGGATCTGCTTTTTCCTTCAGATATGGGAAGAGAAAAATGTGGGACACTTTCCTGGGCTTTCCCTGGAATTCTGGAGTTTGTTGCCAGTGCTTTCTTTGCTGCTTGGCAAGCTCATTTTTTTCATGCTGAGAGAGGCGAGTTACACCTTGGTGGTATGAGATCACTTTTTGCAAATTTTGGAATCACTAAAACATGTCAGTTTAGTATGTGAATGAGTTTTGGAGGGGAGTAAGGGACAGCAAGGAGAAGTGAGCCTTTTAAGCTGAGTCTATTCTTATTAGGGTAAGGACTATAAAGTAGGTTTAAAAGAAACCAAAACTAAACCAGCAACAACAACAACAAAAAAGCCACTAAGAAAGGGACCAATTCAGCATATTTAAAATGGCACCATTAGGCATTCAGAGTGTGCCAACCTTGGCAATTTTCCTGGTTAGCTCAATGAGTATTGCATGCAATCAAGTACTCCCTTTTAATTGGGATCTTATTTAGATGTATAACTTGAGGAGCATAAGGTTTGAATATATTGGCCTTTGCATCTTTTTCACTTGCAGATCAAAATTATTTCAGAGCAATTTTCATGTCATTTTTTAATAGAAAATAAAGTTCCTTAAGAGAAAGACCTGTAATGTTATAGTATCAGGAGGGTCAGCCCTTAAAAGACTTGCAGGATGATAAATCAAGACCAAATATATTTGTGGGTTATTTGAAAGCCATATGCTCAGTCACACAAAAAGAATGAACACATTCATTTATCTCAAATGTCAAGAGACTGGATTTCTGCTCACATGCCTCAATGTGTGCTGTTGCAAAAATACAAATATTTGTACACCAGCTCAAGTACAGACAAGTATCCATTAGTCATATGACCCACTGCATGCACGTACATATATATGTGTGTATCTTTACATGTGTACCAATATATGTATATATACACACTCCTAATATAGTCTTGGCTTTGAATCTAACTTGCATTTCTACTTTGATAATGAGATAAGACTCCCTTCTTGGTTCACAAGTTAAGGAGGCTGGATAAAGAGCTTCATGGAGCAGTGTGTGAATCCTATAAAAAATGATTCTGGTCTTCAGTCTTCTCCATGGTGAAGTCCAAGGGGTGTCCTCTGTAGGCAAAACATTGCGAATTGGAGAAAGGCTGGCTCCAGTCTACAGCAGCTGTCTCCTTTCATACTGAATAATAGAAATAAACATAATAAACTGAAGTCTATGTCATAAATCCCGTTGGTTTATTCAGTTTGTATATAAAGTGTTTTGATTAATTTTAATTATATTTTTTCTTACAGGAAATACTGGATAGATCCCACAATGGAAGACGGGAAGCCCGTTTGGGCTCCACACCCAACTGATGGGTTTCAGATGGGGATGATTGTGGACATCGGCCCTGACAACTTAACTATTGAACCTTTGAATCAGAAAGGCAAAGTAAGTGCGTCACAAACAAAGGAACAGAGAAAAAACATACAAAGAAACCACCTTACCTGTAGGCCAGGTCTTTGCCCCTGTCTTCAACTGCACACAGCCTGAAGGTGATGGAAAATCAGTTTTCTGCTCTAAGTTTGGCTAAGGATCTTTGTTCAGCTTTAGCTTGTATTGCAATGGATCACTCACACTGACGAGATGTGCCTACTTTGTCAGTTATCTGCACGTGCATTGAGTATGTACTCTTGAAAGAGAAGAGGTTTGGATCTCTGTAGTAATTTGATTCAGATGCTTTATTTTTCTTAATTAGACACTGATTAAGAGCCTGCTGTTAAGATTAGCTTCTCTCTTTTTCCTTACATGCATAGGAAGGGTCCTACAGGGGTGTGCTGGGCCCTGGCTAAGATTAGACACCATTAGGCTGATGAAGACTGAGAGATGAATCCTCTTAACTCAAGTACCTTGAAAAGTAATATGATGTCAAAAAAAAAAGTCCTGTGGAATTGCTACATCAAATTAAAGTCAAAATAAATGTAACTTTTAAAATGAAGACATAATTCATCCTAATTAGTGTGTTCCAATGGCTTGATTTATCATGACATCTTTCAGACTCAGTATGTCGTAACTAAATGTCAGTTTTTACAGGAAGTACCTTGAAGCTATCAATTATGCTAATTCAAATGGTCAGATTCCTGGGTTGTACTAGCTAGAATAAGATTAGCACTGCTTTAAAAGTTGTGGTTTCAGTCTTTTTGAATATATTATTGTGCCCTTTCTAATAGTTTTGGTTTTTCTTATGTTCAAGGATGTAAAAAAAACAACAATGTGTTTTGTTGTCTTTTTTTTTTTATGTCAGCAGTAGGAGAGAATGCCTTGTCACAGGTCAAAAGGTTATGCAACAGTCCTTCCTTCTGGGGGAATGTTATTTTTTGTGCATCTTGGAGAGGAAGTTGATTTTGCCTTCCTTAGAAATACAAAGTATAACAACTGATTTTTGAGTGAGAGAGATAGTGTATAGGTTTAGTAGTAGCAGTAGTACTCGTTTGTCAGTTTGAGGAGGAGCAAGATTATTCAGACAAGGATGTTAAATATTTCAAATCTATGGCTAATATTAAAATGATTTAAATAAATTCCACCCCCACTTCTGTTTCTGTTTATATTCCCCAATGGCCCTGATGCCATAAGGAGCAAAAGCCTTTACAGTGAAACAGAAACAATAATAATGATATTTCTGAGTCACTATTTATTTCTAACATGTGCTCCTTTCAGGGACCATAAATAATTTAAAATAAACAACAAAAAAACCAAAAAATGATCCTAAAAAACAAATAGTTTGTTTCATGGTTTTCTCAACAACAACAACAAAAATCTCTTTTGTCTAGGGAGTTTGTTATTCTGCTGTTGGCTGTTTTAAATTAAGCAGATCAATTAAGAGCCTAATGTTCATTCATCTAAGGGAACAAACACTTCTCAGTCTAAATAGAGATGATGGTCCTATATTTTAAACTATCAAACTTAATTCATTAACCATATATTAATAAAGGTGGACTAAAAAGTTTTCTTGGTTACCTTCTCAGTCATTTCAAGGTGTCATTGATTTCTTTTTAGAGAAACATTTCTCATTGCTTTTTGACTTTTTAAGACGACTTTGTCCTTGTGCGCTTAGACCATTCATTTGAAGTTGTCAGCATTAACACTCATTATCACTTTGTTTCTTTAAAATGGTAGTTCAACAGTGCTCTTCAGCAAGAATGCATGATCCAGCAGCTCTGGAGTTGCCCATGATAATTACAGGGAGGAGAGGAGTAACCTGATCTTGTAAACATATCCTGGCAGTGTAGCTTATTATTATTTTTTAATCTGGGTCATTACCATGTCATACGTATTCTCTATAGGCACTGGTAGCTTACCAGAGGTCACAGTCTGAAAAGGAAATGTGTATACATGTGTTTCATTATTGCCTTTTATGACACTGTTGTCAATAACTGCAGTATATGCTGCAAGGCAGCAGTTTCACCGCGTCTTCAACCCCTCCCTCCCATCCCCATCCGTGGCCAGCTCTGGCACTGCAGAGTGGCACCCTCCCAGCTCCGCCTGCCGAGCTGTGCGTGACATCCCAAACCAGGTCAGAGAACAGATCCTACTGGAAGAAGTGGAAAGTTTTCAGGATGGCAGCAAGCAGTGGAAGGGGGGGCAGAGGAGCTGAAGCCATTGTGGTGGCAGGTTGCTTCACATTATGAAACCAAGTTACCCAGTTCAGGCTCTGTGGAGGTCCAACACACCAATTCACTTAAACCCCAGCAGTAGCAGTTTTGGGCACCACAGCCCATCCCCAAGTGTTTACAGTTCTGTGCAGAACTGTGTGTCTAAGTGAGGTGGGGATCTGAGTCACCCAGCCTGCCCTGCACGAAGGAGAGTACAGCCAGCCGCAGGAGTGTTTTACTGGAACAGAGGATGCATGTGTTACGTGATGGGAACCTCTTCCCAAAAAGTAGATCATTGGCTTGCAAGGCTTATAAAAGCCAGGACTGGAAAATAAATGCCAGGGAAAAAAAAAGCCAGAGAAACTGGAGAGTGCTTTGCTAATGAGCAGGGTCACACCTAGAGCTGGTGTCCTGCCCTGAGAATGGGCTTCAGACTGGATTGGTTGTACCAGAGCTGGCAGTCCTGGCCCATGGCCCACCAGCAGTGATATGCTGGTGGTACAAGGAAGGAGACAGGTAGAGAGGGAACCAGCTGTTGAACTCAGCTAGTATTGTGCTTTCATTTCTCCTTAAAGTGTTCTTTTCTGAATGCCCTGGGATTTGTAATCTTGGATCCTTTTGTTCTTCGAGGCTAAAACAAGGAGAAGGCAGTTGAGTGTGAAATTTGAAATTTACTCTTTTCTTGGAGGTAGCAAATGTAAATAAAGTGATTAGGAAGAGATGCACTGGAAGGGCTTGCACTTTGAGATGCTATTCTGGGCACCATGGGGCACTGAGGAGTAGGGGGCAGGCACTTAGAGCATCAGCAGTCATGAGTTTCTGGCAGTCACTGGGAAGGTGTGAGGTGCTGCAGGCACTCGGTGACACTCCTGCTGCCATCGACTGAGAGACACCTTATGGTTCTGTGCCACTTCTGAAGGGTCATGGAAGGCTTTATGGGCCACCTGCTCTGGTATGCTGTGAATAACCAGAAAGGTATTTTTCTCAGCTAGGTATAAAGGAATAAATGTACTTTGAAAGTAAGGATCAGAATGTTCAAAGTTCAGGGCTTCAAGCTAAGGGGTTTTTTTTGTTAATTTTTTTTTAACAGTGAGCACAACTTACTTGCACAAGTGGGACATGCTCTTGTCTGTCTTACACATGGTTTGTACTGCTGTAAGTTAGTTTGTGAAATAAGCTGAGAGTAAGGATGTCTCCTGTCTGTATTTGGAAGGTATAAAGGAAGGCATGGTTACACATATTGGATTACATGGTAGAAAGAAGATCCTGCTTGAATGGAAAGATATCTTTTTTCACTCATCTAGTTTCTGGGAGAATAGTTAAGATTGCCATTGGATTTCAAGGGTTGCTTCATTACAAAGACGACAAACAAAACTCCTTCAGAATGCCCTAAACCTTGTTTTTCTTCCTAAAACCATTTTATTGTCTCATAAGATTAATACACTCTCCACTCCCTTAAAACATACTTGTGATAAGTTATGATTAATGCAAAAGTCTTCTCTCAAGTATCTGAAGGGTTTTTTCCTTAAAACAATTGTTTAAAAAATTAAAAAATGGGACAATATAGTAAAGAATTTCTTTGGATATTTTCTTATTGATATATTAGATTACTATCTTATTTCCTGTTTAAATTACTAGATTTTAATACTTGGAGCTGTGCACGTCTAGCTGTCATACTACATGACAAGTACCTTACTTTACATAAAGTATTCCAAATTTGAAGTACAGCCGTGAATTTTTTTTTTTTTTTGGACACAGTTGAAACTATACCTATGTTCTTATCTAAAAAAGCCCAACAGGAAAACATTAACTTTCAGATAGGAGAAAAGCAAGAATTTTCTGAATTATCTTTTTTTTTTTGGTTTTCTTTTTTTTTCCTTTAAATTTTCTTGACTCAGAAGGTTTAGTGGTGAGTACATTGAAAAAGCCATTCCTCTTCTGGGATAGTTCTAGCATGGCTGACTTTAGCTCCAGAAATGTTAAAGTTCAGAAGTTTATGAACAGTCTCACAGAATAGCTGGGAATTGTGTTCATTCTCTCCTGTCTTTGTTAGTGGTTAATGGGTTTACACATCAGCAGACAAGAACAAGAAGTGAAGTTATATTTTTGTAAAGCTGGTCATATTTTTAAACTTTCCCACTGTTTCATGCACAGGGAACTGATCATGTAGGGAAGTGTTATATTCCAATACATCTTTGTCGAACAAGATTTACCTTCACTGTTGACAAACTTGTAGAGAAAATTATGATAATAATATGTAGTTACAGTAATGCTGTGAGAGGGAGGAAAGGGTGTGGTGAATCTCTGCCCTGCTAAAACTCTGAATAGCAGCAGGCATCTTTCTGAGGTAGGTAGACATTGAAGGCTTCCATGGCCCTCACAAACTCTGATAAAGAATATTTTGGAGGAAGTTGGTGTGATGGATGTTCTGATGTTCCAACGTCATCGAGCAGCTTTGTTTCCCTTAGGAAAACATCTTGTACATATTTTTTTACATTAGATCCTGATAAGGGGATGACAAAATATATTTTATTATGGCTACAAATTGCATACTTTATGATAACTTGGTAGGGAAGGGATCTTGTAGATTTAATGCTTTCCGTCTGGCAGCAATTAGTTCTGCTCTGAGACATTTTTAACTCCTCCCACTTCAAAGAGAGTTGCAATTTGTGGCTGTTAATGATGGTATAAGCCCCAGGACCTCTCATACTGTTGCGCTCAAGCAAATGTGAAACAAGTTGCTGTCTTTCTCCTAAATTTCCCTGTGAGATGTTTCTCATGGGACTACCTTGCTGACTACAATGTTAAACAAGCAAACATGTTTGTTTATTAAGTTCATTCTTTAGATCCAGTTGGTTGCCTTTTCAAATATTAGACCAGACTTCTTGTCTCCATTTCCATGGGGAAAAGGAGCCTGTGCCTGCAGTGGCATGGTGGCTGTCGTGTTTAATTGGTACAACAGGGGTTTTGTTCATTCATTGCTAGCTCAAACGAGCTGTTACTACAGTAAACAAAAAAAATGTAATTAAAAATCTCCTTTGTACAATAGGTATTTTTGTGCAGATGCTGTAATGCATGCTTGCTTGGATGTTTTTCCTTCCTTTTTACAGCAATATAAATTATGATTTCTGGACATGAAAAAAGAAACAATGATGCTTTTGTTATGAGTTTTTCCAGTTGGATGTGAACACTTGATAAATGGTCGTTTTGTGTAACTGGAATACAAGGGTTGAAGGAAGGTCTTGTTTTACTTTAGTATTGATTTATTGAAGAAAAAAACCCAAAAAAACAATAACCAAAGATACAGTATTTGGTGATACAGTGGATGTTATATATTGAACATTAATATTTTAAGTAGGAATATTTTAAAACAGCCTATCATAACGACATCACAGTCCTTTGACTGAACTAATGATTTGCATTTTATTCTTTCTTCCTTGCAAAACTGAGGAAATTGTGTGTAATTTATAATGCTGTTACCTTTGCATTACTTTTTTTAGTCTTATTTTTTGTATTGCACAGTATGACATGCAATTTTTCACCTGAAAATCAAATATTATTGCACTAAAATATATATTACAGTGAATTCATTTTTATAATGTAGTGTAGTAATATAAATGCAGCACTTTTTGTCTGCATCTAGTAACTCAGTAAAATTTCCAATTCTGAAGTGTAAAGCTGGTGACTTCATTTGAAATCGTGCACAATTACAGTGCACTTACTTGTATGATTGCATGAGATGTCTTTGAACTATATTTCTACTTTATGGAATTCTGACAATGTTAATGTTTCTTATCTAACAGACTTTCCAGGCTGCTATCAACCAAGTGTTTCCTGCAGAGGAGGACAGCAAAAAGGATGTGGAAGATAATTGTAAGTTATTTAAAAATAATTTATGTATTTGAAAAAAAATATATGCAATGAAATGAATATTGTTTCCTTACAAGTTTCCTCTTTCTTCCTTGTTGTCTTTGTTTGAATTTATGTATGACCTTTGCTAGTCCTTTAAACTTCTTAAAGGAAGCCCATTTAAAATATAATTTATTGTGGGTTTTAGTTTTCATTTGAACACTTTAGAGAAATGGATGCATAATTCCCATATAAAACTGTTGTTTGACTTCCGAAATACTCCATTCAACATTAGGGGTGTAACTGTACTTTTTATAGTGTGACAAAAGACTTGGTGTCTTTCTCAGCGCCTGTATTTCTATAGCATTTTCCTCCATTTAAGGAATTTCTCAGATAGCATTGTTGTGGAAGTAGAAGTAATGGAATATAAGTTTTAAGATTACCTTCCCAAAACTGGGAATGGGAATCTGGACCTATCAGGACCACTGAAAATGACAGATTTGAATTGGATATAGGAGTGCTGGTGGAGAAGGAGTTTTGAGGTGAGCTTGTGTAACAAATGTCACTGTTGATCTGCAGGACTTTTATTTTATTAAATATTTTATAGTTAGGTGGATGGAAACAATTGTCAAATCTGGGGAGAGGGGAGAGGATACTGAGAAAGCTGAGTGAGTGCTGTGATCAGCTTTTAGACAACCGTTAAATATTTTGCTGTTGCTGCACTCTATAAACAAATCACAGAGTCTCTCCTATCTTGAATACTGATGAAGGCAAGTTTTTCAACATTTCCTGTAGTGTTACTGCTTGGTGAAAATACTGAAGACTTTGAAAATAGTGGCCAAAAATACCTTCTATTGTTCTTGGTTTAAAATAGAGGCTAGGGGTCTGGTCTAGGTGATGTAACCTCAGTTCCTGTCCTGTAATAGGGTTTAGTATTTACATCCCATGACAGGAAATACAGCTGTTACAGCTTCTCCATAAGAAACAAAAAGATGAGATCTGAATCTTATGATCTGACTTAGATGGTGCAGTGTGGTTAGAACCAAGCTGGTAGCCTTGCTCCCAGCTGCTTATATTTTTGCAACAAGGATGTGGGTTCAAACTTTTCAAAGCTGTTATCTGTATTCTCTCTCCATGGTGATTGTTAGGGAAATGCACTTAATCTGTGGATCTGTCCCAATGATTTTACTGAGATGTCCTGACACCTCCGTGTCCTGGTCAGGGAATTGAAATCTAGAATGAGATTATGGAAATAATTTGGGATTCCAAGAAAATACTATTCAACTAAGTTAGTCAAAGAAAATATTTTCTTTGGCTTCGTGAGAAGATAACAGTTAAAAATCCTTTGTTCAATAAACCCTTCTGTATCAAACATTATTTTAACTTTCCAGTATATTCTAACTTGCTGCTCACAAGTTGCAGTTCATTTGAAGGATGTGTGAATCTCAAATTCAATTTCCTTCTCTGTCAGAGAGCATTTGTGTTTGGTATCATTGATTTCTAAGAAAAACAACTATATTGAGTGCTTATAAAACTGTTCTAAAAAATTCTGAAAGGACAGGGTATTGGATACGACTGTTAAAAAACCCCCAGTTCTACAGATGCAGAGCCTTGCAATTAATCAATAAAATAATTTTCAATAGAAACCCTGCTTCATAGTATGGGCCAGGAGAGCCACTGTGAGTAAATTTGGCATTGGCATTTTCTAGTTTTTAGTGCCTCACTTCACTTATGTGAACTATGTGTGTGTGTAAGTAAATATATGGAGAACTAAATGCACATATATACACTGGCTATATTTAGACATGACCATATGAATATTCAGAATTCTCTCCCTCTGATGACTTCCTTTGCCTTTGGATATGGATGCCTCTTCTAAAGGATTTCTGCTAAAGAAGATGCATTTTGAATTTGCTGACATAAGCCTTAGTTTTTATGTCTTGAGGTGGTGGAATTCCCTTGGGGAGCAAGCTCCTATTGCACACTGAGTATGCAGGTATAGCTGCTTTAATTGCTATGAGGGCAATGAGGACACAAGGAAATCTGGGGTCCTTTGCTTTTGAGATAAGCAACCTAATAAAAAGTTGATGATTAACTGCTTCCTTTAAAATACTGCGAATGCAGAGAGGTTCCTACAAAGATATGGTCAAGGGTGTTGATAGACAATTACTATGTAATAATTTCTCATCTCAATACTGAGGATCCAAATGACTTGAAGTTTGCTAATTTTTTACTATGCTGTCCCCTCCCAGGCACACAGAGGGCCAGAAGGAGACTTCAACTTTCATTAGAGCAAGCAGGAGTTTCTGTTTCTGGCCCATTTCCTTTTAATGTATCTTTCTCTAGGGATGACCCCAATAAAAGAGGTGAAGGCAGACTTGTTATTTGTGGTCCCAGTGCCATTTTCTCAGCCACGTGAACTGAGAATGCCTGAGGAAGGGAGGACAAGTCCTGCTGTGCAGTGAAGCGCTGGGTATCTGTGCTTGGCTGCCGCAGCTCCCGGTGACTGTGGGGGAATGCATGTCTGCTATGCTGGCAGAGGAGGAACTGTGGGCATGGGGGCCAGCCTGTTGTTTCATGAAGGAGTTGTGTACAGCCACAATTTCAAGGCTGTTATGATCCAAAGGGAGAGTTTACCTAGGGTAAAGCTAAAGCATGCCTTGTGTGCCTCTGCCAGCACAGGAATATGAGCACAAGGGGTTTTGTGGAGGAAGGTGGTTTCTTCTGAACAAACCAGAAGCTACGAGGTCCTTTGAGAAGTGTAAATGATTCCAGATATTTGAAACAAAGCTGTATTTAGTCATGTAATAGAGGGAAGGGCTGTTATTCAGCAGAACTATGCAAGCCAAAGGCAAGCTGTAATTTGCTGGTGAACCTGACTTTGTTTCGGGCCAGTCTAGTGCAGATAAGTAGGGAACAGAGCCACCTCCACTCCTCAGTCCACTGCAGGAGGAAGGGTAAAAAAAAAACCACAGATGTTTCTGAGAAGCTCCCATTTTCCTTTGCCAGTATATTTTGGTTCAGCAGGAGGAATGTTGAAAGAGATGTTAAGAGCTGCTTACTGAACTTAGATATCTTTATGGGGCAAGGTGGCTGGGCAGGTTGACTTTAGGTCATACAAACTGACAGCCCTTTTTGCACATTTGTGTAAATAAGTTAGAATACTTTTTTGCTGCTGCAGCCCTTGAGAAAGGGTGTCAATTCAACATAAAACAACTTTGTTGGTCATTATAGATGAGGTGTGTATGTGACCCTTGTGTGAGGTGCAAGCTAGTGGTTACTCTTACAGAATCACAAAACCAATTAGGTTGGAAAAGACCTCTGAGATCACTGACTCCAACCTCTGACTAACACTACTGTGTCAACTTGACTGTGGCACAAAGTGCCATGTCCAGTCTTTCCTTAAAAAGAAAAGATGTTAATGGTACAGTGCTTACTCCATCTATAGTTGGATGTGTACAAATTTTTATACTGTATTACTATGAGGTTTATCAGTGTGGCAGTCTGTCAGTTGTCACTACACAAAATAGTGTTGTACATTTTGATTTGAAGCAGTGAGATACAAAGGATTGAGCATATTTGAAAATAGAGGCTGTGTAATGAGTAGTGCCCTCATTTGGTTTAGGGAAAATATTTTTTACAGTGTTATAGGGGGAACTGGAAATTACCTCTATAATTAAGGCTGCTGACACTTTCCAGTGCTTTGTAGCTGAAAATAAGGACCAGCTTTGTCAGAATTTGAACCTCTACAGTCTGAACCTTTCTGTGGGTGCAACCACCCTGTAACATTTCAGCACTTACAGAATCACAGAATGTTCTGATCTGGAAAGGACCCACAATGATCATTGAGTCCAGCTCTTAAATAAATATTAGCCTACACAGGGATCAAACCCACAACATTGGTTTTAGTAGCACCATGCTCTAACCAAATGAGCTAATCTCTGGCTCAGGTGTTTTATCTTAAAGAACAAAGGAGAAAAATACAGGTAGGTTTTGGTGTGTTAGCATTTTTTTTCCCCCGAACAGTTTCTCTGAGGAGGCCTAGTACTCACAAAATTCAGAATTGAAGCAGGGATGGGTTAGTGCCTGGTATTGTGATGCTGCTGTTGCTGCCTCCAGATCCAGATTAGATGTTTATATTCATCTATTCAAAAATCACTAGAACCCAGCTGTTACTCCGAATGTCAGTTGGTTGGCATTACCCTGGGGGCACTGTGGCTGAGATTGGAGAGGGGAACTGGAAGGAAGGAAATAGTCATTGGTAGGGATTTTGGTAGGCAGCAGTTTCTGTGCTTAGAGGCTGGTGTGAAGGCAGATGCACTGTGTTTGACTGACAGGCTGGTTAAAGAAGCTTACACTGAGCAGAGCCTGTATTTGAAGCTTCTGCAGTCCAATTCTTTGTTCAGCGGCTTTCTGTAACTCCAAATGTACAGTTGAGAGCAGGTTTGTAGTTTTAAAAATGTATATAGAGTCAGTACTCCTGTCTTAAGACAGTGTGAAAAAAATGATAGGATTAAACTGCAAACAAAGAGAGGGGAAGAAAATTATCCTTAATTCAAGATTTCGGTTTTTTTCTGTACTTAAAGGTAGTCCTGAGCTCTTAATGGTATGTGATTGTTTTTTACTTGCAGGTTCCCTGATGTATTTAAATGAAGCCACTCTCCTTCACAATATCAAAGTTCGGTACAGTAAGGACAGAATTTACGTAAGTATTCTGTGTCATGACAACCAGTCTAATAGAGATGTCCTTTCAAAAATTCACCAAGTGTTTCCACTTCTGGGTTTTTTTTTCCCTATAACAGAACTGCTAATGTGAAAAGGTCGAGGTTGTAGACCTTTTCCCCTTGTTTTGCTTACATTATACTTTTAGATCAGAATCCCATCTGATTTTTAGCAGGCAGAGCAATAGATTTTTCTCTACATGACTGTTTGTGTGCAACCATAGCACAGCTTTCTATCACATACGTTCCTACAGGTAACTTATTTCACTGTTAACAAAGATGGTTTTCTTTCTTCATTATTTTTAAACGAAGCAAACAGGTGCTGTCTTTGACACCTCCTAGCTCAGATGTCCATCTTAATCTTTTATATTGCTATCAAATTGCCTAATTGTACTTAATGAATTCTGACTAAATTACATTTTGTCCTTGCCATCTGCCCAGATACTGACAGCTGTGAAACAGAAGATAAGAGTTTTCTTTCTTTCTTAATTTTTTCCTAATAGAAAGCTGGCTAGGGATAATACAAAACAGTTCTACATATTTTAAAGTGTCTGTGTTAAAATAATCAATTTTTCTTTTAGCATATATTATAAAATTAATTTAGCTAAACTCTTTTGTATAAATGTAAAGAGAAAGTATAATTGTTTTCTTCTGTTGCAGTTAATTTACATAGCTTTAAATTTTTTATGGCTCAAGATCAAGCACTAGCTTTAAAATATAAATAAATAAAAATGACCATTTGAATGTTGCCCTGGAAAAATATTTCTTAAAGAAATCCAACCAAACAATAAAACTCCTCAAGGAAGTAAAATTCGGAATAGGAACTGATCATGGGATTGAATAGTATTTTCATAAAGTAGGATAGTAGTTCATAAAACCTTTCTTCAGTGTAAACTGAAGAAACTGCATGTTCAGTTGTCCAGAATATATGTATTTTCTGAAGGAAAAAAACCAAACTTTTTTTCAGTTTATAATTTAGCTACATTTCCCTTGTGAACAGTTTAATGCATTTTTAAAAATCCTGGTTAATAATATTTATCTTGTTATTAAAAGGAAAATTAATATTAGTATTTGCAACTCTTGAAGGAAAGTTTTCCTTTGATGAAATAAGTGCTGAAAATAGAACTATTTAAGAAAAGTCATATATTGTGTGATCCAATTTTCTATTAATGTATCACATAGTAGTTTCCAAATTTCAGTTTTCTAGGGACATTCTCAGTAACAACAAAGCAAATAAGTTATTCAGGATGAAGGTTTACCTAATTTTCTTCAGAGCTTTTCCTGCAAATCTGATTTTTAATTTGATTCTGACCCCTCTTCTTTCCTATCTGTAACCTGGCAATTATAACTAAGCTATAAGAATTTCTTTCAGAAACATTAAAAAATCCCCTCTCTTCAGTCTTCCTTGTCCTGTGGAAAGGTAAAAAGCAGCCTTTGTCTGAGATTCTTCTCAAATTCCTTCTCTGTAAAAGAACATTTGCATTCTGTATTTCTCTCTGTAGAAGCAGCTATAGCTAATTTTCTCTTGGCTGAATGCTTTTATTGCCTGGCTTGAATGCATTCCCAGGCAGGATCCTGTCAGTCCTTCCTGCTGAGTTGCTTCCATTAGATATTGAAAAGCTATCCTCCTCACTGGAGGACAGTGTGTTATGCTATCCATGAGCTTAGTTTATTCGCTTTTGAGCAGCAGGTTTTGGCGTCCTGTCCTTGGTCCAGTAATGCAGACAATAGGAAATAATTACAAGGAGACTGGGAGAAAGGTCAAATTCAGGACATACTCCACAGCTTGGTGGTTAGGAAATTTTCCCAGGATAATTTCATAGAAATGCTGAGAAGATAATTAAAGGAATATATAAAAAATATATCCTGTCTTGTGTTTGCATTAGCTGGAGAGGATCATAAATGCAATTGTTATATGGAGGTTATAGCCTGCAATAGTAATAGACAATTGCTGTTAACCACTTGCTTGGATACTGCTAGTAATTTGCTGTTCATTGTTTTCTTCACAGACCTATGTAGCCAACATTCTTATTGCAGTGAATCCATACTTTGATATACCGAAGTTTTACTCTTCAGATACTATTAAAAAGTACCAGGGTAGATCGCTGGGAACATTGCCACCACATGTTTTTGCAATTGGTATGTATTGAGCCTGTATTTGTCTCTTAAAAAACCAAACATTGAATAATTCAGAGTTATCTGTAAATTGCCACCTGTAGCAGTAATTAACTTACTTTGAACTATTATAAAACAAAATCAGTACTGGCTAAAATTGCAAATCTTCTCATCTTTCTGAAGAACTTGGAAATGAACAACTGTGACAACTCTGTTAGAGTTATTCTGCACTTCCAGTGTTTTAAGTCTAAGTAGTGTAAATATAATTTGCAACCATAAAAAAAAACAACAAAAAAAACCCCCAAAAAACTAAAAAAGAAATTCAAATTTTATAAGTGAAGAAGGTGTAATAATGATTTATACTGTCTTTCAGTGTAATAATTTTCTTTGCCTTAAATTATGTTGACAGAGCACATGCAATGTTTTCTTTTATATGCTCGTGTTACAGACAGAAAGTACATTCCAATGTTATTTATGGCTTACATCTGATTTCAGTCAGTTTTGAAAAAAAAATGGAAACTATGATCAAATTTTGACATGTTGTAAGTCTTCTCATTGTTTTGTATTTTATTTTGAAATCAAAAAGATAATTAGGTGGGGTTTGAGTACCTGTTGCATAGCAAGAGAGATTTTTTCCAAGCTTCCTCAGATGTTACTTGTAGCAAAGTACAACTGAAATTTTCCCTTTTAAAAATATATGAAATTAACACTGAAAACTATTTTCTAAATACATTTAATTAAAAAGATTTAGCTCTAGATGGTTCATTTTGTTTTGTTTTATTCTGGATATATCTGAGTAGGCCTTTGTTTCAAAGACTTTGAGTTCTTTCATGTCAGTGTTGGAAGAATTACAATTGTAGTATAAATTAAAGGGAAACAGAATTTAATAAACTGTAATTCATTCAATTGTAAATATTTTGTTTCTATTTCTGAAAATGTTACATTTTCATTTTCTGCACTGCAGCTTAACTTTATCCTTGCATTTCTGCCAAGTATTAATTTTTTTTCATGTTAACCATATTCTTTTTAAGCTGATAAAGCATTCCGTGACATGAAAGTGCTTAAGATGAGTCAATCCATCATAGTCTCTGGAGAATCAGGAGCTGGCAAGACTGAAAACACTAAATTTGTTTTGAGGTTTGTATGTTTGCACCAAAGTTAGTATGTGAATCTCGTGTTTCTGCATTTGGTTGACATAGAGGCAGAGCAAACTAAGCTCATCAGTGGGTTTAAGATAAAATTCAGTAAGATATGTATTAGTTTCTACATGCACTTTATTACAAGAAATTTAGTTAAATGCTGACATGATAATGTGCAGAAATAGCTACATACAGAGACTTTAACTCAGTTGTAGTGACATCATGTAGTTATTATGGTTTGTGATACAGTCAGTTTGGTATTGCACATCTGGTATTGTGGTTGATAAAAAACATAACTAGACATATTGACTGTATCTTGCAAGACATTGTTGGTTTTGCCATAAATGTGTATTTCTGTGTTCTCCCTGAGGTGTTTTTTTTTCTTTGCTTGAGTATCTTTTTAACTTTAACATACTTTACCCTAGTTTATTGAATAAGACTGAATAGTGGAATTTATTTCTTTATTTATTGATGTTCATGTATGACCAATACTAAATCAAGTGTATTAAATTACATGGAAAGCCATATTGCTGATATATATCAGCCTTGCTTCCATATCTGCATTATCTTTTAATGGCTTTTTATCACTCTGGAACACTGTAACTAGAAAGAACTGCTTCTTTAAATATGCCTATGCCATAGGTGGCCTGATGATGCAGGGAAGCACAGTGTGGGCAATGTAAATATGCTGCCATGCCCTGCCTTGGACTTGTTTCCCTCTACAAATATTTAATTCCCTTTTCCCTAAAATCATGTATTTTCTAGTATTTCTCTACAGTAGAGGCATTATTCGTGAAGAATTGTCACAACTGCCTGTCTGCCTGTTCTTACTGCTCCACGCTGCCCCTCTGCAACCTTTCATAGATAGCTGTAACAATTACTGCAAGGTGCTGGTAATGATTTTTTACACGGGACATCTGACTCTATTCCTGATAAGAGTAACAGACAAAGACAGCAGGCACTGGAAGAATATCTCACAAGAGATGCTCTTAAAGATTATTCTTCCACTTCTCAGCAAAGGAAGAGCTCATTATACAACAGGCAAATATCATTGCTGTTGCTTCTCCCCACCACCCTCCACCATGGAGTCCCTGTACAAAACATAACTGAGTTTTAAAAGCTGGAAGATTTACCCTTGTGTTTTTAGGAAGTAAAAGGTACTAGTAGAGCTCTTTTAGTGCTTCTAAAATTTTTTTGAAGGCTCCATTTTCAAGAGCTGTTTTTAATTTGTCCCAGATTCACCTGTGAATTTTCAGAAAGCATGGCCTGTGAGCAGGGAAAAAAATTTTTAAAAAGACTGGAACTTTGGAGCAAGTAGACTGTGGTTTTATTTTCTAATTCTTTCTTCAATTGCTAAATTGAATCTTGCCTTAATTGTACACTTATAATTTCTTATCCTCACCATCTCCATGTGGATTTTTATTAACACTGATAGTTATGAATACAGAAACAATATGGATGGCAACAGTCCTAAATTCAGGAAATAGACATGAAACTTTATGTATTTAATAAGATTATTAATAAATACAGATAATACAGTAATAGTTTGATTATATATATAACTGTAATTATATAATTACAGTTTCTACTAAACTGTAATTTTCATATGCATGTTGAAAAAATATTTCTAGCAGGCCTTGGAGTATTGAAAAAAAATTGAAGTGTGCAAGAATATTTTTGTTTTAACAAAAAAGAAAAGTTAAAAGTAAAGTTAACGTTTATTTCAAAGTGCATGGGTATTTGAAACTTAAAATCAGAATGCTTTCCCTATAGTAATTAGTTATTATATTTGTGCACAGCCATGTTAAAACCTGCTTATAGTGAGGAAATCTCATGTGAGATGAATGATATTGATATTTTTACCTTCATTTACAGGTATTTGACAGAATCCTATGGCAGTGGGCAAGATATTGATGATAGAATTGTAGAAGGTATTGAAGTTTCTTTTATTTAACTAAAGGTTCCAACATTATTTTTTTTTTCAGAAATGTGACTCAACAGCAAGTGAATAAAAGTAGCATAGAAATACTGTCAGACTTTCTAGAGCATAATTTACAGTTGATCTTGATTCTAGGTTTTGAAACATTTTTTATTTGTGATTCACTTTATTTTTATTTATTACAGTATCATGCTGTCATTTATCCAGAAAATGTTTATGTGTGTGTTTGAATTGAACTTTACACATATAATGTACTTGAGATGGTACCCAAAATGGAATTTTAAACTGCTTAAAATCTGCAAGGACAAGATTGTTTTTTCACTTCTATCTCTTAGTACCAGGAAAATATAATTCCTTCTCCTCACTATCAAGTTCTCAAAGCCAAATAAAGTAAAGAAGTTCTTTTAAATTATTATTCTGTATCATATTTCTGTTATATAATTTTTTGTCAGAAATCACATAATTCAGACCAGCACTTTGACTGTATCTAACTTTACAGTAGACTCCCAAACAAGGTGAAGAGAGACTGTGTTGATCCTTCTCATTGAGCCTCCTTAATGTTGCATGTACTTCCTATATGAACAGAAAATAGCTTTTTGAGAAAATAGAAATATCTGAAGAGCAAACAACCGTCAGCCAATCTAATAATTCCTCATACATCAGTTTTAGTCCTCTATAGCACAGCATAAATTTATTTTGAAATTTCTTGACTCTTTTTCTTAAAAAATAATTTGCTTTAAATTTTCCTGTTTTCAAATTTGAACCACTTATTCAAGAGAAGCACTGCAGGCTTTAATCTCTTGCTGCTGTAGGTCTGCTTAAACCAGTTCCTTAGTGAAATCCACTGTGTGCTAAAGGAACTCAGAAAGTGGGCAAGAGTTAGATAATACCTGATGCAAATTAATTGGTACTTCTAGGTATTCCTCAAAGAGTTTGGGCTTTTTAATTTAGAACAGCATCTGACGCATGAATTCTGAAGGTTTTCAGGCATGGTTTTAATGAATATGCTTGTGGCATATGTATTACTAGAGGAACCTTTAGCCTAGCTGAAAGACTTTGTGCAATTTGGTTTTATTCATAATCTTTTCTTTAAAACTTCATATCACATAAAATGCCTGAATAGTTATCAAAGATCTTGTAAGAAGTCAGATTTGCATTTTTATGAACTTTAATTGTTAAAAAATGAAAATACAGCCAAACAAAAAAGTTAATTCTCATGTCCCATTACACGATGCATTATCACCCATATTTTATCCAAGCATTGATTTCATTCCTTCATTCTTTAATTTTTGTAGGAGCACATATCTAAATGGTTGTCAGTGGAGTTTTAAATAGGAGTTTCTGCTCACTTAGTTTCCAGTGCTTATTTTTAGCTAGAAGCCTTAAAATATCTTGCCGATATTTTAGTAGTTTATTGTTAACGTGATTTAGTAAACTATTTTTCTTTGATCTTCAAAGCTAGTAAAAAGAAGTCTTTCAGAGGCCTTTTATTTGATAATTAATAAGCAGTTTCAAACTGTTTAAACTGTGCATAATATTTGTATGAGTGTGTATATATATATAGATATGAAATTAGATTGCTTGCTGCCACTCTTTCTGTATGGGCTTTAACATGCTAAAAAGCAGCAGCCAGAAAAAAAAAATCCGTCAGTCACTTAATTGACCTAATTTGAAAGGACAGTGTTATGTGGTTTTTGAAATCAACACACTTTTCTAATGTTATATTTATTAATCTTCAAGTCAATCTAATACATTGCATGCATGACATTTAAGTGGCATTTTTGTCTGTGGAATAAGTGGGTAGTTTAGATTTCATGAATAATAAATAATTGGGACGTGTTAAATTCTGTGCTGTCTCATGTAGTTTATGTATCAGTTATTTACCTACTTCCTACAGAAGAACATCACTGAATAACTTTTGGTATTTGTCTCTGAATTTCTTGCAGTATTGACACAAGTACATTGCAGTGTTATGAGACACTTAAGTACTTAATTTTATGTTCCACCACAATATATCCAGTATAATTTGCAAAATATATTATTCCTAATAGGTAATATTTTTCCTTTAATTTTCAAACCTTATTCCAAATAAGTTCCCTGATTAATTATATCTGTTCTCTCTTTCTTTTCGGTAGTTTCCTGATTGAATTTTAACACTACAAAAATTAATTTTTTTAAACAGCAAATCCCCTATTAGAAGCTTTTGGAAATGCAAAGACTGTTCGCAACAACAACAGCAGTCGTTTTGGGAAATTTGTTGAAATTCACTTCAATGAAAAGGTACTGGGATTTTGTTACAGATAACCAGTGATGATTTTTTTGCCACATAATGGAAACGCTAGACTGGCAGGAGGCTGAACAGACTTACTAGTCTTGCAGCAAATAGCCACTGTCCTACTTACAGATTCGATTTGTATTGTGTCACCTTGAAAGAAAAACCAGAGCCACACTGTACTGTCTCATTACTGGAAGGCAGTGGCAACTCAGTAGGAAAATTGCTTCCACCAATAAAAGAATAAAAACAGGTCCCTTCACTGCATGTGTGAGTCTTCTCATATGAAGACTAACTCACTTGCTGTTAGGTAGTCGTCCATTCCTTTAATGCTCAAGTAATTGTAAGTTGTGTATTAGACAAAAATGTATTTCGACTTCAAACTTTTTTTATGTATTTGCATGAAATTTTGGGACCTTACATAGTAATCTGTGTGTGACAGAAGTAAAAGAATTGTTTTTTTGATAGAAATACTATTCAACTGTGTATCTTAAAAAAAATTTTCTTTGTTCAGGTGTAGTTTTGTTTGGGTGGGATATGTATGCACACATTCCACAATTAAGAATGGCTGTATGGTTGGTCAGTATGTCCAAGTTGAAGAATCCTGTCAATGTTTTCTGGAGATTACATACATGCTTCCTCATCTTTCTGACTGAGGACAGACCAACTGCAAGAATTTGTTTCTTCTCCTGCAGACTTAAAGCTCATTTGTCTGGTCTTGAGCTTGCAGTCTTTTCCTAAGTTTTCATCACTTGGTTTGTAATTTAACTTCAGAGCTTTTGTTAATAGTTTACCTAGTAATTAACCAAATTTCTTTGTGGGGAGAGGGACTTTACCTGTTGGTCTGGTTAATTTTAATAAAGTTATGGAAAGGATCAAAATTTTTACTTAAAATGATGAATTCATGATCTGATGATGGATTAATGATCTGTCCATCTACCCATCTACACGGTGGTTCAGTTGAATTACTTCAGCTGAAGCAAAAAGCTCTCTGAGTGTCTTCAGAAACTGCTTCAAAGCTTGTTTCAGCTTTCCACTTCAAGATTAGCCTGTTTACTTGAGTCCCTTTTTTACAAAGCATCACATCTCACTTTGTGGTCACCTTTTTAAGTCTGGTTTCTCAAAGTGACATGAGTACAGACTGAGACCTCCTGAATAAGGGAACAAATGCATAACTGTAATCAAATTTGTCAGTCAGTTAATCCTTCTTAATTCCTGTAATGGCCATTAATTTAAGGAATTTCCTTGCTGTTAAGATTTCTCTAGGCACAGGGAATTTTATCGTAGGCCGGATAAGAAATAGCTCTCAAAAATCTGTGTCAGAATTCCTTCTCAATAAAGAAGTGCAAGTGTTGGAAATAAAATGTTGTGTCATAATTTTGCCTAAGATGCTGTCCAAATATGTACTCTATAATTTTAACCCATCCTTTTATTTTATAAGAATCTCAGTGAAATGCAGCTAAAGAAGGTTGTAATAGCACTGTCATACAGAAAGTGTAAGGATGGCTGTAGCAATGCTCTTTGCTGTAACTCCTGAGGTTCTGCTATGGATTTCTGCTTTTTGGGGTGAAGAAGACCTTTCTTTTAAGAAGAGTGTATGTATATGCAATATATGAGCTGGGAAGAGAAGTAATGGTAAAAGCAATGTTTTGGGTTTTTTTTCCTAGGCTTAATATGTATTAGGTATAGATAGCTTTTAATCTTTTTTGGAGAAGTTTCTACTGAGCGAGTCAGGATCAGGCAAAAGTAAATTGAAAACCTGAATCTTAAATAATGCTACAGATATTCAGATAATCACAGAAATATTTCTTCTTCCTAGAACTCGGTGGTTGGTGGATTTGTGTCACACTACCTTCTGGAGAAATCTAGGATTTGTGTGCAAGGCAAAGAAGAGAGGAATTATCATATCTTTTACAGGCTTTGTGCTGGTGCTCCAGAAGACATTAGGGAAAAGCTGTATTTAAGCTCTCCTGACAACTTTAGGGTGAGTAGCAGAGTCAGCATCTGTAAAGCCTGTCATATCCATATATGGATTTTTCATACAGATCAGATTAAAATCTCTATTTATTATCTTTGACAGACTCGTTGCTATTAATAACCCCAGATTTTCTTTTTGTTAAATCTATTTGATTTTGGAATCAAGACATTTTTCTTTACTGGAAGAACTCCTATACTTTTTCTCTGTCTTAAAATTCATCATTCTGTGCTTTTCCAGAAAATGTACTGTTGCATACCCAGCTGTTAGTAATGTTGTTATGGGCTGTTCTAGAGATGTAAAGTGTGAATTTCCTCAGTGCAAATCAAATCTCCTGGTAAATACTAGTTAGTTCTTTGCTTGTGTTCTGTCATTTGTTTCCATCTCTCACCATTTCTTGCCTTATATTTGGCTTGGAACATTACGGAAGCAGAATTTTGTGTATTCCTAAAATACACAGACCAAATCTCTTGGGTTTTGAAGGGTTTTGTAATACAACAATGTGGAATTAGAAGGATATAAGCTAAATGACTGTCATCTCTTTAGACTTCCTTGATCTTAAACAAGATGAGAAGCACTGCAAACAAAGAATTAAGTTATTGTGCTGTTTTCTTTGTTGGTTGATCTTCCTACCTGGAGTTCTAAATAAAACTTGGACTGTGCTTATCTGTTATTTTCCCTTTCGTACTCAGTTCCATCAAAATTCAGCAGAGGGCTAGAAGCTTTAAATATACAAATGTCCTGCCAGTTTTGTGCACAGGCGAGACCGAAATCAGCGCACTTGCTGTGGGGAAGGTGGGGTACCCTGCTCACCAAACAGGGAGCTGCTGCCTCTTGGCTTGGCCAAGTCAGTCTCTCCTTATGGATGAGCCAGGAAATGGGCACAGAGCTGCACTTCCACATTGTGTGCATTGTACACTTGTAGTGTGGTATCAAGGTGATCTCGCTCTCTAAAAGCCATGACAGCATTCTAGGAAAAGTTTCCTTACTTTCTCAAGGCATTCCTATGGGTCTTATGGGTCCTATGGGCCTATAGACCTTACATTATTTCTTTAAATACTTAGTTTGTATCTTTTTATATTTTGTCTATTTGTACTCACCTGTGTGATGGAAACTTGTTCTGATGCTTATTAGGTCCATTCCCTAGAAGGCAAGTTTTTCTTTTGAAACACTCAACAAACACAATACTTAAGAACACCCTACACCATTTATATTTGTAAAATGTGGAGTTAGTTTTCAGAACTTTCTTCTTTACTCTGCAGTTACTCTGTGCAGTATTCTCCTGTAAGATTTAAAGCTAAAATGTTGAACAGATTTTCAAGTACATGTTTTTATTGTGCAGCCACTTTTCCATTAAAATTTATTTCTTGAAGTTAATAGAATAGTAGTTTCTAGAATATGCTTCCTACCCACTCTTGGAGTTTTTTTGAAAATCAAGAATTCTGCTCATGAGAGAACCCAAGGTTGTAGATGTCAGGGTCTGACTTAAAACCTTCTTAAAATCAGGCTGATGCAGGATAGTACTTAACAGCCTTTTACAGATGATATTTTCTTGCATATTTCATGTATAAAGAGTTTGTAGTCACACCAGCCTTGTCATGCCGTGACCTTTTTTTTGACTTCTACTAAGACTATAGCAGGCACTTTAACTTCCATTAAGGATTTTATTGCTTTACCGTAAGTTAGTATTTGTATTCTGAGTTTCTTGCACGTGAAAGGTCCACTCTGCATGTTAAATTATAAAAGTTTAATGCAGCTTTTTTCTCTCCCTTAAAGTACATTATCTTTAATTAAAAACCAACCAAACAAAATCTTAAGATATTTTTCATCTTTTGAAGCTTGTAAATGAATTTAAATATTCTTAAAGTTTATTACCCATATTGCACTACATTTTTACCAAGTATTTTATGGAAGATTTTTAGGAAAACAAAATTGTAAAAGATAATTTTCCTCCTAAATTTGCATTTCTTTTGTCAAGATGATTTTTGTGTTCTTTGTTCTCATTTGCTACTTCAGTTTTCATCACAAAATGGTTCTGAATAAGCACACTTGTGTCATTCTTTTTTTTCACCATGTTTTGTTCACTGTATGTCTGCATGCCTGGCTCAGAATTCTTAGAAATGTCATCTTTCAAGCTTATGATAATAGATTGTGATATTACACAAGTCAAAGTTTGATGATTGATTAGTATTTTCCAATCAGTACTAATTTTTTACAAGAAAGATATTAATAAAAAATTCAAACTCTAAAATTGGTTATTTAGAAAAGCTCAACACTTAAGTCACATTGCATTGTCCCTATTGCGCCCCTTGTCTTAAGCCTTATATCTTATCAAGTCAAAGTGCAAATTAGGGCCAGTTTGAGTTCTAAGACTCAAGTCTGGTTTCTTTAAAGTACATTTTGTTAGAAACAGGACCATCTCAAATTTAAGGGGTTTTTGTTTTGTGGTGTTTTTTGGGTTTTTTTTTTGTCTTTTTTGGTGGATTTTTTTGGTCCTTTTTTTGTTTCGTTTTTGTTTTCTTTTTGTTTTTTTAAAGAAAAGCAAAACATTATTAAAAGATAAAGGACAACTTAATTCTGTTTAATCCTTGGGCTTGCTTCTCTTTGACTTAAGTGATCCCTTGGAATCTCCTTCTCATCCATTTGGCCTTCATGGCATAGGGACACATTGCTCTGGGCATGCAAACCACTGCATTGACTGCACCTGCCTGACCTGTCCTCTGGATTGCAGCAGCACTGATGGCCATTACCTCTGTATTAGTTCATCCTTCCCCTGCAGGTTCCCTGGGGAAGTGAGAATTTACTTGGCCAAGGATTATGCAAAAAGCCCTGCAGTTCTGCAGGTTTCTTACACACCCATTCTCCAGCACAACCCACATGAAAGCGTGCAGTCCTGGGAGCTCGTGCTTTAGGTTGCCCTGCAGAAGTTTTCAGAAATTCAAGGTCATGAGGAAATCCTGTGCTGAACCTTGTAGGTCTTTGTGCCTTGGACTGAATCACATGGCTGGGAAAGCAAAGCTGCACAATAAATCCGTACCTGGAGTAATTCTATACCTGGAGAACAGGAGATGGGGAGGAAAAGCCAAACTTCTTTTTAATCTAAATTTCAGGAAGAGAAGTGAAATTGCCTTATTTTTGGGTCATTGAAGTTACAATGGTGTGTTGTACTTCACTAAAAAAAAAAAAAAAAACCAAAAAAACAAAGGCAAACTATACAAACCAAAACCCAAGTTCAATGGTATTTAGACGTATTACATACTGTATGATAACCTGAAACTATGTATTTGTGTTCTTTCAAAAATATAATTTCTCCCTAATTTAATATATTAATTTGCTCAAAGTTTTAGCTTTCAAATGAAAACCATTACCTTGTGATTAAATGTCTTTTATGTAGGTTATCATTTAATACCATGCTCGTTCACATTCTCAACCTGTCAGATAAGTTTCTGTGCTCTCTTTTTCAAAAGACCTTTTTCACTTTCCATCCCCAGTTTCTGAGACTGTGTTACTAATGCTGTAATACAGGGATATGTAGTGTTTAAAATACACTGTGATTTGCATTCTTATTGGCTGGTAAAGAAAACTTCTGTACTTTGTTAAACACTAAGCTAGCTTTCAACAGTTGTCACTTTGTTTTAATATTATATTTGTCACCAAGTTTTCTTCTTGTTTGGAATGCTTTGAAGAATATTTTGAGGTTTTGGAATTTTGCATGTAAATTTTAATCAGAGAGTAGGATTGTCTGTGTTCACCTATTAGAAAACATCTTTGTTCAACCAAAGAGTAAAGAATCAGTTCACTTCCTTCAGACAAAGGGCTCTGTCCAAACTTTTGGACAGAGTTCTTACATTCAGATGAACAAATCAGAAAGGAAAAGCTGGTGATCCCATTTTGCTGAAACCAACAGTAATTATTTAAATCTAAATTCAGTCTGATTTACTGAACAGCAAATCTGAGATTGCTGTACAACATAAGGTGGATATCAGAAGCCAGCTTTAAAATAAGGCTTCTGCTTAGACCATGCTACAAGCTTTAAATATTCTTCAGGCTTTTTAATACACTATGTCTCCTAGTACCTAAAGAAATATTTGGTGAGGAAAAATTAGTGGTTTCATATTACATGCAGGCCAGAGAATTAATTATTTTGGTTCCTAATTTTGGTTGTTGTTTCTGTAATCCTGGACTTGAATAGGTTTAATAAAACAACAAAAAAAAGAAAATATTGTGTAGTTTAATGAATATTCCATTGTGTCAAAAAGTGTTTTAGTTGTCAAAATCAAGAAACCTGCAATAGAAGTTTGGTACTGTTGCAGTCATTTAATTTTGTAGATGAAAATAAATACATTTCCAAGGAATTAATTATGAGCACTTATAATGTTTTTTGTATCAAATGGTTAAATCAAGCTGTGGAGGGCAAGTCTTAAATAAAAACATATGTTTTCCTTACTTCTATATTTAACTATGTGTTTCTACTTTTTTTATTGTTACAGTATTTAAATCGAGGCTGTACCAGATTCTTTGCTAACAAAGAAACAGACAAGCAGATTTTGCAAAATCGCAAGAGTCCTGAGGTATGTTTTTATCTTCAGTTAGTTTATATTGTTAAGTAATGGAGATAGAGTTGAAAGTGATTACAGTTTTATAGTGTGGAATGAAATGTTCATTTTACACATCTTTATGGGTCTAAGAGGATACTCTTAAAGCTGCTGTATTATTCAGAACTCTGCTTTGGAGTTCAGTCCTAGAAATACATTTTAACATGCATCACAAAATCCATAAATGGAACAGTGTATATAAAATGGTTTCCTCTTCATTCTTATAATAACATAACAATGATGCTGCTTGTCTTCTGTGGAAAACAAAAATCTAATACTTTTCTAATTTTCTTTTAAAAAATCTTAACTACTGGTAGGAACAGGTCAGAAGCAATGTTTTTCTGGAGCCATTTTTACTACCTGGAGTTTTGAAATGATGCTCCAAACTGTTCTATAAATCAATAGTGCAGCCTCACTTCTAGCCATGACTATATTCTCCTCCTCAGTGAACTTTAAAGGTTTTTGTTTTCCCCTTGCTATTAACTTCTAGTTATGCCAGAGCATGGAATTTCCCGGATGAAAGTCTGAAGCTTCAAAACATTTATACCTCTTTGCTCCATCTCTGTTTACATTTTTTAGAGCTGGAATTACCAGAATTCATAGCACTTAAACCTTTGAGCTGTTCACATGAGGATATGAAAGAATTTGTTCTGAATTGATAGTATATATGAATTGGAAGTTGTTAAAACATTTCATTAAACTTCTACTCTGTTCTCTAATAAAAATTTCATCAACTCAAAGTATGAAATTCACATTTGTGTAGCTGGAAGGTATTTCAAATATTAATAAAATCCACATTTGCGATTCAGTAGCAGGGTAAGCTGTATATATATCTGACAAAAATACAAAAATAACTTAAGAGCCTCATTCCACCAGTGGCCATGCCATCTCTTCTATAACTTGGTCTCGAAGCTCGTGCTCAACTACAACAGACTGTTTAGATAGTTCCTTTCCTTAAGTCAACATTGTCAAGTCTGCCCCTGGATTTCTAATGGTTGTATTATTGTAACACTGAGCATGTAGTCCTGTCTTCTGTTGTTAAATGTAGGCTATTTTCTATAATCAGGGATGGTGGAGAGTCAGATACAAAAATACTTATTTGACATCACTGTGAGGCAGAAAGCTGCTAGATACTTCATTCTTGTCAAGCATATAGGCTAGCATTGGGGAATTTTGCCTCAGTTTACCCAATTTGCTTTTCGTGAAGAATTGTAGTGAGTAGGCATAGAGTATCAACATTCACTTATTTTTTCTTCTGGAAGATGAACCTGTGCTCATCATACATGTGTATCTTCTGTTATTGATGTGATTTACTAGTGGGTGTTGTCATAAAACTTGCCCTCTGATGGACTTGAAATAAGAGAAGACTTGATTTGAAATAAGTGTTTGTCTAAATTAAAACTTAGAGAATAGTTCTGAAAATATATATGACATGAAGTAGCAGAACATATGATACCATAATACTTATATGTAACTGCCATATCTGTTTGAAGGCTCAATAAAGGATCAAAGTTAAATGATATTTAAAGCTAGTATAGCTGTTTAAACAGGAAATATATTGCCTTGTTCAGGTTTTTAAATTGGAAATTTAGTATTTGCTGTCATTTTATAAAAAATATTGAGATTGTTTTTTGTATAAAAGTAGCTGGAATAGTCAATTAATACTTCAATTATTTTTGTGTTTTCCTTATCAGGAAGATGAGGTGATCATTTTACATAACTAACATGTAGTTTAATGTTATTGATGTGCCTACATGTTGTGTGAAGTGAATTTTTCAGATGCATGTGGTGTTTTGTTTTGATAAGAATCATGTTAGCTTATTTGACACTAACAAGGCTTTTAATTAATTAATTATTCTTTTTAATTGAAAACATTTAAAAATAAGTGTAAAAACCTAGCTCAGTCTGTGCATGTTCATGTAGTTTCTTGATTGCATGCAGATGTGTTACTTTCTACTCTTGAAACTGGTTTATAGCTAAAATAGCTTTCAATGTATTTAAATTTGAAAAATCAGCAAAATGTGAAATTAGTATTTCAGAACACAGCTAGTATTCTTCTAAGCCATAGACCACTACAATCAACTTTACTGTTTCTTAATTACACCAAGAAGTTAATTAGTATATTTCTCTAAATAAGCCTCTTTATAATAGGGATAGCTCTCCTGGTTCTGATTTGTCCTGTTCTTCTGTCTTCCTGTTGCAAAGATCTCCATCTTCTTTCAGCTGCTTGGGGCTAGAAGGATTCCTTTGTATTAAATGCTCCAATAGCTCCCTTAGCCAAAGTCTTCCTTCTCCCTGCTCACTATCTCATATTTCCTTGTCCTTAGCAGTCACAGTCTCTCTTGCTTCTGCTTTCTGAAGGTAGTTTGAAGTTTGCTGTGAAATTTAAGTTTGAAGATCATGCTTCCAAGTATCAACAATTTAAAATAAATAAAGGTTCTTGCGAAGCGTATATCGTATGAAGAACTTGAATCTCTATTTAGTTTGGCATGCTTTGTATGCATTTTGGTACGACTTATTCTTGACTGGAAATAATTGCTTACGTTTACTCTAAAGCACTTACATAGAATTTTTGGTTTTTCTTGTTTTATAGTATCTTAAAGAAGGTTCCTTGAAGGATCCACTGTTAGATGATCATGGAGACTTCAACAGAATGTGCACAGCAATGAAAAAGATTGGACTGGATGATGAAGAAAAACTTGATCTTTTTAGAGTAGTGGCTGGCGTCCTTCACCTTGGAAATATCGATTTTGAGGAAGCTGGGAGTACTTCAGGTTAGATGACATAGAAATTGTTTTTTGTAAAAATACTGAAAATGCCTCTTGATTAGAGACATTCCCTTTGCATGTGAATTACTGCTTTTGAAAGCTTCTTTGTGTTCATGGGTAATTCAATCTTAATTCACTCCATTTCGAAGTCAAGTTCACCTGTTTGTTTTAAAGTTGTACTTACGTGCTCTGAAAGCAAATAGGGTTGCACTGAAATTGTTCAAGGACTTGTTCAGTGAAAAGTTTGATATAAAGAAAAGAGCCATTTTGTGTCTCAGAACAATACTTGTATTTTAATGATAGTTTTAAAGTCCAGCTTCTCTCTAATGTCAGGAAAATATCTTGACATTAGAAATTAGCAACTCCATCTGTAGAGAAAGGCATTATGTTATTTGGCTTCCAAAAATAACATCATGTTAGTATTTTGAGAGATGAAGAAAAAAAAGTTACAGCAAAAACCTAAGTAAATATAACTTCCTAATTTTAAGACGTTGCTCACAAGATGAAGCAGTGCAAGTGTAGTTGGGACTTAATTGCACAATATGCATGAAGGTTGATGAAGGAGGATTAATGATTTGGGAATTGTCCTCATTACCTTACTACTGAAATCAGCCTGTCTGTCCATATATTCCTGAAGGACTGATTCCTCTGAGTCTCGAGGTACTACAAGTACAATTATAGTAGACAACATAGGTATGTAGGTCTATCTTGAGTTGCAAGACAGAGTGAAATTGGTTTCTCGTGGTCCTACTTCCAGTATGTATAGCTGTTGGTCCAGTTGTATGGAAGAACAGACCAAAGAATATTTTAAAAGGTGTTCTGAATGATGAATTAAATGAGTGCTAACCTTACAGGTTTACTACCTTCTGACTTGTACTTGGGTACAGAATCAGCACAGTACTGTACAGAACATCTTGTTCAGAAGAGATCATGGGTGGGCTCCAGTCCCCATATGTCAAATCAGGGCCAGTGCTGAATTCAGACTGGGTAGCTTAGGGTTGGCATAGAGGTGGGTTGTTTTGTTTTTGTTTTTATTTTTTTTTTCCTCTCTCTACTCTGGATCAAATGAGAACCTCCCCAGTGTCAGTTCATGCTGTTGCCATCTTCACAAAGATGAAGGAAATGAACATGATTAATGAGAATGAATCTGGGCAGATGCAGGTGTAGAGATGGGTAGTGGCTTTGTGTAGCTCAAACCAGTAAGCTTCCCAGAGAGCTTCCCTGTTTGGGCCTTTTGTGAGTTGTCACTTAGGCATTGACGGGGTTGAACAGTGAAAGAGGTGCAAATGTGTGTTTGAGGAGGAAATGCATGAGAAGAGTGGGAATCACAGATGGTAAGGAAAGTCTGGGTTTAGAGAAGGGAACATCACCAGAGATCTTAAGTCCTCTAAATACTGAAATTCAGACCCATTTTTTTCTGGAATAAATTATAGATCTTCTAAAATGTAAACGAACTTTAAAATGTAAGTGAATGTATTGAACGTCTAAATTCCAAATATATGTTTTGTTTTCCCCTCACCTTGTGTGTCTACACACCGTGTGTGCCTGTGTTTCAGGCAGTCTTTTACCACAGACCCTCTAAAGTTCTGTTGCTGCTCTACTGCAAGCATCAAGAAATACATGTAAATAAGTGCTAGATTTTACTAAAGTGGGTGGTGTTCCGGTTGGAGATCTCTGCTGGCCGAGCCCTGGCGCCGAGGCAGCTGCAGGGCAGCAGGGAGTGCACCTCTCTGCTGTTTACCCGGGACATGTACACAGCCTTATCTGAAAAATCCGAGTGCCGGGAGCCTGCCCTAGCAGCCACTTCTGCTGCATAGCAAGGGAGCCCGGAGGATTACAGGAGCATCCGAGTTCAAAAGTTTTAAGTCACTGTACTTAGTTTGTAGGGGTTAGCACTTCTGCATTTTGGGATAGTTCTTCCCTACAAGCAGCCCGGGCTGTGTTCTAGAAATACAGAATTTCATGGGTAGTTTTTGGGCGAGGGGTTATTTTTGTGTTTGTTTTGAGGGGGTTCCGCGGGTTCTGAGAACTGCCTCTTGTCACCGACCTGCGCTGAGGGCAGAGGTGCCTGCGCTGAGGGCAGCTGCTGACGCTGTGTGTCCGCAGGGGGCTGCACGCCGCGCGCGCGGAGCCAGGCGGCGCTGGAGCGCTGCGCGGCCCTGCTGGGCCTGGACGAGGACGACCTGCGCGGAAGCCTCACCTCGCGCGTCATGCTCACCACGGCAGGGGGCGCCAAGGGCACGGTCATCAAGTGAGTGGCGGCGGCGGCGGCGGCGGCGGCGGGAGGGCCGGGCGGGGCCGGGCGTGAGGGGCCGCCCTGCTGGGGTCGGGTCCGTGCTGCCCCTGCTCACCCACTGTGGCACAATCGAACCCAGCTCCGCTTACCCGGCTGCCGGGGTGAACTGCAGTGCGCTCGGACCCAGCGCGGCTGTCCAAAGCGCTTCTTTTAACGCCTCACCGGGCACAGGTGCACCCCCGTGGTGCTACAGAAATCGCAGTGCTGGAGGCTAGCAGGCTTACAGCGCTTTGAATAAGTAACTCCTGTGTTGTATAAAATCTGTCGTGTGTCAGTGAGTACACTGTGTGGCCAAAGAAAGTATAGCAGGCAGTTAAATCCACAGCCTGCACAGCAAATTTGATGTGCTAAAGGATTTATCAGATACACTCTATCAAGGAATGTTAATGTGGTGCCTAAAGTCTTTTCAGAAGACGCTTGAATCTTTCTCATGACGGCTGCACAGTGCTCCTGTGAGTGCTGCCCTGTAATAGTTAGGGCTGGGATGCTTTAATTAGGGGGCAGTATATCCACTCTTAATGTCTCAGTGATCAGTGTCCTTGTGTTTGTCATCTGTAATTCTTCTGAAATCAAGTTTTAACTTTTAAAAACACCCCTGCAGACGGTAATCCAGAAATGTGCTGCTTTTTTTTTGGCTTTGGTAAACACACATTTAATCTTGACTGTTAATAATGTTTCACAAAAACATGGATAGAAAGTGTGTTATTTTGCTTTTCTTTATTTTTTTTCTGAAGCTATTATCCAGGTAACTTCCTAGGCACAGAAGCAAGATAATGGTTCCTTTCTGTATGCACACGGGGAAGAATTAAGGGCAAAGAAAATGTATGGTACTATATGGTATCAGTGATAACATTTGAAAACCATGAAATTTATGACTCTTGCAAAACAGAGTTTTATGAAAATGACAATGCAGTTACCTTTTATTTATGAAAAAACTTCTAGCTTCCACCACAATTCTTCTCTTGCTGAGATTTTTCCTAGCACACAAGCTGTCAGGGATGCCAGCTATGATGCCTGCAACTGAATTGTGTGTTTTAACATTTAGTTTTCTATGTTGAGTATTTTCTGGAGTTCACATCAAAAACTGAATTTGGACTAAGCAGTTTTGAGCACATTAAAGTAATTCTCAGTGTTCAGCTGAATGTATCAATCTTTAATTAGGAAGCTAATGAACATTCACTATTTGGAAGAATACAGATGTGCTTTTTATTAACCTATGGATACAATCAGATTGTTTTAGTGAATTAGAAATACTTTATTTACATTACACCGAATGTTTAATACATGAAACTGTATTCATGGGGTTTATTTAAGTTCCTTACATGTTTTGTCTTTGCAATTTCTATGGAAATTTATTACATACATTATTATAATGGAAAAAGTTCTAATGCAGTGACAAATGGTAAATAACATTGGGGGGAGCAGGAGAGGGCAATGTGTTACTCTGCATTCAGTTAAAATCCCAAGATCTAGATCTCTTAATTGTGTATTCAATAGTCAATTTCTGGAGAGTAAATTCTTCTCTCCCTGCCCAGTGTAAATTCCTTCTCTCTCTCCCCCAGCAGTTACTAGAAATTGGGGACTTTGAGTCATTGTCATCTTGCTACCTTATCAGATTATATGGAGTGTTACAAGTAATTTTTCCGTTCATTACAAGCTTAATGTATAGGAAGATGTCAGTCTTGCAGGAAAAAGTGTCTCCAGTGGAAAAATATTGACCGAACTTTTACTATGTGCTCTTTTTCAGACCATGTCTAAAATTGACCGCAAAATCTTTTATATATTCAACCAGGAGAAGCTTTATCAGTATTGTGGATAACAGAGTAGAAAATTACTTATTGTACAGTACAGATGGCACTCATAGTAATTCATGGCAATGTGAACATTGCGGGTTTTGAAAGTCAATAACATTTTTTACTTAATTCAAGTTGGGATGCATAATAATTGCTGATCTTTCTCTGTTGACTTACTGCTTCCGTGGTTATTCTTCATCTTTCATTTGCATTTTTGAATTCTTCTCATCTTACTACCACCCACTTTCCTTTACTGAAATATATCTTGTGGATTTTTACATTATGAATTTTTTGAAAATAATTTTGTATGCTAATCTTGTTACCAAGATTTTCTGCTTTTCTAATTCAGTATTATTAGAGCCTATTTTTTGAGAATACCCTGAATTTCACATTCTTTTTAAGTGAAAGTGTTAAATAGAAGCAGAAGAGCTTTGAATGAATTGTATCCATGTCAGATTCAGATGGCACCCCACTGGAAATGCTCTCAGTGAACTGCTGATTTGTTTTGGCTGTTGTACATGTAGCACATACCTAAGGCTTGTTGTTGTATGTTCCTTTTGAGAATATTTGGTGGGACATATCAAGCTACCTCCTCAAGAGACACTGTCAAGGAAGGTTTCTTAATTTTTGTTACAGCTTTGAGTTTACTTTGGATTAAAACTGTAAAGATTTTCTGATCAGTGAATTTATCCTGATAAGCCTGTAGCGTTACTAGCACTGTGCAGTTTCAAAAGTCTGCAAACACAAGGAGCTATGTTTTCATGCCAGCAGATCTTATTTTTCCTGTGTTTTATTTTGGGGGTATCAAAAATTAGTTCAGCAGACTCCTTACAACATCTCAGTGATTAATGCATTAAGCCTCTTTTGCTAGCACTTTTTAAATTTGTGCATCTAAAAGCAGACATACTCTAATAAATACACCTTATATCATCTTCTCACATGGCTTACTGCATGTAAAAGTGGATTGGACTGTTTTAGGTGTTTGTTACATAGACACAGTTTTTTCCATAGTAGTGTTTTTTAGAAACTACTTGGCTGCTATCAGTATTAGAGATTTGACAAGTCGTTGTTTTTTTGTTCCAGCAACCCAAAGAGCTGGTCATTTCTCTCTCTTAGGGACCTTTTGTGTGCAAGTAGATCATGTGAGTCCTAATAGGTCACAGTGAATAAATAGCTCAGCTGAAATCACTGTGCTCAGAGTATAACAAAGGCTTTGTTCTGCTGGGCACAGTGGAGCCAACAAGGAGCAGTAGGAGGGTGATGCTAAGTGCAACCTCTCTGAATTTTATTAAATAATCATGTGCAGTGAACTGCCTGGGGGACTTGACAGCTGCACTACATCTATCCATCCTTGTCTCCCAAAACCCCATAATAATTACCTTACTGGATGATATTTTTGCCATCCATGTGAAGTGTATTTACAGAGAGAAATAATGTGTTAGGATTCAAAATCTGGTGCTTCTCTTAGACTGTAAATGTGCTACTGTGCTTTTCTCTTGCTCAGTTTCTTCTTTTCCATGAGAACTCACAGAGTACTCCATCATCACAAACTAAATTATTTTACAACATGAAAAAAATTAACTTGCATCATTCCAGGTCCTCCAGCTTCTTTTGCAGTACATTTTCTACCAAAATGCTTTTTTTTTAGTGATGCTACTGAAGTGTCCATTGGAAAAACTTTTTCAAAAAATACTTTTCTACATTATTTTGAACTTTAGCTTTTTTCAAATGACAAATGTGCTGCTTAAATTCTTTAATTATGTGGAGTATTTAACTAGGTAGGGTTACTTAATCCAGGCTACTTTATTTATGAACCAGTAACCATATTGGATGACAGTAATTGATGGATATTGCTTCACCTGCTCTCTCCCTCAGTTGTTGTCAATCATGGGCAAATTATACATGTTTTCAATTAAAGTTAATTTGTTCTGGAATATATTTGGGAACTAAATCTACCCCATCCATGCTTTCCCCTAGGTCTCAAACTCTAGATCATTGGAAACCTTGCTGAACAAATTGGCACGAAGACCAAACAAGGGTTTTTCTTGCAGCCTTACCAAAGTGCTTAGAATTTGGCAATTTTTTTCCTATTCCATTTAATTAGCTGATAAATTCAGGAGAGGGAAAGAAGGTAAAATGGAGGAAGGAGAATTTATCTTTTCCTGTTCAGGCAAGAAACAAGAGAAAGAAAAAGATTCATTTGTCTTTGTGCAGACCAAAGAAAGGAAGAGCTGAGGGAAAGCGAGTTCAATGAGAAGAAAGCTACTTGTTCTGAACATCAGTTCTGTGATGGGGCTCTTGTGTATCTACTGTCTCAGGGCATTTTCTGCATTGTTTAGTGGTTCTGAACTTTCAGTTGTGCAAAATTAATTGCAGGGTTACATTTTCTTTCCATGTGTGTTTGCTGCATACTATGAAATTTAAAAACAAGGGTTTGTGCAGTCTATAGAATTGCACTTAACAGTGGCAGAATTTGCTATTTTGAGCACTAAGACCATTTTGTAAATACATGCTCTAGCAGTACAACTATTTGTCATGTTGTTTAAAAAAGTAAGTGAAAAACATAAGTGATTTTAATGTATTGTATTATGTAATAGGTCTGCAGCTGACAGGAATTAGTATTCTGATCTCTTAAACGTATCAGAACAAAATGCAAAGGTACCTTCCTTCTATTTATAAGCTGAGATTTCTGTCAGTACTCATTACTTTAAGATAAGATAGGTACTTAGTGGAAGACAAGATTGTGTGTTAAAGCTAATTACTATCAAATGTGATGTCGCTGCAAGTGTCCTTTGGGAATGGAGACTGGTTCTTTGCCTTACCAGTCACAGTAGAAAGTGATCTCCATCACTGTCATGATTCTGCATCAGAGGTATTATCCTTGAAGAGATAAAAAAATAGTAATTATTAGTTAGTTTAGTGCTTGTGAATTCTGGGAGGTGAAGGAAATTACGCAATATAGCTAAGCTGTTATTGTGATCTAACTCCAAGGGGCAACTCAATCCCTTGTAGCCACTCACTCCCTGCCAGTGGAAGGGAAGGCAAAAGGGGAAGAGTAAAAATGAGAAAACACATGGGTTGTTGATAAAGGCAGTTTAAAAGGTAAAGCAAATGCTACATGTGCAAGCAATGCAAAACCAGGAATTCAGTCTCCACTTTCTGTTGAAAGGTCAGTGTTCAGCTCCCCAGAACAGCAGGCTTCATCAAGTGTTATGGTTTCTTAGGAAGACAAAATTTTAAACTCATCATTCTCCTTTCCCTCTTCTTCCTTCAGCTTTTATTGCTGAGCATGATGCCATATGATAGGGAATGTCCCTTTGGTCAGTTGTGTCCCAGCTGTGTCCCCTCTCAGCTTCTTGTTCACCCTCAGCCTCCTCACTAGTGTGATGGGGTGAGGAGCAGAAAAGATGTCAGAGCAAAAAGCTGAACCATAGGCTTTATTCTAACATAACAAATCATAAGTAAATAGTTTAAATATTTTTCAGTGGCGATGCATATATTTTAAATATCTTTCTCTGGAAACTATCAGTAGAGTTTCTAATTATCTAATTAACAATTATGAAAGCATCTGAATCTCATTTTTACTGATGGTAGCAAAACGTTATTGTTTTTTACAGGTAAGATAGTCTAACTTGGCAAGGTTATTTCCTGCCTTGGCCTAGAGATCGGAGTGGGGGCGGAGGGTTAGGTCCTAATTTATGGCATTGGAAAGGCTGTTTTTAAGTTTAGAGCCTAATCTCAGCATTTCACAGTAAGGAATTCTGAGAAATAAGATCTGTATCTTGTTTTTTAGGGTACCGTTGAAGGTGGAACAAGCAAACAATGCTCGTGATGCCTTGGCTAAAACTGTGTATAGTCATCTGTTTGATCATGTAGTGAAAAGGGTAAACCAGTGTTTTCCATTTGAAACTTCTTCTTTCTTCATTGGAGTTCTAGATATAGCTGGTTTTGGTAAGTATACCTAAAATAATTTCTAGTTGCCACTTTTTCCCACCAAAGATTCAATACCAAATTTTGTAATGAAGAGTGGAAGGGTTTTGTTTTTGGTCTTGATTCTAGTAAAGCTTTTGCTGTCTTTGACTCACTGAAAATTCAAAACAGGGCATGTTTTGTGATGTGCTCTAGTCCTGCCATGGCTGTCCAGGGGAACAGCCTTTGGTTTTCAGGTCTTTAGAATTTTGATATCTACTGCCAGCCTGTTGTATCATAGATGTATAAGGGTGTATTGGTACAATTTCACTGTCTGGTGGCATCTTGATTTGGTTTGCTGCCAACTGTCTCTCATTTATCTTATAAATATTATCTGCTGCAGTATTTTTAGATGGCTTGTGTACAACTTGGAAATCTGTAAGATTTCATTTTGCTGAAAGAAATGGCTATGGATCTGAACACATCTTCAAATATTAGCACTGTGAAGCTTCTCTTATTTACTATTTAATTTAAATTCTTGGAACACTGTTTTATCTTAAAAGTTTAACTTCTGTCTTTCAGAGTACTTTGAACACAACAGTTTTGAACAATTCTGTATAAACTACTGTAATGAAAAACTGCAGCAATTTTTTAATGAAAGAATTCTGAAAGAGGTATGATATATTTAATGTTATATTTGAGGATTTGTTTTTTTAGTATTCTATTTGAGGAATTTTTTTCCTGAAGTGATTCTTTAAGAAGCACTGCTTTTCATAAGATTACACATTATGTTTGGAAAAAAAAAATCACTTGATATACTGTTTCCATATTATGTGACATCTGGTTGTGTCAGAAAAGAATGTGGATTTTTGAAAAGGAGCAATGAGGTATCCAGGGATTGGATAATTGCTAATATCTGATGAAAATATTGAGTTGAACAGCCTTATCATTACGGTGTTAAAGTTGGACTATATTTAGCTGTGTAAGGAAGTTCTCAAATGTGTGTTGATTCATGCTATATTTTTTAAAATTGCTTTGTGTTTATTAGAAAAAATAATTTTTTTCTTGATTTTTTTCAGTTAAAAAAATAAATTAAGAATTTATTAAAAAATAAATTTTCAATTACTTTTTTTTTGCAACTTCAGGAACAAGAACTTTACCAGAAGGAAGGCCTGGGTGTTAATGAAGTTCGTTATGTAGATAATCAGGACTGTATAGGTATGTACTTCTTGAATTGTCGAGCTTTTTGTTACTGTCATGGGGAAAAAAGCTTTAAGCAGAAGAGGTGAAATATGCATAGCACTAGTAATTATATGGTTTTATACATAGCCTAATTCAATTCACAATTGTAAGAGTTCATAGGCATTTCTGCAGTATAAGCATTAGCAGTTTCATCCTTTCCACAGGAAAAAGTTTGCAGTAAAAATTCCTCTTAAAAGAGCACTTTCATAGAGAATGGAAAAAAAGTTGCAAAACTGTGAGTTTGTGTCTAATAGTTTCAATAGCATGAATTTCTGTGTCAGCTTTTAAAGGCTTTGGAGAGTATGTATGTGAGAGGTCAAGGCAATTCAGTTGTTAAAAGTTGTGAAACCACCACTGTATGCTCAATTCTGGTCTACCTTTCCTAAAACAAATTGTTCCTTCTCACTGGATCATGTTAACAAATGGAAATATTAACCTTTTAGTTCTGACGTGTGGTGAAATGTGGATGAAAAGCTTAAAAATCTCCCCCAGCAATTGAAGCTAGACCTAGGATTATACTGTAAGAAGACTTAGGCTCTTTTGGATGACTAATTTCAGCTTGAGACTAAGAGTTAAAATTAAGCAATCAGTTCCTGATTTTTTTCCCCCATGTTCCAGAAGAGTTAGAACTTCTAGATTTGATGGATATCCTATACATTCCTATTAAGATACATAGAATTGATTTGCCATGACTTACTGTATTTTATTTAATGGCTTTCCATAGGTACTTTTGTAGAGAATCAGTCAGCAGCATTTGGGTTTGTAATGTTCAGTGGTGATACAAGTTGATATATTCAATTTCCATAAATATATGTTTTTTAATTAACAGATTTGATTGAAGCAAAATTAATAGGTGTACTGGATATTTTGGATGAAGAAAATCGACTTCCCCAGCCAAGTGACCAGCATTTTACTTCAGTTGTGCATCAAAAACACAAGGACCATTTCAGGCTCTCGGTAGGTTTATTTTTGTTGTCTGTCTTGTTTTAATGAAACAGTCTTGGTACAGTTGATAGTAACACTTCAATTTAATGAAAATCTTTCATAAGAAATCTCATACCACCCGGTCTGCACAGTCTGTACTACTTTTTTAAGGACAAGTTTGGTTATTAGATTTGATGAAAAGTTCATTGAAGGCTTCAAGCAATTCTAATATCCTGTTGAAAATAAAGCCATATTCTTGAGTTGGATTTGAAGTTTTTTAACATGTAAAACATGAAAAATAAGTAAAAACACATTTTAATTTAGATTTGTTTCATATCAGATGAGTTATTTTGTTATTTGAAAAAATTTCTTGCTTTGGAGAACATTTGACTCATGTCTAGTGTCTAGCTAGCACTTCAGAGATGAATATAGGAATCATATGAGGAAATTTTTTTTGTTGCTTGTTTTTTAACATACAGCACTGTCTGGAAGATTAAGGCAAATTGTTGCAATTTATATCTATGAATTGTGTTGGAATAGGAAAAAATGCTGAAAAAATGTGAGCAAAGAAAGCCATCATTTATCATCCATTTACCAAAATTGTCATCCATTTACCTTGTTTTAAGTTTCTGTGTTAAGTTAATCCTGCTTGCCTCAATTGGTGTGCAAGAAACGTTCTGATGGTGTGTGTGTGATCAGCTGGGTGCTTGCCTCTAAAGATATACCATCTAAAGCCATGTCTTGAGCTTCAGTCTAATCCTATTCATATAACAAGGTTGTTCAGCATCTGTCAAATTTATGATAAAGAAAGTGTTGATTAAAGGCAAAACCAAAATCAACTGGCTGGTATTAGCAATCCTGGTGACTTGTATTTTGAATGCAGTGTATTTAAGAGTGTGGAAGAGTTTGAAATTAGGTTTTTAGAACATCATGGTTTGGACAGGAATGGTAACGATCAGCACAATTGTATTTACAGGAGGTGTGATTTTTAACACTTAGTGGTCCTGGCAGATCATGGTGGTGTTCTAAAAATAAACTTTTTTTTTAGTCTCCATTGCAATACTTCTTTGTAATTCATGTTCTTAATTCCAGATTCCTAGAAAGTCTAAATTGGCTGTTCACAGAAATATCAGAGATGATGAAGGCTTCATTATCCGACACTTTGCAGGAGCCGTATGCTACGAGACGGTAATTTTATCTATGGAACACTATGTTTATTGTGTTTTGTAGAACATTTATATTTTTGCAATGCATATAGCTTAAATAACAAAATTTCTTGTGATCAGAAGTTCAAACATTGGTATGCCTTAAGTTTGAAACTAATTTTCTGCGTATTTGACAGAATTGACAGTTTTTTTAACTTTTCAGCATACAGCCCATTTTAATGACATGTGTTTTGTGTAAAAGTTTGTTTCAAATCTATAGGTAATGGTGCCAGTATTAAATATATTGATTCACAGTCTGCATTCGATACTGCAAATTTTGCATCAAAAGATGTTTACAACCTGGGGAGAAGAATATATCTAAAAGTGTTGTTAGTGAATGTTGCAGTGTACTTTTTGTTTTATTAGTAGGTTTTATTTTTTGATTTGTAATTTGGTAGTTTTTGGTGCTGTTTTCTCTTTGCCCCCACCTTTTCCCAGAATTTATGTCATCTTTTTTGTTGTTAGTTTCTAGTTTCTATTTCTCCAAACTCTAGCAGTTTACTGAAACTGTTCTCCTGCCTTGGAATTTTATGGTTCATCCATTGTGGTTGCCGCCTTGTTTTTTACTCCCAATTCTCCTGATTTGTTAAAGATTGTACCCTCCCCTGGAATGTGCCCCAAATATAAGTGCCCTTTCCCCCCCGACTGGGGTCCCGAGGAGGAGGGGAAGTTTTACCATAAAGTAGAGTTACCCGGGGGCCTGTGTGCTCCCCTGTGTTTTATGATGTGCCAACAGCTGACACTTGGGATTCAATGGAGCTCCCGGGGGTTCTGCCGCCCCTCCTATGATCAGCTAGCTGGGGGAAGAGGAGCGGCAAGTGAAGCATGATTGTCCTTGTACACAGTCCCCATCATACTTTGTGTTTTCCATTTCTACTGGCAATGAACGCATTTGTGTAAAAATACAAAATACTTGAAATTGCTACCCTCAAAATACATCCCGGATTCTTGTGCTGTTTTGACTATTACTTATTCTACAGAAACGCTGTAAGACCTGAAGCCAGTATCTAGACCATTAATTTTCAAAAATGAAAGTTTAAGATAAAATGAAGATTCATAAGGTTTTGTTGTTTTGTATACCTTCAGCATGCTTACTGCGCTGCTTACTCGGCTGCATACGTATTCCTCTCTTGTGTCTTCACGGCCCAAGGAAACTTTGGAGGCCTGTGTTAGTCCTTTGATTCTTATCAGCCTTTTATGGGATATCTGACAAATTGGCATTTTCTTCAAAGTAGTCTCAACATCTTCTGTTCATTAATATCAAAGTATCTATTAAGTTGCACCAAAAGCTGTTCAGGATTTTGTAGATGTGAAATTGGATATTAATATTTGATCTCTGAGTTTTAATTTAATTTATTGTTCTTCTCAAAGTTAGTGATCCAATTAAAATAAACCAGAGATGTAAAGTTTGTAGAAAGTGACATGTTTTATTAAATCAAGTGTTCATAAATTGTCGTAGTACTTCTAAAATAACCAGGTTTTATTTCATTTTCCAAACTGTGTAGGTTTAAGTGTGCATGTTAATTCTCATTTCACAATAGATCTTAAGTGATATTACAAGCAGCGAAGAATTAAGCTTCTCAGAACTCCCAGGTGATGATGATGTGCTGAGTGGTGGAAATGGAAGGAGGATAGTCTTTGACAAAAAAACAGCTGATTTCTTTAAAGACACCAAACTTTTCTTTGGGTTTCACAATTACATTCCAGAAACATCCTTCAAATTTAAGAATGTCTTTTCTCTCTGACATTAGGGTTTTGTGTATCTAGCTGAAAAGTTGTTTGAAATAATATATCAATACTTACCCCATCTATTCTTTCTGATTTTTGAATTAAGTATGTAACTATGTTTCCTTTAGTTTTCTAAAAGTTGACTTGGACAGTAAAACAAATGTGCTTTTTATCTCTTGGGTTGTCTTTTCAGATGCAATTTGTGGAAAAAAACAATGATGCTTTGCACATGTCTCTTCAATCTCTTATATGTGAATCCAAGGACAAGTTTGTTCGACAGTTGTTTGAGGCCAACACTAACAACAACAAGGATCCCAAACAAAAAGCTGGGAAACTCAGTTTCATCAGCGTGGGTAACAAATTCAAGGTAAAATCATATAGTAAAGAGTCCTATCTTCTTGTAATCTGTGCTAATTTTTTGTTACTTGAATTGAGTGGAACCTAAGGTTGGGAGAACTAGCAGTAACTTGAGATTCAGAAGAAAATTTGGTTAAAGAGATGGTTTACTTCTGTTGAGTGATAAGAAACTAGCATTTTAAGATACATGTTATGCATTTCTGTCAAAAGTGTCTTCCATAACAGTCCTTACAGAGATTATACAGTGATTTTTAGGTCAGAATCTTTCAAAGTCACATAGAAGTCTTTATTAAAAAGGTTTTGAGATTTAAATTTTGATTCCATGGACTTGAAAATGCTATAGATGTGACAAAATCTGTTCTTCCATCCTATTGTGATTATACCTTCTAGGAGATGTACTGATTCCCTACAGAGAGTTGGCCAAACTCTCAAAATTCAGTACCTAACCTAACCTTAGTTTTTCCTTTTCTGAAATATGTACTTAGTCATGGCTTACACAGGAAGATATTCATTGTGCTGAATGTTTCCTTTCTCAATAACTGATTCTGATGCTTCTCCTCATTTTCTCCTTTCTTCTGATGTTATAAAGCTGACCTTCAAACCTTGTCTTCTCCAAATGTTTTCTGCATCCTTTTCTCATACAGCAGTTTTATTTTAGCTGGACTATTCCAGCTCAGGATGGCTAGAAAGAGAACAATAGGGGAATTAAGAGATGAAAAGCAGGCACATCGTGGGCTGCAGGTAAATTTTTCAGTCTCGTGGATTTACAGTTGGTAGAGCTGCAGCAATTTCGGCAAGAGCTCTTTTCAACACATCTGGGCCAGATCCAATGAAGGATTTGTATGCCTTCAAGTCAAGTGCTGAAACAGTTTTGGTATACTATCTTACCTAGGGCCACCAAAAACCCACCTCATATTCCTAGCTAGACTTCTTACACAGTCCCTGGAGAATGCAAGTATGTTAGATAATCCAAAAAACCTGCACACAGAGTGAGACACTGCCAGTAGCAGAAGAGGGTTTCTGCATTTCTGCTCCATATCAAGGTTAAGTACTGGATCAGGACTGCAGGATAAATTCCTTCTTGCATAATCATATTTTGTGGCTAGCATTTGGAACTGTTCTCTAAAGATGCAGGAGCTGAAGGAACAGGAAGTATATGGTAGCAGCACACTTGCTTTTTATAGCAGTAGTATTCTGCTTCAAGTCTATACTGTATTCAGTATTCTGTGGCTATTTTATTTCCTGTAGTGAGCACCAAGATACTGGTCAGTCTGACAAACAGTGTTCTTATTACACCCTTCTGGAGTTGTTTGGTTAGGTAGCCAGAAATAAAATTTTTATGGGGCCAGGAAGAGTAGAATATGGAGCCTTGACTTGTAAGGTAGTGGTTTTGGCCTTTAGCTTGGAACTGGGCAGACTGCTCTCTTGAGTTTTGCTGTGATGATTCTTTTTAACTGCTTCCTGTTCTATACCGGTTGTTGAATTAAAGTGCAGCAATTGGTTTAATATAAAATACATGATCATCTGCTAGTCTGAAAAGTTGCATACAGATAAGCCATGTCCTGAGCAAATCCTGCAGCCATGAGTCTGCTGTAAATGAAGCTAGGATCCATGACTTTTTAGAACTGTGTTTTTAAAATAAAATCAACTGGGGGATCTTTTGAGGCAATTTCCTCTTCCTTCCATCTGTATTTTCAATTTCTCTTGGGTTTAGCACCCCAGCTTCAGGTGATGTGGTCTTGTGCATTGTACCACTGCCCACAGAGAGGTGAATTAAAAGGGAAGCATTTTTAAAGTGAAGCAGAAACTTAGTGGGGAACACTTTTGGATTTCCTTTTGGTACTTTGGTATTGACCTCTCCACCTAAAACACAGCTAATGTCCTCTTTGGATCTGGCCCATCAATCTATAATTCTTTCAACGTTTTCAAGTTTCATGGCATTTTGAATGTATGTGTTACTTCCAAAAATTCATTTAGTGTTACCTTCCCAGACACAGCATGTGATGCTGATGAACACTAATAGCCTTGAAAATTTCACTTCAGATGACATCAAAATAAGGTCTTTTATCTTACTAGATATTTTATCTCTTTAAGAATAAGAATTCTTAGTGCATTAATTTGTAAGTCAGTCATCTGTACTACTGAAATTAGAACTTCTTCTAATGATATCAATTACTAGATTATGTTGGAGGGACTTCTCTTTATGAAATCCTTCACACGTCCCTTCCTTATAACTAATTAAAATTAATTCTCATTAATCAGTTGAGAAAATAATGATTAATTTATCATTGGATCTGTTCAAGATTTGATGATGAATTAAATTGTGACAATTCAAAGAGCAGTAGCTTTAGCAATATGCTTTACTCATATACATATTTTGTTGGAGAAATTCACCTGAGAATGTCTCTGGCTTATTTCTTGTCAGATCACAGAGTATAAGGAAGGGGTATTTTTCCTCAAGCAAAAGTGTATTTTGTTGATGGAAATTAGTCTGTCTCTTGCAAACTTAAGTGTTTCTGACTTGGGAAAACATAATTATTATAATCAAGTTGAGATATAAAGAGTATGTGTAAGTCAGAACTGAGCAAGAGGTTATTAGTGTTTGTCATGCTTATTGTGGCACTCTTCCTAACCATATCCATGTTAAGTTAAAAAAATCCCAAACCAATTTTATCTACCAGAGGGACAACTGGCAGCTGTGGGTGATGCACACTACCCATGCAAATCTTGTTTCTTGGATTCAAGGTAATTGAAAGATCTGGCTAAAAAAAAATTAGTCAAAAGTCAGATCCTTTGAATTTTGCTTCTAGTGCTGAAAATGAATATATTAGGACATACTGAATTTTGTATTGCTGCAGTCTATGTACTTAAAATTTGCTAATAAATTTTAAGAAGAATCAAGAAAGGCTGGCCCAGCAGTAATTCATGTGGCAAAACAGTCACACCTCTAAAGCAAAAATATTGGTATTTTTCTGATGTGTTTTTTGAGTATTTTAAGTCCCTACCAATTGCTTTCAATAGCAACTCAAAACTGTTTTCTCTGATAGCTTTAAGTCTCTTCTTATTCTGAAGACTTGATTCCAAATAATAGTAATATTGCAGTCTTTTCTCATCTCAGTATATTTAAATGCAACCTCAGCAAATGTAATTTTAAAATTGTAGTTTTTTGTCATCAATAGAGAATTAAAAAGTTGGAAGTTTGGAAATAAAAATAGATTATTGCAGGTAAATATTGACATAACTTAAAAAAAAAACCCAGAAGAAAAGCCTGAGAATATATTTTGTGTTAATTATGTAACACACAAATAATGCTTTTTATAGATTAAATTTGGGATTTCATAAATTTTCAGTGTGTTTTTAAAAAATTATTGCTGATCGGTCTCATTTTTTTAAATATAATTTTATTACATAGTCATTATTTTTATTTTCCCAAATGGACGTGCATGTTTTTTTTAATAACTATGTTGTAATAAGTGACTAGTCCATGCAGCATTATTGTACAATTAAACACAAGCAATTTCCTCAGGACCATTCATGCACACTTGCATGATTTTGTCTATTAAAATTGGTGAATGTTTGGTTTATCAGTTCTGTCTCACTAACAATGAACATGCATGCAGTAATGCTGTACCTCTGTTTGGTGTGTATTTTTCTGTACATGCCATGGTAAGGCTCTTGAAGTACCTGTTTTCTTTTACAGACTCAGTTAAATTTGCTTCTTGAGAAGCTTCACAGTACTGTAAGTATATATACAGGTGAAGGTTCACAGTTTTCTGATGTAAGGCAAAATAGATAATCTCAATATTAGGGCTTACAATAAATGTGATTAGTAATTGCTTTAGAACTTGCAGCTACATGGCACTTTGGGAACATCTTCCTGTGCATGTAATGGTTATTTATTTACTGGAAAAAGGAAAACCCACCACCTTTAAAAAAGTTGTGGAATGAAAGTTAAAAAATCTGAATAAGCAATGTGAAATCTGTCTGTGCTGCAATCTCCTTTTTTGTCACTTGTACTTCTTTCTGTGCATTGGTTATCATTGATGACTAATTTTCAGAAAATTTAGAAATGTTTCTTAGAAGTAAGTTATTTAAGAAGTAATATATTATTAATTATTGTTTTAATGTTCCATGAAGTCATTCAAAATTTATTTTTTCATTTTGCTTTTTTTGATAGGCTGTAAATGCACAGGTGGTCAAAGAAACTGAGTCCCCTAATGAATATTTGTTAATTTGGCTGATGTAATTAGATAGTTTGTGAAATTCTCCATGTACAACATGCCATTTTATTTTAGAACTTGGAGTTATAGGAATGCAGTGTTGTTTCTCTTGACCACATGTTCTAACACATTACAGATATTAGGTTATGCTCTGTCAAAAAAAGAAAAAGGGTAGAAAATCAAGGGAAAAAAAGCAGTGAGTTGCTTGGAATATAGCCAGCATATAAGATTTTACTGTAGTCATGAGGCCAGTCTGAAGGGTCATCTATTTCACCCAGAACATTCTGGAACTGAAATACAGTCCAGAGAAAAAAAGTATGTGGCCAGGCTTGCTGTACTCTTGAGTTTAGCTAACCCATGATTCAGGAGATACTGTTTATGTAGAGCTCCCTTGGCAGGTGCTGTCTCATTCTCAGCTGAGAGATGGAAAAAGAGAGAATATTCTAAAAACTGTGATTAATACTACATTTTCTCAGTCCCAATTTTGTTTTAGTATATGCAAAGTTGTAATTTTCAGTCACCTGTTACAGGAAAATCTGAATAATTGGATGGTGCTGGGCAAAATGTTATCCTTGATGAATGTGAAATGATCAGAGAGAGCAGTGGTCAAAACTGTACCTCACATGGTCATAACAGAGGAACAGACTGTTATGACCATGTTATGACCATGAACAGCATCAGGGAAGGGAGACTGAAGCTGTGAGCCAAAGGAAGTTGTAAAAAGTAGAAGTTAAGGAAGGTCAGGTTCATCTGGCATGATTCTGATGTCAGGAGTCTGGTAGCACGTTAGCTGATGTGAACTGTGGGGTATTTTAGTGTCGTGACTGTGGAAGATATTGAGGGTAGTAGGATCTAGAGTCATAAATCATAGATTGTGTACATGTTAAGGAGAATAGTTGAGTAAAAATTCAACAGAATTGATGGATCCAATTAACAGCTTGAGCGTTGAAATTAGTTACATCAAGATCAAGGTTACAGTGCAAAACTGATATATGAGAGAAAAAGAATGGGGCTTGGACTTGGTTATCTTTAAGGCCCATTCCAACCCCTTAATAATTCTATGATTTTATGATAATGTCAGAATTTCTCTTTTACAATCCTATTATTTTGTATCTTTTATTCTCCCCACCCATAAGTCTTAAATCATAAACTGTTATTTTAGAAGTTTTAAAAATCTGTGTTTTTGCTAACTTCTTGCTTTGGTCATAGGGGTCGAGCTTTATTCGCTGTATCAAACCTAATCTAAAGATGACAAGTCACCATTTTGAAGGAGGACAGATCCTCTCTCAGCTTCAGTGTTCAGGTAATGTCAGTGTTCTGGTATTCTTCACTCTGATTTTTACTGTGGTGATTACATATTACCCTAAGTTTGAAATATGTGGATGAAAGCAGTGTTTCTTTCCTTGAACTGTTTTCGAAGGTAGGTTATTTATGCCTTATAAACAGCTATTTAGATTTTTAGTAACTTAGCATTCATTTTGGAAGTAATTCATCTGAATTGGTGTAAGGGATCCTGTTGCAAAGAAGAGTTGCTCACAGTACTAATAGGGCACCAGTTCAGTCTGGAACAATAGAATTTTAAATTTCTGTGGTAGTTGAAGTGTTAGAAACTCCTGTGTGCATTTAGAGGCAGTCAGTGTTAGCTGAGATATCTAATAATTTAAGCACACCAGTGTTCTTTTATTTAATAGATACTATGATCGAGTTTAATTATACTTTCTCAAAAGTTTCTTTTTATCACTATTAATTTGATTTGGAGCTGTACATGTAACATGGATGAAATGCTGCAAGTTTGTTATTCTTGAAATGCTAGATGCTTTCCAAATTTACAGCTTTATTTGCTCATGCCCCACTCAACTTTTTGAAAAACAAAGACAGTATAAACAAATTAAATTTCTGTTGAAAGCAAGTATGCAGAAGATTGAGTTTTGCAGCAGCAACCACAAGTTAAGGTCCAACTTGAAAACTTACCTGCAGCCTCTGTGGATAGGGTTATGTAAAGTAGTGGGTAAAAACTGGTATGGCCTATGCTGCTGAAGTTATTTGAATCTTACTGACAGTGTCTGGGCTTTACTGATGTCCTAGTTGCAGCCAAAATGTAGTAACATTATTCAGGACATTGGAGTTACATCTTAGCAGCTGATACTTTGTATATCAAGTGCACTAAATGTTCTAGCACTGCATATGTGTTTGAGGTTGTATCTGCCCCACATCTCACAAATACCATTCACATGATTAAAATAAAAGCCTGGGCATTATTTGGTGTTTGGATGTGGAGTTGGGTTTTTTTTTCCTTCCCTTTAAAAATGAAAATGTCAAATCTGCTGAAAAAGAAAAAAGGTTTTAGAAGAAATATTAGAAGAAAAATCCTATGGATGATTGAGTGTTACTTAGCCTCAAATAGGGAGAAAGCTTCATGGGCTTTTCTTATGTGTTCAGTATTAACTTTTTGTGACTGATCACATAATCAAAAAATGCTACAGGCTTGACCAAATCCCACCTGAACTTTATGCTTTAGTCTCATAACAACAAATGTCTTAGAGACATTGTTCAATCTTTATTATATAAGACCCATGTTATCTTATATCATAAACCTACTGGTTATCATAAAATTCACTGCTTAATTTGCATGTTACTGATCCCAGCTTTTGTGTATGTGTCTCTTTGAATTTAGGGATGGTGTCAGTTCTGGATTTGATGCAAGGTGGTTTCCCATCACGAGCTTCATTTCATGAACTCTACAATATGTACAAGAAATACCTGCCTGAAAAATTGGCTCGACTGGACCCTAGGCTTTTTTGCAAAGTAAGAGAATAATTCTTTTGTCCAGGAGAGAAAATATATTGTGATGTTGGCTTTTGTGTTTATTTGAAGGAGGCAGAATATAATCCTTTCTGTTTTCTGTGTTTCAGGCCCTATTTAAGGCCCTGGGACTGAATGAAAATGATTACAAATTTGGACTAACCAAGGTGTTTTTTAGACCTGGCAAGGTAATCTTTTTCTTGGAGTTCATGATTATGAATCTTAGAATAATTTCAGTTAGAAAGGACATTTGAAAGTGGCATTGTTTAACACATTGAGAAAAGTGTGGCCAACCTAAATAAAGTTGCCCAGGATTTGTATAAATAATTTTGTTCATTTTCTTTGAATAAACCACAAAATTTGTATGGGATACAATTGGGTTTATAGTCCTGTTGCTGATGCTACAGTGTTTCTAATGCAATGTTTGTTTTCCAAGAATTATGTTGACTATTAAAAAGAGGAAGTCACAGCCAAGAACTATTTTCTAGTAAAATCTGTTTATAACTGAAATCTCTTTCTGTGATTCTGAGCATTGCTGCTTCTCTTCAGAGTAAGGAGATGAAGTTGAGAGCTATTGTGATGAGAAAGGAAAATTATTGTAATCCCAGAAGAATGTTCTTCCTGTCCTATAATTACTGAAAAGCAAGTGCAGTATTTTCAGAAAATGTTGCCTGCGATGGGAAGCTTATACAAAGGTTAAAAATTGAGAAGTGCTTTCAGCTTTTGTTTTTTTCTACAGATATATAATTAGATTACATCTAATTATCTTGAAGTTGTGGAAGGCCAGAGTTCATTTCCAGGATGTAGAAAAAAATTATTTTTAAAAATTTTGACAATAAGTATTTTTGGTGATTAGTAAATGGATATATTATTCAAAATGCCAAGTGTTGGACATCCATAAAACAAACATATAAAAAATCTGCACTTGTGCTTTCTCTTTTCATTAAACAACAAAGTGTAATAAAATTTATCTGCTGACTTTAATTGAAAGCTGATATAATGACATACAGCTTATGTTAAAAATTTTAATTCAGCATGATCTCAAATAATAATGTCTAACATTCTCTGTCCTCCTAATAAGTAAAACTTGTTTTAATTATCATTTAGTTTGCAGAGTTTGATCAGATAATGAAGTCTGATCCGGATCACTTAGCAGAGCTGGTTAAACGAGTGAATCGCTGGCTTATCTGCAGTCGTTGGAAAAAAGTTCAATGGTGTTCTCTCTCGGTGATTAAATGTATGTGTTTTGTGTTTTATTAACTCAAAATGTTTGTGAAAATACAGCAAAGCAATTATTAACACCTTGAAATATGGCCAAGGACATGTATAGCAGTTGGTTACATACTGAAGTCTGAGTAATTGATTTTAAGGTTGTTGGGATTTTTCTTGAAGTTTACTGTGCAGAGTAGGAATAAGGTGGTGTGGAAGAGAGATTGGCACTTGTGGTGTGCTTCAGAAAAGCTGTCTGGGAGATGGGGAAGGGTCTGATGCAGAATGTCAGCAATCTCTAATAACATGGAGGGTGAAAACTGCATTAGAATGGGGAAGAAGAGCATAAAGGCCTTATGCCAGTGCACACATGGCTGTGCATTTGGGCCAGCACAGTATGTCACAGATTGATTATTATTTGTTGCTTTTTACAGTGAAGCAAATAGAATTTATGGATTCTTATGAGATTTCAAGCATCAGATATTGTAACACTAAAATCTTGGGTTTGACCTAGACATTTATGTTATTTAGTCTATTTTTTTCAGAAAGACAGGACAGAAAGTATGTCACCATGTGCAAAAAATAGAAACACAGGGAAATAATATGGATTATTATTTCTTCGTAGTATTTTATGGGAACTTGAAACCTAATTTTATTCCCGGTACAGAGTTGAGACATATAAACAAGAAGTAGAGTGCATCTTTGTGACCACCTAAGTCCAATAAGCGAATATTAAACATCACTGTGTTCACAAACCATGTGCTAAATCAGTCTGGATCCACAGGCATCTTCATGTTCTCTAGTAAATCTGTAAAAACTCATTTATTGTTGTACTTCTAAAATACTCAGCACACATGCATGTGCCAATGCTGTGATTCTCTGTTTATCTTGCCTCCTGTTATCAATCATTTAGTTAGAGTCTTTAGATGAAGTCTGTATTAGAACAAAAGCTAGAGCTTTTGTTTTTTGTTCCAGGTTTTTTTTTTTGTCATTCCAGTATTGTACAGAAACGCGCATTGTGTGGCAGCCACTTTATTATCTCTGGCAGATACTGGATTTTACTCTTCAACACAGGACTAAGACTTCAAGCTGAGTGTTTCCTGCTTGCTAGAGCCTGTGACTTTTAACAAAAGTTACTGGTATCTGTGAATCTGGAGGGGTGTGTGAGTGTGTACACGTTTCATTGTTCCTGTTGGATTTGGGTGGGAGCCTCTGTGCCTGACCCAAGATTGTGAATGCCACCGTTCTGTTTCTTCAAAGTTGTGGTTCCAGTATCGAAAAAGCTCTCAAGCACACATGGTCTGCATACAGTTTTGAGACATCAAATGTTGAAGGAAGATAGAAATTGTGTTAAACTGTATAAAACATTAAGATTCTATCTTCTGTGTGCTTACAGTGAAAAATAAGATAAAATATCGAGCCAGTGCCTGCATTAAAATACAAAAGACTATTCGTATGTGGCTTTGCAAGAGAAAGCACAAACCACGGTAAGAAGATAGTCCTTGTTTGAAGAAAATATATTTTAAATTATATTTTCTTGTGACTGTAAGAATTTATTTAACTAAATCTGTCTGAAGTCATAGAATGATGCTAAGTACAATTGAAGGAGACTGAGGGGTTATGTGTTCCTTCACTCTTTCCCAAGGATGAATAGACTAAATCTGAACCTTTCCTATAGATGTTTCTTTTGCTCTTTGTTCATAAAATCTTTCAGTGACAACATTATTTTTAGAAATTTTTTATTAAGTCTGTCTAATTTAATTTAAGCTCATTAATTGTTGTCCTTTACCCATTCACATCTTCCTTTGTAGGCTCCCTTTCATTTTTATCTTAGAAATAATAACTGTCTTGTCTCCTCTTGAAATTAATTCCATTATCTGATTGGAGGGAACACTGATGAAAAACTACTTCAATAATTAAGCTCTGCTGACACCTTAATGTTCTTTGACAGAGATGCAGCTCTGTTGTTGTTGTGGGCTTCTCATAAGTTCTTTTACATCCTTTGAGAATTATGTTTCATTTTGAATCTTGGCATTTCTGACATTTTTAAAATTTTTGAGCTAGTTGGTGCTCATCTTTAATGATTTGATTTAATTTCTACTTTTGTGTGTTGATTTGCAAATCCCAGTACAGTGATTTCTGTTTAGGAGATGGTCTGCAGAGTTGTAACTTCTCTGTGGAGCCTTCAGTAGTGGTTCTTAAAAAAACTCTTGAGTTTTCCTGAACTCTTCCCCAGCCTTGTTTTCTCACTCCTTTGGGGTGTAATGACTGTGTTCATTCTGGGGTATAATGCTGTGTAGTTGAGTTTTATCTGACTCATTCCCTTATGAATAAGTAGCACCACTCAGCCTTTATCCCTTCCAGTTAAAATCCTGTACTGGATACTAATGATTTATTATTGTGGGGGAAAAAAAAACAAACAAAAATCCAACCCAAATTAATTCTCAAAATAATAATGAATTTTTCCATTTTGAGTCACTGTCTTCTAAGTAATTTTACTTACTGCTTGAAAAAGGCTCCATTGCTTAGTTACTTGACGTGATAATGTTTGAATTTCAAAAAAGAGGGTGAGTTTTGTCAGAAGGCATAACTTCTCTCCCTGTTTACTTTTTTACATAAGTGACTAGTGGAGTTTTAAAAATACCACCCTCCAAAATAATTTCAGTTAAGCAAATAAGCTGTCTTACCTTCACAGCATTGATGGCCTGATAAAAGTACGTACACTAAAGAAGAGACTTGATAAATTTAATGAAGTAGTAAGTGCTCTGAAGGAGGGGAAAGCAGAGACAAGCAAGCAGGTCAAGGAGTTGGAGGATTCTATTGATGCTTCAATGACCAAAATTAAGGTATGTGATAATAATGAGAGAAATTGTATCTTGGTACTGGAATATTTTAAAAGCTTCATTTAAAGGAGAAAGCCAATGCATTTTTATTAATAGAAAATATACTTTAATATAGTGGTCTTAATTTTCAGTCATGGGTAATTCCTGTTTAAAATTATTTGTAAATCTAACTGAAGTGAATCCTGAAAATAGGTGCATATGTCTAGACTTTGGTATCTGCATGTCAAAACTGGCACTGAAGGTTTTAAAGAAAAAATGCATGTTGATAGTATGAGACAAGTGTTTCAATAATTTGTTTGTTGCTTTCATTATTAGAATACCGATTACCATTATGACCATTATTGGAATACCAATTAACATTACCAATATTTTAACTTAATAAGGACTGAAACAAGGCATTTATCGCAGAATAAAGACTTTTATTATGGAATAAAGACATTTCCAGTTATGAGGTTTTTCAGACTTGGTAGTAAAAAGAATTCAGCTTGCTGATATGCTTCAGGTCTGTAGTCCTCTCTTTCTTACCGCAGAAGCACAAAGACAAAATGAAAGCACACTGGCATTTATTAATGTTAGAAAAAATTTGGCTTCTTGAATTCTTGTTTCATGCAGGTGTACCATATTAAGACTTCTCTATTTAAAATCACTGTTGAAAAGATGGTAGAGTTAACCTGTCACCTTAGGGTTCTCTTTTCTAATAAAGATGAAATAATTTGATTATCATCATGATACACTATCAGAAAAGGTCAGCAAACCCCCCATATTGCAGTTTTATTAGTAAGATGTGAATTATAAAATGAAATTAAATTGTACCTGTCAATAAGGTTTGAAAACGTGTCTCTAGCAAACGCTATTTTTGAAGCATTTTAACCTCTAATTTGTTACTAATAACTTTTTAGAAAAAGTTAGTCACAACACAGTGCAGTATTTTTTCTGAGTGCTGGCAGAAATATTAAGAAACATTATTTTATGCTATGACATAAAAGCAGAGCTGTAAATAACCACTAAAGAAGATAAGAACACAGTTCAAAATATACATGGGAAGGCCTTAATTTCCATCCTAGCATGTTAAGAATTAATTTCTGTTGCTTAAAATGGCAAGATTTAAAATATGAATGTATGTTTTGAAAAGAAGTTTATTTTAGTGATAAAATGGAGATGATTTTGTATGGTTTTGTAGAAGAGGGGAGAGGAATGAGTCCTCAGGATTTTAGAAAGAAAGGGAAGAATGGACTTAAGCTTCCCAACCCTGAGGTGTATATATGATTTATGTATAGTGCTCAGTGATCTCATTTCACTTAATATTTTTTTAGTATATTCTTTTAAAAGTGAAGTAGAAATAAAAAATAATTTCCCCCTTTTTATTTTTACAGACCACTATAATGACTAGAGAACAGATACAGAAAGAATATGATGCTTTAGTTAAAAGCTCAGAGCAGCTTCTGAGTGCACTGCAAAAGAAGAAGCAGCAAGAGGATGAAGCAGAGAGGCTACGACGCATCCAGGAGGAAATGGAAAAAGAAAGAAAGAGACGTGAAGAGGAAGACCAAAAACGAAGGAAGGAAGAAGAGGAAAGACGCCTGTGAGTCTTAAATTTAAATAAGTTGGTGTTTACAGAATGAGAAGAGAACAGAAAAGGCACTTTAATGAAGTTGCTTTTGATATACTCTCACTTACACAGTCACTTGGATTGTATTCCAGGTGTTCTGTACAGTGTTGAAGCATTTCCTTTCCCAGTGATTTTAAGGCAAGTGTCAGAAGAGCATATGGAAGAAAGGATGCAGCTGGAAATACAGATGAACTTGAAAAAGTTAATGACTTACATGTAGTATCCTGTCATCAGGACTGTACTGACTTGTGGATTACCATTCAGTTTTGTATTTCTTACAAATATTAAATGTATTTATTTCTTGTTCACTTGTGTCATAATAACACATTTTCATTTCCTTCTCCTCTTATGTAATAGGAAATCTGAGATTGAGGCAAAGAGAAAACAGGAAGAGGAAGAGAGAAAAAAGAGGGAAGAGGAAGAAAAGCGTATTCAGGTTAATGATTTAGCTGTGTGTGGCTTTGGGGGATTTCTTGTTTTTGTGGTGGTTTTAGGGTTGTGTGTTTGTTTTCTTGTATTCATGTACTTACTTATAAATGTTTTTTTTAGCTTATGTTCTCCACTGATTCTAATGGCTTCTTTCTATAAATGCATTTCTCAGAGTCATTCACCAGTGCTGCTTTATTAGTAAATATAAGGCAAATGTCATGTTTAGGGCATCCCAAGATGTATCACCTATTTCTAGTTCCCATGCAACTTTAGGTATTCTGAGTGGAGGTGCATCTTTTTTTAAAGGGTTTTAAAAGTTATTTTAAAAATATGCAACACTGGAGAATCATAATTTAGCCTTTGAAGGTTTTCTGCATGGTCCATGTCAGGCAAGTTTAGTATTTTTTTACTAAAGTCATATCTTGACTTGGACTGTGTTGTTTACTTGCTTAAGTGCAAACACTTTCAGAATATTGGCAATAATGAGAGGATGCAAGACTGTCCTTGGTAGCTCCTTTGGCTACATCCATGTATACTAAATACATGCAGCTCAAACCCCACTCCTCCACCTTGATTTATGGCAATTCTTACTGATTTCATAATGAGCTCTCTTTCTGAGGTGTTTGGCCCCTATATCCCTCTTTTCCTTTTTTGTTGGAGATTACTTGGATGTAATTTACACTTTTAGTTTAAAATGCTGTGTTTGGATCCAAGTGGATATATAATCCAGTAGGGTGCTTCATTCTCCCACATACAGTGAATTTCTCATTGTCTTTCTTCCTGGTGGTTGGTTTTATCAGCTTATCTAAAATGAGATTTATAGGGTAAAGTCACTGGTGTAACTGTACAGTTTTTAGTGTTTTAGTGGTGCAACTTCACAATGGTGAGTGGGAGGCAGCTTTGTTTCCTTTGTTAATTTTTGGGCACGTTAAAACTTGATGTATGTGCCTTTTGAAGGTATGAATTGGATGGTCCTGTTTTATTTACTGTGTGTGCAAGGCTTTTTGTGGAGTAATAATGGTAAACTGCTGCTGCTGTTTGGCTCTGCAGAGGCAGTATATTTGAATTGCTCCTGCACTGCACTAAGTTGGAAGTTTTACCATTTGCTTAAATTCAAAGTTAGATCAGTTCTGTAGAGAATACCAGTGTCTGTCTTAATCCCTTTTCAAAATGAATTACAGACCTACATCCAAAGTACTGCCTATTACAAAGGCCTGTGATGCCAAGAGCAGAATATCAAGGAAGTATTCTGTTAGTGCTATGGAGGAATAGCCATAGTCTCTGTTTCATTTGAGTTTTAATGAACTGAACACTAATTTTTATAATACAGAACAAAATACTTCATATATTAAAAAAAAAGAAATAATAATTACTTGGCACTTTATTAAAAAAGGTAATATAAGTGGTGGACAATATATGATAAACTATATGAATACCAGTATTCAGTTTGTGTTTCATTTTTCTTGGGTCAAACTAAATATTAATGCTGTTAATTTTTCAGTTCTGTAAACTTGTACATGTTTTCAAAAGCTAATATACAACATAGCATTTTTTTCTAATATTGTTTATGTAGCAGTTTGGTTTTTATTGGGTAAGGCTAAAGGTGTCTTATTCTAAAACAGGCTGAAATTGAGGCTCAGCTAGCTAGAGAACGAGAGGAGGAAACCCAGCACCAGGCAGTGCTTGAACAGGAGCGTCGTGACCATGAGCTTGCAATGAGAATTGCCCAGAGCGAGGCAGAACTCATCAGTGACGAAGCTCAGCTCGATTTAGGATTGCGCAGGTATGGAGTTAAGGAGTTACGTTTTCCTCTCTGTAGGTTTTTTCTCCCTATCCTGATCCCTTTGAGAAGACTATGCTCTTGTTGGGTTTATGGAACATCATGTTCATTAAATGAAGCTTCTAAGTCAGTGTATTAGAATGTTTTTCAAATTAAATTTTGAAATTTGTTAGATTGTTTTTTCTTAGACTTTCTTCATTTTGCGTCTTTTGACATCAGTAATTTTGTAGGTGCTTGTGGATACAACTGCAGTTCTCTTTCTTTTTTTGAGTTCTAACAAGGATGGCAAACTTAGAATTCTGATTTTTATGACTCATTTAAAGTAGGAAATAGAATTTCTTCAGCGGTAAGTAATAATAAAATAATCTTTGCTACGACTTGATGGTTCCATTTGTACAATGAATTTGTGTGAGATTTTTTTTTAAACAATAAGCCCTTCTTGACTACAGAAATAAAAGTAATTTCTGGGCCCTGACTGGTAAGTTTTTTTCAAGTGGAATGAAAATATCTAACATAGATGGGTGAATGTTAAGTGTTAGTCTTGTTTTCTGTCAATTTTTGTTGTGCGATTAGAAGAGCTTAACTTTGGATGCACAGAACAGATACTTGCCTGTCTTCAAACAAGAGCTCTTCTTATGTGATGCCTTAGAAGCAACTTAGAAGTTCCAGTAAAAATGGTACTTACTGGTTGCATAAAGGCACCTATGAACATTATTGGTGACTTCGTTAGCATGACTCTGCTCAGTTTGTTGTTGAAATGAGTGCAAGAAAATCCCCTATGTTGCCATGAAATTTCAAGCTCCCAGATGTGTTTCTTTTGCTACCCAAATTTCATCTAGATGTATACTTTTTCTTTAATAGCTGTACGCCTGCTTGAGATAGGTGGGTGATTTTTTTATCACGTTCAGTACTGACTTTTAGACATAAATTAGTCTAATATAGACATGAAATAGTTGTGGTTTTTCCCTCAGTTTTACAATAGCTGTCATATTGTCTCTGATGAGACTGACATGCTCCATTCACAGAATCATGGTTTGGTTTGGTTTGGAAGGGGACCTTGAAGATCACCTTGTTCCAACCCCTTGCCATGGTCAGGGACACCTTCCACTAGACTAGGTAGCTCAGAGCCCCATCCAAGCTGGTCTTGTATACCTTCAGAGATGGGGCAGCCACAGCTTCCCTGGGAAGCCTGTTCCAGTGGCGCACCACTTTCCCTGTCTGGATTTTGGTGTAATACCTTGAAGGTAAACTCAAAGTCACTCTGGTGTTGTGATCTGCCAGAGTTCTCTTACTTTTCTGTCAGTGAAGTTCTACTCTCCATTCTGTTTCCTACTGCTCATAGGTCACTTTAGCATTGGTCTTTCTTGCATAATCCCAGAATGGATGTGAGCCACCCAGGAGCAGGAGGTGGAGCTTCCTTGTTCTGGAGTGCCCCATTATAGGTAATACTGAACAGGTGTGGGGCTTTGCTTTGCTTTGTGAGCCACCCAGGAGCAGGAGGTGGAGCTTCCTTGTTCCGGAGTGCCCCATTACAGGTAATACTGAACAGGTGTGGGGCTTTGCTTTGTGAGCCACCCAGGAGCAGGAGGTGGAGCTTCCTTGTTCCGGAGTGACCCATTACAGGTAATACTGAACAGGTGTGGGGCTTTGCTTTCTGAGCCACCCAGGAGCAGGAGGTGGAGCTTCCTTGTTCTGGAGTGACCCATTATAGGTAACACTGAACAGGTGTGGGGCTTTGCTTTGCTTTGTGAGCCACCCAGGAGCAGGAGGTGGAGCTTCCTTGTTCCGGAGTGACCCACTAGAGGTAATACTGAACAGGTGTGGGGCTTTGCTTTGTGAGCCACCCAGGAGCAGGAGGTGGAGCTTCCTTGTTCCGGAGTGACCCACTAGAGGTAATACTGAACAGGTGTGGGGCTTTGCTTTGCTTTGTGAGCCACCCAGGAGCAGGAGGTGGAGCTTCCTTGTTCCGGAGTGCCCCATTACAGGTAATACTGAACAGGTGTGGGGCTTTGCTTTGTGAGCCACCCAGGAGCAGGAGGTGGAGCTTCCTTGTTCCGGAGTGCCCCATTACAGGTAATACTGAACAGGTGTGGGGCTTTGCTTTGCTTTGTGAGCCACCCAGGAGCAGGAGGTGGAGCTTCCTTGTTCCGGAGTGACCCACTAGAGGTAATACTGAACAGGTGTGGGGCTTTGCTTTGTGAGCCACCCAGGAGCAGGAGGTGGAGCTTCCTTGTTCCGGAGTGCCCCATTACAGGTAATACTGAACAGGTGTGGGGCTTTGCTTTGCTTTGTGAGCCACCCAGGAGCAGGAGGTGGAGCTTCCTTGTTCCGGAGTGACCCACTAGAGGTAATACTGAACAGGTGTGGGGCTTTGCTTTGTGAGCCACCCAGGAGCAGGAGGTGGAGCTTCCTTGTTCCGGAGTGCCCCATTACAGGTAATACTGAACAGGTGTGGGGCTTTGCTTTGCTTTGTGAGCCACCCAGGAGCAGGAGGTGGAGCTTCCTTGTTCCGGAGTGACCCATTACAGGTAATACTGAACAGGTGTGGGGCTTTGCTTTGTGAGCCACCCAGGAGCAGGAGGTGGAGCTTTCTTGTTCTGGAGTGCCCCATTACAGGTAATACTGAACAGGTGTGGGGCTTTGCTTTGTGAGCCACCCAGGAGCAGGAGGTGGAGCTTCCTTGTTCCGGAGTGACCCATTATAGGTAACACTGAACAGGTGTGGGGCTTTGCTTTGCTTTGTGAGCCACCCAGGAGCAGGAGATGGAGCTTCCTTGTTCCGGAGTGCCCCATTACAGGTAATACTGAACAGGTGTGGGGCTTTGCTTTGCTTTGTGAGCCACCCAGGAGCAGGAGGTGGAGCTTCCTTGTTCCGGAGTGACCCATTACAGGTAATACTGAACAGGTGTGGGGCTTTGCTTTGTGAGCCACCCAGGAGCAGGAGGTGGAGCTTCCTTGTTCCGGAGTGCCCCATTACAGGTAATACTGAACAGGTGTGGGGCTTTGCTTTGCTTTGTGAGCCACCCAGGAGCAGGAGGTGGAGCTTCCTTGTTCCGGAGTGACCCACTAGAGGTAATACTGAACAGGTGTGGGGCTTTGCTTTGTGAGCCACCCAGGAGCAGGAGGTGGAGCTTCCTTGTTCCGGAGTGCCCCATTATAGGTAATACTGAACAGGTGTGGGGCTTTGCTTTGCTTTGTGAGCCACCCAGGAGCAGGAGGTGGAGCTTCCTTGTTCCGGAGTGACCCACTAGAGGTAATACTGAACAGGTGTGGGGCTTTGCTTTGTGAGCCACCCAGGAGCAGGAGGTGGAGCTTCCTTGTTCCGGAGTGCCCCATTACAGGTAATACTGAACAGGTGTGGGGCTTTGCTTTGTGAGCCACCCAGGAGCAGGAGGTGGAGCTTCCTTGTTCCGGAGTGACCCATTACAGGTAATACTGAACAGGTGTGGGGCTTTGCTTTGTGAGCCACCCAGGAGCAGGAGGTGGAGCTTCCTTGTTCTGGAGTGACCCATTATAGGTAACACTGAACAGGTGTGGGGCTTTGCTTTGCTTTGTGAGCCACCCAGGAGCAGGAGGTGGAGCTTCCTTGTTCCGGAGTGACCCACTAGAGGTAATACTGAACAGGTGTGGGGCTTTGCTTTGTGAGCCACCCAGGAGCAGGAGGTGGAGCTTCCTTGTTCCGGAGTGACCCACTAGAGGTAATACTGAACAGGTGTGGGGCTTTGCTTTGCTTTGTGAGCCACCCAGGAGCAGGAGGTGGAGCTTCCTTGTTCCGGAGTGCCCCATTACAGGTAATACTGAACAGGTGTGGGGCTTTGCTTTGTGAGCCACCCAGGAGCAGGAGGTGGAGCTTCCTTGTTCCGGAGTGCCCCATTACAGGTAATACTGAACAGGTGTGGGGCTTTGCTTTGCTTTGTGAGCCACCCAGGAGCAGGAGGTGGAGCTTCCTTGTTCCGGAGTGACCCACTAGAGGTAATACTGAACAGGTGTGGGGCTTTGCTTTGTGAGCCACCCAGGAGCAGGAGGTGGAGCTTCCTTGTTCCGGAGTGCCCCATTACAGGTAATACTGAACAGGTGTGGGGCTTTGCTTTGCTTTGTGAGCCACCCAGGAGCAGGAGGTGGAGCTTCCTTGTTCCGGAGTGACCCACTAGAGGTAATACTGAACAGGTGTGGGGCTTTGCTTTGCTTTGTGAGCCACCCAGGAGCAGGAGGTGGAGCTTCCTTGTTCCGGAGTGACCCATTACAGGTAATACTGAACAGGTGTGGGGCTTTGCTTTGTGAGCCACCCAGGAGCAGGAGGTGGAGCTTTCTTGTTCTGGAGTGCCCCATTACAGGTAATACTGAACAGGTGTGGGGCTTTGCTTTGTGAGCCACCCAGGAGCAGGAGGTGGAGCTTCCTTGTTCCGGAGTGACCCATTATAGGTAACACTGAACAGGTGTGGGGCTTTGCTTTGCTTTGTGAGCCACCCAGGAGCAGGAGATGGAGCTTCCTTGTTCCGGAGTGCCCCATTACAGGTAATACTGAACAGGTGTGGGGCTTTGCTTTGCTTTGTGAGCCACCCAGGAGCAGGAGGTGGAGCTTCCTTGTTCCGGAGTGACCCATTACAGGTAATACTGAACAGGTGTGGGGCTTTGCTTTGTGAGCCACCCAGGAGCAGGAGGTGGAGCTTCCTTGTTCTGGAGTGACCCATTATAGGTAACACTGAACAGGTGTGGGGCTTTGCTTTGTGAGCCACCCAGGAGCAGGAGGTGGAGCTTCCTTGTCCCGGAGTGACCCATTATAGGTAACACTGAACAGGTGTGGGGCTTTGCTTTGTGAGCCACCCAGGAGCAGGAGGTGGAGCTTCCTTGTTCCGGAGTTACCCAGTATAAGAGACCTCTGGGGAGCCTGATGAACAGCAGCAGGCAAACAGGGTCACAGCAGTTCGCGCAGCAGTTCGTGCTGGCAGGGTAAGCAGGTAGGGCTGCAGGTTCCAGCTAGCTTGGTGAAGTATTGTGTTATTGGTTGATTGATTTTGGGCTTTCTCCTAAGCAATGGTTTTAACCTGGTCAAAATCTGTGGTTGGTACAGGTGTACATGACCAAGTAGAGCCCTCCAAAAAGGATGCATCCGTACAGACCCATTCCTGCCCAGAGTGTTTGAGCTTATCAGTGGCTTCAGGGGATGTTATGGAGAAGGCCTGCCTGAGGTGTGAACACGTGAATGACCTCCTTTTGCTCGTGGCTGAGCTTAGGGAAGAAGTCGAAAGGTTAAGGAGTATCAGGGATAGTTAAAAGGAAATAGACTGGTGTAGTTCAGCCCTTATATCTTTAAGGGAGGCCCACCAGGAGTCAGAGGGCTCATATGTCTTTCACTCTCAGGCAATAGAGGGGCAGCTGGTAGATGAAGGGGAGTGGAAATGGGTCCCTGCTCAGGGTGGTAATAACAAAAATCCCTCCTGCCCCCCATCCCCTAGCCAGGTGCCACTTCAGAATAGGTATGAGGCACTGGATCTAGACAGCCAGAGAGATGATTTAGAGGAAAATCATCTACCCAGTGAGCCTCCCAATTATGACTTGCCTAAAAAGAGGATTACCACCTCTAATGTCAAGAAAAAAAGAAGGGTAATCGTGGTGGGTGATTCCTTTCTGAGGGCCCCGTATGTCGACGTGACCCATCCCCCAGGGACGTCTGCTGCCTCCCTGGGGCCCAGGTACGAAACATCACTGAGAAACTTCCTAGGCTGATTCAGTCCTCTGATTATTACCCACTGCTGATACTCCAAGCTGGCAGTGATGAGAATGAAAAGAGGAGTGTCAAGGTGATTAAAAGGGAGTTTAGGGCACTGGGTCAAGTGGTTGATAGGACAGGTGCACAGGTAGGGTTCTGCTCAGTCCCTTTGGTGGCAGAGAAAAATAATGAAAGGAATAGGAAAACTTATATCATTAATAAATGGCTCAAGGGTTGGTGTTATCGGCAAAATTTTGGATTCTTTGATCACAGAGCAACCTTTATGGCACCTGCTCTATTGGAATCAGATGGGGTACATCTCTCTGTTAAGGGTAGGAGGTTTTTAGCTCATGAACTGGCAGACCTTATTGAGAGGGCTTTAAACTAGGTTTGAAGGGGGAAGGGGATGCAGCTGGGCTGTTTGGAAGCAGACCCAAGGGTGGTAAGACTGTGTTAGGGGAGAAATCAGCAGCCCAGCTGAGATGCATGTATACCAATGCATGCAGCATGGGTAACAAACAAGAAGAGCTGGAGGCCATGGTGCATCAGCAGGACTATGATGTAGTTGCCATCACAGAAACGTGGTGGGATGACTCACATAGTTGGAGCACTGCACTGGATGGCTACAAGCTCTTCAGAAAAGATAGAAAAGGGAGAAGAGGTGGAGGGGTGGCCCTTTATATTAGGGAGGTTTTGGATGTCACAGGTATTGAGACTAATGATGATGAAGTTGAGTCCCTATGGGTAAAAATTAAGGGGAAGGCCAACAAGGCTGACATCCTACTGGGAGTCTGCTATCGTCCACCCAACCAGGATGAAGAGGTGGACAACTTATTCTATAAACAACTGAACAAAGTCTCAGGATCATCAGCCCTTGTTCTTGTAGGTGACTTCAACCTACCAGACATCTGCTGGGAACTCAATACAGCAAAAAACCAGCAATCTAGAAGGTTTTTAGAATGTGTGGAGGATAACTTTTTGTCACAACTGGTGGGCAAACCCACCAGGGGAGGGGCTGTGTTAGACCTATTGTGTACAAATAGAGATGGACTGGTAGGTGATGTGGAGGTTGTAGGCCACTTGGGGCATAGTGATCATGAAACTATAGAATTCTCAATAATTGGTGAAATAAGGAGGAATATCAATAAGATCTCTACACTGGACTTCCGGAGGGCAGATTTTGGCCTATTTAAAAGACTTATCCAGAGAATTCCTTGGGAAACAGCCCTTAAAAACAAAGGAGTCCAGGAGAGATGGGTGTGCTTCAAAGCAGAGATCTTGAGGGCACAAGAACAGACTGTCCCTGTGTGCCGAAAGATGAGTAGACGAGGCAAACGTCCAGTCTGGATGAGTAATGAGGTTTTGAAGGAACTTAGAAATAAGAAAAAGATGTATCATCTTTTTAAGGAGGGAGTGATTTCTGAGGAATTATTTAAGGGTGCTGCCAGGGCATGTAGAAAAAAAAATTAGGGAGGCCAAAGCTCAGTTTGAACTCAACTTGGCAACTTCTGTTAAAAATAATAAAAAAAGTTTTTACAAATATATTAATGGTAAAAGGAAGGGTATAACCAACCTCGGTTCCTTATTGGATGGAGCAGGCAAACACTAAAGATGCAGAAAAGGCGGAAGTGCTTAATGTTTTCTTCACCTCAGTCTTTAGTGGTAAGACAGCTTATCCTCGTGACAACTGTCCTCAAGGGTTGGTAGGTGGTGCCAGGGATCAGAATGTTCCTCTTATTATCCAAGAGGAGGCAGTCAGAGAACTGCTGGGACACTTGGATATTTATAAATCAATGGGACCAGATGGGATCCACCTAGGGTGATGAGGGAGCTGGCAGATGAGGTTGCCAAGCCGCTCTCCATCATTTACCAGGAGTTGTGGCTCACTGGTGAGGTTCCAGATGATTGGAAACTGGCCAATGTGACACCTGTTTACAAAAAAGGTGGGAAGGAGGATCCTGGTAATTACAGGCCAGTTAGCCTGACCTCAGTACCAGGTAAGATAATGGAACGGTTCATACTAAGTGCTATCACACAGCACTTACAGGATGGCCAGGGTATCAGACCGAGTCAGCATGGGTTTATGAAGGGTAGGTCATGTCTGACCAACCTGGTCTCCTTCTATGACCAGGTAACTCATCTGATGGATGCAGGAAAGGCTGTGGTTGTTGTCTATTTAGACTTCAGCAAGGCCTTTGATACTGTCTCCCACAGCACACTCCTGGAAAAGCTGGCAGCCCGTGGCTTGGATAGGAGCACTCTTCGCTGCGTTAGGAACTGGCTGGATGGCCGGGCCCAGAGAGTGATGGTGAACAGTGCTGCAGCCAGCTGGCGGCCAGTCACCAGTGGTGTCCCTCAGGAGTCTGTACTGGGACCAATTCTATTTAATATTTTTATAGATGACATGGATGAGGGCATCGAGTCCTTCATTAGTAAATTTGCAGACGACACTAAGCTGGGAGCTTGTGTTGATCTATTGGAAGGAAGGAGGGCTCTGCAGAGAGACTTAGATCGGTTGGATGGATAGGCAGAGTCCAACAGTATGAAGTTTAATAAGTCTAAGTGCCGAGTTCTGCATTTTGGCCACAAAAATCCCCTACAGCGTTACAGGCTGGGGACGGTGTGGCTGGACAGTGTTCAGGCAGAAAGGGACCTGGGGGTGCTGGTTGACAGCCGATTGGATATGAGCCAGCAATGTGCCTTGGTGACCAAGAAGGCCAGCGGCATCCTGGCCTGCATTAGGAATTGTGTGACCAGCAGGAGGAGGGAGGTCATTCTCCCCCTGTACTTGGCACTGGTGACGCCACATCTTGAGTACTGTGTCCAGTTCTGGGCCCCTCAATTTAGGAAGGATATTGAGATACTTGAGCGTGTCCAGAGGAGAGCAACGAGGCTGGTGAGGGGCTTGGAAAACAAGCCCTACGAGGAACGTTTGAGGGAGCTGGGGTTGTTTAGCCTGGAGAGGAGGAGGCTTAGAGGTGACCTTATTGCTCTCTACAACTTCCTGAAGGGAGGTTGTAGACGGGTGGGGGTCGGTCTCTTCCACCGGGCAGCAACTGACAGAACAAGGGGACACAGTCTCAAGCTACATCAGGGAAGGTATAGGTTAGATATTAGGAAAAAATTTTTCACTGAAAGAATAATAAAGCACTGGAATTGTCTTCCCAGGGAGGTGGTGGAATCACCATCTCTGGATGTGTTTAAAAAAAGACTGGACATGGCACTTGGTGCTATAGTCTAGTTGAGATGTTAGGGCATAGGTTGGACTTGATGATCTTAGAGGTCTCTTCCAGCCTCATGATTCTGTGATTCTGTGAACTGATTGTCATCATAACTCTTTGACTGCCAGTTTCTCTCTGCTGTGTGGCTAGCACAGTTCTGCTGTGTAGCTGATAGGAGACTGAAGACCCTTCTGAGTGGTTGGAAAATGCTGAATGGTCTGACCATGTTAGCATAGAGATGAGAATAATTTCTAGAGTATAATGAAGTTATGGTCTACAATCTTCTACATTTGAGACTGTCATATTAGCACGTGATAAACTAAAATCACTGACTTTTCTATAAGTACAGATATATATATATATATCTTCCCTGTTAAATTTTTCTGTAATAAGATAAAGCATGTGTGCCTTCATACTGAACTCATGCAGTGTACTGCTTTTGCAGTGTTTTCACACAGTTTTGTAAAAAAATGTTTTCATGCTTACATATTGTGATGAATAAAAGCATATTTTCATTGTATGGTTGTAATTGTGGAGTGAAAAGAGGAAGAAAAGGGTGATTTTATGTGCTCAGTTTTAAGAAATATGTGACGCTTTTGTGTTGTCATATTTGAATGTGAGTGCCTGTAGTTTATTTCTTTTTTTCAAAATGCCTTGCTGTATTCACTTTCATAGCTTTCATAGATATTTCAAGGTGCATAGTATTAGCCATTTCCTAAAAAAATATATTTGTTGGCTTCTATCAAAGAAGAAAATTTGTTTGTTCTGGCAGCAGATACAGCATTTTCATTTGTGCTTATTCTGTGCTGGATCTGCTGGACCTCTTCTAGCTTTATCCAATTTTGCTACTCATCCACAGTTTGAAAGGATGTGTAATACGTGAATTACTGCACCCGGGGGTAAATTAATGGTAGTGCTTAGCACTTAAGTAAAAAAAATAATTTAAATAATAGGTATCTGCTTCCAACTAGGCAATACTTTTCATTTATGTGGCTTATTGAAACATATAGTATGTCATATAACACCAGAAGAAGCTAGTCTTAGAGAGTGTTGTGAGTGTATCTGTTCTGAGTTTTGCATTGGAACAACGCAAAAAGTCCTAATTTAGCATGGTTAGTGCTGCACGTGTGCACCTGTGGGTTGCCAGTACAGCAGTTAGACTTGGGGTCTGTTCACAGCTTGCAGTGAAGAAGCACCCATCCTGTTCCCAGAGCAGCCACAGGAGGATTGCTGTAATTTCTTGTGATATGCTTATCCAAGCATGAAATAGAGCAGTAGCATGTCTCAAAGTCTCTGATTTTGAAAGATTGGACAGGGGAGAAAGGCTGAGGAAAGCTTTCACTTGTACATTTTTTCCCCAGATTATAATTTAAGTCATTATTGAATGAGAAAGTTTGTGGGGGAAAAAGAAGTCTATATAATCAGCTAAAAATAATAATTAAAAAATTCATTTGATAATAAAGAAGATGTGAGAGAGTAGGAAATGCTATGGCCCACATTTTCTTGCTTCATATTATTAGAATATTAACTGGGCAGTAATCTCTAACATTAAATGTCTTCTATTTGCAGAGCCAATGGAACAAAGCCACAAATGACTGCGTATGGCATTTTTTTCCATTTGAATGCCCTAATAGATAAAAGCCTCACTAATTAATCAAAATAAATTGGTATTGTCCTCTTATATACTAATACCCCACAGTAATCTTTGTTAATAGGCATCTGTAATGTCTAAATCAGTTTGTAATACCTTATATTCACTACTTTGCTTATGTCTAATAAAACCTTTAATAATCAAATATACCAAATAACATCTATTCAGAAATTATTTTATAATTGCTGTAAAGTTTTTCACATACCATCCATTTGTTCACTGCCCTGTGTGATTTATTGCTCTTTACAGAATCAGGACCCTGCGTGCGTGTGTGTGTGTGTATATATATATATATATATATATATGTTTGTTTGTGTGTCTGAATGGAAGTAATTTAAAATAAGTAGCCATTTCCTGTGCACTTCATTTAACTTCAGTTTGATTGTCAAGGCACTTTCACAGTTATAAAGGCTGTTTTTATTTCCATATATTTAGTTTATGCTCATTTACCAATTTTCTTGTAGGGAACAAATGGCCACAGAAATGTCAGAAATATTGTCTAGGTAGGTGAGAAGGTATAACACCAGTGAATCAATAATTTTATAAAACCAAATCACGCATGAAATGGGTTGAATTATTATGGAATTAAAAGTAATAGAATCTGGGGTTTTTTTCAAGTGATAAGCAGATAAGTAAATTATTTATTTCAGATAAATTATGTTTACCATTTTTTCAGCACTTATTTCTTTGCTATTTTAATTAATTATATTGAAAAGAATGAGAACCATTCACATACCCTGTAATTTCCTGTAATTTTGTTATTGCTTCTCAAATTTTCTTCTCCTCTCACCTTTGTGATAAACGGAACACAAGGCTCCACATCTTTTAAAGGCATATTTCTACAGATTCAGCACAAAGTTAATGAAGTCTTTTAACAGTAATGTAACTGTTGGTGCATTTAATAAGGAAGTATTCTAATTAGAGTTCCCTTAAAAGCAGTTTTGAAAATTTCCATGGTAAGACTGTATTAAAAACCCTCTTAAGATATCCAAACAAAATCCCCTTCTGAGATTTCTTGAATGGTAATGCAAGATTTTATGCACAATGCAGAAAGAAATATAAATACAGGTTTTGGTCTGAATATATGAGTTGGTAAAATACTAATACTCTGTTCAAATAAATTTTTGTGATTGTCTTCCATATCAGCAACTTGAGGGCAGAAATTATCTTTGACATTGATTTTATGAAGCTTACAGAAGAAAAAATATTTAGAGGTTTTGAAAGTGAATCTGTTCTTTAACAAGTTGCTAAGGTATATATAGTCTGAAGATGATCAGTCTCATGTTTGATGGATTTTCTAGTAGTATCATGGATTATTGGAATGAAGCTAGTAACTAAATTTTTCTCCCGCAGTGTTATTTTAAGAATAGGAATAAACCACATCAAATGTAATTAAGGTAGCATGTGAATTTAAATGGCTATATTGTACTGCATATATTGACACAGTGGCCAATTTTTAATATACAAAAAGATGAAAAATTTCAGGGCAAAATCAAAGGCTCTGTGTTCTGGTTGAATTCAGAATGCAATACCTCTCAGTATCTGCTTGTTTAACTAAATTTGTCTCACTTTTCATACACTGGAAACTTTTGACATGAGACTGATCTTTTGTATTTTTAGTCAGAAAATACTCTCATATGGAGCAGTGAAGATTGAATGTCCTCTTACTGCCAGATTGTTATGGTTGAAGTCATGTAGAAAACAAGCGATGTTCAGAGTAGTACCCTAATAGAAAGACTAAGCCATTCAATTGGATTAGCATTCTTAAAGATTACTAGTTTAACTAGAGAGGGTACAGCCTAGCTCTGCTGTGCTAAATTAGGCAGCAAACTCTTAGAGTGGTGGGTAAGGTTGCTAAATAAGGAAAATCCTTAGGATTTGTCAAATTAGGCTCAAGAAGGTTATACACCAGGCAGTGTAAATTATTTATCAGGAATCCTTAATGTCCTACAAGTATGCCAATAATAACAAAATATTAAAGTATATATTTTGAAGAAGTTTGTCCAGTTATTTGTTTTGCAGTCATGAGTAGTTCTAAGTCAATTTTTTAAGTCTGATTTCTCACACTCCAACTGGAAGCTGCATGTGGACTCGGATTAGTAGTATGAGTAGGCATTAAGCTGCTATTCTAACAGTAAGACTCTGTAGTTTTAATTATACTGAAGAGATGGTTGTGTTGTTATTAAGAAGAACATTAGGTTTATTCAATGAAATTTAAATTGCATTTGTTATCTCTGCTTTCAAAACTGCTGTATCTCCATAAATAAAAAATTCAGGTTATAATAGTTTTTTATAGCCTTCTAATTAAAAAAGGAAAATAAACATAAAACTTCACAGTACCACATGAGACCTTTGTGGAAAAATAAACGTTAAAGTAATATTCACTAGATTATACCTATTAATAGTGTGCCTGTCCCACAAAGATATTACTGCACAAACAGACCTTCCAAGAAAAGGCCTATTTTTTTCTTATTGCATCAAGAACTTTGCTACCTTGTTAAAGATCTAGTTTCTTTTAAACAAATTCCCTTAGATTCTGAAAGAATTCAATTTTTTTTTCTTATTCATGAGCAGAGGCTGGTAAAATCATCTGTCTGCTCTTGAATTCCTTAGTGTTTGAAAGGTGTGCTGATCATCACTGAACATTGCAGTGTTTTGAATTTATTTTATAAGCAAATAATCCACGGGAAGTTTGCTGTTCCTGAGGGTGGGTTCTTCCACTTATCCATATTGCATTTGTTGGGGGAAAAAAAATTTAGGCTTATGTTTATATCTAATGTTTGTTTTGTATATGGAAACCTTGTACATTTCCTAAAGATGATCGAGATTTTAGTAATAATTTCTCACTTGCATTTGCAGTTGACTTACTTGTGTATTACCTACATGGTGAAGAACTTTTGCCTTTGTAAAACACTGGGTTTCAATGAGTGTTTTTTTACTGGTCAGCCTTTAGTCCGAGTGGTCTTTTTTGCCTTGATATTTCTTGATGATCAATATCATCAACCCCAACCCCTGAATAAATATTGCTGTTATTAGATAGCCACTATAGAATTAATTCGGCTTCTTCTCTCAAGTTAGGTTTTTGTCAAAGACAGAATATTTTCTCAAGGTTAGGAACAAGGATTTTGTCCTAGACCAATTTTAAATAGCAGAGGAAATGCCTTTTCTTCCTTCTCCTTGTTCTACTTCAGGAATATTTTTCCTTGTTTGTTTTTTGAATGGAACTAAAAATGTCTGCTGTCAGTCTTTGTTTTCTGCATCTTGGTTGGCTCTAACTAAAACGTACATCAGTGTGGGATGAGATAAACAGAACATGTGTCTTTCCACACATGAACGGCATTAATGACAATTCCTTTTAATCTTTAGGAGGCCAATCAGATTATTATATGATTTTATGCATAAAATATATTTTAATTTTATCTTAATAATTTGAAAACCTTGAAAATATTTTGGTATTTTGTCTCAGAATTCTGTGTGGTAATAAGTATGATACATTGTCGATCATGGGATCTCTTCCTCTTCTTAAAACAATTCCTGTTTAATACTTGAAAAAATACATATATATTTTAAAAATAATTGCAGGGGTCCTGCAGTGCAAGCCACAAAAGCTGCTGCTGGTACTAAGAAGCATGATCTCAGCAAGTGGAAATATGCAGAGCTTCGTGATACAATCAACACATCCTGTGGTAAGTGGTTTTTTTTTCTGAGAAAGAGTTCAAGTTGTAGTTATATGAAAAGTGTTATTTTCTTCCTATAACAAAGATAAAAAGTTTACATAAGTTTGAGTGAATAACAAATTCATTAAAAAAAAGTTCTCTTACCCCCAAAAGAACAATACACAAAGCTATTTCCATATTAAGGAAACATAATTTCCATTGTTATGTCTTTTAGGGATTATATATTTATGATAATAAACATCTTGGGCCATAAAATGCATGTTATAACTTCTTAATTAAGTTCACTCAGTTTGATGTACTTCCACAGGGGGAATAGTAGTTATTATGCTTTACCTAGAATTTGCATGTTCTAAAACTTATTTTGCTATCATTTCTTGCTGTCACTAGATCACAAAGAAAGCAAAAATATGTTCTGTCTTAGATATTCCTATTATTCTTTAATTTTCAAAATGTGTAACTTCTTTTTGGAAGCTTACAGTGGGGCATTAATCACTTTCGCCTCAATGCTGTGAAGATAGATACAGATAAAAATTATTCCTCTTTTATATATTACTGTTTCTTCCTGCTTCTTATTGAAAGCAGTTGGTTAATTTGTGATTTAAGATCGCTCAGAATTTCTTCCTGGATGTAGAAATTGGAAACTAACTCATTCTCTTTTAGTGTTTTTACATATGCAAGACTGGAGCAATGTTTTCAGCTATGTAGATGGTGCAGTAATAAGTAGATTTCTTTCCTCATGAAACCAACTTGGATACTCTGAGATAACTAATAAAAAAGCCTTGTCATCATTCAATCTCTTAGCATAATGAAATTCAGAAAAACTAAAATACATACATGAAAAAAGAATGCAAATCTAAGCAGTCAAATTTCTGTTTTTCTTTTTTTTCAGTTGCAGAAATAATGTTCAGCAGTGCAATTTAATCTTTTTTTAAACATTTGTTTCTGTGCTGCTTGCATTGTGATACTGTCCACAGAAATATTTTACAACAGTAGCATTTTACTGCTCCAAATGTCCCAGTACCACAGCTACTTTGGGGACTGCCTTTAGTAACTAAAGCAGAAAAGGATTCATCAGACTCTCAGGGACTTTTTGGGCCATAACACACAGGCTCTGTGCTTCCAAGAGTGAGGGGGTTCATGTTACATTTTATCATATTAGTGTCACAACTTGATCTCCAATCATATATCTTACCAATATAGAAAAGCATTTAATAAATAATTTTTCTGACTTTTCTCATTCATGCCTTCCCTTCCTCCTTTTCTTGGGATAGATATTGAACTCTTGGCAGCTTGCAGAGAAGAGTTCCACCGAAGGCTAAAGGTGTATCATGCTTGGAAATCCAAGAATAAGAAACGCAATGCAGAAACAGAACAGCGTGCTCCTAAATCAGTCACAGACTATGGTAAGGAGAGATAATTTTGTGTTTATAGTAGTTTTGGTGATAATATTCTAAAGAAAACATTTCTGGAATGGATTTTAGGTTTGCTGGGTTGAAGAAACTTGGTGTTTTTAGGAGGGTTTTATGTTGATTTAAGGTAAATATTTTGGTAATATTGAAACTGGCAAATTCTTCACAGAAATTAAAACACTTTCAGTAGACCCAGCTACTTATGCTGAACAGCTCTCTCTTAAAACCATTTCTCACATCCATATGACATCTTTTAAAAAGAGGTCTTGACCTACTAATGCAGGTGCTGTTACTTTTGTTAAATGTTCATTGCTGTGCTGCTTTAATATTTCATAATATATAGCTAATGTAGACATAGATGTAGATACTTTTAAAAGGTGCTACAAATTCTGTTATTTACATCACTGCTTACATACATCATATTATATCCATTTTTAAAAAATCTGAGTGTTGATACTACAATTTTGGCTCATGGGGTGACAAATTTTGCGTAGACCCTGTTTTCTATTTAGACCTCTCATTCTACTGATTTCACAGGCAGGTGTTTATTGACAAAGCAACACGCTAATCAGAGTAAGTTTCTTTTGCATTCATCAATCAAGTGTGGGAGTTTAAGACTGCCAGACCTGAAAATTCCATACCTGGTTTCTGGAGGGATATTTACAGAGAGTACTGTTAATCTTTTCCCAACATCCCACCTCAAAAGTCTGGTGATTGTATAAAAGGAATCTAAGAAATTTATAGAATCTCAGTCAATGCATGGAAAAATTTAGTCAGTTGATTACTTTTGTCTTTTGATTCCATGATATTTGTGTTCCTGCCACACAGTTCATGGGAGAGACAAAGGAAAGGGAAGATGGGGAGAAAGTGCTCTCCCCAAAGTCACATGAGCCTGAGATGAAGGCATTGTCCTGGGACATGGAGAATAAACATCCCAGGGAAATCCAGGAGCCCTAGCTGATCTCAGTCCATGTACAAAGGCACCTTTTTCCCCTTGATTCATTTACTTAAGTTATGCATTGCTTGAGCATTACCTGAGTATGAGGTTCTCAGGGAATTTTAGTATGGATATGTGGCAGGCAAAATTTGGACCCCTGGAGAAGATATTATCAAAGAATGGTTCCTTGTAGCTGAAATGTGGTTTTAGCTGCTTAAGAAGCTTATGACTGAAATGGCAGGAAAAGACATTAAAAGCACTTCTGCAAAGTGGTAAATTGCTTTGAATGTTCTCTCTGGAGCTAAATGGGTAAAATATTCATACACAGTATTGCTGATGGGAAGTATCAAAGAGCAGATGATCTTTGGATTTTTGCACACAAAGCTGAGAATATTCATATTCTTATCACTTTTATCGAGACTTTTCCTGCATTCTTTTCAGTGTTTTTCATTGTATTTTTTTAGCTTCATTGAAATATGGCATAATATTTCTGAATAAGAGAACCTTGCAGTTCAGAAGAAATTGATAGTGACCTTTAGAGACTCTTAATGTTAATGCCAGTATAATTCTTTGCATTGCAAATAATTATACCATATGGGCATTTCCTATATCTATATCTATATCTGAGAAGGTAGTAAGAAATTCTGATTTCTTAGGTGTTTAAGCTAAAAGTCTTTCTGGTGGATGTGTGCTTCAAGTGATGTGTTTTCTTTACATCTCTTCATTGATTTAATGTAGTTTTCTAGTATCCTTTAATGTAATTTTATAAGTATCCTTTATTTAAATTCATACATTCAGTATAGAAGCTAAGCATTGGTTTGTATATTATAGGTATTGATAGAGGTCTGGAAGTTTTTTCCTAGCAGAAATGTCAAAAAAGAAAAGTACTACATTAACTGACTAACAGATTTGTCAAAGCAATTTGTGCTTAGCATGTATACCACTGAAGCTTTGTAACAGGAATTACAAATTATTAAGGTGATTAATTTTGAAGTTTAATTCCAGTGAAAATAGAAGTAGAAAATGAATAGAAATACTTATAATCTGCATTTATGTTGTAACTAGAATTTCCATTTGTCTGTTATCAGCATTGGTGAAAAATGTTGATGTTGTAATGAAACCATAACTTATAAAGGATCAGTACTTTCATGTTTTGTTCAACATGTAATATTTGTTCACAGATTTTGCACCATTTTTGAGCAACTCAAGTAAGTGAGGGGACAGTTGTTTAAGCTAACTTTGAAGAACAGGAACACTTGAGAGCTCTATACTAACATTGATTGATCCAGTGTTTTGCTACACGTGTACATAGAAGTTAATTGTAAAAAAAATTAATTTGACAATGTTATTCATCTGATGGCAATTGTTCATTATTCTAGTAATTTCAAAATGTACTTTTCTTCATGAAATCCTACCCATTTGAGGAGTCATGGGGAGTGTGAAATAACCTTCTTACATAAATTATTAGAATATATTAGAATATATTTTTTTACATACCCCCAACCCCCCCAAAAAATTCTCATTCTAGCGTTTTTTTATTGCCTGAACATGGCTTTTTGTTGTAGCAAAACTCTGCAATCAACATAATATAACAACTATTTTCCTAGCACACAAACTAACATTCAGGTGATGGTTTCTTCTGAATAGAGAGCCACAGTTCTATGGCACAAAGTAGAGGCTCCATTGGCTGCTTAGCATTCCTGTTCTCTACATATGCCCTTACATTTAGATATGCCTAGGGGTAGAAATGAGCCTTAGCAATTAGCATTGAAGTGCAAAAAGTATTCAACAGTACTTAAGCACTGATCTGCTGGGGTAAATGTTCACAGGATTTGTAGAAAATTGAATTAGTTTTTTATATACTCTATCTCCCTGTAAGGTGTGTGTTTTATCAGAGTTGATCTATAAAAAGTATCATTTACGTGTTAAAATCTGGGTGTTTTTTCTTCTGTGTTTATTGTTAATGCACACATAAAAAAAGAGACTCAATATGTATAACACAAAGGGTTTTTTTAAGGTTCTGCTCTTCAGGTTTGAAAAATTATTCTTGCTTGAATCTAAGCAGAAGAAATTTCAAGGTGCACTTGCTAGTCTATATTAGTCTTGTTCATGACTGTAAAAATAAGTTATAAAAAGTAATTGTCATTTTTCATATTATTAAATGGTAGCTCAGAAATTATCTTCATTGCTCAATAGACAAGGAAAAAAATGAACTCAGTTTTAATTATTCCTTTTATGCTGAAATATATAGAAAGTTAATACTGATTTTCTTCTGTAGAGATGGCAAAGGTTCTTATGCAGGGTATCTGTAACAATGGTGTAAACCACTAAAACAAGATCAGTAATAAACTCTTGCAGTTATTAAAGGAAAGGATGTTGCTTTTAAGATGTTGCATTTACTATTTAAAACTAATTATGGTAGTGTATATGTAAGATTAAGAAGGTTGATCATTTGATGAATTAAAGTAGAGAATATGTGCTTTTATTTGAAAGCAAGTTTCTCTCCAGAGTCTGAAATATGGGGAACTCAAAAAGTCCAAAAATGCATATGGAAAATATTTACCAAAAATATATATTAAACTTGAAAAAATTTCGGGTGACTTTCTCCTTTAGGAGTTTAGTCAGCTGATCTTAATGGTCTGAAATAAAGAATTCCTTGAAAAAAGAAAGCAGCCAGAAATTGCTTCTAATGCCAGATTTTGACATATAGAAATCTAGGCAGAAAATTGTTTGTTGGCAGCTTTGTAATAAGCAGTACTTATTGTCAACATTTCTATTAACAAATTAGTGATTTCTAACAGTATTATACATCCTTTTGTGTTGACTGTCAAACATCAAGTGATGATTTGTATGTTTGTAACTGAACATGCTTCTGTGCTCTGTGATCTTTTTTTTACAAAGAAAAGGACTAAACTAAAGCAATTACTGATAAATGTTTCTGGTTGGTAAGAAATTTTATATGGATAGTTTTACCTTAAATATTGATCTAAAGCAGAATGTGTTATTTTATTTATTTTGTTTTGTTTAAACATGCCATTGGGCAACATGTAGCTACAACAGTTAACATGAGCCTTGTGTTAACTGACCAGTGTTTTAGCTGTTGCGATTAACAGAATGCACATTATATGAGATGGGAGTACTTTTTAGGTTTGCTGAGACTTCAGGTGACTTTGAGAGAGAATTTCTTGGGTTTTGGGGAGGGTTTATTTGTTTTCCTGTTTGTTTTGTTATTTTGTTTGTTTGCTTGCTTTATAATGTGCTGACTAATAAAGCAAGTAATTATGGCTTTCTTGTTTTCTAATAATTTTGTTCACTTATTTTTGGGGGGATGTTTTGTATGATAGCACAACAGAACCCCACAGCCCAGCTACCAGGCAGACAACAAGAGATTGAAATAAACCGGCAGCAGCGCTACTTCCGCATTCCCTTCATCCGCCCCGCGGACCAGTACAAAGACCCCCAGAACAAGAAGAAGGGGTGGTGGTATGCACACTTCGATGGGCCCTGGATTGCTCGGCAGATGGAGCTCCACCCTGACAAGGCACCCATTCTGCTTGTAGCGGGTTGGTATTGAAACTTCGAGAAGGTTCAGAATTAACAACAAACTTTAGAAAAAGAAGATGAAGTTCCAAGTTCCCCAAGTTGTATCCTCTTTTTTTTTTTTTTTTTTTCATCATCAGTTCTTATCTGGGCAGAATTTGAGGATTTGGGACTGCTGTTGATGGTGACCAAATGTTTCAGAATATTATTAGGACATGTAACTGGTCCTCTGTTTTACTTGTACATGTACTTCAATTTGGGAAGCCAAAGACAGTTTAGGAAATCAAATGGAAAGGGTTCTATTATTGCAGGTCTTGGGATTATTCATTGATCTGGAGACAGTGTCAAGATAATACATCACAATGTATCCAGGAAAGGTCTACTCATTGTTATTCTGTTTTTTAGTTAGCTGTAAAGAATTACAAGCAGTTTGTGTCAAAGCAATTTGTGCGTATATGTTACATTGTCTTTCCATAGCATGGGGCTATTAGAAAACTTATGCTTTTACCCTATTTATGCTACTTAGTATGGGAAAATAGCTTTTAAATCTTAAAAATTTAAAATAAATGTTGCAATGGATAGGTAGACATGTATCTGGTAGTGAAACGTATCCTCCTTTTCTGGAGCATAAGGAACAGGGGAGAAAACACTGGAGAAATGCTGCTTATGCTTCTGGTTTCGAGATTTTGTATTTAACTTAGAGACTGAGGAAAGGCCATAGCCAATTTGTTTCACTTCAGGATTATGCTTTACTAGCAACAAAAGTTTGTTTTCTGCAAATTATTTTAAGTAGAATTCCTTATACCAACTGTTGCTGTGCAGTGCCAAAGCCCATAGCTAAAAGTAGCACTCTGTCGTGACTACCTGTTAAAAATAAGACTAGAATTTAGTTTGTGAGCTACACATATAATTTCACTGGATTGCCTATGTTGGTCCCATTTGGTAAACACTGCTTGTTTTGGGTGGTAGGCTGACAGATTAGCTACTTGATCCAAAGTCTGGAGTTTTTAGTTGCTTTGCTACATTTAACCATAGGTAAAGCACTTCATTGTGAAGTGGCCTGAAACTGAAAGTATATGTAATCTGAATGTGGTTGTCATCCTGTAATGGGTTTCAGAAGAATATATGGAGATGATGATCTTTCAGCTTCTTCCCTTTATTCCTTCCTGCTTGCTGTTTAAGCACAGCTGTGTAAATTGCAGTATCTGATACTAGTTTATTCACATGCTGTTTTAGTGTTCTCTGTGTAACAAAAAAACGGGATACTGAAAAATGCCTGTATCTGAGGACTCCCTCATAATCTCTGAAGTTTACTAGCAAACCAGATCTACAGAGAGGAAATGTAATTAGCAAGGATCTAATTTTTATTGATGGGACCATTGAATGATGTAAAATCTGTTTTCTTTTTCCCTTTACCATTTCAGGTAAGGATGATATGGATATGTGTGAGCTTAACCTTGAAGAGACTGGCTTAACCCGAAAGCGAGGTGCTGAAATTTTACCGAGACAGTTTGAAGAAATTTGGGAACGCTGTGGAGGCATCCAGTATCTCCAAAACGCAATTGCAAGCAGACAAGCTCGCCCCACCTATGCTACGGCGATGCTGCAGAACCTGTTGAAATAACTGGGCGGTCGGCACAGGAGCGCTCCAGATGAGAGCCTTGCCCGCGACACAAAGGGAAGAGCTGCTCTGTGCTGCAGAGGGCCTAAACATTCTGTAATCAGAGTAGAGATGTTTAATATAAAGTGAACAGATTTTATTAATCATGTGGTTTGTTAATTTGTACTTCATGATGTTTAATTTGTGTAGTGAACTTTACTAGGTATGAGGACCCAGTAGAAACTTCAGTCAGTGTAGTTGGCTGCATTTTGTTTATATGTTGCATTTTCTTTAACAGTTTCTGTTATAACTCTTAACACTTTTAAGCAATCTGTCTATACTTGGGTACATATTGCAAAGAACTGCACTGCAACCACCTGTTTGTAAGATTCCTTCTTTAAAACATTGAGTAGCTGGCTTCAAGTGGTGGCCTAGTAAAGAGAATATGCTATTTCTAATAACTGGAATTGTGAGGCCTTAGCTTTGACTTCTGTTATGGAGAAGTTGGAGTGTACTTTTTTATAATCTGAGACATTTTATGTCCTGATTTGCAAACTGGTTAGTGTCTGTATTTAATGATTTTTGTTTTTCCAGAAACTGATGGGAAATCCTCCTGAACTTGAGACCTATAAACCCCTGTTTAATTCATTCTCTGTCTTGGTTTAAGAGAAACGGTTTTCTGTACATTACAAGAAAAGCATTCATATTCATCAAAATAGTATAATATTGGAGGTCCTCAAAAGAATGTACTGCTCTTTAGGGCTTATACCACTTCTCTTACAGATTTTTTTTTCCTTTCTTTTTAGTACAAATCTGCTTTAGACTTTATTTTTCTGACCACATTTCTATTAGCAATTCTTGGACAGTTTGTTTAGCCAGGTAGTGTAATTTCAACATATTACACAAAATTGTCCAAGCTTTGTATCTGAAGGTATATACGATTAAGGATAGCATTAAGGGAAATATGTTCAGCTTTTTGCTGGCAGTATAACTTAACTGAATACTGTGGCCTGAGCCTCAGAAATCCTCTTTATTTTAACTGTAATGAGATATACAAGATCTATAACTTTTGTTAGACTGTGTAAAAAATTGGTCCAATAACATAATGCATCTTAATACTATGTGCTGATGAAATAGCTACAATTTTTAGTGTACTGGAATATCATAGTGATTTGGATGCTGAGCTGTATATTAATCTCCTCTATCGAGTTTCACAGCTTGTAACAGTCCCCTTATTAAGCCATTTGTTTAAGGAGTTTTTGTGGGTGGGAATCATTAATTTCATACAGTTATAAGAAGCATCTCTTTCACTTATGTGAACATTGCTTTATCTTGCTGGCCATTATTTCAACAAATTAAACATGACCATTTGTTACCTCTCTGATAGAAATCCAAAATATAAGTAGCTTGATGTCCAATTACATAGCCTGATTTAAAAATTTTTTTTCCCTTTTTAATTGACAGTTTGCTTACAGTATGAAATAATTTCCACACTCCTTGGAGCATGAAACCTTTTGGAAATGTTCATTTTAAAATGCGTAAATATACTTCATTTAAAAGAGGGGTTATTGTGTAGCACAGAGAAAGCTCCTTGCTGACCTTAGACTGTGGTTGTGTGCCACAGTCTGCTTGTTGCTATAAATGCACTCCTTATGGGAATAATGTGTAGATATTCAAGTGGTATTTAACTCTTTACACACCCACTGCAACAGGGAATCTTAGCTTCTGCTGTAGACCCACTCTATACTTCCTGGTCATGTGATTGCAAATGAGAAAATTATTTTCATTTTACCCAAATTCTTCATTGAAACAGTTGTTTTTGGCCGGAATATGAAAGGAGAAGTGCCTCAGACTGCTGGCTGGAAAGTTGTGTGCAAACCTGTACAGTGTTGCATGAGTTTAAAGGTGCAGCTTATAAAATGTAGATTACTTGTTTAATGTGCTGCTGTATTGGAACCAAAATGTGACAACTTCCAGTCCCCAAACACTTAGCACTGCAAGAAGCTGTGCTCATTCATGTGACCCAAGGAAGAAAAGTCACTGACATGACCTGTGTTTGTTTCTGTCTGGGTTTAGCTGCTTGACTTAGCACATTCCACCTCAGTGTATATATCTCTAAAAATCCATGGATCTTATGAGACTGAATGCTCTAAGCAAAGACCCTCAAATGCTTACATGTGTGTGGGTATATACACACATATGTGCTTAAATATTTTAGTATGAATGTGTGTAAACATACCTGCAGGGAACTTTAAATAAAATTAACTGAATTTTTCCACTCTGTTCCTTCAGTCAAGTCAGGATTTCCTTGACTGGCATTGGAAAGAAAATTTATTCATCAGAATGGGGTGTATGGAAATTTTTCTTTACTAAGTGACTAACAAATATGACCTATCATGAAAATAAAATGGACTTCAAAATAGTGGAAGAGGGTCTGGTGGCTGGACGTCTCAAATGATATGTTCCCACCTCCCAGCATTGCTCCAGAAGTACACCTGATGGAAGCAGAAGATGCATTCCAGAAATCAGGGTATTCTAGTTTGCACATTAGCAGGCTGCTTTTTTTTCCCCCTTTTTTTTTCACTCCACACCAAAAGCAGCTTTTGCTCTTAGTTTTACTTATCTTTTTGTGAAACAAAATTAATTTTTGGTTGGTTTCAGATTATTTTATTTTTTTTACATGTCTGGCAATATTTAACTGCCTACCAATTGTTTCCATGGTCCCTTGTAGTGTGTCAGATAATTTTAGTTGGTTGATTTAGCGAGGAAATATAAAAGGAGGGAAGAGGGTTGATCTTTAGGAATGTAGGATGACCTGATGCCTATCTGATTTTTAATCATAGAGAAAATTATAGAGGTTTTTAAAGCCCAATTGCTTGGTTCTTTGTGTGTTTCATTAAAAAAAAAATCTTCCTACCTGTCAGTGAAACTGTCCATTATAGTTGAGATTGCCTAAAATGCTCCACAAAACAGGATAGGAAAAGAATCACCACAATAAGCTACATTCCTGACTAGGTGACCCAGGAATATTAATTTTCTTGAGAATGCTACTCTGAAGATCCTTCAATACTGACTCGGAAGGTCATTCAATACTTGTCTTTTATCCACTGATGAGATTGTGTTTTTCTTTACCTAGTTGAATCCTCTGGGTTTTTCTTCAAAAAACTTTATTTTAAGTATTTAAATGACCTCTTAATACTGTACTGAAAATTAAAAATAAAAATAAACACATTCCATGTTGAAATCTTACTTGTATCTTCTTACTGTTTTGTCTTTGAAGAGTTGAAGCATAAGGGTTAATGAAGTTATGAGAAACATAAAAATATTCCTTTGCTGGTTCTGTCTGCTGCTTTTCTGTGAGATATTTTTGTTGCTTAAACCTATTTTTAAAGCTTTATTCTAGTAAAAATTTATTTTCTAAGGTAAGTGCTCCTCCAAAATAACATTCTCATATTAGAAAGTTCTGATTTTGTTATCTTAAATCTCATACTTCATTTCTCAGTATTTATTGAAATAAGTATCTTTTTGCTTTCAATACTTTTTTTTTTTTTAACATTTATTGCTATCACTTCCAATATGTCTAACATTTGCTATGCTATGTACTCTGCATCCTTTTAATTTTAGATTGTGTCAGTCAGTGACTGGTGACACCAACTCTGCTGCTTGGAATGTGTGTGCTGTGGGGGAAGCTTTATGTTTGGGATGGAGATGTGGTATTGCTTTTGCGGGGGTTTTGTTTGTTTGTGTTTCTCTTAGAGTCTCGGGGAACTTTCTCATCTTAAGGGCCAAATCACAGTGATAATTTTTTTTTTAAAATTTAAATAGATTCAAACAACTCAGACTTTATCTAGGAAATGTAATTTTGCTTCAGTATCCTTATGGCTTTTATACAAATTGTATAAAACTGTTACCAACTATAACTCTACATCAGTTTTAAAGTAACATGATGAACTTTAGTGCAATATTAGGCATCACTTCAATTCCCTGTGACATTTTCAAGTAAATAATTTTATTATGTTTTATTGAAATACAAAAGGTTTACGTCAGCAAATATATTTGGTAATTAATAGTTGAGAGTGATAAATACAATCATGAATAATCATTATTAAAATACACATTTTAAAATTACTTATTTTTTTAATCTGGCTAATGATAACTAGTAGAAGTTGGAATATGCTAAACACATACAAAAATACATTTGTAATGGAAAAAAATGGAATGCTATCAGCATTCTTAATGCATTCTTAGCTTACATGAGCAATAGTGAAAAGCTAGCATTTGTAGGCAAGGATGACTTCCAGTACCTTGCAAAAGTACTTTTAAAGTAATTTTATTCTGAAGTGTTACTGTGTAAAAACACATCTTAGGTTTCTTCTTTATTTTTCTTTCCTACTTAAATAAAGTAAGTAAAAACACTATTTCAGCTGTAGAAACTCCTTGGTGCACTGCCTTCATCCGTACGCAGTCACCAGTTCCGGTGGTTTTGCAGGCAAGCCCGTGCAGTTGTTGGGAATTCGTAAACAGTTTGTTTGAGTGGACTTGAAAAGGGAAACCAAAGTTCAATCTTTGCTGTGGTAACTGCACGGCACGAAGTAAGAATTGTCACCAAAGTCAGCTGCTGTCCTGGATACACGGAAGTTTCACATCTGGATGAGGAGTTGTCATCCAGGATAGTCATGAACTTTGTAGAGGCTCAGTTTGAGCTGTAAGTACGACTTCTGGTGTGCACCAAGCAGCAAACCAGTGTCTGAATACAGCACTGGTGCAGAATATAAATAGAGATACATACACAAGAAAAAGATACTCAAGGTAAAATAATGCTCCTACTTCAATCAGGACTGTGGATTCATAGTGCGTAAATTAATAAGCCTACAAAATACTTAATGGCCACCTGTTGTCTGATTGGATTTCTCCTACAAAAACTAGCAGTATTGTCTCAAAATTATTTGTGTGGATACTGACTCTAAAGTGTAGGTTCTCATGTGCAATTCTAATTTACTCACCACCAGGAGGGTGCTTGTGAATACAAATCTCATGTTCTGAAAAGATGAAACTCCATATATTGTACCTCAGCAAAAAGTCTTAGGATAACCTGATAGTTTCACTGTCACCAGAATTAAACAGTTAAGTGAATATGTACATATGTAAAAATGATGTCTTTATTAACAGAAAAATAGGAATCTGATGTTCATAGCAACCCTTGAAAAATTGAATCCAACTTCTGTGTGAGCATTCAGGGAGGGAATGAAGAAGTTCCCAAATGCTTTTAATGTGGCCTTTGGTCAATGACAGCTCTAATTTCCATTCACTATTTGCATCAGTGTGTGTAAGGAAGTTTAATAAAGGGGTATAGAAATGCACTGAACCTCCACTGACATTTTTACCAGAATGGTTGTAACATACAATGTTGAAAAATGTCACATCTCAGCAAAATCTGTTTCTAGCACTCAGCTCTTAAATAAAACAGTTAAGATGTGTAAGCACCAGAAGCTTAATGCATGCATCTTAATAGTGGGAACTTCCTACCAGGCATTTTAGACATGCTCAAAAGCTGCTCAACTTGGTAATTTGTTTTCCTTCAGTAAAACTAATTTTTAATGTGCATTGATTTTAGAGCCAAAATACTGTATCTTTAGGAATCCTTTATTTTTTTTTTTCATACTCATCCCGAAGTTCAATCTTGAATAATGCAGACCTTCTTTCTTGAATGCCTATAAGAGAAAGTCCCATAAGACATTTGAAAAGTATTCTTGAATTTGAAAGTGTAGTATTTATCTAATAGCTAATAGGCAAGGTGACACTAAAATCTGATAATTGTAGTTCATCGTAATAATCGAGCTTCGAGAAGAGAAGGCTTCAGTGAGACCTGCTAGTGGCCTTTCAGTACCTAAAGGGGGCCCAAGAAGGAGGGAGAGAGACTTTTTGCAAGGGCAGGGAGTGATAGGACTAGAGGGAATGGCATTAAAGTGATAGAGATTTAGATTAGATGTAAGGAGGGAATTCTTAACTGTAAGGGTGGTGAGGCACTGGAAGAGATTGCCCAAAGAAGTTGTGGATGCACCATCCCTGGAGATGTTAAAGGTTGTTAGTTCGTGAGTGACTAATTGTGTAAAACTCCACTCAATCAAAATCCCCTCGGATAAATAAGTTTTGCAATAATTTTCCATGCAGTCATTCTATAACTAAACTGGAAACATTTTTCATATTTGGGAAGGGTTTGAAAGGTATTTTAACTTCTACTGGAACTTTACACCTATTTTCATATATGCCTTCATAAATACAGAGCTGTACTTACTCTAGATAATATGTCCTAAAAAGCTGTCACTGCTGTCATTACATATTGCAAACCAGAATTTAAATACTGAATTTTCAATTTGGCCTACAAGTTCCAGAGAGCCACATCCTGAAAATTCAGTTCAAGTGCCATATTCAATTTAAAAAAATTTAGCCCTGAAGGAGTTTTCTAGACTGAGAAATCAAAGTACTCCTCTTAGTTTCAGCTAATGAAAGGTGTTCTACCTTTATTTTCTTCTGCCACTGACATTTTTCAAATAATTAAAAACATGTTGAGTCTAAGGGTGATGTAAACATTCACTGTGAACTTGAGTAACAGTGAAAAATAGCCACCTAGTTTTTTTAAACCCATTTCAATTTTGTGGTTGCTGGATTTCTCACTAAATTAATTTACTTAACTAGATCTTGAGAAGAGCTTTGTCAATGTGCTTTTGGCAATTCAAATGTGGTCTAGATGACACAGACTGTGTTTTCTTTCACAGATGTGCCATTTTATTACTTTAATAAAATATTAATTATTTTCGAAGTAGAAACTTCAAGTAGTTTAGCTATTATGAAAGTTTATTGGTCTACAATTGCCCACAGGCACATTTCTTTTAAGGTGGGTGTAAAATACTAATTGCAAACATCTGTGCTCATGCTTTTATGACCAGTGAAGTGAGTTCATTCTTGAGCTTTTCCAAACTGCTACTCCCTGCTGCTTTGTCCATCTCTATCTTTGCATTCCAGTCCCCCCATTTTCAGCTCAGTCTGTAACTGTACTTGAAGAGACCAGACCTGGGTATGATGAAGATCAGTGGTAATAAATCTTTCTATATGGTATCTTTGCTTGTTCCTTTATTTACATAGCAACAAACATAAGATTCATGTAGTTGGTATTCTGTCTTCCAAAATGTCCAGCTAGTGCCAAGAGCAGTCCTGCACTGATATTCCCCACAATAACAATGGGTGCTAACAGCTATAGCAAAACCTTTTTATTCCTAATTGGGCTGTAATTCAGAAAAATGAAAAATGGCAAAATAAAAGCTTTTTTTTTGTACCTATCAAGAGGACATACTCAGATTCATCAGAAACAGTCTGCCAGTTTTAGAGGAAGTTTTACTGAGCTTTTCTCCTTTCTGTCTTTATTTCCCCCACAAAGATACAAGGGGTTTCAAGTAGCAAAACTTGAAATAATACTTGAGATATTAGCATATTTGATTATGCTCAAATTAGATTTCCTACTTGTCAAACTCTATGTAGCTTAACCAAACGGAGTGATCTGAGATTTTAAGTGAGCTAGTACTGCTATTTAAACCTTTTCTTTGGATTCCATTTTGTGTTAATTTGCCATTTCAGGTATTTCTTCTTCCTTCACATCTTGCAGTGACTGCCACATTAGCACATGGTTATACAAAATAGAACTTTGTTGCATAAAAGCATTTAAGAAGAAAATGTAGTTGTCATATCAAGCGTCAAAAAAATCTGAGCTTTTCTTTGTATGGAGTTACTACAAAGAGGCTCCCTGGTGACATAAACAATGGGACAAGACAGATTTTTAAGGTTCTTGAAAATAGTCACAAACCTTGGTTTTGTCTGGCTGATGCTGGAAACGAAGAATTCCAGACACTAACTTGTCAGTCTTGGTTTTGTAAACTCATCTGGTGACCTACAAGAGTAAAAAAACCAAACCACTAATTATTTCTCTAAATGACTAAAACCACTCAGCTAGACAGACTGCCAGAGCCATGCAAGAGAGCTGTAAGAAAAGCAGTTCTAGAGTGCTGTTATGAAACCTACACTGCAATGAATGCATTAGTATTTTCAGTTCTGAAATTGCCAAGCAAGAGAGTAGCTTCAAGTTTGATTTAGTTGTGGAGTTAATAGATGAAGGTGGACCTGTTATTTCAGGTGGGGCTGTTTGTTGGGGGATGAGAAAGGGATTTCCATGCAGTTTACCTCCAGGCTGAATTGTGTTTTCAAGTTCATGTAATGCTTCGTGATCAAGGATCTCTGAGGAACTGAGACAAGCACTTACACTGCAAGCCGTGTGACAAAAGCTAGATAGGGATTCATCGTGTTCGAAAGCAGGATTAATCCTTACAGCATTTTCTGAATGGCAGCTGCTGAGAGTAGGACTTCTAAAATGCAGAACATTTTTGTTTAGGTAAGATTTTAAATTGCAAAAGAAACAAAAGGAATATTTTGAAATGTGAAGGAAAGGATTGTGAGTGGCTTACTGCAAATTAGAGTTTCTTTTGCATTTTCTTCTTATCTTAATTATTAAAATGATGAAAAGAAAACCAAGGCTTCCTAAGCCAAGAATGAGAGGTTTAAAAGTGAAGGGTTGTGTGGGTTCTGGACCAAATTTTGCACAGCGCTGTCCTTGGTAAAGCTGGTGTCTACGTACAGGGCATCTAAAACAAGGAAAGGAAGAGAAAAAATGTACAGAACTTCAAGGCAAAAAGTACTGAGTATCTTAAACAAAAAAAAAAAAAAAAAAAAAGAGGAAAATCTGCAATGTAATATAGACTCATTATCTCCACTACAAATAATTATGTGTCTCCATGAAAATAATGTGATTGATCATATGGAAAGATAATATTTTTACATTCAAGAGTGATTTTTAAATGAAAAGACACTGACATATTCCTTCATGACCTACAAATTTTAAGGAAATCATGCATTTTAAATATCTCTGACAAATTTCTAACCCCACAGGTAACATTTGTGGTTTAGAACTTTAGAAGTTCAGGTATGTTTTAAGATAATGTCTGAACACAAGTTTGAAGCTTATATTCTGGTGATTTCACTCTGGGGAGTAAGGTCTGAAATGAGAGTTCTACTACAAAAAGCAGAACTCTACTCCTCCTGTAACAAGGGGAAAGTGAATTTACGTGGAGCACAAGGGCAAATAGTAGGCCATAATTTTCTCTCTGACAGTACAAGTTTGCACAAGCTGTCAGTCTGACACTAGTAGGAATTTGTGACTTGCTATACTTCACAAAAAATTTCATGTATTGTTTTTAGTACTTTTATAATTCATCATGATGGTTTGGTTAAACCTGTGCATTCAGGGTTTTTCTGGATGGGGAAAGTTTTTTTTTCTTGGAGGAGTAGGTCAGACCCCTTGCTACCTCAGCAAAGTTTTGAAGAGGACCTTTCTAGGTCAAAGGCTGATTTCCAGTACTAAATGCTGCAGCTGCTCTATTGTGACTCTGCAAGTCAGGAATTTGGCAGTAACTGTGGTGAATTCAATATAATTCCTCTGGTGCCCATTGAAGAAAATTAATTTTGGTTGTTGGGTTGTTACAGTGAATAATTTGGATAATTTGTCCAGTGGTCTTAATTTTTGATGTTAATCCTAAGTAAAGTAAAAGATGTATTGTTATTCTAGTTAAAGTATTGAAAGAAAATAAGCAAATGCAAGAATTGTGACTTGCTTCTCACTCATGTACATGGCTGGTCAGCTACTGTGTGCCAGTCAAGTATACAGTTTCAAATAATGCTCTGAATTGTCTAGTCTTACAACAAGAAGGAACTTGATACTTTGGAAAAGGGAGTGAATATGTTCAAGTACTGTGTAGTTCTCAGTATTGACTTAAGATAATTTCATTTAAAATCCTTAAGAAATATATTTGCAGTAAGGAAGAGCTGCTAATCTTCAAGTCTATCCCAGAAATCCCTGAAAGCAGCTTCAGCCTTCATGTGCTTTATCAGGTGGTCTGGAATCACAGTCTGTATGTAAAAAGATTTCCTTTTTAATATATCTTAGAAAAATGTAACTTCTTAACATGCTACCCTGTAATCAGTAGCAAAACTGTGAATATGTTATTTCATTTTTCCAAAATGTGTTTGGAAATCTGAAATGAATGCATGCCTTTGTGTGTGTCATCACTGCCAATGATGGTGAATTTCTAATAAATTTCTGAAGCATCTTTAAAAATAGCTAGATCACAATGTTCTGTGTATACAAACAGGCAGAAATGGATTTATCCATGGTGAGACTATTTATACTTCAGAAGGGTATTTGCAGTGTGACTTACAGCATCTGAATGTCGAGCTTTTGGCTGATTAGCGTGGTTTATGGGGCTGTTAACAGAATTCATCAATCCATTTACCTGCAGACAGCTCCTCTTCCTGGCACCAGCTCACATTTGCCACCGTTGACACAGAGCTGGGGCTGCAGCTCGCACAGGCTCCGGCAGGGCAGCCCATCCTGGCTGGCATAGCCAGGCTTGCACAGGCAGTCGGCCTCTTTTGTCCACTCGTTCAGTACGCACTCGGAAAACTTGTCGCAAGCCATGAATTTGCAGGGGTCTGCCTGATCAGCTGTAAAGGATGGGTAAATCATTAACTGAAGCATTGCCCCAGAGGGCCTTGGCAGGGCTTGTGGCAGCCAGAGAAAACAGCTCGTGTTTACTGGCCTGCCACTCGGGCGTGCTGATGGGAGGATGTTGTCCAGCATGGAAGGACACACAGCCTCTTCCTGTACAGGACACAGCCAGTTCATGTTGACATCTGCACTAATTTACCCCATCTCTGCTAAGCACTGAGTTTATTTTCATCTCACTGACAAGGATTTTCACATTTGGATGATTTTACCCTGTTTTTGCTGCGAGTGCTATCATCATACTCATGGATCCTGTGCTACAGCCTTATGTGAGAGAAATAATTTCAACTCTAATTATGTGTTCTTAAACACATAATTTAGGACTGAGGAATGGAATTAGATTATTTAATATTGCACAATACTAAGACCTGCAATGTAGAAATGCTGTCATATTCCAAAGAATATGCTTACAGGCTTTGTAGTGTTAGGTTTTGTGATGGGTGGGGTTTTTTTGTTTGCCTGGTATTTTTTTGTTTGTGCTGTTGTTGTTGTTTTGGGCTTTGTTTGTTTTTTGGTGTTTTTTGGTTTTTTTTTTTGGGTAAGGTTTTTTGTGTTGTGGTATGTTAACATTGGAAAAGCCCGCTTGGTTTTTTGTTTTGTTTTTTAAATATTAGTGAGGGATACCTCTGTGAGATTAAGGAAAAAGGACCCTGCTGATGTTCATGGGAAGGCCCAAATCAGAGACAGCTGTTACACAAGTCTGCTTCTCCTTTCCCATTCTCTGCCAACCCAACTTGTACTGATGGGGTGATGAGGAGGAGGGCTGCATCCACCTGTCCTGTCTCATGGACTCTGCTTCCTGTGTACCATGGGCAAAAACCTTAGAAAGCAAAAAGTGAGAAGTATATCAGGGGATACAAATCTTGTTCATGCTATCAAACAGCCCCAGTAACATGTATGAATCCAGAAAGGAAAAGGAAAAAAAAGTAGATGAAATTAGGAAAAGAGAGCAGACAAGGAAATGAGAGCAGATATACAGGTATGAGCTGGGCTCTGTGGCCCTTTACAATTATGTAGTTTAAAGGGAAGGTTTGTACTGGATATTGCAGCTTGCAGCTGGGATGAGAGTTTTCTTCTGCAGCCATTCATGGTCTATATACCAGATGCTCAGTAATACTAATTTAAATGAAAAATGAGGATTGCATTTGTTATAGGAGTACTGGAAATCTCAGACACACACTGGGATATGTTTCAGTGGTAGAAATGAATCCATCAGGGCTGTTCACTTATGATCCCTTGATAATTTTATGGCTGTTTCCTGTTTTGAATTCTCAGCTAGTGGGTTTTAGTGTGCACCCTTTGCTATATGCAATGTGCATGTTGGCTTGACATGTCCTTTGCTCCTGGACTGGGAGGGTGAGCACATGGAAACTCCAACAACAAGGTAGAGCTTGGCTCGAGCATTTGGCTGGGATGAGTTCTTGTGATAATCTTTCATCTTCCTTAACACACACGTGCATACGTTCTGTTTTCACAGAAATCAATTATTAATGAAAAATTTTTAAAATCAATTATAAAATAATTATTAGTTATTAATTATTAAGTCCCAATTAAATATTTAGTGCAGGTATTTTAAAAAGTTCTTCTTTATAGTATTATTTATGACCAGTACAGTCAGCCCTTTGCAGCTGCTGACTCTTGATATAGATTTTGGACTGTCAGTTCCCATCCATGTTTCACTTTGGTAGAACATCACTACCACTAGATGGCTCCCAGTTTCACAACAAAGAGGAATTTGCTATTACCTTAACTTGAAACACAGGTTGGGGTTTATTTTTTTGTTTGTTTTCTGAAATTAAAATGCATCAGGCTTTGACACACCTGTACTGGAATACAGTGTCTTTGTGAACACAATTTCTTCTATTTTGGTTCTATACTACTTTGTAAGCCTTGAAAAACAGTTCTCTCCACAAACTCTCTGTAATGAACTCTCTGTTTTCTTGGATTAATGTTGAAATACCACATCAGTAAAGCATATCAGATGAAGATGAAAGATTTAAATTTTTTTCTGAATTTGCATTTTAGGATCTTTCTTATTTTAATTTTTATTTAATGAAAATTTATTACTAAAGCAAGGAACATATGGCAGCCCAAAGTTCACTCTTTAACTAATTTGATACTTTATTCATCAAACATCAGTTTATCATGGTTTATTTGAAGGGTAGAATACTGTGATTTTGTTAGTTTTCTTTACCACAAGCTACCTCTGCTTTTAGTGGCCACAAAGACATATGTAAAATGAAAACTGTTTAGAAACTGAATTGTGAATGGATTTTTGTTCCAGAATTGTCATAGATCTGTACATAAAAAGACAGCTTAACCAAAATTCCTTGAGGCATCTGCATAGCTTTGCTATTGTTCTTCTCCATAACAATGAAATTAAATTCAACCCTGAAATAAGTACCAGAGCCTGAAAATAGATTCAGGCTTCAATATTATAAAATAGTGTAGTTTTTGAAAACACTAAGTTTTGGACATAAGAATAGTGTCCAGATATGTAGTTACTGAGTTTCTACTGTTTAGCAAAGACTATAAACTTATTTGAAAGATATAAATCCAGAGGGATTCTAGAATTACAAATCTACGGAGTACTACATAAAATCATGCCCAATTACTGAGTGTCTGTAGAATCCAATTATTCCTACACCTTGTCTCCTTTTGTTTTGAATGCTGTATCCCTTTAAAAAAAGATCTAATGATGCTCTAAACCATGGTTTGCTTACAACATTGCAATAATCATCAGAAATTATGTTTCCATTCTCCAGTGGAAGACCTGCAAACTGCACATGAGCATTTCTTATATCTGTCTTCACCCAGTACTTATTCTAGAGATCACTCTATTTGTCTCTGAAAAGCAGCTGGTGAACATGCACAGCCCGACAGCTCCACCCAGATTTTCATTACAGCATGAAAATACATCTGCAGAGAATTTGCAACATCTTTTTTTTTGTCTTATTACCCCCTATCACTGGGAGTATATTGCTAATGTGGTTGTTTCCAAGACAGTCATACTTCTGAAGCTGTAACAGTCTGAAAAAAGATTGATTAGTTTTGACTTAGCACATACATTAGTAATGCAATCTTACCTGGCTCAATATCCAGGGAATAGCTGTCAATCTCCAAATTGAGGTGCTGGGCTGCAGCATCACAGAAATCCTCCAAAACACAGTGTACTGCTTCTGTAATATTGTATGGCACTGTCTTGGCAAATTTCATTTTGCTGTTCACAATCACACTTCCGTTCCTGAAGTTGAGAATTTCCAAGTGCTTAAAACCTGTGAGGTTGGACTGAAGGTATGGAAGTAACTGCAAAACAGAAATTTGCCTTTATTTTAACTTATTGTCAGTATCTACCTGCTATTAATTTCTCTTATACTCAATTTTCATTATCAAGTACACACATCACAGATTTATTTCCCTGAGTTTAATACAATTGTTAAGCTCCATGAACAAATTAACTTTTCTGTTTAGCAGTATCTTCTTCTGGATTTCTGCTCTTTTCTCAATAATGTATTGAGATGGATGGGCAGCAATTTCCCCTGTAATGAAATGCATAGCAGCTGGGAAGTTTATTCATCTGGAAGAGAAAAAAATTACCTCACTCAAAAGCCAACTTTAATTATTTTCAAACATTCAATCCAGGCAGGTTAGGGCATAGTATAATAGGCATGTTATAGCTGAGCTGACCTGTGCCCTATTGTACCAACAGAAAAAATCCATATCTAATCACAGTCTATGCTATGATATATTTTTAAAAGCCTATTTTTAAATGCAGCAAGCAGACACAAGTCTCAGATATAATCAGCACTGCTATACTGTTGACGTGGATCTAAGAAAAAGCCAAATAAATTACATACTAGGCATATATCTGTGTTCTCTTGATCAAGTAAAATCTTTCATCACTGACTTCATAAGCTCTGTCTTCAGACTCTAAGTGCATCCCAGGCTTATGGATCCTTTAAAATACAGCTTATCAGACTGAACTCTAGTAGGGTTTAGTATTGTTAAAATACTGTGCACTTCAGTGTATTCCTTTAAACTGCACCCAGCTACCCCACATGCCGTTCAAGCTGATTTTCACCCACCAGCTGCATGAACTGTTGCTCCAGCGCTTTGTACTCTGTCGAGCTCCTGTTGAAGAGGTCATCAGAGAAGTGCATGTTGGTTACCCTCAGGCTGAAGAAAACCACGAGCTCTTTGCCTTTGGCTGCAGTGGTCATGGAGCTGGTAGTCACATACTTGAGCACGGGCGCTGGGGTGGTTTCTGCAGGCTCTGTGGTCAGCACGGGGATGTAGCCGCTGCCCTGCTCCCCCTCGTCCAGCGCGGCCGTGCTCGCCGCGCCCACCTGATCCAGCTCGGCAGCGATGTCCTGCACGCCCATCCCGGTGACATCTGCAGGAACGACCTCAGGGGCTGGAGCTGAGGAGCCTGGTAACTCAAGGGACTGCTCGATGATCTCAGAGGGGCTGTAGGATGGGCTGGTGGCTGCAGGCAGCGGTGCTACTGATGGCAGCACATCTGTACTGACAGCTCCAGGCTGCGCGGTAGAGACATCACTTGGACCAGTAAAGAAAGGCAACCCTTCATAAGTGCTGGCTGTAACAAAAATGTCATCACCTGATGATTCTGGTTCTTCCATGATCTTAACTGCTGCAGAAAACATGATAAAACCAAATTAGCTATGCTTAAAAGCAAGCATAAAAAGCATCAAGCATGGAAAATCCCGCTGAAACATTTTTAACAATAAATTTAACTTTATCTAAATATGAAAATGTTAATGCCAACACCAAGAAAGTCTACTGGAACAAAATACCTCATACACCTGTTTGAGTGATGGGATTTCTGCAGGTTCTGTGTTTAATAGTTATGCTTGGCAAGTCTTTCCTGAACTCTACAGCACATTCTTGTTCTGAAGGTACATAATTGCACTGTCAGTTTACATTGTCTGAAAGGGAAGATTGGAGCTTTGAGCTCTCTGCTCGAAACACTTGCATGCCAGAGTAATTCTGATTCCTTCTGTGAAAAGTTAAAGCTATTATTTGGCAGTAATCATAAAATGTGATTACAAAAACAATGCAGCCCTTCTAGATGCAAACTGTGTCAATTTACCCAAAAGACAACAGCAGCAATGAAAAAATATTCAAACTTTAAGAAGCAAAAATATTCAAACCTTAAGAAACCTTATTACACCTGAAGCAGAATTTTTATGATATTCCCATTGGGGCTTGGCATGGATCTAGGATATGTGATAACTGTACCTGAAATCCAGATCTAAAGTGTCAGTGACTCTCTGAATCTGGCTTGCAGCTACCTGGCAACAATGACTTCACAATAAATGACGTCCTCCACCAAGCCACCTGCCCAAACTGGTGCCTTTGTCCTTTTCCAGTGATATAGAATTCTTCACGTGGAACTTTTAGCAGCACCCTTCAGGCAAAATCACTTATCAGCAGTAAGGAAATAAATTTTTCTCTCTTCCTTTCCCTATACCCTAATTTCCTCCCAGTGGCCATTGAAAATATGAGAGGAGAGCAAAGTTTTGCATTGGAAATTTCCTTGACTGAATGAGGTGGCAATTGTCCTGCCACCTCATTTCAACAAAAGCTTCAGATGCTCTTCTCTTGCCACGTCCTCCTGTTTCCTGTATGATTAAGGATATGGACAGATTACAAAAGCAAAGCCTAGTGATGTTCTCTGTTTACAAAGCTCTTGCTATTACTTGTTATGCTGATAAGGAGTGAGAGTCACTTATCAGTTAAGAGAACTCAGAACAGCTTTGCTAGCATTAGTGCCTGAGGCATTAATGCAGGATGATCTACTGATGGGATGAGCCTGCAGCTCCACAGACATCTCTCAGCACGAGAGCACACACTGGAGCACACACCATTGTGATGGCATTTGTTAGGCAGATTATATTTTAGAAAGATAACTACAGAAGAAAGATACACTGGCTTTGAAATTGCAGCAAATTTGAAGCAGAAATACACAGCCATATATATATTGCATGCCTGGCATATAGCTGTGTATATATATACATATGTCTATACATAGATTATAATGGTCTTCTGGCATCCTCTTATTACAAGCAAAGTAACTTAAAAGGCCTTGAGGGCATACCAAGGTGATCTCTGAGCATGTATCACCTGTTTTCATAAACTGCCAGTTCTCAGCAATCACTGTGTCTCCAGCTGAAAGAGACAGACAGCAAGTGACCCAACAGTTTGTGTTGTTAGTAAATGGGCTCACATCAAGGGCTGCTGGGCACCTACTGTGGCACAGCACCAGTCCCAAACCCAGGGACGTGTTCTTTGTCTAACAGGTGTCGTATTACTGCTGCAAGACTTGCCTACTCAAGTGACAGGTTGAAATCAGCAGTACATTGATTTGCAGCTGGTTTTTCCAAGGTTTTCCTCTGCCTACACAAGGCTTCAATAAAATTAAATCCTAAGAAGTTAGGAACTATGGATGAAACAGAGAAGACGAAGACATTTCATAGAATCAAAGAATGGTCTGGGTTGGAAAGGAACTAAACATTATCTAATCCAACCCCCCTGTCATGGGGAGGGACACCTTCCACTACACCAGCTTGCTCAAGGCTACATCTGTCCTGGTCTTGAACTTCTAGGGATGGGGCATTCAAACTTGCCTGGGTAACCTGTTCCAGTGCCTCATCACCCTCACAGTAAAGAATTTCTTCCTAATATCTAACCTAAATCTACATACTTTCTGTTTAAAGCCATTCTCCCTTGTCCTGTCTCTACACGATTTTGTAAAAGATCCCTGTCCAACTTTCTTGTACACCTCCTTTAGGTACTGGAATGTACAGTAGGGCTTTCCCCAGAGCTTTCTCTTCTCTAGACTCAAAAAGCCCAGCTCTCTCAGCCTAAGTCCATAGGAGAGGGGCTTCTGCCCTCTGACCATCTTCATGGCCCTCCTCTAGACTCCCTGGTCCTTTTTGTGTTGAGGAGGGGAGCCAGAGCTGAACTACTCCAGGTGCGTTGTGACAAGAGTGGAGCTCAGAACTGATTCACCTCCCTTGACCTGCTAGCCAGTAAAATGAAAAACAAAATCCCAACCCTTTGCATTTAAAATGTTGGGTTTATATATAACATCAATATATATTGATTTTCAGGCTAGATGTAAAGAAGACACTTTTTTTTATTATGAGATTGGTGAAACACTGCAACATGTTGCCCAGAGAGGCAGTGGATGCTGCATCTCTGGAAATGTTGAAGGTCAGATTGAATGGGACTCTGAGCAACCTAATCTAGCTGAAGATGTTCCTGTTTATTGTAAAGGGGTTAAACTAGATGGCCTTTAAAGGTCCCTCCCAATCAAGCTTATTCTATGAATCTGTGAATCCATATGCAGATAAAAATATGTATAAAATTTTGCAACAGAACACAAAATACACTTACGTTGTTCATCACAAAGGAATTATTTGTAAAAACTTCACCAATTTGCTTTGTAGATGAGATTTTCACATCAGAAGACAATTATGTTATGAAACCTCTATAAGTACAAACTCGGAAGATTTAGACACTCAATCTCAGCATATTTCATTTCAGCATAAAGTTTAGTTTATAGAACTATCATTCAGGTGTAAGGAATCCACAGAGGGCACAAAATAAGTCAATGAAATCAAATATACTCCCAGAGTAACCACACTGAAGGTTAAACAATACAATGGAATTAAAAGCTGATGTCTGCAATAAAAACTGCAACTCCATTTTCAGCCACCTCTTATCCTCCCACAAAGTTGTTCACTGAACTCTCCAGACATTTTTTTGTTCTGAATAGCCAAGGCCGGACAGTATTGTACCGAGAGCATTATAATGAAAATTAAACACCCATTGGCAAAAGTGTGAAAACACTAAATTAAGAGGCAATTTCCTGTGCCCATGCTATATTAAATCTTTGTAAAAGGAGTTGTCCATGTAGGCATTTATCCCCTGCTGAGGGAACGAAATACATAGATTTGACTTATCAAAAAAAAATCAACTGCCATTTCAGCAACTTTATTTTACGTATCTGATTAGTTGGTCCTCATATTTTTTTAAATGAGGGAAACCCTTCTAATTGACCATGAATAAGGAGTAATTGTTAGGGAAAGGTCAAATTGTCATGAGACATTTTCCTAGTGGGTTAGCATTAATGAGCAGACCCAGAATGTTATACTTTAAGAGGTCCTGGCATTTCCTTTCATTCATGAGCATAATAAGCACTGACATACTTTCCAAGTCCACTAGTGGGTATTCTACACATGTTCTGCGTATGAAAGTTACAGTGCTACAATATCTATGTATATATCTGCATACTTGCTGGCTGAAATAAATAACCAAAGAAGGGAAAAGTGTGCAGTTAAGAGATTGGTTCATAATACAGAGTAAGAATCACCTTGTGTGCACTCTGCTGATGCCAATACCAGATGGATACAGAAGGTAACTGCATTCAAATTTACATATTTTGTTGGTGCCTGAAATGTCACTAAATCCCTGGACACAGGACTGCTGCGTACAGACAAACTGCTGAATTTATGTTTGAGGCCTTTAATTTTTAACTAGTGCACAAGTAATATGAGGATTAAGAGAATTAAGAGAAGAGGATCATTAACCTAATGTGTCACAATGAGTGTCTCCCAACACATGATTACTGATTACATTCATCTTTCTAACTGCAAAGCCAAACCAAAAGAGTCCCAATGATCTAAGACTGTCATTCTGTCTGTCTGTTTGGACCCTCCAGAAATGAGGTTCAGTATCCACTAAATCCATAGAACTCTTTTCCCACTGACTCCAGAGAACCTGAGTTCACCCTCTGCCCTCCATCTTCCAGTCCTAAAAACTCTTTTCTCTATTAATCTTTTTCCTTAGCATTCACATTGGAGTCTTTGTCTAGTCTAACTTTTCACAGGACAGCCTGAGAGCACAGCTCTAGCTCTGCTACTCACTCCACTACTGTGGTGTTCTGTGTGACTTACAGAAGCCTTCATCTTATTTTGAAAATTTCCATACCTTGCAGCTGTGCTTTATTATCAACGTTCTCAGCCTCCAAGATAAATGTCATTCTCACATGATGTCGCAAGAAGAGTATTTTCTGCCTTAATAAAGATATTTTCTATCTTAATAAAATACTGCTTAGTAATGGTAATCTCTCATTATTCTCAGGACTATTCACTTCTGCCTGACTCTGAAAACTTAAGGAGTAAGATAAAATTTGTGAAATCTAAGACCTGAAAATCTAAACTGCTACAGAATTCAGGGTATTGGGTAACCAAAGCTATCTCCACATGGATATCAAGGCCAACCTTCTGTTCAGTACCAGACAACCCTGTCTTACTGACTTTCCTGCTTAGCTAAGTAATTTGTGAAGGGCCACGGACTGTATGCTTGATTTGGGATGTTCTATGACATTGCTGTCATCTCACTGGGATCTTTACCATGAACTCTTTTTGGGAGGTCAGTAGTATTATTTACTTCTGCAATGAATGAGGAAATAAAAAGCAAAGAACTCTTCACTTGTTCCAATGCATAAAGATTAAGAGCAAACCATTAAAAAAAAGCCAAGCCCTGCCTGCTTTTATTGCTCTGCACCTTTTCCCTCACAGTAGCCAAGTCTGCCTGAGAGCAGCAGAATGATGCAGCTCACTAAGTCTGACTGTCCATAAACATTTCATTGGTGCAAATCAGCCAGTCTTACTCAACTCACTCAAAATTTTCAGTACAGGTGAAGAATTCTCTTTATGTAATGCTGGAGGATCAGTATTTTTATTGATCCATCTGTTCTTGGGAAATGGAAGCTCCCCTAGACTTTATGGAAGTCAGTCTGTTGCAGAAGGGAGTCACATCTGCCTTTAACAATTCCCTATTTGGTCACTGTACCTGTAAAAGCCCTCTGAAATATCAGTTTCTAGTTGGATTAAAAATTCATTCTGTCTTTTATTACTGTTTTCACATGCATTGGCCATAGCGTGGCTGAAGATAGTCATTCAGCTTGCCATTTGCTGTTTCATAAAGAACTCCTGTTACTTCAATTAAAAGTTTTCTGAAAAAGACTCTAAAGTTTTGAAACAATGAAATCAATACATGTAATACTTTTAAAAAAAATATTTGACTTCAAGTTAATAATTTAAGTACAACAGCTGGAGATAAAGCAGGTAACTATTAACTGAGCAATCTTACTTTATAGACCTGTGTCAAATTCATATGCTGAGAAACCTGATGTTGAACCTTAAAAACTGTCTTTGGCATTCTCATGTTTCAGCAGTTTTAGAGGATTAAGCATTTCAGAAACACAGATATAATTTAAAAAATACAGGAATAGCTGGTGTTTAAAGCATACCCAACATTCTGAGTAGAATATAAGAATATACAGAAAGGTGAGGTGCATAATCAGATACCTTGTATGGATAGCAGGTCAGTGGTAGGTTATTTCCATAATGTGACAAGACACTTTCACCATTTACAGAACTGTTTACCTCTTCTGCTATTGAGATTGCCAGATAAAATTACATACTAGTGCTCAACCACTCTGAAAGTCAGTTTTCTGAGTAAAGTCCTTCCTAAAAAATTATGCAACCAAGATTAAAATGCTCTTGTGAAGTAAGGGGATTTGTAAGTACATTTATATAAAAACATGTCAAAAATACCAGGGATACCATGGTTGTTTTGTATTGTAAGATATTTTACATTGAAGTTCTGCACTATTTGCTACCATAGTAATATATTAAAATATATATTAAACAAGAAAGGTACCATGCTAATCTTGGAAGGAAACCCAAGCAGCAGTGAATTTGCAAAAAGAAATGCACTTCTACAAAGGAACAGAATCAAAGACAAATAAGAAAACTCTTGCTTAAAACAATAGCTTCAGGAAGATTTAATATCTCTTATTCCCATTGTTGAATGTTCTCAATTAAATTTGAAAAATTCCTTTCATGAATTTAAAATAATGAGATCTATGTGAAAACAGCCTGAGTCTTTACAAACACCTGGAAAAATAGAGACATTCACCTAAATGTTGCAAACACTGCTGCATGACACTATAAGAGTTTTAGGGCACCCCAAATGGAGAACCTGGAATACTCCTTTTGATTTATTTTATTTTGGAATGTTTGAAAACAAAATCTGACAAGTAACAATGCTTATCCTTCAGAACGTAAAGTGCTCTCCAAATTCCTGCCCATTTTCTCTATTTTTTTCAACTGTGCAACAGGAAAAAATCAGAGCAAATTTTTGTAGAGGATGGGACCATCAGGCAGTTTTGTGGTATCAAAGTTTATTAGTTTACAAAATGGTAAAAACAAAAAACAAAATAGAATTTACATGATACATTTCAAGCAATGTGTTGACCAAGGACCTAAAACAGAAAAGAAAAACATGAAATTAGCAAGTTAAAACCAGTGATTCTATTAAAATTTCATCATCAGATGAGCACTTTAAGACTTGCCAAGAAAAATGAAAACACTGAACATACTTTTCCCCCTCCTTTTACTATGTATGAGAAAATAGTTCATAGAATGAAAGTTACAGAATGAGGAGTTTTGGTCTTCTAAATTGTGCCTTGGATGTAGGCAGTCTGATTTTTCTCAAAGTTTTGAAATGGATAATGTGACTCTGTTAGAGAGAGATAGAAGGAATTATTTAAGAGGCAAGATACTTCTTGCTTTATATTTCATTGTAGGAATACATTTCAATCTTACTGATATTGAAAAGGACTTTGGGCCAGATGCCTTAGTACAGGCTTGGCTTGTTAAATGTGCCCATCGTGCTTGGATTGTGGACCTGAGCAGCCCAGACCAGCCAGAGCACTCTGTCAGGGGCCAGGCAGGATGCTGAATGTTAAACCCACAGTGCAGTACAATTGTCCCTACAGCCATTGGCCTCAGGTTTGTGTGCAACCCCTCAAGAGACCTTCACGTAACACTGGGGTGCAGAAGTCTTATGCCACAAGCTAGTTTCTCAAAAAATGACAGTTAAATTAATATTAGGGACTGTTCTCACATAAAATGACTGGATTAAGGTACATGAGTTTCATTTAACTTTTCCAATTGCTGTTGAGTAGCAATGACAATACCAAGATGAAACATTGCTACTCTAGCTGCTCATAGAACTTACAGGTACATTGGGAAGCTAGCAATAGGAAAAAAAATAACTAGCGAGCTGTCCATAAAATACTCTCTTCACTCCCCAAGGAAGAACTACTAACTATTACTAACACTAACCTTCTTGCCATAGTTTTTAAAGGAATTGTTCATGAGAGGTCAAAGCCTCCTTTTAACCAGCAGGGGAAAAAGAAAAAGAAATCATTATTTTTTGTAACTGCAGCTGATGCTGACTTTATTCTCTTCTCCCCTGCCACATATCACCATTGAAATCATCTGCCTTGATGCTTTCAGGCAGGCATTTTCCTCAGGCCACACTTTTTGTTTTATTATTACTATTATTATTCAAGCTTTGCAGTATCCTGTAGGCATATTGTGAAGTTCTTCAAGATTTATTTAGCATAATTTTGATTTTTATTGTTTCACTTTGGAGTGTCAGTGTCTGATTCTGAAATGGTGAAGAAGATACAGGGATAGCTAGGTGTAGATATAGATGGTATAGAATAGGGATGAGAATGGAACTTCGAGCTTATTTTAATTATTTAAGACAAGTTTAACCAGGGCTTCAGCCACTGCTGTAGGCTATATTTAGGAGAAAGGACTGAAATGTGCTAAAATATTTTCCTAACTTCATTCCTTTCAATCTCTGGAAAGATAAATTAAAACTGTGGCAATTGTTATGGGAAGATGGACCTTAGGAACTGAAATCCTCAGCTATGAAGATGCCATTCTTGAATAATATTTTCTGTTTTTTTCAGTCAACCCCAGCAGGCTTTTCTGTGCCAGCAATTCCCTGAAACAACTCTGCTTGAAAGCCCATTATTCCAAACTGCAGGGCAATAAAGATGGTTATTAAGGAATGTGTGACCCTGTATAAAATTTTGACTGTAAAACTCTGTTATTGGCACCACTATTCTACAAATATTGTATACTACAATAATTTAATTTTAAAAAGTCTACCAACTGGCGAAGAATGAAAGAGCAGGCCAAACATGTAAATACAGTAAAAAGAAGAAGAAATGAAATATTTGGCATCCAGGCTTGGTTTAATCATGTTCTTACTGATGCATGTAATGATCTTACCACTCTACAGAATGAAAGTGAAATTTCTGTGTCCTTCTAATTTACACCTGGATGTCATCGCCTGAAATTGAGTTTAGTTTTTTTCTCTATAGAACTTCATAGAAAGTTTAATTGAGAAAGAAATGTTAAGGACCTCTGGGAGAAAAATTGCATGTTATCTTCAACTAAAAGTCAGAAATTACTTGCACATTGCAATAAAAACCAAGACATCTATGACACCCCTGACAGGAGTTTAAGCTGTAAATATTCATAAACATGAATCACATTAAATTTAATGCAAACATTATTGCAAATATGTCTCCATTTAAGACTTTAATGTATTTTTGTTTGTTAGTTTTAAACACTAGTGTTTTCCACACTGACTAACTAGCAGCTTAAATTGATATTAGCAGCAGTGCTATCTATGTAAGGCATCTCAAGATGGCTGAGGAGATCAAAGCTGGAAGGCCAAGCCCTGTCTATAGACAGAGATACAAAATTCCATTGAGATATGGAGCAGATGATTGAGCAGAGATGACTCACAGCCCTGAGTTACAACTTGTTTGTAACAGTCCAATGCAGGGGGCATGAGTTTTTTCTCTAACAAGGAACAGACTAAAAAAATTTCCAGTCTGAGGTCAAGTGTGGACTCTTCTATGCTGGAGAACATTGAATTCTCCAAAGAGAGGAGATTAATAATTTAGAAAGTCAAAGTTTTAGTACCATTTGATCATAACACTTTTTTTTTTTTCCCCAAACCCAGCATTTCTAGCAAGACCAAGGATTTTTAATAAGTGAGTAAAATGTATTATTTAGGGCATGTTAGTCTCAGCAGTGCCATTTTGCCTAATATTTGTTCCAACTGGACTACATGACACGTAAACTTCATTAGTTTCATTCATTTTTGACATGACAAATGTTAACTTTGCACTCTCAGCACAGAAGTCTGTATTATTTGTTTTAAAATATCTTTCTGATTATACTGCTGCAAAGACCAGGGGTTTTAAATTAATTTTATTCAGGACAATAATATATTTAAAATACACATTTAAAATTATCTGTGATACTGGCCCTTCAAATTCTGAACTTATTTCCACCTTTTATATTTTCCTTTATTAGACAATTAGAATTATTGCAGTCATGTCTAAAAACTGTAAACTGCCTCAAGTTTTTAGCCCTTTAGTTCTAAAGAAAATTAATTTTCTGGAACAAAGTGGAATTAAACCACATGCAGCAGCACATATATATCCCTCCTGGAGGGAGAGCTGCTTCATGCACTGCAACAAAGAGGAAGAATTATGGGTGGTTTGTAGGCTTGACTACAAAGTGTGACTGAACAAGTGGTGGAGCACTGAGGTCTATCTTCCTGCTATTTTCATAGGTGCACAACATTTTTTCATTATGATACATTATTCTACATTTTTTCATTATGTAAGGAGAGTTGCATCTAGATAAGCAAATTTTCTTAGCAGCAATATAAATTGTTTTCAGTACTTCACACAGTCATTTTAATGAGTCTTTGGAATTACCAATTGAGTTTAAAGAAAGTGATCACTTGTTTTGGTTCATTTGTGTTGTATATTTGGGGGGTCATGAATAAGAAATAATTGAAGGAAGACAAGCTTAGCCTTAAAGTAAAACAGAAGTGGTTGGATAGCTTAATAATTTAAACAAGTCATGTGTTAAATTGGAAAAATAGATAGTGCTCACTTTCTCTCAAACTTTTTTGCTTGGATTAGTCATTTCATTTCAGCATTTCTAAGTGTGTTTTGAAGACGTGATGTAGATTTTGTTCTATTCCAGCACAGAGACAACTGGGCAGAATGCTGTCATTAAATTCTGACCAGATGCTAATAAGTTATTTTAATATGTTTAGGATTCCTTAGGAATACTCTGAGTAGGCAGTGCTAACTGATCAAAATGTTTCCTTCGATCCAACATATCCTCATATGGGCCTGCTGGAACTCTTCTATTCACCCTCATTGTCAATTTATAGAAAACTTTCAGACTGCTGAATATTGCATAAGTTGCTTGAGAAAATGACATTGCTAGACCCACCTGTTCACTTCTCCAAACGTCAGGCAACCTTCACAAAAAACACTCTGCACATCTGAAGCAGCAGGAGACAAGTAGAAGGGCACAGAGAGAAGCTGATGGGGAAAAATGTCAAGAAAATCCTGTCAGTTTATGATCCAAGAAGACATAAGGAAAACATAAAAATATTCAAGGGAACACAAGAGCTCTTACCCTCTATATCCATCGATGTGAAAAAAAATGGTAAGCATTCCTGGCACAACGAATGGGTGGATTCCAATCCTGGGAACATCTGGAGAGGTTCTTGCAAGAAACAATGGGGTTTTCTTTTCTGTGACAAGGCTGGTTATGCTAAACAGAAAACTGTGCTAAGCAAAGACAGTGCTTAGGCAGCTGAGGTTGGACCAGAGGCAGAAAAAATCCACAAATATGCAAAACCCTGAGATTTTTTTCCTAGTGATTACTTGGAAATAAGACTGTGCCATGTAATTAACTGCTGGGTAGCAGGATAACATTAATGGGGACAACTCACAGAGGTTTGTGTGAACATGAGATTAATTATGGCAATAATTAAGGAGGCTTTTATCAGTTACACATACAGAGATGTGACCATTGTGTACTCCTTATCAGTGGTTTCTTCTCACAGAAAAAAACCCTGCAATAAAACCTGCAGAGTCTTTGTCTCCCAGAGTCCTTCTTGAAAGCCTGAGGATGACCCAGGCTTCTCAAGCTGAGATGCAGTACATCTGAGTAGCTGAAGGATTTTACTGCAGCTTTGTTTTGTTTTGCAATAACTTCTCCAGAAATAATGCCTCCTCCATGACGGCCAGGATTTTGGGATAAACATTTGCCTGGACTGTACAATTTGTTAGTGGCTACAATTAAAACAAATTAAAATTATATTTCTTCTTACTCTTTAGGAAGCCAAATATCTAGTTTGTTTTACTGCTGAAATTCTCTTGGTTTTTGAAATAACATCTGCCTAATACATTACATAAATTGCTTCCCTTTTGGATTGTCATGCTGTTTTAGACAGTCGCAGGAGGATGGCAAAGAGAAGAAATTCAACTGTACAGAAGAAATGTTAATGACCTTTAACTGCAGAAGGAGGAAATATGAAGAAGAAAGAAGAATGCTGGAGAAAATATGAAGAAAGATGAATGCTAGAGAAAAATGATCAGATATCATCTCAGACAATAGGGGGAAACCCCTTTTTTTTTTTGCACTGGCTGTAAATGGAAAATAGACGGCATTTTAAAGGTGCTACAGCAAAGAAAACCTTTCTGAGGTGTCAGATGTTGAAATAGGCTTTCAGAACACTTTAAGGACAGCCTGGCATCTTCCTGCTGTTTCTGGACTGATGCAAGGGGTGGAGCAGGTGCCATCACCATGTGGCCAGCACAGTGCTGCAATCCCCACTGGCCTGGTGCTGGCTGCCCACAGACAGCTTCGCTGGGCAGAACTGCACCACCACAGCACTGGCTGACAGGGGCCCACACCTGCTCCTGCCTCATCCCTCCCACTGCCTGCTCATGCCTGACAAATCTCATTCTTCCATGGCTTCAAAGGACATATTTCTGCTCTCCTTCTCTAGGTGTTGTATACAGAACTTTGCCTGTATTTATGTGTCTGAGGCTGAGGCTGATGATCTTTTTGGGAGCTATGAAAGAAATTATTTTTATTACTTGCTTGGTGACCTCAGGCAGGCACCATTAAAGTAGGTGGTGTAGGATATAGACATTCAATATTCAGGAGTCTGTAGTGATGTCCAGCCCACAGCGCACACATGTGACAGCCAATGCAATAAAACCCATCTCTGAAACAGAGCTGATACCTAAAAGACCCTCAGACTATGTTATTTTTTGTAGCCAATTTTCCCTTTCATGGTAAAGAAGAGTGAATTTATATTTCTAAACATATGATGAAGAAAATGTGCTCCATCTTCTGGACAGTAGGGAGGGCAAATGGCTGAAAATGAATACAGTAGAATTTCAGACAACTGTTTAGACCCTAATCCTCTGCCCAACCTTATACAGCACTGTCTGAGTAGTTCCTGCCATTTCACACAAAAAACATTTTAAAGATTTTTTTTTTTTCTTCTTTAATGCTACTTTAAGAAAAGCAGCTATGAAATGCAGCCAGGAACAAAGTGTGAAATATTCTGTACCAGGTAGGTTGTGCTTGCCATATTAAAATTAATAGTACTAACACTGCTGACTTTAATAAAACCTGAATTTCCAGATTGAATTCCATCAGTTCCCATGAAATACACAATATATCAAGAAATAAAAGACTACAGGAAATACTGTACACACAGGACTCTGCCAGAATTGAAAAAGGCTTTAAAAAGGGAAAAAGTTTTAAGGAGTAAAGAGTATATATTTTAAAACTCAGTAAACAGGTTTTCAACAGCTCTCCTGACTGTTAGGCATGCAGTATGCCTTGTGTACTATAAGCTTTTAAGAAAATATAATAGCTGCAGCTTTGAGTCATTGCTAACACAGCATCCCTACTTTTTAGACAGGGAACAATTATTTTTTTCTTCTGCTACTCAGCTGCAGAAATAATGATGGAATTCTTATACTCTGATGCTTGTTTCAGACATAACTTTTGTTCAACAAGATAGGATGCCTTATTTTGGGGTAGGCTTTTATTTACATCTCTAGCTTTTGTTCTATTTTGCAGCTTGACAGGTTCTAACCTAAATATGCAGCAAACAATTTCTTAAGGGGTCAGTGCAAGTGATTTAAAGATCCTCTGCTTCTTCCCTTCAGTCATTTGGAGCTCACAGGCAAGAGATGCTTAAGAAATTGGGAAATAGACACGTGACTTTATGCAGTTTTTATGACATCAAGTCCCTAATGCAATGAGTGAATAGAATGAAAAATGCATGACTTTGCTTTCCCAGCAAATGTAACACTTTTCCACAGTTATAATGAGTGTTATTTGATGGTATGCTATGCTTTTATCAGTAGCACTACAAGACTTCTCAGCATGCATTTGAAAATAGTTGTATGTAAGACTTTTCATCATAAACATTATTTTCAGGAATATTTGACAACTGATTCTTGTAAGAAGTGATTTTTTCTAAACTTTAAGTCACTCTTCTAATCATAAAATATTTGTTTTTCTCTCATTTCCAAAATCTGTGTATAAAGGCAAGATTATAGAATGGGATGTTTATATTCAGCGCATTAGCTACCATGCAACAACATGACCATGAAATGTGCTGTGCTCTTCCCAGTCAGGAGCTGATGGCTGCGTGCTCCCAAGTGGGGTTGTGTGCTCCCAACTGGCCCCTTTTACATCCTCTAAAACACTGATGTAGTGATTTGCTTGATCCAGAAGAACAATCCTACAGGCTGTGCAATGAATGAACATTCCCCATCCCACGCTTCTGCCAGGCAGCCCATTGTGAAGGATTGTGAAGGATGTTATCACCATGCAGGGAGTGTTTCCAGTCAGCTCTGCAAACACTCTCTGTTTGCCTTAGAGGATGTGGCAGGCAGCAGGGATGAAGGTCCCTTCCTGCTGGCTTTGGATGTGCTGGATAAGGAAGAACATCTTGAAAGGAGGAGAAGGGTTCACTCTTCTCACTTCAAGAGTACTTTTGGAGAGACATGAAAGGCCAAGGTATGGGCAAGGAGGGAGCTGGTTGAGCTGGGACAGAGTAGAACAGGGAACTTTCCTGCAGCAGGGAGCAAACCTACAGGCTTTGAGCATGACATTCTTAGACATCCAGAGTGTTGAGTGTTGTTGTGCAAGCTAATGCATGTTGTTGCAATTGTGCCCTGAATTTGCCTTTTGTTTGTTTTCCTCTGCAGATTTTTTAGTATTGCTTAGAGATTATGTGGGGACAACAAAAAATCCTGCTGACTCCCATGATGTGCTTACTTGCCCTCTGCTCTTCTTTTGAGAGAGTCAGTCAAAAATCTGAGACAAAGCACATATGAATATTCATCCAAGAATAATTCCTCCCTTGTGCCTGTAGTGATCTCTTGCATCTTACACGGGAAGCACAGGCTTTGAAGTGTAAATAAAATTCAAGTTTGCTGACCTAACACTGAGATGGTAAGGCCAGGCCAGGGAGCAGGATTGGAGAAGGAGCAGACAAGAGCTGGGACAGATGGAGGGCAGCTCCTCCTAATCATGGCTATTCCTGCTTTGCCAGTGGAGGGTCCTGTCCTGCATAATTCAGTTACCTGCACACAGTGGCTTGTATGGATTTGTAGCTGCTGGTGGAGGTGATTGAAGCAGTAACCTTACAGATATTTTGCTGTTCTGGGGGAAAGGTTAAATTGCCTGTGCCCTAAAGCTGACCCCACTATCTTTGTCTGAACTTTCTTTAGTTTGCAGGGTCAGCTGTGGGAAATGTGTCTATCATGTATTTTTCATTTGAAAGGCTGCATTATCCAGCCTTTTCCTTTTATGTATATATATTATTTTAATTTTATATTTTTCCTCATGTAAATGGGTGCCTGCATGACTACTGCATGGATAAAATGGAATAAACACAGAGAGAAAACAGAAATTTAAAAAAATTTTCACATTAATCAGACCAGTAGATATGTAAGCTTTTCTGAGCCATGGTACTCTTTGCTTGGAAGAATTATGTCATGCTACTCTTGCTGCTATCATCCACAATTGTCAGTAGAGCCCAAAGTAATTTACTTTCCATGTTCTAAGTACCAAATATTTTTATGTTAATCTAGAACTTCTTTTTTTTTTTTTTTCTGACATGTCTTTTTGAAATTTTACCATAATACTCTGTACTAAGTGTTCCTTATCCTTTGGCATTTGTTGTTGGGTTTGACAACCTTGAACAGATGTGCGTTACGATTATGCTGAAGAGCAAATGTACATTTTTCACCTTTGGTTGTGAAAGGAGAATTTTCTGTCACAATGGAAAGGATTGCTTGCTGCTCTGACACGTGACTGCATGTGTCACAACAGCTGCACCTCTCCTACTCTCTCTTACACAAAAATCTCTTGTGTCTTACCTTGTCCAGACAGGCTGTCTTGGTCCAATTCCTTGAAAGGAGGCTCTGCTATGTCAGTCAGTTCTTGCTTCCCTTCAGCTCCCCGCTCCGCGTCTCCGGCGGGCAGGAGAGCAGGTGTGGTGGAGCTGCCGGCGGTGGCCGGCACCACCGGAGACTCACTGCCAGCCGTGGGTAAGTCCTTGCCAGCAGAGTCGTCTGCTGGGGGAGGCAAGTAGGAATCCTCTGACTCTGGAGGGCTGCTGGTGCTACCCAGGGCACTGAAAGGCACTGTGAAACTTGGGCGGTAGGTAGCAATAACTTGGGTGTATGGGTATCTGTCCTGAAATGGTTCTCTGGAAGGTTTGGTAGGAAAATCAGGTTCAGATGTAATAAAATTATTAAATTCTTCAGGGATGCTGATTTCTTCACTTAGAGCAGGGCTTTCAGTTGTAAATTCAACAAATACATCTCCTCTTTGGTCCACTGTTGCTGGACTGGGATAACCTAGTGGGAGTTCCTCCTAAAAAAGTTTCAAAAAAGTAGCTTTCATTATTATGTTTGAGTTTCAGTGCTAACAAGGCAATAACCTTTAGCCACATGAGCTAGAAAATAGCTAAATCAAGAAGGAATTATATGAAGGGTTGGGTTGGAAGGGACCTTAGAGCTCATCTAGTCACAACTCCCTGTGTCATGGTAAGTGACATCTTCCACTAGACCATGTTGCTCAATGCCACATCCAACCTGTCCTGGAACACTGCCAGGGCTGGGACAACCTTAACCTCCACAGGCACCCTGTTCCAATGTCTCACCATCCTCACACTACTGCATAGCTGACTTAAATTTCCCATCTTCCAGTTTGAGCCCATTTTCCTTGTCCTGTTACTACAGATCCTGACAGGATCTGTCTGACAGAGTACCTCTCCAGCTTCCCTGCAGGCCCCTTCAGATACAGGAAGGCTGCTACAAAGTCATGGGATGTGTAAAATGTTTGTCATGTGCATCTGGTCCTGATCACGGTTCCTGTAATTTTAAAAGTGGTGGAAGAAAGATGACCTTAACTAGCCCTGTAAACTGCCCTCTTTCTGTCATTAAGATGACTGAACTGAAATGATGAGATGCTGTTTGCTTTGTAATTAAAACTGGAAAACATAATCAAACAGTAATATTCACCTGTAAATGCTCTAAATAGTATCGCTGTTGCAGTAAAACAACACAACATTCATTCTTACAGAATGTACAAAGGCACATATAATTCCAGCACAAGAAACTTTTTGTATGTTTGTCTACCACTTAATACTTTTTAATTTCTTTTCCCATGGAGAAATAAATAAACACCAAAAACGTTATTAACCTACCAATTCAGGGCCTGCCAGAGGAATAGTGACCACGCCTTGGATATCATTGTCTAAATCACTAGGTGATATAATAGTTTCTGCAAAGAAAATCATAAATATTAGAAAGAGAGATAGCACAGAATACTTCAGCACCAGCACATTGAAAACTATCAAAACACATAAATTCAATTAAAAAAAGTACTAAAATGTTCTCCATCAAAAAATTGTTTTTAAAAATCCATCTAAAGACAAAAAAAGCATCTTTACTTCAATACCCATTCAAAAAGGCAATTATGAAGAAAACCAGTCTTTATATGCACCATTCTTCATGTGCTTTATTTAGCATAAATGGGATAGGTCTGCAGAGAGCTGAACCATGGAGGAATGCTTAAAATCACCCGAAGTGTGAACCCCTCAGTTAAATCCACATGGACTACAATGACTCATTATATTGTGTTCATTAAGCCTCAAGTCATTCCAGTTTTACCCTGAGTCCACACCGTTGTTAATGTTGGTGTTTTGGCTTTAGTGCTCAAGTTGCTCCTTTCACCTCTCAGAGCAGATCTTAGAAGTACTTGCATGCAAACTGTTTTTCTAAAATTGGTTATCAGAATTAACTACTGGGAGAAAGTTGATTAAAATATTTATTATTGAAGTGTTCTATGTAAATTTTTTCTAGGAACTTTTTATCTACGTTAAAATATGACACTTTATTCTTACAGGAAGTATTAGTTCAACTGGATAAATTTTTTTTAGCAAGAAAATGCTGCTGTTCGCAAATGAAACACTGTAGCTAAAATTCAGTATGGGTTTTGAGGTTGTTTCAGTTGTTTATATGCATATAAAAATATTTTAAATTATTTTTCCCCCTTTTAAACACATCTCTCCAAAAGTAGTTTGCTAGCTTTGCAAAAATCATTGATGAACTAGGAAGGGATATTTAGTAGCTGGATTAATGAACAGGGTGCAGACCTTCAACTTCTGCTGGAGGTTTTCACACCCAGCTTGTCTTTTACACTCCTTCTGTGTTTCAGAGTGTGAGTGAAACACATCTTTACTGATTTTATCTTTGGATCAAATGCTGTTTAAGGTGTCAATCTCTCTGATGCTGCTGAAAGGTTAGACGGCTTGCTTACAACCAAGACAGCTTTCAGAAAGCTAATCTGATGTTAGAGGCATATTTCACTTTTTTTTTCTTTTTAAATAAAGGAAAATGTCCACACTAGAAGTTGAAATGATACAGTGAATACTCATAGTATTTATTTTATATTTCTCCTCTTAATGATCTTAGTGTGCAAAAAAACCAAAAAAAACCAAGAAAAAAAGTCTAATATTGTTGCAAGTTAGGCTGTATCAAGACACATTTTACTATAAAACTTATCTTATTTCAACACCAAGGAGAATGGACTATGTCAGATGAAAATAATCTGTTAGAGAAGCAAAGAACACCTTACTGAAATTGCATCAGTATGGGAGGGCAAGATTCAGGCCTGGCACCTGGCACCTGCTTTACCTACCATCAGTAAACTGAAGTGTTCCAAGGTCCACTGGCAGGGACTGGTCTTCATGGAGTGCAGTGGCAACCAGCTGCTGAAGGTCTGTCACTGTCAGTTTGGTTGCTGATATTTCCCTCTCTTCAACTGGAGAAATTGGTATTTTTTCGCTTTCAACCTTATTAGATCCAATAGTGGAGATGTCATCTGCTGTGCCTTTGGTTTCTGAGCCATCTCTCTCGAAGTTCACCACGTATCGTGCTACTGTGCTGCTGGATCTGCAAGGGGGAAAAGTAAAAATGCCCAGAGCAGCAAAATCAGTCACTGGCTGAGAAATGATTTTCCACACAAACAAATCTGCAACCATAATGTATTCTGTTAGGGTAATGCAAATTTACTTCTTTCTAATGAGACTGTCACCTTCAAATTACTTTTCCTTCACCTAACTTTTTTCCCACGCATAACTTTTAATAAAAATTCCCACAATGAAGATAATTGAAAAAAAACTTTTAACATAATCTGATTTAATCTGACTACTCAGAAATCTGTAGAACTGGTAATATAGTCTGAAGTCCTTGACTACTGATTCAAACAGCTATAAAGGCACACTGGGGTTATTAGAACCCATAATCACACATTAATTATTCAGGAACCTATGAAAAGGGATTAGATAGTTCATAAAACTGCAGATAAGCAAAAGTCTTATCACAAGAGACAATTTTTTAGCTCTTTTTCAAAGAACAGGAAGCTAATGTGGCAAGCGAATCACTTTTTCACAGTGGGAGTTAGCTTTTCAGAGCCCAAATGGGTGTGTATGGCTTCTCCCTAGACATTCATGCTTAACAGAAGTCTCAAATACTCACCATTTTTAGTACATCATTTTTATACATGTTAAATTCACCTAATTAAATGAAAAATAGTGAGTATATTGTAAACCTTTCTCTTCCACTATGTTACTTTTTTTTTTACAATGTCAAATAACAATAGAGAGAAGAATTTCACTTTTATCTAGTGTGTGCTATATATTTGCATTTATATGACATCGCAAGAATTCAGGAAACTCATTAGAAAATTCTTCCTTTTAAAGCATGAGCAAAAGATAAATTCTGGGAAACTGCTAGACAAATTATTCCCCAGTAGCACTTTTAAGCAGCAACAACAATAGACTCTGTAGCTGTTTGTATTACCAGTGAAAATCTCCCTGCATTTTATCAAGCTAGTAACTGGTCTCTTTGCTATTCTATCTGGCTTGATAATGGAGATAACAAATCAAATACCACATACTTATTGGAAATATTGTGTACATGGGAATACAGCTAGGAAACAGCAGATCAAAAATGAAAATTTGAATATAAAGTTTTCCTATTTATTTTTCACTTTCAGTATACAGCTGGTTTAAATCTTTAGTCATATAAATGTATATTTTCTTAGGTCAAACATTTTCTTTTCTTCAGAGACATCCTGACAAAATTTGATTACATGAAACATTCAGATTAAAGTTAAAGTTGTCCCTGACACTTTATAGCACAGATTTTGTGCCTAGGCGGAACACAACCAATTCACTTTGTCACATCAAGATAAAGATATTTTGTGATTTATCTATGTACATAATAAAATTATTAACAATCATAATTATAATTATTCTAGAAAATTATGAATGACAGATTACCCATCTTTCTCCTTCTTCTGTCTTCATTTCATTGCAGAATAAACAATGTGAGAAAGGAATGCAAAAGAAAGAAAAACAAGGATTCATGTTTACTGGTAAATCATTGTCACACACATCACAACCATCTTTTCACAATTTATTTTCTATCTGTCATCTATAATTTTTATCTCTGTGTGAAAATGTCAGTCTACTCTCCATCAGTTCACTTTTCCCCTTCCAAACAATGGGAATCACTGTGGTTTGTGTGGGGAAACAGGAATTTTACTTTACCATGGCAGTCTGAAATATCAGCCTTCCTATTTCCATGGTCAAATGGTGCAGTTTGAGCCCTGTCACTGCTAATCTCTGTGGTGGCAATGGGCACTTGTGGCAGTACTTTCCATGATCATGGTTACTACCCATGATGTCTACTCAGACTGTAGTCACAGGGGTGACTTGAACCATTAATTACCTCTGGAAGACATGCCTATGTTGACCTTTTACACATAATGCCCAGTTATTTTCCCTGGTGAGTTCTCCAGAATACCTATGATGTTGTCTTCATCGCCTTGTGGGAGATGCTGCTAAAATATGTAGTACTATGGCCAAGGGAGAATGGACAGCAATACCCCTCTTTGCTAATCTGTGACTGCCAAAGCTGACTAAATTACTGGATAATGGAAATCAATATCATTTTTCCACACTGGTGAATGTTCTTTCATACGAGCTAAGTCCAAGATATGTAACCAAAATGGATTCCAGACCTCCTGGAGTCATAACTAAATGAGGTTAGGTACTGCAAGCTGTAACTGTGAGATGCTACTACCGATTTTCTCTGCTTGTACTGCAGTAGGCAGCTTTTTGTTTTATTAATTTCAATATAAAAATACAAGGAACTAATTTTCCGACTATTTTGCTCTCCTCCTTTTCCCAGGCAATTTTTGCAGAGAGAAATGCTAGGAAGAAGGATGTTCTTGTCTAAAATTGCATTGCAGTGAGTGTTCTTTAACATGTATTAAATATTGCTAGAAGTACTGAGTGTTCCTGATGCTGTGCTATAAGACCGCATAAATTTGTCTTTTTCCCCCTGCTCTCTTTCCTTTTTGCAGTTTCTTACTATTATTATTTGTTTTTCATTTGATTTTTTATGCAATGTCTTCCCCCTCCCCTATAGACTCTCTATTCTCTGAAAAAGTACACAAGAAGTTGTGTTAGTAGTAAATACACAAGGAAGCTAAAACTAAAACAAATGGCAAGACAGAACACAAATTTACTGAAAAAGTGAAACTTTTAAAATTATTTGAAAGGCCTGAGAAAGAACTACTGAAAAAGTTTTATATGTGTGAACACATATCCTCCTGCAACCCTCTCTTGCCAAGGCACCTTCACTGGGACTTATGAAGGGCAACCAAAAAGTTTCACCTAAATAATCGTGCTACTAACTCTATCTTGTCATTTAAGAAAGTTCTTAATAGAGGGTTGTTGAAAAACAATTCAAGGAATTTATTGTGTCCTTCAAGCTTCAGCGGAATCAAAGCTACTCTTGCTACTCCAAAACCTCATAGTCTCACTTGGGATGTGTTTGCAATTCCTGTCATATTGTCCCTATGATATTCCCATAAAATTGCTTTCTCTTTACAGCAATACACATCCTACTGTTCTACAAGTCCCTTCCTTTTTGAGGATGAGAAGGAAGAGGAGAACCCTAGGAGCCAACAAAAAAGAGAGCCCCACTTTTTTACTTACTTGAATCCTAACACGCGGATTTCTTTGAATCCTGGAAGTTTCTCAAATATTTTTTTCATCTATAGAAAACCATAAAAAAATTCAGCATAAGATCTGTAACTAAAAGGCAACCACAAGGTGACTACCTAGACAATATTTTTTCATATTTCAGAAAGAGCTTTAGGAAACAGTCTTGACTGGGCTCTTTTGGGTATCATAATTGCTCAGCTCAAATACAATATTTGCTTTGCTTATACTTATTGTATTATCTGTTAATAGGCAAAAAGAAGTACAAAATATTGCTTTTCTTAGTAATGTAATTATGCAAACAAGTGATCATCTATTTCATAACATGGCAGGTAAAACAACATGAATCAATTTTTTTTTCATTTTCAGTAGTTTAGTTAATGAACAATTTTGTGATTCAAGTCACCTGTAAATTGTTAATTATTTAGAAATGTTAGGCAACTGCAGATGGGTTTAGATTATCTGACAAATCTTTTAGAAATTAAACAGTTTTGACTGTCTTGTACAAACAGAATAACAATACAGTTTTAATTCTAATGTTAACATAGTACAATTACATGGTTCTGAATAGAAGAGGCATTACATGTGTACTACACAATGTCTGCAGGCACTTCTGTCTGAGGGTAATACTGAAAATCTAAAGAGAAACCATGTTTTTGCCAGCTCTGCCAATGCATCCTTTACCATTTTTCTACACATATCTGGAACTGAACCAGGAAAGAGAAATAGCTTCCACTAAGGAATGCTCATGAAACTAATGAGAGGCTTTAGTTAATTTTACTAAGAAAACCTTTTGGGAACCTCAAATCATTAACTGCTATCAGTTAAACTGATAGCTGAACATTCAGTTAATATTATTAACTGTATGAAAATACGACAGATGTTCCAATCCTTACATAAACCACGGTAATGCACAATGAGTGTATGTCCTTTGAAGAATAGTTCAGACAACAGTAGCTAATTACTTTTAACGTTTATATTACATTTCTCATTAGGTTTATTGTAGAAATTAAATTATGACAAAGTGCTGCCCATGAATTCCTGATTAAGTCTGAACAAAATTCCTAAAGTTATTCTGTTCATCCATTATCTGAGGCTTCTACTGATGTCAAAGATGTTGGCTTGTTAGCTTGCTGGCTGAATAGATGGCTTAAATGAGGGGCTAAGCTGATACTACACATGAAGGAAATGCGAAGGTTTTGAGAAAACAGGAATGACCTGTTTAAAGTGAGAGCAGTAGATTCTAATCCTATTTTGTGGTGAAGATAATTTCATAGTATGAACCTCAGCCAAGGTACAGAGACAACATTTTTTCCATTCATGAAGCATCCCTACCTGTAGCTGAAATTTGGCAGCTAGTTGTTGGTACTCTGGGGAGTTGGGGTCACTAAGTTCAGCTGTGTACTCCTGATCAGTGAGAGTCACACTGAATTCCACCATTTGCTCCACAGGCAGTTCAGGGACTGCATTTGTTCCCAGCTCCTGGAAAAGGCAAGGACAAAAAGAGAAGAAATAAAGCTAAGAGATATTTCCCCCCACCAAAATTCAGTATTTAATAGGTAGAAATGTTCCTGTTTAAGCCCATCCCCAAAATAACTTTATGAACTACATTCCACAAAAGGTGAAAGCTCCTAGGTATATCTATTGGCTTAATTCTTCTGTCTTTGCAAACATGTTTCTATTACTTTCTTGCACTAAGACTGTTACCAAGTCTTAGTTCCATCATCATAAAGTCACAGAGCTGTTTCATGTTCATAGGTTTGCATTTGATTTTTTGCCGATAATCAAATGGAATTATCCCTACCCATGATACACCTTTTTTATGCAGTTGACTTTGCTGCTATTAAAAGCTGTCGTGTTTTATTTGCTGTTTCCCAATAGTGTTTGCAGCTCTTCCCTCCACTGTGAGGCCACATGTCTGTGCTGAGACCACAGAAGCCAGGACAGGGAAAACAACAGCCTCTTCCAGCATCCCTCCCTTTTCTCAGAGGTGTCTCTTCCAGCAGGTGCTGTTAGTGTGCAGAGGGGCAGTCCCCACTGCCCTCCCTGCTGCATGGCTGCTCTGAGGAGGCAGCAGTGGAGAACCCTCTGACAGCTGGCTGGGCAGAAAAGGGTAAGGAAGGCCCAGTCCTACTTCTTGTGTCATGGAAAGCCCAGCAGGTATTCTTTTTTGGCATTATTTAATGAAGGGCAACATTACAAATGGTGCAAAATAGGCAACGTTCCTTAAAAGAATGAAAACTGCCTAAAAGCTGGTTGCCATGCTTTTGTACTTTCTACTATATACTCAAAAAGCATCATGCACTACTCCATTATTTAACAGATGCTAATAAACAGAGCTAGCTGAAACAGAGGGAAGCCCTTCTTTTTAAGCACTGTTTATAAGGTTTCTCCCTCTTTCCTGTTAGCTGAGCTCAAAAGGAAAAGATGAGTGAAAAAGTAGGTAGGAACACAGGCTGCTCTTACCTTCACAGGAGTCTTTGTGTCATTGAAAATTTCATTGAGCAATGTGCCATTAGGTGCATATGGAGAGGGGGATGTGCCAGGAGAGCCTGGGGGAGAAAGAAAGAAAAGTCAGGAAAGAACGGTTTGCACATCAAAAGTCTTCCCCTTTGTGTGTTGGTCAGGGATCAGCTCACTGGAGCAGCTTTCCCTCAGGAGGTGTGCTTGAGCACAAGCCTGTGACAGTGGAAGGTGGCCATGACTTAGGGAATGGGTAAAGCTGCTAAATTTTGTATAATAGACAACCTTTCTTCCAGGTCAAACCATAGTAGAGTGGCATGTGTGAGACTGAAGGCAAAAATAGCACTTATTTGATTATGCATCAATGAAATTGTGTGAGTTAATAATATTTGGTCATTTCCTGTCATGCCACATCATGTATCACCACGTGTCTAGGCTTAATTTTGCCAATTGGGATCTTGTCCCTATAACAGCCACTTATCTTTAGGGCTCAATTTAAGGTAACAAGAGATGTTGACAGAGTTTTCCACCTAGAGGCCAAATTACCATGCTGGAAGTCCTTCCCAATAAGATTCTTTTATATTTCATAAGACTATATGTTCAGGATGGTTTCTCCTTGAACCAAAATGATCATATTTACAGATTTTTATAACTGTGTGAATTGCTAACATTATTTTAAAGAATTGAAGTACACAACAGACCTAATTGTAATAATTGGATCAATTCATTGTCTTGGCACCACTCTGACTTTCTTGCTTGTCAGTTTTTATTTTCCTTGCTTGCTTATTTTGGTTAACAAAATGCAGCAGTTGACATTCTACATGGTATTTTTAAGTGAAGAAAAATTAATGCTGTATTATCCAAGTTTGAAACTAGGTAAACAAATACATTTGAAGACAAACTGAATGCAACATTTGAGTAGCAAATATGTTGTAAAGAGATAAAAAAATTCTTCTCAAATATTATTTTGCTTAAACATTTTCACTCCACTGAACTGTTGTAGAAGCATTCTACAACATTAATTAAATTATAGCCTTCTAAGACCTAAGAATCATTTGCCTTAGCAATTTTATTTAACAGGCAGACACAGATGAAGATTTAATTTTACCTGTAGAAATGGAGGGAATGTCTTCCAACTTTTTGCCTCCTGTTTTCTCTGCTGATATTTCATCTTTCCTATCAATCAAATAGAAATGAGTGATTTAATTATCTGCATATTGTACCAGCAATGGTACATTACCAAAACTGTAAAAAACCAAAAACATATAGAAATTATCCCTATAATAAGCGAAGAATGAGAGAAGTTATCTCTAATAGAACATTTTGTGACCTGATTTAACAGGCAGTGGACCACCATAAGGTCTACCAATCCTGTCATGAATCCGCTCATGAGGTTTTGTGACAGATTTTATGAATGCCTCCAGAGGGATGGGATCACAGAGATTAAATCAGTGCACTGTGTCTGGTTTTTTTTTTACTCTTGGAAGTCATTGAAGGGTTGTGACCACTGTCTAAAATGGAAGCAAGGCTTCTCATACATCACCTAAATCAGCCTTTGTCTTCTTTGCTATTTCTCATCCTATCAAGGTAGCTCAGTGAGGGCTTTGGGATTCTTCTAATTTTAGAGCCAATGGACATTTCAGGTTCCAGGTGTGTTTCATATGGTGTGGTGTGAGAAAATAGTGTGTGGACTTATTTTTCAGTTGTCAGCCTGCATTATAATACCATAAGGATGCTTCCAAATAATTATAGCATCAACTCAGATTCCTGAATCCAGATTATTTTGAGATGTAGGAATGTTAGTGTTTGCTTCTGGATGTAATAATCACAGGTTAATGCCTACTATGGTCCCCAAGGAGGACAGCTAAAAACTCAAATAAGAATATGGTGGGTATGATGTATCACAGAATTTGGTTTGGTTTTGTTGATAATTATTTTCTGGTTTGAGTTTTACAGTCACATGGTGATGAACACATTTTTAATAGCTACTGTTAGCTTGCTTGAAAAACAGCAGTAGTATCCATCTCTAAGTACATTTACAAATAAATAAATATATTAAAGAGTCTTTTACTTGGAATAGAAATTGTTCTATAGCCTTAAAACCAAATTGTTATTAATGTGTACCTTTTGGGAAAATTTAGGTTCTTAGATAAGAATCTTCTAAAGAATATTTTGAGAATTTTCTCTCCTGAAATTGGGGAGTAAAGTATAATTCCTCAAATTTTACAGTGCATACAGATGGAGTATTTGTGAAAACTGGTATGAATGAAAGAAATAAGGGCACTGCAAATGTGTAGTGTGGTGTTAACTGAGACAGCATAAAGCTTGAAGCACAGACAGAAAAGGTGTCCTGAGCTACAGGAACAACATAAATGCTTGATAACATAAATAAAGAACATGAATGAATGACAACTGATTTACCACCTCCCCTGGATATCTTGTGTGGTGAGAACTAAAGTATTATTTGTAATGTTTTCAGAATGTTAACTAGTTATGTGTTGGATCTATACTTGGAGACTGATTTCTCTACATGATATCTACAGAAGATACAAAATATTGTAGTAAAGGTGAAGTCCAATTATGCATAATCATTGCTGTCTGTATTTCCAGCTAAAATACAAGAAATTTCATGGAATTAAATTCACCTTCAGTATTGTGTCTAGGGAAAACAGTGCTGTTCACAGAGAACCTAAGAACTCTGAGATCAGTCGCTTCACTTAATGCCTTGCTGCTGCTGCTTGCACCAGGATGAATGAAAAGGCCTCCCTTTGGACTTCCAGGGGAGTTCAATTAGGCCCTGCATCACTAAAAATATGTCAGATCTCCCTTGTCAGAATGAATTAAGACACAGAAGGCCTCTGTGATCAGGAGACAGGGTAACCTATGAATGGAAAAGATTATGTGCCTGAAAATCTCTTGAAAAACAGAGAAAACTTGAAGGAAAAAAACATAAATCAGAAGTTGTGGACAGTGATTTTTCTGTCTGCACTGTAGTATTTATATACAGGGAACCAGAGTTCAGTATGGTAGCTCCAATCCTGCTATTCTCCAACTTCTGAGCATTGCCAGGAGCATACTTTTCCCAAAGAGTTTACAGAATAAAGTATCACATCAATTAACACTGTTATGATTTACAAAAATACAGGAGAAATCTTAAGTGAAGGCAAAGAGTTTCCATGTTATTATTTAAAGTAGCCTCTCAGCTAAATTTTTATTAAGCTGACTTTCCTTTTGAGAATTACAGCAAGTTTTGTCACACTGCCAATCAACACTAGCCTAATGTAAAGCCTCTGTCAGGGTTTAATGCTCACATTAGTCTGAGAAAACATTCAGGGGTGTCTTGAAATGAACAGGTAACTCAGACATTTGACCATATCCATTAATTATGAATCAATTACAGTGTCCTGTGATCTATCCAGTATACACATCTCTCAAAGCACACACCAAATACACCACAGTGCTATCTGAATATCTGCTCACATCCACACACACATCTACACATATCTTTACAAAAGAGGCAGTAACATCAAGTGCAAGGTTCTACTTGTGCTACTTACCTTTCCTGGAAGGTTCTATGTTTTACTCGCTGCAAAAAGATTAAGAAAAACAGCATTTTACTAGTGGGTGTATCCAAATATTGAGCCTGTTAGTTCTTTTGTTCACTACACTTTTATGTTTTCCTTCTAAGACACACCCCCTCCTTTTCCTGAGTAATACTTTGCCCTTAAATAAGCAGGTGGGGAGGGACTTGGAAATCTCTCCCAGTTTCTAAACAGATGTCAGTAATCCTTACCCGTTGAATTATTTCCAGGTGCTCTTGGGAATTGCTGAAGTTTTTCCCAATGTCGAATATGCAAAAGGTTTCTCTCTGGCAGGCAGTAACCCAGTTCTGATATTCAGAAGTGTCAGGAATCCGATCCAGAAAAATACGAAAGGCTTCCCACACAGCTTCCTGGCAGACTGAGTAAGAAGAAAGGGGCTGGGGATAGATGCTTTGTACCAAATAGTAAACTTGGAAGCCTTTTAACAGTGATTTAGTATTTGCACATTATCACTCAAGATGAAGGAACACACTTCTTCAAAATGTTGTTTAAAAATTCTTTTAGAGAAGGGGATTTTTAAACTTTTCAGAAAAACCATTTTAACCAAAACTTGCTGGTAATTTAAAAGCTGTTGCCTTTAGCACTTGATTTTGCAAAGCTCATTACTGTGAGATGGGACATTTATTTTCAGTACTTGATATCTACTTTGGCTTAGAGTGAGTTCATTATCTGCATTATCTAAAATATGGGTGTCTCTGAAATTAGAGCAGTAAGTTTACTCTAAACTTGCTGTAGGCATGTACTCACCTAGCTGTGTTAGGGCCCCTCAATAATACCTCAGGAACGACCTGCCCTCCCAGTAGAGCAGCTGCATGTGGAGCAGATGTGGTCAGGTTATTAAAAAGGAACAGGCTATCTTTTGAAGAGATTTATTTATTTATTATGAGCTAGCAATTAAAGCTACTTTCTATCTCCTTTTTCTTGCAACTCTCTGGTATTTGTTTTTCTGAGCAGTTACCGCTGAATGAAAATATACCATCTGATGATAAGTAATCCAGTTACCAGATAAATGTGACACGTGACCAGCTGAGGAGGCATTGTAGTGTGTTCTCCCAGTTTGCCCCACGTAAGGGGCTGTCCTCATGGTGACCTAAGCTATGATGTGTATCTTCAGAGTTGGTATAAGGTCACAGGAGGCTGAAGTATCCTACAGCAACTGTCTGAGCTCCTACATCTGAGCTGTTTTGTGTTGTGTGCTCATCCCTGGAAGTACGGAATACATATATATGTAAAAAAAGGATAAAGTTGTCTAAATTTTCTTAGCAGAAAAATTCTTTAGATGACTGATATGATCCACAGTGCTTTTTCAGTTACAAATGTGTCCTGGAACTTGAAGTGGGAGAGGTCATCTCCTAGGCTTTAGACACATAAAAGAACTTGAAAGTATGTATCTAAAACAAAATGAAGGTAAGATTGTCCCACAGAAGGGTCCTGGTTCTCAGGCTCCAGCACGGGTACCAGATTGCCTTTACATAAAGGATTATACTGTGGTTACAGATTCAAGGATTATTCTTGTATCACCATATTTGCAAGTGTAGCTCTTTTTTGTTTACATCCATCAGTTTTGTCAGATAAATTATCATGCTCAACTGGGAGGGCAGAAGTCTTTACCAGAACTTCTGGTCTTGAAGGAAAATTTTTTTGAGGTTTTGATGAAAAGACATTGTAATGGAAAATATGCAATTGTTCAAGGGAAACACCTTTTTATGAATGAGTGTACAAATTACTCAGCTGCAGAGTGTGTTTTGTTGCTTACTTTTTGGGAAGCACTCCAGTTTCAGTTGACGAACTGGACGACATCTGCTTTGAAAATTTTGTGAGTGTATGATACTGCTGGGGAAAAGGAGTATTTAAGTTTAAACCTTCCTGCACTACAAGACTTATAGAGTCCAATATCCCAGCTGATGTGCTGATCTCCAAAAAGCTACTATTACTGTCATATTCAGGTTTTTTTAAATGAAAGGGTCACAGTAATATTTTTTTTGAGTTCAGGTTAATGATACCTGAGCTGTTTTCAGCCCAGTCTGAGAGGTAACCAGGGAGTTTCAGGGACTTTGAGGATTAATTTCTATTTAAGAAATGCTTTTTGGATCAGCCTCTGTGACACATTTCAGATTTGTGTCTAATGCCCATTGGATGCTACAATGAATATCAAATATTTTTATATCTATAGGAATAGCTAGAGATATTAGTGTATATCAATGCTGGGCAACCCCACCACGGGTAATAATGTTCTCTGACTCAATGATTCAGAAGGCTGAACAAATGCTTTATTAAGCTACATTATATTACATTACATATTAATACTAAACTACACTAAAGAAAAACCCATGACCCTTTCCAACAGTCATGACACAGCTTTGAACTAATTGGTCAAACAGTCCAAACAACCATCACCAGTGTCCAATTAACAAATCCCTTTCTGTAAACAATCTCCGTAACACATTCCACATGTGCCAAACAACAGGCACAGTGAATAGAAAAAATAATTGTTTTCTCTTCTCTCTCTGAGCTTTCTCACTGCCTTCCCCAGGAAAAATCCTGGGAGAGAGAATTATGTCTCACTCTCTAGTCAAAGAGTATGTGAATACCACAAGTGTAGTTCTCTCACGCTGCCTATAGCAAGTGGGTGCTGGAGTAAAAATTTTGAAGCTTTACCTCCAGGTCTCATTTGAGAGGGAACAAGTTGGTTCCCCAAAAGAGAGCTGAGGAGCAGCCAGGTTACACAGATGAATGTGAATGGATGGTGTCAGGTAAAGAGGAAAAAATAGATAGGGAAAGGTGATTTAGGGAGTAGATGTTGTCTTAGATACTTGTATCCCAGAAATGCTGACTATGAGGTTTTAGAATTAGCTTTGGACCCTCCATCTGCAGTGCAAACATGCATTTTTTGAATACAAAATAGAACAGCTACAGGATGAAAGACTGGGAGGGGTAGATGAAGGAAGAGAGAAAATTGGTGAAGAGAGAACCTATGGTAACTCAATAGGCTTTCTGTAGCCAAGGGAAGTAAAACAAAGAGCTGGGAAGTGACTGACCTAGTTGAGCAAGTCTTATTTTTAAAATGTCTCAAATATTTCTTCTTCCCTAAGCTTTTTTCACGATTTGCTAGCAAGTATCTTAGTGTTTATTGTATACCAACACTGCCATAGACTTAGTATAACTACAGATACACCAACACTATTGTGCAATGACCATTTAATAATTCTAATACTTGTCCTAAACTGGTGCTATTGATTTTGCATAGCAACGATGGTACCTGCTCTTTTGAGAAAGGTGGTGCTTCTTTCAACACTAATGCAAGCACAATCTGTTCTTCATGTTCAGCCGTGCTAGAGCACTGCAATTACTCTGAGTTCATTAGTCCTTTGAGTGCATTGTTTTATTTTCTCCTGGTAACTGTCTATCTTGAACCCTGCTGATGCACATGTAACATTTGATTATCTATGTAAAAATAAAGCATAAAGTCAATAGCACATACACTGCCTAAAGGTGAAGAACAAGATTCTGGAAAATTACTGTGTTTCCTTAGTTGAAGGAAAGACTTTGAAGGAGGAAGTACATACTACAATAATCATCTTACCTCTTAATCTATAGTAAGCTTGGTGACTGGCTAAAATCTGCTTCACTGATTCTTGTGGGCAAACTTTCACACCAGTTGAGAAAAAGGATGACCTCTTTGTTCGGTGTTTTGCCATGTCAAATATCCGCCTTATGGTTGATATCCTGGACCGCTTTGTTGTTCTTTCTGTTTTGTCTGACCCTGAGGTGACTGCAAGATGTTTGGCTTCAGCACGGTTTATTTTATCAGGAATTTCTGTAAAAACAATAAAAAGAAAGTACATAAACATGCTTTGCCTAGGCAGTAGGTATTCAATGCAAGTTTATGTCTTAAAAATGGACATGAACTTGAGAATCCTTTTTGCTACATTACAGAGGAGTCAATGCACTGAGGAGTAATTGTGCTGAGGAGAAGCAGCCTCTGACCCCTCGGGGGAACGGCAGCTCAAGTGGCTTGGTAACTAATTTCCTTGTATTTCACCACGTGAACCCAGGACACACAGGGTAAAAGTTTCAGAAGCTCTAAATCCTGTTTTCAAAAGTGACTTTGGATTAGATCCACAAAAGACACTTAAGTGCTTGAACTCTGTGATACAGCATCTCATTTGTGAGCATATCGCCCTGTAGGGAAATTTACAGTACAGTGATAAGTAATGTCTACACTAGCAGATAAGTAAAATGAGAAATTGTTGTACCTTAAGTCTTTAAAATCTTATCTTTCCTTTGGGCTTCAAGGAACATCTCCCTTCAAATCAGGTTCATAACCTTGAAGATATCCCAAGAACTAGACCCTGAAACTTTCAGAAGTTGAACAGGAGTTTTATTACCTTCGGGAAAAGAAAGGCCTGTTTCCAGTCTCTCTTTTACTTCACAGTGCGCTCCTCTATCCTCCCCTCACATAAACTGAAGTATTAACCAGAAAAGACTTTGATTGTTTCTTTGCAACTGGATGTCAGATGTTGTGAATTCTCTGGCATCGTATTTCAAAAACCCTTTAAGTATTCCTAGCAAAGTGGAACAGTTACAGTAGAAAATAGTGAAATCAGTGACTAGGAATTGAAGGCCTAGGATTAAATTTTACTTATGAAGTTATTCAGTTATGAAAAATGGAAAAGCTTCCAGGGTGTCAAGATAACCTCAAGCAGAGGAACTGCCATCACAAAAATTCAGGACTCATCTGGTTCCACTTCCTAAGTATTTGTGTTGCAGTACTACTTGACATAGCAGCTAAATGTAATGTGAAAAAACTAATTTTAAAATAGTGCATAAATACAGATTTAAATGAGATGAAATACAGCCTTTTGCAGGATCATGTGACAGGAGCAATGAGTATCTTTTAAGTTATCTTCCAAAATTTTGTATATATGTTAATAAGTTGTTAAAGCAAATTTGGAAATACCCTTTTTTGTTGTAATTTGATACAGTGATTTGATGCAGTAATTATAGATGAAAAATAAAGAAAAATATAAGCAGAATAGAAGACAATTTGAAAGAATTAGAAAGCTTTAAGCAAGGTATATGTGTTCCTGAATCCTGATTAATCAAGTGAAAAAATTAGTTTGAAAAATGGTTTTAAAGATTCTAATGAAAGAATAAGGTGAAAAAATAGGGTTAAAAAGGAGTAAGTTCAGTAGGAGTAGCACTAGCAAGAAAAATAAGAGTAAAAAATTATCAGTTTGCTGGAGAAAGAAGTGTCATGCTGCATATAACAAATACTAATTATCCTGTTCTTAGGCAAATCAAGAGAAAATAAGGAAGGTTAAAAACACATTATCTTGACACTTTGGAGTAGTGTTAATTAAATGTTTAAAGAAAAGTGGGCAGATAAATGATGAGAGAAAAATAATTGAAAAACATACTTTTATAAAAAGAGCAGTATATGAAATGAAGAATAGGGAACGTTCTACTATGTGTGTCAGTAGACACATATATGATAGATATATATCATCTATCATATATATGATAGATATATATATAGATATACATATCTACATATCTATGCATATCATACGTCTCAATTCTTATTTAGTTCCAAAGGAACATCCATTGTTTACTGTGTAGAAATGATAGTACTAACATTTATATTTTGAGATAAGTGCTACTGTGATATAGAAAAAAGTCAACTACTTGGTTGTGACAAATATTGTTTGAAAGAAAGGAGGTTATAAAACAAAGGTAATAGGTCATTGTTATTACTTTTTAATGCATGGCAGGGACAGTGACCTGCAGACCTAGAACTGCCTAATTGTTGCAAGGTAATTTAAAACAATGATGTAGTCATATAATGTTTGACATGAAATTAAATGGAAGTAATTTTTCCACATTAAAGTCAGGTTCTGAACGATAAACTGCATAAAGAGAATTTCCCCTGTGGAAACATCATTGGGTTCAACAGAATCCCCAAGTGGCCAAACACTGAGTCAGCTGAGACAGAGTTATTTGAATGTTATATTCAAATAACTGAAATCCTCTAGAAGAGAGAGTCAAAAATCCACGTGGAAAGTAGCCAATTGTAAGTCTATTACTTTTCACAAGGTGTATTAGCTGAGATAGACCAGCTGCCCAGGCAGCCTGACCAACTGGGGCAGAGGATTTTGTCACTAAGCTCTTTGATAGCTTTTGTATGGAGCAGAGGCATTTCTTGAAGGATTTGCTTCTTCTCCAGGATTTACCTCTAAGTCTTTAACTTGAATTAAGAATTATACTATTCATAAAATTGACAAAGGACATTCCTCTCAAATGATTGTTGTAATGATTTCAAAGTCTCCATGTTAGGGTCCCTATTTCGCTTTTCATTCTGAGAAGTGACCAGTTGTTTTCTGCTTTCAGTTTGCACTTTTCTGCCATCCTATTTAGAGTGGGTATACATTTTTAAAATTATTTTTCTTTTCATTCTTTCCCTTAAATGCTTTTTTTTCTTTCTTTTTTTAAAATTTATTTTAGGGATCTCTTTCTAAAGTTTATCTATTGCAATAGGTTTAATTTACTTTATATCTTGTGGCTAGTAAATTCCTCTTACTAGAATAATGTTTATCATCATAATTCTTTGAAATCACTTTTTTACTAAAGTAAAATTTGAATTGGAGAAAGCATCAGCCTTTCTCTCCACATGATTTTCCAGTATGAATTTCCTAATATTTGCTGATTGTGATTGGAAGAAAACTTGCCTTCTGGCATAAAAATTTCCTCATAATTCTTCAGATCTGTGTTTTACCCTGTGTCTGTGGAAATTCTGAACTGAGAAATTTTTACCTAAGCTTCACAGATGTTTCATCCATGTACTTTACTAAAATATGCCTCCATCTATACCTTTTTAGATGCTTTCAAAAAAGCATTTCAACCTGGGTTGAAAAAAATGTCAAAAGACACACTCTATTATGAAATGGAATCAATAGATATTAGTTGATCCCTTTTATTTTTACTATGCAACATAGTAATTGAATACACAAGAATGATGCAAATATTACAGGCACATCATTTGATCATCTAAATAATCCAAGTACCACTAGGTTGGTTAACTTTTCATAAAAAAATAACACCTCTATTTTTTTTCTAATTCTTTTTTTTTAATACAAGCACATGTAATTAAAAGGCAGTGTTTACTGCAAACATACCCTGTCCAATTCGACTTTTTATTATTTAACCTTGTTGTTTCACAGAGATGACTGTTTTATTTTTTAAAGGTATGTTTATGTTTTTTAGTTTTCTTTGATAGTTCTAGGGCAGAATGACAGATAACTGTAGAAGTCTGATAATGCTTTAGTCCACTTCAGCTAATCTCCAAGATGAATTAAACAAAGGTCTAATTCTCCTTTATTCTCACATAAAAGAATCTACACCATGTCCAAATTTCCACGTGACATATTTGCAGAAAAATATTGAGGTAGTTTTACCAAGGTTATCTACAGAATCACTGTCAGCTGTTATTAAATTCTGGAGTTCCTGACATCTAGTCCTGAACTTAGACAAATATAACAAATTGTTTTCAAAACACCATAAAGCAATTTTCCAAATATGGTGCAGCAATCTAATTCATATGGGATCTAATCAAAGTGCTTTGATATCCATACCAATCTCTCATGTGCACAGTACTGCTCTTCAGGTTTTGGTTTCAGGCAGATAAATTGTATTCATTTCACATATTAAAAATTTGAAATTCTTGAAATTAGGCCAGGCCTCTTCTCTGTGTCTCTTGAGACCTCCATTATCAAATTGATACCCTAATGAAAACAACAAGGCAGGAAGAGCAGATTTCAAAAGCTCCTATATGTTCTTAACAATCTGCATGTCGAAAAAAGGAAAAGTACATCACTACTGAAATGGATTCTAGAGAAAAATAGTTTAAAGTTATTCAGATAATTGGTCAGCTTTGGTTGTTTTTTAAAATTTGCTTTTATAAATATAGGAGCAAGAGGGCCTTATTCATAACTTTTTGTGTAAATGGAGCAGATGTTTCTCTATATAGCTTTATTAATTTCTTTCTGTTAATAGTACTAGGTTTGGAAAGCCTCAAATTTTGGAGTTTGTAGTTGGAGTAGGAGTTGAAAAATTGCATTTTTCAGCAATGTAGATGATCTCTGGCTACAAACATTTATATACAGTATTATTTTGCAGGTAAACATTTATTTTTATTTCACCTGAGAAAATTTAGATGCCATTGAATACAAAGAGAAGAATTAAAAATATGGTAACTAAAGATTTGCCAGCAAAATTCAAGGTGACAAAATTGTTGAAGTCTGAATAATTCATCATTAAAATCATCAAAAGGTTTGAAATATGTGAAAAAGATTAGTCTGAAAAATCAGTGGATCTTCTTAGGACAGACAGGAATTGATTAATAAATGAGACATATTGCATGCATGATAAAATAATAATTAAAAGATCAGGCTTATGTAAAGAAAAATGTTAGAAGCTTATCAGGAAGGTTAATTCAGCAAAGATCTATAAACATGTTGAGGTTAAATCTATAGCAGGGCCAACATTTTGTTGATAATTGAGCCAGTAACAAAAGCATGGCTAGTGCTTTTCACAACTAGTCCTGAAAAGTTGATCTGGAGATTTCTGAGTCGGCTGATCAATGTAAACACCAGATGGAGCACAGAAAGTACACAGAGGTAATACCTGGACTCAGAGGCACTCTCCTCATGGCACCAGTGAAGATCCCACATTCTAATGGCATTTGCCAGTGACAGACAGGGTGCCCATGACATGTCCTCTCCTCATATTCCTTTTAAAATATTTTTTTCCATGGCTTTTTTTCCTCAGGTCTGTTGCATGGGAAGAGTCCAAATGGATTTGAAGGGGCTTAGATGAGCAGGGACAGATTAAAATATGGCAAGGCTTTATCCACAAATGCTGCCTGCACCCTTTGTGCAGCAATCTCTATCTTCCCATGCAGATGTGAAAGTGGAGGTTTCACTCTTGCTGATGTTCAGGGCTGCTATGCCAGTGCTTTGTCAGATACTGCTACTTTGACTGTGTTTGCCTTGCATTTCCAAGCGTGTTTTCACAACTATAATGACTCACTGTTTTGACAAGTTTAGGGTATGGAATTCCATACTAGAGAAATTAATACTAATATTTAATCTGCTCTTGTCTGAGAGCACAGTGCCCTTAAACCCAAAGTTATATGGCTTGCTTGAACTTATCTTCACGTCCAATGTGTTATTGGACTGTTTTTAATGCACACAGGGAGAGAACTTTGAAAGGAATTCCTGAGGAACTCAGACATGATGATTGCTGCATCCTGGTGGGGCTTATCTGGTCTGTAATGAGTGCAGCTGAGGCACAGGGGGGAACTCACTGTGGATCTCACTTCTTCAGGTTTGGTGCGCTTTGCCAGTGAACTGCTGAGTGAGAAGGCAGTGTACACTACTCTGGGGGAGTTTTGCTGAAAGATAAGCTGCTGATGCTTAGCTTCAGTAGAAGAGGAATTGTGGCTGAGAATGCCAACATTTCCAAAAAAGGAAAGTGGGCTAAGACATATATATTAAAAGTAAGTAATTATAATTTCTCAAAATGAATATAGAAAATGACAAGCTTTGTAATTCCTGTTTGGTACTCTGGCTTTGTAAATTCCATTCTTAAGTGTGACTAAACAGTAGCATTCCCTGTGGAATGAGGCTGGATCACTAATTTGGCAATTCTGCATCTACAGGGGAGAGGTCCAGGCCTCCAGTTTGGAAGATCCTGTGTCTAGCTGGCTAAAATTCACTTGTGAATTTCCTGTACAAGAACCACAAAGATGATGGCTACACACTCAGCACTGTAGAACCCTTCCTGTACCTACTAATATCTTGTATTATGCAAGACTCAGCATCACCTTTACATATCAGGGAGGTGCCAGGCTCTGCTTGTGCAGTGGAGACTTTATACAAAAGGCAAAATATGCCTGATCCCTGTATCTCTTTCTTGGTTTCAGCATGACAAAACATCACCTTCACTTATTCAGAAGTTGTGCTCAAGCTGTCTATGACACAGGAGATGAGTCCCAGGCTTCTGCTTAAAAGGTAAGTTCTATAATTTTCAACCTTTTAAAGGCTATGTTAATTTTTAAAATTAGATCTACACCAAGGAGTTTACTTCTCAAGAATCCAGGAAAATGGTGGGTTTTAATGCATCCTGCTTCTTGTCAGAAACACATGATAATTCTTCTTTAAATGTCTGTGAAAGGTGAAGAATTTGGTACTGTTAACATAGTGCTCTAATAAGCTAAGTCTCCCATGAATCTTTGTTATACATTCCTATTGTAATCCTTATGTTAAAAATATGAAATGTTTGGTTATAATGAAACAATCTACACCTCAGAACATGTATGGAAATAAATCTGAAGAAGAATGTGATACATTATTCTGAAATATACGATATAAACAATGCCATTAGTAAATGTTCAAATCAATAAAAACTCCAAATGTTTTTGTTTTAATGGTTTTATGTTCAAAGCTAGAAGGCATTAGGTAATAGTTCTTTTTCAGAACCCTTCAAATTAACATGGAATTATATTTTGGTACCAAAGATCATGGCTGTCATCAGCTAATGTGTTCTTGGATTTCAGTAAGTGTGGAGAATTTAATTTCTGAAAGTCACTAACACTGGGAAGCTAAAATAGATATCAGAATTCCTCAGTTGTTTCCCTTCTCCTGTGCTCATACATATCTGTGTGGTTTTCTATGCCATGTGGAGATATACAATTGAAAACAAACTTCAGGAAGAAACAAAGAATTTGGAACAATTTTAATGAAATTTATGCATGGGCCTTATAACAGACAAACAGTTTTGTCTCTCTCTCTCTAGAGCAGATAATTTCGTAACTTCTTTGAAATATACTAATTATACAATTCATGGGAAAATAATAGCAGCAAATTATCTACCTATTATAGATGAGAATAGCAAGCATAGCATGTGACTGGTAAGATTTTCCTGCTTTTGTGAATATAGTTGTCATATACAAATGATGAAGCCAAATTCACAATAAATGCTGTCTGTACACACCAGAAATACTGAACATGCTGAAATCTTTGAGTCAACATATGATTTTGACACATTGTCTTGCAATCAGAAAAAAACATAGTAAGAAACTCATATTTTCATAGATGTAATAGGTCTTATAAGGGCAGAAATTTTTACATTCTCTTTCAGACAGAAAGGTGAAAACTTTTATTCATCAACTGTTCTCACTTCTGCTGCTGGAATTTATAAAAAATATCAAAGGCCATCTATGCTTTTATTGCCAGACTGTGAATCTTACAAGTCTGCTTAAAGTCCAGAACCTGGACTAGAAACTGCGTTGAAGAATGACTGGTTTTAATGCTCATGTATGAAACATGTATCTATTTAGATTTCTTTGGCCACCTTAGAAGCATTTGACTTGAGAGGCTGTTTTATTAATTGATATGGACACATCAAAGGATGCAAGAAAATGCCTTAAATGTTTGAGTAGTTCTTGGAGGGATGTATCCAACTGGCAGTGATAAAACACTCAGCTGTGCACCTCTGCTCTTAATTCTCTGATTAATTATTCTCAAGAGGTACAGCCTTCTCTAAGAAAGTCAATGAGACAGCATAAGTTCAAGTTCCAGTGATGCTTTGTCACATATGTCAACATTTCAACAGCTTTGATGGTATGAGTCAAAGAGTTGCAGAGCAGAATGGGTTTATTGAGGTAACTGTATTCACATATGATAAAAATTAGGATGTCTGGTGCATGAAAAGATGGCAGAAGCCCCAGTGTCATCTTTTTCTTCAGCTTGTTGAATTGGAACTGGTCAATCTTCCTCACAGTTTGGGGTCACTCATTCTGCAGTACAATCTACAGTCTCTAGCTAATTAACTCCACCTCATTTTGACAGAGCATGACTGCACTTAACCTTACTTAACTTAGTTATGCATCAAGCTGCATAGACCAAGTTTGGTTTGGAGGACACCTAATCCAATTCTTGATCTATGTAACATGACTTATTAATTTAGTTTTGAGGGGGAAGGAGAAATGGAGAAGAACTTGAATAGAAATGTCTTCATTTTGTGCCATCACCATGAAATCACAAAATTAAAGAGGAGTACATTGCCATTTCCTGCCTGAAACAGATGGGGTTCCATTATCTGTTCTGAGTCATATGTATGAAAGGTATACCTGCAACACAGCCACCAAAACCAGTATTTCAGGTAACAGGGGTACCAAGATTGTCAATATAAAGTTGGGTAAAGTCTGAGGGAGGTATTGGAACATTTGGGTGTCCAGGAAGAAGGTAATTTTGGCTCTGCACTGAAGCAGAACTTTAGAAGCCAAATAGAAAGACAAGCATGGTTGCCTAAGTACAATTAGTTATGTAGCTGTGGGCCTGGGTCCTACTGACTTGCAGATGCTGTGTAACCAGGCAGATGCTCTGAGAATCAGCCCAGCAGCCTCAGCTGCTGTCCTGCTTTATGACTGCAATGCCTCTTACGAGCCAGGACTTCAGTTTGTGTGTCACACCTCAGGCCCTCATGCTTTTGTGAAACTAGGATGATAGTGTTACTCTGCCAGAGCAGGTGTGGGTGAAACTGGTGCTGTGCTTGCCTACAGTGATAAGGTATGCTACAATTATGTAAGGGTATGTAAACACACCTACGCTGTGGCAGGTGTCAGGGTACTCCCAGATGATTGTTAATCTCATGTTTTTCAGGCAGGTTACTGTTCTGAAGTCTCTGTCTAGTAAATAGCAGCTGACAGTGACTAAATGCTGAATAACAAACATGTATAAGAAAGCAGATAGGTATTTCTTTGTTTTTAAGAACTGTGTTATCCAATATCACACATTCTGAAGGGGAAGAAATTGAAACACAGTTGGGCTTACAAAGTACAAATCTCATGGAGTGTACAAGATACTGCACCTACTTTCTGAATAACATGGAAGAATTATGTGACAGAGAATGATCAGAAGAGTAATTTTAATCCCAAAGGGACTAGGTTGGACAGAGGTAAAAAAAGAATAAAAACATATTTAAAATATTTCAAAGCATCAAAATGCAATAGAATGCAATAGAATTTTCCTTTGGGGAAGAAAAACTGTCTTCTGCAAAGAAAACTGTGTTTGCTACGTGATGGGTGTTGGCCATGTCACTTAGATCACTGCTTAAACCACAAAGACTCCAAAATTAGCTGAGATATGAACATGAACAATCTGGATTTCAAGTAGGTTAAGACTTCCAGTTATTTTATTGTATCCTGTTACTTAATGTCCTGTAGAAGGAGAAATCCTCTGATCATTAATATTGATCATTTTGTCCACGGGTGTTTTCTGAGAAAAATCCCACATATCTTGCTGTTCATTCACATGCAGTTCACTAAACCCTATGGCACAGGTGTGACTATTCCTGGAATTGATCTTTAGGATTCAGTGACAATGGTCTAGTATTTATATTAAAGTTTGGCTTTTAGCCAGAAAACAGAAAAGATCAAATCCCATATATAGTCCGGTGTTACATTTGTTTGAGAAAGGAGAGAAAAAAGGGAAAGTCTTACATTTCATAAGTTTATAAGCCCAACCAGGAAAGCCAACTTTAAAATGGTAATTCTTATTTTATGGATGACAGTAGAAGACAATCTAGTGCAAAAAGCAGATATATCTTGTTTTCTTTCCTTGTTTGAAGCTTTATATTCCTTGATTTTTCTTTTCCTTTGGCACAAATTTTCTTAAACCTTTTTCTTTTAAATTTTTTGAGGGCAATTACAGTAATGAAGATCTGAAACATTTATTGTGGAATTAGAACGGCCTAGCAGGAAGGGCTGAGTCAGAATGAATTAAAATGATTTCATAGAGCACACACAAAGCCTTTGTGTCCTAAGGAATGGCTGAGTAAATAGCAGATATTTGCTTGATGAATAAAAAAATATCACAAAACAGCCTTGAACATGCTCTAGGCCCCTACATGCTCAGTATCAAGTGCTAGGATGTACCCAGCATCAAGGCATAGTTTTGAGAGTTCAGAGCTCCTCTGCATTTTGGTATTTAGTCTGGCTGTTCAGTAGTTTACTATTCAGATTGTGTGCACAGACTTCTCACTGTCAAAAAGTTTTAATCCCTCTCACTTTCCCTTTCGATTGGTAGAGAAAATTTTTGTCAGGACAGTGGTAAAATTATGGCCAAAGTTAAGTACTGTAACTCTTATTTTGCTCTCTACAGTTTCCTGTTTGTTTACTGTGGAATTGGAGGTGCTCCAGGAGAGCCTCCAAATGGATGGGAGAAGGACTCTATGGGTCTTTTAATAGGGACAGGGAGGAAGGACCAAAAAACTTTAGTAAGCAGGCTCCATATTTGTTAACCTGCCTTTTGTTAAATATAAATGTGAGAAAATAATTTGAATTTTAGTTTTTCACAAGGAAAAAAAATCAAGTGACTAACCTTTTAAATATTTAGAAATTATGTCTATTTTTTTTTTAAGATGGGGCTGTTTTATGTCTTAGTCTCTTATTTCCTCGTTTGTCACAGTTTATATGTACTGCTAATTTGAATGACTGTAAAGGTCTCAAAATACCCATGTTAGGAACCCTAATGAGTAATTAATACAAATGTTCAGACTACTGGGAGAGCCTATATACTTTAAAAAAATATTTTCTTTAAGTATCTGACCCTAATGTTAAGTCATAAAATAATAGTTCTGGAAGCATCTCTGCTCTGAAAAAGAAGTTTCTTAACACAATCATTAAGTGTTTTGAGACCTGCGTGCATATATTTGAAATCAAATAGTTTAAAAATATTATGTATGGCATGACTAAATGTAAAACTAAAGTTATTATTATACATTTATGCATACCAGCTGCACTTTATAGAACTGGTAGCAAGGAATAGTTCTAGTTATTTAGTATTCCTCTCTGTCAAGATAGTCCCCCATCATTTTGCTGGTCTTTTATGGAAAGTGTTTTGTAGTACACAATCACAATTTGCAATTGGTGAAACTATGTGATGCCACTTTTACCACTGCTGCTTTCTAAGCTGTATTTATAAATAGGGGCTGCAACGATGCCATCAAGCATGCGCGAATTGCCCGGAATTCATTCTGTCTCTTTCCATCACAGAATATCCAACTTAAATGCAAAAACAACACGTCTTCATAAAACTTGTTTTCTTGTCAGACATGAAATATCATCATTCTTTCATTTTTTGCCACATTTCCAAAATATCATTAGTGATTAAATGAAACTATTTGCATAGAATCTAAAAGTAAAATTAAAGAGCCGCAAAACATAATTCTAGTGCTAACTACATATTTTCTCAAGGATTTTTCAGTTCTTTAATTGTCCACTAGAAAAGACTTACATAATTTAACTGATACAAGAACTGTGGTCTGTATTTCTGTATTTCTTTAAGAAAAAGAGGAGTTTCTTTAAAAAACCCAAATAAATAAAATTTTCCAATTATTATTGACAGCAGGCTACATTTCATACTGTCTCCCTAACAAATATTTAGATAACGTTGAGGAGCCTTATCTTTTATAATTTTACATTCTTTGCACTTAATTAACAGGCCTGACATAAAAATAGAAGGTCATTGACTTGAGCACACATAGCAGTTGCAATGTTAGCTTTTAATTCAATTATGCAAATATCAAAGCATAGATGGAAAATTTAATGAGAAATCTCCTCCAAAATTAAATTCATTCCCTAAAGCTCTAAATCTTTTAAATATGGGACTAACCAGGGAAAATCACATAACTGTATTTTGTTTTTTGTTGTTGAAGTAGATTTATAAATGCTGTGGACTTTTAAATGTTTTTAAATAGAGCAAGAGCTAGCTGATGTACTAAGTAGAGAACAGTTCCCTCTATTTCTGTTTTCTTGAAAATAATTTTATAGTTATTATTACATTAATCTATAGTGGTATTACCATTTTTGTATATTTGCCAGTATGGTGTATTCTTACAGAATTTGTCCATCTAGGAGATTTTGAAGTTGTTTTTAATAATCAGAATAAATGTCTCCACTAGTAAATGCAGATATATTTTGCTACTTTCTCTTTATTTCAGTGATGAAAGACCATCTTTAACCATGTCAACACTGAGATGATCTTTCAGCTTTTTTAAACTTTCCATATATTTTTCTCACAAATATTTTTTTCATAACAGAACCTGTTCAGGTAAAATTAAGTTAGATTGCATCTCTTATAGATATTGTAAAACCTGAAAAACACACATAAGGAATATTGCCAATATTTCCTTTTTCAGCTTTATAACAGTATCAGTAACCGTAGTGTCTCTAGTAGTATTGTCAAAACACCACATTCTAAACTAAAAATTCTGTAATATGAAAGCCCTTGATCTTGCAAATATTTTTTTCTCAACACATGCAATGTAAAATTCATCTAAACCTTATATATTAATATATGGACTTACCTCTGCTTCCCTGAACTTGGAGAGCAAGGCAAATGATCAAAAATATTAATCCAGTTTTCAAATGCATGTCTATTGATCATTCACAGTTTTCAAGACCAGTCATGCAGGAAACAAGAATATTTTGGTCAAGTAGAAGAATTCTGTTTTCTTAGAGAACTAAAATCCCCAAAAGTCTTTATTTTTCAGGTGTCTCCAACCTTGGAGTGCATTGAATTGCAACTGGGCAGAGTGCAACAGGTGCCAGAGTGCAAGAGCTGGGCGAACCCCTCCAACGCCCACACTTCTAGCCTGGGGAACTGGAGGGGTAAGACAAGAGTGACGAAGTTTTAAAAAAAAGCAGTGTCTGTTTCTGGAATAATCTGTTTATCTGCTGCTCAGACATAATCCCTCTTACGGTCCAGCTGGAGGAGCTTTCTTCATCTTATTAACCTTCTGGAGCGGCATCTGTCAACCCCAGGAGACTTCAACAACACCACGATAAACAACGGAAGTCTCTTCTAGTTCCCATTGCCTTGAGCATTGATCCTTTGGGCATTCTGGAGGTATGGCATGTGAGCACAGGGAGAGATAATGGTGCTGTGTCCAAACCAGTGACCATAAACCCCAGAGAACTTTCTTAAGATAGCTTTTTCTTGAAAGAACACTCAATGCTCAGCTCTTCCACCGCCCATGTCTTGCAATCCTCCTGTACCACAGGGCTGCTCTTGCAATACTCCTGTGGAAGCAGTGATGATGATGGTCTGTGACAGGGGTGAAGTGATGGCTCAGCAGTAAATTGCAGCACTGTTCAGGGCTGGCACAATCTGATGCCAAACTGTGACTGGGGCAGGGAAAGTGTTGCATGGTGGGAGGAAAAGAGAAAGTGGTGGGAAATGCTGTTTCAGGCACACAGCTCTAACTAGGCCAAGAATTGGCAGCAGCTGAATACACTTTTCAAACAGCTCTGCTCCAGTTTCACAGATAACTATTCCAGTTACATATTGGCAAGTGTAGGTGTTTCACACTTATCCTTTTATTTTCCAATACCTTTTTTACTGTTGCATTACACCTGAAAATGCTACCCGGTAGGCATTTCTAGTGGTCTCTCAGCCTTAAATATTTTTGTCCAAGTGCTTTAACATAAGAAGTATCTCGACTGGCAGCAAGAATCTGTAAGCACAAGTTACTTTAAGAACAACCTTCATTTGAACCCAATCAGTATTCTATTTTTACTTAGGATTTAAACAATGGTAACCTCCCTCCCTTACCAAGATTGTCTGATTTTAAGTACTCAGACCAGCTACTGTGCAGACTGGGCTGGATCCACACAAGATTTGCTTTTTTTTTAGTGTATAAACTCTCATGAACATTGTTTTATTGGTCCAACAAAACAAATTTAGAATACCTTGCCAGCAGCACAATGCAAAGCAACACCGGAGATGATTAGGATTTCTACTGAAGAAAAATGTATTATTATATAAGGATCATTCTTTAGCAGTACCAATATTTGTCTTTACATGTTTTATGTATAATAATCACATTGTATATAATGAAATAATAGAAGTATTACCTGTGTGAACCAGGTAATCTGTAGCAAACATTTATATCAGTTTTGTATTTTGAAGACGAAGCGCCCCCCATATGTTACCTTATTTTTAGTTACTTCAGCTTTCAATCTACAGCAATTGCAAGCAAAGAGAATTTTTCTCAGGGCAGTGGAATTTTTCTCAGGGTGCCATTTCTTGTGTCATCTGAGAATGTGGAATTGGTGAAAGGAAGATTATTTCCTCAGAGCCCTCTAGGTACCAAACTCCTTATGGAAATTGGTAGGAATGTGATCCTTTAATTCCATTAGGAATCTAATTTGTCAGACTACATTTTGAAAATGTGTAATAAAGAGATTTACTTAATTACTCTAGAAACTGGATAGTGAAGCCTGAGCCAGGAATCAGAAATCCTATCTCAAAGCTTTCATATGAAAGGGTATTTTTGAGCCATTCACATGTTGGAGAAGGCAGACATTTAATAACACATTCTTATCTTTCCGAGATAAAGGAAGAAGAAAAATCCTAAAATATGGCACTGCTTTTAGCGTCTAGATATGACTTAAGAAAAGATTGAGCTCTATAGGCAAACTATAATTAAAATTTGTAGGGCAGGAGTTTGCAGACTTTGAGATTATGCTTAAATCATGAATATTTGAAACTGTTTTCTGCTAAGACAGTACCTTCTATGTAGTTCCATTTAATTAAGAAATTTTGAAACTAACCTTGATAACTGCCACAGGGGAAGGAAACAAGAATGATAAACACTCATTAAAACTAAAGCAATATTATCTAGGGACCACTCCATCTCTAAGTACTGCAGGGTTTAATTATAGGTCACTGTTAATTAATCTAGAAGTGTTTCTTCTAGTTGGTTTGCTGTCAACAATAATTATATATTGTTTAAAAGGTGATTAAAAAAATTCTACGGAAACTCAATAGTGCATCACAAACATACTACCAAGACATGGGAAGGGCAAAACTGGAAGCCAAAATATCCATTCACCCAGAACAAGTGCTTACAAATGGGTTAAATTCAAATTGTTACTGGTCATCTGAGTGCATTGCTGCACGTACATAGAATAATCACTGATATGCTGTTTAAATACAACTAAAGCTGTTTCCTGTGGTTGTAAAAATGAAGAAAACTAGATTCTTCTGGTCCCTTCTCTGCTGTTAAATTGGCCAAATCAAGCCTTGTCTCTCAGCTTCCTGATCTGCAGAGATAAAATTGAAAGAAAAATCTAAAAAAAAAAATGAAATGGTGTGTCATACCCTTGTCCGGCAGTAGCAATATTGCCTAGTAAGACTAGAAATTTCAATGAGATGGTGGTGAAAGTTATCAGAAAATGGAAGGGTTTCCCTATAAGGAAATATTACCAAACTTGAAATCTTTGGCCTGAAAGACAAATGACAGAAAGGTTGAGAAAATGATTAAATGTCTCAGTTTTCCTTGTAAAATGGAAGAAAGAAGAGGAATATACCCAATTTCATTTTCAGGCATCTAATGCCTACTTTCTTTCCTGAGTTTTTATATTTTTGGTCTTGGCAGTTTGCTGAGACAAAATAATTTCTAATTTAATTACAACATTATAAAATTTATCTTACTTTAAGAATGACAAGGAATTTGAGACATTTTTGAACAGTAAAACCATCTGGGAATGGGACACACAAGCTCTTCCAGTTGCAACAAAATTAGATTCTACAAAGTCAGTCAAATGCACTGAAGGCAAACTGGGAACTGGGTCACTTCTGCTTTCCTGTTCTTTATGTTATTTCTTTATCCATTTATTTGCCATAAACATAGATGAGATAGGAGATTAACTGAGTTTGATCTCATCCATGACTACCTTTAGGCATTGAGCTCTAGTCCCTAACTCAGACCAACTTTCCATTAAAGTCTAGCTTACTGCTCAGTCTGAAAGCAAACTCTTCTATTTTCTGTGACACTTCTCTCCCCCAAAACAAGGAGCCTGATGACCTGCTGTTCTGCAGTTGCAGAGGCCATGGTGAAATTCTGTTCTGAACACAAAATTGAAGCACATGATGCATGAATGCAGCAATGGACATAACCCTAGACTACTTCTGCAATCGAAAAATATCTCCAGGTTTCTCTGGGACCTTCAAGAATCTTTGCTGTTAAACTGTTGCTATCACATTTGTGAAGTCCTAGAACCCCTTATGAATTAGAACAGGAAAAAGTATCATGTGCCTACATTTACATGACAAGTTACCAGTCAATATATCTCTCAGGACTGCTTGACCTCATTACGTCTGCTTTCTTTTGAAACTTTTTTAGGCTGTACACTCTTAAAAGGATTTACATACTTAGATACCGTTTAGTGTGACAAGGGAGATAAGGGTATGAAAAAAGCACAGTAGTAATTGAGCAATTCAGCATAATTATGAGGAAAATACCTCAGCCTGCTTTAAGATGATCACTGATAAACAAATGATGCTCATGTTGATAGTGATATGACTTGGGTATTTTCTAACATCCAAGTGTAACTAAAATTATTTTTTTTTTCCTGGTAAGCAGTAAAACAGCAAGCTGACCAGCTTCCAGTCAATGGGGATAAAGACTATAGTACATCTGCCCAAAGAGATTATCATTCACTGCTTGCATACCAATACACAACCTTCTGTTACTCATGGGGCTGCCCTAAGCTTCTATCACAGGGAGTCATAAGGAGCTGAAACATGTTTCTTCCTGTGCTTGGCACATTGCTTTTCTCTTGATGCTGGGAAAGGATCTTTCTAGATTTAGCTGATAAACTGGTAAATGTACTGTTCACAAATCTGTCCTCAGCAGGGTAGCAAATTAAGCTGAGCATTGTAGTTATCAGCTTTAAAAAAATGAAGGTATCCAAGACTATGTGAAGAAAGCCTGCAGAGATGGGATCTTTTGCCATGTATTTTCTCTAAACAGAAGAAGAAAGCTGGTGGCTCAGTTTCTTTTAATGGCAATAGGAGATGTTGAGAAGGCAAGGAGGGAGATGTCTAAAGTACCACATGTGCTCGTATCTTTACACTAGCTTAGCTTTTCCCTCTTTGAGTGTAAGAGAATAGTTCCTCTTTCTTGCTAGGCCTAGCAGTGTTCACTTTTTTTCTTTCACAGTTTGTAGCTATTGTTTGGCATCCACAGCATCTGCATTTGTTCATCAGGGTTTTGCTTTCTACATTTACCATGTGGGAGTGAAGTATGAAATGACTTTGTTTCCTGTGCACAAGATTAATCTAGTAGGCAGAAGTTTCTGGAAAGGTCTTGCAAAAAACCCTAGTGTGTGCTCCAGGGCTCTGTGCTACTGAAGCTTTATTAAAATTAAAAACCTACCCAGAAAGATAAAAATGTATGCAAATGTATGGAAATTTATCTTTATTGTGGAAACAGTAAATATTTTTTACTTAAGAGTTTCTTACCCTTGTTTTTCAGGAGGGGATGGATGTTGCTATTGTTTTAGGTGATAGGTGACAGTCAGCAGGACCCCTAAGGACCTGACCTGAAACTTCCTGATCTATATGTGTGGTGATAACTGTCATTAGCAAAATTAGTGGCTGTCATAATTCATAGTCCAGCAGAAGTAAATATAAAAATTTAATTCCAATATTTTAAAACAAAATATAGAAAAGTAGGAGGAAATAGGGTGGAGATTGCCTTTAATTAGGCAAGGTTTGGGAATTTTAAAATAATTTAAACACTACTATTATGTATATGGTTGGAGTTTTTGCTTCAGTTGCTTTTAGTAATCTACTGTGTTTGAACTCAGAGAAATGCTGTGAAAAACCTCTTCTGACAGAGTTGCTTTGGGAAGGAGGTTGTCTATCAAGTGTACAAGTATTGACCTCTCGTCTGACAAGATTATTTTATGCTTTTGATGGAATCCTATCTGTATGTGTCCAGCAGTATCATGCTTGTCACTGTTTACATAATGGATTCTGTGTATGTGCAGAAGCTGGTTTTCCCAGTACTGCTGCTGCTGCTTCCCTCCATGGATTCTCACAAAATTAATTTTGATGTTGTTCTTAACATCAATAAACTCCCTTATGGTTTATCTATGATAAGATTATAACATTGCCACAGTGTGACACTGCCATTACTCATATCATGCTTTGTTCCTTATATCCCATGTTTCCTTATCTTGCACTATTAAGTGAATTATTCTTATTATTAATATAATAAGAATAAAAATAACAACAACAACAATAATAATAATAGTAATAATAATTTTCCATTATTTCTGAACAGGGCTCTATCTCCATTTGTAGATGCATTTTTGGAAAAGTAGGTGATGCAAAATAAGGATATGGAAACATTTTCTCTCTTTAAAACCATGCTATAGTTCTTGGTTTTATTGCTCAGTTGCTTCATATTGAAAAACTTTAAGGGAAATATCAATTTGATGAGTTTTTAGTCGGTGTCCCTTTCAAACAGAAAATTTTTGAATAGTTTTTGGCTATTTTATGTGAGGATTAGTGTATTTTTATTGTTTCCAAAAGTAGTTATTGTGAAGTTGTTCTCATACTTCAAAATTGCCTCTTCACTTTTATTAAGCAGCTTGAGAAGTTGTTATGTATAATTTAATAAGGTTGTGACCTTGTTTTTCTATGAAGATGTCAGTTACCTCTCACTTTCAGGGTTTTTTTTCCCCGTCTTGCAGATTTGTATGTCTGGGAGTGTTTGCAGTTTCAGTGTACAAGGCCAAATGTATTATACATGTATTACTCTGCATGCTGAATACAGCTGGGATTGTTTAGCTTTCAGAAGAGATGACTCAGGGGGGAATCTTAACAACATTTAGAAATACCCGACAAGAGGGAGGAAAGAGGCAGAACCAGATCCTCAGTGTTGCCAAGCAAAAGGACATGAGGCAATGAAATATTAAAAAAAAAAAAAATTATATTTGAACAGACATTTTATTAGAAGAATGATTGAACACTGGGACAGTGGTCTCCAGAGAGGCTGTAAAGTCAACATTCTTCACAAAAGAGCTGAGAAGATTGTTCTAGCTGACCCTGGTCTTCTGGGGGCTGGACAGTGTGATCAGCACAGGCCCCTTGCTCACTCAGCCATCCATGACACTCTCATTCTGTGACACTTTTCAGATCACTTCAGGGCCTCTGTAAGACACATTCAGCTCCAAAGAGTATTTTCAAAGGGATTCTTTGATGTGGCAAATATATTCATACACAAAGATTTCAGAGTATAATACACACAGAGCAGGAAAAATTTTTCCATGTACAATTAGGAGTCTAGGAAGCTGAAATACGCTTCAAAGAAGGAAAAGTTTAGTCTGAATAGGAAAAAAAATTACAGAATTCATTCATTTATGGAACTGAATTCTGTGATGAGGCAAAATTTTGTGTATTAGAAATGGTGTTAATAACCTGTTCAGATTTTTATTATCATCATTCTTTCTGCAATTCCTAGAATAGGCTTCAAAATTTCAAAAAACATTGTACATACAAATTCTCAATTAGAGATGACCCAGGAATGAATGCAAGGATTGATCAAAGTAATAGGATGGGAGTTTAAAAATATTTTTGCAATATAGGATCAGTTGTGGTTAAGTTACTTCTAGTGAAAAACCTGCATCCTGAGATGCCCTGATGGGGCATATGGTTGGCAGGAAGGGAGGAGCTGAGAAGAAAATCTGTTGTACACAAATCCCATTTTCTTTCCCTTTCAGTCCAGAATAAACCCTAAATTCTTAGTCTTTGATTGATATTTTGTATCAATTTTAAAAATCACATTTCCCAACCAATTATTTGTCCAAGTACCATTTTTTGATTCTTTCCCCTGGTCACCATCTGGCTTCTCGTCTGGTCTCTTTTCCCCATGTTGCCATCTGCTTTCTCTGCTTTCTGACCTTCCTATTTCATTCCATCTCCTAATTTCATTCTGTTTCTTTCTGCAGTTTTCTCATCTCCTCTGTGTGTCAGCCTGAAGTTGCTTTCCAGCCCACTGTGGTATATTATTTTGAAAGCTAAGAGTATAGTGAAGGATTGTTGTGTTTATTAGCTATCTCTGGTAGATAATGGCAAGGTAAGAAGTAAGAAACTACTTCTTTTATCCTATGCAATACCACCATCCGCTGGCAGTTCCTCCATCTTTCCCTCTGTATGTCACTGATGGCTACAGCAATACACAGGTAGCTCCTGTCTTCAAAATTTACCAGAGAATTACAATTTAGAAGGCCAAATAGCTTACCCTTTATTAGGAAAAAATAAGCAACTGCCATGTATTTTCTTTCTACTTCCCAGAGTACTGTGTTAAGATGAGGGTTTATTTAGCTGCTTTTTCAGACAACTTTTTAATTTCAGTATCTCATTCACCATTGCTACCTTCAGGTTCCCACAGTGGCTCCAGATTCTTCATGCCTCAGTGCAATGAGGGCCATCCCTGGAGGATGCAGGCTTCAGAAATCAGGCTCTGTTGTCAGCTGAGCTTGATGCTCTGCTCAGTGCTGATGGAAGAGGATGTGTTATGTGGGTTCTTCTCACCTTGCTCCTGAGATAACTGAGCAGTGAACTGGGATTCCTCATGATTCTGCTCTGAGACAGCAGAGAATAGGCCCCCTCTGGGATCCAGCAGCTTTTTGCATCACACTGATGATCAGCCAGACAAATGGTTTTGGAGGAGCCAGTTCAAGGCTGATTCTGGCACAGAAGAAGTTAAAACCAGCAACTTTTCTGTACAGCCTCATACCTGTGTGAGACACTCTGGCTGGCTGTGTGTCCTTATTACCAATTCAGGGCTGCCTGTGTGCTATGCACTTGTTAGAGGGTAGACAGGGTAGTGCCTCTGTCCCCATACAGCTCACACATAGACATCTGACTGCTTTTTACAGTTCCAGTTAGGAACAGCACTGCAACCCCCTGAGCTTCATTTCTTACAGATTCTGAGCTCAGCCTCACTCCAGACTCCATCTGTGTGCCTCTCCTCCCTTCCTCCGGCCATCTTTAATATCTGTCCTCTGTGTTTTTGTCAAGTAATCCCTTACTAATTAAACTCTGCCCAAAGGACAAATATACAAAAGTAGGTGAGCTGACATGAAATTTGCCAGCTCTTACTCCTCTTGCTCTTTTTGTGTGCTTAATCCTCTCTCTAGCTTTTATTTGCCTGTCTATTTAGATAAGAAGCTGTTGTGGAATAGGGATGTTGTGTGTGTATTGTACAAGCCCCACTTTCATAAACACTCTGGCAACAAATAAATGCTGCTATCACACTGTATTTGAAGGTCATCATGTCATGTCTCGAAGGTGTTAGTGGCAGCTGTTTTACTGCTGTCTGTTTGAGACCTGTTTGGGATTCTGCTTCTGCAAAAAGGTATTTTTTGTGAAACTGCTCACATTCTTACCAGGCTGGAAGCTTTTTTGGGCTCAGATGCTTTCCTGGATGCTAGATTCCAAGGAAATATTCCAGCAGAATTTTCTAGACCAGCAGTTTAAAACAAACAGGTCTCTTTACCCTACCTTCACACATGAGGACTCAGCATTAGCTCCAACTTAGCCCCTCAAACAGCTTGAATAACTTGGGATGAAAGAAAACTAATGGTGTCTTTGGAGGGATGTCACTGCCCTGTGCTTCCTCCATTTACCACAGATGCCTCTGTTTTCAGTTTGAATGTGCATTTTTGAGAACTTCTGTAACTTGTGTAGCAGTTCCAAAAGTCCATCTGTGTTTATGTGCATCTAGTGTTGAAGCTGTAGCAGCACACACTCAGTGTTGCCCAGAAAGAGACACAAGGAAAAAAAAAATTAAGCAGCCAGGAACTCCAAAGTTCCATATTATCTTGTTTAGAAGCTGTCCTGTCTTGCCCTAGAATCTCCACATGAGTAAGTGTGGTCATGACATGTGAAGAAGTTCCTGCTTTCCTGGGACCTGAGTTTTCTCTGAAAATTTTTTGTAGGCTCTACATGAGGCCCATTTGTTCAAATACCTTTGAGGCATTCATCAGTCAAATGGTCTTGCTTTGTAGAAATTCTTTCAATAGGATGCTGATTTTATCTTAAAGGAAAGTGATAAGCATATTATTGTCTAAACTTAAAAGAGCAAGGTGAAAACAGTATTCTGTCCTACCTTGACTATCAAATTAATATTATTCTTTTATTTCTTTCCATATATTTTCCTCATTTTCTCCATTTCCTACATGAAAAAAATGTCTCTATATCTTAGTGTTGAAGTTGGCACTCTGTTTTTGGCTGGAAGGTATTAACTATTTTGGGAAATCCCACACCTTAGGAACAATCCAAGAGAATACTTCACTAAGCTAAAATTCCTGAACTGGTACTGTCTTAGTAGTAATGCAAGCTAGAGAGCTGACTTTAAAACAGAACAGTACTTACTAAGCAACTTTTTCTGGTGTGCAGTAAGAGCTTTCATTAATATGCTTGTGGAATGTCTCTGGATGAGCCAAATTCCAGGTCAGAGTTTCAGGTCAGATATATAGGGCAGGGTGCAATACAAATTGTTGATATTCAGACTTTCCAACTGGCAAGAGGGGCAGTTTCCCATGCTGGTATTTCCAAGACTGTAGTTTCAGGATTTGTGCTGTCTGGATTTGGATGCAAACATTTGTCACAGGTACTCTGCAAACAAAAATGTGGGACAGTTTTTATGCCAGAGAAAGGATTTAAAGGTGAGATGCTTGCTTTCACAGAAAATCTGATGCTGTTAGTATATGAAGACATCAGTGGCCATTTTTGAGAAAATTGCGTATTTTTTTTAACTCTGTGTGCTCTAAAGTATAACTTATCTATTGATAAAATTTCCAAACAAATTGAGACACATGAAGGCCAGAAAAGAGAAGTTAATTTACACAGATTAAAAGAATGAGTTTTTGGAGTTATGGAAATGATTAGAAAAAAAAAAAATCACACTCTGATTAGCAAAAATCCCTCATGATGACCAGGTCTCCATTCAGAAGTATAATATAAAAGCAAGTGTAAAAACCCAACAAACCTACAAAGTAAAAATAATTTGGAATGCAGATATTGTGATGAAATAAAATTAATCATATGGAAGAAGTAGAGACAGAAGAAGTAGGAGGACCTGTAGTAGCAAACACTTAATAGCAACAATGAGAAAAATAGAAATGCTAGAAAGCAATGGAACATAATGTTATATATAATGACTCAGGAAACATATGTAATTTTTAGCTGAAATGTTCTAGAACTTTGCAAAACCAGGAAAAAGGAATGCAGAGATGGATTGAGTTCAATCTTACTTAAACTTTACAAATCCATGAATAGGACCACTGTCGCTATTCCTACCTTGGCTATGAAAGAGAGTTAGTGTACTCCATGTTCTTCCATAATGTAATTCTTTGAATCTAGAAACTGGCTTCTGTTCTGCTATAGTATAACAGTCTGATCAAATTTTTCTCACATATAATAGCCTTTTATCAGTATTCAATTTTCTAATGCAGTAACAAAGTCTTATCACACATGTGATGAGATTCCTGATAATGAAGGTAAGATAGATTAAGAACCTTATTAAAATATTTCAAATGCATTAGAAGTCTCCTAGCAAGACTTTTGACATTGATTTCCCGATGTACCTTGGAAACAGTGCTTACCCAGAAAATTTTACAGCAAAACAAATAAATAAGGAAAACTGGTGAATGAAAACCTTTCAGTACTGGATTTGTAGAAGCTGTATTGGAGCCATGTGTGCTGGGTGCCTCCTGGAAGCAGACAGGATGAAAATGGAAGGAAAAATGTGAGGAAGAATGCTGATTGCATATACCTAGACCTAAGCACAAATTATTTACCTGGCAGAAATAACGCTTTTATGTAAGACAAAGTATTGGCTATCACCACAAGGATGATTGAGAAGCATAAAGCAAAGATACAGAGCTCCTTGTTCAATATCATAGAGCCTACAAAAAGTACAGAAATGTATCTGTAATGCATCATCATTACTTCAAAATTGGGTCTTTATTCACAATGGAGAAGAAATGTTTTCAAATTATATTTTGCTTTTCTCCAGGAAAGCAGTTAATGGCACATAAATTTAAATTGCTGTGAATTATGTTACATACTTAATTTTATTGCATTCATTAAATTATATTACTTTCCACAAAGAACAGTGTGCTGTAGAAGAGTTGTCAGTTTAAGTGTTTTGTAAAACTAACTGAAAAGTCCCACATGGGACTTAATAATTTTCTGCTATAGAACTCAGATATGAGTGCAGACAGCTCTTTTGAAAACTTGCAGGGACTGAAGACAGAGCTTCTGCTGAAAGGGAAGAAAGATTCTCCTTCCAGAAAATTGCACAGATCCAGCAAGAGCAGATAAGTATCTTATATTTGCATTACTGAGTCTTCTTGTAACCGTCTTAGTAGACTGGATTTGTGCTTTTTTAGTGAAAGTGCATTGCCTTTCAGCTCTTAAATTAGCTTTATTCTAATTCCCATTAACACACAACAGATGGAGAGCTATAATCTGAAGGGTCCCGTAACTAAGTCTGCCAAGTGTACTTGTGTGCAGAGGACTTGATTCCATCATGTATTTGGCTTGATTTCTACCAAATGGTATATAATTGACTTAAAGTAAAATGATCACTTTCATAAAATCTACTCAATCAACTTTTGAGCAGAGTGTAGCTTACATGCATGTGTTTATCTGATTGAAGCTCTGGGTACATTTCTTTCCTATGTTTATAGTTTTCCCCTTCAAAATAATACATGTATTAGTTTTTTTAGATTGTCAGCTATGATTTACAGAGGTAGAAATCTTAGAATGATAAATAAGTGTCAAAGACAGTATAAATAGGATGCTAAGACAAACTAGCAATTTGTTTGGGATTCACGATTTGTATTTGTTCTGGATTGTGACTGGATTGTAAAAGTAGGTTGTAGTTTCAGAGACACCTTAAAATTTTATACACAAGAATCAAAATGCATCTGACCTTTACAAAGGTGGGTGCAAACTTAGAATGAGAATGCATCATGACACTTACTCACTTTCTCAGAACCTCTTTTATAATATATAGTTTACTTAGGTCATATTATACAGAATAAAAAAATAAAAGAGCAGCAGAAGGTTCACTAAAAAATATTTTTTCTGAGGTGCTTGTTGAGGGTGAGGAAACCGACACAGTCTTACATGTTCACAATACATAAAACAATACAAGTGAAAAAATAAGAATGCCTATATTTGGTAAATTGCACAGATTAACTTCCCATCAAAGTGCCATAATTTCTTTCAGTGCTATAGGAACGCAATCAGAAAAGTTACTACAGTTGTTGCTTTTGTTAAATTTACAGAGAAAGATGTTTAATATCAGGGAATTCTAGTGCTTCTGAGTATATTTCCACTTCATAATATGAAAGGACTTTGTGAAATTAAATGACAGCTACTGAAGCACTAGGGAGTATAACAATATTGTACAGCACTCATTCAGTTTGCCACCTGATAGAGAAGAAAAGCAGCTTTCTCCCTTGTTTTTGTGAGACTTATTTCATATCCACAAGTACAGAACAGATACTTCGATACTGATGGCCAATTCTGAAAATTCCTGTTGAGTGCATTGCAAAAATGCATTCCTTCTGTTGATAGAACAGATAATATCAATTCTTTTGATGTAATGCAAATGAGCCTGTTCTACTTTAACTGTGCAGTAGGTGCTCCTGTTGAAGTTATTTGTCATCTCAAGGCAGTCAGGGTGTAGTTTTTTATGCCTGACTTTGTATTTTAAGATTTATTGCTTGTTTTTTTAAGGCTTAACTAATTTGTAGTTAAATTTGAGAGGGGATTGGTTATAAAATTGCTGAGTCCAGAAATCCCATCTAAAGAGAACCCACAGTTTATGAGAAAATCAACAGGCTTTCATCCCCACAAAATCTACTTATGAGAAAACCAAAAGGTTTTCTTCCCCACAGAAATTACTCAGTTATTCTGGAGACTGCACATTGCGTAAGGAAGATGAGTAGAGAGCAAAGCCAGAGCTGTACAAAGGCAAGACTGCAGTGGAGAGGGAAAGTACAAATATGATAGGGCACATGAACAACCCAACTGTATCTTTAATTTTCATTGGTAAAGCTGTTAGTCTAAACTGGACAAACTGCAAGAGCTAACTTAAAGGACAATCAACAGCATCTTGTCCTACTGAATATAAGGAACAATGCTGTTTAACTGGGATTAGCTAGCTGATATTTCTGGAAATGTAAACAGCTGGATTACATCTTCAAAATGGTAAACAACAGGCCTTCTTAAAGAGGAGACCTGTTAACAGGACGGTATGAAGCATAATACAACAAGCAGACTTCCCAGAACTGACCTAGTTCAGCTTTATGTTGTTTACCAGGACTACACCTCGTGCAGAATCCTACCAAGCACACAGGGACATCTAATGACCGAATCAGAGACTGCAACTCAGCACACTCAGGCCACTTTAGCACACAAGAAACAAAAGGTGTGCACAGCAGAGGCTGGGGTGGCTGCAGGCCATGCAGGTGTTCAAAAATTGCCTCACATTTGCAAATATTGCCTTATAAAATACAAAGAAAATTGTTATCTCAATAGGAATGAGGTTTTAGTTGAAATAATCCAGAGCAATGCAACATTAAAGCTAATTGAAACAAACTAAAACCTACCAGCTCCCATCCCCTGTAATTTTGCAACTGAACGGTGTGTAGTTTTAAAGTGACAGGATCCATCTATGTGTAAAAAGTCAGAGTACTGCTTATACAGGAAAATAATCTCAGCAATCTATTTAAGGCATAAGGATTTGGGGAAGTGTAATTAGACCAGTATTCTGGGAATTTAGAGAGCTGGATTGAATTCTGTGTTCATCTACAGACAACTCTGTGACCTTCAGCAGAGTCCTTGGGTCAGATCACCAAGGCTGCAGTGAGGGGGAGTTAGAGGCTTAAAAGCCTTTGATGATCTGGAGCTTTGTTGATCAGTCTAGCTCATTTCCATAAAGCTTTCCTCTCTCAAAGCAGTACTGGGAGGATGAATGTGTTAAAACTGTGCTTTTATGGTAGTAGGAGAAGGACCACAAACTGGAAAAGTTCAAAACTGGAAGGCTGCTCCTGTGCACTGTTGCTGATCACACCTCTGTCTTCAAAAGGTGCATGCCAGTGCTGGATTAAATCGTAATGGTATAGATTTTCTTTTTTGCAAGGGAGAAATACTTTTCTTGTGTTTTGTATTTTGGTGGTGGTTTTTTTTTGTGGTGTGTTTATTTTTGTTTTGTTTTGTTTTTTGTTTATTTTTTTTTTTTTTCTCTAGGTATCAGGCAAGACAACTTCAAGTCTTGGTTAATGATCTGAGTAAAAACACCAGCAAATGAACTTTTAGCTGGTCTGTTCTGTTTTCGTCATGAGATGATTCTACAGTTTAACAATGATTCTACATATAACAATGTGAATTGTTATAAAAAATTTCATGGTCCTCTGATGTTATTAAGACCCATAATGATGTTTTCATTACCTACTTAAATATTTTTCCAGTATTTAAAAAATTTCTACTTTCCACAAAAATAATTTAAAAAATAGAGGAATCAATGACAGATTTTTTTGTGTGTTGGAAATGTATCCTCCCAGTGGGCTCTGTATAGGCCTCTCTTTTGCTTTTTAGTCATTGATGTTTCTCCACGCAATCTTTCTTCTCTTAATAAAATCTATATAAAAATTTCACTCCTAAGGAATGAAAGCAAGTTCCTACCTTTGAAGAGTCTCTCTGTATCTTTCTCTTATAAAGTAGATTATTAGGAATCATCTTTATCATCTTTTCAGCAGTTCCTGAAGCATAAGAGATAATTCATTTGTAGAAAAGAAAAGGACTGTTTTAATTTTGTTTACATAAGACTAGAATAAGAATCTTACTTTTGGATTCAAAGAGATTGAATTATTTAACTGGGATTAATTGTCCACCGAACTTTATGAATGTCCTAAATTATGTTTATGGGCTTCCACCTTTTTTTTTTTTTTTTTTTTTTTTTAACCCAACCCATTAGCTAAGGCTTTTTTCACAGTTAAGCAAAGGATTCAGATTTACAGATCTGACATAGTGCTTCTGCTAGACCTGTGAGCTCCTGAATCACTAGGTGGAGGCCAGACAGATAATTTAGGGTCATTTCAGGCCTGAGACCTCAACCATGGTGCGGCAGAAGCATTGTGGAAACTGTGTGAAGCTTTGCTGAAATAAAATACGTTCAGTAGACTTCATGCATGTTGTTGTTGCTACTTTAAAATGACTCTCCTTGAGTCTGATTGCCCTGGAGAACTTCAAGGTCTTAGCCAAGGCCTGGCTTACTGCCCTTCCTTAAGGGAGCACCAACAGTGCCATGTCCCTTCCACTGTTATCTTTTAGGTTGGTTTGTGGGCTAATTACCTCTCTTGAAACTGTCTGGGAAATAAATGCCTCAGTTCCATCTGTTTTTCTGGGGATTAGTGTTGATTTAATTAAATTTGTTTGCATTTCTAGTATTTCACAGGCCACATCCGGAGGGGAATAAAGACTTTGCTGCACTCTGCCTTCACTTGAGTTTCTCACAGAGATGTAACACTCTGGAACTACATTTCATCTGAATCATGCCTATGCCTATAACAAATTACTGGTTTTACAATCCACTGTAGCAGGGGAGTAGCTCTAGAAGCACTAAGGATTTGAAGAAGTGCTTAGACACTGGCCCAACTGGTTGCTTTGTTCCTGTTAAAGAAGGATTTAGTCTGAACTGTTGGAATGTTTAAGCAATAATATGACTTGGAAGTAATTTATCTGAGTGTGTTATGGTAAACCCCTCATTTCTTAGATCTATAAAAAGTCTGCATATTTTTCTTGTAATCAGAGATTCTCAATAACATATACACAGGTTATATAAATACATTAGCTACTATTTTCATGCCATTGAAGGAAAATTCATTAGGCAAATGTTTCTATTCTAGCATGCATAGATATGATGTGATTTCAACAATTTTTTGAGATTATTTCAAGCCCTCGAAAAGTTCTTGGCTTCAGGCTGTTTGTTTTCTTGCATTATACATTTCTTAGACATTCAAGGTAAGTGGAAACATTTGCACATTCTGAAAAAACTGAGAGTTGGGTGAAGTACTTATCGACATTTTGTGGCTTGAGAACTGCATTTAAAAGAATCTATTTGATAATTTTACAGCAAAGGTTCCATGAGTAAAATTTCTTTATGCAGTTGTATATGGAAAGTGTAGTTTTTGTTAATGTAATTGCTGTGTTTAACCTAGAAAGTAAATTCTAACTCACTCTGATAAGTACAAGAAACACAATCAGAAGTTCCTTTTAATTTGAAAGATAACATTATATTGTGGGTTGCATGTGAGATCTCTATGTTGTAGAAGAAGAAATTTGTCAACTCTAGTTCATGTGTGTCTTACGTCTTTCTTAGTTTCTTTCCAAAGCCAACACTTCAAAATCCTCAGATATGTAATTGAGCACTGAAATAGCACTGTCTAGGCTTTCTGCTGTTTGGATGTTTTGAAAGACTGAGGTGATAAGGCATTTCTCTGTGTTGTAGCAAGGACTACTTCTATGAGATCCCAGATCGGTTGAGGTGATGATTTGGAAACTATTGTCTTTTTTTGGAACTTAAGTTTGTGAAATAAATGGAAAGCACGTAGAAACTGTGATGCATAAATGTGATAAAATTTTAGCAGTATGCAATTGCCTCAGAAAAAGAAATAATTTAACCTGATGCCTACTTATTTTGTACCACATTTGAAGTTGATTGCAGGTTTTCAGTTTCAAACTGCAATTTTTATGCCATAAAAATTATTTTTAAACACACAGAGACACACCTTAGCACTTAATACATAAACTGGGAAAATGAATGATAGGCTGTAGAACTAAAAACTACTGTCCAATGTTTTTTCATACATATGAGATGTGTTTCTGAACACTGACTCACACCTCTTAAAATTTACTTTAAATAACTAGCTTTTGTAGTCCTGTCAGCTGGCATTTTAAAATGATGTCATTCATAGTGCAAAGTCAATTAAAGTTTTTCTCATGAAAGAAGGAAAATTTAGATATTTTATAAAAAGATTCCTTTGACTGATATTGGAAAGCCTTTATATTGCAGAGCAGATACAGGACCAGCCTCCAAAAACCTCCTCTGTGCCTTCTTTTCCTAGGGCTGTCAATTTCTCTCAGTCATTTTTCACTGCCTCTTGTGCTCTGGCCCTTCACCACCCTGGTGGCTCTCAGTGAACTTGCTGCAGTGTGTTAATGTTTTCCTTGTGCCCTGGGAGCCCACGAGAGGATCCAGGGTGCTGCATGTGGTCACACGAGCACTGCACTCAGAAACTCCGGAGCATTCAGCGGCAGCCGGCGCTGGCTCACACAGGGCAGTAATCAGCCTGGAGGTGAACAGCTCCTGCACATCCCACTTTCATCCCATGGTGCTGAAATACTTAATCAGCATCCAGCCTAGGTCAGTAACCTCATCAGTCCCTAGAAGTTTTGGAGAACATTCTTAACTTTAATAATTATTTTTCAACTTTCTCTTTGCTAGCACAAAAAGAAGGCAAGTCACTGTCTAGTGAAAGTGTTTTTCTAAAGTCGGTATCACAAAGTGATAGTGGCAAAGTGATTTGCTACAGCCTGGACCTAATTACTGCCTAAGGAAACCTGTAAAATAAACCTGTAAAAGAAATTTGCAAATTTTCTAAATTCAGAGTAGCTGTATTATTTTGTAGTGGTGGTTGATTTTTTTACACAAGGATCAATTCTATTTTCCTACATAGAGGAAGCCTAAGTTTTAGTTTTATACTTGCTTAGCTCTATTGGCTTTCATCTTTTAGTTAGGACCCATTTTTCTCAGTAATGTCAAATTTGTAATAACAAATGCCATTTGATTGAGACTTGCTGTGGCCATCTTTTCAAAGCCATCAGAGAAACTATTTGCTGAGGAATTAGTTCTGGGATGTAGATAAAGAAAGAAATAAATGAACTAGGCTGTGTCTTACAATATTTTTTCCATTCTAGAACAATAACAGAGAATTCCTAGATTTCATTAGGACTCATGTTTTATTATTTGGCAATAAATTAATCTGTGTTAGATGTGAAGGAAGTATTTTCAAATGGCTATTTAATGATGCAGCTATAAAATTTATTTGACTTTGCAGCAATCATGGGCATGTTAGAAGACATTCATATTGATATTCTGTGTGTTACAATGACAAAAGCCAAATTTCATGTATTTGTATAATCATGGAAGCTCATTGAAAAAAAGTAATAAATTTATTGATCACTTAGTGATCACAGAATTCTACTGTTATCCTCTCAGGATGGTAAAAGCATAGTTTTATTTCTCTCCAACAGTTATTTTATCCAAAGATATTTAAAAATGTTAAGAAGGGAGGAAACCACTTCAGTGGTTTCTTATGCTGGCATTGTGTCATACTTTTATTTTCAAGTCCTTGCACTCAGAATTATTTACCAGTTGTAAAGTCCAGATAATAAGGATCAACCTGGAGAAGTGTCTGCCTTTCATGTGTGAACTGCTCTGTGTCAGGGTTTACAACAGAAGCAGTGATGTTATTATCTGCTAGATGCAAATGCATTCTGAACTTAACTGGAGCTGCTTGAAAATAATAGGAGTTCGACATGGCATTTAATACAGCATTGTTTGGAAGCTTTCTGTTTAACTTTATCCAGAAGACACAGAGGCACATACCCCTCTCATCTCATAAAAAAACCCCAGACATCTTCCATTTAATTTATATCACTGGCTTGCTTTTGAAGTTTTGTTCAATTTGTTAATCTGTGAAGCTATTTATTAAGAGTTAATTTACACGTTTGTATTGAAGGTCAAGTAGTCACATGCTGCTGAGCATTAACTGTACCCCTTTCTTCTGGTGAATTTATATATTAAGATACTCTCACTTCAAGAAAAAGCTGTTGGAAAAAGAAATTCACTTTTTGTTTTTGTTGCATTCCACTTGTGCTTATTGAAGAAATGTGTATTTGAATGAGGAATCTTTCCTCCTAGATACAACTTAATACAACTTGTCCTTTTGCTGTTGTTTGAAAGGCAGATTCTTATGCGTATAATATTACACTCTTCTACCGCGAAAGAACGTGTCTTTTAATAACCTTGGACTGGCTAGAGACATTGCAGGATTAGTTAGAAAAAGATGCTGACTGAAAAATAAGGAAACACAAAAGCCTTATTCTGAAACTAATAGTTAAAACAAGAATCTCTAAAATCATAAGTATATTTCTACAACTTGGGGGTAGGGAGGGAAGTGGATTTCAGTGTCTATTATTTCATTATGAAGGTATTTCTCTGCCTTAAAATGTTATTTATGCACTTTATGTCTGAAAATCATGCTTAAGTTCAGTTGTGGTGAGGGCTAGAATTAGGAAAATTGTTGCTGAGAAAAATGAGTGAAACATCAATTTTGCTGTTTTGGGTTTGTTGTAACAGGGTATACTCCATCTGCAGGGGCTGAATGAAGCTCTGCTCACCCCAGACATAGAAGAAAAGGAACAACGAGGGATTAAGAAATAGTCGGAGGTACAAGATTGTTGCTATGAGAAAATACTAAACATGGTGATCTCACAGCCTGTAAAAACAATACCTTTCATGTAAGTGGGAAAAGATATCCTGTGAAACCACCAGACACCTTGCTCAAAACAAACAGAAAGAAGACCTGCTGCTCAGACTTAATTAAACTTTGGTATCTACTGCATTGGGATGCTGTGCAGACAAAATACTCTGCAGGTTTTAATAACAGATGAATTTATGGAGTAACTGTAAAATCTGATCTTGTATCTACAACTTCTGACTGAAGCAGCCCCCCAACATCCTCTTTTCAGGAAGCTGGAGAATCCACTAGGGAAAGGATCAATCTTTAATCACCCTCCATTCTTTTCTTAAGCCACTGTCCCATGGGCAGATAGAGCCTGTTGGGCTAAGGAGCTTTCCACTTAATTCTGTGTTCAAACATGTGGTTTTTACCTAGCCAGGAATCCATGCGCCTTTTCTGGCTGGCAGGATTGCTCCATGTAGCTGCTTCTTTCAAAGACTTCACTGCAGTAAACATAAAGCTGAGCTTAAATATTGGTAGAAAGACATAAGATCTAGAAATAGTTAAGGTGTAAAATATTACATTGTTTTCTTATACTCTGCAGAAGTGTTTTTACAATTGCATTTAGCTGAGAAATTTCATATGGAAAGAGAAAGTACTGCAGAATATTTTAAAAATCTTTTTGGTTTCTTCTTCTTTTCCTAATCTGTCCACCAACAATAGTTCAGTATTGTTCTTTAATTAGAATTTAGTCTAGTTTTCCTTTGCCTTGGGGGAGATGCTGAACACCTGTGATAGCAAAGACAAAAAGGAGCTGGAAGAAATTGTGACACTGGATGGATATAAAAAGGGGGTCAGTGAAAAACATTACAGTTTGGTGGTTTTTCCTAGAGAGAGAAATACAGGAACAGCTAATTGTATGGAAAATGCAATTGAAATAAATTTATTCTTACTTAGCTTCCCATCTTAATTGTTTTGCCCAGGAACAGACAGACATATAGGGAGTCTTCTTTTCTGTAATACATTCAAATGACATGTCTGACTGCATGAGTTTTCCTTCTTAGTCCCTATTGTCCTGTTCTGGACTAGGTTAGGAGGCATGAAGCCATGTCAAATGATAGTAGTTTATGTGTTTCATTTGCATTTACAGAATAATACCTGTACATCATACACCTGTATGTTTGTCTTTCCTTTCTTTAGCCTTTGCTGTCTACTAAAAATTCTTAGTAAAGCAACTGAACACTTCGTGATTGCAGTGATGCTTTTTCCTGTAACATGCCATGATGAACCATTCATCAGGCATCTGCTGTTAGGCTGCAAAAATAATTCAGTGGCAATAATAAAAAAAATTCTCTGTGTTTCCTCAGGTTTCTCACCTAGATATTAAGGACATTAAATCTTTCTTCCACTAAGGCAGAAATTGAGTGGGGAGGAAAATCTACATGATTTACAATGACATAATAAGAGATGCTGTTTTGAGGGGCAACTGTTTCTTTTAAAAATGTCAACATCTCCCATGACAGAAAGGTCATCAGGAAAAGTATCATTATGGATATTTGCAGAGACCTGGACATTTTAATAAAATCTCATTTGAACAATGCAGAATTATAAAAGAGTGAAGATGAGGCCAAGTGAATTAAAGGTGTGTGTGCCTGTAACTTTCATTAAAAATGTACTTATTTATTTAAAGCATTTTTTGGCCTCATTTTCCTAGTATCTGATTGTTCCTTAGCTAGTGACCACATATTAATACAATATTTAGTTGATAAAGTACCTAGAAAAAAAAGAGCTATGCCTAAAATTTGTTCTGCCTGCTGAAGTTACTCCTAAATTCTGCAGTGCCTAAGAGCTAGGTTTTGAGCCCAGCAGCATCAACCGGTGGCTAGGTTCCCTACTTGAGCAGTTAGGAAACTATGGTTGTTTTAGGTCAATCTCAAAAAGCCAAAAATTGAGTTAGATGAATGCAAACACTGCATAAATATACAAAAATTTAATATAAAAATACTGGGTTTGAGTTCTTTGAATCTCATGTCTTATCTTTTTTAAAAGCTTAGAAGTGAATAGGAATCCTGGTTGAATATGATAACCATACTCTATGTCAATACTCTTTAACAGCACAAATATGGTGCCTATCTTGTGTTAGACGTGCCTAATGGTTGGATTTCTCCAGACAACTGGAAATGAGGCTCTGTGCTCCCTTTTCTGAGGAAGGCCTGCATTTTTATGGGGACTTTGAAACATGGATCCAATATGCAGAATTATGGTTGGTCCATCTTCAACAGTGTTCCAATTTTTAATGATTTTTTATTTATTAAATGATTTGGGTTGTGCTGAGTGATGTCAGTATTTTTTATTTCTATTATGAATGACCATAACATGCTCAACAGATTAGACTACTGTAGTGATTAGCTGCTTTATCTCGAGATTTTGTGATTTGTGTCACAGGCACTCCAGAACTGCTCATGAGGCCTGTGTCCAGCCTGTGCAGATCATCAAGCCTCTTGAGCAGAGTTGAGGATATCATGAGCTATCCTGGCTGTACCTTTAAAGTAAAACAGAAAATAAAACTACCATCAATTTCTAAGAAAATTTCCCTACTTGTGCAAGTCCCTTTTAGCAGTAAGCCTATTTAAATTATATTCTGTGACTGAGGCCATACAGGGAACTATTTTTATTACTGTGGAGAATGAACGAGGGTGATTTGGGATAAGCACTTGAGATTTTTTTCCCCCCAAAATTTTACCTTATATGTGTATAAAAAATTCACATTTTTGCATAAAGTATTCTTTTCTTTCTTTTTCTGGGAATCATTCTCTTTTTCTGCCAATGTCTGATTAAGCAGAGGGATATAATATTCAGTGAACAAAAGAATTATGTTTTTTAATATAGCAGTGTTTGAGGTTTAAATATACTCTAGCGATTTGTCTATTTTTTCATGCTACCCTTTGAGAATTTTAGTAACTGTGACACAGATGGCTAAGGAGAAACACCAAGGAATGATAAAGTAAAATACAAAGACGTATAGAAAAGGATTGAAGGATCAGAAGCCAGATAGTGGGAGCTATTGTTTATCAGATTTACTTCTGGAATAATTTGAGATGGAAAGGAACAAGTAGCCAGCAGTTTTTATTATCTAGTAGTCTCATTATTCAGATAGAACATCTCCAAGGAACAAAAATTTCAGCAGTGCTTCCACCCACTTTTTATACTATACATTAATCACTTCTCAATCAGAAAGGGTAATCTCCTGCCCCTGGCCCTAATACACTAAATCTCTTTCAGCAAGTTCCTAATGTGAAAATATGCCTTTAGTGAGTCCCCAAGGTTAAGATTTTTTTCCTCCTTTACTAGTTAACTTCTTCAAACAAGAGGGAAGAGATGCTTGTTGTTTTATTACGTGTGTACAATTTCTTTGCCCGTGGTGTCTCTTACAGTATTCAAGGCTTACTCTTTAAAGTCCATTCTCTGCTTACACATGTCCTACAGAGAATTACTGAGTTGTAACTAAACATAGACACTGTGACTCCAGAAAACATTCTTGTGATTTTTTTTTCAACAGATGATGAATAAAATCATGCACTTTTGCATCTCTTTGTTTTAGAGATAAGCAGTCAGCTGGGATCTGATGCAATATTATTTGCTGAATGATGCCATTGTCTTGCAGACAGGTAGAGAAATTATAAAAGAAAGGCCTCATAAAATCAGGCCCATAAAATCTGTTAAATCAATAGCTAGCCTGTCATTTCTTCTAAGTTCAGCTATACTTTGCAAGTTCCCATGTGAAAACAATCTTGGTATGAATAGTTCATTAACACAACAACTAATTCTTGGGTGAAAAGTAAGTGGACCTGCATAAACATCAGATCCAATCCATGAGAACCCACAAAAGAAAAATGTAAATAACCTGAACCCTAGCCTGTACACCTAACCTGTACAAATCACCTTCTGACCAATAAATGAAGTAGTAAAAAACTACCAGCCAATAGCTGTTGGACATGAGATTTGTGAAAACTGTATAAAATAAGTTATGTGAATAAATAAAAATTTGGCTTTTCCCTTATGAAGAAAATGGAGTCTTGCTTGATTTATTCCAATGCCATTGTGCTTAGTAAAATCCTCATAATAATGAAAATATATAAAATATAATGATGGACAACAGGTCTGTCAGTGTTGGGCAGAGAATTTTAATTGGTCTGGTTCCAGTAATATTCAGCACTGCAGAATCAGGACAAACTGCATCCTTAGATCTAAATAAGGCAATTAATACGGTTTTGCAAAAAAAGGAGAGTCTTTCCTGTCTTTCTGACTCATTGCAAGGTAATAATGCAGAATCAGTGTGTTCTTAGGTCTGCACAAGTGTTTGGAAGTCACTAAGGATGTTGCACAAAAGTACTCTGAAAAGAAGTATGAGTGTTTTTGATTCCAGCAAAGTAGTATCAATCCGTGCTGTGCAGCCCAGGAAAAAGAGCAGAGATATAAAACTTTCTTACACTGTTTTGTTGTCAGTGCCCACTGTAGCTTTTCTGGCTGAAGTGTGGTAATAAAATTTTTGATATTCAGATTGTTCATGTGTGGAATTATGTATCTTTCATTCCATTTCTCTCTGCATAGGTAGAGAGTGATTTCCATTGATTAGGTAGAATGGAACCTGTCAACCTAAGCAGAATTTAAATTAATTTATTGTTTATTCACTGCAAAATCATAGCACCTGCCTTTTCTGGGAGCAGAAAAAGAATTCCCAGGATTAGATACAAAATATGATTGCGATTTAAAATGGATCTCTCAGAAATGCACCCATTTGTGTCAGTTCTGAGTAAATTCAATAACAACCATACACAGGGCAGTCTGTAAGCAGAGTATTAAGTGCACTTTATTCCTGTGTACCTGCAACACTGAAGTTTTCTTTATGTAAGGTGTCTATTCAGTACCATTTGGCATAACTGAAATAAATGCCTTGCATAGGGAATGACAAATACTACAGAAAATGTGATGAAATCCAGTTTTCCTTCTGCTGTGGATATTTACCCATGCATCTTTTTCCTTGCAGGCTTTTTGCAGTGGGCACCCTGGGATGCTGCCTAGAGCACCATTGTCAGCTTCACGGCTACTTCACTCCCTTTCCTACTGTGCAACAATCTTTCCTTGTCTTATCTTCGCCTGTGGCTTTTCTGTCTTTTTTGTTTGCTCTTTGTTCTGTCGTTTTGTTGATCCACAATGTAGCAAGTTCCCACACAGAGAAACAGTCCTGCCAACACCTATCATCCCCATTCCAGAAAAAGCGCCAAAGTGATAATATGATAGTTTCCCCTGTAATTTATACCACTTTATTGTGCTTTTTTGTAGATATCAACTACTTAAGATGTGTTTATTCTGTTTTGTGAAATGGCCTGCAGAGTAGGATCCCATATTAATATGACTTCTAAAATGCACCAAAATTTCATGTTACACTCTTGAGATACTTCTTAAGGCTTGTTCTTAGCGGCAAGATTAATTATGAAAGGTAAATAACTAATTTATAAATTAAACAGGTATGCAAGTTTTTAATGTATGTAAGTAATTATTTAATTTGTTCATGTGTTCTTTTAGAATTTCCAGTTAAACTCTTATAATTAATGCTATTTTAAGAGCAAATGAGTGTAAAATTGCAGATGTCTTTGAAGGAACAGACTTCACTTAGGCAGGAGGTGGTAATTGAAATAATTGAACTTCACATTGTAGTTAAATTTGCCTCCTGCTTCTTTCTTTTAACAATCACAAAAGAATATGGAATTAAGCCCTTTAAACTCTCAGATGAGATTAATTTCATGTCAGTATACTTGAGACAAAGATAAAAGAGAGAAGAGTTCTTCAAATGGGGCTTCCATGTTCTTCCTCACGAAACAACTCCTGTTATAACAAATCTTTCTGACAGGACTTTCTCTCTGGATATATAAAATGCAAGGCTGCGTAGTGTCAGAAACTGGCAGCCCTCAGGACTGGTTTTTCCATACATTTTGAAATGCTTATGTGTCTGTAAGGCTCTTTCCTTGGAACAGGAAGCACACAGCCCTGAGAGCCAGACATCCTTCCTGTGAATGCCCTTGACAAAGCTGGGGGGGCAGCTCTGTGTGCCCAGGCTGTAGCTCTCTCCAGCCACTACCCATCCCTGATGTGCCTGCTCCACTCTCCAGAACAGCACCCAGTCAAGCTAGATAGGTATTTCCATCTGTCTCTGGCAGCAAAAACAACTGAGGGGGCTTTGCTCTTGCCTTTTGTCTTGCTTCAGTCCCGTTCCCATGCCTTAACTCAGTCCCCATTGCTTTGCCAGCTGTGCTGGAGTAATCCAGGCTAAAGAAGTCTTCTAAAAGGGAGAGGTTTTCCTCCCTTTCATATTGTGCTGTGCAGAATATTGCCCCTCGCTGAAGAGGCACTCCAGAATCACTCTCTGCCAACTGGGAATAGTGGATTCAGTGGATTCAGTGGTTCAGGTCCTGCTGTGGGCTTGTAGCGTGTGGCTGACCTCTCCTGCAAACAAAGCAAATATCACAAGCAATTGTGCAATCATCATATCTGAGAGAACATGGCAGAGCCTAAACACATAGAGGGAGGGGACAGGAAGCAAAGGTTGGCTGTGATGAGCCAACTGCTTTAGGAGGTTTAGGTTTTGGAATGAAGTGGGGAATATAAATGAAAAACGAAGCCATGGGATCTGCCATGGGGTAGGAATGAGATCCAGCAGACTAATAGGCATTAAGCACTGTTCTGCTTATTGAATAAGTTCCCATTTGAGTAAGTCTCCATTTACCTTCTTGCTATCCATTTATCTTCTCTTTCTTATACTGGATGAGGTCTCCTTCACTTTCTGACTATCTTAGGGTTCATATAATGCAAATACTGTGCCATTTTGTGTAACACTTTGCTTGTCTGATTCATACACCACACAGTTCTTGCAGTACATACAAGACCCTGACAAGTTCCCAAAAGGATTAGTTCTCCAAAGTTATATAGAGGTTTAAGTGTGAAACAAGGAATGGTACTTTACAAAGAAAATAATCCCATTACTTTCTGTTGCTTTTTGACTGAAAGGGTGTTCCAAAGACAAAAGAAAATAATTTTTACTAAAATGAGATGAGAAAGAACATTATGGTAACTATGGTGACAGAGTTCACAGTAAATTCCAGTCTGTGTTTACACACAGGAGTGTGTCTTATGACTGGTTTCTTGAGGGATAATCAGCCATTAGAATGTACATGGAATGTGTTTGTAACTGCCCTCAATATTGAACATCCCATTTTGCTCATAGGATCCTTCAGTCTAGAATGAAGCCGATCTAGAACCATACCATGAAACCTCTCTCTGCTTCTGAGACCTCTTTGTCAGAGAGCTTTTAAACAGTACAGTTTGTACCATTCTGATTCACTCCAGCTCTGGTTGACTTCTTTGAACCTATTCTCCTTAGTGGTGACAGGTTTTCTTTTCTAGTTTGACAGCTTAGGTGATCAGCTTTTACATAACTACATTTTGCCTGTTTCCTAAAGGCAAGCAACATTTTGCCTACATTTCTGAAACCTTTAATTTAAACTTCTGCTTTAAAGTGTAGTTTTGGAGCTCATATTTAAAAATTATTTGAAAGCTTGGCAATGTTTTGTACAGAAACAGCTTTGCCATGTGGGGCATCCACAGCCGGATGGAGGACTCCAGGTGGGGGGGTCTCACAAGAGTGAAGTCATAGGATCACTTCTCTCAACCTGCTGGTCACACTCTTGTGATGGGTATGGTTGGCTTTTGGGCTGCAAATGCTCGTTGCCAGGTCATGTGGAGGCTCTCATTTATCCACAGATCCGATCCAAGTCCTTCTTCTCAGGGCTGCTCTGAATCCCCTCTCTACCCAACCTGTACTTCTGCTTGAGATGGCCTGGACTCAGGTGTGGGACCTTGCACTTGACCTTGTTTATATTCATGAGGTTCACATGGTCCCACCTTCCAGATCTTTCAAACCTTTGTGGCAGAGACAGAAAGGTGTCAAAGAAATAAGACTGAGCCTGAGATCTGGATAAATCATTGATTTCTTTTTGCTGAACTGACCTTATCTCGCTGAATCTGGAAGGTAGAAAACCTGGTCATGGAGAAAGAGCCTGAATCTTCTCTGTATTTTTAATATTTTCTGAATATTGTTTCATAAAATTGCAGGTTTTGATATGGGATTTTTAATAATTTTATTTCATTCTATGGAAAAGCAGAAAGAAGAACTGTCTGAAACCATATAGTGTGCTTTTCTTTGTTAGGTCTGTAAGGGTACACTGCAATGAGGTTCTGCATAAAAATAATGATCTGCTTGAAATTTAATGTATGCTAGAAAATTCAATACAGAAATGATACTCATTAAATCAAACAAACAACTCCCCAAACCATTTCATGCACACACAGGTCCCTTTACCCACACCGGATAAATGAGCAAAGAATCTCCCTTGCTCATCAGAAGAATTAATTTATATGCCTCATTTGGATAAGAGTTACTTGGCCTGAAGGCATTATAAGTACAACAATACATATGTTTACATCAAGTTCCTTCTTAAATTTTTAGAATTCAGCTATAAAAGGGACTTCTGGGAATCTAGAAATTGGTAACTTCTGCCTACCCTGTAAGAGTCTGCAAATTCCTCATGTCACACAATCCACACGGATTCTCTGCATCTAGCCCTGCATGACCCCAAAAAAAAGTAAAGCAAGTTTTCTCTTCCTGTAGTCTATCTTTTCAGCTAAGATAGCAATGAATTTACAGGCTACCTAGCTTATCCAGCTAATGTAACAGTTCCTGGCAATTCTTTCAATTGGTAATGAGCATCATCTCTAATTCACCTGCTGAGACCTCACACTGTCTGCCTGCCTCCTTTCCCCTTGTAGGCAAATATGAACCTTTATGCAAGCATTGGTAATTCAGCTTTAAAGCTCAGTAATATTGTTCCAGGGTCCTGATTTGGATCTTGTACTCTTCCCTTTCCAATGCGAACTTCAATAGGACCACTCTTGGTTTGTACTATACCTTCATAAACCTCACTGACAAGATGTGCCTACATTGGGGTCCTGGTTTGGGGTAGGAGTGCTTTTCTGAAGTGAGCGTCTCAGGGAGACCAGAGATGAATTAAATTCCTTCTGATAAAATCAATCGAGGAACTCACCTGCTCTAGTCAACGGTCCATGGGACCAGAGTAAGGCTAGGCTACAGTAAAACCCAAAATATGTATATTTGTATATTGCTACCAAGACTAGGCCCTCAGAACTAAATGTTTTACCTATAAAACTCCTTCTATTGGCAACTCTACCTCTTGCTAATGGAAATGTAGCCTCAACAGCCCTCAGATGTTTTAATTTCTGTGCTACCTTTGTGTGACTTGTTGTAACTAAAATGGCTAGAGGCAAAATACTCCGTTTGATAAATTTAGCTGCAGTTAACATAAGCAGTTACTGCTTCTCTTTATATGTTGCTGATGTAAAAGGGATTTTTTAGGCTACTGATGATGTGAATGCCCATAATTGTAGTTCTAAGAGTGTGTAGGTGTAGGACTTGTAAAAAGGGTTATGTTAATCTGAGAAAATAGGTTTGAAAGAAAAATTAGGAAAGCATGAATCCATTCTCTTGTCCCAAATCAAGAATGACTGCATGAAAACCATTCCTGGTCAGTATTTGTGGAACCTAAAAAGACCTAGATTTTCTTATTCTATAATTAAAATTGTAAACACAGTATGCAAAATGTTACAATTTTTTCCTAATAAATAATTTACTTTCCCCAGGAGCACAGGAGTTAAAAGATACATAAGCAGAGTTATATAAATCCTTTTGCAGCATTTCCTTATATTAAGTGGCAATTGGAAACTTTTCTGAATAGGATGCCTTAATGGGTATGCTGCTTTTAAATTTTTGCATGTTTGAATTTCTTTTGGAAAATTTCAGCCAAAGGGATCCAGTAATTTTTTTTTTTGTCATTTCCTTTCATCATTCTCTCTCCTTTGCTCCTTACAAACAGTAGTACCATCACGGGAAAGGTATTTTTATTTTTGCCTATGCTATAATGTTCTAAAATCATGTTTTTAAAAGTCCCTAGTCTTCAAAGTTGTTTGAAAAGTTGTGGCGTATTTTATTCATTTGCTTGGGTTTTTGTTTGGTTGGGTTTTTTTGTCATGGCAACCTTTTTCGATCTCTGTGAAAACTGAAACTGGTGAGTACTTGGTAGAGAATTTTTAAATTTCCATAGTTAAAATAGCCAAAGAAATTCAAATGCCATTTTTCTTCAAGCTGGTTTTCTTCAGACAGATCCCAAAATCATACTCAAGCTACACCTGTCCCATCCGTATAGAATAATTGGATGTGGTTCTCATACCTCAGAAATAACCATGCTGAATAACTGTTGCTGCTACAAATTACTTGAGTATGCTTGAGGTCAGGGCTACAGAAGCTTCAGTAGCTTTCCCTTAATTGATTTCTGGTGAGCCTGGTCTCTTGAAGAAGAACAAATAATCTTTTCTTGTTGTGGGGAGTAGAGTAAAAGCAGAAGGGGGAAATGTAATAAATTCAAAGTGTGGTTAGAGAGAGACTGGGTGAGAGTCAGAAAACTGGAGAAGGACCTGGTGAAAGCATTTGGTAATGAATTAGAAAGAAAAGAAAGGAAAAAAATACTGGATTTTGCTGTGACATTTTGATGAGGAACAATGGATACCCTATTATTTGGATTGGAGTAGGGGGAATAAATGGGAAATTGGAAGTCAATTGTTCAAAAACAGAATGATGAGAGCAGGAGTTAGAATGGAAGAGTTAAAGAATAATCTGGGCTGGTCATTAGTAACCTATTTACACAACAAGTTGGGCATCTCTTGAGTGAGGCAGAATCCTAGGCCTGAGAATTATGTGAGAAAACCTGAATTTAACATCTGCCTTAGATTCAGCCATACAAAGCTAATAACACTGACCTTTTTCACAGATGTGTTTTGGGAAGATGGGTCATGAAGTTTTCAAAAATTCTATTGAGGAGCTCTGTAGAAAGAATTGTGAGAGAGTTCTCATAATCACATATACTGCCTATATAAAAATGTTTCAAGAGTGTGCAGAAGAGAGGCAAGACCCTTAATTGGACCCACTCCATTCTGCACATCATATCAGAGAGGCTGAAAGAATGATGTGTGCCTCATGGTTCTTTCCATCTGTCTGTTCTCAATCCAATAAATCTGGACACTATGATATGAAGTGGACAGCAGTAGTGCATCACCAGGTGGCACATCACCTACCAGGTACCACTCCCATGCCAGTGCCTATCCCAGTGCTTCATCTGTGGGCAGCACACAGACTGACTGGCTGACTGGCTGACTGGCTGACTGACTCAGATCCATGTGCCCTGGGAGCCTGAGGTGAAGTCACAGCACAGGAGCAAGATCCCAGGTTGTGCTGTAGAGCTGCAGTGGGAGACAATGGGATGTGAGCCCCTTGTGTACCTGTTACTCTGTGAGATTTGATCAGTGTGCACTCAGAGTGTGATTATGCAACAAAATGTTGTGGTAGTTCATACATTTCTGGAGAGGATGGCAGGTGAATGATGATGTCTCTACGGACAGTTCTGTCATTTCCTAACTCTGAATTCCAGCAGCTGAATGGCAGCTTTAATAATGCCCTTTTAACAAATTCTTCTGTGTAACATTAATTTGAATTTTGAAGTCTAGCTGTAATTTGAGACATGTATTTATTGAGTTTGCTTCAAGAGAATAGGAACCTGCTTGCAATTAATAGGGTGTCTTTTGACTTATTCAGTGAGGAGTATAACTTGCCCCAATTCTTTGTTTCTCTCTCTGCAACAATTCCCATACATTGCCATCTTTCTAGATATTGTAATATGAGAATTAGTCCTGCAGGAAGTATTCCCCCCCTTCCCTCCAAGCCCTCTCTCTTCCACAGCAGGGTCTGAAAATACTAATAGCCAAAACAGCATATTCATCTTCGTACAAGTGAATCAAAGACTTGCAAGCAATACAGGTAGGAATATCTCAAATTCCTTTCTTCTTCCTTATGTAACTTGCTCTCTTTCTTTAAGGCAATAGCTCTTGGGTGTGGAAAGGGAAGAAATAAGAAGATTGGGTTGCACTCAATCTTGGAAAAAATGAAAATCTTCTTGAATTCAGAAATGTGTTTTTAAATTCTGTACACATGGAGATTGTGAAGAGCTGAAAATATCATAGACAATGATGAAGTGATAGTTTGAGCTATTCCCAAAGGCATTGGAGATGGGAAGCCCAGAGTTTCAGGGTATGCTGAAGTTGGGAGGGAATTGTGCTAGTAGTGGTCCATGACATAGTTTCCTTAGGGCATAATTAAGCTGGCACTATCAGGAACACCAGCTATTCAAGAAAATTGTAATAATATTTTGGTCAAATTAAATAGGATTTTTCTTTCATATTCTTCACCTCTTTGGATTTCTATGCTGAAGAGTTTGTATCCTGTCCAGTGCTGCACACTCAAGTACTTGGGAAGCTAAGAATTCTCTGAATTGTCTTTATTCAACTTTGAGGAATGCTTTTAATTTGTTTTCTTTGAGCACTGAGATTTTTAATAAAAGCTTTGAAGACGAAGTGTTCACATCTAGTGTTTCAGTCAAGATGTCATGTAATGCTCTTTTTTAAGACATCATGGTTTTAGCTAAATTCCTTGGTGCCTGATCATAGCACATAAAAGAGAATCAACACCAAAAAATACGTGGCCATTTGAATTTCATTACCTTGAGAGACAGGGTAAGTATTTTACATTATTTCTATTTTTTTTCCCCCTAGTACAGCTCCTAGAACCTTAGAAAGAAATGCCCAGTGAGCCACTGTAGTGATATACAGCAGCTGGTATAAAGAGGTTAGTTTACTGCATATAATTAACAGTGTGCAAATATGCTATTTTTACCCTTGTAAAAGTTCATGTGGCTCATTGGCCATGAATCACTGCTGAGTCCAGGGATCTGATTTTAGACAACATTCTTAGAACATGAGTTGTCATCTTTCATTCATTCTCTTTCCTTCAAGTAGTGATGGTGACTTTGTGAAAGCAAGGAATAATCTGGACTTCAGCCTGGGACATAGGGGACAGCCTGTGTTTTCACAAGACTCCCAACTTTGCACCTTCAAGCACCCATTCTCAGACTGTCCCATAATGCTGTTTCAAGGCCAAGAACTGATCCAACCAGTGTTTCCTTTTGAATTTATAACCTCATCTGCTCCAGTGGGCTTCCATGACCAGTTCCTGAAGTCACTTCTGCAGAGCTCTGTGTGGATACTGTACAAGGTTGTTCTGTAGAGCAGAGTTTTGCTTCTTTGAAGGTTCATATACTGTATCCCTTGAAGTATTTGAGACAGAGGTGGTCAACTAAGATTGTGATCCCTGTGCATTCTTGGAATAGGGAATGTAACTTTGCCATTTAAGTACTGAATGTCTAATTTTGCCTCTAAATTTCTTATTGATGAGTTTTCCATCATAATCTCTATTTTTGAGAAAAAAAAAAGAGTGTTTTAGGTAGTAATGGAGTTAGATATAAATATATGATTCTATATGGAAAATGGTATCTCAAAAGCTACAACATCTGATCAGCTGGCAGCTGCTACAGTCTGGCTGTTGCTTTGGAAGTGCTGTGGGCTTGCCAGCTGTCTGTCTTGATGGGTTGCTGTGGGTTTTTTGGGCACTCTTGAATGATTTCCTAAAATAATTTCAACAGGTACTGCTTACATTTTGATTTTCTAATACTTGCTTCTGTTCTTTATTTAAAAGGGTGTGCACATCTAATGTGTTCCATCTGAAATGTTACCATAGCAAAAATATTTACTTTTAAGTCACACCCACCTAGAAAACAAGGGTGGGCTTTGGCAACTCCACTGAAGGTTGTGGGGAGCTGTGTCCCTCAGCTCATCTGGGGTTGCCCAAGTCAGACAGAGGAGTCCAGTAGAGACATCCCTGAACTCCAACACATCCCAGGACTCCAACACATCCTAGGACTCCAACAAGTACTCACCTGACTCCTTCCACCAAACTGCAGCTGGAGGCAATGCAGCAGAAATGAGCTAAGTTGTTCATTTGCTAATGAAACACAGTTAATTCATTTAACCAAGTGTCACTGGGATAAACCTGCACTTCTTTGGGACCCCAGGCTGAAACCCTGTCACTGTCTGCCCTGTGCCATTCTGCCATACAGGGAGGCTTGGGGCTCTGTCAGGGATTTCGCTACCTCGGGTTATTCTGCCTTCACAGGCCTGCTTTGGCAGCTTGAAAACACTTTGACATTTGAGGTTTATCATGAGATTGAATTAGGGTTCACTTTGATAGTTAAAATATTGCCTGCTAATTCATGCTGGTCAAAATAGCAGCTCTTTCAACACTTCACCAGAAAAATAGAAGTGATTATTTTTGGTTGCCTGTGTGGTTATACAATTGAGCTGGAGGTGCACTGCAATCTTTTCCTAGTTTGGTATGCAGAACAAGATTTGAGAATTTTTCTTGTTTTTGTTTTGTTTAATATGGGCCTACTAGGAAAAACAAACAAGAAAAAATTATAGCAGAATATAAGACAGACATCTGCAAACCCTTACAAGTTTTTTTAAGTGCAAAATTTAACCAAAACCCACTGATATTTTCAGATATCAGAGCCAGTATTGAGACAACTTACTATTTGAGGACAGTGAAACAGACATTTCTTAAAATCCAGCTTTGTAAGTGTTTTTCTCCAACTGTGAAAATATTTTGTTCAGAACTGTCTGGGTGACCTTTTGCCCCATGATATAAATAGTTTAAGGCTATTTTGTTTATCTAAGATATTAAAAATTATTTTAATGAAAAACTATGTGAATTTTGAACTGGATTTTTTCTGGTCGTTTAGAAGAAGAAATATTTCAGAAAAATTAGAAATGGACAGTGCTTTCCAGAACTTTTTAACCATATATTCTTCTGTAGCCTATTTTTGACCAAGTTTTCTATAGACAAATTGTGAGCATGCCATCCCTTGTGGCCTGACCTGTGATTTTGCTTGCAGAAAATGCTTTGTAGGTGAGGCACAGACTAAAAACTGGGATTTGCAGTAAAAAAAACCCCAAAAAACATACCAAGCCCCATTTGTTTTCACCAGCTATATAATAGTTATTACTCCCTTTCTAATGCAGTGTATAAAATTCTCTATTAAAATTATTGGTGTCAAGAAGAGGGAATGTGAAGAATTTACTAATAGAAGGAAACCTGCTAGTAAAGTTGCTGTCCTTGGATATAATGTTTGAATACCATCAAAAAAGAGCAGATATGTTTGAACATGAGTCTTTCAGGTGGCTGAAAGGCCCTACTTTTAAGCTGCTTGGAATAAAAAAAGAGGAGGCCACACCTTCCCAATCAATTCTATAATGTTCTTCTCAGTCTATCCCATAAATTGTAAATATTTAGGTGCTCAAAAAAAAAAAAAGGAGAAGAGAGACCCTTAATTCATCCTTAAATAAAAAACCCTACTTTTTTTTGCTTTGTTCAGGATCACAAAGATTTACATTTCTGATTCAAATATATAATTTTTCCACCTGATTTTTATTTGCCATTGAAATTGAAAATAATTCACTTGAATAGAGAGAATCATGGATTTCCAAGTTTGTATGGGAAATTAATTTCTCAATAGGAAGGATAGATAGCACAGCAGATAGCCCAGATTATGCCTGATTTCAGAATTAACAGGAAGAAAAATATGGGAATGAAGCTTAAAAAGGGCCATGATTCTTCCATCACTGAAATTTGCACTGTCCTTAGGATGGCCTGGGTAAAAAAAATTTCCTATCAAATCCATCTATGATAATATTTAGAAATTTAATAAAGTACATTTGCAACTCAGAAAGTTCCTTTATAACTGCATTGAAAAAACCACATATCTCCACCACAGTTACAAATAATGTGAGATTATTCAATTTCTAATTCTTGTTCTGAAGGATTAATAGCACCAAACCCTATCAAATAAAAATGATTTAACCTGTTTAATACTGGAGATTTAATGAATTATTTATGAAAGTAATTTCATCTAGACTGTGCTAAGTAGCAGAATTGTGTTTTGCTTTTTGTTTGTTTACCACTTTTTCTTCTCTTTTCATAGAACAGCTTATGTAAAGTAGTTCTAGAGGAAGCTTTAAAAGCAGTCTTGACTTTGTGCCACCATCCACTGATGAAAAGAATGGATGTGAGTATAAATAACAAGATTTTGACTTTAATACACTGGGAAAAGTTGGGTAAAGACATATGTGATGTCAGGCACATTTGATGTCATAAATTATCCTTCTAGACATAAACTTAAGCTCTGGATGGTCTTGGTTCTCAAAATTTGGTCCTAAAACTAGTACCAGAACTGAATTAACAAGATGAAGAGGTCATGAGATATAATTTTGATTGTACATTCAGTATTTATTTGAAATGTACACTAATATACAAATATTTTTGTTTTTTTAAACTGAATGCAGAATGATTGCCTTTTTCTATTCTTCCTAGATGACCATGGATAAATAAATTCCTCTGTTACTCTGCGTGTTGTGCTTTTGTAGCACTATCAAGTTAGTCAAACCACATTTACAGTTATTTGCTGCAGAATGAAGAGTAGAGTGTTGTTTCTCCTTGAAAACTTCTGTATCCTTTCAGTATATCTGAGACGAACCTTTGTCACAACATGCCCATATTGTTGAATGTTCCTCGTGAACAAAATTAACACGGAGTCTAAAGTGCCCTCCAGTTTTGCAAAACAAGACTGATGTCAAATCACATTTTGTAACCATGCTTCATTAATGCACCTCTCCTACACAGACTGCAGTTTCAAAATGGTGCTTATCAATATCAAATCTGGTTAAATCAAATGTTAAAACACAGCATGGGTGTACTGGCATTTGTCTTACATTCATGGCAAAGTTCCTTGTGTAAGAAAGAGCAAAAGACAAAAGAAAATGAGGAATTGAATACAAGAGTTAAGAGGAAGACAACCAACCGAGGCCCACTACCTGCAGAATATGGGCAGTCATACAGCTATACAGAGTGTATATACAATGGCATGCAGGACAAAAAGTGAAGAATAATTGTAGAAACTACGTAAGTTTGCTTTGAATTATTATATGCGGTAATTAGTGGATGATATTCTTTGAAAGAGACTCCTGGGCTTGCTGGAAACATCAGTACTTGAAAACATTGCACAATAATTGACTGTTGGGAAAAAAGTAATTTTTGAAGCAATCTGAGGTTCTAGATGCTCTTAGCTGGATTCACTTTCCAGAAATGAAGGGAGATTTCTCAATGCCAAAACATTCTTCTGTGTGCACCATGAATGAAAGGGCACTTAGTCCTTTCTTACAGCAGCAGTGGTAAATATGAACTAGTGGCCTGTAGTTCATATCTGCAGTTCAGTGTTGTGGAGATATCAAATTATTGCTAACTGCAGGGCTTTTGTCAATTAATGTATTAAATTCTTAATTATTGCCAGTGAACATAGGTATGTCCTAGTGCTCTACTGGCCCAGGCCTGTAGAGAACTCAGGAAAAGGCTGTCCTTGTCCCCAAAAGTATATGGTTTAACCTTTGGGGTAAAATGGGGGTATCATAAATGAAGTGTATAGTATATTAGGACAAAGCTGCTCAGCAAGAAAGGAAATTTCTTACAGAGCATTAGCAGCCTAAATGTTCTCAAGCTTTTTGTAAGCATCCCAAACATGCAGGTGCAATTTGAAAGAGGGCAGCAGAGTGGCTGTTGAGAGCTGTTACCCTTTACAGGGAAGACTTTATAAAAACAAGCTTTGAAAATCAAACTGTGCCATAGTAGCAGAAGATTTTATTCTTGGATGGTCAAAGCAGATACGTGTTTTAGAGCATTATAAGAGATGGTTTAATGAGAAACAATCTGCTGGAACTCTCCCTGCCTGTGAGTGCTTTACACTATGTGCTTCGGGTCTCGCTGTTGTCTGTGGTTGTCTTTGGTGAGTGCTGGTGCTGAGTTTTGTGCCTCTTATTATGACAGATAGGTTCTGAATGGGCTGTGAAAAACTATGAAATTCAATCAGATACTGTTCTAGATGACATCTGCTTGAAATGTATGGGAAAATAAAGAAATTTTTCCTGGGGACTCCCTTCCTTTAAAAAAAAATAACCAGGTAATTTGAGGAATACTCAAAGTTATATGAATTTTAAAATGAAAGGTGACTGTTATGTTCATTTATGACAGTCCCTAAGCTGCACATTATTTCTGCATAAGACATGGTATATGTTGAAAAAAAGGTATAACTCAGAAATAAAAAATGACTGAGTACACTTCTGTCCTAGTATTTTCTCAGTGATTCCTTAGGCTCACGGCTGAAATGCAAACCTGAGGCTGAACTTCATATTCCATTGTTTTCTGGTTACTAAATATCATTATTCATTTTTAAGATTATTATCTTACAGAGCTATTAGCCATGAATATTTTACTTATATGCATTTACAGAAGCTGAACAAATAATATCTTAGCCTTCTAATTAATAAACTAATTAGAGCTTATTAACACTTTTACAGATGGATTTTTCAGGTTACAAAGAGTTTATTAACACTTATACGGATGGATTTTTCAGGTTACAAGTTATTTTGAAAACATTTTTAATCCCTTCTAACTTGTGACTCGATAATTTTTAAATTGTGTACTGCACAGCATGACATAACATTCCAGTAATGGTCTCACTAATGCTCTTTACAGAGATAAATACCAGCTCTTCAGTAATCTTAGTATTTGCTGGCTTAAGCATCCAGGAATCACAGTCATTTTCTTATCTATAGCACTTTGCTGAATGTTTACGCTTAATTAGCTCATTTACCATATGACCCCAGGATCTTTCTCAGTATTAACATGTTTCAGAATGTGGTCGACACTTTCACAAAAAATTGGAGGATAATTTGGATTGGAAGAAACCTTAAAGAAGGGTTCCAAACTCCCCTTCCATGAGAGAAATATCTTCTACTAGACCAGGCTGCTTTTACATGCCATTTAGCCCTTGGATCTCGTTTTTGTCTTTGCAAATTTCATAGTTTTCAAAACAAATACGTTTGGAGCAATCAGATTACTGTGCAGAGCATCTCTATACACTGTAACTTGGCACTCTACTGATTTTCATGTTATTTCAGACTGCATATTTATAGCATTTACCATTTGTCCATCTATTAGATATCTTCACTATTTACAGCAGTAAGGGAGAATTTGTAGACGTTTATTGAGATATCAGTGAAATGCAGACAAAACCAGATGGATTAAAGTTGCATGGCTGAGGCAGCTGATGCTTTCTGTTGTTTGTTCTGTTTGTTCTTGCTGCAACAAATGACAGGACGAATTGAAGCAAGCATGAACCAGTTCCTGAGCTGAAGCACAATAAGGCAACTGAAAATGAGTATATTGTCAGGGTATATGACAATGCTTCAGTGGGTTTGATGCTTTCTACCTTCCTGTCTAGCAACAGCAATCAAGCAGCATATGGTGAATATTTTGTGGCAGGAGCCTTTTTCACTGCCAAGTTGGATACACCAACATTCACAAGCCAAATCTGCAAAATATGGTGACGTAGTTACCATATTTTAGGAATGAGAATCTGAGGTTCATCCTTCTCTAAAAATGCTGCGTCTATCTGGAAAGTTTGCAGGAGGGTAAGAGTGCTTCATATGCTTTTGTTCTGGATTTTGCTGTTGAGTTGTGCTGCAGAAAGAAAACTGTTTCTGTGAGGAGATGGCTGCAGTACAGGGATAGAACAAGAGCTAAGAGCATGGGATTGTTTTTGAGCTCTGTGGATGAAAATAACGCGTTTCTGTCAATGCACCTGGCTTTGAATGCTCTTTGCGTGCTAAAAGACTTTTTTCTGCTTCATTTGAGGCAAAGAGTGTGCATGCCTGAAAAATAATGCATTATCTACCAGGTGCAAATACAGGATTTTGCTGCTTGAACGTGTTGTCATTCAGGTGCTAATGGACTGGGCCTCAAGGTTTTGTTCATTAAAGACTGTTTAATTGCTAGGATGTAATATGGAGTTGCATAAGAAAATCATGGCCTTGGAAGGCTGGCCAGAAAAGCTACGTGATCGTGTGTGTCTGCATACAAATGCTTCTCACAGCCTGTGTGACCTATAGGCTGCATTTTTTGATACGCTGTGCACCAGCACTCGGAATATTACACAGTGAACTTCAAAATAAGAAAAGGAAGACTTTCTACTCACAAATAATATTTTGTGCAGCTGGATAAAGTCCAATTTTGAACGCTAGTGACCAAGAGTGGTGATAACTGATTGCAAATATATATATAAAAATATTAGAATTAGAATAAATGTGCCATATAAAACTGCATGATTTCAGTGAATTCAGATTAATTTATTCATATACCCATGTATATTATGATTTCATGACATAATAAAGATGTCTCTTTAAAACAATAACTGAAAAATATCTAACATTATTACCATTTAGAGGACACTAGTTAATTTGCAAAACATTTTTAAAGGTTCTTTTTAATGTAACACCTGTCTGATGTAGTACTGATGTAATCCTGATGTGGCAGTTTGTTTACAGCTCTTTTTGTAAGATCTGAGTTTAAACAAAAATATTTTTGTTTGCACTAGTAAATAAATTATCAACATCTTGTCTGGGGATTCTTGGTAAACAGGCTGAGGTATTTTTTTTTCAATCCCATTTGGTTTCACTAATAAAATGTAAACAATTTAAAAAGTTACTTATGAAAAAGTAATTGCAATAATAAAAGGCTAAATAAAAGAAGATACTGAAAAGTTGCTAGGAAAATGTTTTGTTGGTTGTTTTAATGAGACATTCTACCAGTATACAGACTTTCATAGGTCTTCCATCTCTTTCTGATGTGTTGCATCAACTTCGGGAAAAATAACTTTTTACCAAACTACTGTTATCTGCTATGGTATCTATTTGCCTTACCCACTGATACAGCTTTTTTCCCCTGACTATTAAAATGGATCAAGTAGAATGCTGACATATACACATTCTTACCAGAGGAAAACCCTTCACATTCCCTTATTTAGGAATGAGCTTTTAAAACTCATTCATTCTGTAAATGACCTATCTGAAACTAAATGGAAAACAAAACTCTTCCTGGACTAGCACACTTGAGTTTTCAAGGATAAATTTATTTTGTGCTTTTTCATGTAGTACTTTATTGTCCCATTTGCAATCCCATTTGCCAGATATTTTCATGCTGACTATTGCATGATCTCAGTGGCTCAGCAGTGGAGAGAGCTAACCTTTCTCTGGAGAATGTCTCGCAGTTTCCTTTGTTTAAAAGTGCAGCAGTTGTGATGACAAATACAAATTTTCATACTGAATAGGTACAAGGCTTTGACCCACCATCCTCCTTATCTGGGAGAGCTGACTATGCTCTGCAAGAGGAGAGAAGAAGGTCATGAGCATGTGAAGTGCCATGCAATGCAAAACATTTTGTACTGGGTTTATGAATACTTCATCTGGCGTTGGCTGTGAAGTGAAATTATTGAACACAGTATTACATTTTCTTTTATGAAATGACAGAGACAAGAGAAACAACAGTATGTGAGAGGCCAAATAACAGAAGGAGGCATATTTTCAAACTAATCTGTGAGTCTGGAGATTGGGAAAGCTAAATAGTTGAAAACTCTTTGTAGAAGAGGGAAAAGGGAAGTTTCTCACATCCTGTTGCAGAGACTTGATGCAGTTGGTAATGATGGTAAGGAGCTGCAGGAGCCAGTAAGCCTCAAAGAATTAAAAATGCATATAGACTGCATAGTCTTTGATTTTTTTTTTATTAAAAGTTATGGTTCTTAACATAATGTTTGGCTTTAAGAAGGCCTTTATGGAAATTTGTTGTTTGCTGTTCGCCCAGACAAATGCCTCTTAAAGTGGTGGGACAACCTTGTATTTTGCTGTCAGGGTGCTAACAGCTTTCATTCCACTCTTGCATGGCATGAGACAGGGAGGGTTGCCTTGTGCAGAACATACACTGGAAAAAGTTGTTGGCCCATAAATAACATCATTTCTGTAGCAGGGGCATATTTCAAGTGAAATGTGTTACTGTGTTACTGACTGTGTTCCTGTTAAAAAAGAAATGTTAAATATAAATCTGTGTAGAGATATGCATGGTAAATATCAATTGATGTTGTGCACCAGCTGGAACTCTGCATATAGACATAAAGCAAATAAAATAAGGAAAACCATCTGAACAAACTTAAGCCTGAATTTTGCCATACTACTCAAAAGACATTATCTTTTTTTTAAGGTTCCTGTGGTACCACGATAGGGGTCAGGGAAGGAAAATGGAGCTCTTAGAAAGAAACAGAAATTCAAGCTCAATTCTTGCCAACAGAATGCTTATTTTTCATGTTTACAGGTGGAAGCTGCCCTAAGTGTGTAGCCTCTATTTTCTGCTCTTACAGGTTGTAGCTGGCCTTTTTTTTTCCCCAGCTGACTCCTGTCCACTCTCTTCACTGCCTTATTCCTAGCAGCTTTTTTAGCACTGTGAGAGGCATCTCTTCTGCTGCTCTTTTCCCAACGCTGCCACGTTTTTCATCTTAACTGATCTTTTATGAGGCAAAAATGGGCATAGGTGTATGGGAAGAGATTTTTGGAGTACTTCAGAAGTACAGAATTAAGCTTACTCTATTTAAATGAATAATATAAAAGAAGATGGAGGAAGGTTGGAAGGCAATTTTGAAGCACCTTTCAACATGGTGTTGTTTTTCTTTGGTTGTTTTTTTTTTTTTTTTTTTCCCCTGTTTTAGTTATTTTGTGGCATGTTTTGGTAGTGGGGAGCTACAGGGATGACTCCTCTCTAGAGAAGAATCTGCCAGAAGCTTTCCCCATGCTTGGTGGAGCCAGTGCCAGCTGGCTCCAAGACAAGCTGCTGGCCAAGGTGGTAGAGCCTCTGGTATAAGAGATTCAAGAAGGAGAAGAGAAAGCAGTAAGACCATGTGAGTGAAACAGCCTCTGGACACCAAAGTCAGTGTGGAAGGAAGGGAAGGAGCTGCTCCAGGGGCCAGAGCAGAGATTCCCTGGCAGCCCATGGGGAAACCTGTGGTGAGGCAGCTGTGCCCCTGCAGCCCACAGACATCCACAGTGGAGCAGAGATCCACCTGCTGCCCCTGGAGGGTCTCATCCCAGAGCAGCTGGATGCCCAAAAGATGCTGTGACCATGTGGGAAGCCTTCAATGGAGCAGGTCTTGGCAGGACCTGTGGACTGATGGAGAGACGAGCCCACACTGGAGCAGGTTTGCTGGCAGGACTTGTGATCCCATGGGGCGAACCCACACTGGAGCAGTTTGTTCCTCAAGGATTGCACACTGTGGAAGGGATCCACGGGGGAGCAGGAGAAGAGGAGTGGAAGAGACAACCTGATAAACTGACCACAGCCCCCATTCCCCATGTTTCCTTCTTTCCCTGGTGAAGAGGTAGAAAAAACTCAGGAATGAAGTTGAGCCTGGGAAGAAGGGAGGGGTGGAGAGATGATGTTTCAAGGTTTGATTTTATTTCTCATTGTCCTACTCTGATTTTATTGATAATAAATTAATTTTTCCACAAGTCCAGTCTGTTTTGCCTGTGGCAGTCATCTCACCCTGTCCCTATTTAAATCCACAAGAATTTTGTTGTATTTTCTCTCCTCTGACCAGCTGAGGATGGTAAGGATAGTGCAGTTTGGTTTTGGTGGGCACCTGGCATTCAGTGAGGGTTAGCAGGTGTTCTTTTAAAAACTACAAATAGGAATATCAGCTATCCAGATTGACTTTTCCTGTGCTAACAGGATCTGTTCTTTTTAGACTTGTCAGACCATCCTTGTTACATCATGGTTCAACCTAATTTTTGGTGTTTTCATCTTAAGACTGTTCATTAAAATAATCCCTGAACACAGATTAACAACTTGTTATGATTTTGGCCTGATCAGCTACTTTTGTCTCTACAGATACAGTGAATATTGGCAAAGTAATACATATATAATAAATTGCAGGATCAGATCATTAATTGCACTTTTTATGCCTCTAATATGTTATCTACTTCATCACTCTTCTACAAACCTAAGAACCTTGGCTAGAAAAAGTTTAATGTTCCAAGCCTCTAAGCTCTAAATATCTACCTATATAAATTCTTTAAATATCTGCCTTATCTTTATAACATGAAACTAGATTGTTCCTCAGCTAAGGAATTTTACTTGCAAAACAAGCTGGTCTTAGTAAAGAGGGACATTGTTCAGTCATGCAAAAGGGATGGCTTAAAACCTATTTATTAGCACTGCAGGGTAAAAAATGTGGACTTGGTATCTCTTGACAATATAATGTCCTGGATGTCCAGCAGGGCCACGCAACTCAGCTTCTTAATCTTTAACTGTCTGAAAGATGGAAAAGTAAGCAGTGTTGGTTTTGATAGGAAAAATACCAGTTGGGTGCTTTTTTTTTAAAATAAGAAACATGTGAAATACATCTTCTGTAATTTTCTTTTCCTCAAACCTCCTTCCAGTTAGAAAAGCCTAGTAACTTTGATAAACCATTTTGTCTCCAAAATATTCCAGCATTTGAGCATAGGTTTACCTCCCCTCTCCACCAAAACATAAAATACTGCAGCACAAGAATTTTTAATGCTTTCTGGGACTGTCTGCAGTATTCCCAGCAGGAATGTTCCTCAGGTAATGCTCCTCTCAAAGCAGGTAATGTTCCTCTCAAAAAATTATAGTGATGAGGAATTTGATCAAAACCCCTTACTTTTTTACCTTAAGGGTATATCTGAATGTGTATTGCAACGTACATACATATATATGTAATACACACACATATTAAAACAGGCTGAAACTATGACTGGAGACACATTTCCATATGTTTGAATTTGTATATTGATAATGCAAATTCATATATATTATTTATTCTATGCTAATGAAACTCAGAAAAAAAAAAATTCTCAGTGCCTTTATGGTTTGTCATATACAATCGGAGTGTTTCATGGGTATTTGATGTTGACACCACTCCAGAAAGTGAACATATCTATTTTATAGGAAAATTATGTGATCCAGAAGACTGTATTATATTAAATTTTTCTCCTGCTTTGTGGTTCCTAGGACTTGAATTTTGGTGGTTTAGGTTAAATTAAACTGCTTTTCATAGTGAATTCTGATGTTGCTGTGAGTCATAAGAATTTTTTAAAAATCTCTGCTGAAGATCAATGCAAGTCAGAAACATTTCCAATTGCTGTAGTTTATCTTGCTTCTTTCCCTGGATGCTTTTCATAGACACGTGGATTGAAGCAGGAATGCTATGGTAGAAAACTGAAACCTCCATAACTAGAAGATAGGAAAGCAGAAGATGATGAATGATGGGAGAGGTATTGTAAAGGGAAATTTTTCATGGTGTTCAAGGTGGAGCTCAGAGCAATGCCTTTTATTTCAGTAAAAAAAATTAAAAAACAGTCAAATTCAGGTGAAGTTGGAGGTGGGGATCAAAGTAGGTAGATGGGACAATAGGAATAGGGGTGAGCTGTTCTACTGCAGCTGAAAGCCTTGAAATTCTCCAAATAGATTTCCCATCTTGATAATGAGAGGTGAGTAAACTTAGGTCAAATTAAAGATTCACGATATTTTGAGGGTATTGAACTGAAGAAAATAATTGAAAATCTCTGGATATTCCACTACTAGCTTACATATCCTATAATAATTTCCCTTTGCAAACATAGTATTCAAAAAGTGAGATAAAAGTTAAAGTTCAGATAAATGTGAAACCACCTTTTTTTTTTTACCTTAAAAAGGAATCTTTTGTTTGAGATGTCACTGCAGTACAATTTATCCTGCATTTATTATAATGTGGATTCAGTCACATTTCATTTTTTACTTCCGAGAGTTAATTAGTGTTTTAAAGTCTTTTGTATACTTACTCCCCCATGGCTGCATAATTACAGTCTATAATGAATAATCTCTGAGTCTCTGAGTTTTGATTGGCTACCTGGCTTTCACAGTTTAACAGATAAACCTGAAAATAGAAAGCACACTATTCCCACACTTTAGAAAAAAAATTAGTTTCATCTAGTTTAGGCCATCTGAAAGCTAAGTGTCTTATCTACCCTTCTTGATAAGGCACCTCCTGTGACTGAGGAAATTTAGGTAATAGATGGAACAGTTTGCCTCCATCAGCATCACTTTGCACACCCGAATCAGAGCATCACAGGAGAGAAGACCCTGCTGTCTACTGGAGAAAGATCAGTAGTCTTCAATATCAAAATCATATCATTATCATATAATTTTATCCACTAGTCATGAAAAGGACCTTTAGCTTCTTCAGATTAGATCTCGTTGACTGCAGCTCCAGGTATTCCCTGTTCTGCTGGAAAGACTGAAACCTTTGTATGTCTGTATATATCTTGAGTATGTAGTTAAATACTTGCTAGAATATCTCCCTAGAATAAGGACATTCAAGCACGTATTTAAGTCTGGGGCTTTTCTGGTTTAAGGTCCAGAGTGGAAGTGGTGTGTTTTTTACAGAGCTGCTTCTCAGAACTAGAGAACAGTCGAATATTCATGCCCAAAGAAAGGAAGCCTGATTTAGGGAATGTCTCAAGAGGCAGCCATGCAGGGTGCAGTGCTCTGTGCAGTTCTGCAGTGAGAGGTGCTGTGCTAGATGTTATATATTATTCCAATTTGTGTGAGGTGGATTCCTGGCCTGAGACTGGGCAAGGCTTTTAGTGGCCTTTTGCTCTGATCAGAGTAGTGGTGGATGGACTGATCTGTCTGTCTGGAAATGGGGTTGTTTATATTAAAAGTACTTCAAGGATAATTTGTAAATAGGTTTAGGCAAACCAAGAGCAGTTTTTATTCAATATTATTGCTTTTATTAATGTGAAAGCTACAGGTCTCATCGAGTACTGTTACTGCCTTTGTGTGATCCGTGGAAATTACTGAAAATATTGCTAGCTGAAAATGACTTAAATGAATGGGCTGAGACAGGAATTTGTAATTTGTTTCACTGTGAAAGCATTTTATTATTGTTAAAATATTTAAGTATATATTTATTTTTTGATGGAAATGCTTAGGCATTTATTTTAATTTTTTCCTTGAAGAAAATTAAATTATTAATTTAATTTAATTTAAAATTAAATTGAATTCTGTAATTAAACCACTTTCTCTTTAACATATTTTTATTGGACATTTAAAAAATAAAATTGAATATTTAGATTTAAAATGTTTTTAAATGGTTTACAAATCTGAGTGGCACCCTTATCTTAAACAAGTGTATCACCATGCAAAGAAAATCAACTACTTCAGCCTTCATTTTGGAGTTGTTTTGTATTCTGAGAATTGTGGAGAAGTGCAGCTTATTTCAAACCACAGTTTATGCTCTAGAGGGACTATGAAGTTTTTCATTTAGTTGCTTCACCTATTTTTTTCTTCTTTTAAGAATTGTTTTAGTGGGCGATTCTTTGGCAAAAGAACTAATTAAAAAGAAATATATTGATAATACTACTTATTCAAGTTTTATCTTTTACTTTTTACTAGTAAACTGTGAAGAAATTTTAAAAGGACTGTATTGTGGATTTTGGGTTTTTTAAATTACTGATAACCACATACTCAACTGACAGCTGTAATGTGATGAAGACCTTAAGGAGGGATTGTGAGGCTGAAAGACCCTTACTTTTAAAAATATTCCAGTTTGTGTCATAAAAAAAATTACTTCCACTTCTGAACCTTGTTTTTACTTAAACTTGCATCACTGTAGATACAAAAATGTTACATGGCAGAATATGTTTACACACAAAAAAGATAAAACTTAATAAAGAACGAAAACAATCAGTGTGGAGATCTCTGCCGCTGTTGAAGCCAAACACCAAACTGTTCACAACAGGAAGGAGATGATCCTCTGTTTCCAGTGCTTCATCAAGAGTCCTTTAAGCAGTAAAAGTCCACAGCAATTTTCAAGCAGGAACTGCAAAAATGTTCATGTTCACAAAAGTACTACACTGTGAATAACAAGGTCTTGACAGAATTGACTCCAAGAATAATATGGTAGATTATCCTCAAAGATAGTGAATGTGTTTCTCCCATATATATTTATTTTTTTCAGATGAGAATGGAATAATTTTACCTTCTTAAAATTTCACCCTCTTATTTTATTACTTTCAAATACCAATTATATGCATAGTTCCTGTATAAAAAATTTCTGACATGACTTTTACTCGTGGTACACAAGAACCTTCCACTTGCTGAAGCTTATTGTCTTTGCATAATGAAAAACAATTGCAGTCTTTTTAAAATAATGATCTCTTGTACTGAAGAAAATGTAATGAATATAGTTCTCACTTATTCTAAATTAAAAGCTATTTCAAGCTATTTTAAACTTATGTCTCTAAACTTTAGTACTTGGTCAAAAAGATACCCAAGCAAAATTACCATTTTTTATAATCTATTCTCTGGCACATAATTTTTCAAGTTTATTGATTCTTAATCCACTTTAAAATTGTTATAGCTTCCATCATCCATGCTATTTTATTGGGGGAAAAAAAATTTTCTTTGTATCTAAACCCAAATATGGATCTTTTTTATCAATTAAAATTTGACTAATGCTTATTTTATGTGCAGAATGCAATACAGTCTGCTTTCTCTCTTGAACAGAGAGAGTGTGGGGATCTTCGGAGGAGATCTGAGGGCATTCTCACTGTTCCAGAGCAAATAAAATGTAAAGTATCATGAACAAAGTAAAATGTTTTAAAAAGGGCATTTTTAGTGTGCTGGTCTCCTGCCACAATAATTATCAGCAAAATTCTCACACATATGACAGTGACTCTGGAAAGAGCCTCAGCACTTTGTGCCAATTCATCTGAATATGAACAATTTTACATCTGACACACAGTGGGACTGGGACCTCCTTGCCAAAACAGGCAATCAGAAGTTGGGTCCAAAGTGGGTTTCTCACACCCCAGTGAGGACGGTAACCAAGGATGACCCCATGAAGATGCAGTGCTGGCTCTGCAAAGAGCAGTGCTGTTATTATGTGTTTTAAGAGGTTGTCAGCTTCTTGCTTGAAGGACTAGAAATCCATGTAAGAAGGATTTTGCTTTTCATTTTGTTCATGGTTTCAACACAGCGGGCTTTATCACCTTTCTCCTAGCTTTGCCATGGGGCTGCTAGAAGTTCTAGTCAGAATTGCACAGGAATGGCCTTCCTGCTGCTGCTGCAGAAAGACTGCAATGGAAACTTCCTATGTAAAATCAGCTCCAACACTGAAATCAAGGGCTGACACATGAAAAACCTGTTAGTTTTTTGCCCATTGCAGGGGGATTGGACTAGATGACCTTTAAAGGTCACTTCTAACTCAAATTATTCTATAATTCTATGATTTTAAGATTTTATGTACTGAGTGAGGTATTTGGCAATTTTTTTGCTTTTAATTTAGATAAATAATGTTTTTTATTTTTTTTTCCATAGAGGTAGAAGGACAGAAAGAGCTGGTGGTTGTTTTTTTTGTTTGGTTTTTTTTTTTTTTAATATATATTTAAACGGTAGGAATGGTTATTCATTATTTCCGAGCTTTTGTTCATCTTTTACTAGTCCAGCCCATCTGAGCACCCACTGGATTACAATCTTAAAATAATTGCTAAGATTCTTGAGAAATGTTGTGTTCCAAAGCAAATTCTAGAAAGCTATTATATCAAAGCCAAACAAATAATTAAATGAATCATTACTTCCCACCTAGCACTCATTGCAGTATTATTGCATAATAAAACCATCTGAGTGGAAGGAGAAAGAATAAATCCAGAGAGAACTCAAGTCTATATGCCTGAAATTACTAGAATTCATTTGAATAGAAACAAAAGCAAGAAGGAATGATGGTGATCAATATCAGCCCAGAAAATGTCTTTTATTATACCTATCCTTGCTGCTGTATTGCCTTTCCACAGCAATTCGTGACTAGAGCCTGCACAAATCCAGTAGCTGGACTCCTCCAGGAGATCATTTTCTTCTACTGCTGCTACTGAAATCTCTGCCTTTAGCCTCGAGGTCAGAAAGAAATAAGAGAGTATTACCATGCAAAAGAGGAATGAGATGGGGAGTTACAGCACCTGAACTCTGAATCCTTCTTCCTAACATGCTTGTTCTTAAAACTAACTTTTTATTTTGCCCATCTGTACCAACAAGGCCATCTGAGGAGTGGTAGGGTAATGGTCACAGCTTTTAATGACTTGGTTGGGCTAGGGGTGCTTGATGTCATCCAAACCAAGTTCACGGATGCTGGAATTTCAGGCCCCTGAGCACAAGAAGAGAAAAATTCCTGATGCTATAAGGCACTCTGTAGTCCTGGTCGTGGAGGAGGATGAGGTCATAGTTCCAGTTTCTCAGCTTCAACCTTGTAGCTGTAAAGCAATGCAGCAGGAGGCTTACAAAGGCTGCTTTGGTAACAGATGTTGGAAAACTGTCACTTTGCCTCTGAGCTGCACTGGCCCTATCACAACTCTTTATTTCCCATCACCTTATTAATCATCTCCTGCAGGGGAGGCAGGGCTGGGCCTTGCAGTAGGACAACAGGCAGCTCCAGCAGCACCGGGTGGGAGGGAGAAGTGAAGGGTCACCAGGGCAAATAGCAAAGGACTAGAGAGGATCTGAAAGCACCTTGTGGCATGATGCTCTGCAATGCAAATGAGAGTTCTCTTGCATTGCATCCAGCTGATAAACAGGAGTTTTCAGCTGGCTAACCCTCAGTTCATAATGGAGGGAGATGCACTGAGACTGAACACAGCTGAAATTAAAAATTAGGTACTGAACATCTAATAATGGCAAGGAGGTTTCTAGGTATCTGAAATGATGCTCTTTATTTGTAAAGTATCTTACTAAACCCAGGCATTTCTTTCTCACAATGGAAACCTGAACTAGTGTAGCCATGCAACAGGCAAAATTTCCATACAAATAACTGCCATAAGCAGTGCTTCCAATGAGACAAAATCAAGGTATGTATGGTTGAGGTTTGCACAAGGTCAAGCAAAAGCTGATTACCTAAGTTTTCAATGGTTTCATTTTAACAGAATGGTGCAAAATGACATGTCAAGACACATAACATTATGTGCTCTATTGAGTTATAAGTGGTATTTCTTAGCCCTGTAGCTGTCACAACCATTCCCATAGCCCCAAGCCATAGACATATTAACTCAGAGTTTCAAGAGTGAATAAGACACGTTGTACAGCTCCAACATGATTTGTAGAATATAAGCACCACAGGGACAGCACGTATGTTGTCATAATACTTATCAATAAGAGGAAACATTTGTCCATTTTGACAGAGATGACTGGAAAGACATGGGAATAAACAGTATGTGGCAGAAGATAAAGAGTAGATGGACTCTGAAATTAATAAGCAACATAATTATTTTGATCAGACATTAAACTGGAAACATATATAAGAAAAATGAAGTCTTTGTAAGAAAAATGATTATACACATCCAAGTCTTAATTTTTGGCTGCTGTAATTTTACACAATAACTATCTGTATAATAAGGAGTACTGTAATATTCTGGATATTTCAATTGCAAAGTAAGAGCCATTTTATAATATCAAAAATTGAATATAATTTTAATTATAGAAAAAAAATCAGAAATATGAATAAAGGAGAGGTTTGCCACATTATTTGCCAATGACTATCAGTAAAGTACAGAAAACATTTGTATGTAGATACAAAGTGAACCATTTCCAGCATATTTCTCTCCTGGATAATGTCACATTTTCACATTTGCCTGAATAAGTTACTATTAGGCTCTCTCTGCTCTGAAAAATGTGTTTCAGCTGTCAGATTGTGTGTAAAGGCAGCCATCAATTCTTTGTTTTTTGTCCCCAATTACACTGCACTTGACATTTATTGTTAAACTCAAGGTGCCTCCTTACAAAACCGATTCAGTCTCTGTAATTGTGAATTTTCTACTAATTAATCAATAGATAAGCAGTTTACATGGCCTTTGGCTTCTAGTTCAGTCACTAGCTTTTAACAAAAATCACTGCCTTGGAAGCAACAAATACCTTTAAAGATATTGAAACAGTCATATATAATTAAGCTTTTCTGACTGTATATTTATGCTTTGATACCAGCACACAGAGAAAAAAAATCTGCAGGGATTTTGGTTTTTCATAAAAAAAAAACAAACAACCTGTTCTCAGTTTATCTATTTTCTTTACTCATGGACAAAGAGTTTCTATGCTATTTGGCAAGAGAGAGCTAGGAAAAAGACAAGAAATCAGTGGAACGCTTGTAGAAAATGTAGTAGTGGTAACACCTCTTTGTAATTCTCTAGACATTTTAGAATTTAATCCTTGCTGAGAATTAATGGGTTTTGTGCTGGGAGGTTGGCTAGGATCCATTGGCTGCAGATGCAAAGAGTTGTTGACCACTTCCTGCCTTTGTTTGTGGCCCCTGGGCAACTGCTGTGTAAGAGTGCATCAAAATCCTAAAGATATATCTTTGACAGGAGTGGAAGAAGAGAGAGAAAAGATGATTCACATGCTCATATTTTGTACTCACAATTGCTGACAGAAGACCAAAGAAATCTGTCTTTCACACTCAGTGAAGACTGCAGAACACTGTACTGATGGTAAGTTGTACTATGTCATATTCATGATATTTTAAAATAAAAATATTATTTCTCGTGCACTGAAGTTAGGTGAGATGTATTTGATATCTACCAGAATTACTGACTTTAAGAGAGCCTTCTGCATGAATTGTGGAGTAACAGCATTTAGTAATTCCCTTAGTGTGAGAGTGGAAATAGTTTCCATGAGTCAACAAATAAGTATTATTGCATGCTTCAGAAAGACAAAATGCTTGACAATATCTGCTTGATATCAGTAGAAAGCTGAAGCTCTCATACACATGAGATAAATAAAAGCAGGTGGGTAAAGGGAGATATTGAATTAAAGAGCTGACTCACTTTGGGAAGAGGATACTTAGATGTCCTGTTTCACGTCTGGGAAGCCTCCAGTATCTACTGCCTGGAGAAATCCAAGACTAGTGGAACAGACCCTTTTAAGTTTTGGCCTCTGTGGCTCCAATCCTGTGATAAAATTTAGAGTGTACCTTCATCGCATCTGCAGACTCATCTGCAAAGGCAAAATGTTGTAATCTGAACACTGGAGCAGTGAACACAGAAGGTCTTTCTGTGTGTTCTTTCCCCCATGCTTTGCAGTGTTTGTCCAGGCTCATTCATTCAGTGGTCCAATTTAGGACCTTCTTTTCTTTTTATTAAAATCTTCAAAGAGCCTTGCAGTCTCTACCCTTGACACGTTAGACATAATATAAGGATCTCTGGGAGACCAAAGGCTCTCATGCTCCATAAATCCTTTTGAGACTTGTTACCATCTGTCAATCATGAGCCTGATAAATCTTCCTAGTTAAGGCAGTTTAGAACTTTTCAGTAGGTCACTTGAACTTACAGCATCTTTTAAAAAATTGCCTGAAAGGAAAAAACGTTGATGAAAAGCAGAAGACAAATAACTTTCATTCCAGTGGGTGTTTTTTAAGGTTTTTTTTTTCTGTCCCAGTGTCTGTCTTGAAGCCACTGGGCATATGCTTCTTAATAACTAATGTAGACACTGTTTTCCACTCTCTTGTTTTTCAAGCTGCCCAATTCTGCACTCTAAATGTGGACTAACAAAGAAAGCAAATGCTGATTTAAGTAGGATCAACAAACCAGAATGTCTCCATGAATGGATTTTACACTATTTAATGTAAGCATTGAGAGTCCACCATATTGAGTTAAGGAAAAACTAAGTCATGTTAACCATGAAAGTAACGGTAATTGATATCACTCAGTAAAGTATTTTTATCCTTGTTCCAGCCAGATGCTAAAGGTGACAGGTAATTGTGCACATAATTATTACTGGTGAAAACTGAGTACATGGAGATTTATGTGACTGCAAGATATATTTAATCTTTAACCATCAAAGCTTTTGACAAATGTGTAACTGGTTTTCTGTCTGTTAATTGTACAAAACTTTGGACATCCATTGAGCGAGAGTAAAGCCTGATACTTCTGCATTACAAAAACAGAAACAAACACTTTAATATTTGACTTGCTCAGAGTACTACAGAAATGGTACCAGTAAAATACATTTGAAAACCTGGAATCGCTGAGAACAGATAATGAATGATTTCTGTCTGAAGTGATTTCAGATGATGACCCTGCTAAAACAAGAGCCTGACACAGCACAGCTTGCTGTAGTGTCACAAAAAACCTAAAAATGTCTGCAAAAGAAGCAATCATCATCTCATAAAGACAATGTGCTAAATTTTATGTATAAAAATGTGTATAAAAGCTCAGAGTTATTATTAACAAAATGACTGACAAGTGGTTTTTATCTTTTCTTCCCTCCTGGAACCACAGTCACGCTGTGTCATTGGTTAGAGGTGAAAACCAAATGGCTAGAACAAAATATCAAGGAAATAGAAGTACTTTTGGCTACTTCTGTCATTCAAATAAACCCTGACTAATTACACAACTGAATGATTCAGTTGAATATCCACAAGAAAATAGAGACCTTTCTTTTATCTGGGAGGTGGCAGAGAGTGTGTACAGCATCACATCAGGGGTTCCACATAATGGCTTACAAGTTAGCAAGGATCCTTTCCGAAGTCAAGAAATCCTAGAAACGTATCAAAATCCTCTTGCTTCAAGGTAAAAAATATACCCATATTTCTTTGTTCTAAGTATTTTGGTAATTAATTTAAAGAAAATCTAAAGATTATTGTATGTAGTTTCAATGATTCAGAGTGGATCTTTTGCTCCGCAAAACAATTAGATATGATGAGGATTTGTTTGGCCTTAGAAATGTAAATTTTGCAGAAGTATGTTGACATGTTTAGCATTGTAACAATGTGTGTCCTAGTTTTGATTTGGAAAATTATTTGAGCAATGAAAAAACCTGGAAATTGGCATATTGAGCAACAAGAGCTGAAAATTATATTAATTTTGTTAAAGGGACAAATTAAGCCTCCTGTAGCTTCACATCATTCTGAGCCTTGGAGTGTGGGTTTTTTTGTAATACTTAAGCAAATATTCATCTGCAAATAGGAATTTCATTACACCGTTTTCCTACGAAGATGTGGAAACGGGTAGAGGAGACATGAGCCCCCCTAAAAGTTGGGATAATGTATTATATATGGGTGAAAGAGTGGGGAATTTAGGCCAAATATCCATTAAATGTTGCATCCCAGTTGTTTTTAGAGAAGGAGTTGCACTATCTTTTCTTTGCACCTTGCCTAAGTTCAGATGGCTAATTATTTGCTGTCAAAGTGCTGCTTGCTCTTGTATGCTTTCCCTCCTTCCAAACTCTCAGCTTAGCTGCAAGACTGGTTGGACAGAGCTTTTTCAGTGGTTTTGGACTATGGCAGCTAATGTTCCAGCCATGTGGATGGGAGAGTACCACTTCCTTCCTAGGCATGGCTTGAGGCTCTGCCAGCTCACACCTGTGGCGTATACTCCTCACCTGAAGGGCTTGGAATTGACTTTTGGACTCACAGTAGCAGGTATTGCCATGAGCACCAGTCTGTGTCTGTGGTCTGGTGTGCTGTTGTTGCTGATGACTGGGATTCTTCAACTTGTGATTTTCTCAGAAACAAACACCATTAATTGGGTAAAGAAACCATCAAAGGTTTTTGCTTATGAAGGTGAGGCATCATGGTGTGCATTTAACCCTCTGCATCAGAGGACACACATCATTCACCCTCATTAAGACTCTCCCAGTAAGAGTGAATAAAAGCATCAAAGCTTGGTTCTTCTCCAGTTGCATGCTGACATTAAATGTTGTCAAGACAAGCTCAAAGGTTAGACAACATTTCTGCCTACTGTGATGTATTGATCTCGTTTTTACGTTGTTAAAGTAACTAAAATTATGTCTGTGACAGTTTGTAAAGTCTCTCAGTTATATAAATGAACAGTCCTGTAAGAAGGAGACACAGTGGCAAAGAACATGAGCCAGAAAGAAAATTATATTCATTTTCATGAATTGATTGTCTGAAATAACTGCTAACAATTATATACAGCCTTCTTCATTCCAAATGGCAGCAAAGGTACTGAGGTGAACTAACATACTTGTGCTTTTTTGGATGAGTATTGGACATACTCATAAACAAAAAATTTTCACATGCTGCATTATGATATCTTGCAGTGTCCAGAAATTCACCTTGCAGTGGAAGGGGAGGAGGGGCAGGTTAATTGCAGGAGTTGGAGGAACTGAAAAGCTGCACTGCTGGGATGAACAAGACGATTTAGCACATATTTTTTCAAATGGTTGCCCACTCTTAACTATTTACTATTATCCTTCAAAATTACCATACAATTTTACTGTACTTTCAGAATATCCAAGTCATGCTTTCAGATATTTTTGTGCTCAAAAAAAAAATTTAGATGGAAGCAAAATCTCTGTTTGTATAAATTGCAAATGCAAATACTACCATGTTTATTGGGTTATATGTCAGGTGACTGCTAGAGTTATCTCATGCAGTTACTGGACTTGTTCATCAAATCTAGCAGATAAATTTCTGTGTTACCATATAGCAGTAGGCTGTTCAGATTGCAAAACCAAAGAAATACAAATAAAAAAATTCTACCCTGTTTTTTTTCATGAGCTTGAATGCTTTACATACATACAATATATTTCAGTCTTGCATTCTGTGATTATCAAAAATTTGTATTATGATTTCTTTCAAGCATAGTATGCTCCTCAGTACAAGAGAGACATGGAGCTCCTGGGGAGGGTGCAGCAGAGAGCTTTCAAGATGATTGTATTGAGTCTGGGTGAGCTGAGCTTCATTTTCTCTTTGCAGCCCTCCCTGTGCTGAGCTTTGCATTGATAACTGGAAAGGTGTTGATAACCCAGTAGTGTTTGGGCTACTGCTGAGCAGTGCTGGCACAGCATCAGGGCTCTTTCTCCAACTTTCCTTTTCCCCATCAAGGGGCTGGGGGTGGGCAAGATCCTGGGAGGGGACACAGCCAGGCCAGCTGACTAAAACTGTCCCAAAGGGCTATTCCTTACCATATCCCAGCTGGGATGTAGAACAAAAGGAGGATGAAGGGGAAGCATTTATTATTCACAACATTTGCCTTCTGGAGAAACTGCTACATGTGCTGAGGCCCTGCTTCCTGGGAAGTAGCCAGACATGACTTGCCAATGGGAAGTTTTAGAAAAGGAGGGAATTTTGGCATTCTCCCAGCATAGTAAAAATTATATTAAAATCCCCCCCACCCTCCATAGGAGTGGTAGAGTGAGTGCAAATGTTCTGATTAAGAAATAGGATCCTAAGAAGCAAACCAATTAACAGGTACTCCTAGGTGCTACAAGAACCTTCCTTTTCAATGTCTGTTCTTACTTGCTTACAAATAGCAAGCTGCATTATCAAATGAAAGTATAAATGAGCAAACTAGAAGAAAAATTTATGACTGCCTGATTGTTCTTCCTAAAATGTTTTTTATTCCAGGAGAAAAGTAAATTAGTATATTAAAAACAGGTATAGGAAATAATAAATATCTGGTAACATTGTGGAAGAAAAATGCTATGTCAGATCAAAAGGAAGACAGATATCTGACTGTCATTAGAAACAGAAAAGATGTCTGAGGGGCAAGGACACATGCAGAAGTATTCATGAGCAGTAAAAATCATCAGTGAAAGGTGAAAAATTTTTCAAATGTTCATGATTATGAAAAATATTTGATCTTTGAAAGCAATGAATATGATGACTGTAATAAGAGAATCTGACAATTCTTCTGACATAAAATCCTTAGTCAAGGAAGTTTTCATGGTAAAGAACATTTCGTTGGTCTTATTTCACTTTTCAGCTCCAAGATATTCTTAAAAATAGTGACTCTCACTATTTTTCAGTCCATGATAGTTATGCATTACCTTCTTATTGCAGTTAAAAAGTAATAATAAAAGAAAGCTAGATCACTGTTATTTTCAGCATTACTTGCTACTTCCTGTTCCTGGGAGAATTCCCCCTATTGCCTGTCACATTCTATCATATGTCTCAATTTCTTTTCTTACCTTGGGTGTCACAATTTGTTTTCCTCAAGAAGCCTGTTTATCTTATTAATGGCTTCCCTGTTTATAGAAGAGTACAGCTAAGCCACTAGATGCAGCCTCTCCTGAAGAGACAGGGGTTTACCAATTGATCCAGGCTTTCAGGGTATAGAGGGTACAACATCCTGGAGCCAGCTGAACATGTGCCTACATTGAAGTGCTGACAAGGCAAGGGAAACTCAGATCCAGGATAGTCACATAATAAGCATCGAGATTCAAGACACATTCTGTCTGTGTATAATTTAAATGAAGCCTCAGTCTTTGGAGTTTAGGTAAATTGAATTATGTCTTTAAATTATGTCTTGGTAATAATGTCTTGCAAAAGAATAGACTGTATGGTGGAGAAAAACAAACAAAAAAATCATCTTCAGTCTATGTTCATTGCACATTGTTAGAAAAGATGTGAACATGCCTTTCTGAAAACGAGAGATCTGCCAGAGGACTTAGTGATGAGTTGCAGTCCTTAATACAAGCAATAGTAGTTTAAATTAATATGTAATGCAATGTTAGGAAATCTGTTGCTGTAATTATAAGATTTTTCTTCTCTGCTGATCAGCATTCTACCAAAACCCACCAGTTTCAATTTTGTGGTTGGGAGACTTTTTTGTTTATTACCAGATGGCTGCAACCATTGTGTATTCAAAGAAACTCTTCAACATGTCTTTATTCCTCTCTGTACCATTGTTTTATTTTACTTTGAGCCTCTTTCCATTACTGTAAAACAACATCTCATTTAGCAGAGCAGCAATTGATGCTGCTGCATTGCAAGCTGTCTGTCAGGTGATTCTGCAGCTGCATTGTAGTTCACCTTGGAGACCACAGATAAACAATGCTTCTGGAATCCAAAACCAGTGACACTGCTGCAGAGAAGGAATACAAATTCGATTATTTTCATTGTACTCTTGTTTTCAATATTATGATTGCCTGGACCCAATTACGACAGACTAGATTTTTTCTAATCAAAATTTAGCTCACCCTTGCTTCTGTCTGTGCTTATGATATGCATACAAATGCCTCACCATTTAGGATAAAAAAAAATTGACTTTATTCTTTTCAGGTTCTTGTTTGATAGTAGTGCATTCACTGGAATATACCCAACTAGTGAAGGGGAAAATTAAACCTATGGATAAGCAGTTAAAAACAACTATTAACACAAAACTAAACAGCTTTACTCTAGTGCTTGCATTGTGTTAGGAGCAAGTGTATGGAAGAAAGAAGATTCTGCCAGTGAATAGCTTAATGGCACATGACACGAAGTTGAGGATTTTATGGAGCTATTCTTTAGGTCCTGTAAGTGCCAGAGAATAAAATCAAGATGTCACAGGAAAGTCAAAGTTTTGATGGTCCTGAAGGGAAGACATTTTTTATTTCCTTGCTTACATATATTAAAACACAATCATTAGGCAGAGAGGGAGTTTATATTGTGTTAGCATTATATGGATTCTATTAACTATCACTAAGTGGTTGAACATTGCTTGAATATAACTTGAAATTTCTAGAACTTTTCTGATAAGGAATTAATAGACAGCCAAGAGAGAAGACATAAGAGGCACTTAAAACAGCATTTTCTTTTTCAGAATTCCAGGCAACTCTAAAGCAAATAATCTCAGAAGTTTATAGATCAATATGTTAATAGATTAAGCACAAACTGGAAAACAGAAAGATTAATCATTTAAATACCCACCTACAAGAGGCAGGAAAAAATACCTGTTATTAGGAGGACATTAATCTGGCCAACATATTCAGGAGGCTTTATGCTGCCAGTATTCAGCGTTTTCTAGAAAGTAAAACAAAGAAAAAAAAATTAAAGTTCTACAGGCAAGAACTTTGATCTCAATTTCTGTTCAGATGAAAATAATTTTCACAGAACTAATAATACGTGATAATTTAAGTGCAAATGATCAAGACTTGATTAAATTTATTTTAAAAAATTACAAACAAGCATTAATCATGCTCACAGTTAAAGGTCAAACTTCACAGAGCAGAAGGCAATATGCTGAATCATTTGGAAAAAGAATTCAAACAGAAAAATTGGAAATAAATTAGTTGTAGCTATTTTTTTGCATTGTCTTCCAAGATCAATTCAACTCCATGTACCATTTGTGTGCTGACAACCTACTTGACATTTGCTTTCATGAAAGAAGACATAATTTTATCATGTTGCTGTTATCATTGGTAAACAAATCTGCAATAGGTTTAACATCTGACTATGGAAAACTTCTGTGCACATTGTGACTGCTCAGATCCACAACTACTTTCCAATAAATCTTTGCTTCTTGCAAGTGCGAAGTTTACCTTTAATCCCTATTGAAGCAAATAAAAATTTCAGCTAAGATGAACTCATATGCTGAAAAAGTGTTTTCCTCCAGTATCAGTATTTATTTAACAATCAAATCCTTTATATGTATTCTATCAATATTTGCTCCCTAATCACTGTCTTCTTTGATCAGTAGACAAATGCTCCACATAGTAGTAAGTGCATATTTAATTTTATCATAAGAACTAATCATTTTTGCCCAGAAGGATTTATTCATCATCATTTTGCACAGTTTAAGAAAGACAACTCAATTAGTTTTTGCTTGCTTACTGATAATTCAACTCAATATTTTCTAAATTATTATATTAGGAGAAAAATATATGTCTACAATATGGCGCTTTGTCTTCAATCTCTCTTGAAGGCTGGTACTACTTTAACCTTCCTAAAGTCCTCTTGTGAGTTTCAGCTCTTCATTGGTCATATCAGAATAAGCACCATGTATTGCTGTTTAAGCAGTGGCCTCACAAAAACATGTGTAAATACATGACTTAATTTGTACTACCAACTTTATTTTAGCTATTAAAATGCCTTAGACTACACATAAATCTGAAAGCTTCTTATATTATGATCTACTGAAAACACTAAATTTATCCAAATAAATATCTTTAATGAAGTGTAAATAAGCCATTGTCAAGCACTCCTAGATAAATCTCAAATGTGTTTCTCCCTGGAAGAAAGTTAGTTTGCTGTGAAGTCTTAGGAGGAGCTTTACAGGCTATGATGAGAGAAAGAGAAAGGTTTTAGAAGACTGCTAAAGCAGTGAGTTTTCTTACTTCCTGGGAATTCCTAATAGGACAATGGTCAAATTGTGTATATTCACATTTTTCAAGTTTTAGCAAATCTTCTCATGTTTTGAAATGAATTTCACAATTATTTTGTTTCTTAGCAGTCTTTAACAGTTTTATTGTGTTCTCTTGCTGGACTTCCAGTTTGGGAATTTTTGTCTATAGGGGATATGTTTACAAGGCAACTTCTGCACAGCTGTATATGAATTCCTTGGGGTAACATCAAAGCACTGTTTCATAGATATTCTCTGAAGCATGAAGGATAAGAGGAGACAGTGGAAAAACATGAAATAAATGAGAAGTAAATATCTCAAATAAATAGCAGTGGATTTTGTCTACAACAGGTCAATATATATTTAAAGGACATAATTTTTGTCTGCTCCCTATGGCATCCTTTTTCTTAAATGGCAAGACAAATTGCTAGAAAATCTCCAAGATCTTTAATACACATTTCTCACCAACTGTGTGAATGTTTGGAGACTAGTTAGAGGCAGATAAGAAACCTGAAAATTACCTAGCCCATTGTGTACTTTCTTTTCAAACACACAAGACAGAATTTTGAAAAAGGTGGTATAGCTGTATTTCACAATAAAATGTATGCTAGCATATAACTCACATTTTCCTTTATATAGCTTGAATGTCAAGACTGCAAGCTGTCTGCTCTTGTAAAAGCTTTATCAGGAAAAAAATGTATAAACAATGTTTTTTAAACATTCATTAAAACCAATAAAGAACAAAAATATTTCTTAGCAATTTTTCATGGAGGGCAGTGCTACTGGCAAGATTCTCAGAGCAGGAATCTATGGCAAATGGGTGCACATGCATAGTGCTGGAGAATCAAGTGGTCTCACAGATACAGGGCAGATCACACAAGAAGCAGGCTGGAGCTAAAACCGTGCCTGCAGAGAACAGGCCTGCTTTCAGTCACATTGCAGTTGAACTTAGATAAGCAAATAAAGAAGCTTACCCAGCAGGGGACTGTGTTATCGCTGCCATGCAAAGTCTTTTTCCACTTTCTCTGCAATGCTTGTCCTTACTCCTGTGTCCTTGCACTCCTGATTTCAGTAGTCAAAGCTACTTGCTGCAATTGCCTAAAAATCAATCAACAATTGCTGAAATTGCCATCTACATAGGTGGAAAAATACTGTAAACCTCAATGACTTCAGAGGTTTTTTTCCCCCTGTACCCCTGCCAGTGCCCGCAAAGAAGCAGTACTTACTTATGTTGCCATCTCCAGGGAAAATCTACACCACAGAGTGGTACAGAGACACCTATTTAGCAGAGACCTTTGCTGGGGAAATACTGCATGGAGTCACGTTTGTGCATGGAAAGGTTGTGCCAGATATTGCTATATCTGGCCAAACTGATCATAACTGATGTGCACTCTTGTAGTTACTTTTATTAAGCTCTTTGGGAAGGAGCCATGACACAGAGTAGAAAATTTTCTTGCTGGTTTATTTCTCTGGAAATTGTTCCTGAGAACTCCTTTGGGAGTAGTAAGTTTGGAAGGGCTTCCTGACACTAAGGCTTCAAAAACCAGAGGTGGACAGTGAACCCTATCTTGCAGCATCAAGACCAGTTCGTCTTGTCATTTAAAGTACTTGTCTCATTGGGGAGTAACTGCTGAGAACTGCACCTGGTACCTGATGGAGGAAGGCTGACTCATACATTAGAAAAGAGACCACAATATTAAAAATACAAACTATTCAGCAACCCAAATCCTGGTTGGGGATTTTTGCTTGTTTTTAAATTAAGATTACAAGGTAGATATTAAATTCTCCCTCCAGATGACTTGTCAGTGTGCTCCTTGGTTTGGGTTTTTCTTTTGCCTTCTAATATCTTCACAAAGGATATCTAGGCATTTCTTGGAGAGTAGTGTAGTGCTTTAATTGTTCATGTAGATGAAACTACCATGTGCTGGGTTGGAGAAAAGGTTTAGTTGCAGGGTACCAGTTCTGCTGTGCCAATTGGCCTCAGCATCAGAAGATGATCACCATTTCATTTTACTTACTACAATGTACCTGTGTTGCCTTTGTGCAACTGTTATAGTATCACCTACAGCTGAGTTAGGTTACCAGCATCTTTGGAATAAGACAGTTCTGTAAATTATTTTGTTTTGTGGGAAAAAACTCTCCTGTTTTACATTGGATAGATGTTTCCAAGTGTTCATCAAATACCTCTCCGGATATATTCAGCCATACTAATTTATTCAATAATTCAGCAATTGAGTTTTTATTTTAAATCTTCCTCTCAAGCAAAACTTAAATAACGTGGTGTCAGACTTTAAACCAGTGGTTTCCCTATTGCTCATGTTTCTCAGAAAACCTTAATAAGGATAATATATTATGCTTGGATCCCAAAGAAGGAACTGGAAAACTGTATTCAGTTCTTGTTTTCTCCATCCTCTACCCCTGCAGAAAGCAGACTTTGACAGCAGATATATACTTTATAGTACTAGGGAACTTGCAAGTTTCTTTCTGTAGAAGTTGCCAATTGCAACAAATTATGCTCAGGTTTATGAGCAGTGGCCGCTGGAGACTGAACTAAATTGGATTTGCACTCAAATCCCACAGCCATGCCTTCTTAGGAGCAGCTGCTGCTCGCATGATGGTAGGATTTAAATATGTTTATTTATGATATGCTAGAAATCTACTTCTGTAAACAAAAGTATTTTCATTTGGAAGAGGAAAAAGAGGATGCCAAGAAGCAAAGCTACAGGGACTGATGGTTGCTGCTGCACAGTATCCATATTTTCTAAATAAGTGTATTATTAATTTAATAGAGCTTTACAAAATTCTGCCAGTATTGCATGCTGATGTTCAGATTGTATGAATTGATTAAGCTGATGATCAATAGCAACCCATTTTCTATATTTTCTAAATAAGTGCATTATTAATTTAATAGAGCTTCACAAAATTCTGCCAGTATTGCATGCTGATGTTCAGATTGTATGAATTGATTAAGCTGATGATCAATAGCAACCCATGTCTTTCCAACTAAATTAAAAATTCAGAGTAGGCATCCTGCAGAAACTTGAACACCTAGGAGGAAGGGAAGTAGTGCTGAAGCAAAAGTTGTTGCCTCTTTTCACTCCAGTTTGGCCAAAATTCAGGGATTCTTTTCTGTTTGGATGAAAAGTTCCATCTCTCTTTGATGTGAATTTGTTGATTCACAAAGGAAGTGAAATGTCTTCTTTGTCTGAATGGAGAGCATCTAGTTTCTTTTAGCTCCAGGTATCTTTCAAGCACTCTTAGTTAAGACACATCTTTATAAACTTTTGCTTTTAAACCTCAGAAATGTTGGCAAATTTCTGTTGGACTTACTAAGCAAATCCTGACTTGGCAGAGGTATTGACTGAAGCCATGTGGGGTGATTTTCAGCGGACTGGCAAAAGGAATATTCTTGTTAAAAAAGCTCAGCTCTGAAAAATGTTATGGTCTTTTTGCAGAGTCAGAGGCCAATGGAACTTCTATAAGCAAGGATAAAAGCTTTTAACATTTAAATAATTTTTCTGGATGGGTTCCTAGCTGAAATATTCTGAAATTTCTCCATTAAAAAGTGTAATCTCAGGCAAACATCTGGACTGAAAAATTTCTGCTAATTTAGTTTTGCAAGCTTAAAAATATTAGTAAGCAAGGTGTTACAGTGGAAAGTCCCTGACATCATTAGGAATGGGTGGTGTCAACCAATGTGCATAAGGGTCAATAATTATTCTATAATGTATGCAAGCACAAATGAAGCTCAGTGACAGCCTTCCAAATGGAGTAATCACATGATTTGTAGGAACTCTTAAGCAAGCCTAACTGGAAGCCTTGCTATTTGAATAAGTCAAATTGAGAGCTTTTACCACTATGTGCAATATTTGCTAGTGAAGGGTTTCTCTGCAGCCTGCTGTCTGCACTGTGCCTATGGGCCTCTCTAAATCACTCATTCAACGTTGATGACAGTCTTCATATACTGAAGGAGGAATTTATTTTTTTGCTCATGTTACTGTCCTTGGAGACATAAAACTATGTTAAGTAAAGCTATGGCAAATTATGGAGTTTCATCCTTTTAATGGTTCTTGGTTTGTTTTGGTAACATTGTCTATGTAACTGGTTCTCAGAACCACAGAATCACAAATTATACTCAGTTGGAAGGGAAACACAAGGATTATCATGCTCTTAGCCCTTTACAGGACATTCCCAAGACTCACACCATGTCCCTGAGAGCACTGTCCAAATGCTTCTTGAATTCTCTCAGGCTTAGTGCTGTGACCCCTTCCCTGGGGAGCCTGTTCCAGTGCTAAACCACCCTCTGGGTGAAAAACCTTTTTATAATGACCAACCCTAAACCTCCCCTGACACAACTTCAGGCCATTCCCTTGGGTTCTGTCACTGGTCACCACAGAGAAGAGATCAGTGCCAGCCATTCCCCTTCGCCTCATGTAACTCAGTTTTCTCTTCTCCAGGATGAACATATTTCCAGTTCTCTCACAGTTTTTTCTCCTGCCCTGTCAGCCTGGCAATGAAACTGAACAAGTTCCACTTCATGACCAAACCTCTATCTATCACAAATCTATTTATCACTTCATTTGAATCTAAATTTTGGTTTGAGAGTTGTGACAAGGGATTAGGAATAGCTTCGCCTCCTATGCAACTTCTCTTGTATGAAAGAAAGAGGTGAGATGAGAGAAGAAAAAAAGTAGACTTTTATATGACTTCATCTAAAAATTGGTACCTGTCCTCTAGCTGTCTTGATCAAATGGTCTTGTTATAGTACATGGGACTCTATTACTTGGGGCAATGATCATTTTTTAGACTCTTGTCTTAAAAGCTTCTCTTAGGAAGGCTGAATACATAGAAGTCCCTTCTAAATTTGCATCGGTTTGTTAATGGAAAACGACCAGATGCAACCAAGGCATTGCAATATATCTTCATCAGAAAACAACAAATTTAGGACGATAACTTAATGGAAGTTATATCTATGTATATAGGTAGGTAGGTAGGTAGGTAGGTAGGTAGGTAGGTAGGTAGGTAGGTATCTATCCATCTATCTATCTATCTCTAAACAAAACCACAACAAATGGGGATAAACCTAAACTGAAAAGTAGAGACTGGGTTCCTTTTCAAGACCTACTGGTAGAAAACAAGATGCTTGAGTCCAAATCCAGGAATTATCTCAGATTTACTGTGTGACCTTGGAAAGGTCAGCTGGGCCCTGAATTAACACAAAGGGTTGCAGACCTTCCTTTTGGCAGTAATGACATCCTGAGCAGCAGTGGGATTACTCATACATGTGCTTAAGGGTTTTGCTGAACAATGCCCTTAATCTCTCTGAGCATTAGTTCCTTGTCCACACCAGCATGCACAGATAACACTGCCTCTTCCCAGCCAGCCTCACACTCTGATTTAGATTTCCATTTTTTTTATGGCCTGGACTGGTTATGCAATGCCTTTTTGAGTATATTATTTAGCATGAACAAGGGAAAGTGCTGAATTCTGCCCCTGGAATGGGCATCCTTGGATGTACAGACAGACTGGGAATGAGGTGCTGGAAAGCAGTGCCAGGGAAAGGGACCTGGGGATCCTGGTCAGTGGAAAATTGAACATGAGCCGGCAGTGCCCTGGCAGCCATGAGAGCCAACCCTGTCCTGGGGGCAGCAGGCACAGCATCTCCAGCTGGGCAAGGGAGGGGATTGTTCTGCTCTGCTCTGAGCTAGGGCAGCCTCACCTCAAGTGCTGGGGACAGTTCTGGGCACCACAATGTAAAAAGGACATAAAACTATTTGAGAGTGTCCAAAGGAGGGCAACAAAGATGGTGAAGGGCCTTGAGGGGAATCTGTGTGAGGAGCAGCTGAGGGCACTGGGTCTGTTCAGCCTGGAGGAGACTGAGGGAAGACCTCCCTGTAGTTACAGCTTCCTCATGAGGGGACAAGAAAGGGCAGGCACTGATCTCTTCTCCTTGGTGACTGGTGATAGGACTCAGGGGAATGGCCTGAAGCTGTGTCAGGGGAGGTTTAGGTTGGGTATTGGAGAAAGGTTTTTCACCCAGGGGGTGGTTGGGCACTTGAACAGGCTCCCCAGGGAAGGGGTCACAGCACTAAGCCTGAGAGAGCTCAAGAAGCATTTGGACAATGCTCTCGGACAAATGGGGATGTGCCTTTTGGGGATCACTCTTGGGGAGGGTGCAGTGCAGGACCAGGATTTAGACTTGATGATTGTGGGATCCTTCCAACTCACCAATTTTTTGATTATGTGATTGTGTGATTTTTTTCTTTCTGCTTTTAAGCTTCACTATTGACAAGTAAGTTGGTAATGTCTTATTTGGAAGGATCAAGGGAAAGGATGCTTACAAAAATGTGTAAAATACAACCGCCAAGAAAATTTTTTTATGAAGCCTTTCTGTTGAAAATTTTAAATAGCCAAACCCGTACACATTTCAGAGCAAGGACTCAGTTTAATGTAAATTGCTCAGTGACGTTTTCTTACTTTTGTTTGCAAATTCTTGATGCCTCATTGTTTTGGTAATAAAAAATAAACTTTTAAAAATAATTTGATTTTTAAAATATTCAAATTTAAACTATTTTATTTAAAAAAAGTAATCAAAGTCAACAGTAACAAAATAAAACAACTTAATTGGCCTAAAGGTCTGTTTCTCAGGTTTTGTTTGTCAACATTTCTGGAAATTGATTTTAGAAGCTGATTTAAGATGTAGAGATTCTTCCAGAGGTAATTTAGTTTGAAACATTTTTCCAGTAACCTACCTAGAGGTGCTGGGAAAGCTAAGCTCTTCCAGTAGAACTTAACTAGAGACTGGTGGTGCACCTACAAGTAAGAAGTACAAGCATGTTTTCTGTACTATCCTAATCCTGGGTTAGCATCACTGTCAAAAAGGTATAGTACTGCTAAGAAAAATGAGAAAATAAGCATAAGTCTCAAGAATTATATCTGAGAGAGTTACGAGAGAGAGAGAGAGCAGGAAAGGAACTAGATCTCTCCTATGTTTCTTTGTGTGACCACAAGCCTTAGGTTGGCTTTTGTGTATGAATTTCTGAAGGGTGAAGGATTTGGAGTTTGGCCCCATTAGGAAGGTATCCTTGGAGAAGCCACTAAACCAACATCAGAATAAGAATAAATTTTCTTGCTCAAAGTTTCTTTGCTCACCATGACCTGAGTGTAATACACCTAAACCAGGTAAGAATCAAGTCATGTTTCAGATATTGTGCAGAACTTAACTGTGGGATTAAAAGTCTCCCATCATTAATTGCCTACTAAAAAGGGGTTAAGTTGGATTGCTCACTTACTGATTAAATAGCATCTCATTTAGCTCTTAGCTAATTTAACACAAAGCATGTCCTTATTTTTCTGTTGGGTTATTTCTACATTCATATGGTATTTCCCACCATATGCTGTACCTATAGTCTCTTTTTATATGCTCTTTTTGGACACTGCTGTTGTATGCAAATGCTTTAGCAATTTACTGGCAAAATCAGCTTCTGATTTACCGGTGGGGAAAAGCAGAGTGCTAACTGAGTTTTTGTTTCTCCTCATTGCCCTGGCTCAATTACAGCCTGGTACTATGAAATATTGCAGCCACTGCTTTTCAGCTGCACTGCAAATCTCTGTTTTCCATTCAGTGAGGGTTGCAAATTTTAGCAGCCAAGCAAGCCTTGTACCACCCTTTTGTAGGTACTCCAAGTAAAACAGTAAAGTAGTGCTTTAGTCTCAGTCTTTCTGCTGGGGTGCTCAAGTAACAGAACTTCAGGTTCGTTACAAAAAATACTGTATTTTAGACAAAGGTCTGATTCACAGTGTGCTGAGAGTAATGTCTCTCCTTTGTCCTTGAACAGACCCAAACTAAAACAGAATAAAAAATTCTGTGCTCAAAGCATCTCAGTGCCTGAACCTGGGAACCTCCAAGCCCACACATGAAACTCTGCTACTTAAGCTAAGCAAGCAGCTATGCTAGGTGGTAGCTGGAATAAACTGCTCTTCTGTGGAGTACTCAGAACACAGGAATGAGACATAGAGCCTCCTATATTACAGGCATATTACAAAGTTTAACATACACATTTTTTAAAAGCCTCACTGGGTATACCTTTGCTGTTCTTCAGTTGTGGGAGCAAGAGAAATGCAGAAGTGTGTGAGGGCAGTTTACAAGGCTGCTCCACTCAGCCAACAACCTGCTGAGGCACACACCACCACCCGTGAGCCCACGGCAGCCTCAGAGCACAGCAGGAGCAGCGCTCCTATTGCTGCCATCAAATGGTTGATCAACCTGTTCTTGAGTGCCACTGTGTGCAGACTAGAATATGTGATATTCCCTCCCTCTCCCTGAAAAACATTTATATAAGGAAACAGTTACATAAAACAAAGAAAGGCCTCAGCAATTCTTTCAATCCATGGAAGTGCATCAGCTGCAAGAAGGAAATAATGCTTTGAAGACACAGGACATCTGAGAAAATTATTCTTGATTTGTTTGGATCAATTTGGCCTTGAAGTGAAATTGCTCCTTATTCAACTGACAAGAAAACACTAAGGAGATGGCTGCAGTGTTTTTGTGCTCTTGGTGTCAGCTGACACTATGATTTTCAGAAACACTGGCAGCTGTTTTAATGGAAGAAGTGAACAAGTGAACTGAAATGACATCACAATTACAGATAAATCTAGTGAAAATAGTGCCATTCTTTGCTATTTCACAGGCATTTAATTTCTGGAGGAAGAGGTAGTCTGCTTTTCTCTGTTGAACAATGTATTCCTTGTGTTGATTGATCAATTTATACAGAATGCCACAGCTTTCTCGAGCTGGAGTGCTTGTCCTCCTAAATCTGTGTCTAGAAAATTATTTTCTAAAATTCATTGAGATTTCTAAACCATATTAGGTCTAGCATGAATAATTAAAAGAATATGGCTTTATGCAAGACAGAGTCCATTAGACATTTTCTATATGTGCTTGTGTCATCCAGAGCTTCAGGACCCTGTCCACTTTAGAAGCTCTTGCATTTACTGCCCTGATATTAGTAGGAAGCAATGATACAAAACAAGAACTAACAGCTAAACCACTGTTCATTTGTCATTTTAATGTTTTGTTTTGTGTTGCTATTTTTTGTGTAGATTAGCTGGTTCCTGTGCTGTGTTAAAATACTACCAGATTTCTTACCTATTCTTCTCTAAAATGTGTTCCTGGTATATCACAGATGCTGCTGGCTGTACATTGTATGTTGGCTCATGTGCACCACTGCACATGAAACTGTGTAGGTCAGTGCTTATCTGTACAGACACCACAGCAATCTGTGTGACTCTGCAAGGGTTTGAAGCCTTGTTCTGCGGATGACACTGTACTGCTCTGTGAATAAATTCAGGTGAAGAATTCTAACGGAGCTCACTGGCTGTACAACTATGAGCCAGTGAGTTTGGGGTAAGAAGTTTCTGTTTAGATTTACAATAGAGCAGGAGCGCCTTGAATCACAAAGACTATATCCTGAAATAATAAATATTCATAGGTATTTAATGAAAAACAACTGAAATAGCGGTGCACTGACTGTCTTAAAAGCAGATCCAATTATACAGTTTGCCCAGAGTTCAGTTTTGGGGGCTGGGCTTGCTTAGAAAAGGAGCTGGAATGGGTTATTTCCATCCAGAGGTCTCTCCCAGCCTACAGATTCTATGACATAAATAACAACAACTCTCTAAGAGTTCAGTCACGAAACACTAAAAAGATGTTGTTCTTGCTGTAGTCATCTCTGCACTTCTGTGGGAGATGGGATTCCCTGGTAACAGGAAGGCTGGTTACTCTAGAGCTGCCAGGTGGGCTGCACTATTGCACTGTCCTGCAAGCTGCCCCTGAAAAGTCACTTGGGCATCTCTGCATCACACTCCAGACAAGCACATGGAGCCAATGTAAGCTTGGCATTGCATTCAAGCAAATGCACCCTGCTGGAATCTGGAGCAATGTGTGTGTGTGGCTAAGGCTGTGTGTGTGTGGCACAGCCTTAGCCATAGGGCTCTGCCCAGAACTGTCTGGATGAGCTCGGTGCTCTGGTTTCAAGTCAGTGACAGCCCTGCAGAGTGGAAACTGACTCTGCAGAGATGCTCATGGGCCTCCCTGCATGCAATTTTCTCCAACAGATCTGGGGACAGAGTGAATACAAATTCCAGTCTGTGCTGTGGCACAGAGACAGCCTTGGTCTTCAAGGTTTATTGGCACCGGACCTGCTCTGGGCAAACATGGCAATACTGTTCATCAGATGTAGCTGGCAGTGGAAGCAAGGCAGCTGTGTTCAGCACTGAGCAGCAGTCTGCAGAGAGCCAGGTTGTGATGTTTGTGGTGTAACAAGTCACTTATCATGAAATAACCTGCCCATGATAGTTAGCTGTCAATGAGAAATGCCTCAACTTTTCATGTGATGTTTATGGCAAAAGGAGCCCAGGCTTGCTGTTCATCCACAGTGCCCCCATACTGAATGGTCTTCTGGCACAAGTCTAGCTCCACCTGATTTCAGGCAAAGAACTTGGGAGTGGGACATGCAGAAGGCCTGCACTGCATTGAGCTGTGGCCTCTGCAAACAGCACAAACTGACTCGGAAAGGCAGAAATTTCCAAAAATATCAATGAATTAAGAGAGGTGGTACTAGTTGAATTAAAATATTGAATTACAAATATATGAGAATAAATTAGCTATACTTAACATAAAGAGTGATTGGGCATTGGGATGGGCTGGCCAGGGAGGTGGTGGAGTCACCACCTTAAGGTGATCCTTAAGGAAGGACTGGTTGTGGTCCTCAGTGCCACAGTCTAGTTGATAAGGTGGTGTTGGGTCATAAGTGAGACTTGATGGTCTCAGAGGTCTTTTCCAACCTAGTTAATTCTGTGATTTTGTGTAATTACAGTGAATACATTCCTAGTTAGAAAACTGGACTCAGGTTTAAAATTTGTCCTGCTCAACAGAAAAATTCTTTTAAAGGTAAATGTGCAATTCCAATTTCAACTTCAAATGAAACTTGACATAAATCACAAATTGATCACTTCTCTCTAATTAAGTTGTTCATCATTTCCAATCATTGGACTGAACAAAAGCAAAGGGTTTGAATTAATATGTCATATAATCACATAATTATATTAGCATATTTGCCTTGAGAAGTAAATACAAGATTAAGTGATAGTTTTTTTTTTTATTGGTACTTTAAACTATGCATGGAGTCATTATAATTGCAACCAATCTCCTCTGATTCCTTGCACACATGGATAGTAACAAGTTTTTAATTTGCAGCTTCTGTAGATCCTTCATGTTGCAACAAAGGTAGAATTTTAAAACATAAAAGTTACTGTAAAAATCCCCAGAGCATATGGAGGAGCTCAGAAATGAAAGGCACTTACAGGCTCTAAAACTAACTTTGTGCTAGAAGATAATTTTGATTTCAAAGTGCCAGCAGTCTTTTCAATTTGCATTTATTGGATTTCACTTCTGTTTGAATGCCTGTGTCTGAGAGTCTAACTAACAAATATTGTTTGTTTTTAGTAATTTTATTGCCAGATTGCCAGATGTTCAAGAATCAAAATTAATGAATATTCTGAAATGTGTTATAATGACATTAATCCTGAATAATCTGAATGTGATCTAAATATAGAAAAAGTAATGATTTTATAAAACAAAATACCTTTAAAAACATTTCTATGGCAGTAATAATTTGAGGGAACACTTCTTCTATGATGTAGGGAAAATATAATAACATAAAATTAGGATATTCATATTCAAATGTGAAACAACTAGTGAAAACCAAAATCTTAAATAATACAATGTTTATGAAAAGTAATCAGTAATTTTGATCTGGATCTTAATCTCTGGAGATGTTAACCCTCATTTTCCTCCTCAAAAGTCAATTGACATGTAAATAAAGAGTGCAATCTCTGTTGTATTGATTATTCTAATACTATTGTTTGGCATAATTTGGCTTTCTCTGTAGAGAAAACTGTGTAAGAACTCATGGGTCTTCTATTTACTGACTACACCAGACTGATAAAAGGAGTCAGAGTGACTCTACAAGGAGATTTTGCAACTGTAAATATGTGCAGGGAGCTTATTTGCTCCGGTTTAAGTAGGCATGATGAGGCAGAGCTGACCCAAAGCTTCTCAGAAGTGTGAGGAAACTTGAAATCTGTCACCTCAGGATGATAAAGATAAGGCTTTTTACTCGTCATAAACGGCAGAAAAATCAACTGTTATGCTGATGGCATGGTTTAGGGAAGCTGGAAAAAAGCAATGGTGAAGGCAGAATAGAGCCAGACCTGGGTAATGAGGAAACATCTTTCTTGAAGCAGTCTGCTACCAGATGCAGCCACGTACCCTTGTGTCTGTCTAGGGGAGGCCCTATCTGTGCGACAGCTTTAAATGTTTATTTGAAACAGATTCATTGAGACTAGTCAATACAGATGTGCACAGATGTTAAAAGAAAAAAAGTTGCAAGTAATTTGCTGCATATTTTCTTTCTGCTGTGTTCTGAAACAGGAAAAGTGCTAAACAATTTCAAGAATAATATTTAGAGTTATCAGTCATGCTAACTGCACGTTTCTAGTCTGAGCGCCTAGACATACATTTCTGTGAAATACAGCAGCCAGAGCTGTTCAACATTTTCAGTAATATACTTCCATCATTCTGCAGAAAAAAAATTAAAGGAAGGAGAATTGCTTTTCTTCTTTGAATTCCTAATTTTGTTCTTCCTTTAATTCCTAATTTTTCCTCCATTATTTCCTAGGTGATAAATATGTCAAAATATTTTAAAGAAAATAAGATGGGACCTGATGCCTAGAATTTCATTTCCTGTTTTATCTTGGATGTGGAACAGTAACAAGCAAGGAAGGTGGCAGCAAAAATATTTAGCAATCTCTTTTTTTCCATTGCCAAAGTATTGCTCTTTTCCCCTATTGATTTTCTGTCCCAGTCACTGCTGCTGACCTGATTTGCATGAAAAGAATTTTCTTGTTTAAATAAATATACCTGAAATGGTCAATGTTAACCATGATGGAGGGACAAAAGTTGATATGAAAGGAAGAAACATAATTTTTGTTAGCAGTATTTGAGTTTTGGATGAAAAAGATGAAAGGTTTGTTTTTTCCCTTTGCTTAGGGAAGCAACAGATAAAGCATACAAATTCATTTGTAGGTGAAAATAACACTGAGAAGTCTCAGACATTGTGCCTCTTCAGCTACTCATTTCCCCAGCCTGGGGAACCCTTGGGAGAGGGCAATACAGAATATGTCCTCTACTAATAAGACTTTTGAAAGTACGTCTCTGAGTAAAGAAATCTTTCAGGCGTCTTAGACCCAAAACATTTACTGAGCTCATTATTCTTTTTCAAATCAAAAGAGATTGGATCCACTGAGATACAAAAAGAAAAGTACAAGGATCCACAAAAACTTATGTAAGACTGTAGTTATTACCTTACTAGTCTACAATATATACAGAAATAAATAATAAAAATTGTTCTGATGAACCTTAACTTACTCCTGATTAAATTATATATTTAACCTTAAAGGTTTTGAATTACACTGCAGCCTTTTATTCTTCCTTTTCTTTCGTTTTTCCCTTTTTGCCAATTTAATTCCTTGTTTGCAACTTTCCCTTTCTGAATCCCTTTTCCCATTGCTCCATCACGTTTTCTGTTTTGATGCATTCAGGCATGTTATCCTAGAGGCATTATCTGTTTTTGCAGAGTTGAATATATTTTACCACTCTGCATTAAAAATAAAATACACTGCTGGGAAACTTGCAGCATTCTAGACCTCATTAGTTTGAAGTTACATTTATTTGTTGGTGTTAAGGTAGTTAATTTCATATTATGTTGTCAATAAGCACAATAACTAGTGTGGGGTAGGTGCAATGCAAGAGTATTAGGCAAATACTAGTGAAAATAAGACTGAAATCTGATTAAAATTGGCTACACGTGTCTTGCTCTTTTCATCCACAGGCTATGGAGGTGGCAACTGATGCACCTTCATTTTCCTGCACATGCTTCTGCTCTTTTCACACCAAAATGGATTTTGGGAACAGGGCTAAGGGAAAAGATAACTCTATGGTAATGCTGGAGTAGAGGATGAAAAAATAAAAGAAGTTGAACAACTTGTAATGCAGGGTAAGGGATGGAATAATTTTCTGATGTTAAACTTGGTAGGCATCAGAGAGTCCAATGCCAATATAAAGCAGAATGAGGACTTCCATTCTGACAAATGCTTTTGACATATCAAATTCTATACAAGATTTCCAGGATGTTATTTTTACTGATAGTAAGAACTCCAGCTGAAGGTATAGGAGTGCAAACCAGTTTACATGTTAGCATAACTTGCAGCCATAGCTACAGCATTTACAGTGCATGAGGCTTACTAAAAAACAGTAAATCTAGAACAAAAGTGCTTTTGCAAAATACTACAGTTTCTTATGGACTAACGGGTAGACAAAGTGCATTACCTCTAAGTTCACCATTTTATCACAGGCAGAACTGCACAGTTTGTGTTTGCAAATGCTTGGAGTTCTGATGATTCCATACACGTTCTGAATAGTTCATATACCTCTACATTGGTGAATACAGATTACTAAATTGAATCCTTAATACAACAATGTAATTTTAAAATTATAAAGATGCAGTATTTATCAATTAAATGGTGATGACATATGGGTTGTTTTTTTTTTTTAAAGAGATGCCTTCAAATAACTCAGAACTAAACCATGAACTTTGAATCCAGGAATACAATGTACAGGTTTTAATGCATAGGCTTATAATATATCAGTGTCAAAGGATTTAATATAAAAGCTTTAATACCAGAAGGATTTATGAGATTGTGAGCAACATTAAAAATGAGGTACAATTAAATGGAATTTAAACTTCATCTGTCTTGACATGGTGACTTTAAAAAGGGAAAAGCCAGATATTCTGGTGTTGATGCATAATGACCCTCAATTTAAAAATGTATGTACTCATTTCACTGTCTCTGGCTTTATTTTATATCATTACCTCTAGTTATATTTTATGTCTTGTTTCTGTCTGCCTGAGAAGGTGTAATTGCTCCCCTAAAACATTTATATTGACTGAACTGACTTTATCATCTAATGAATCAACAAAGCACTGGCTCAAATGCTTAATATAAAGGATCTTGAAGTCAATGGGACTTTAATTAAATGAATGTTTAAGGGCTTCATTGAAGGGCTTGAATTGTTACAACTTACATAACTGATATATTTTTTGTTACCTTTCTGGACAGTGATCAGCTCATGTCACCAAAGGCATCAGGTAAGAGCCATAGGTTTTTTTGTTTCACCATTAGAAAACAAGAACATTCTGTGTCTGTATCTCATCTTGGAACTTTTTTTAATTGACAAAATTTACTGCTGGATTTTTATTGCGTTTCATTTTTAAAACTATGGGAAGTACTGCATTTGATCAACTGATCTCTCTCCTTTTCCAGATCGATTCATAAAGGCTAAACTGAGTGGTTTTTTGATGTGAGAGAACAGTTTCTGAGATCATGGTAATTACAATTTTTGTTTTACTTCATGTGTCTTTTCAAAACAGGAAACCCTACCAGTGTAGAGGGAACCCTGGTACTAAAACAAAAGTTTTACTTTGAAATGGATTTTAGAGAGTGCAGAACTAATGTGAAAAGAACTGAGCATGATCAAGGAATGTGAGTGCCTAAAAATAGACATCCAGTGACATTTTAAAGGATGTAGGGTATCTGAGAGACCTATTAACTGACAGATTAAACTGACAGATGCTATTAGTCCTACAGGAGATGCATGCCTTTCTTCTGTGGTAGATGGCATCCACATTTTACCTCCTGATACTGGATTGACTTGGCTTATATGCTTCCATATAAATCTTGCATCAATAATTATTTGTCCTTCAAAACACCAAGTTTCTCCTATGAAAATATTGACAATAGGATGCCAGCCTTCATCTGAAACTCTCAAATTTGACAGCTTTGCCACATTTGTTCATATGTAAACTTGGTTATAGAAAAGGTCCTTGTAGGGCCTTGATGCTGTTGGTAAAATAACAAGTCTTCAAAGCATTATTGATGTATTAGAAAGATTAAAGCTGACACAAGAATCTCTTTAAACAAAAGAAATAAAATTTTTGAATAAACCTTTTATAGACTAGAAGTTCTATGACAACTATCGCTACTCAACTAGCTCTTTGTTTTTACTTCTGCCAACTCATATTCAGATTGACCTTTAGCATCACTATTTGTTTAGACACAGCAATTTCCAGTAGCTGTCCAGCCTTATGCTTACCCTTTTTCTCTCTCCCTCCTCGTGTTCTAATTTTTAGAAGAATTACATTACACATTGTTGGCCTTGACTGTATCCTCCTATCTTTTCATAAATTGTTTCATCAGTACATAAGTCCAAGCATTGTGCCTGCTGATTATGAGCACTCTCCCTTCTTTTAACTTGGGGGGAATTCTGTGAGTAATGTGCAGTTGCAAATTTATGTACTTTGTGCCACATGCCTTTCAGGCACTGCTTCTACTGGTGTTTGTCAACAGCACTCTTTTAGACACATATTTTAGTCTTTCTGAGTTCTTCCATTTGGTCTGAGTAAGGAGTGTTTCAGAGCACAAAAATATCAGATTAAGAAAAGCCTGTTCTGATGTTTTTCAAGGAAGACTGAAGTTATTAACCATAAACTAAAGCTTCAATCAGGAACAAACAGTCACAGTTTAATCATTACCATTACTACAGATCAAAAGGAAAGGAGGAGGGAGACTCTCATGTCTGTGTTTTCATGTGTCCGTGTTTCTGACAGAGAAGAATAAACTTGATTAAAAATGACAGATGCCATGGATATCTCGCATTCTACTTTTCTTTGTCCTTTCTGCTCATTATCTGTCTGTTAGGGTATTCCAAGGGACTGCAAGAGCTCCTGCTTGTGCCAGTGCAATGAATGGCTGGATGAACGGTTAATCACTGAGGGAATGACTGGCCACAAAACAGTAATCATATAACTAATGCCAATGCAAACTTCCAATGCACAATCCCCCATTATTTACAGATTAGCTCAATGAGACAGAGGGAATATGCATCTGCAAAACTATCCTTCAGTAAAGGGGTGAGGGATCCAGTGAGAGCACACTGTGAATATTCATAATTTGGGCATGATAAACAGCACAGAAGCTGCCAAATAATTTCAAGAGCCCAGAGAGCTTTTAGAAAAAAGTGAAGATTAGCTGCCCTCATCTCTATTGTTATGAGGTGACTAGCTGGAGACAAGAGGCTCTTTGTTCTCTTCACAGTCACATGAAAACACTATGTTCCAAGGAGTCTGTTCCAAGGGAAGCTGACTTTTGTTTTTAACTTTCCATTAGATAGCATCAGGTGTATCTATTACTTCAGGATCGTTGGTTTTTTTTTAATTTTATTTTGCGATCCACATGCCTTCTTCAGGTCATACAGAAATCAGTATTTCTGTTTAAAATTAGGAAAAACAATTTCCAAATGTGACCTGTGTAACTACTCCCACGTAACCTCCTTAAGCCTGCATTCAGACAAAGCAGGATTTGGGGCTAGAAATTCACTGTTTCTGCATCATCTCATTGGATAATCACCATTCAGAGAAGCAACTGAGTCAAAACCAGGACTTTTTGCAGATGGAGACACATTTTTTGTCTGTCTCAACGTGACATGCAATAGTGGCATACTGTAACAGGAGATATTGCAAACCTAGTACAGGCTTGTTATATTATGTAGCTTGTCTCCTCAGATGCCTACATTTGAAATAGCACTTAAATGTGCTACCTATTCTTAAACATTTGTGACTGCAAGGTCAGCATGCCCTGGGATCTCGCTGGTCATTCCAAGCTCACAGAGCTGGACATATATCTGCCTAAGCTGAGCACAGAAAGACACAAAGGGCTAAATAATATGGTCTTTTTCATGGCAACAGGTAATTTTTCTGGTTTCTCTGACACTCTTGTCTTCTTACTATTACTTTGGCTGTGAGTAAGCTATGCTGATCTTTTGTACAAAGTTTTTCTCTTCAACCTCTGTTGTGTTATGGGTGTGGGCACATAGAAACAACAAACAGACGTGAAGAAATTTTCTTTTGAGGATTCTGTAGGTTATAGGTATTAGAGCTGTCATTGCTGCAAGCATTAACTATGTTAATGCCAAATTAACTTTAAAATGAAGAATGTAATTATGTCAGTTAGGAACAGGAGTAAGTAGAAGGAAAAAATAAAAATGTTGGAGAGAATTCAAAGAAGAAAAGATAGGGGAGAAGGTGAGTAAGGAGCAAAGGATGTAACACAGGGATTAATAGTGAATTCTCCCTCTCTCAAAGGGGAAAAACACAGTAGTCAGCAGGTATCATTACAAGACCTTTAAACTAGATTTGAAGGGAGAAGAGAGAAAAAAACAGGCTTGCTAAAGATAAGCCTGGGGTGGCACACCAGTGTTTGAGGGACAGTGTTGGTGAGGCCCTTTGGTGGTCTGCTGTCTCAGTGGGAATAGGAAATGGAGACCCATGCAGCAGCAAAGCTGCAAGAGTTATTTAAGGGTTAGAAGCCACAGATACACTTGAGAATGGTCATATTAGGAACTGTGTGGGCTTCTCCACCCAAAATGGTGGTGGGATCAATCACCCAGCTGAAGTGCATCTATGCCAATGCATGCAGCATGGGCAACAGACAAGAGGAGTGGAAAGCCATGGCACAGCAGGACAACTGTGACATAGCTGTCATCATGGAAACATGGTGGGATGACTCACAAAACAGCAGTGCTGCAATGGATGGCCATAAACTCTTCAGAAAGGACAGGCGAGGAAGAAGACATGGTGGGGGCAGCCCCCTGTGTTAGGGAGTGTCTGTATTGACTGGAGCTTAATGACAGTGGAGATAAGAATTGAGTGTTTATGGGGAAGAATCAGGGGGAAGGGTAACTAGGCAGATATTCTGGCAGGAGTCTGTTCTGACTACTCAGTTAGGATGAATCTTTTATAAGCAGCTGGGAGAAGTCTCACAATCCCTAATCCTTGTTCTTATGGGAAACTTCAATTTACCAGATGTCTGCTGACACAGAGTCAAGCATGTTTTCTGAAGGAATTAATGATATTTGCTGGAAATACAAACCAGCAGGGAGGAAACAGTTCAGGAGGTTCCTGGAGTGTGTGGGAGATAATTTCCTGTCAGCTGGAAAAGAAGCCAGCTGGGGAAGGTGCCCTGCTGGACCTGCTGCTTGTGAACAGTGAAGGACTGGTGGGTGCTGTGATGGTTGAAGGCCTCTTAGTGGTCATCCAATGAGATTTTTCCATTCTCATATGGAATGGGAATAACAGACCAGACAGTTGCCTTGGACTTCTTGGGGGCAGACTTTAGTCTCTTTAGGAGTCTAGTTGACAGAGTCTTATCATGACAGAGGCCATTTACAAGAAGGTTCAGAAGGAGGATTTAGGGACCTCCAGGTCTCTTGGGCTGACCTGGATGCTGGGGAAGGTCACAGAGAGGATTATCTTGAGTGCCATCACATGGCACATGCAGGACAACAAGGGGATCATACTCAGCCAGCATGGGTTTAGGAAAGGCAGGTCCTGCTTGACCAACCTGACTTCCTTCTATGACAAGGTCAAATCTGCTATGCTTAGTCCCCTTATTTTTCAAATTACAGAAAAATGAGCAGCAATAATCTGTGGAACAAGGTATACAGGTGTTGTCCTAGAAGGGTCACATCTACTTTTCATTTGAGCTTGGTGAAGGCAAAGCTTCTTCTAACAACTCTCTCTGACTTAATATGTAAATTATTAAGCAGCTGCTGGCATGATTTCCAAGTGATTTTCTTCTTTTGAGCTATTCTGCAGATTCTCAGTTATGCTAACATTTCTGTACTTCTGAAGTCTCAGTTTTATTTTCAGGCAGTTTGATTAGTCACTCCTTTTAAGCCACTAATCAGTTTTTGTTTTACATCTAGTTGCTTCAGAAATCATAGTTTTTTTCCATATTGAAAATTAGTATTTTCTTGGCCCCACTGCTGTATTAATTTCTGTTGTGAATCATCTTATTGGAGATAGAACTTGCCACCTTGTCTGTGATTGCAAAGCTGTATCTCTATTTAGCACTTTTTATATGTGCCTATGGTTTCATTTAATTTCAGAAATGTTGCACTTTGACTGGAGCAAGCTCAGGCTTCCCAGCTGTCCATGCTGCTCCAAGCCTGGCTGTGCTATTTCTGCTCTTGTCTTGTGAAGGCCTGGTACCCATGGCTTGTTCAGATGCTGTGCTGAACTCACGGCCTCTTCCTGCAAGATACAGAGGCAGTGTGGCCAGAAGCAGGACAGCAGTTTTGAGGGAATCTCATTTTTGCATAAGTCCATGCTTCACAGAAAACACTGTGAGAAAAACAGTTAAAAGTACTCTCCTGGCACTTGCAGACATCAGTGCTCATTTCAGGCCTGAAATGAATTGGCTGCACTTCTGCAAAAGCCATGGCAGATGGATCATGGCTGTAGATGAGCCATACTTACTTACCATGGCAATTTTGTGCCATGAGGCTCTGGAAAAAGTCACCAGAAGCATCTTCCATGCTGGCAGCAGCTGGCTGTGGGCATAAAACTGTGAGATGTAAAAGCCTGGCTGAGGTGCTCTGTCCCAAATGTTGTGTCATATTCAGTGTTTACTTTCCCTTGAGCACACTAGAGCACAATTCCCTGAAACCTCTTGAACAAAAGATAATTAGAAGGGGTCTTTGTATAAAGCAGGCTCCCAATGAATTCTGCTGTGTATTCAACAGTCAAGGGGGTAGATTTCCCTTTCCTTTCCTTGGAAAGTGAGGTGCCAGAAGTTCCCCACTCAGCCTAACCTAAGCATGCTCACTATGATACCCAGACTACCTTTCCTCGGAATTCTTCCAGACCACATGAAACTCAGCAAGAAGTCCTCTATTGCTACATTTCTGTTGGCTCAGCATTCTTAAGGTGGGATTTAGAGTTGATATTCTCCTCTAACGCATCGAGAAGAGACCAGACCAAAAAAGATGCCCTTTTTTTCTACAGACCAGAAAGACCAAATATGTTTGTCCAGCTGCAGATGAGCTGTACAGATGAGTTGCTGTCACAGACTAAAACAGCTCATGCCTCAAACATTGATGTAAAGTCTTAAATTGTATAAAGAAAGCCATTCCTTCCTAAAGGATGCCTGAGTGGAACTTTGGACTGAAAAGTCAAACTATTTGATTACACAAACAGAAACCCATTATTCAATCACCAAACCTAGCAAAAAACAAACAAGGCTGGAGAAAAGTAATGCATCTATATGAGAACCAGACCCAGCAGCCATGGTGAGAGTCACCTCTGGCTGAATTTGGGGTGGGGGAGACCACAGCCCACAGAAATCAGGTTTACACAGACTCCCCCCCCCCCCCCCCACTCCCTGAAACAAGGTGGGGGGAGGAGGTTTCAGGTGTAAGCTCTGGTCAGAGGCAGTGATCACCCATACTCCCTTACACTGACTGGCCCAGCTATGGACTCCCCAACCCCACAAGCCACATCCACAGGAGCTTCATGTGAGAGGGCAGCTGAGGGGGTGTCACAATCCACCAAAGACCCACCCCGAGTGCTGCCCAGAGGCCTTGCACCACAGGACTGCAGGTAATGCAACAGACCCTGTCTGTTGCAAAAGACTGCCCCCACCTACCCGCCCTAGGGGGACATACCTGGGCATTGTCACCCGACCTGAGTGTATTTTAACTCCCAGCGTTCTGTGCTTTCGGGGGACCTTTGCCACCAGGAAGACCAGGTGGAGTGGATCATTGGAATGCCAGGGGGATCCATGGAGCAGTGATACTCTATTCTGTCTCTGTCAGTCTCATCCTGTCCCACTGCCTCTTTTCTGTTTCTCTCTTTCTTCCTTTCTTTCTCATATTTACAATTAAATAAAACCAATACTATTGACAGTGACATATGGTCTTTTTTACACCTTAATTTGGGCAGAGGCACTTCTAATAACTTTTTAATAACTGGATTTTGACAATTGCCTACCTGACAAATATCATTACTTCCTTCAGAAAATGTATCTCACTCTGTGTACCACTAAATTGAATGGTACCTGAGTCAGGAATTCCCAGGCACTGGATAGGATTACACATGTTGCAACAGGGCTGAGACAGCCCCTTAGCATCATTTTGGCCTCACTGCCTAGGGTCTCACCAAGTAATTTCTGACATAGTCAGGGAGTTACTGCATGTCAAGCGACATTTCCATTGATGCTTTGGATCATTTCACACTTTTGGGGAGTGAAACATACAACCGTATAGACATATGCCACTCTGGGCCACCATGTTTTAGGAACCTGACTGTTCCCTAACTTAACTGGTGAAGAATGATTTGGGTGAAACATCCTATTTACTGGCCGTAGCCTCTAGGTCCAAACAGGGTTGTTTTGGGACAAACATGAAGCCAGAACAAATGAGAAATGGTCACACATTCTGAGGGAACCTGCCATTTTGTCCCAGAGGCAATTCTGAAAAAAACCAGAGACGGACATTGTGACTCCAGTAACGTGGCAATAAATATGTGACCTAGAATAATTATTGTGGTTCTTGCTACATGAAAGTCTATCAATCCTGGCTTCAAAAGTGATCTTTTTCATGCACCATAGTTTAAACTCCTGAGACACCTTGGCCTGAACTATCCAAACTCTTGTACTTACCACTCCAGTAACAGGCAAATGTCCCAAAGGCCTTGGATTGCATCAGCTTTCTGAACGCCTTAGAATCCTAAATGAAATGTAACAAGGTAACAATCAGCTTAACTGAACTGTGTCCTTCACCCCTCTACTCACATGTGAACCTCTAGGAAACTCACCTGGCAAGTTCAGTCTTGGTGAACTTTTAGGGACCCAGAACACAACTCAATAAAGACAAAAACCCTTTTCTTCTAAATATGCATTCACAAATAAGCATTGCATATATTGATAATCTCTTGTTCCAGAAAGAATCAAAGTGCGTTGGTGAATTTGGACTTTTATACTTCCCTTTGATTGGCTAAATATGCCACTTTAGCCTACAGAACTCAGTAGGGATCTTGCTAGCTTCCAAAACACCAGAAAACTGTGATGCATGCTAATTTCCCTTGTGCAGATAAGAATGCACACCCTAATTTGGAATTTATATTTGTGAGAGAAGAAACCTGTATTCAGCAACAGAGATGAGGGACATCAATGTGAAAATGAAGCCAGGTTTTACCAAGAGGAACTAGAGCTTTTGATAAACTGTATAATTAGAAAAAACTGTGAATGTCATTTCTAATGTAAATGCCAACAAGAACTCTTTCTCCCTTGGCATCAAACCTCCACCCTCAATCAACAAAAGCATATACTTACTTTGAAAGGATTGCCAGAGATTATTATTTAAAACCTTAGGTTATGAACTGGGGACAACAAAACTCACAGCAATGTCCCCAAGCATTGTATTAAGCAATGAAAATCCCAAGCAACATACTATTATTTGGTAAATATATGTTCTCGCCACCAGTGACTGGAAACCTGGGAAGGCAAGCAATTATCACTGTGTTGGCAGTTTGTGTTTAAAGTGTGTAATTATCTCTCCAACTCCCAACACAAACGTGTTTCACTGTATTTTAGAGGCACTTAATGAACATTTACTGACATAAACGAAATTCAACAACCATCAGAAAAACTCAGTGAAATTATTTGTTTCTGCTTCTAAATTCATGGAACCATAAAATGGTTCGGGTTGAAAAGGGACCTTAAAGATGATCTACTTCCAACCTCTGCCCGCATCCCTAAACTTCAATCTGAACCAAATGAAAAATACTTCAAATCTTTCTTTCAGTAAGTTCTCAGAATCCTTCTAATACTTTCACAACGCAAACACCAAACATGTAAACATGGACTAAATAAAAGATGAGCCCTGATGGTTTGCAGTAACCCACTGGAACCCGGACTGGCGCTGTACACTCTGGTAGCCACGACAGGCGTGGGGAACAGCTGGGGACTGGGGTTTGCCCACAGGCAAACTGGAAGAGCTGCAAGCTCTACGGTGCATGCTGTTATAGCCACAGCACAGATCAAGCAAAAGATAACGCTCTTGCATCTTGAAAGGTTTCACAACAAATTTTTACTCCCGGTGAAGGCAAAAGGCGTAAAACTTTGAAACACCTCAGCGCAAGCAGTTAAATGCAGCTATAAACCAGGGGGTGGATACAGAAAGTCAACCAATAGGGGCATTTCAAGGGGAATACATCAACACTGTGGGACCAATCAGGATAGGGGGAGGAGATGGAAAAGTCACTATGCAGCATAGTGGATTAGGGGATTTCCAAGTGGGTGTTTCAATCAGGGATTGGCCCAGGGAGTGAGTGGCAGGGAATATTCAGGAAAAAAGGGCTGGGTTGCCTTGATAGGCAGGGAAGGGACTAGAACAAAGGGAGGGGAATAACTTGAGGGACAGCTCTAAGGGAGGGTAAACTTAGGGGAAAACCAACTTGCAGAAAATGTGGGGGGTTAACAGAATGAACCATTTTTGAATAACTTAATGAAATGAACACGAATCGCAACAAGGGTTCACATGTTATTGGTAGGTATTTTAAATTTTTTTTTCTGTAGAGAGGAAAGGTTTTTTTGGTGAGATACAATGCACAAGCTTTCAGAAAATTTAAATAACTATAACTTGCTTTTTTGTGCTTAAACTAAGTAAAATTCAGGTTTTAAGTTTGAATGCTTTTATCTTTTTTTAGTATATCTTGTTTATGGCAGACAAACACAAAGCAGAAATCACATAAGTAAGAAAATTACAGTGCTGCAAAGATACTGTCATATTTTTATCAAGGATGCTGAAAATGAACAATTTTTCAATATTCATTCAAGAAATATTTCTATATTTATTAGCAAGCTTTCTAGCACACTTTTCATTGTCACAATCGTTACATTATTACCAGATAAAATTGAATTTAGATTAATATCTAAACCTCCTTAGTCATTGTTAATTCAACAAACTCATCAGAAGTTGTTAAAATGTAACTTTCCTCACATTTTCCCAAAATCATGAACTAGTACTTGAAAGTGTGTTTTTTCATCATAAACCATGCTGAGTATTACCCTTGTGTATAGCACCAAAGAAGTTCCCAATATTGCTTTTGAAGGAGGACGTTATTTGAATAAGAACAAAATCCCCAGACTTTTGTCAAAATGTATAGGCTTTGTCCCAGTTTAGAAAAGGCAGGGTCCCATTCTCAAGACACATGGAAACGGTGTTCTAACCTTATGGTCACCATGCTCAGTAGGACAGCAACTTGATTACCAAAACGCTTCAGGAGAAAGCCTGATGTTAAAAGTGTGATTGCCTATTATGTGTTTATGTGTTGAAATGCTTACTGTGAGAGCTCAGAAATTATTTATATTGAAAAGTATATCTGAGTTTTGCTTATTCATGTTTAAAAGTAGATTTTTGAATGGATTGCAACACTTCAAAAATATTCATTGCTCAAAAGGAATTAATTGCTCATAAGTACTTATCAACTTATTAGGCTTGTTTGTTTTTCTTTTTCACTTGAAATCTGGTGTTGTTTTGTTGTGGTTAAGTGTTCTTTGTGTTTTATAACAAAGATGGAAGCATTGTTTCACTTTTCATAACAGACTAGAATGTCTATCCCCAGAACTGAAAATTAAATATTATTACATTGTTTTCTGAGAAATATTCATAGTAGTAAAGTTCAGCTGCCTAAAAATTCATCAAAGAACATAAAGATTATGAAAAAATTAGAATTAATGTGATCACATTGTGCATTACCCAGCATACTGGCATACCCTGCTGTGCTTACATTGAGATACAAATTTCAAAAAAGGCCTGTTTTCCTTTCCCCTCAACCTAGTTCTATTGTAATTTTAATGCTATCAAATTTTGCTGATGCCACATAGCATTTGGGAGAATCTTCATTAGGCTCAACACCATAAGGAGTAGGCTTGGTCCTATGCTATTCAGGAGCATTCTGAGTGAGTTTAGTGCTTCATGAAGTTAGTCAGTCTTGTAACCTTTACCATGTAGGCTGGTCTGCACGATGTAGATTTGGCATTAGAAGTGCCCGAGCCAGAAGGCTGCAAGAGACTTCTGTGCTAAAACGGAGGACACCTGGCTTTTCTGAGCCTCACTTTGGAGGTTTGGATCTCATTCTGCTTAAAAACTTGGATGATGTTAACAATCCTTCCTATCTGAAGCCAAATTCATGTTGCATGACTAGGGTAAAACACTAAATTGTGGAGGGAGAGTGAGCTGAAGCTCTGTGGATATACCTTTGATTTTCACTGTAACCTAGAAGTCCAATGTTTTTCATTCCAAATGCCACTTTTTATATATGTTCAGCAAATTGTAGTTTATATGAAGTAGCCAGTCAGCTATGGTAATTTTTTCCTAAATTTGTTAAGTGACACTTGGCCTTGTATTTCTAACCATGGGCATGTTTTCAGATGACTGAGTTTTGTAACTGCTGATAGTCACATCTATTTTGAATGCCTCCAGGTAGATGCAGAAAATTGCAATGTTCTCCAAATCACTAAATTCTCCAAATCACTTAAATGTACCTGGGTATTTTGACAGTGCTAATGAATAGCTGGCAGGCAAATATAAAGCAGAAAGATTATGCCAATGGAGATTGAATAACATTTTAAAATAAGGCTGTGCATATTTAAAAAGTAAAGGGTGATAAAATATTTAACTCATTATATAAGTAACTTACCAATTTTGTTACTTGAGAAAAAAAAAATTAAAAATCCTTAGAATATGACTGTTTTACAAAGTACAGTAGCCAATGGTAAAGCAATACAACTTATACTCAAGAATATTGAAAATATGTTCTCTGTTTAGAAATAGCACTTTACAATGATTTCTTCTAAAACAATCAAATTTTAATCAATATAATCTTCATAACATCTATTTTTCTCTACTCAAAATTTCAAATTATTATCAACTTGGCTTTTAATTATATTCTTATAATGTAAGACTAATTGCAAAATACACTCCTCAACTTTTTTGTAAGCAACTAAGTAACTGTGATCTGTGTGTAGATAATTTGAATGTTTATATAAAGAAAATACAGGATGGAAAAATTTTGGATGGAGCTTGTTATATTTTGAGCATATAATCCAGAACTAGAGCTCATTAGTGTATTTGGTCTGCTTATTTACATGCAAAAGTACAAGTGGTGGCAAAAGCATTATGTAAATGAATGAAAAAAAAACTTGGCTGACCTACTAAAAATTGTAGATGTCAGTATTGTGCAGTCCAGCAGTATTGCAAGAGAACAGTTCAGGAGAGGCATATTTAAAGATCAATCTGAAAGAGCAATCAGATAAGAACTACTTGGAATGCCTTGTCTTGAACAGCTTTGTTTCACAAAAAAAAAAAAAAAAAAAAAAAAAAAAAAAAAAAAAAGTTTTTCAACAGCACATCCATTTTAAAGGCATCATGCATTTGAAAATATTTTCCCAATTGCACTGATTTTTGGACCTGCATTTGGTCAGATGTTAAAATAAGAAAATTTGTACCAAAGGAAAATGTGATCATTTCTGAGAAAATGGAAATTCTGTGCTGGAAATAATAGGTGAAAGTTCTCAATGGCATGAGCAGTTAATTGTGTTTTGTGCAGCAGTGAGAAGCAGTTTAACCCTCTGGAGAGCCCACCTGAGCTTCAGTGATGCAGTGGTGAATTTGCTGGGCAGTGGGAAAGTCATTCTGTGAGACAGTCAGTCCTATTGCATCCATTCACCATCAGAGGGAAGGCGTGCCATGTGTAATGGATACTGACTCATGGTGCGTGGCAGAATTATACTCTGATATGGTTTAATTTCATTTTTGCCATGGTGATTCGTTTCACTTTGTGAATGAAGTAGAACTGATAGAAATTTCACAAGTGCAGAAGTCCTACATAGAATGACTTTCCATTTTTCATCCTCATCATTTTCTCTCTGGAACAATTTTCACTGTGCCACAGTAAAAGAAGGAATCTGCAGTACCATTCTTGTTTGACTCTGTCCCTCCTTCCCTACTCTTTCCCATGCCTGAAAGCACCCATTGTTGGGGAGTTACTGTGAGTTCACAGCTTCCCTACAGGAGTTCCTATTCAAGACAAGCTGTGCAGAAACCAGGAGAAAAATCAGCACTGGCTCTGCCCTTTCTCCTTTTTTCCCATTGTTATATCTGTTCTGAATGCTACTACACTGTGCACGTCTGCTGAAATCTTAATCAAAACTTACTGTGCAGGAAATTCACTTATAGAGTATTAGGTGCCCAACTGGGTGTGCAACTAGATTCTTTGCCTGCATATCTCTGGAAAAAAACCTGGGGTCTGAGGGAGATTTTGTTCAGTTTTGATGATTTCCGTCAGAAAAAGGCCGTGTCTCTTACAGTGGTGGATGATAGAAAACAACTCTCCTTCAGCATCAATCCTATATTGACTTGTGCTCCAGTTCCTGCCCAGGATGAATGCTGCAGGGGACATGTAACCCAATAACTGCTGGGTGCCAGCCACAAGACTGCATTTAGGATTGGTTTCTAAAAGGAACTCGAGTCTTTGCTCTCCCTTCCTGCTGTGAGGCACCTGCAAAACATGACCAAAAAAAAGGTTAAGCTGACTTTTCCCATTTTATTAGACTATGGCCCACAGAGCTCCCTGGAGCATGATTTGAATGTTGAATTTTATCACTCAGACAAATCTTACATTTTGGTTGCTTGACCATTGAGTGCATTGTGTTCTGTAATTGCTAGTTAATGCAGTGCAGCAGGGTCAGGTTGTACTCTTGATATGAAGAACTTTTAATCCTTTACAGTGGCCCTTAAAATCAGTGTAGCACTCAAGGGAAGTAGGGGTAGGCACTGGAGGTCCAGATAGTTGCCTCTAACCAGTATGCTTAAAGCTTCTCAAGCCTTATCTCAGGAAAAGGTATGAAAGCACTGACACTCCATGTCTTCTTTTGTATTGCAAACTGCTTCTGAGTTTTTAGTGTGCTTTCCTCAAGATTCCCTGTGCACTACAGTCACAGGTGTTACATCCCTTTTCACCAGTACTCTCCTCAAACTTCAGCCTTTGGGGCTAGAAGCACTGCTCCAGTGAACAGCACATGGAAATGATGGAGACAAGAAATACATTTTTTAATTTTAATACTTATACTCTGCTTACAAACATGGCAGTAATTTGCAGAAATATCATAACCAAATGCATGTAAATTCTTCCCAGTTCCCCACAGTTGTGAATGATGAGTCGGACCTAGTAGTGTTGCTGTCACTCCTCAGAGAAGGACTTCAGGTTTCATAGGTTTTCATTTGTCCCAAGGGTAATATTCTGCTGGCTGACAGTGGTGGAAGGACCTGCCTTTCCACCTGGAAAGAATGACAGGGAGAGGGCAGAAAGGGACATTCACTTAAAGGAGATGCTAGATGGTGAAACAAAGAGGGAGTGTGATGCATTTCACGAGGCTGTCCAGATCTGCTCAGAGGAAATGACTGAGCACACAAGGAAGGTAATACACCTTGAGAAGTGTTATAGAGCAGTGTGCTGGAGAGATGCTCTCACAGCAAATCCTACTTGATCTCCCTAAAGCTTTCCTGGTGCCGGGCACATGCTCATCTGTGTCTGCCCAGGTCTGCCTTGGAACATAGGCTGGGCTGTTGCTCTGAACAAATGCGAGCAGAAACAGAAGCGTTCAAACAATGTGATGGTGAAAATGCATATCCCACTGTGCAAAAATATTGTCCTGGGGAATTATTACTGTGCACTTTTTCAAGCAGGGACTTAGGTAGACTCTTCTGCCTGTTGCAGAAGAATTACTCAGGTCTAATTATTTATGAAGACAGATAATAAATCTATGTGAAGGTTTGAACACATAAAAATCTATTATAAGATATGTGTTTGACTGGCTTCTCTCCAACTAACACCACATTTCTAACATTCATCTAAGATTATTGTTCTCTGTGTGAATTTCTCTCCCAATGACATTCCTGTCTCATAGCCTCTGCTATCTAAAATTTAAGTGCTCAGTTTAAACAAGTCATCAGTCTCCTAAGGTCCTTTTTAGGTTAGTAAAGTTATCATCCACTTAAGATACCGTAATCCCACCTATTTAACAGAGAGGTCTTGAATAGTTAGACTATAACAGATATCAGTTTTTGAGGTAATAAAACTGGAAGAGAATGTTACTTTCATTTTTCTCAGGTATATGTATTTTTCTTATAGTGTTGTGGACATTGTCTGTGATGTGTTGGGTTTTGTTCTTTGTGATTTAATCACCTCTGGGACAACTAGTTTGTCTGCAAGCATGAGGTTTGGGGTGATAGTACAGGATAGCTGAGCAAAATTCTCAATAATTCTATTTTTCCAAAGGAAAGTGAACTTTCCAGAAAAAGGAAAGCTTTTCACATCTTATTGCGTCACCGTTACTGTCTGTGCTTTCTTGCTTGTTCACAGAATGGCATAAGGACAGTATGGCTGGGGTTGGAAGGCACCTCTGGAGCTCATCCAGTCTGCCCACAAAGGATTAGAAAGAGCAGATTGTCCAGTCTATTTCTAGTGAAATTTTGAATATCTTCAGGCTTTGTGAAGGAAAGAAATACTTTTTTTGAGGATATACACATTACTGGAAGGCCATCTGAGTTTACAGCCGCCAAATTTCTTCCACTGACCCTTTCAAATGGTGAAATTGTCTATTTTCATCCATTCTACCTTTAAGGGTAGGACCTATAGGGGGGGACCTTTATTTAACACTGTATCCAGTGGCAGGGCCACACTTAAAATGTTGTTAATTAATATATCATGCACTGAGCAGAACTTTGCCTACCAGCTGCAGCTCCCTGCTGGGTTGTGTTTTGATTTTGGAATTAATTTAGAGCTCATGTCATAAAAAATATTAGAACATCCAAACCAAAACTAAATTTTATTTAACAGCATTTATGATAACTTTGCAAAGCAGTATGAAGAATTAGGAAATATATTTTATTTTTCCATGCCCTAGGGAAAGTAATTATGATAATTGCATATTGTGTATAACATCAGTTATAACTTATGAAAGACTGATTTGTGTGTGTGCCCACATTCTCACACAATGAGATTTGATTTAATAATATCTGTGCCGCAAAACATAATTTGTACTAATTTGTTTTAAAAAAAATTGTATTCAGCTTCAAAGTGAGGTTACTATTAATGTAAGGTTACTAGTATTACAGCACTATAATAAAAACCTAACAAATATAAATTTATAATTTCCTTCATAGATCCTAATTAGAAATCTCTTTACTGGTATCAGGCCTAAGACTTCCCTGTAATCCATAAGCATTTCCATTTGGAGCTTTTCTTTAAACTAGTATTTGCATTCAAATGTACATTGGCTTAGTGTTGTTATGAAATACTGAAAGCAATTTAAATTACTTTGTCTACCTTGTTGAAATCAGGAATGTTTTCTTCTAGATGAAGGCACATGGAAGTACCACATACTGCAGAGGACAATGGAGTGCTATAGCTGGAGGGTTAGGCTTTTGAATCCAGAGCTAAAGAAGCAATCATATCTTGGTTTTAGAGAGGAATTGTTTTGCATGTCTGCCTTCTGGAAGCTCCTCTTTTAAGAGTCCATCTGATTTGAATGTACTGACTCATAACATCACAACCTCCTTCAAACAATCCCTGTCAAGTTGTAAAACATTGCAAATATAACTAGGTATACGGAAGAAGCAGTACCCTCTCAGCATGACCCCTAAAGCAGATTTGATCATTTACACTGGTGCTATTTAATGAGTAGTGTGATATGAATTGAGATGCGGTTGCCATTTCCACTTTAGGATTGCTATTTGTTCCTTTCAAAATCTCTTCATTTGCTTTGAGGCTTATCTTGGCAATCCACAGAAATACTTGTTTAGTTGGTGAAGCTCCCTGTGCTGCCAAGAGACAGACATACACAGTAAACAAAGCACCTTGTTTAATTTGGGCAGTAAGAGTCGGGTGAATGCACCTTAAGAGATGTCTTGCATCTTAAAGAAGGAGCCTTATAGTGCTTATCTAATTTTTAGATGTCAAAAGTGAGCTGATATGAATCACAAACTCTAAAATAAAAAAATAGATAAATAGATGAAATATTATGGTTCTTTCCTATTAATCATGATCACAGATTTTTTTCAATCCAGAAAAGATGCAAAGTTGTTTTCAAGCTTTGTCTTCCAGCAGAGACAGTATTCTAACAATTATATATAACAATGACAAGTTAATTTAAACATGACAGCTAAGGTTGCATTTCCTCCCAAAATTGCTGTGGTGTGGAGGAACACTCTTATCTGTATGGGCATCACAGCACAGGAGCAGCAAGGAGCTCATGAGACCCTCAGTGGGTTCTTCTGCTCCGTGACAAGGGTGACTGTGTCTTGGTCATTCTTGTCAGATGCTTGTTTAAGCAGTTCTCAAGAATTTCCTTTGCCAGAGCCTCAAAAGCTTCTCCAGTTGATTCCAGCGCTATACTACACTTAACATCAGAAATTTTTTGCTTGTATTTAATATAATCATACATGCTAATTCAAATAAATTACTTCCACAATCCACCACTGGCATGGCCAGTTATTTTATTTCTCCTTTCAGCAGCCTTTTATGTATTTGAATAATATTGCAGGACTCTTTGGTATGTTTTAATTTAAATGACCCTACAAACTTTCTTTATAGATCATGGTTTCCTGACTTCATGGTTCTCCTAAGGATTCTGCTCAGCTGGTCCACAATTTTCTTGAAGAAAAATGCCTGAAATTAGAGAGATGAGTCCTTTCTAATGTGGGTCAGAAAGAACAGACTACTTCAAGTGTTTTGCACACTGTATATATTTTATATATTCCAGTACCATGTCAACTTTTTTCCCATGTAACATGTAATCTGTGTGTCCGTATATGAAAATGGAAAAATGCAAAGACTGTGATGCTGATAAAGCTGAAACCATGGAAAAAGTGACCTCATTTTTTTGAGTCCCTTTATTTTTGTAGTATCAGGAGCTATCCAGAATCTAACGTAGATAGTAATAGACAAATAAAAAAATACAACCATGAAATTTCCATTTCATAAACAAGTTTAGACAGTTGATATCTGTACTTTTGTTGTGATTACTTGACAGCAGAGCCAAACACATGTGGTTTCTTTTCCCCTGTATAGCAGGCAAGTCCTGAGCACTAGGAATTTAAGCAAGCCTTCATCGTTCAGCTTGGTATCTTGAACTGTGACTTGGGCTCCCTTCCTGGAATGGAAGTGCACTGCTGCCATGACCACTGCTGACGTTAGCTGCCATGCAAGCTTGCCTTTAGTGGCTCAGTTATAATGACAGTAAAAATGATCAGCGTCTAAATGAGATTAAGCACTTATGAAATATATAACTGGTTAATAAGAAATAAGTATCAACATGAGCTCAACAGGACCCAGCAATGTGCATTTGTATTTTGGAAAGCCAGCTGTATCCTGGGCTGCATCCAAAGCAGTGTGGCCAGCTGGTTGAAGGAGGGGATTCTGCCCCTCTACTCCTCTGTGGTGAGATCCTATGGGCAGTGCTGCTTCCAGTTCTGGGACCCCAGTGTAAGGACAAGGACCTCTTGAAGAGAGTCCAGAGGAGGGCCACGACGATGATCAGAGGGCTGGAGCATTTTCTCATGAAGACAGGTTGAGAAAGTTGGGGCTATTCAGCCTGGAGAAGAAAACACTCCTGGGAGAACTTACAGGAGACTTCCAGTACCTGAAGGGGGCTAAAAGAAAGCTGGAGAGAGATTTTTTACATTCAGTGATAGGTCACTGAATATGAAACTCAAAGAGGACTGGTTTAGGTGAGATATTAGGAAGAAATTCTTTACTGTGAGGTAGGTGAGACACAGGTTGCCCAGAGATGCTGTGGCTTCCCCATCCCTGCAAGTGGTCAAAGCCAGGCGGGATGGGGCACTCAGCATCCAACCTGGCCTTGACCACTTGCAGGGGTGTCCCTATCTGTGCCAAGAGGGCTGAAGCTAGATGATGTTTAAGGTCCTTTCTGACCCAAACTATTCTATAATTCTATGATCAAGTCAGAAGCCCTTCAGCCTTTCTCTGTTCTGTCAACTGTATTTTTGACATTTGATGGATAAAAGAAGAATCAGTTGCAGAGTGCACCCTTCAGATGCTAAACAGATCAGCTCCTTCTGACCCCACAAATGCCCTGGAGGCTGGAGCTGCTGGACATGTAATTGCATGTACTCCATGGTCAATGGAGTTTGAATGTGGTGCTACTATGTCTACTGCTTCTTCCTGGGCTCTTGAGAGTGCGCACAATGGTATGATGTGTTCTCATTAATTAGTGAAACCTTCCAAGGCATGCTCCCCAACAGGAAACAAAATTATCAAGTCCATATTTAGAGTTTTAAACCATTTTTTAAAGAATGGTTATGTGCTTTGGTAACTAAACACCCTGCATTATAAAGAAATAAATTTATTAATCCCATCCCATTAATCTCTGCATATCCATGTGCCATTTAGTTGTCAGTGATTTGACAAAACAAAGGCCAAATCTCTATTTTTAATTGTGTGGGTACATACAGATTAATATAATATATCATGGTTTATATTTATAACTATAAATGGTAAGAATAATATTTAAATGTTTACAAAAGTCTATTTTGTGCAGTTAATTGACTATGTCTTCAAAAAACTGTAGATGGTATGGAACTTTAGAAATGATAACTGCATTAGCTACAGAATAAAATAGATGGGTAAATTTTGCTACAATTTGCAAAACTTAACATTTTTAGTGAGTTCTCTATATGGTGACTAGCTTCTAAAGTAATTTTAAATAATTCAGAAACTGCATTCTGCACTTGAATATGATCTGTATGGGTCTTCATGACCTGTTGCTGTAGATGTGGTTGTCAGGACTCTTTTTTAAACTAATACTTTAGCCTAGGTTAATGCACTGACATTCAGCTTACTTTATAAAGAGAATACCTTAAGTTAAAACTTGCTTTACATAGTGCCAGAAGGATGCTGGGGCTATATTTAATTGAAATAAATTAATGTTGCAGTAATTATAATTTGATGTGTCCTTTTCTCCTGAATTTATTTTCCTAAGCAAGACAAGGACTTCTAAAACTAGATGTTATTTTCCTATTTAGATAAATAATTTAAAATTGCCTTGGATTTAATTTATGTTTGGAGCTCACTGTAGCACATTCATGTTCTAAGGCAACTTTTTTAAAACTTTGCTCTGATGATGTGCATTTAGCAGGGTTCCAGCTGGCAGCTGGACACTTTTGAACCCTCAGCAAGATTCAGCCTCTGTGGTACCTCACTGGTAAAATGTTGGAGTACTGGAAGTGCAAAACATCCTTTTCCAACTCATTAACAGAGTTCAGAAGGTTTCAATAGAGAGCTGTCAGCAAGAAAGTCTAAAATTGCTGTAATGCTCATTTACTGCAGGCTCTGTCTGTTGATGACAAAATCATTTTTTTATGCATCAAAAAAAAAATCTAAGTAACCCATGAGCCAAGTACAGCCATTTAAGGCATACATCTTTCACTTAGTGTAGGGATTGGAACTCTGCTGTGCCAGTGTGCTGTCTGCATTCCAGGGGCTTTGGGCTCTTTGCCTGGGAAACATGTAATCTGTGTGTCCATAGGTGCACACTATTACTCACATGCAGTAGATTGAAGGAATATTTCATCAGATCTGCTGTTTCTGAACTTACAACCGATGGGAATAAGCATTTGTTTTTAATAATGAATCTTTTTATCATATGTCACTGATATAGTAGATACAATTCCAATTTACAGAGACATCTGAGCATAATTTTTCTTCAAGAGAAATATACGAGAGAGCAAATTCAGTTCTTACATTCAGAGATGCCATTCTTGAACAAATAAAAAAAAGATGTTAAAATGCATGATACAGAAATGTTTTTGTTTTCTTGAAAAAAACAGGCAAAAATCCTGAAAACTACCACCAAGTTATGAACATCGAGTATAAAAACAAAACTAGCAAGGAAAGTAAAGCTTTCTACACCAATGAAAGGCAATTTTATTCTCTAATATATGCACAGGTTGAGAAACCAGTAGAATTGCTCTCCTACCTCTTGATTCTCATTGTCACGACCCTGGGGCTTAAGTCAGTATTTAAGCAGCAACCTCAAATCAGGGATGTCCTACAAGGTTTTTTTCAGGGCTCAGGATACGTTGTGGTGCTGGAGGAGGAGGTTGGGAGGGCAGTGAGAAAGGCAGGCCAGAGGGAAGGCTGTGCTGTCTGGGTGCCTTTGAGTTTGGGGGGAGGCAGAATCCCCTGTGGGCAGTGCAGACCTGGTGATGCTGATGTTTTCTGCATAACTGACCTCATTTTCCTTCTTCTGTCCCTGTAAGGCTGGCACTGCAGTGTCCCTCTGCTGACATAGGGGGACTCCTTGCCTTCCAAGTTTATGCAGTGAGACAAGGGGAAGAATACCAAGATTCTTACCCTCAGGTCTTCTGCTGTAACCTGAATGCTATGAAATGTGACTTACTGTTCCTCCAGATAAATAGTGTTTCAAGGAGTAATTTTTTTGTCATTTTGTATTTCTTTGCCTTTTTTTTTTTTTGGCGGGGGCGGGGGGGGGGAATGTGTGTGGGCTTCTCTTTTTTTCTAATAATTTCTAAGGGATCTTAAATTACTTTTCAGTCAGGACTATCACAGATATTAAAAAAATTGCTGCAACTTAAGTAAATAAAACAATTGATATTTCAGAATATCATCATCTAAAATAGTGCATTCTTGTTCAAGATATCCTTATGGTTTTGTCTTTTTTTCTGAAGGAAGATACTGAAGAAAAAAACAGATCTCATTTCTTCTGTGAGCTGGAATGCTGGGGTTCTTTTCTAAAGTCTTCTTCCAGCTTTCAGGGATATGGTAGCTATGGCAAGTAATCTGTTCTTTTATAGAAAAGCCTCTGACTTCATAGCCTCTGACTAACATATGTGTCCTTTAGTGTTGTCTTCAGTTTTGCCCTCACACTTGCTGATGGCAGACAGAGTCAGCTTTTAACAGCAGCACTGTATTAACATTTACCACAGATTAGCAGAAACATAGATTATTAACAACCTTTCCGCTTGATAGGCCTTTAAGTGAAATGGGACCTTTTCTTTGGACTGCTTCTACCACTCATTTCCTCAGAAATCCTAACACTGTGAGATAAAATTTAAGTCTTTTTTCTTGTGAAATCTTAAACACTGGAGTTACAACATTGCAACCTGACCTCTTGTTTTCTTGAGTGCCATCAGAAAATTATTAACTGCCATCAGAAAATTATTGCTTTCTGCTGTAGGGCTGAACTCTGATATATGGTGCAAAGCAGCATGTGTAAGTATAATTGCAAAATTGAACTTGTGATTGAGGAAAAACTGGTTACACTGTGGTTGCATGCCCTCTAGCTGAGGAAATTGGCCTTTTCATCTCATGTTCACACAAGTCCCCTCCTCTGGAGATTTAAATTTGCAAGTTTCAGGATGTCTTAGCTACTGTGTTATCCTGTATTTTGTGTACAACACCTTCCACTGAGTCTCTGCCACTTTATAGAGGCTAAATATTCTCTAAGACAATAAAAAAAGAGTAAATGCAACTTGCTTAGAGTACATTCCTGAGTAAAGAGAGATCTCGATTCTTAATTCTGCTCTGAATCAAAACATGGACTTGAGCCAAGATTTGTCACCTTCCAGGAAAGTGCTCAGGAAAGTGCTTTAATACCAAGTAATTTTCCTTCTCACTGGCTTAATGAATATTTAAATAGTCCATACAAGATGGAACAGAATCAGTGGGAGAGACTGTGAACAAACGTCTCTAGAATATCTTACAATGTTGTAGCTAGGTCGTTGTTGAGGAGACATGGCTTCAGATCCTGTCAGGAAACAAAAAAAAAATGCACCAGCCTCCTATAGTTTGAGTGAATATGCTTCTGTTTCCTTAGCTTGCTCTTTGTCTCCCTCCCTGCCGCCTTCTCCCACAAGAGGTACCAAATAAAACATTTGGAATACAGGGAAACAACTTTGGATATTTCAAATATTAATTCTCTTGCCACTGCTACAGATAAGTTTTATCTTCATTCACATGAAGAACAAAAAGTAAACATAGGGATATCTGATGTGGCTTCCTAAAGGGTTATGTCAGTTTATGAGGCATTAGATTATATACAGAAAAGTGATTTTCTGACACTAGGACATGGCAGTTGAGTTCATTTTTCCTAAAGGGTATACAAAGATGAGGCAGAAAAGGCATCCCTTTTTTTTGGGCTTTTTGCGCAGCTTATGCTGACCTAAGTCTGCATTGAGGCAGAACAGTTCTCATCCTCTTCTTGCCTTGGCATGGTGTCTTCTGCTCTGGCATTAGTCATCCCACAAATTGTAGTTTGAATATGAATGATTCACTAGTCTGAGAGAAAAGCAGGTTTGTTTTTTTTCTTTTCTCCTTCCTTTTTTTTTTTTTTCCTTTTCCTCTGTGCTACTTCCATGTTGGTTCACCAGTCTTGTCTACTCAATGGCTGTCTAATTCCTAGAGCCCTTTGGTGGATTTGCTGTCTTAGACTTGCTTCTGTCAAACACACAGCTAGAAGGTGAGGGGTAAAAGAAAAAAATAATTTTTAAGAAAGGAATGGATGCCAATAATGGACAGTTGATGCTAGTAGAACTACATTGTAAGGCAGAGACTTCCATACATCCATCTGTGAAAGCCTTTTAAAAAAGGCATCCCTTTTTTTTGTGTTGTGACTATGTGACTTGCTGTATTTGCATAAACATCAAATCAGACTAAAATTAGACATTATTACCCTTTCCTAGCTAGAAGTCATGAATTTGTTTAATTGCAGCTGTTCTACCCAGGTAAAACAGATCTCTAGGATAAGCTGACCAAAAGTAAGTTTGCCTTTCACATCCTTATTCACCATAGTGGAGTCATTCAGGCTTTCTTTTCCTAACAGGTAGGTCCTGAAGAGACATCTTTTAAAGAGTTAAACTTACTTCTTAACTTTGTATAATTAAAATGATTCACTATAATGCTTCTATTAGGAATCACAGTTTTTGCAGCTGATGCATCTTTAGGAAGATAAATGTAATGTTTCAGTGTCTCTGTTCACACAATTTTATAGCTTAACCAATGATGAACAGTGTGAGATGCACAATATTGCTATTTCTTAAATTATTACATTGTATTATTTTTTTCATTTGTCTGGTATTTCTTGTACTCAAACCTTAACATCTATACCTAAACAATGGCAACTGTTGCTATGGTATTGTTCTTGCTTATAGGAGGACATTGTCAACGATAAACTATATTTCTATCCTTGTCAGCTATTAAAGGAGGTAACACCTCCTTTCTTTCTACTGCAATTGTATTATGTCTCATGATGGATGTTGTTAATTTGATTTTCAGGGCTAGAATGGTTCCAGAACTGATGAATCTATTTGCATAAAATCTCAGTCTTGTGCCTGTCATGGATGGGCTGTGTTCATTATTAAAATAATGAGTTTTGGAGGAATCACTCAGTGTTAAAGAATCTCCTCCTATACTCTTTCTGCTGTGCTTGTTTGTTATTTGTATTGTGACGGCAGGCACAGCAAGCTGGATGTTGGCTACAAACTCAGGATGAGTCTGTCTGTAAAACAACAGGACTCACAACCAGATTCCTACCTCTGCTGATTCTCTACCAGCACAGAAAATTTCCAGTCTTTGGACAGTCATATTGGATTCAATGTTTTAGTTTAAAATATCCAGCTAACAAAATGGTCTTTGAAATAGAATAAACATATTTCAAAAATATTGACCGTAAGAAAAAAAAGAATATTCCCAAAGTTTACTAGGCCTTCTTCTGTTCTTGCTGAAGGTTTCATTTTGCAGGAAAAGCCCAAAGGATAAGAATGAAATCTTTGACAATTTTTTGGTTTTTTTATATGATGTGTCCTTAGTGCATTCAATAATAAAATAGATAATAATCTAAAGCATCAAAGAACCTCCATACTTTTGGACTTCATACACCAGACCATAAGGTGTGGACAGAATTGGGGGAAAAAAAAAAACTGAACTGAAGAAATTTACAAGTTACTGCAGTTTGGGGCCAGATTGAACTGTTAGACTTGTGAGCATAACTGTGGAGTCATGCTCTCAAGAGCAATCAGATTACTCCAGATTTGTGCTTGGCTACCTGAGATCAACATCTGGCCAACGTTTTTTTCTGTAAGTACATTGTTGTAATTAGTACTGTCAGTAAAAAATAACAAAAAATGTCAGACTCTCCAAGTTTTGATAAATACCTTGAGCAACTGTAAGTTTTTTCATCATGCATTCTCTGTTTTGAATTAAAGGGGACAGAGCTGCATGACAGCTTCAGTCTGCCAATTTATTTCAAGCTGTATCATAAACACCAAAACAATAATTCAAAACAATGTCTAATGCTGAACTAGAACCTATCACCCTCCTTTCCCCATCGAGATATTTTCTCTTGCCTTTACATAAAAGGTGGAACAGCAATTGTTTGGAGATTGATATACTGAGAGATGCACTTTTTCTACAGTTAATCATCGTATATGAATAGTATTTATTGGACTAGTCTAATAGTCTAATATTATGTCTGAAATTATTGCTTTAATTCATAAAAGTGTTGCTGATACATAAAAATTAATTCTTTAAGTAATTTAAACACAGCAATTTCCAAGCCATATTTCCTGGTAAATTCTAGATGAGCAGTTATATTGCTCCCTTATAAAGAAAATCCTCATTGGTGGCTTTTCATACCAACTGACTCATGTTTGGACAGAGCTTTTGTGTCCTCAAACTGTCAAATGTTTCCATGGTCTCTTTGTTCTCTTTTATTTTAACATTAGAATTTGTGTTCAGTTTTAGGAATTAACCAATGTCTTGCTGTGATTTTCTTCCTAAGACAAACATTATGTTCACTAAAATCTTAGCCCTGTCAAAGGCATTTCTTTCTTTAGCCTTCATTTATTTTTTCTCTATTGTAACTTGATTTTCTTAATAGTGCACTTTTCTTATGGCTTTTCCAGTCTTAATAGCAAACAATGACTTTCTGATCAGCCATGATAATTTTGTTCCTCTTTCTTAATACACAAGCAGGGGAAAAAATCCTCTATTCTAGACTTCCTCATCTAGGAATACAAATTTTTAAAAATAATTATTTTATGGGAAATAGTCCCAAACTGTAAAAATTTCCTTGGGGAAACTGATGATTCATAACAAATTCAGGTGAAAATATTGGATTGCAAAATTTCAAGGACATGCTGTATGGTTTTTGCATCTCTAAAAAAGGAATGGTTCATGGTCCTTGAAGGTCTGCTTCAGGTGACTGATCATAAAATGGATTTTTAAAAGGGAAATTGCCAGTTTAGGAACCTTGAGAATCTTCTCAGGAAAAATTACTTTCTTGAGGACTGCTGAAGAAATCATGGGAGGATGCAGAAGGAAAAAGGTGTCACTTTATATATGTACCAGAATAAAATTTAAGTAAAGGTTAAACTGGTGATTGATATCTGAAAAAAAGAGTAGGTAAAAATGAAAGTTATTAAGAAAGGGTCTGATGTTTGACTTTGGAAAGGGTCCTAGAGACAGCAGTATCTTCAGTGGAGCAGAAACACTGGAAGTGAAGCTGGAAGGTAACCATGTGCAGAAGAGGAAGCTCGTGCATTTGTTGTAGGTAGTGTGTCTCATGGTTTCAGAGCCTGGGGGGATATCTGAAATAGAATCTCTGTTTGAGAAAGGAGTCAGAAAAGAGTACAGGAACTGGGGAATTTTCCAAAACAGAAAAAGGAAATGTTAAGATGGTGAGAGACTGAGAATGGTGATGAAGGGCTATATAAGGAAAGAAGTGAAACTGATGACTGGGGTAGAAGAGAGAGTTAAATATCTAGTACAGAGTTGAAAACTACTTGTAACTGCAGAGACCTGCCAGGACAGGACTGAAACATATGGTGTTCCCAACATGTCAAGTTTGAGGAGCAGTTACTCAGATTTGGCAGTTTACACTAAGAGGATCAGCTCTTAGGTTTATTGTTATCATCATGACAGAGAGGCAGTGTTTCTTTTAAAGATACTATCACCACAGAATTAATTAGCTCTTACAGAAGTCAGTTTAACAGTGGTACTCAAGTGAATATGATAGGCAAAAGGGAAACAATGACAACAGACAGAGCAAGATTATTCTTTTTGCAAAGCATTAGATAAACATGTTCATTGGCTCATGAGATGAATCAGGAAGTCTTCAAACTCTTGGATGTAAAAGCTAAGCATATTTATACCTCATTGCTATGCTGTGCAAAATCTGAATTTTTAGCAGTCTGTTCACAACAAGATGAATTAATGATTGGCAGAGAAACAAGGAACACAGAAAAATAATTCAGATAATTAAAGGATCAAAGCAATTTCGCTCTGGTGAGACAAACAGATAATTTAAAATTTGAAGAGGAAAAAGTGGATAAGAAATAAATACAAACCCAAACATTAACTTGGACCAAAACTAGAAAAATCTGGGTTTTTTAGTTCTTTTCTCTCTTTAACTTGCAACTTGGTTGAGGGAGACTTCGAAGTTTATTTAATTTACTTTGTCTGAGAGAAATCAAGGGTACTATATAAGTAAAAGTTTTTTAATGTGGGGTTGTTTTATTTACAAATGATTGATTCCATACACAATGACTGAAATAGAGTGTGTATGCAGTGAACCTGAAAGTGCAATTGAAATTTCTTATATATGTAATGAGTACACATAAAAAAGTTAGTCTCAAGGAATTTCAATAACAGTTGATCATAGTGCAGAGCAGGTTGCCATCAAATTCAGTTTTTGATAAGAGGACCTTAAATGACATTGCGGTTAAAAATTGACATACTTACCTTGATCTCTGTTTTCAGCCAGCTTGGAATTCACCTATGAGAAAGAGATATGTAGCAGAATTTCAAATATGATCTGACATGAAGCCCACTGTAGATACATCTACCTTTCAGAAACATTGTGTCTTCCCCAGTTCATGCTTTCAAACTTCTCTCTTTGAAGAACACTGGAGGATTTTGTCTTGCCATCCTTTAGTTCCATTTTAACTCCTGTCAAGGGAAAATGGCACTGTTGAATCATTGATATTTCTCGTATTTCTGTTGAGAGAGCTGTTTTCCTGTCATTACTTTCTTATACCATTAGTTTGTAGCTTAGAAAAATGCACCATTCTGCTTTCATTTCTGTGCTATCAAGAGATTTCAAATGCTTTCTAGTTTTAAACTCTGTGCCTTGCAATAGACTTATTCTATTAACTGAATGTCTCAACTGTAGTGTTTTGGAGAGGGCTGCACCCTTGACGTATGGGTCGCTGTTGTATTAGGGCCTAGGTCTTGAAAGAAACATCTTAGTTTTGTTTTGTACAAAAAGATGAGCTGCCTCTGACAGCATCCATGGGTCACCAGTGTGATCTCGGTGAGTCTGATCCCTCCCATCAGGTGAGTTGTGGCAACACAGAAAAAAAATTGTCCCAGAAGAAGTCAGTTACCAAGTACATAATGACCCAAGTAGCAGGGGGTGATATTCTGGGGAAAGACATTCAGAATAGACCAAAATGCCTCCATAAAAAAGCTGAAGTCGTCTTCTAATACAGCATGATCAAAGCACTCTCAGCAGGTGGTGCTGGAGGGTGACTTGGTTCTCATGAGGGTACTAGAGCAAATAATACATATAACGAGATAGTAACACTGATCTCTGCTGTAGATTTAACAGTGATTGTGAAACCTGGATTTCTTTCTGATCGGTATTTCTGTGCCCAGAAATGTTAGTCCTTCTTGTACATTCTCCCTTAGTCGCTGTTACCAGAAAATTATCTTTTTTCTTGCTTAGGAAAAAGTAAAGCTCTTCCTAAAAGTGTGTTGACTTGCACTTTGTGTTACAGGGGATTTTTGAAGGATTTTTCTATAACATAACACAGAACAATTTGAATGTGAATCTGATTTTCTCCAAATTTGGGAGTATTTGGATCTCAGTTTGCATAACTACTTAGCGAAACACAGAATGACAGAAAGTTACTAAAATGAGACTTGTTTTTTTCCTTAAGCTGTCACAGATCAAATTACAAGTTATGAGTGGGAAGGAGGGGAGAGGGAAGAGAAAAACAGAATTATGATATTAGACCTTTGAAGAAAGTGTAATGTTTCTGACAGAGAAAGTGGAAAAAGTTTAGGGAAAAGTTAATATTAAAAAAAAGGATTATTGAGTGATAGCTTCTCTCTCAGTATGTGCTTCAGTTGATCAAAAAATGGCTTGTGAGATAGAGGCTGTTAAGAAAATCAGTAATAGTGACCATAAAAAATTGATTTCTCAGATATAAAGAGTGGCTTTGGTCCAAAAATCAAATTGAATATTAAATTATAGAAAGCAGTAATATAACAAGGTAATTGCCAGTATGTTCAGATGAGATAACAGAAAATTACTTGTTTAGAAAATGACAATAGTATATAAAAAAACACTTTTAAAAGTCATTATTTATACTGTCTACAGGGAATAAAAACAGACTTTAAGAAAATGAAGATTATGTCAGATTTTCTGGAATAAGAATTTAATAATAGCTGGATAACAAAGCCCTTGCATGAAGACTTATTTAAATTCATACTGCATAGATTTCTTTCAAGGTGACTTAAATTATCAGCATTTAGTGGTTATATAATTTTTTTTAACAATATCTGAAAGCAGATACATATGAAACAACAGGAACACTTTGGGACAGAGCTCAGAATGAGAGAGAGTCCAGACCTGGTGAAGGTATGGTGAATGTTATGACCACAGCAGGCTGAAGCCATGTGACTGGAATAAACCATCTCCTGACATGAACCAAGAGACCTGAAGATAATGGTTTTGCCCCATTTTGCTGTAGCCACAGCATTTGTCTCTTTTTCCTTTGCCTGTGAGCAGTTGCTGAGGCTACATCTAGAGACTGGAGAATAGGGTTGATAAAGGAGGGCCAAAAGAGGCCCTATGACTTCCTGTCACCGTAAATCTGCCTCTGACACCACAGCTGGGTAGGATTCAGATACCTGAAATTCAGCATCTACAAGGGTGCTCTGCATCTAAGCTCCATTTTCAGTCAGTGAAGGGCCAGCCAACATCTAGTGGAATATCAGACCAGGTTTTTTTGGCTGCACTGAGGTTTCACCATATGGACATCAGCCTGAACACAGGGTCTTCTAGGGCTGTTTTGGATGGTTTGTGCAACATTCCCTCAGTGGGCTGACTTGTTCAAGTAAGTTTAATGTATGTAAGCAAGTGACACTTCTAGTACAAGGTACTGTGTTTAAAGGCATAAAACAGTTCTTTATTTGTTGAATATGTGCAATAGATAGTCAGGACTAATGAGTTCCTAGGGTAGGCACTACTATGCTTTTCATCTCCACTAAGCTGACAAGTTTTCCTTGATCGGAAATCCTAAGTCAGGATGGGAAGAGTGGGCCTCTGGTGTTCACTGAATGCTCTGATCCTTGTTGCTTCTGACTTGTCATCTTCTGACTCCCAGATGTTTCACTAAGGCGTCTATATGTCTCCTGATTACAGATTTTCCCTTGAGCTGTGGTCTATGGACCTTCTCATAGTTCTTCCTTATAACTTAGCAGTATCTTCAGAAGTCTGAGCTGTTCTTATGCGGTGGGGGTATGTCAAAACCAGACCTGAGGAGCAGGTAGACAGAAACCTGAGGAGATAGGAAGAAGAAAACATCCAAGTGATCCAGGAGAAAAGGCAGGCAGACACTGGTCCTATGGGGAATTGCACACTCTGGAGTATAAGTTGAAGGCCAGGAAGTAGACTGGAAATGGTTTCAGGCGTCACCAACTGAATTAAGTCCTACACAAGGTAAATATAAATGCCTAGTGCACCTGCAGACACCTACAAGTGGATACTTAAATGTAGAGATCTGAATCTTGAAAGGAATCTTGTCCTAGATGCCTAGCTGAGAACAGGCACCAGATGCTCAGTAGCATAAAACGGGTGAGATGAATTTAGGCTCATGTCCTAGGGTGGCTTTATGATCCTTGTATCCCCAATCATCTGTTCTGTTTATGCTGAATATTAAGTTCTGCACCTCTAATACTGTTTTGGAGAGTGAAAGGGGGGAAGAGACTAAGAGCAGGATTTTCTGTGAAGAACCTACACTCCAAAATCACTGGCTCAATCCAAATGTACCCCTTCTTGTCTGCCACATTTAGACACTGTTTTGTTTTATGTATGTCATACTCTGGCTATTTCATTTATTCTGGAAATGCTGGCTATTCATATATCAGATTGGCATTTCCACAGGCTTTCTAGGATAATGGGGACTCATTCCAATTTAGGCAGTGTAAGATTATTTGCCTTTTCTGACTCTAGCAGCTACTGTCTTCCATAGCTCTGGCTTTGGGATTGTTACTAGTCAAACTATATTTTCTTCTTTATTTTCCAAAGATGTCTTTGTAGTATAAGATTACCATTTAGGATGCTTGCACTGCCAGTAAAAATCCTCACCCAGTAAAATTCTGGCTGCAATGGATGTAAACGAAGTATGCAGGAGGGACCAGGGATAGATGTGTCAATTGTGTTTTCATGTCAGATACAAAAAGGAGGGCTTGGGCCAGAAAACTAGAGAAGTATTGTAGGTCCCTACAACTGTGAATAAAAGAATGTTCACAGGGAACATCTTGCTCTTCAGAACTAAGGCACAATGCAACTTTGTACTGAGTTGGAAGGAAACTGACAACCCATACATATTGAACTTCAGTAATATTAATTTAATTAACTGCATAAGAGATTATTTATTTCAAAAAAAATCATAAATGTAAGGGTAACTCTTTGTGGTTTCTCAGTTGACGACCTTTTAACTGTTTTGTGTAGATAGCATCGATACTTAATAAAACACCCTGGCATAGCTACATTTCTTGCAACTGAATGGAAAACAGTAATTATTGAAACAAAACAGCTTAAAAATATGTAAAAACCAGTTCAGAGCCCTGACATTGTTTCCACTGACTGCTAACAAGAAGCAAATTGAATTTTACATTGTCAGATAAGGTACAATATAAAAAAAATTATAATAATAACTAAGCCTAGAGTATTTATAAATTTCTCAGGAAGTGATGCAGGAACCAGCTGCCTGAAAATCTTGTGCTGCTTTTGTTCCTTTCCAGCCTTTACTTTCATCTGCACAGGGAACAAGGCTGTTTGTCTGTAAATGATGCTTTCATAGAATCAAGCGTGCCATGCTTATACTGAATCTTATACTTAAAAGCAGGGATGTGCCTGAAAGTCCAGACTCCATGTGGGGATTTCAGGGATTTGGTATCCATCTGAGCAGCTGCTTCATTACTTTTTGGTAGTACTTGCTTGGTATTGTCCGTGACTTTCTCTTCCCAGCATCACTGTCTGTGTACTCAGGTTCCAGGGAATGGAGCCTGGACTTCAAGATATTTGTTTGTAAACTGTGCTGCCTCCCACCCATGTCGTACATGTCAGAATATTATTTACAGTATTTCACCCTCCTTTATTTGTGATTATATTAGAGAGGTAATGAACAATGAGCAAAGAAATAGGTTGTCACAACAAAGGAAGCATCCTTTTTAATTTCCAGGAAATAAAAAATATTGATTGCAGGTACAGTGTGGTTTAATATAATTTTAATAAAATACCTTTAGCTTGCTGTAGAGGTTTTTTTTCTTTTTACCTTGTGTCGGCCCACCGAAAACACTGATATTTCACAGGCATCTGAAAAGCAAGCATGGCATTCCAAACCAGTGTGTAGCCTTTTCTGGATGTTTGCAAAGAAGATTTTAAAGAAGCTAACATATCAGATAAAAGAGGCCGTGTCTTATCATGACGGTGAACCAGACATTGGCTGTCCCTAACAACCTATGGAGAAAAATTCTTCCATATGGCTGATTTAAAAACTCCACATCACAGAGGAGTAGCTAAAATTTAGAAAGTTGGTCGTAGATGGCAAGAGTGCAGCTTGACAGCTAAGTTGCAGACCTGCAACATTTTTCTCTCCTGCCTGCCTCCCCTGAAGCTGGCAACCCATTGAAATGAAAGATAAGGGCATTGTCACCTTTTCCCCATTGCTGGAATAGATGACTGTCTGACACAAGAGCCAAGAAATATGAACTGGAGAACACTCTTCAAGAAATGACAGAAATATGAAATTTTCTGTCAGAGATCTACATCCACAGCCTGTACCATCCTCCTCTCATTTCCTCTTTCCCCATCCCTGTGACATCACCCCAAAGGAAAGGCATTTACAGTCATGGAACTAATTTCTGGTGACTTACAATTTTTATGGGTGTTATTTACAGAAGAAATTGTTTGACTTGTAACAGACACACCATTCTAGTTTGATTTGAAGTAAAAAATGTGAAAGGGAGGCCTTTAAGCACTGGGGGCATTTTTTTAAAATTGAGAAAAACCCTTTGATTTTTCTTTGTAAGAAGTTCTATGGGTTGTGGGTATTTGTGATCAGGTCAAAGCAAAATGATTTATTCTGTGGGAGAAGGAATAACATAAAAAGTATGTCATGGATAGATGCCACTTGTGATGAACTGACCATAACCTCCATTCCCCATTTCCCTGCACTGCTGGGGATGTTGAGGTAGACCTGGGAATGAGGGAGGGGTAGGGGGAAGGTGTTTATAAGATTTATTTTACTTATTTTTATTCTGCTCTGATTTTGCTGTTAATAAATTCAATTAATATACTCAATTCCAGTCTGGTTTACCCGTGAGGATCTCTTCTGGTCCTATCTCAGCTCATGAACCCTTTATTATATTTTCTCTCTCATGTCCAGTTGTAGAGGGGAGTGATAGAGTGGCTTTGGTGGATGCCTGGCATCCAGCCAGCATCAAAACACCAAAACACCTATTCATTCATGCAAGCTTTTGTTTTACTTTGTGTTTTTATAGCCTAGCCATGGAGATTTGAAGGCTAAGTCTGCACAGCCCAGATATAGTCCAAGGCTTTTTAGTACATTTGAGAGAAAGCTGAGGGACAGTGGCAAGTCAGCTTTATATTCCTCTGAGAGTAGAAATAATTCAGTTATTACATTTTTGTTCTATGAAATTTATGAAAAAGTGAGTCTGTTTTGTCTTTCTGAGCTAAGTACCTGTCCTGAAGGTAAGAACTGAAGACTTTTTCAAACTTTTTAGATTTTTTCTATCTCCTTTAACCATGCAAATCTCATGCAATTGGTAAAAAATAATAAAAGACTTTAAAGACTTTTTTTAACAATTGTACAAGGAGTTAGCTTTCAGATCTTCTCAAGCTGAAACTTTGGTCTGTGTATGGTTTCTGATGGAACAATACCAAAAATTTGCACCTTTAAAGAGAGAAAAGAAACAATTAATAGTAGTGGCAAATGTATGGGAGTTCAACAGTATCTGTTGGGTAAGAATGGATACAAATATTCATGTGCAAATATAAAATAGATAATTAAATTTTTTTATGTATTTTTTGAAAAGAGTTGTATCTTACAGTGTAAATCACACATTTACACACTTCTTAGAAATGACATGTGCCTATGTCCTGAAGTTAATCTATTTTCTGACTCATTTTGGTCAGCAGTTGATCTTGATCTGACCCTTTAGCTGAAAGTTTAATTCTGTCAGAATGACACTTTTTGTAGTGTTTTTGAAACTCAGAAGCTACAATGATGGCTTTTACATAGACCTAGTTTTAGCTTCAGATTTTAGCTTCACTCAGCTCCCCTCTGAGGGAGTGTTTTTCTGCCCAAAAATGCAGAAATGTGGGAATATGTCTGCTCTGGTGGCACTTCAGTGGAAACAGGATGGTTTCCAAGCAGATCTGATTACACCAATGTCTTTTCTGCTACTTTATCTCACCCCTAGGACAGCCCAGGAGAAAGGGATTGTCAAGACTCAACAATTTGTTCTGGGATACCCCTGGTATGCAAATCATGAAATTAAATTGCCTGGGTGGACAGCATTACATTTTATTTGTATTTGGCCAAAACTGGGCTCTTCTCCCATAACAGGGAAAACTGAAATAGGATGATTTGTACTAAAAGATGATTAAAAAAGAAATGAAAAATCCAGGCCACCCCAAGCCCTTGGTAAAGGGGGAAGGGTAGAAATTGTATTAACATTGTTGTGCCTCTACAATAGTCAAAAGATTTAATCCTAATTTTGCAATACTTTAAATCTTGGAATACAGTACATTTATAGTGAATTTTTAGTCAGAGTTAGTTACTGTTTGAGATTGTTCTTTAACTTGCTAGGCTAGTGAAATTCACAAACTGAGTTTTCAGAAAAACTGTGCTTTTTCTGGTATCAGTGACCTCTTCTTTTTTCCAAGAGATACAGTATGTACCTTTGAGGAAGGACTGTGAATGGAAGTGGCTGGGGTTATGTATTTGTACCAGTGATCTGAAGGATGACATGAGATGATAGCAGGGAAGAGAAGAAAGAGCAAGGGAAAATTTCTCTACTTTAATTTAGCATAAGGTCCTAGATTTAGATGTTCTGTGGATGGATTTGTTCATTGTAACACACTAAGTAGATAACTCATACTAGAAGAAGAATAGGGGTTTGTGTTGGCTATTTTTCTTTCTGCCAGTGGCCAACACAAGCCCCTCAAATGCAAATTTATTGCTATTGCATGAAAACAACCTATACAGGCTATGACTGCCTGTACATTTCCATTTACAGCCTACCAGAAGAAAACACTCACAAAAGCTAAGTGAGGTACTGCCACTTACCTGATGTTGGTGTGACTCACATGGCTTTCCAATACCTTTTTAGCCTTGCTAAAATTTATCTTTTCAGTACTATCGACTGACCATGCATTTCACAGTGTGATTGTACATTGTACGGAAAATTATTTTTGTATTGAATTTCTCTTTCTTATCCAACTTTTCATTTCTATGACTGATATTTTTGCATTCTAAACAATGCAAATAGAAATTTCTGATAGATCATCTCTGTAGAAATAATAGCTTTGCATATTTTATCATGTTCATTTCTGTTCTCATTAGTGAAAGACTTAAAATTTTCATTTAAATATTCAGTCATGTACTCTTTTTAGTTTGCATTGTGTGTTCATGGAAAACTCTCTTCTGCTCCATTAACCATGAGACTAAGTGATGGCAGTCCAACTGAGTGTGAAACACTGCCTGCTATTATTGTATTAGAACAATTTTGGAATTATTTTTATCCCATTCTTCAGTAATCTTGTTAAATATTTCATTTGCCTCCAATTACTGCTGCACACTGGGTGAAAATCTTAATTAACTAGAGTGCAATGACATTCATGTCTACTTCCTGACCTGTAATCATTACTTCAAACCCTAAACGTGGTTAAAATATTTCAGGGTTTCACCTCTAATGTTTGTTTTTTACTGGTATGGATGTTCATTTGTCATTATGATTCACTGCAGTTTTTCATGTCTTCTGAATGCTTTTCATGCTGCTTTCTGATTCTAACAGAACTGTTCTATCTCATTACAAACTCAGCAGCCTTGGTATTCCCTCTTGCCACATTCTAAATCATTTGCATGTGTATTAAATATCAAACCTTGTACAGAAGGTAAAGATACATTATCAGAAAGTTATAATGAAGAAGGAAATATAATGCTGTTGAATCCTCTAATTTAATTAGCAGTTCCTACCCAGTTCCTATCCAGCATTCTGTGGATCACCTGTCAAGGTTTATCAGAACAAAAAAAGCTTTCAAAAGCTTAATGACACTAAGGAGATGGAACATGTTAATAATTTTGGTTTAGGTCTTCCTCTCCTTTAATTTGTATAATCAAAGGAAAAGGAAAAGGAAAAGGAAAAGGAAAAGGAAAAGGAAAAGGAAAAGGAAAAGAAAAAGATTTTTTTTTTTATTAAGAGCTTCATATATCAGTAAAACATGACACAAGTCAGTAAGTACTGTAAACAAATGAATTGTTTTGACAGGTTTGTAAATACACATTTAAAAATAAATGTGTGTATTGACCTTGCATATCACTGCATATCTAGATCTTCTTGCATACATAATTTTGAATCTGTTAATATGTCTGTACTAGAAGTAGCTTCATCAAATTCATGACTAAGAATTGCACCTGCATTTCTACTATATAAGGAAAAAATAGTTCAGTAAAATTTGTTTAGTCTGCTTTCAAGTCCTTCTGTCACTCTTCTAAAGATATAGTAGCTAACTTTTCATGCTCCTTTTTGAAATTATAGATGAGATGCTGGTACTAAGGAAGTCAGCAAGAGTCAAGTTTTCTTGATTTCATTTGGGTCATTGTTTCACTCTTAGCTTAAAACCAGTAGTTTTTAATTTAAGTAAATACTATATTATCAGTAAATTTTTCTTCTGTTATGAAGGAAAGAACATTACTAGAGTAGATGAAGGGAGTATTACTAACCCCTGAAGAAGAGGGAACAGTTAATAAAAAAAATAAGTAGAGAAGATACTCATCAAGAAAAAAACTGAATTAATTGATACATTTCTGTGTACACATACATATGGTTAGAAATGTTACCAGCACCTGAAACATAACAAACACAATGTACAGAGAAAGCTAAGAAGACATGAACAAAGGCATTCAAGGTACAAATTCTTCAAAAATATTTATTTTGGAGAAGCCTCATTACTAACTGCACACTGAGTAAGATTGTGTGAACAGGAGAAGAGAACTTAGCAGCTCTGCTTTTTTCCTTTCTAACAATTTCTATGGCCCAGAAGCTTTAGAAGTTGATAAGTAAATTGCTGCTTTTCTTCAGGGGGGCTGATTGTAATGGTAGTCTTTAATTTGCTTTTTGTACCATACGACATGGAAATTTTTGAAGAGAATAAGAAGGTAACAATCTCATATGCTGGCATGGGTTTTTACACTAATACAAATAATAAATAATATTTTTTCAAGAATTTTAGAATACAAATTAGGTTTGATGAAACAGAGAATGGGAAAAGGGAACAAAAGAAGTGTGTAAATAATAGAAGAGGAAAATTGTAAACTAAAACACACGTGTGATGAATATACCTTGACACTGAGAAACTGGAAAGTTTTCTACACAGATAAATATTATTTATCTGTAGCATGTTCTCAGCCTCTGTTACTTGTAAAGGGATCTAGGGATTGTCTAAAATTCTGCACTAACATCGGTATGTCTTCACAAGTTCCTGTTTATGGACATAGTGGGGATTTGATTTTTCTCCTTCACTCTTTATTTTGATTAAATTCACTTACAAGTAAGTATATTTTTCTATTCTAGCTTTATTGATGAACACAGTTCCCAGTCTCCATCCTTATCCTGTGTGTATGTTTCCTAAAACTAATGAGCTTTAGAAGAACTTTCTGATTAATTCTCATAACTTTTTAAAATTAGTCTAATTGATCGTGCCTGTATAGTCACTGCTTAAGTGCAACTGGGAAATGGTTCAGCTGAAGCCTTAAGATTGCTTTGTGATTGTATTTTTTTAATAGACACTCTGTTGTGTTGCAGATTTGATAATAACAGAATTTCAAATAAATGTGCTATGCACTTTCCTGGTCCTGAGGTTTTTCTCTTCCTGCACTTCCTTCAGGCCATGTATTCTTTACAGCTAAGGGTATTTGCTGTGAATTGTTCCCATGACTCACAAGCTGCCTAAAAATGCAGTAGCACTATCACAGGGGAGAAAAGGCAAGAAAATCAATTGCACAGGCTTGTATTGACCTACGAAAATAGGAGTGTTAGTAGAAACCCCTTAGAATTCCCTATGAAAGTGCATATCCCCTAAAGGCAGGAAACTTAGAATTCATGCAGTCCTACACACGTAAATCATACCAGCTCTTCAAGAGAAGAGAGAATCCAGTTTGCTGGTGATTTACTTGGAAAGGAAGCGTCTAAAAAAGCAGTCTACCAGAAATAGACACTCAAGTAAAACTCCTTGCCAGTCCCTCAGATACTCTGAGAAAGCTGGATCATAAAAGTAAAGACCTGGATCCTGTTACTGACTGTTTTGGTAAAACCTCTCTAGGAGTGATACAAAGATGGAGCAGTCAAACGTAAAAGATTTGATGTTTACTAAAAGGAAAAAATCTTGGGTGGTGATATTAATCACATCCTGCTATGACTCTGATGTGTGTTCCACTAGAGGGAGAGGGGACCTAGGCTTTAGTACTTCTGCAGCAGAGCAGCAGGATTGTGGAAAGACTGATAAAGGACTTAGGCTAAAAGGAAAGCCAGAGCAAGCTGCATATTTCCATCCCACCAGGGACCTACAAAGAAATTCCTCTGTATGAAGTGGTGAATGAAGGAGATAATAGCTAAGGGTGGTGGAAGGAAAAAAAACCCAACAAAATCTGAAATTAAAATGTGTGATTTGACCTCACCTGATGACATTGATTCTGGAATGAAGAACAATTTAGGATATAGGACCCTTATAAGGCCAAAGTTGGATTCTATAAAGTTTAACACTGCCAAAAGCAGAGTGCATTTCATTAAAGAAAGAAGACTGACAGAAGTTAAGAGAGTTTTTTACCATTTGAAAGTTTTGAGGGACAAAAGTGATATAGCCCAGAAAGAACAATATGATAACAAGTGATTTGAACCATAAAGCATGCTTGACTTCCTCCACAGCAGCAGAAGCTGTGACAGAAGGTAGGCAAGCTCTAGACTATTATGTTTATCCCCTTACTTATTTTCCAATACTGCCTTGCTTACAGGTTCGAAGGGCTCACATCTAGTAGTGTCTGAGATCAAAATGATTGTTTAATAAATGTATAGACAAAGATGATAGCATTTCATTAAACATTGAATGGTTGGGTTTTGGGGCAGTAAGGACATCTGACTGCATTCTGATGGTTGTCATTTGATGTGCAGCAGCAAAGGTAAAAAAAGGGTCACCTTTATTTAATATGGAAGAGTGAGGGGGAGGGTGATGACTAGATTTATGCTGGTAATTAACAGAATAGTAAGATGACTTGTCAATGTCCCTTCAATGACACCAGGAGTTTTTCTCACCTTCCTTAAACTTGACGTATATTGTACTATTCAAGTAGTTTCATTTTCTGACTATAGAAATGAGGCAACTTTGCTCAGGCTTAGAACAATGACAAAGAAGTGAAGACAATCAGCACTAAAAACAATTGCAGGAATCAAATGCCATACTCTTGATGCTGTGAACATCGGTTTCTAACCATGTTGGTGTGGTGCCATTTGTCTAATGTCTGGACTAATTTTCTTAAGTATGCAATATATTGTGCCAGTTTTGCCCTTTTCTTACTACCGTGACAAAGTCCAGTTCTGTCCAGTTCTTACTACTGTGAGGCCCAATATCAAGGAAATTTGTGCTTTCTAAAGATTTCTAAAAGGAAGCCACTACTTGAGTACAATTAAATAAACACTGTCAATATACCCTGGAGTGAAAGCTGACAGGCTGACTCTAGTTCTGATGAGATACCCATTTGCACTCACATCCATCTGATAACTGTTTCCTTTTTTTTTTTCAAAAAGCCTGCTGAGCCACACAAAAGATCCAGACTAAACACATGCCAGAACATATTGTTCAGTCATCATTTTGCAACTCTTACATATAAGGTTCATGAGAATCTTGATCTATGTTCAAAGTCATAAGTAAGTATACATAGTTGCTTAGCATGACAGCTGTTGATGCTGTCAGGGACTGTGGGTGGTTTTCAGTACTATATGAGGTCTTCTAACAAATATCTGAGTTTTTCTGGTTGCTTCCCATACAGGCTTGCATTCTTTTGCAACTAAAATAAAACTGAATTTTATATTTAAAAATACATTAAAAAATAGCATTTAAAAATGAAAGCTAAATGTCATGCCTTGCAGGAGACGAGACTCTTTAAATTAAAAAAAAGGTGTTTCATTCAGGAAACTACTGGTGTGTGAAGCTGACACCCTAACAATAGGTGTATTGAGACAAGAAACATTCTTTTCTTTGCACAAAATGATTCAAGAACACCCTGGCCAGCCTAGGAAAAGAATAAGTAGAACTGCTACACATCTGAATAGTGCTTCTCTGCTTGCATACAGCCTGTCCTACCAAGCAGCAAAATGAATGTCTTTATAAAAAAGTGTTCTGGACAAGGCAGGTCTTTATCTGACTACTCAAGCTGGCTTCCTACTCTGCCCAGTGGACAATTCTGGATCACTTCCAAAGTGCTTGTCATACACAACACAAAATATTCACATGAATTGGAAGTTATCTGACTATGATGGTACATAATTTTTTTTCTGTATCTAGAGGTCTGGCACAAGTAAATTACTGAAGTGCCACCAACATCCAAGGAAAATCAAGGAAAAGTATGCCTTATTAAACAAACTGAGTAAGAGAGGATTGGGATTGTTTGTGGGAGGGAATTCAATTAAATCAATACCCAATTAAAGCAAAAGAATAGTTGAAACAAGCTAGAATTAAATACATTTGAAGTGTGTAAAATTTCCTACATGTTTATGACAGGTGCAGTGATATCTATTTAAGTTTATTACAGTACTTTTTTTCTGTGAGAGACAATGGCATCTCCAGCACTCTCTTGAAACTTGCTGTATTGTATCTGTGAAATATAAGACAGATACACTAGTGATTTTCATAAATTTCCCCCCCCCCATCTGATTTTTATTGCCATTTGCCAAAAACCGTTTTCCCCAACAGATCTAATACTTGCAGTGTTGAACTGTCACATTGAAAAGCAGTGTATTGCAGTGGTGATTCTTGTGTAAATACTGTGTTAGTGAATGTTCTCTTCAGACCATTCTAGGACAGAGGTCCAAGTATATGCTTCTTGGAATCTCCACCCCTTTTCACCTAAAAGCAAACACACACACTCCAGGAAACATGTTTTTTTCCTACTTGGAATGAGAATGATCTAGTAAAAATTACCCGAATTATGTGGACTTGAAGAGTGTTGATACACTCTCTTACCTTGTTATTTGCAAGCAGCAAATAAATGCCTGAAAGATTTTGACTCAGAAAGAGCACTCTTGAATCCTAGCACAACTACAATCTTGAATCCCATGATTCAGCTTATAAGTGTATTCAGAATTAGAATCTGGCACGATATCTGTCTGCATGTTGGGAAATGGTTGTGCAGGCCTGTTTGTATATGAATATTCCTAGTTGTTAGTGTTTCAGCCTCTTTTAAAGTGAAATCTTGCAGACAAATTCAACTGAATTTGTGTACTCTTTGTTGTGGTTTCAAAGATCCATCAATCAAACTTCTTCAGAGGTACTGACTCATTCTTATTCTAACCGCCTGTCTCTCATTTAACAGTGACTGAGGAGGACTTTTATCACTAGAGAATTTTGATTTCATCTGAGGCTTAAAGAGGTGCTGGAAATAATAAAATGAATGCTAGTCTGATTAAAATGAGTCCTGGTCAAATATGACATTTTTATTGCCTATTAAGTTTGACATTCTTCTTGTTAGTTCGATTCATGCTTAGTATGTAACCAAAGAAAATAATTATCAAGCATCAATATAAAAAGATAGTACCAGAGGAGGAATACAATGCAAAAAAAAGAACATAAAAAGTGTAAATCAAGGATAGACAACTAAAGGAGTATCTAAAGGCATTGTTCAAACATTATGGGATAAAGGAGAAAGGCCAATGCTCATTTGGAGGTAACATTATTTATAGCTAGGTGCAGTGTGTAAGAGATTTTACACATTTCTTAACACTGCCAAACATTTTGGAATGACAGTGTCAGCATGCAGTGTGTTATAATTTTTCTGGATTACTAGAAAAGCTTTTGTGATCAACCTGGACAGCTTTCAAACAGTCTTTTTTATGATTTATCCTGTTTGTAATGAAGCTGACATTGATTGTAAAGAGGAAGAATTTCTCTTCTCAAGTCTGAATCCATTAATTACTATTACAATTTGCACAGAAGCTGAAAGATCCATTTGAATAAGAGACTGTGGCTGACTCAGATATGTATTTCCTTCCTTCCTTTCTACTAGACCCAGGCAGTAAATCATCACATATCTTCTGCTAGGTAGAGATGACTTTTGGTGGTGCAGGACTATGTCAGCCTCTATGTCCCTACAGTGATGCCATTGGTAAGAAACAGCTACTCTAGAAATTTTATGTATGAAGTGGTTTCTCATTTCTGGCTTATTTACCTGTTAATAACATTCTGTCTTCCCCATGCACTTTTTCAAAATTCCTTTTAAAGCCATTTTCTAGGCAAAGAAAATGCCATAGGTCTAGTATCTTGGTAGTTCAGTGTTCAACTATGAATAAGTTTCATAGAGTACTATACAGAAAAAAATTGTCTCAACTTCATAAAGAAAGGTATTCAGAAATTTTTCTGTATTGGAAATGACAACATCAAAATCAGGATTTATTGAATAGAGCAGAGCTTGGTGCTTGGCGCTTGGCATTTCAAAGATTCATTTTGCTACAGATTTTATCAAAAGTTTTCCTTAACGTGTTGGTGTAAATATTAGGAATATGCTGATGACTGATAATGACACAAACTTGGACCACTGTTATGGGGTTATGGCTAGTACATGTTTCTTTGAAATTAGAAGACCTCATGTGTTTGAACTGGTGAAAAATCCAGTAATCTTCTTTAGTTCAGGATGTATTTGGTTGACCAACAGGACAAAAGAAAGGCCAAAGAGATCATAAGATAACTAATTTCTGGACAATAATAGTGTCATTTTATTCAGTCTTGTAAGATCTCATGTAGAATGTAATAAACAAGTCAAACTCTGGACAAAGAGAATGGTTACTAAGATAGGAAGGAACAAAGACACTATCTAGCAGGTGGAGATAAAAATAATTTCTCATGTTGCACTTTAGATAAATTGTCCAAAAGTGGATATGATTGCTGTTTGTGAATACAGTGTACCATAAACACCAAGAAAATATCAGAATTATTTAAACTGAATGGCAATGCTACCAGCAAAACACCAGATATGACCTATTCACAATTTTAGACTAAAATGCACGCAAATATTTCAAATTCTTATATTATTTAAATTATATATATTATTTTTATACATTATGTTCTATTTAATATATTATTCATCTCACATATGATTTTTATATATATATTATTATACAATACATACTGCGTACTATAACAATGAATGAAAATGTCAACCATATATATACACACACACACATATTCTTAACCTTTAATGTTCGAGTTATTGCAATTTAAGCACACAGTAGAATCTTACTATACCTTTAATTAATGAACTTGCTTAATGGTATTGCAATAAAAAAAAAAAGAAAGAAACATTGCAATAAAAGACACATTGTTTAATTAGAAAAAATATTACATTGTTGAAATATTTTATTTGAATACTTGGAGCATGCTCATTTTGAATATAAATTTTTATTGTGTTATTACATGAATAAAAAAAAAATAAAGGCACTATTATCAAAACCCTGCATATTAAGAGTGGTCCTCAGCCCCCTAACCTTTCAATTATGCAAAGAATTGTTTGCAAGTAACATAATTTAATTTGGCCCCAAAATGGCTAGGGATCATTTAATCAATTTGAAAGATGGAAAGGATCACTCTGTGGGGCCCAGGTCTCTGTCTCATCTGTGGGTAAAGTATTAGTACCAGCCAGAGTTTTATGATGCTGCTTAAATTGATTCAGGCTTTTCATGTTCCACATAAGTTATGAAGTGGTGGTTGATTTAAGTGATTTTTATGTTCCTGATTGCACTGCAACTAAATCTAAACTACCTCCTTAAGAAATCTTTAAGGACGCTTACCTTAGTCCTAATTCAGCCTCAGGCTCTAGGCTCTCAGCTAAGACCATTCTATTTCATATTAATGACTGTAAATTTTTTATAGTAACTGGTCCACAGAAGCCTCCTATATTCAGTTGCTAATTGTTACACCATGTTTACTGGAGTAATTGATTGGAAAATGTGACTTGATTACTGCTGCTGACTTACTATCTTCTGCAATGCCACAGTGCTTGAAACTGGAGCAAATGTAGTGGATTACTTTGTCTTCTGATTTGGATAATGATACATTTTCTTAGGTTGAATTTAACCTTCAAAAATACCAATACAATTAAGCAGATGCACTTATTTCACTTGGTGTTTACTGCACCAATAACACTGAAGCAAATAATGCTTACAAGTATATATATTGAACAAGATTGTATCACTACTAACAGAACACAGCATGCAGTTATGTAAATTAACCCATTGGTAAATACTGTAAAGTGACACCATCCATGTGACTCCTCTCTCCATTTGTGTCAGAAATCCCCTATAGAGGTGAACTTGAATTACACTCCTGTCACAGAATTCTTTGTGCATACAACTAAATCTTTTCCCTTTCACCCTCTATCATTAATTTACAGATGGATCACTTCCCCTTCCCCCCACAGGTATATACTCCTGACCATCTGCTTCCATCCCTAGGACTGAGCTCTCTTCTTTGACAGAATAAGCTCTAACAAGGGATTGTTAATAGCCTTAGTTTCTGAGCAGCTAACTGACAGCAACATTTTTTTACTGCTAGCAGTCATTACTGTAATTACATGTTTGTGCTCATATTCTGTTGTTGTTATGCTGGGAAGAAGGGTGCTCTAAAGGAAAAACATAAAGTCACCTCATAAAAGTTTCATTATAAATACTTGTGTCCTGTGTAGCTACTGAGACTGAACTGTGCTGACTGTAATTCTGCCAAGGTATGCCTGCATGCAGAGAGGCATGGGGCAGTATCACTGCAGCACTGCCAGAACTACAATTTCACTGCAGTGAAGAACTTTTCTTGCTTGATCTTCTTACTTCAAGATAGGGAATACGCTGTCACAGCTGTCACAGCTTACCCCTGGGGATGCAAAGGGGAAAAGAAGTGGATTTACTTCCTAACTCAGAACTTGCACCCCTGATGCTTACATTTAATTGTAAAGTTTCTCATGTACTTAGAGCTTGTACATGATAGTATATGTCTGTCTTTCCTGGGCTGAGCATTTTCACATATACTTCAGACAAAAATCCAAACAGCACTTCCAGTCACTCCCTTCCTCAGTCCCTCAGAATAACTTAAGGAGTAAGTCCCAGAGTATCTGAAAATCTTCCAATAGGTTTTCAAACAGTAGGGGGAGTAGGGATGGTATTTACTCTTGCTTATCTAGTAGTAATATTTACATTTCTTGGAAGAGAGAAATACCTTCTTCAGCTTGAGGGGCTGGTACAAGATCATCTTCTTGGAGGAGGTCTACTGGTTGAGTCAGTTAAGAATGACACAAATGCTTCCAGCTCTTTCTGTCTCTTGTCCACATGTGCATTGGTGTAAATGCTCTGCAGTTGCAGTATTGATGCCAACACCTATTTGGGGGAAGAAGCCCTAATTCCTACATGACAATTCTCAGGTTCTTCCATGATTTCTAACACATTAATAATCCTTGGGTCTTTGTTGCCACAGAGATCTCCATCCCCTGACACCAGTGAGATGGCAGACCGAATGGCCTCGCTGTCATGCCCTAGCTCACACTTAGTGAGCCTGAACTAATTCCTTTCCTCCTTGAAAAATCTAGTTTAAAGCTCTTTAAATGAGTCCTGTTGACTCCTTTGCAAAGATCTTCTCCCCCTCTTTGAGAAAGGTGCACCCTGACTGTCCCCAGCAGCCCTGATGTCCCGTAAAACAACCCACGATTAAAAACCCCACAGCTCTACCAGGAACAGCCATGTATTGATCTGTTGGCTCTTGTTTCTTCCCTGGTCATTCCTTATAACTGGAAGGACAAAGGAGAACACTTATTTCTGCTCCTGATCCCTTAAATGTTTGTCTCAAGCCACTGAAGTATTTTGTGATTGCCCTCAGATGTCTTGTTCATCACTGCCAACCTGAAAAACCCAACAGTGAACAGTAATCTGAGGGCTGTGCCAGGGCAGGAAGGTTTCCCATTATGTCTTTAACCTGGACCCCAGGGAGGCAGCAGAGTTCCCCAGGAGAGAGGTCCAGTTGGCATATGGGGTCTTCTGTCCCCTCAGAAGGGAGTGTCCTATGGCAACGTACCATCTTTTTTTCTTTGTGGAAACAGTTTTGACAAAGGCCTTAACCCCAGTGACACCTCCATACGAGACAAACCATTGTCCTTGCTATTGTTCAGCTCTTGTGCAGAGCCTCAGACCAATAATGCGAGGGCAGATGTGAAGAATGATGGATAAGAGTGACAATAAATACAGCAAAAATAGAGAAAATTTGACTGGAATTAATATATATAGGTAGCAACCAATAAATATTAAAATGGGAGTGAAAACATTGTCTTGAATGTTTTATAAAGATATATATATATATATCATATTGCAATCCAATTGCTTCTACTTCTTGTATAATTTGAGTTGTTTTTCTTTTCCTAATACCTAGGCTTCTTACGTTAATTAAACATCAATATAATTTTATTTTCTTTGACATTTTATGGTGTTCAAATAAAAAGTAGGAAAAGTTCTCAACCTAGATAATGATTTTGGTATTGATGCAATGTGTTTTCTGAGGTTTCTGAGGCAGATGACTGCAATTCAATACCTTCTTAAACATTATTCTACAGCAATAGAACAGTAATTATTATTTCAATACAATCAGATTTATGTAATCCTCTTTGATATTCTGGGTGTCATAGAGATTTTATCTTTCTAGATAAACCATCCTGAATTACTAGCATTCTTTAATAAATTATCTCCTATGACTGAATTATACTTTTATTATAAAATGCTAATATAAATAGGACCAGAATACAGATCAAAATGCTTTGAAAACCTTCTGTCTATAATTTTTTGTTTATTGAAAGAAATGGTAGTGTTTACCTCATGAAATCTCCAATTCTTCAGTATCTATAGCAGCCTTCATCTTCTAAAAATCATGTGCTGGATAGGCATTTCATTAATAATGCAATAATAAAAATACCAATGCAAATCAAATTCAGAAAATAAAATAGCAGATGGTGAACTATTTCTTTCTTTGGCAGATTGGCATTCTGAAGTTGCAGGACGTCTGCATGTCTGGAATCAATATATTTAACTGTGTTTGCAACGCCTTTTGATACTGTAAATATAGTTGCCTACTTTTAGCAAACAACAGACGCATGAGTTGCCAAAGCATGATTATATTGGCTTACTTATATATGATGTATGTATGAATATTCAGAGGATTAAAAATATTTTTTTCTTAAGGCTTACTGATGTGGCATGAGCAGCGTTTGTTGGAGGTATTACGTATATCATTGTGAACTGACTCAGAATGTATCTAGAACCGCCAACCTCCCACTTTTATGTAATTCACCAATTAAATAACAAAAAACCTATCTTCTTTTTTCTTCTTTCCAACCCTGTAAACCCTTACTGTGTTTCAGCTCAGTAAAGGTGTGTAAAAATATAAAGAATCTTATCCAGAAATTCCAGATATGGCATTACCAAGACTGTATGGTAGCCACACTTCAAAGCTAAACAGGTCTTCAGAATACTTCCTATAATAGGGATGTGCAATACCTTTTTTTAACCAGATTACTGTAGATTACCACAATCACCATGCGTAGAAAGCTGTTGTCAGAAATGGAAGCAAATTTAGTAGTTTTAATTTAGTTTGCAGAGGAAATTGTGGCTTTCTTTGCTTCTAGTTGTTTTGAACATTGGGATGGTCATTTTTATCAATGATAAGTGTAACACTGGCAGTCGATCTAGATAAGTGTGTCACTTCACCTACATTCGCAGATATTCTTGGGTAATCTCACAGAGCATTTTTCCTATTAGGTATTTTCATTTCTTTCTAAAAGAGAAGTACCTTTACAACAAGCTGTTTTTTCATGTGTCTTTATTATGAATAGGCTCCTGTTGCAAAAAAAAAAAATAAAATTGGGCACTCTTATCATATCTCTTGCTAGTTATTAAGAACCTGACCCTATCTGCAGAGGGTCCACATAACAAGTGACTAGGCGACTGAAGACTCTAGATGGTACAAAGGCTCCACTGATTACTAGAAATTTTGTTTAACTGAAAGCTATGGTATTTCTTGAAATTCTGTGTGGCAGTAAACTACATTAGCTACAAGAAATCACAGATAACAATAAGTTGTGCTGATAACTAAAACTTTTATGTAACAAGAAAGCTCTAATTTTAACTACAGCCCTGTAAACATTCCTCATTCTACCAAAGGAAACCCTAAATGAACCTGCCTGTCCTGGTAGTGTTGGGTGACAGTGCTCCCAGTCTAGAGGAAGAACGACTACTGGTATCCATTTCCACTGATTTATGTCAATAGTTATTGCTAAGTTTTTCTTTTACCATCAATGCCCAAATCTTCAGCTTCTGCTATGCATCTGTGAGCTTTCAGATTCCATTGAAAAAACTCTCCTGTAGCTATTTCACTGCACATTCTTTTTTCCTTCCCAAGAGTTAACTGGTTTATTTTGAATGTAAATACGAATCCAAGTGACAGGAATCATGTGGTTCCCAGCATGCTCTGCTCTCGGTTCTGTCTTCTTTGGTACATGGGTACTGTCACGGAGGATCAAGGTAAAGCTAAACATCAGCTGCATCTGAAAGAAGAAACTTTTCAGTAGGCGTTGAATTTTACATATTTCAAGAGAATTAGCTGGAAAATTCAATGTGAAGATTCATACCCTGCAAAAAACCTGTTGTATAACTACCAAAACTTTGGTATTGTTATCCAATCTTTTTTAGGATTTGATCTCATTAAGATTTTGACCTCAAATTTGTACCTGGTAATAAACTCCATGGGTTCCATTACATTACAGGACATTTTCAGTGATTTTTGTTTTCCATCACATGCTTTGTATTGCTTTGTGCTACCACGTGGAGAGATTTCTCCCATTCTTCACATATTTCCTCTCTTAACTTACTTCTTTCCAGTTCAGCTCTATTCCTTTTCAGTCTTTCATGCCCACATGTGTGAGGTAGGTTGTAAACCGTACGGTCTGGCACAGTGAATTTTATGACAAGGATTGAGACTTTTTTCTCAGGTTATAATTGCTACATCAAAACCAGTGTCAGTGCTGTATAAAGCATCTATTCCTCTTTGTTCCAGGAAAAAAAAAATCAAGAGCACATATTTTTAAATGAACTGACTTGCTTTGAGATGGAATAGAAGAAGAGACCCTGGTGTCTCTGGAGAAGAGACAGTCTCTGTCCTATGTTGTGCTTAACTTCATTTAGCCTCCACCTTCATCTTGCACACTAGCCTTACTCTTATCCAAAGGAAGACAAGGATCTGGGGACAGTAGTAGTGATTACTGTAATCAGACTCAAGAACTTTAGGATCATTAGGTTGGAAGGTCTTCTGATCCAGAGGTCTTCTGATCCAACATCCTGCCCAAAGCAGGTTTAGGTGGAGCAGGTGGTAAAAATTGTGTCCAGTCAAGCTCTGAGCACCTTCTCAGCTTTTTGGAGCAGTCTGCACCAGTATTTGAACGCTTTTAGAGTGATATTCTTTCCCCTCCATTTTGCATTGAAATTTCCCATGATTCTACTTGTGAATGCTGCCTCTTGTACTGCCACTGTGCATCTCTGAGAATAGACTGGCTGTGGCTGCTCTGCACTGTTCCTTTAGATACTTGCAGACAGCAGTAAAATCTTTCTGAGTTTTCTCTTCTCACGGCTTAAGAAACCCAACTCTCTCAGTCCCTCCTCCTCTGTCCTGTGCTCTGCACCCTGTGCTCAAAGTGTGTTTGTATAAGTCTGTGGTTTGAGTTTCTCCTCTGTACTGGGGAGCCCAGATCTGGACCAAGCACTCTCAGTACCTCACTGGAGCAGAATACAGGGAAGAATCACTTCTCAGCCTGCTAGATATGCTCTTCCTCATACAGGTCTGGAGGCTGTTGGTGTTGCTGCAAAGTTGTATTGCTGGCTTGTGCTGAGCTTGTCCACAGTGCCTTCAGGGCCTTTTTCTGCCTGACTACCCTTCAGTCAGTTGGCCCACAATACGTATTCCTGCATGGAGTTATGACATCCCAATGCAGGACTTTGCATTCACCTTTCTTAAGGTTCATGAAGTTCCCTTCAGCCCACAGCCCATCAAGTCCACTCAGAACAGCAGCCCTGGCCTTCAACTTACTGACAACTCCACCAAATTTAGCTTTGACAGCAAACCTGCTGCAAGCTGAGATATGTTAATTACAGTTGTGTTAAGAGGGGAGAGATAAGGACGGAGTCAGGTTCAGACTTAGGCCTAGCTCACACACATTGTTGGCACAATCTTTTCTAAATGTATATTTTCATGCTATGGTGGAAAATTTCCTGTACGTTCATCTGCATCAGTTTCTTGCTTAGTCAATTGAAGAGTAAAATTTACTTTCTTGCTGTTAAATTAATCTCCACTAGTATTTTCTGTTCAGCTTGGCATTCACAATTCCTTTAAGTGAAATAGCCTTTTTTGAAATTTTACACTGACTTTCTAATTAATCTTGCTGTTTCTTTTGTATTGTAATTCTCCTTTCAGCCACCATTTATACAACAAGAGTGGCTATGAAAAAATGGAAAGGATGTGAGCAGTGATTGCAGTTGAAAAATTAGCATAAATCCTCAAAACATTCTGGGTGTCCCCTGAGAACAGGTAGCTTAATTAATATATATACGATGGAAACTAATTCTGAAAACACAAGTCATTCAGAAATCTGGTGGGTATATTGATCTGTGCCATAGTATGTCAAGCAACTAATTTTATCCAGCCTAGAGATACAGTAATTTTTTCTTGTCTCTTCTGAGCCCTCAGAATGCAGGTGTCATGCATTAAAATCTCATTTGGGTTTTAATGCTGTTATAGGCTTCCTTTTAAATTGCTTATGAAGGGTACTCATTGCAATTGAATCATTAAAGTGGACTTTTTATTAACAATTGTGTCAGGTCACTGGTTTTGCATCAGAAGCTCTTTTCCTGCAACGTCAATGCTACATCTTTCATAATGATAAAGTTTTCAAAACAGGGTCAGATTTTGTATCCAGGATGAAGGTTAAGACCATGCAGAGTTGGATGACAACTTCCTGGTTTTCTTCATTGTACTACCAAAAACCTGCAGCAACCTTTATGCATTCAGAATTTTCAAAGTATTTCTATATAGCTCTACATATCTACACTGTGCAGTTCAGATGAAAAAGAAGGAAAAAGAAAAAAGTTCTATTAATACTTTATTATCTAGCCTCAATGGAAAATTGAAGCAAAACCCTCTGATTCCTGAGAGTAACGATACTGTATATCAGAAACACACAAAATACCCCCCACCCTCTTTAACCCCTGCAGCAAGAGCTCTTCTCTGAGCCTGGTAAGGCAAAAAGATCATGGGTCTTATAAAAGAAATTCAATAAAGCAGTCAATGACACCTTTGTTCATATAATCCCCAAATGCTTCTAGATGGATAATCTGTCAATATTCCCTGCTGCTGCTGGTAGAGAATTCCTTGTTGTAGTAGCCTATGATGGCATTCATCTCACCCACTACCTAGACACGTGTGGTGGGTTTTAGTGCTGGCTAAACGCTAGTGTACCTACTAGAATATACTCACTTATTTCCTGCTGTGAGATGGGACTAGGAGGAAGGCAAAGTGGGCTCAAGACTTTAAAAGGGTATAAAGAAAACTTTATTGACAGTAGCTAAAAGAAAGCATAATAAGAACATGAATAAAACTTTTTAGAACACTCCTCCTCCCCCCTACAACTTTTTCTTTCTCATAACAAGATATAGAAACAATTTAGTCAGTTTATCACCTCTAGAATATTTTTTCTTCAGTTCACTTAGGGAGAGGAGTTGTTCTTGTCATTTCATGGAGACTTCTCTACAAGAAAAGTTTTCTCATGGCTTTTAATTTCTATGAATAGCAGCCACCTGGGAATTGCCAGTTATGAAGTCCCTCCTATCTTTTTGTAGCCTTCCCATAGATGCGCTTATGGGCTATGTTAATTTATGGGGTATTTTTTTAAGGAAGACCTTTTCAAGAGCAAAGGTTTTCTTTATCTACCTCTGAGATAATTTCTGTTTTTTGGAATAGAGGTCTCCTTCTTTCTGTGGAAGCAAAGGGTCTTTATCACTCTTTTCTCTTTAAATTTTTCATGGGATCACAGCTACTTCAACATCTGCTTGCTTCAACATAGATGCTTTTGTTCATATCTACAATTTGAACACTTCATCCCCCCATACTTTCAATGAGTTATAGGGAAAAAAGACTTTGATGTATCAATTATATTCTTCTTCATAGCTGTGTAAGAGGATTTCAGCCTAAAACTAAAGGCATCTCCTCAACACATCCAGCTGGGATTTAACATCTTACTGACCTTCAAAGCTCATGCTGTTTTCTATGTGTCTTCACTCTGTCCTTTTCTCTCATCCGAGGGAGGATTGAAGGTCTGCAAATTTTATCAGTGCACAGAAAGAGTTACTACCTCACCTGGGACCTGCAGATGGTCGCATGATGCCTTCCGGGCAGGGGCTGGAGTACTTAGGTGATGGATTTTCAGGGTGCACTAGGGGGCTGTGTCAGGATCTCAGAGGCCTGGCCAGAATGGTGGCAGCCACTCTAGCCTCGTGGCTGGCCTTTGGCCCCTGTTGTGCTCAATTCCAGCCACAGGGCTGTTTTCTGCATGGGCTGCAGGGCTGCCTCCTGGTTGTCTCAGCAGCTGCACTGGGGAGGGCCAGGATCTCAGCAGCCAGGCCAGCACTCAGCGGCCGATGGCCTCCGTCTCCCTGGCGGGCTCCCTGGGAAGAAGCCTGGCCCTGCAGCAGAGCCCACCCAGCCCAGCCTGGCGGAGACAGGGGCAGGGCCAGCCGTGTTACTTGTTCCCAAGCTGGAAGGGAAAGAAAAAATTCCCAAGGTTGGTTCATTTTTACATGCGTGTTCACAAAGGTCTTTTCAGCTTTCTAGTGGTTTAACAAAGTATCAGTATTCAAAATGAGTCACTGTTTGGTGTTAGGCGCAGAAGAAACTCTCAGAAAAATAATTTCTATAGGTGGCTTCTTCCTTCCTCACAAAATGTCAATTAATGCAAAACTGGTACAACACGTTTATCTGAGCTTGTTGCTATAAGATCTGTTTATATTCAGGAGAAAGAAATGTGCTTTAAAACCCATTTAATCTGCTGTATTTTGGGTGAGATATAATCAATAATTTTTTGGAAGAACTTATTTGTAAAGAAAGCATCAGCTAACTAGTACAGGTGTAGATACAGTAGGTATCACAACAGATGTGTCCCATCTTTAATTGATATTATGCAATGCCTAATCAGTTTTGCACATGTGTGGAACACTAAGTAGTCCTTCATGGAGTGGATTTTAGCTGTGAAAACCTCAGTTTCATGCCATTTCAGCTGCCTCTACATGTGATAACTTTACATTCAAATGTGAAATGTTTTACATGGCTAGTACCTGAAAGTTTCCTTCCTTGCAATAATAAGGTGCATAGATACAAACCACCCAGGACATGTCATAATGTATAATTCTATTAGATGAGTAATTGACACCCAGTTCAAAACTTCTCAGTCATCAAACTTCTCATTGTAGAGAAAGTCTTTTACTTTGTCTTTTAGCTTTTGTTTTTTTTTTAATAGAGTTGTTAAAGTTTCCCAAATCTTAAAACACCATAAATAGCAGCACCTCAAAAGTTGAGCTGTGTATCTTTTGTCATTAATTGGGTTTTTTTTTGAGGCATTGCAGAAGAGACAGTATTGCCACAAATCTTAGAGCCCTGTTGCAAGAAGGAAAATTTTCAGGCACAACACAGAGGAATTTTCCATCTTGTTGAAATTCTAAACAAATATAAGCGCTGCTGTGGTGGTTGTCTACTCAGTATGGTGAAAACATATGCTGTAGGAGGTGTGTGCACCTTGTTTTAAAGATCTTCAGAAGAGAATAAAAAGTATTTTTTTAACATAAAAGATCTTAGTGAACAAACAAACTATTGATTCCTCTCTAGGATATTTGCAAGGTGAAATCTACTGTGGACCACTGAATCAGTGAACATGGTTTCAGTTCAATGGGTGCAATATATTTCTGTGTTCTCAAGCTCTTCAACAATTCTTTTTCTTTAAAAAGCAATTAGGGGGTTTGGGGATTTCACACTTCAGTTTCTCCCTGGTTTTACAATTCTCTGCTTGAAAAAAATCCACATAACTGTGATAATTCAGAAAAGGCATCACTTGATTAAATAATATTAGGCATTTGTTACCTAGTTGAAAGTTCCTTTTATTTACTACCCATTAATATTAACGCATGTTGCGCATGTTGGGATCTGAACCTTTTGAAGTTGTCTCTGGTTTTGTTACTGAAGGAGAAAGTTATTTAACATTTTGTGCCTGGGGGACTAGAAGTGAAAGAAGTCCTTTGCTAGTGAGTCTTCCTTTTCAGACTGTGAGGCTATCTGGGAAGCAGCCCAAGCCAACTGGATACCTGCAGCGCAGCAGAGGCAGAGTGAATGCATCCATGGGCCAGAGAACAAAGCTGCCCTACATATCCTGCGTTTTTCACAGGTTAAAGGTCTTGTTTCTGTTACTCAGCTTGTATGTAACTTGTTCTGGAGGGAAAACAAAGGCAAATGTTTACACTGTCATTAGAAGCTTTATCAAATCTGCATCTGTGAATAGAAGTGAGGTCCTATCACCATGAGCTGAGGCAGTAAATGACAGATCAAAGGAGGCAGTCAGGGTTTATGGAGCCCAGTAGCTCAGTCTGGCCACTTTCAGAGGAGCCTCCTTCTGAACCCAGCTAGCTACATGTATGCTTATGTTAAAAGAGTTTCGAGAAATTATGCTCACGAACATAATGGTCACGAAAGACTCCAGAAATGGCACCCATGAGGATGGGACTCACACCATATCTTAGGTGCAGTCACTTCAGGTTTGTAATGCAGCACTTCCAGGTGCTGACATAGATCTTTGTTGGACCTGCCTGTATTTTCTATTGCAGTGCATTTTATTCTTTTAATATAAAGAGGGGTCAGAGTGACTGGTTTTCTAGTTGAAGCTAGTTGGGATTAATCCTGGCTCAAATAATTTATTTGGCTTACTATATAAATGTATGTTTTATGTTTCAATGAATTTTGAGCTCTCAAAGGAATTTTTATTAATAAAATGAGGTGTAGTTTATGAATGGAACATAATCTTGAATAATTGCTTAGAATATGGCCATTTGTTTTCTGATAACAGCCTATGGGCCTTGGTAATGGCTGTAGGATTTCCTTATTGCTGTTCATGGGGGAAATGCTGGCAGACAAGACTGCTCATGGCAGTAAGACAGAAAACCATAATTTAAAAAGCCTTTAGAAACATCTGTCATATAGGCATGTGTATATATCTATAAGTCTATAAATAATCATGACACCAGTAGTATTTTCACAGTCATTCCTTAAGGATTGTGGCTGCTGACTGCTGATGCAGAATTCTTGTTTCTATTCTGTATAAAATTTATTAGTGTTTTTAGATATCTATTCTATCTTCTCAGGGTAATTATCACATCCTACTGCTGCATATATACTTTGCACCACATGCTTCAGTTGGAGACATATGGAAAAAACAATATGGATAAATACAAAGATAATTGTTTCTTTGGCATGTATTCCAAATTGATATAAGCAGGGTTTTTGACATAGCATCCCCTGTAGCACTATACATTTTTGTTTTACTTCAGTTTTTCTAGAGTCCTGTCTAATTTAATTATTCTGTTCTGGAAGCTACAAAACTCATCTGGCATGAGTAACAGTGGCATGAGGTTTACACAAATGTCTCACAATGTCAGACTAAATCTTTCTATACAAATAATTATACCAATTTTGTACTGCTGTTCACCTGCATCAGCTTCTCTGTTAATCTTTTCACCCTTTGTTGTTCTGGCTTCATCTTTACATATTGTTCTTTCTTTCTAAAAATGCTTGTCCGAAATCAGGTGCAACTCCTCGCAACTATAACTCATGGTCATGTTCAAATACTAGAGTCACCTGCATCTTACAGTTGTCTCTGTTTATTGCTTCCTTGACCCTGTTGTCCTTTGGAGAGGGGCATGCTCAGCACTGTTGAACTGAATGTGAATGTTCTATGTGGTATATTTCATGCTGAAAAGAGAGCCTAAAACACATTACCAAATTCATAATGTCAAAAAAACCCAAAAAAACCCCACCCAATGTCATTTAGAGTTATGAAAATATTTTATTTTGACAAAAGTGGTCTGATTTTTGACAATTTTAAACATTATGTTACAGTATTCCATGCAAAATAAAACAAATTTTTAAAATCACTTTATAAGAAAGTGCCAAAATATTTTGACAGTGTCTGAACATTTTCCCCTCTTCTCTCCACAACAAAATGCAACAGAATCTACAAGATCTCCTTATTTGATGCAATTCTATTTCTTGGTGAAAAATATGCCAGCTAAACTTATTTCCAGCTGACTTTTGCCCAAAGTGAAAACTGTGAAAAGCCAAGCTCTATCAGTAAAAACATGAAAAATTAATTTATTATATAACTTGCAAATAAGCAAAAGGAACTGCCAAAGACATCTGAAATAATATTATACTCAAGATCTGTATCAGAAGTCCAGAAAAAAAAGTTGCCTTGCTACCTAGGCAGAAACCCAACCTGAACCTGTCACAGAAGACATCTCTTTACATGCATATTAAACAATTCAGAGAGTATTTGGAGTCAATGTGCTTCATTATTTCTTATTCACTGGAGATACTGAAGCAGGGATTACCACAGCACAGGTCTTGGGACACTTGAAACTTTATACTAGAGTTCTTTATTCTATAGTTTACAGTCTTGGCCCAGATGTAGTGGAAATTGCATGAGAAGGTTGGTTTTTTGCCCTGCACTGCATGGTTTTTGGTTGGCAGGGAGTGAATTGGCACAACAGCAGCCAATAGACTCAGATATCAAAGTAGAAGGAGTCCAATGAATTTCTGGCAGACTGCATGGCAGCTGTCCTAGCATGTGGCATCTGTACTGTTACGTGAAGATTTCAGTTCCAGGTTTATGATCTCACATAGCTGTGCTGGAGAAGAGAGGCAGAGACTGCAGAGCTGGAGGTCAGGGAGCCACAAATGAGGCCAAATTCCATTGCAAAGATGTTGCAGTGCAAAGGAAGTATACAAAGACATGGAGGTCTTCTGGGAGTGCAACCACAGCTGTTTTGCCTGTTTCTACAGCTAAGTGTGTGAAATCTCAAGCTGTTCCTCTCCTAAATCCATCACTGCTGAGTCAAGCAGGGAAGATTGAGGGGCACAATGCGGGAGTCACCAACAGGAGGTTTGCAACCACTATTTCTTCAGTGTTGTGCCATGAATATTAGTCACACCAATATTGTTTTTAGTGAAATTACACTTTCTCTTTGCAGTTGTTTGAAATGGTCACATAGTTGTTAATTTATTCACATTTTCTGGGAGTTTTTAACTTCCCGTAAGGTGAGGCATTATCACAGGGCACCGGACCTAGAAAATCATGCTGAAGTGTGGTCTTTATCATTCCCAGGAAGGGGTATAACTTCCCTTGGGATTCTTTGCAATGGTGTAGGGCTGTGGGTGGCCTAGGTCATTGCTCCTTTCCTCATGAGGCTGAACTTTCAGCTTGTCTATTGTGGGTGGCACTTATTGCCTAACTAACTGTATTCACATGTTCACTTTGATATGTTAGACCATGGAAAAATAATTATTCTTTTACACAAAGTTATGTTTTTCAAGTGTTCTCCCGTAAAGGACTTTTGGGAGCTAGTATGCTTCATGCAGCCTGGAGTACTCAGTTCTCAGTGTAAACCCAAACCAGCTTGTTGTTTGGTCCTAGTCTGTCCTAGAGGGTGAGATTCAAATGGCCATCCGACAAACAACTTCTTCAGTGAATGCTGAGCACTTTTCAGGCCCATTAACTGCACTGACTGGCAATCCATTCAGACTAATAGGTGCTTAGACAGCTAGTGCAGACATAGAAAACTAATTTCAGATGCCCTCATTCCAAACTGGATCTCACCCAGAGTTTTTCTGTAGCACATCTTCACATCTTTCAGCTTCCTGCCTTGCCCTGATAGTGCTGTGGTTCTTCAAGTTGAAACAGAGCAGTCATTACAAGATTGGTGACCCATGGTCCCAACAGGTACAAAATTATTACAGCTCTTGACACTTTTCAGTTTTGATCTGTTAATAACTACAATGAGCCTTGCTGCTGTTGTAAACATCCTTGCCTTATATGACAACAACTAAAAAGGTCTCTGCACTAGCAGACAGCTGATAGTGATCAGATGGACAGAACAGCAGCTGATATTTACCAAAATAGAATTTTTCTTCATATGCTTTGTATTTGTGTAATTATTCTATATATCCTTGTGTTTGGAAGGAGATAATGGATAGAACCAAAAGGCCAATAAGTTTTACATTAATTTGGATGAATTTGAGTCAAGCAAAAGGGAGAGATGAAGACTGAGTGAAACCATCTATCAATTTCTCCATTAAACTAATGGGTGTGAAATATTTATCTGTGTTTACATACACACCTTAGGTTTTGAAGTATTAGGTTTGAAAAAAGTATAATGGACAGAAGTTGGTAACTTGAGGGACCTTTCTTTGGCAGCAATTAGCATCACACCAAATGGTCTAATCTCTTAAAACAGATCTATAAATAATTTAAGGATGTTTCATAATGATAGCACTTCAGAAACCAAGGAAATGAATATGCATCTCACTAAGTGTTCAGTTAAGGCCATATTACCTCTGTGGTAGTAGCCCAAATCATTCTAGTAACCCAAAGAGTTGCTTAAATTAAGAGTTTCCTATAGTTATCTGGGGTAAAAATATGTGATATAAGGATACAGTGACACTGAAGAAATCTCTAGGTGACAAAGTAGTCTGTCCTTAATATTTGGAGAAAACAGCAATTTTTATGTGGAAGAACCCCATGGAAAGAATTACAGTATAAACTTGACTGACCTGTGATTATTGAAGTCACAAGTAAATCAAAGATATAGATATTTATGGAAATATTTTATATACGATCTTCTTTTTAATTTATTAGATCAGATATAATTGGAAGAATTGACAGAGACACAGAATGGATAAGGTAGGAAAATATCTCTGAAGATTATCTAGTTCAGTTCTCCTCTTCAATACGTAGTGAGCTAGTGCAGGTGATTCAAGACCATGTTCAGGTGAGGTCTGAATATCTTCATGGAGGCTCCACAGTCTCTCCAAGCAACATGTCCCAGGTGTTTGATAACCTGCACAGTAAAACAAAACAAAGCAAAACCAACCAAACAGAAACACACAACAAGGTCTTTTCTTATGTTAAAATAGTATTTTCTGCTTCCTGTATTGTCCCTTGCCCATACTTCTGAGAAGTGCCTGGCTCCCACTTCTTTACTATTTCTTATGAGTGTTGATAAGATTTGTTGAGCCTTTTCTTGTCCAGGCTAAACAGCACGAGCTCTCTCAGCCTGTCCTCATGTGTCATATGTTCTTGTACCTGAATCATCTCCATGACATCTGATGGACTCATTGTAGTATGTCCATGTCTCTCTTGCATTGGAGAGCTAACTCAGAATGGGATGCAGAACTCCAGATGTGCTTCATCAGTGATAAATAGAGGCTAAGAATCACCTCCTTGACAATGTTTTCCATCATGCAGTCCAGGATGCTGTAAATTCTTCTATGATAAAAAATACATCTTTCTGGCTTATGGTCAACTTCTTGGCCATCAGGTCTCCTGGGATATTTTTGTCAATCTACTTTCCATACAGCTGGCTCCAGCATATATGCTGCATGAGTTTCTTACTCCCTGGATGCAGGATTTTGCACTTCACTTGTTGAATTGCATCAACAAGGGATCAAAAATGAAGTTCCTATCAACTAATTTTTCCAGACTGTGGGGTCCCTCTGAATGGCAGCACAACCCTCTTATATATCAGCTACTTCTTATTTATATCATGGTTGTAAAGGGTGGGCTCATTCTCATCATCCAGGTCATTCATGAAGCTGTTGAACAGTATTGGCTCTAGTAGTATTGACTCCTTACCACTAGTGACTGGCTTTGGATGGACAGACTGCTGTTTAAGAAAAGCTACAATTCAGACCATTTTCAGTCTGTCTTACTGTCCATGTGTCTAGTCTGTATTTCATAATTTTGTCAGTGGGGATGTTATGGGGACAGTGACAAAAGTCTCCCTAAAATCAGGGTAAACAGCACCTATTTATTGCTCTTATCTATTAAACTTATCATGTCACTGTACAATAATATAAATTTGTTCATATGCAATTTCCCCCTTCATAAATCCATGTTGAATATTCTAAATTATTTTCTTGCCTTAAAAATATTTGGAAATATTTGTAGGATTATTTGCATTGTCACCTTTCCAGTGATTGGGGTGGGATTTACTACCCTCTAGTTCCCTGGATTCTCCTTCCTGCCCATCTTGAAAGTTGGAGTGATCAATTTCTTCCACTCCTTAGGAATTTCTCCAAATTACTATGATCTCTTGAAGATAACTGAGAGTGGCACTGTTTCCTCAGACAGATTTCTCAGCATTTGCATGTCTATCTCATCAGGTCCCATCAGTTCGTGTGCAGTTTATTGAAATGTTCACTCACCTGATCCTCCTCCACCTTAGTTGTTGTGAACTTTTCCACTGTTCTCAAGGACCTGGGATCCCTGAAGGCTGGTGTTATCTTCTGTATTTGGGGTGTGGAGGACCTCAGTCTCCTATTCTTCTTCATAATCAGTCCACATTTCCCCTAGTTTTCCTTTTGCTGTTAATGTACTTGCAGAAGCCCCTCTCTCTGGATTTTAGTCTAGGTGGACTTTGGCTTTCCTACTTATGCATGCAGAGAATGTGTGTATTCTTCCAGAGTCATCTCTCCCCTCTTCCACCTCTATTGTAAGGAGCTCCTCACTCATATCTGCAGGCTTCCTGCTACCTTTGATTGATTTCCTGTTCATCAGGATGTGCCACTCTTGAACTTGGAGAAGGTGATCCTCAAAAATCCTTCCTTGACCTCTCCTGCCTCTGGGATCATAACGCATGGGATTCTTCCAAGTATGTCCATGAATTGAGCAGAAGCATTGCCATCCATATGAGATATGAATCTAAGTCAGACACAATACTGTGACTTGCACAGTATTCAGAAATTAGCAGACCATGTAGAATTTCTTTAAAAGCTAGTAACTTCAAAAGGAAGTTGTTATGAGTACTCAAATACTCAAGAGAAAATATGATATTTAAAATTATCAGAAGAATCTTAATACTTCCTCTTAAAAAAACATGTTTTCTGATAAATATTTATACTGTAAATACATAATCTCAAAGGAGTCAGTTCCACATCTTAAGTATCCTAAAATTGTGCAATTTGGCATGTCCCTTTAACATAAATTTTATTGAAGTCAACAGTGTGAAATGTACAGAGTAAGTTTCCTATAAATTATCCCACAGATACTTTAAGAGAATGTGTAGAGAAAAAATGAATCTAATTATACTGGAGATGTTAAAATGATGTAGACAAACTAAGAAAGGCACTGAAAAGGCAACAAAGTTCCACAGGTTTAGAACCAGTTATACAGAGGAAAATCTCAGCATAGTTGGAGTCCTTGGCTTAGAAGAGAATGACTAAGGATATGACAGCAGACCATAAAATCATAAAACATATGGAGGTAGTGGGTCTGGAATGCTGACCTGGATCCAAAACTTAGGGAGTACCCACTGAGGTTTTTCAGGTAAAGGATGCATATTGCAAGCAATGCATAGTGAAACTAATCGTTAATGTTTTGCGCCACTGGACATTAGGACCCTCAAATAAAAGTGAAAAACGATAGGCCTATTGATTTGTCTCCAGACATACTGGTTTGCCTCAGGGAGGCCATGGACTCCCTCATACAAGGGAAAAGACTACTTAACATTTCTCCCAGTTCTTACATCTCTCCTGCAAACTTCTGGTCTTGGCTACAGTGATAGGCATGAAACTAGGCCACTTCTGGACTTTCTTTGCTCCACCATTGCACACCTTACAACTTTTATCCACAGACGTACTTTAAAGTCAGTCTGAGTTGGTAACTGCTGTTTAGGTTGTGTGAGAGCAACATTTCACATTATATTACATTGGATCTCTCTGGGACAGGGTTAACTTTCCCTAAAGCAGTTCTCTGAGTGCTGTACTTTATGTTTGCAGCTAGAAGGCTGTTGATAACACACCTTGATAACACACCATTGGCCATTGCTGAGCAGTGCTAGTAGAGCATCAGCCTTTCCCACAAAGGCCAGGAGGCTGGGAGTGGGCCAGAGCTTTAGAAGAGAAATGGGACAGAAGACCCAAACTGTGTAAAGCCATATCCCATAGCATGCATGGTCTTTTCTCGAGCAATAAAAGCTAAAAGAAAGGAGAAGAAGGGGGACATTTGTAATTAAAATTCATTATTCAGATGTTTCTCTTCCAAACCAACTGCTATGAAAACTGAAGCTCTGCTTCTGAGGAGGTGATTGGACATCACCACTGGTGGGAAATAGAGAATAATTTTTTTTTTGGCTATGCTTCCATGTGCCTTAGCTTTTCTTCATTAAACTATCTTTAGCCACAAGTTTTTAGTCTTATTTTCTCCCCCTAAACTGCTGAGGAGGAGAAGGAAGAGGGCAGCTTGGTAGGAATGTGTCTGGCAGCCAAGTCAACCTAGGAGCTCAAGAGTGGGGCTCTAGAATTCAAGATAATGACAGTAATTGCAATATATAAAAGGTAAAATATGGACTTAACATTGCAAGATGATGGAATAATTGTGGGGATTCTTTTTGTAATTGTGATGGGGGGATGAGGGGTCAAGAATGTGTAAATTGTCTTTAAATTTGTTTTAAGGAAGACTAATCTTCAAGGTATGTACTGGAGAACAGATTCTTAAATAAATAGAAGGCCAGCTTTTGCCTTGATACAACAGGTCTCTATTGACCAAAAGAAACCTTTTTGATCTAAGGAAGTGAGGTCCCTTTAGACTTGTCTTTGGTCAGTAGTTAAAACATTAGAGAAAATTAATTTTCTAGGAAAATAAAATGAGTTAAATCTAATTTGCTTCAGCCTCAGTAAAATGCTTGTTCTATTGATGTAAGAAAAATTATCAGGCTTTCTTAAGAAAGAGAAGCTGGAAGTTAGCAGAATAATTGAAGAGTCAGGTTTTCACACAGAATATCAGATGAGCTCATACCAGTTACTTATTTCACAAACTTAAAAAAATGTTGTCACTTCAAAAGAGAACTGGGTTAGCATTCAGGAGGAAATGGGTGACCCTGAAGAGTGAGGAAATTAAGCAGTACAGTACTCAGTAGTGCAAACCAAGATTTTTTTGTAGGAAACCTGAATCCCTAAATATGAAATATGGTTTGTTTAGGGAGTTATTTATTTGGTATGTTGTCTACAATAACTTGCAATAAATCCGAGGCCTGCTCTGGTGCTCCTGAACAGTACCTCTCCATTTTTACAGGCTTTGTTTAATCAGGCGTGATTAAACAAAGTCCAGGCATGGTGAAGCAAAGCTGCTATTAGTGCTGGAGAGGCTATTTTTTTAGTGAGGGTGTTCCCTCTATGGGTCCCTGTGAAAGATCTGTGAGTTTACACTTAATGTAGCAGCCACAGAAAAATAGGTTATACCAACCACCCTTGGCTGAGTAAAGGTCAAATGTTTAGTCTAGGCTAAAACTTTAAGCTTTGGACAATTTGGCTATTGTGTGTTTGTTCACAGTCCATAGGGAAGAGAAAAGGAAAGAGATGGTTAGCTGTTAACACCTCTATTGGTCTGCTTTCATACACGATGCCTGCCAGCACATGGCTGCTGCACAGGGAGGACCCTAAGCATGCAGAGGTCAGAGACTTTTGTGGCTTTCCAGATTTTGGCTTTGGTAACGTACCACTTGATTTGAAAACACGTTTCTGGGCAACAAGCATATGCAGTTTTGGGTCATCTGGCAGCCTTGTCTAGTCTCAACATAGCCAGTGCTTCTTGTAATCACAACACTGAAATTCCTAATTTCATTTATGTATTTTATATTATACTTCTGTAGGCCAAATCAGACAACACATGTCTCTGTGTCCTGACATGCCTCTGTTGCTATATTTCATGTATTTCACTACCTCTCTCCTCAGTTCTGTCCCTTCAGATATCTGGGCTCATAAGGTATAAAGGCATTTTTTGCTTTAAACATTCTTCTTTAGATCAAGTATCAATCAGTTTCATGGCCATGCTGTAGAGGGATGTAAGTTTCTTTTAATGTTCTGCTCTCAGACCAAAGAGAAAACTCGTATTTTTTTCTCATAAAGCAGGACAGTCTTTACATAAGACACGAGAAGGGAACTCTTGTCCAGACATAACCTAATTTCCTTTCTCCTTGAGAAATATTTGGACATGAACAGAAAATTGTAATTGGTTTCTATTTTGCTATCAATTTTTTTACGTTGAATCTACTTGAGATTACAAATTTCACATGAAAATACTACTGAATTAGTATGCTCTTCCCATTTTTTCCTACAATTAATTTCCTACATGGCATACCAAAGAAGGTGAAAATTAGGCTAAATAATTATGCAAAGATGGTGAATATCTTTATACATACCCCTGGTTACTTTCCTGTGAAATTTTAAAACCTGAAAATTTTCATTTGCTTGTTTTGAGCGGTGATGGTGAAGATACCTCTTGCTCCCACTCCTTCTGCAGCATGGCTTCCCTGTTGTCACTTGGGCTGCTTGCACAAGAAAGCTTCAGGCAGTGCCCAGCATAACCTCTGGGTTCTCTCCCAGAACATCATTGCACATTATTTTCCTCTTCTCATATAAAATCTGTTCATTCAGCTTCTTCTCCTGTCTTCCTCCTGCATGTGTGGAGGACTCATCCTTGCTCCTTTTATAACCAGAAGAGGATTTATTGCTTTGCATGCATTGTTCAACAGAAGTAGATATTTGTTTTATTCCACTGCAAAAGTCATTCAAGAACAGGGATGAAATATGATCTTCATCTTTAGGCAGGGCTCAAAATCATAGCAGTGGATTTCTTATTATCCATTTCAGAAAGCAAGGGCTGAGGAAAAACATTGGGACTGAATTATGGATCATGTTTCCAAGACTGAAATGGTATTCCTGACAATAAGGTACTGTGGGTTAACACAGTTTTGGTGATGCTGCAGTCACGCCTTCTCAATTTATACTGGAGTTTCTGATCTTAATACTCTTCTTAGAGGTATTTCACCATTCAGCAGAGTGACCAGGTTGTAGGATGATGGAACATATCAGAATAAGAGAAAGAGATGGAAGCTCTGTCTTTTAACACAACAGCAGCCAGTGCAATAAGTCTAAAGTGCACTGTTAACTGAACTCTTTTAAGCTCATTTTGTAATTTAATTCTGCGAAAAAAAATATCAGGATCTGTGATTATATTCAACTTTCCAAAGACAAGCTGAATTCAGCAAATTTGTATGGTTGCAAACAAGGAAAACCCTTGCCCCTCCTGTTCTCATTCTGGAAATCAGAGGCTGGTGCAAAATAAAAAGACCTGAAGGGTCAGAGGACTACACTGCTGTGGGAGTGGAAGGGTCTCTCTGCCATGCCTCAAATTGATTTAGTTCCTACATTTTGGATCTTAGTCAGAGCAGGATTTCCTGAACTGGTTCACTGCACTGGGCCAAACACAGACCTTTTTCTCATATTTGTTTATTTAAATGCAATATTATTAGTGACAAAATATTTATTTCAGTGTTTCAGTCTCCAAGTCTCTTCATATGCTCCTCTTTGTCTTGATGCAGCATTTTTGGCATCACTTGCCTGATTGTGCTGATAAAAATGTCACACTGACCTTCAGAAATTTACCTGCTGTCTGGAGACTGTGCCTTAAGAGTAGTTCTGATGCCACTGCCCACTTTGGCTTGTTTAAGCCCTTAACTCACAGAACCTGATATTGTGTCAGATCATCTGCAGCTAATTGAAAATACAACTTGACAAGAAGATTAGAAGGAAACTTCCCATTCTTACTGATGCTTGTTGGTGTTTATATCTTCACACCACTTTACAGGGCAGTTCACAGGATGGTTTCTGCTCTGCATACCATTGAAGAAGTGATATCCTGTTGTTGATTTCTTTGCCTTTTCTAAACTTGAAATGTTTCTCTGTCTCTGTTTCTTCCTGGAGTGTCAAAAAGACCAAGACCTTTTTGATTCTTTATGGCCTGAACTAAAATTACAAAGATCCAATTGATTATGAATTCTATAGAAATAGTATTTTGCACTGAAGCACTGTTCACAAAGAGAAGGTTTAGGAGCTCCAGAAATAGCAATTAATGCTTTAGACTCGCTTGATAAATGCTCCCTTAATTCATAGATAATTGTTCTGCAGAGAACTGGAGAAATAATTTCTCCTTCTCTGGGGATGAAAGAAAATAAGATTTCATATAAGCTAAGGTTTTTGTTTGTTTAGTTGTTTTTTTTTAATTTTAATTTTTCTAGGCTGGGGGATATTTATTTGGTTTCTTTTAATCAGTGCAAAAAGCAGGTGTTTTTTTTTGCTGGTTGTTGTTTCTTTATTGCATTTTCAGGTTGATGGACATTGTTTACATGCCCATCCTATCCTTCCAACCCTTGAAAAGAAGTAAACTGAATTTAAAATAGGCTAGCAAACAGTGGCATACCTGATTTTCAGTTTTCTGATCTTCAAACAGCTTTGTTCATGCATGCAGACTCTAGGATGGACAGTCCCATAGGTGACCACCAAAGTCAAACTCAGTACACAGCTTCCTCCTCTTTTATATATTGAAGGAGTTGCTACAGATTAACCTCTGAGATGGGTTTCATAAAGCAAGTTCAGAATGTTACCTGGAAGCATGAATGCTCTTAAATCACAGTTTCCTGAACTCAGGCCTTCTGAATCATGAAACTATGAGAAAATTACAGAAGAGAAGGACAGGTAATAAAACAACTTGTCCCTCAACATCCAGATCAAGACCTTATGTTAATTTGTTATTCACCATCCTGTTTTTCTAACAATGTTCTCAAAAATGGAGAAGGAGTGGAGAGGAGTGATTAAATAACACATCTGGCCCTGAAATATTATTTCTTAATGTTATAACTTGAAGGGGAACTACTGCAAATAGCAATTGTGGTATAGTTACTGTGCAATAAATTCTACTCTTGTGTCAGCACCCACTGAGCAGGGAAGAGGGGAGGAGACTGAACTGAGCCTTCATCTCATTCATACAGCGTGATTATACATGAGCTTTAAATCCAGCTCTTGTTCCACTTTATATTTTCATCCCATTCAGTTTCCAGTGAAGTGTTCCTGTGTTCTTGAGAAAAAAGGAGGATGTGATTAGGTAAGAGAGTAAAGCATGTATTCAATTACAGAAAGCATTATCATCTCTTCCCTAAACTGATTAGTTATTGTTCCCTTAAGTGGCACTAACTATGCTCACGTGCTCTGCAATCCAAGCCATAAGGCACAGGCACTGGCCAAATGCCAGTGCAGCACCCACTGACGCCATTCATAGAAGAAAGAGCCTGAAAAGACTCCAGTGGAGATCTTCTGAGGAGCTTAAAATGTTGGTCCATGTTTTTCAGGAATCTTCTTTCTGAGGAGGTTTCTTAGTGGCCCTTGTCCCTGCCAGGTCATGCTCATTCACCACTTAGTGCCACGTAGGAAAGGAGCCTGTGGTGTCCTGATTAATTCATTTGATCAGCCTGAGTTTATACAGTAGAGAAATGCAAGCACAGCTGTGATTGGGTTTATCTTGAGCTGATTTTACACAAGTTTCTGTGTGCTCAAGCATTTTATTTCTGGAGAGGTTGCTTATATCTTACCTTTAGGATTTTGATTCAACACTGCTATATAGTAATGTTTCATATTTTACATGTTTTACTGTGGTAATCAACCTTGGTAACATAAAATTGAGAGGACAAGGATAAAAAGAGCAAAGGATAGTGTCTAGGAGCTATGTCCTCCTGTATGTCAGTTTGGAGAGAGAGCCTTTAAACAAAAGCAGCCAGCTCCACAGGAAACCTCATCCCCAACAAGATAAAGCAGTGATCTGGAACTTTGGCGCTTCTCAACCAGTTGCCTTTTGAGAGCCTTCCTGGACTAAAAGGGGGAAAAGTAAAGCAGCTGCAGCTGCAGGAGAGTGTAAGGGCATCAGACTGCAGGACTTAAGGGTTGGCTGCAGTCACCTAAGGTTTGCCTGTCTCCTCAAGGAACCACCAGGAGCCCTACCAAAGAGCCTTCTCCCTTCCCAGGGAGATCCAAGGGCAATATTGGGCATGGCAGGGGCACACATTTAGTGCCTTTTGAGTGTCAACAGTTTTTGGGCCTCTGCAGGTAAAGAGGGATCTATGAACAGAGACAGGGGATTCTTGTAGTGTATAAAAATTCAGTAGGAAGGAAAAAAGAGAGACATAAAAGATATTAGATTAATTTTTTCCTGTGTCTGTTATTGTGCTACTGTTTACATAATTAAATCACTGGGGTGTGCCCATTCTTGCATTCTTCTAGCATATCTGATGAAAACTGGAGGCTGCCTAATATTAATTATTAGCATCACTCATTAATTATTAATAATTATTCATTTTTAGTATTATTAGCCAGTAACTGGCTAAAACAAATGGTGACATTTGGTCAAACTTATTTAAAATACTCAAAAGTAGAACACAATCACATATGTTTTGGTTTTTTTTGTATAAAAATTTGTAGTGCTCAAAAATTTCTTTGTGTGTAATTTGGAATCATGAAATTACCTGAAAAACTAGTGTATACCCAGAGGTTATTTAACTGCGTAGCAAGTGCTAAAGAAGGTTAATTATGAGCAGATAGATTGTATTTTGAAATTTTGGTCCAGGGCCTTTAAAAGTGAATGTTTAACAAACACTAACAGTTTCTACTTTTACAAGCTTCAAAACAAATATTGTTTGTGTTATTTGTACAGCAGTGAGTCTCATGTATGCATATTCCAATATGGCCATCTCTAAAAATGATCCTTAACAATAAGATCAGTTAAATAATGCAGTCATCAAATCAGTTGATGATCTAGAAAATATCCTGTGAACATAACAACAAGATATTGTGAAAGTTCATAAAAATACAGCCTTTACTTGTCCTAAGTTAGTCAGTATTTATTTAGTAAGGTAATATTGCCAGAGATATTAACTTACTAAAGAATGAGAAAAATTAAGAAAAGTGAGTTACATAGACAAGACTCTGGTTATTTATGTGAGACAGAAGCTTGTCATGAGAGTTCTCTTCTGAAATAAGCTGACACTGAGCACTAATATGTCACAACATACCACAGATTAATTTCAGTTCAGTCAGCCTCAGATATAATGATTAGTACAGATGATATTTAACTCTGCAATTTGCATACTGTGGATTAATGCTCAACCTGGGTGGTTACCATAAGTAAGACATTCATCTCTCTCCTACATTCCTTCATCTGCAGATATTCAGGCACAACTTAGTTCCCAGTGAGCAATACTCACTACCATGATGAGCAATAGGAAATGAAAAGTTAAATCCAAAAGCAAAGAATCATCACTAGGTTTATAAATTTAGCATTCAGATCAAGTAACTTATACAAGTCTGAACTGAAAACACTGTAATTATTTATATCTCTATGGGAAACTTATTGCTTTCATAAAACATCTAAATATATTGACAACCAGTAAATATTCATCATTTGAAAACTACTATCCAGCTTCAAGTTTTGCAGTAATTAATTTAGTTCTGACAGGGTGAGCAATATTCTTGATTTTCTTTAAGACTTAAAAAAAGGTCAAATTTGAGTCTCATATTTTTCTTGTGAAAGAACTGTAGAAATATATATTCCAAGAGAACCAAACAGATTTGTAGGCAGCATCAGGAAATGTAATGTTGGCATACCAGACACATATTTGATTGAAAAATATGTTTTTCAAGCTTTTTACTTACTGGTTGCAGTGGTAGGTGTTAACTGCTAAGCATGAAAAATCGAACAGATTCTTGAACTTTGAAGAGCTCAGCCTGAAGATATTTAGTATTTTAAATAGTTGTCTTAATATATTTCTTGAAGTTTGCAGAAGCTAAGGATTTTCTGGTAACATATGGAGTTTTGTGTTTTTGGGATGCAGGCATATTTTGTAGTTATGATCAGCCATTAGGGTCTATAATGTCTATCATCCTAGAAATTTTATCTTTATTTCAAAGGTTTATGTCTTTACATGCCAGGGAAACTATGAGTCCAGATGACTACCAATACTAAAAAATCCTTAAGCCCTTTCTGTACTGTGATGTGCTGTTATCTTTTAGATAGAATTTCTTCTTGTTGACACTAAACAGTATTACTTTTAATATTACCTCCAAAATGTAGTAGTACCGTATTTTCAGGGGCATCATATATTTCAGAAAGGTATCCTTCAAATTTCATAATTTCTCTCAAAGACATCTTGCTCTGGTGCAGGAAATTTCATAAGGAAAAGAAAACAGCAAAATGCTGATTTTTGCATTCAGCTAACCTTGGATCACAATATATTATCTATTTTAGGCATTTCAGTCTAAACCCAAGTTCTAAAAGAAGTCAGAGGAAACATCTTCTCTTGTGACTTTGACTGCAATTGGAGCAGTGTTTAAAATTACTTTCTTATATGTATGTGGAAGAAGTCTTGATGAAGATCTGACACAACAATATTGTGTTTATCTGGCAGTCCATGGACCATACTTGCTCAGTGCCACCTCTGCCAGAATAGCTCCTTGAATCTCCTGAAGGTTTTTACCTTGGAAATACTATGATCAAGATACACAATATGAAACATGGCTCTATTCACTGCCACTTTGCAGCATGCTTCAGTCTTCTCTCTTATTGTGAAAATTCAGTGTATGCCGGCAAAGCAACAGATAGGGGAAAAAAATAGGACCTTGCTCCTTGTACAATACTATTAATGAGAAAAGCAGCAGTGAAATATTCCTGTTTATAAACTCCTTGGTGGCAGAGACTCTTCTACATTTCTTTGTATCCACTGTAATGAAGTTCTTCATAGAGAGAAACAGTCAGTTTAAAAGAAAAAAAACTCTCTATTGCCTGAAATACAGTTTCCCTTGTGAAGGATTACTGGTTTTTTGATTTGGGTTTTTTTTCCCCCCCAAATCAGTAGCTTCTAACCATAATTATAGGGAAAGAAAATTAATTTTAAAAGGTATAACTTTTTTCATTTGAAGTAGGTGTTGCAGTATTCGTCCTTTTGAAACAACAAAAATGTTTACATTTTTGTTTCCACTTTCAAGATGTTGTTTCCCTTTCTCTGAAGGAATAGAGCCCACCTATCATAGGAGTTGCTGTTTCAGGACTTTCAATGATTACATGAAGATATGCTGTTTAAATTTGCACTCAGTGTGAACAAAGTGCAAAAGCCAGTACCAAGGAGATATGGATTTAAGTGAGATGTTTGGAAGACTTTATTCTGTTCACTAATGTAGCATGGAGTAGTCATCCTCAGTCTGGGAAATAACTTGCTATTGTCATAATGTCTGCAGCTGGAATAGAATTGACTCAAATTGTAAAAAAAAAATTGATTTTGGAATATACTCCATACAGAGGTATGGATTTTTCTGTCAAAAATGATTACACACTGAGAAACTGCTGACAGTAAAGTCATGTCCTTCCTTCCTTCCTTCCTTCCTTCCTTCCTTCCTTCCTTCCTTCCTTCCTTCCTTCCTTCCTTCCTTCCTTCCTTCCTTCCTTCCTTCCTTCCTTCCTTCCTTCCTTCCTTCCTTCCTTCCTTCCTTCCTTCCTTCCTTCCTTCCTTCCTTCCTTCCTTCCTTCCTTCCTTCCTTCCTTCCTTCCTTCCTTCCTTCCTTCCTTCCTTCCTTCCTTCCTTCCTTCCTTCCTTCCTTCCTTCCTTCCTTCCTTCCTTCCTTCCTTCCTTCCTTCCCCCCTCATCTCTTCTTTCATCCATTCTTATCCTTTCTCTCTGTAGTAAGAGAGAATCTTAGCAGGTTTCCTAACGAGCATTTTCTTCCAAAATATCTTCTGCTGTACTGAAGATTGCAACCTCCCCTCCAACCCATAGATTTATTATGCTTAAGAAAAGCAGAACGGTTATGAAAATTTGAGAGCTATTTATTTATTTGCTTACTAATTTATTTTTGGTGCTCACATAATTACACCTGCCATGATTAGTTTTAATATGATGAATTGCAAAGATAAAAGTGTAGCATGCTTTGTGCCCATTCATTTCACTTGCAAATGCAGCATAGATCTTCCTTATTGCCTGTGGTGCAATTTCACCAATAAAACAGCTTTTAGAGAATGATGAAATCAGTCATCTGAAGCCTGTAGAAATGTGATCAAGTCTGGTATGAGCCCTACAGGTTTTTCTTTCCTTGTTTACTTTCTTTCTGAAACCAGAGCCTCAATTACAACAGATGGTTCCTTTGCCCTAGTGTGCCCATGGTTCAATTCTCATTAATAAGATCAGGAGATAACAAAAGAGGTCTGATATTGTGTTTGTTTGTGTGTTTAATATATATCTGTGCAAATGCTTTTCTGTAGAACATTGTCTTGGTTGCATCTCAGCAGGTTGTGTCCTGTCTTCCAGCTACCCTTACAATTTTGTTCAAAAGCAACCCAAATAAAACAAATATTATCATTTTGAGACCTCAGTAAAACAGGTTTTTTGGAACTAACTTCTCCAAAACAACATGAAGATCAGTTCCTAAACTTATCTTTACTGAAGATCACTCAGGAGTGAAGCTAGATGTAAATCTCCCCAGTTACAGAAGGCAAACATATTTTCTGTGACATCATCACTGCATGTGACATCAATTCTTTCTCTTCTGAAAGACTGACATATCTATAGATCATAAATTCAGATTAACTGAGATGTTTCTTTTTTCTTCTTTCCTCTGTGGTTTGTTGGGTGTGCTCTGTGTGGAAGGTTGGTGATGAAGGCATAGACAGGATTAGTAGATTTTGAAAATATTTGATTATTCCTTCATGTTCGTTTTCAGATATTCTCAGGTTAAATATGGTAAAACCTTAATTGTAAAGAAAAACTTACTCGTAACGGCAATGTGGTTTGGAAGTTGTTTATAAAAATCAACATACATAAAACCTTAATTTCTTACTAATGTATTTTCATGTGTCATATAAATTAAGCAAATAAACATGAGAAGTTTATCAGTTTTGAATAAAATCTATTAAACATTACAATACCATAAACTTGAGTGCATTCCTCTAGACCTGCAGGTTACAGCATACTCTCAATCCTCAGAATGATTTGTTCTTTTTCCTTAGTATTAAGCAGAGGCTGAAAGCTGGTACAAACCCTGAAACCATAATTACCTGCTTGCTCTAAAATCAAAATTAAAACAAAGGCTTGATGTATATCTAGCTAAGAAGCTCCTACCTGAACAAGACTTAATAACTTGCAAGAAACCCAAGAAAACAGCAGTACTCAACCGTGTTTGGCAATAACTTGAGAAACATTTTTCTCCAAAAACTTTCCTTTGCTCAGAGACATCTCAAAGCTAAAAAGAAGTCAGTTGACTTTAATTCCTTATTTTGAGAGCAATTTCTTACATCTGCCTTGTTATTTAAACTTTTAACTAATTCTAGAATTATATCCATGCATTCAGCCTTAAATATGAGATTTAATATAGTGGGCAAACTTGGTATGGCGACTCTTGCTGAAACAAGATGTGTTTAGTATAGCAGCTCTGTGGAATACACAACAAAATCTCTGTAGCTCACAGAGTTCAAGGAGATAATTTCTTCAGCCTGTGAGTTTTGAATCTTTAACCAGCTCTTGCCTTCATTATAGCTACCAGAACTACCTGAGCAGTGAAAGGAAGCATAAATAATCAGCCCCAAATGACAGCAGCAGTGAAGTTCTTCACCATGGGACATGCAGCACTGAGTATTAAGTCAGGATCTCTGCTTTTGAGATACAACCAGTAGCCCTAACTCTAACCTTAATTATAGCCCAGGGTTCCATCTCCTCAGAAAATATGTACATAAGGTATGGCACTTAAGAAATACCTTACCTCTTCCCACTCTCAGGCCCATTATCATTCAACAAAGAGTGTATTTTATATTTTATATTGCTTTGTTCTAAATCTTAGTGTAATTAAGTACAGGGGAGCTACCCCAGCAATGAAAAAATTCATCTCATACTGCCTAGAGCTGACACAAAATTTTTGCCTAACTCTACAGACCTACAGTTTTGTCCCTCTGGATTAGCAAATTCTGACACCATTCGTTAACTTTAACCTTTCCTTTCTAGTTAAGGGAATCAATCTTTTTTGAAACAGTGAATACTGAATGTGGCACCTGCCTTCTTGCCATCAGTCAGACCCACCTAGCACACAGCAAAAAAAGGAACTCTTTCATTTTTTAGATTTAAAAATCCAAGCCCTAACTCCTACTTTCAAATTCATTCTATCCCAAGGATCCATTGTGAGTAGTAAACCTATTAAAATACTGCTCATCAGAAGCATCTACTTTCATTTGAACTCTGAAATGCCATTCAGCCAAAATTTTAAATTGTTAGATCCCAAATGCTAATGCTAGCTGTCAGCTTGACTTTAGTTAAGAGGACCTCCTTCTTCTGGAAAAGTGGATGTGAAATACTGTATGAAAGGGCCTTTGTGTTCCTCAAAAACTCTTAGAGTAATCCAAAACACAGGGAAAAAACTTCTCATTGTTCTTTAGACTCCTGTGGTCTAACTCTAACCTTCTCTCTAGCAAAGAAACCAAACCAGATGGTGGAAGGGAGCTAATTTATTTGCCATAACCAGCTCTAACCTTCTTCACAGTGGTGGAGATCATGCAACATCCAATCTTACAATAAGGTCTTCTCTTTCCAGAGACCAATATCCTGTCTGTCATCTTCACTTTCATTCCAGCCAGCCGAGCCATCTGAATAATAAAAGAAAGCATAAAGATTTACCACAATATTTTGCCAATAGATGACCATTTCAATTTCAGTCTATGTGGGCTCCAGACCAGAAAAATTATTTTCAGGCTTTAGATTTCCCAACTCCTAAAATTCAAGAGCAGGAAGAACTAGGCTGACATTATTTTCTTTTGTTGGGGACAGGTATGTCACACATACTAATTGAAGATATGCTAGGTTTCTCTTTTATCTCTAGACATACTGACTCTATAAAGTTATTTTTAAAATATTTTAAAGCCACCCATCATTTGCAGGCACATACTGGGTCATGGTGCCTACCCACTGGGCATTATATGCATGCTGTACCTACATAACATAGAGAGCCAAAATATGGGTTTTGTACAAGTCCTTTGGCCAAATTCTTAATGAAAGAAGCCGCTGTTGTTCTGGCATCTGCCATTGCAGAGACTCTCTTGCAGTGAGATAAGATTGCTTAGATGTTGCTATATGGATCTGGTGTTCAGTAATAGCTAAATTCATTGCTTCCCAAGATCTTCATTCTTTATCCCAACGTCTCTGATCACTCCTCCTAGGTAACAATCTGTGTGAGAGAACATGGAAAAGACAGATTGAAAATCTGAATCTTAATGAGGAAGTTAGTGCAGAGATAGCAAAAAGGACTTCTAAAATACAGCCCAGCAATCACCAGGAAGCAATTTTACTTCTTCTAATATATATTTTGCCTTCCACTCGGTACTGTTGAGGGTAAAGTGATTGATGTTTAAAGTGCTTTCCATCTCTTTGATGTAAGTTGCTATGGAAACAGAAAGCATACTTATCAGATATTTGCAGTCACTTTTTGTTAAATCTAACTCTTCTAGGTTCTCTTTTTCTCAGACTCTTGCTGCACTTTTCAGCATCTGATGTCTTTAGCAGACCCACAACAGATCTCCTATGCTGTTCTGTGTGCTCACTTTCCTTTCTGTACATTTTAGCTGGATTTCTTAACAGCAGAGCTATAAACTCAGCCACTTTCAGCATTGGAGAAACCTCTGCCCATCATGGGAAGGGTTTTTATGATAATGCATTAAGCAGTTCAAAGGTTGAAAAGACACTCCGTTGCTCTTTTAAATATTTATAATATCCATTGCATTATGTAAATGCAGTTAAACTATTAGCCTTTTGTAACAACTGTCATTGGATGTGCCATGTCAAGGTATTTGGGGCACTGCAGCCCTGTGCATACAAATATACATGTTATATGGTTTTAGCCCTTCAGGACTTTGCTGCTGCTACTACCTCAGAACAATCTTTCCCTTTCCAGAACTGTGACAGTTGTAATCAACAGAAGAGAGGAAGGAATCTCTTTTGCTTTCTGTTTGATTTTACTTACATTTGGGTACTCTCCTTGTTACAACTCTAGTTACAAATTTTGAATTTTTTACTGATTCTGTTCTGTAGCTGAGAGAAGAAAGGATGATTTAATCATAAAGAAAGATGAAAGGGTTTGTTTATGTTGGGGTTTTTTATACTATTTGTGTGTTTTCAAGGGAGAAATTTTTCCATGATGCCACGAAGAAAAGCAAAAAAGTAGGATTAAAAAAAAAATCTAGCTTTTTAATAGGGTCTGACTTACCCCTTTGAGGCACAAACACAAAAGCTTTCTCGGCATACCTATGCACATGCATGGACAATAGATCACCAAGAGCATATGAAAAAAAAAAGTGAAAATTCACTGGGAAAACACTTGTCAAATTAAAAAGAAGAGTGCCTATATTGAGCATGCACCCCTATTGCTCTGGAAGGGAGAGGTATTGGCTTTAATCTTAATAGCAGAAGGTGCAGATGTCTCTGATTTTCATTCAGAGCTTTCTGGGAGGTATGGATGGCTCTGGAGCAAAGACAAGTAGGAGGTTCCTTTTCCCAGTCAGGGGACTTTTCTTCTTTGCAGTCATTCTTGTCTCTCAGCTCTTGGTTGCTTTGCTTTCATATGAGTCCTTAAATTAGAGGATAAGTGAAGGTTGTGTTTTGTATCTCTTCCTAAATCTATCCTCTGACGAATCAAGAGCCCCCTTCACTTTCTTGCCCATCTGTTAAAAATCTTACAGTATAGTGAGGGAAATACAAGTGTTTTACTATCTGTGTTGCTGAGACTGTCAGTTTCTTAGCAGTAAAAGCAGAAAGAAATAAACCTATTGACAGTGGGGGGAGATGTAATAAAAAGTGACCTTCATCTATATTTCATTTTTTTTAAAGCTTCAAGAGAAGAGTAAAAGGCTTGCAGCTGGGTTGTCACAAACAGCCTGTAGAACTACTGAAAGAAACTTGCTTTCAGGGTGTGTTTCTACTTCCATGTTTATAAATGCTTTTATGTTTTAAAAGGCATTCTCCTTTCTCATGGATTTGCATGGAGACTGCTAGAGGTGGACTACACTTCTCTATCCAGACAAAAAAAAAAAAAAAAAAACCAAAGAAAGAAAACCCAGGTTGCCTAATTTTTCTGAGGACTGAAAAGTAATGCAAAAATAATTTCCAGAGCAGAAAAAGAACTATCCTCTTATTTTTACTATAAATATTGTAACTATATTGTAAATATTTTACTATAAATATTGTAATTTTGGAAGGGGCAAAGCCATTAACAGAAGGAAAAAAATCCCAACAAAACCTTTTAAAATTCAATACTCTTTCCATTAATTTGTGAAATATGTAAGTGTCTTGTGTGTTCTGCAGGACTGATGGTGAACTGTAGCCAAGGGTCATCAGGGCACTTCAGGTGAAAGGCAGCACTGAAGAAGAATGGCTGTAGAAAGGTTGCACTAAGCTGACTCAGTGCTTGATTTGCCATGTGCTGAGCAGCTATGAGATAATTCTTCTCCACGTCTCAAAGGTCTCCCTTTTGTCCTTTACAATGGATGAAAGAATAAAGGGGCCGAAGAAGTTATACTCAGTACTTGGCAACCTCACTAATTCAATCTGCATCTCAGTTCCTGCTGCTCCTTTTATCCTATTTTTTGGGTGACTGGGTGGGTGGAGAGATTGCTCCTCCTTCAACTCTTTTTACACACAGTTATATTTCCTCTTTTGTAACACCTCCGGTAAAATAGAAGAGCAGTGGCTCTGGTTCTCCTATTCCCTCATAATCTTTGCTTGGGCCCCATCAACATCCTCAGAGTGGAAATGCACTTACTGCACCTTCCACCAGAACAAAAATGTGGAGGTGGAGACTTGCACTGTCCCATCCTTCATGCTGGGACAGGGGTTCCCTTGTTGCCTTGTTAATATTTAATGTCTGCCTTGCTGCTGCTCCAATTATTTCTGGTTCATTCCTAGTAGGTGTTTTTTGAATAAAGGCCTACAGCTGGGGTGCTGCGTGCAGTGAACACATCTTGAGTGGTTCTTTGCTTGCCTTGAAAGAGACATTTCACACAGCACATGGTCATAGCCTACATGAGCCTTATGTATGGGAAGGGACAATTTAAAACAGAATAAATTCTAAATTTGAGTGATTTCACCCTAATTGTTGTAAGGGACATACAAACCAATAACTCTGTAAATTTTGAGTTTGTTGTTGGTAAAGAAAAAAGTAAAGGAAAAACCTCCTTTTCCCTGACAACACCAAGAAAACAAAGAAATCTTCACAGCAAGTGCTGTTAATAAGGAGGCAAAATAATTTAACAAGAAGTAACAAAGCTACTGTGCTGAAATATCCATTTCAGTACAAAAGGATTATTAAAAGTCACCCAGATTTATTTCACCAGTCTCATTTCAGCATCAGAATATGCTGACAAAACTTTGAAAATTTAAGCATCGGCTGCTTTTCCAGATATAGCTAATTCATAAAAGATGATGGGAAGATATATGACATTTATATGCTGAGGGTCAGTACATCACAGTATTGTACTGCTGATTTTCAATGTCACTTGAGTTACTCCATCATTTTGCTATAACTTCTTTTATGTTTTGAGCTCTAGAGGCAAATACTTCAAGCAAATGGCCATAATTTCTTCTGTGAAGTTGGTGAAGGCTAACAAACAACTTGCTTGAGGGTATATCCTCACATCAATAAAATACGTGAGATAGCAATATAAAAAGTGAATGTATGGGGAACACCCTAAAAGTTGAGATAAAAAATGTAAGTATTAGTATTTTTTAGTCTTTTCATGAGGCATGATAGTAAGTTTTTTCAACTAAAATAAGGTCTTTCAGGTGCAATAAAGAAATTTGAAGAGTTTAATGTCAGTAGAGGAGATATTGGAGTAAAGTACTAGATGAAGCTCTGCTGCTGACAATACCTGCATGGATTCATGCCTTTTTTTGCCTCAGTCCCTTCCCAGTAGAAATGGGAAAGTTCTTTAGTGACTATCATCAAGTAGATAAATTAATAATTTATGTAACTGTACTATAGCAAGAAGTTAACACTGATGAAGTTGAAAACCAGTAGCTGAGTAACTGACAAAATATTTTAGACTAGAAAACTCTGTGGTTGATGGAACTTACTAAACAAATAAACTCACACTACAATGTGCTGTAGCTGCTTTTAGCTTCAGAGGGGGATACTAAAGCCAGGAATTTGTCTTAGCAAGGAACAGATGCAAACTACTTGTCAAAGTTCAATAGAGTAATGAGTCCTTTCCTATAGCAGTAGTATTTCCCTCAAAACAGGTGTTGTTTTTTGCTTCCCCTCATAGATTATTTACCATCCAGTGAATGAAAGATATTGTTATCTTTGGTTCCGTTCTTGTCAATACATATGGTACTTTGGGTCAGAACAACAATAAAGGATTCCAGTAGCTGGGATAACTGGACAAGCTTAGGATTGCTGTTGATGGTTGACCTGAGACAGTGCAGTGAGTAAAAGCCTTTTAGGTGTCATTTTTGGCAAAAAGGACTGTGGATATGCTACTCTTCTCTATTATTTGTGGAGGTAAGTATACACTTAAACAATGATGAAAGGAGTTGAGGGCTAAAGTAAATAATTCTGAAATATCTTTGTGCAAATGTAGCATTTTTTTCTACATGTGCCAATGAATATCTCATTCTAAAATGAGAAATTCTTGGAATCCATTTAAACATCTGCATTGATAGAGAAAAATGCTGTCTTCACTTCCATCTTCCTCAGTAGCTGTTTCTTCATGGTGTCTACAGACAGATACAAAGGTATTTTATCTTTCAAGTAGTATGTGCGGGAATTGGAAACCTATAAAATCATGGTCCTTCCATCTCTTGGTAAGAAATAGTTTTGTGCTACCCCTGCTGAAGGCTTTGTTTATCAAGTTTACAAAAACTCTACATCAGACAAATGACTAACACAGTTCTTAAATCTAACATACATTTCCTCAAAGTTTGTCCCTTTCTATAAGGGAAAGATGTAACAAAGCTTGCCCCAGGCATGCACTCTGATGCAATCAGCTCACCTTAAATGTAATCAAGAAAGTATTGTGAGTAAATAATTGTTAGTATGTAGAAATCTACCTATTTCTGAATTATTACTGAAAATCTGATAGGGACAGAGGGAAGAGTTCTCCAGACACCTTCAATATTATCCACTGGGCAGAATCTCATTCTTAGCACTTGTCTACAGCAGATGCACTGGGCACCACACCATCTGACCATGCATTCAGGTATGAGGTGCCATTCCAAGGACACATGAGTTATATTGTCCTATTCAGAGATTCAAGCAGCACTGCATCTCATGTAGTATTTTCTTTTGTTTTTCTAAAACATTTCCTCCAAAACATCGCCTGTAAGATATATAGCTGTGTTTTCACAGTATATCTCCTCTTTCTGTTCTGTGCTTTACTCAGGTCTTAGATAAATCTTTTGTAATTTCACAAAGAAAAATAAATAACTGAAAAACTTCTTCTCATTATATCACAGCAAATTCAGGTATTACTTGGATGAAAAACATGTTTTCCAACTGCACTGTTGTATTCCTCATTTTTTCTTTGAAGGTACCGAAGATGGTTGGAAAAAACAGTGCCCAATCTATCAGTGTGGTGTACAGGCAGTAGCTAGACAAATAAATGTAGCTCTTTTTGTACATATATTCAGTATCACTTGCTTTGCTTCTACAAAAGTAAGAAAAAAAGACGTTTTGTTTCTTTTTTTCTTTTTTCTTTTTCTTTTTAATTTGCTTTATGTGTTTGGAGGGAATTAAAAAATAGTTAATTGTGAAAGGAACTTAGTGTAACAATGTAAGTCCTGAATTTTGCAATGAGCTCTTGTATGTGTACATACCAGCAAGTATCAGACTACTAATAGTCTTAGACCGTGAGCTATTCTTAGCTATTGAAGAACAATATCTATAAACAAGGAAAAAAAATCTATTTTAAGTGATAACAACTATTCCTAACAAGATGTTGTGGCAAACATAGATCAGAGGCATATTTTAAGACTACTGTCTGATATTCAGGTATTTGAAGACAAGTATTTATCTTTTTAATTGTTGCTATAAATATTCAGTTTATACACATTCACTTGTGAAAAGCCAGAAATCCTCCCTGCCTCTGACCAGTGAGGATGGTCCGACTTGTGAGAGTCAAGTGGAAGACAAATGTACTGTTAAATGTCCTTCACCATGTGACACCATTAAAACAAGATTAAAACGTGGCAGTTTTATTAAGCAACATTAAACCACTGTGTAATATGTGGCTTATACTCTGCTACACCAACACATTGTTGTAGCAGATGTCCCTGGCTTTAAACATCTCAGACAGTAGTCTGTGCTGACAGTCCTTAAACTGCCTCAATCAAGTTGCATTTACTTTCTCGCTGTAGATTTAGTAGACAATGCTAAAGTGTCCTTGGAGGAGAAACTAATCAGCTAAAAAGCTTATTACAGTTTCCATGAGAGCTTTGATTTATTCACTTTGCCAAAATCAGACTTTCTTCATTTGTTGTTGTTGCTAATAAAGCAAAAAGGAAAATCTGAACAAAAATAGCAATTCATGTACCTGTCATTCTGCATCCCCACATGCATTATCCTGTAGTTCATTTCCCTGTTACTCTTTGCCTTCAGAAGCAAACAGAAAAATACAGCATGTTCTTCATTTTAGCTCCAGATGAGGTAGGACAAATTAAAAAATGAACAAAGAAATGTTGCAGATTTGACAGCTGCTGCTGGTTATTATTAGTTAATTGTTGTGTATTTATTAACACTCATGTGTTTCAGAGACCAAATGTAATTTTACTCTGAGAATTTCAGTGCTGTGGTCTTTATTCTAATATGATCTGATAATCTTCATTCTCACGACCTTTAACAACTATCTGGTTTTATCTATGGATTCTGAATGTATTTTACATTAAAAATATCATACCAACGACACTATTTTTAATTATTCATAAACTCACCTGGGTACATATATGTGACTAGAAATTTTCATTGAAAGCAAGGATTAGCAAAGGGAAATGTCTTCTGGGCAGCAATAATGGCTCATAACTCTTGGAATTAGTTTAAAGATATTTTTGATTGTAAATTAATTAGCAATATTTTATAGACTAAAACTTCAAAATACTTGGAGAAGAAGAACAAAAGCCCTATACTCCACTGAGCTTTTGGCACCATGTAAAGATTTATCTAGTAAAAAAATCTTTTCTGGCATTACCAAAAATTTCTATTTCTTAGTAATTCTAAATTTTATTAATTTCTAACATTTCAATTTTTTCTGCTGTATTTTAATTGAAATAATATAATTTTGAACACGATGATTCCAGAAGATTTTTTTTTTCTTGTTTTAGACTATTAAGGATTTAAGATATGGGTATAAATTCTCTCTTTTGACAGGTTCTGCAATATCAAAACATTGGAAATAATGAGATAGATGGAACGTAGAGGTGTCCCTATCATGCGTCCAAATAAGTGTTCTCAAAGCACTGTTATGACAGAGCCATTTCATTTGCCCTTGCTCTCAGTTTTAACACTTGGTATTTGGGAATACTTGAAATAAAGAGAATGACATCTAAATGTGCAATAATCTATACTGCAATGGCAATACATACAGGTCTGTTGGTTGCATTTGGGTTAGCATAAAATTTCCATCTTTATTCCTAGATTTGGAATGTTTATCTTTCAAATGAAAAGCACTTCAATAGATGAAGAAGATCCTTAAAACAAAATTTCCATTTCTAATTTTCCTTATGCAGAACATAAGAATGAGTGAAACAGATTTTTTGTTGAGAGAAGGTGATTTGTAAATAAGTTTGGTTGATGGTAGAGCCCAAAAATCCCACAGTGTTAGGCACTTGTAGAATCCCTCTTGCTGCAGGATTTACGGACCAAGTTTGTAGAACAGCTGTGAAGATGTGGACTGAGGTTGGTCTAGATGACTCTGGAGATGCTTTCTGTAACTCTGCAACCCAGCTGCCCTTTGCCAGCAATCCACTAGTGCATAGCCAGCTCCTGATTGCTCAGCTCTGTGATGCACATCCAGCAGTCCATGGGCTCCCAAACACCAAAATCCTTTCTGCAGCTACTGTCACCACAGTGTGTGTCCCACAAAATAACCAGTGAGAAGAGAAAACCCATTTCAAACAGCGACTATCTCAGCTACAAAAGTAGCAGCATAAAATTTGGAAGGCATGGTGGTAATTGATGGATAGAGGCAGCTGCTGGAAGCAATCCACTAAAGTTTGTATAAAGGTAAAAGACTGAATACTGTGTTGCCAGGAGTTAGAGCATGATTTGATTAGATGTGTTTTTCCAATAATTTCACGTTGTCTGTACACCTCTATGGATCACAAGAACTGTAGGCCAAACTGCCTGTGGCTTGTTTTTTCTGTTGTTTACTAAGCTTAAATTAGTCTCCTGGCTCCTAGCATACTAGACTTTAAATCAAAATTTCTTCTTTATATCCATCCCTGTCAAGTCAGGATTCGTATGATGACTGTGAGGATAAATTAAGAAGAAAAATAAAAAAAAGACATTCCTGGAATGTATAGGCATTTCTCTCAATTTACTTTAATTAAATAATCATTGGAATAAAGTGTTGCCATAAATTATCAGAAATTCAGGTACCTAGAATCCATGCTGTTTTTTTCTGAAAGGAATTCTATGTTTTTATATATATATATATATATATATATATATATATATTTTTTTTTTTTTTTTTTTTTTGTGAAAAGATATTATCAACTTTCTTCTGCATTGTTTTTTCCCCTGTTATATGTTGCTCCTTTCCCATTAGGTTTGGCTACATAAAAGATGTCCCCATGCATATAAGCATTAGATTTGGTTCTTTACAGGCAAATTCCTAGAAGCATACAGTTAGGGATTTATTGGCTCATTTTTAGAGAAGAGAAAAAAAATCAATTTATTTTTCTTAATTGAAGCCAGATTAAAATTTGAGAAGGGAGGCAGATTTTAGTGCAAGTCTGTTCTTGCAGCAGTGAATTATCTTTGTTCCCTATCTTGGGTTGACCAATTCCAGACAAATGTTTCAGGTATGATAAAAGATTAATAAAGGTGAGAAATGAAGGGTTTCTGCATTCTGGTTTCAAGCAATATTGACCATGTCACAAATATCTGATACTCCTTTTTTTTCCCAAGCATAGGAATAGTGCAGCAATCATGCTTTTCTTACCTGATGGAAATCTTGGTTGACACATTGCAGGAGCAAGTCACAGCGCTATGGACAGGGACTGGTTAAAAAGAAGTTGAGAGAAAATTGGTCGTTCCTTTTGCACAGATATGATTAATTCCACTATACCAGTCCTTGAGTCCACTCCCAAGTCCTTTCAAATAATTCCTATGTCCCATGCCACCTGGCTAAGTGGAGAAAAACAACATTTAATTAAAACCAGTATTAAAAACAAGAAATGAGACTGCTGTTGTAAATTTTTCCCTGTGCCCCAGTAGTACGTGTTTGTGTGAAGAAAAAGAGTAGAAATTAAGCTAATAATAATAAAACTTAGCCTTTGCCTCTCTCTAAAGTGCTGTTAAGTCTGAGAAATCTTCACGCTGCTGCTGTGAGTTACAGAAGCAATAGATAATACAGTGTTGAGAAAGGGTTAGTTTTCTCTCCATGCTGACAAAAAACATGTGAGGAGCACATCCGCACCTCCATCCCCTGTGTTACTTTTGCTTCTAGTGTGCTGGAAAAAGCTGCTGAGAACTTGCAAGAACTTATTTCTTCTGCTTTTTATGGCAGCATTCAACACTAAAAGGATAAATATGCTTAACTGATATATAAGTTCAAAAGCAGTATTCAAAAACTCAGAAACCCCCTGCAAACAATACCTTTTAATTTTTTATCTAGCACTAGGAATATTTACATGAAAAGACTAAAATATTTCTGCTTCTTAAGCATTTATCTAACCCTGCTGTGCTGTCCTCATCTGTTACAATTTTCAGCTGTTCATTTCAGAGCAATGTTTCCCTTTTTCTTTTGGCAAAAGGCAGTGTCAGGACTGAAGTGAGAAAAGCCAGAACTTTGTACTTTAGCTGTGTGAAGAGGTTTTGAGTGTTGCAGAATGAGTGGAAACAGCTAGTATTAGTTTTAATGAGTTTATTCTATTTATATTGGAAGAGCTATAGGAGCCCAGCGCAGCTTTGGTGGTTAGTAACACAACTTCACAGCTAATGGTGTTGGAGGTCAGCCTTCCCAGGTTTCTGCTTTTCTCTGCAAATTCAAGAAGTCTGCATGATACCAACTGGTACTGGACATCAACACTGTCAGGATGTACAGATGAAGTAGAGTCCACTTACATTAGTGTTTTTCCTTCATTTAACTCATTAAACTCATGTATTTGGTTTTGTTTCTGGAGCCATGCTCAATTCAGACACTCAAGAATGACTTCAGCAGAAGACAGGCTTTTTGTTGAATAACTGGGAGATTTAGGACTAATGTTTTTGGGAAATAACCAGGTCTGCCCTACATGTATAGTCCAGAGTTCAACTGATGACTAGATTTAACTTGAGAAGAAATATTATCTTGATAAGGTTAACAGAGATGCTTTTAAGGGAGGATGTTTGTTTTGTTGTAGTTTTCTATAGTAGAACACAGTACAGTCTATCTGAAAATGATTTCTGATTAATTTCCAGTATTGCTTGCCCAAAAAAGGTGCTGATTATGATCTACTATCACACTGTCCTCATGGCTGCTGCTATTGTGCTTTACTGTTGGCTTTATATTTGCTCTAAGCTGTTCTGAGATACAGCATAGATGTTTGCTGAATGTTTTGGAGCTAACTACACCTTTTTTTCCCACTTTTCTGTGAAGTACAACTCTGTACTTTATAACACATGTAAAAAACATAGAACTTGGACATCTTGAAGTTGTTTGTATTGCATTTCTGTCTTCCAAATCTCCAAGCAGATTTAAATATTCAAATGTTTTAATTCTGTACCTTTCTGTTACTTACATTTTGTTTTCCACTTTCTTCAAACTTTTTTTCATATGCGATCACTGTGTCTCCCAGTGTGGTGTCTGTGGCATTAGTAAGAACATAAGAACTGTAGGGAAAAAGATTTCAATGTGTGGGATGAAAGTTACAGTACAAAATGCTTCCAATCAACTTGCCAATTTTGACATTTTGTTGTAGTTCATGGGGGTTGTCCACACACTGCAACAAGCAACTCTTTTTTCTCCCTTTGTCTTGATTTTCCTAACTTTGAGTGTGCAGAGCGTGGTAATAATTAATTGCTGTAAAAAAAAAAAAGAGGTTTCTATCTCATACATCAATAAGTGTTCTGCTGAATTTTAGCTGATGTAGCTGAAACATGTTTGTGTATATGGACTGGCTTGAAACAACTGTGACTGATACTGAGGATGACACACCTGTGACATCCTGGATGCAGACATCTAAATATAGAGATGGGCTCAAAGACAACATTATGTCTGGGAAAAAAAGTGAAATTAATGTATAGAGACCTCACATTTTCACATTGGATGACTGCCCTGTGAAATTGGCTCTGAACACAAGTTTGGATGGATTTCAGATTGCACTGAACTACACAGCTGTTCTGCTATGGACAAAAGAGCAAATCAATTTAAGGCTATTCAAGTCTACAGAAGTGATATATGTACCTTCTGTGTTGTATTGTGGATATTATTACTGTTGGCTATGAGTGTATTTTTGCTTTTTAGAAAATGCATGTCCCCAGTGGGAAAACAAACAGTACAAAGCCTGAGGAACAGCAAATCAAGGTTGGATGGACAACGTTAAGGGAATGACCAAAAAGATATAGGTTTGTTGGAGCAAGAAGATGACTTTTCATTCTAGAAACTTCATCAGGTTTTGCAGTCTGTGACTTAGAAACAACTCCTGAGATTTCCCAGTGGTAGAATTATACAGAAGACCAGGTAGGACTTAATTTTAATTCTTTTTTTAAATCATTAGAATTAAAATCATTAGATTCCTCTAGTGTTTTGATTTGAAGTGTCAAGGCATATAGACAGTGATTCAAATATAACTATGAATAAATTTCCTTCAGAAGTTTGGCATACAGAAATGAGTCAAATGGCAAGAGACATTTTATAACTAGCTGACTATAAAGCTGTGTGGAGATTTTAACCAAAAAATGCAGAGGTCAGAGGTTCTGTATCTCATTCTGTTCTGCCCACACAGTTACACACCTTGTAGTTTTTCCCATTTTTTTACTTGATTTGACTTCTTGTACCTCTTGATGGTGATTGAGTTTTTCCCTCTTTAGTATTTAATCAAAAAGTTCAGAAATGAATGAAGACTTCTAAACCTGTAGTAGCTGCCTGTGAAGCACTAGAGCATGGAACACGGAGGCAATATTTTCTTTTGACTTACTGTGAAATGGAAAATGTGAAAACACCATGCAGGGTGATGAAGGGGGACATACATCCACTTGCTGGAGGTAGCCAGTGATAGGTAAGAACCAGCTTGGTGTGTTCCTTAAACAAATAACCTGTGCTGTGTGGGGTGGGGTGTACCAGCCTGGCTGGCATGTCACACTGCAGCAGCTGGTGTGCTCCCACTTGTTCTGGCACTGATCTCATGCTGCTGCAATGAACTCTGGAAGTACACAGAGCATTGACTTTCATTTCGAATTGCCTCATATCTCCAGAAAAACATTTCAATATGTCTTATTATGTTTCAATATGATTATTTTAAGTGGGTTTATATGGTGACTTTCCCACAGAGCTGTTGTGGTGCCAAAACTGGCAGTATTAAGGGCTTCATTTACAGTAGAAATCCTAGAATTGTACATAGGCGGGATCTTTAGACATATGTCCCGGTTCCAGCCAGGGTTAATTTTTGCAGTAGACAGGAGGGGGCATGGCCAGGACACAGTTATTCTATACCACCTCACATGATTGGTGGGAGCAGGGGAAAGTGACTTTTTTTCAGGGAGAAGTTGTTCAGTTCAGGGAGACATACGGTATTTTCTGTTATAGTCTGGTGTTTTTCTGCAGCAAGAATTTATTTTCTTATACTCTCTGTCATTGCTATTTTTGCCACTTAGGGTTTGTTTTCTTATCTCATTGATGTTTCCAGCAAATTTTTCTTATCTCAACCATGATCTTTGCCTTTTGTGCTTTCAGTTGGAGCAGTGGGGGGCAGCAGCATGTGGTTTTAGTGGGAGAACTAAATTGAGGAATACCATTCCTAAACCACAACAGCACAATGATATGCCATCCTATGCTTCAATATTACACAAAGCTACATGACTTCTAATTGTGTCCCTTGCATGCAACAAACTTGCAGGTCTACTTTTGAGTTTCTTTCATAAACCCCTTTTTGCTGTCTACAGCATGATCATTTGAAAACAGCTGGTGGCATCCATCCACTCAGTGAATCTGATGTTGCATGTGGTGGATTTGTGGATAGGAAGTTTCTGAAAATGTTAGATCTGACACGTGTGAAACACACAGAGTGAGATTTCCCTGGGGCAATTCCCAATCATTCTTCCAGTCACTCTTGCACGACTGCTTATTTCTTGGTTCAGCACAACCGTCCCCAAACAATCAACAGACTCTACCAAAAGTTTCAACCTACTCTTTTAATGGGCATGCAGTAATTACTCTTAAACCTGCAAATGTGGTTGATGGTGTCAGAAGAAAAGATGTACAATATTAATTTTGAGCACAGGAATAATTTCTCCATTGACATGCATAGTTTCTTTTGGTTATGGTAAAACATTTAATGTAGCAGATGTCTTACCTCTTTGGGGCTTTTTTACCTCTTTGCCCCATTTTTGGCAGGTGTAATACTCCTTCCTGATGGTCTGTCACTATCTCTGGGTGTGGCATAGATTACAGGTAAGAATAGCTAGCAGGGCTTTGCACTGAGGAAAGCAAAATAAAAGGTAGCTGGGTGGAGTTGAGAGGGAAGTGAGAATGTCTTTACTCCTTGGGAGATGGCAGCCACACTGTGACAGATCAGTGTTTACCTTTCCACCACTGAACAATGAATAAAAATTATAGCTTTCCACACTTTTTCCCTCAACTACTGCTTTTTTATGAAAATACCAAGCATTTTCAATTTTCATTTCAAATTTACCAAAATAAATTATATCAGGTTTAAAAAATAAAAATAAAAATAAATAGAAAAACCAGAAAGCCCAGAGAATTTGCTGATTGAAACTGGGGAATTGCAAGAGTTCTCCCAAATTCTGGATATTTGTGCCCTTATTTCAGTAACAATGCAAACTTTCTGAGAAAATTAATAAGAAAGGGTGTCAGGGTGCTGCAAGGGGTAGCTCCCCCAGAGAAGCTGGGAAGCTGGGACTGAGGGTGGGAGTAGGGCAGAGGAGGTAATGAGACCACACATGAGAAGATCTCATGGGCAGCCTCTTCTGAAATGCACTGATTTATTTTTTTTTTTTTTCAGGAAAATCTGTCTTTTCCTGTAAGGATTGGGAGCTTCTCTTGTGGCCACAGCATTTTCCCATGACTGTCCCATGGGGACTCCCTGATTAGCTCCAGTGCCATGCAAGGATGGGAAAATGCATGTAATGAGCTTCTGAAGGAGTATTGCTTGCTTGTTTTGCTTCGGCAAACTGCGGATGATTTCCTAAAGGCATAGAATTAAATATGTGGTTCTTCTGTAGGTTTGAAAAAAAAAATTGCAAATGGATGAACTTCAAACTAAAATATTTTTTAATTAAAAAACCTGTAAAACCTACCCTACTCCTTTCATGAAATCAGGGCTACTTTGATGTGGAGAGGGGAGGGAAGGGGAGAGGAACTGAGGGGAGGGGAAAGAAGTAGAATGGAGGATAGAAGAAGAGAGGAGAGGAGAGGAGAGGAGAGGAGAGGAGAGGAGAGGAGAGGAGAGGAGAGGAGAGGAGAGGAGAGGAGAGGAGAGGAGAGGAGAGGAGAGGAGAGGAGAGGAGAGGAGAGGAGAGGAGAGGAGAGGAGAGGAGAGGAGAGGAGAGGAGAGGAGAGGAGAGGAGAGGAGAGGAGAGGTCTAGTGATGAAAACTCTAGCAGTTTAACTTCAGTATCCTAAGGGGTTTCCTAAATATCAAGCACTTTAATAATATAATCCACTGGTCCTTGTCCTATTCTCAGTGAACAAGCACTGTATTTCCCTGATTTAGGGAAGCCTTTTATACAATTGACCCTTCTGTGAAAAAACCCCATGTGAATATTTCCTTTACCACGATATAGCAGCTTACCAAATTTTTATCTATTTTCATAAGCCTATCTTATGAAACAATTATTTTTTCCTGTTAGTTAGAAAAGGAGTGCTTATAAAGATTTGGGAAAAAATTCTGTGAAAATAGCTGCTAGCTAATTCGCAACCTAGCTTTTAAGAACTGTTCTTTTCCTCCACCCTGTTTTTTCTTTGAAATGAAAGTGGTAATCATCTCTATAGGAGGGAAAGGGAAGGAGAAGTGTGGGAAGAACAAATATGTGTAAATGAGATTTAAAGCAGAAGGCGAATGCCCTTTTATGCCAATAGATTTACTATAAAAAATAGATCCCAGAAGTAACGGAAGCACTTGACTAACTGATTTTAATTGATAGTCTGAAGAAAAAGAAATCATAATAGCTGAGATATGAAACTGAATTACTGAGATTTGCATAAAGCTAAATATTACCAAAAGGAATTCATATTGGAAACTGTACAATTAAAATAAAACAAACAAAACAAAGTTTCCTTAAACAAAACTGAAAAATTTTTCAACCTTCTACCATCTATTTCAATATAGTATGGGAATTAACTTTATATATATTTTTTTGTTGTTGTTGTTTTTTTTTTTAATATATATATCCTTATATCCCTATTTATGTGGACTATAAGTGGTCCTACAGTGCTGTTATGTCTACTGCTCTCAAATGTTTATTCAAGAAGAGCTGCCTTGCAGCAGAGATGAGAGCATATGTCTTCCACGTTCACTTCTGTGATGCAGGGTTCTATAATAGGAATGTGATGAGACACATTTTGCTACCAGAAACGGAAGTGAAACCTTTTCTTCCTTCAGAAGTTCTGTTTAGTTATTTTTAAAAATCCACGGAATTTAGGTGATTGGTGTTTTGCTCCAAGATGCTAAATAAGGAACAGGAAAAGAGGACTACTGTTTCTGGGTAATCACTGGGAAAGAATGTGTTAATTTATAACTACTATATAACACATCAGCACTTGAAATGCTTGCTCAGGTGGTACTGTTGCCATTTTTCACATATCTTTAATGGTGTTATAAACATTTATAAGATAGAATAGCAGCATAACAAAAATAATTTTATATACCTGAAATTTACTTACACTGGTCAGTTGATGCATTTAAAATTGAGGTATGAGGTAGCAGACAACTGTATCCAGTTGCCTGGAATGGATTTTTGTACTAAAGCTGCAAGACAACAGGAAAGTAAAAGACCAAAATTCGTTTAGTTTTACAAGCAAGTCAGAGTAATTTTTGTTTTATTGAGTATAGTTGAGAGGAAAATTCCTTATAATGAAATATTCACTTCAGGCTGTTTCTGTTCAATCATATACTGATTGCTTAAGCAAAATTATAACTTCTTCAGCAGAAAAATGTAAGCTATTTTGTGAAATGAAATATTTTTTATATGCATTGACTTGGGATAACTTCAATTATTTCATGTTTCAGCAGATGGGTCCTTCATCTTCAAGAAACATTGAACCACCCATTACTAGTCTTGGTTCTCTATAACCAGCTGCAGACCTAGTCTGTTTTCAGGGTAAAGAAAGAATAGATGGGCATTTTCAAAAGTCAGTATTATTTTTAGAGAGTGTTGTGGTTCCTGTCATTTAAACACTCCTGAACATCTTTACCTGCATATAAATTATTTTTCACTCTGAACTATAACTTTTCCCTGTATAAACAAGGCCTATTAATAGGCCCTAAAAAGACCCCTCTGCAGAGACAGAAATAAGGGCCTTGAAGTAACACTGAGGGAAGGAGAATGGCCTCTGCAAAAGAACAAAAATGTTCAAGATTAGGGCATGGTTTAGTGCTGGACTTAGCAGTGCTGGATTGACAGTTGAACTTGGTGATCTTAGAGGTCTTTTCCAGGACAAGTGATTTTATGACAGTGAGACCCTTGACTGCTAACATGACTTTTGCTGGTATTTGGTTCAATCTAGAGCTTCATTATTGCTGTTTGGATCATGCTTTTATTGTGAAGGAACCAGAATGAATTCCTGGAAGTCACTGGCAGTGAGCTAAAAAGTAATCCACCAATTACAGGGAACTTTGTCATAAAAGTTACCATGGAACTTGTGTGTATCAAGTTTCTTTTCTGCTTCCTCTACTCAAAGTTACTCTGTTATTGATCATTCCTTTTCTTCCTCACCAAGAGAAAGCTATTCTAGTTTTACTCCTGCTGTCTGTAAACAGGAACTCAGTTTTGTTTCTTTCAAAATAGTCCTTTCCTATTGGTCTGCTAGTTTAACAAGGACTCACTTTGTTCCTATGAAATTGACTCCATGAGAAATTCACTCACACCTGTTCTTTACAATCTTTAGAAATTATTCTGAGCCATTTTATTTAAAAATTAAGCCAATTAATATAGAAATTTGTAGCTCACATGTGATTCTGGCCCACATATTTCTGGAATAAATAAGCAAATGCTGACATATGACTTAAATGATATAAACTTTTTTTTTTTTTTTTTTAAAGAAAGTAATATTAGTTTTATATCTAGACCAAAGACTTTGACAAATCTTTAAAATAGATAATTCACTGCTTAAGTCCAAGGAAGACTTTTAAATTGAAAGCATAAATAATGATTGAGTCACACATGCAACAAGTAATAGAGACACTTTCAATGTGGAAGTGTGATCAAGTCAAACAGAGTTTAAAATAAATATTGCTCCAGTACAGCAAGGAGAACAGAACAAGTGAATATTGCAGTTCTTTTTGCTTGTGCTTTGTGAGCATGGAGCATTTTTTTTCCCCACTAGAATATCCTTGGGAAATCTAACTATCATCACAAACTGTTCTTATAAATATACATGGAATTTGGCTGCTAGAGACCTCATCTTAAGTGGAGACTATTATGGCATGTTTTTTTTCAGCAATCTTTTTTCTAGTGTAATGGAACTTATACAGGGGTACATTATCTCACCCAGATTTATTAGCATATTTTTGGTAATTTCTCCTTCTCTGTTGAGCACACAATTGATATCCTAGCAAAAATCACTCCTTGAGGACCAGCTTAAGGTCACTGATGATGAGTGGATGAGTGGAGTGGAGTGACACTGGAGGAGTGATAGAATGTGATTCACCAGGGTGATCAATCTTAAAGTGTGTGTGTGGGGGGAAATGTCTCGATGTATTTGGGTAAAATGCAGACCATCCTAAACTCCAAGTCAAAATTCCTGAAGGGTGTAGTGGAGATCATGGCAGTTTCAAAGTACTCAGTAACAGAGATTAAACTGCACTGAATGTTTTTTCATGTATAAGAACACTAGCCACAAAAAATAACAAAGATAGGAGAAGACCCAAAACAGATAAGTAGGGCTGATGTTCTGAAAAAATACAGCTACAAATGAACTGCTTGGGCGTTGGTGCCTTGCCATATCTCCAGGATCAACAAATCACTGGCATTTTAACAAGGAGTGCAGTTTTTTCCCATTTTGTGGTTGCTCCATATGGAAAAGTGATGTGGCTACAGCTGTATATTGGTTTAAAAGGTGGATGTAGAAGATTTAAAACTCTTTCTGATTTATGGAACATGAACTGCTGGTTTTAAATTTTGAGGAGCACAGGGGATTTCTCCTGCACTTACCCAGTGCTAGAAGGAAGTATTCAGTATTGGCCAGGGTTGTAATGACTACTCAGGAAACTCAGATTTGTTAGCTCAAATATATTTTAGCTGTCAGGCTGTGTACTTGGTAATCTCTATTCAGTGGTCACAGTTCTTTCAAAAGGCAGAATGTATCTGTTACTGCTCAGTGTCCAACTGTCCAGTGCCCTTGGCAGAATTAAGGTTGCATAGCAGAGGTAGCTGGGTCCTTCCTTGCCTCTCTGGATAAGGAAGCCGAGTGTTATGCAGAGAATATGGGTGATGGCAGAGTAGAAACTGGAAAGGTTAAAGAAGATGAATGTAAGCTTGGGAAATGGCCTTCTGTCCCTGCCTCTGTCACAAAGTTAGTATATGAGAAAGGGCATATTAGTTAAGCAGAAATCTTCAGAACTGGGCATTGAAAGTGCATTATCAAGGGATCCAACTTTTGATACCTGAAGCTTCTTTTAAATAATTGCTGAGCAATCACAGCTGCAGGCAGAGTTGCTTGGAGATGTGCTTTGAATACATAAATTGCTATGAAGATTTTTTTTTCTGCATCTTAAAGACACAAAAGTATTTCTAACCTGCTACTGCAAAGCTAATAGTGACTAGAATCTCATTGCTTGTTCACTAGATGTAAAAATGAGAAAAATAAAGTTTAATATTGTACAATCTCCTTTTTGCATCAAAATACATGCCCACAAGAAGATAGGTGATATTGTATTCATTGTTTCATTAGAAGAGCTGACAGATCTAATGACTAATGCTGTTTAAAGAGTTAAAAAGATTGGATAAGGATAGTCAGGAACTTTTTAGAAATCATCTTTCAAGCAAACATCAAAAAAAGTTTGCTAAGGCAGTCACATAATTTACATTTCTCAGCTTCTGAATAATTTGGTTCAGACACATCCTACATTCTTTTCATTTTTTTAATCTTCTGGGTAAGATACTAGCTGGAGTAGAAAAGATTTGGCTTCTGTTTAGAAACTTTGTCTTAATAATAACTTAAATTGCAAAGGCTACAAAACGCGTTTTACTTTAGTTCATGGAATCAGTGTACGAGGGTGGAATTAACCTCTGTACATGGTCTGGTCCAACTGCCCTGCCCAAAACACAGCCAACACAGACTGCATGGAGCTAGCAGGGTTTCAAGTGTCTCCAAGCACAGGGGCTCACAGGCCCTATGTACACTGTGTTGCGGGACATGTCTGCACTCATGGCAAAGCATGTTTTTTGCTCTGTTTGACTGTAACTTCCTGTAATTCAATTTGGGCTCATGTTCTTTGTATTTTCATGAGGCACTACTGGGAATGGGGTATCACTAACCAGCCTTGCCCATGTTCTACATTGGGCAGGGTAGGAAGGCAGACAGGGATAAGGTGAGAGAGACAAAACATAGATGGGCTTTCCCATAACTTGCTGTGCAGATCCCATCCATCAATGCAGCACCACCATGGGGTTCCATCCATCTGAAGGGATATAAGACATTACGTGTAATATCTGTCCTCCTTTCTTTATTCTGTTTCAAGCTATTTTATGAAGCCAGTGGTGGTTAGGTCTTTGTTACTGAGATCCCAAAAGAGCCCTGTGCCCTCCCCTCTTACCACCCCATCTTCTCCCTTCCTTTCCTCAGGCTCCCATCTGGCTCAGCCCTCCCAATATCCATTAATTCCCACTTCTCTCTAACATAAAGGATGCTCACCATCCTGCATAACTGACAGCAGAATAAAATCATATTAACCTGTTAAGGGACACACCATCAGCATGCTTGTCAGAGGGTTAGGGTTTTATGCTAAACTGTGCTTTAAAACATGTTTACTATTAGAATAATTTACTCCTCAGTAACAGGTCCACTTAATGACTTGTTCTTGTAAGACGTGAAAAAGGTTTTGAAATGCAGCTAAGAAAGCTCTTGACTGAGGCTCCCTGGACCTGATGCCAACTGTCAGATTTGGATGCCATTAATCAAGTGAAAAGGCAAGACGTAGAAACTCTTGAGGCCAACTGCAACTTCATCATTACAGGACCATACAGCATGTTTATGTGGGAAAAGCACATTGTTGCAGAAGGATATGGCATGTATAGTGCTGAAAGTAGTTAAGAGGTCTGACATGCATTGGAAGAGATCTTTCATTTCATTACTCTCCAGAAAATTTCACCTGGGCTAATTTACTCAGACAAACTGAAAATAAGAGAATTTTTTATATGATAATTCTCCATTTATTTTTCTCTCTCTCTCAGCAGAATCATAAGAAGCTTGAAATTAATCTGGCAGCTTTTCTTTTCCAGGGCTCTGCCATCTAATGAAAGAAGCAAAAGCTGTTTTGAACAATGCAGGTGATCATTTGCACAACTCAAAATGCAAATAATATTTTGATATTTTAGTGAGTGCCCATGGTAGTGTTTGCTTGTACAAAATCCATTCCTAAATTTGTCTTGAGTTTATCTGTCCAACCTGGTAAAAAAAAGACAAGTCAGCTCCAGTCAATTAGAAACAAAAAGAAAGGACCATGTCAGTAGACCTTTTCCATCAGAAAAAACTTATATTCTGATGACCTCATGATGGGTCCAACATTAGAGCAGTCAGATTTTGTCTTTTACTTTAAACCTTTATAGAAGCACCAACAAAACTTGTGGCAAAATTTAGATAAAGCAGAAAGCATGATATAGGGTCATAGGAAAAATGAGATGAAGAGACACAAAATATCTGCAGTTCAACCTCCCACTCCAAGAAGCAGCATGTTTGAGATCAGAAGTTGCTCAGTGATTCATCTAGTCAGCCCTTGAAAACTGCCTAGGATGAAAACTACACAAACTTTTTGAATTATATTTCCAGTACAAAATCAAACAGGTGGAAAATAAAACATGTTTCTGAATGGAAAATAAGGAAATACTATATGGCTAATTTTGTGCTGTTATCAGACCAGGTTGCTATAACTACATGCTATGCCTTTCAGAAATAGGTGTGCATACTGAGGCATTGCAGATAAGATCCACAGACAGACTTGTCCCAATATCATAGTTAACTTATAAGAAACTCCCCTTTCTCTAGAAGACTTATAAAAGGCTAAAATCCTACAGCCATACATGTGAAATTGCCACCCTATTAGCAGAATGGAGAATCTCTGCAGTTGTCTGCCCCTCAGGATTCCCAGGACTGGCAGCCCTCCAAAGTCCCTAAAGGGGCTTTATCTGGAAAAGATAATACAAACAAGTATAGCAGATCACAGTAGTGATGCACAGAGCAGGAAGTACAGCAGTCTTCCAAGCATTGCATTATTAGAGGTAAATTGTTCAACATTCACTGCAGGTAAAATTTTTACCAAGGGAAGAATTCAAACCCTTGTTTTTCATGGTTCAGCTTGGTTTGAAATTAGATCTGTGCAACCTAGGTTCAAGCCTCTATTCATTTGGCATGCTGGCCCCATTTTGTGGTGAGAAATACAGAATTTGAAGGACCGGAGGTAAAGTCAGTAAGAAGTGATATGATCCCATCACATAGGACACTCCCCTGGAAGAGAACCAGCTATAATTCCTATCACTGCCTCCCATATGACTTTATGCAGGGACTTTGACAGTGATTCATCACCCTCATAGTAAAATAGGGATGTTCAGGCAGAACCTTCTGTGTCCCAGTTTGTGAGTTTTTGCCCATTGTCTCTGGTTCTGTCACTGGCTATCACTAGGAGTCTTCCTCTGTCTTCTGTACACCCTCATTTCTGATCTTCATGTACGTTGATAAAACTGCCCCGAGCCTACTCCTCTCCACGTGGAACAGCCATAGGTCTCTGGACCCTCTCCTGGACTCTGCAGTCTCTCCAGATCTCTTTCATACTGGGGTGCCAGGAACTGGTCGCACTCCAAGTGTGTCTCACCAATGCTGAGTAGAAGACAAAGATAAAACAAAGATAAACTCCCTTGACCCACTGGTAACTCCTAATGTGGCCTAAACAAATTATTCAGGTTCTTCAATAGACAATCCTAGCTGTCACATTTTAAAAATCTAGGCAAATTCTCATGAGAAGGTTAAGATGTTGGAAGCAGATGCTTCTAGTTGTTTTTATTACTGAATAAGTTACCTAGATAATGTGTAGAGGAGAATTTGCAGGGAAGACATGAATCCTGTAACAGCCTGCCCTGTGTAGGATTTGCTTTAGTGCAGCTTGATTCAAAGAGTACATTTCAGAACAACTGGCTTGTTGTTGGTTGAATACTTTTAATATATCTCTTCAAGTGCAAATGAAATCTGAAAACATTAGTGTGACTAATGTTCCTTGAATTACTTCAGAGACAGATGTTTTAGATCCCAATTCTGCAAATGTTTTTTCTTAAGTATAACTTGACACTTCTGAGGACTGATCATTTTTGTGATCATTCTGTACCAAAGCTTTCACCTGGGGATAACTTGACCTATGATAAAATTGTCTCTGATCTTTGTTTCAGTGCCTTCATTTTAAAAGTGTAAATAGGGATAGAATTCAGCTGCTGGTCTATTGTTACTGAGGTTGCCTTTTTTTCTTTTAGAAGAGCTGTAATAATGATTTTTAAACCAATTTTCTTTATCTATGCAGTGGTTCTATACCTTTGTTCCTTCTTGCTTCAACAAATTTGAATCTTAAACTCTTCATGAAATAGCCAATTTGAAAAATGGAGAAGAGTAAGAAGTCTCCAAGCCATGGGATGAGTGAACCTCCTTGCTCCTTGATTATCCTTGAATTTGGATTCATATCAGATTTGCATGAGTTGTGAAACTAAATGGTAGTCCTACGTTTTCATTCAGGTTATTGGTGTTCATTAAATTGCCTCAGAGATTGTGGACATTGATTTGAGAGAACATGGTTTGATTAGGACAACATGAGAGATGGTAATATAATATTTTACCCTAAAAAGCCTTAGCATTACTTTGGTTTTTGGTCAGGGCCCTGATGCTGAAGCATGACTGGAAAATGGTATTTTTCTGCATTTGAAAATTTGCAACATAGTACTTGTAAAGAAAAATGTTTTGGAGAAATGTTACTTAGAGTACTTACAGAGTACTCCATTTCCTTTACCTTAACAGAATATCATTTATTGAAATCAATTTCTCCATGGAATCACATTTTAACAACAGATGTGGGCCATATTTATATGTGTAGAATTTACAACGCTGTTCAAACAAAGCAAATTTTCTCAGCTTCCTCTTGGTGCTCCTTCAGTACAGAGACTCGCAGACTCCAGCTTTCCTTGGAGTCCCCTTAGCAGTGAATGCCAAACTACTGTCAGTTTGAGAACAGGCAGAGATTCATATTCTAGTTCTAAGGTCCCCTGGGATTCTGCTAATTGTACTCATTCCTTTCCTACACAATAGAATGCATTTATAATCATTGTAACCTGCGAAAACACTAATTTATTAGTGCTGAACATGAGTTGTTTCACATTAAGATAAAGTAACTAAAACTAAAGTCAGGGAGAGACTTTATTCTATAGACCCAATGAGTTGAGACCCCCTGGATGTATTTATGTATTCCAGACACCTCAAATTATCTTTAAATGCTGTAGATTCTCCTATGATTTGTTCAGAAATTTATACCACTTCTGTGGAACCCAACTGATTCAATATTCACTCTATTCTATAGGGGGTTTTACTGAAAAAAAGGGGTATGATTTTTTTGCAATTCATTTGTCTATGGGAATTTTCCAAGAGTAGGAATATATGCATTATAAAAACTATGTTCACACTTGAGTCTGCCTGAACTGATCAGATAATTGTTAGCTGAAAACAGGTAGCTGTTTTCTTAGTATGCAAACACTAAACACATAATTTTCCCCCACACAGGGCTGAATGACAGGATGTATAAAAATGTTCTGTTCTATTTCTACAGATAATTTTGTTTTCCAAACCAAACTGGAACAATATCTCCCATTCCCTTCTGACTTTCCTGTAAAGAAACAAAAGGAACAGAAACTCAGCCTGTAGCAGTTCTTTAGCCCACATCAACAATTAGTACAGGCAAGATGCAGTACTTGTATTTGTTCAGCAACTCCTTTATGCACATTGTGACACAGAACTTCCTTCATTTTATAGCCAGGTTGCAATTCACAGAGTTCACAATCCAGGTGCCAAAGTAAAGTATAGGAGTACTTGCATCCATCCATCATCAGTTAGTTGACATTTTAGAGTTACTGCAGTTTGCAAATGACCTTTGGGGTGGTAGAAATGTCTGTGCAGTCACCACTGTGCTGCCAGCTCTGCTGCAGCCCAAAAATTCTACTGCCTTAAAAATTTATCCCAAAAGATGTTGCCACTTCCAGGAAAAAAAATTAAATGAACTTTATATTAATCTTCCCCCCTCCCCACCCCCCATCTCCTTTCAGCTCCCTGTTGAAAGTAGAAGGTGAATGGAACTTTTGAAGGAGATAAATTTTACCACAGCACTGAATTTCAGTTTAAATAAAAGAAAAAGTTTAATGGTTTGAGTAATTCACAATACATTTCCACAATCTAACCATTCCAGGTGCTTCTCAGAAAGCAGATGAAAAATTTTAAGCACCTGATCTCTTGTGAGCAAATTCTCTAGAAGAGGTCTTATGTTTTGTTGAAAACCACAGTTTTTTGTGTTATGGGGAAAAAAAAATATTGTCCCTGAATCAGCAGTCCCACGAGATTACCTTTGCATAGAAAGTATACAGAAAAGTTTATCACATAATGCGATGATAAGGGAAATAAAGTAATGTGCCCACCAAGACAAAGCATTAGCGGAATGGTGAGTGAATATATTCCATCTTTGTTTTTTCCTTTTCCTCTCATTTTTATAGTTTCATGATGAAAAATCATCCCTTTGGTGGAATTTCATCAACAGTCTAGAGAAACTGAACCTCTGTTTCAGGCCAGTTTCACTAAATGTCACTAATGGTGGTATGTTTTCTTTTCCTCTTGACAAAGGGAGTGGTAGGAAACATGCATTACATACAGGATACAGGAAGGGATACAGGATAGGGCAGCTCCAAGTAAAACTCTGCAAATGATAAAGTTAAGAGGCTTATTGCTGTAGTAGTCCACCAGCTAGGGGCTATCCTTGAGCTGTGAGTTATTATAATGGTTTTTTATTTCTACAGTGACCTGGCTGCCCATAACAGCCACTGATTTTTACAATCATCTCCCTTGAGTTTGTCATCTTAATTCCTTATGATCTCTTTTTTTTTTTGATTCACAGTGACCAGAAAGTATTTTTTCAATTTCACTAACGAAGGATGGAAAAAAGTTGTGTTGGATTCCATTTAATTTATCAATCCTAATCCTATCCTAACTATTTTCTTTTTCTTTGTTTGTTTGTCATTGACCTTCAAAAATCCATAATTTGTATAGTTCTACTTTATCCGTCTAGGAGGTGGGGGGGTTTTAGGGGTGCATGATACCATCAGCATGCCTATTTGTTTCTCCTTGAGAAAATATTTTGGAACTCTGGTTACTATGAATTTCCTTCAGAAGACTTGCACAAATGAAGAGTTGAGAGTTTCAGAAGTTTCTGAAGCCTTGTTAATTTGATGCACCTTCTGCTCATTTTCATTGAGCAAAATCCATACTTTGTCTTAATATGTGATATTTGCAGTTGTTTTTCTTATGGCTGTATTTAAATTAGATGTTTGGAGTTTATTCTGCATTTAATCACTGACTGCAATCTTACACTTACAGGCAAAATAGGGAACTAAAATACTTGCAGCGAGAAAAATTATGTGGTAGTACAATTACTAAACTATGCATATGTTTTAGTTAAAATTAAAATACTTAGGGTAATTTTAATATGGGTTGTTCCCTTAACTGCTTTTTGAAACAGAAAAAGCAGTGTCAAGCTGGCTTTTACAGAACAAAATTTCTGTAAAGTTTTACAGAACAAAAGTTTCTTTCTCATGACATGAGAAAAATCATTCAACATAACTTTTCACTGGCATAATATTCCTTTTTGGTTTAAGTTTGTTGTTTGTTGTGTTTTGGTTTGGTTTGTTGTGGCTTGGTTTGGTTGAATTTGTTTTTTTTTAATCTACATTGTACCTCAATATGGAAAAGAGTAAAAGCAAAAGAGTGTATAAGAATAATGTTACTGTTCATATGTTACTTTTAAAAATCTAATTATCTTCTGTCTCTTCTTCTCTCTGTCAGGCTGTGGAAGTAAAATTTTAGCAACACCTCATGCCCAAACCTAAGTGTAACTTAGGGTGGGAAAGAGAGTCAAGATACAAAGGTGCATATCTTGGATCAGTGAAGAGGAAGGAAATCTAGGAAATAGTTCATCCTGTCCCAAACTGAGGTCTCTATTCTGGTGTGTGGATGCCTTCTCTGAGTGCCTGCCTTTCACCACTTTCTGTACCTGTGCCACCTAGACACTTCTGACAGTCTGTTTGAATGTTCTTCACCCCTGTGGCTTCGAGCAGAGAGGGGAAAGATGAAAGGCAGAGAGATTGGGCCAGTGCCTTTCACTGTTGTGTTTTCACAGCATTTCTTTTCTACAGGACCTGGTTGTGACGATTCAGGAGTGTCGGTTTTGGGTCTGTCAATGGGAGCAGAAGTGCACATCTTCACCTACATTCCCTTTTGTGTGTCTTGTTGCTGGCTTCCCACCCTTCTGTACTGCAGTCTCTGCACAGCCACACTCCTGGTGTTAATCCCCAGGTTTGGTACCCTGAGCATCTCATGATAAGGCTGAGGGCCATGAGCAAACAAAGGGACAAAGCACAGGACAGGACAAGCTGTCTGTCTTGTCCTGAGTGTCTCAGTGACTTTGGGAGTACCAGAGTAATCCCTTTTTATAGCTGATATGAAGGTAAGTAGGAAAATGGAGTATATTTAAAAATTGAGTTGTTTTCTTGAGCTGTTCCTTAAACTGTCCACAAAATTTTCAGAATTGTAAATTTTTGATTAAGTTGATTTTTTTTTATGGTCTTCATGTGCAGCTGTGGTGGCATACAGCTTGATATGATAGGCAATCTCATGTAGCTGTCTAGAAATTGGCTAAACTGACCACTGACATTTTTAATTGCTTGCAAACATCCATAATTTTTTCTTCATTAGCTGAAAAGAAATGCCAAAATCACTTCAGGGAAGGAATCTCTATTTGGCCAAGGAACTCAAAAGCTGGTACTCAACAATATTTCTGCCTTTTGTAAATTTTGATGAAGACAGAATATTCTCCACTGAAAATGCTGATGCCCTATAATTTTGAAATTCCAGAATATTTTTGAAACAAAATCAAATGTTGAGAGCTGTAATTATTCCATGGCAAAAGCAGAATGTGGATCTATGTATCACAGTAAATTCGGTGTTAAGTATATCTTTATGAACAATATTTTAGTAATTAAAAAGATTTTCTTTTTCCCAAACATTAATGGATAGACATGGCTAGAGCTGAAAAAAATGAACTTTCTTGAATTGATGTGCTTACAAATTGATGGACCTGCAATAGGTCAATCAAAATGGGATCTCCTTTTATGTATACGTTATTCAATGTATGTTAACTAATGTATGCAATAACTATAATAGTGCTTAAAATGGTTCAAATTTTTACATGACTATCAATGTAAAACCTTGTGGCAACAGAAGTCTGATTTTTTCCATTCATAGCGTTTAAATAATTTAACTTGCTCAGCAAGGTCAAGTTTTAATGGGCAGTGGGCATCCATGAAGCCCTGGAGACTTGTGGACCTTGAGATCATGATCTGTTTGTAAAACCTTTCCAGGGTTTTAAATAGATATTTATAAGAGCACTTATCAGAAAACATGTAAGCATGTGATCTAATTCTTTTTCTGGAAAGAAATATTGTCAAGTAATTATATGCAACAGCTTTCATTTAAATGGCTTCTAGACTTTTCAGAGCAAATTGGCCAAAACAAGAGTTTCAAGATGGAAGACTCAGAACTAGTGTAGCAATAACACTAGTTCTGCCTGATAGAATCGTTTTATTTTGTTTAGCTGTGGTATGCAATTCAGGTAGCCTCATGACAAAATCTTATGTTTGCATTTATTTCACTTTTAGTTTTCAGCCTTGACAATGCCAATGTGGTGGTGTATTTCAACACTGTAAATGGCTTTAGTGGTTTTACAAGGTCAGAGTAAGCCAGTTAGGTACACGGTCATATTTGTAATCATGTTATTATGTCTCAGATGATACAAGGCATGGGTGAGAAAAGGGTCAAATAATCTAATACACTATTACAGCACTTGAAAATGTCCTCTCTTATCTATTCAACTCTAGATCTTTTATTATGTCTTTCTTTTGTGAATATTCATTGTAATAGGATGTATTAAAAGAACTTTCAGAATTCTTCCCTCTCTGTTGTGAATAGTGATGAAAATTATCTGAATTTAGATTGAACAGCAGTGTGTTTACTTTAACTTATAATCTCATATCTGTGCAAATGGATTTTGTCACTGTTTCTAGTTGTCACTTGCATATATAGTGACAAGTCACTGCTGCAGCAGGGTGGTTTTGTCCTTGAATCATAGGCAAAGGAAATCATATTATAGGTACATAATGAGGTCGGAAATCTACATTTCTGCTGAACTGTATGGATTGCTTATTTGATTACAACTAAAAGTATTTAATCTACGGCTCAGGAAAGTCCAGGTTTCTTACAGCACTTTCCACTGTGTTTAAAGCATGTCCTTTGTATTTTTTTGAATATGAAAGATTAAGTGAAAAAAATAAGCTTCAGAAAGAACGTGTGTTACTGAAGTTGTTTGTGTGTCTGTCTATGGCTGCCCACACAAATACTGGAAGTTGTTCATCAACACTTTACCACTTGTATTCATTTTCTGTTTCAATAATGACTAATCTATTGAAATTTGACTTGTATGTGTCACATTGTTCATGGATGTTTTCTCTTTATGCTGTTCAGTGTTTGGTATACATCTTTCACATTCATACCTACTTTTTTTCTTTGGCTGAAAAATTCTAAGCTTCTGTTCATCAGAACATTTAGGCTATTAATGTAATAAAAATCAATGTAAGACCATACATAAGACCAGGTGAAATTCAAATAAAATAATTTCTCTCATTCATGCTCATTATCTCACATGTTTTACTCCCTCTCTCACACCATGTTCTTAGTTCCTATGATACATATATGTGTATAAATATCTGATGGAGGGACTATATAAGACAAAGCCAAACTCTTTCCAGTGGTCCCCAGTGATGGAACCAGGGGAAACATACACAGTTTGAATTAGAGAAAATTCCATTTAGACATAGGAAGAAGCTTTTTTCTTTATTTTGCTGTGGGGGTGACTAAGCGCACTGGCACTAGTTTTCCGGGAACACAATGAAGTCTTCAGCCTTGAGGAATGCTTAGGAAAGCTAAAGCCCTGATGGAATTAAATCTGGCCAGAGACATGAAGGACAGCAAGAAAAGCTTCTATAGGTATATTGATGATAAAAGCAAAACTAGAGAAAATATAGGACCTCTCCAGAAGGAAATGTGAGACCTGGTTGCCCAGGATATGTAGAAGACTGAGATACTCAGTGTCTGTTTCACCTCAGTCTTCATTAACAAGTCGTCCAGTCACACTGCCCCTGCAACAGAAGGCAGAGGCAGGGACTAGGAGAACAAACAGTCCAGGTTTCACCTGAGCTTTGACAAAAAGGATTTGTAGTCCTTTGATGTCAGTTGCTGTTTTCTGCACACTCACTCAATTATATATGTAAAATGTGGAGTTTAGTTAAGTATTCACTCTGAAGTATTTAGAGAAAGTTTGGCAAATGGACTTAGGTACTTCCAAGTGCCTATAGAAAATTATAGAATATAAAGTCTAAGTACTAATGATTTGCTTTGGTTTTATATCGTTGTAAAGTCGTATCCTAATATTTTTTAAAACTTTTAATACTCATTAATGTATTCATTTGCTGTCTGCTGCCTCACTACCTTACAGATTATCTATCAGGATTTTTCAGAAATACACCAGCAAAAATATTGACCATGTTATGACTGTCGTTGGAAAGATGTTGATTGAAAAATATCAGAGAAGTTTATGTTGCCCTTCTGCTATAGGGTAGCTGTTGTACCACGTAGGCCCATATAATATCCCGTAGATGCAATTCACAAGGAGAAAGTCTTTATATATCCCTGCCATGCTCATTCTGAAACAAATGAGGCAGGTGTTATATATGTGGGTCTTCCTTGGGAGATGCATATCCTCCATTCCCAAAATAATAGTCCTTCAGTACAGCGAGAGAGGAAAGAGCCTTTAAAAAAGTAATACATGACTCCAATGTTGGAGAAGGAGAATGCAAATATTGTATATAAAAATGGCTCATGAATTTGTAATCTATAAGAATTTAGTCTAAAGTATTTTACAAAGGCATGATTTTTTTATAAGCTGTATGCAGCTTTTAAAAGATAAGCACTGAAGTCATTAGAGCATATGGGATTGTATCTACATCTGCTGGGGTTACTAGCAGAGGCGAATGTTTCTTCATCCTCTGCAGAGACTTCTCCCACTTGAATTAACAAAGTGTCTAATGGAATGTGACAAACTGTTATCACTGGACCTGTGCTCACAGAGGGCAGAGTGCTGTGTCTCTGCATGGCAAAGGTGCTGTTCTGTGCTGCTGACAGCAGAGAACTGGTGAGCACAGAAACTTCTGCATTGATCACAAGGTCTTTGATTGCTGTTTCGTCCAAGGCCCACATGTTGGGTCTTTTCCCTTTTCCCCAGACTGTCTTCTTGTATTGCAGCTTCTCATCCCTTCTCATCTTTTTGCTAAGCTGTTTGTGTCCTTATGTCTCCTGGCTTCCAGTTCTAGGTTTTGTCTCCCAGGCATTTACAGATTTCCACTTTCCTAATCTGTTTTATTCTTCTGTTATAGATTCTTGCCCTGTTCCTGACTACCATTGCACTCATTCTTACCAAGAGGTCTTGGTCTCTCTCCCTCCCTTCTTCAGCTCATCTTCCTCTATCTCCTCCCCACATTCAGTGCAAATGCTGTTTTATTTTTGATTCCACCATCATCCTCATTTTCAGTCTTTCTCCTTCTTCCTAATCTTTTTGGAAAAGTTTGTTTTCTCCTTTCAATTTTTCTCTCTTTTGACATTTCCACTTATGTGACATCATACTAAAAGCCAGTGTAAGAAACAGTGTGCAGTTGGCTGAGGCTACACTGGGGATATAAAGAAATAAATTACTTCTGTTTCAAATTTCATGTCTCCCAACTTCTGTTTCAGCAGAGCCTACAGCAGCCCTCAGCAATCCAGGGCTGCAATGGCAGAGACAGTCCCAAGGACCTCGAGTTTGCAGAGTGACAAATCTATGTGGAGCCTTCACTGACAGCTGGTTCTTATGAGGAGCAAAAGGGAGATGTGAAATGAATCTGCAATTTGGACAGTCTACTGGAGTTTTATAAAGAAATCATCTCAAACTACCTACGAATGGCAGGTGAAATTTTACCTCAGTTCAAGTTTGGATAAGCTGGCTGAAAATGAGGCTTTGGAAATAGGGGTCAAAATTAATACTAATGCTATAAAGTCCAGCTACATAGTCGGGAAAAGTAGAGTATTTAGTGTTGATATAGGGCTGAAAGAGATAAGGCTCTGATTTAAGAGCTTATAAGAACAAATGTCTAATCAGAAGGAGGATACGAGTAAGAATTGAGAAGTGTTAAGTAACTGCAATTCTTAATAAAATAAGTTTGTGCAAGGAATACTGGAACAATTATATACTGGAACCTGATTTGAAAAATAAAAAAAATGTTTCTATTTGGTAGAACTGTGCATCTAAAAATTATATTTTATTCATTTTTTATGAAGAGATATGTGATAATACCATATATGTTTGGGTAATCATCTCTAAATTATTCAAAATACAGGAGGGGGGAGTTAAAACAAATAAAGAGAAAAGGGGCAATATGAAGATATCTAAATTGGGTTGTAGGAGCATGACTGAAAGTGGAAGAGAGAAAAGAAAGCTGTTTGTTATAATGAGAATATTTTCCTCTTAAACTTGTTATCGCAACTTGTCATGGGTGAATATTAGGGGGAGAGGATTCTTATAAGACATAATGTTCCTGTTCTATTGAAAAAAAACCCAAACATTAAAAATCTAGAATTTCCTCAAAGGGAAAAAATTAAATAATAAAGTTCAATCATTTCCTGATCTTGTACTGATGTTTCAAGGCTAGATGCATTAAGCACTCTTCTCTTTTCATATATGCATACATATGTCCCCAAAGACAATTTCAAGTTACACAGTCAGTTAATGATGCAGCTTTTTATAGGAAGACCTTCTTTTAAAGTTGTTTTATTTTGTATTCATTGAGGTCACCATGTGTCTCTCATCTTTGCAAGCAGCTCTCATTCGTGTCATAGGCAGTTTAACGAGCTTAAGCTCCAGCAGCATCTTCTGGTCCCAAATGCCTTCTAACAGAGCACAGTGTACACAAAGCTACCAAGCTCTGCTGCATATGAAATTAGCAACAAACATCCCACTAGAGAACTCTATAGAATGAGATAATAATTGCAAATGTCCAGTAACCGTGGAAATCTGATGAAGGAAGTGGGCACGTGGACTCATGCAGTACCATCTTCTTAATGGTCTGTTCATGTTTTAGACTGTCCTGCTTTTCTCAAAGCAAAGAAGTGAAGATATAGCTAAATCAATAGATATAAATAAATTTGGGGTTTCTAAAGTGACTTCTGGCACATTTCTTTGCAGGCAGGGGACATTACCTATCAGGTTTATTGAGTATTGGTGACACATGGCTTTACCTTCACTACAAAGTATAGAAAAAATGAGAAAGTAATCCTTCTTTTGTTATATTACTTTCTTGTGCCCTTTACAGGATCAACAAAACTGTTAACTTTAATGGGAGTCTTTAGTATGCAAGTGTTATTATTAGGGTGAAGGGTATTACAGATTTTTTCTGAATATTAGTCAGAGATGGATGGAAAGATCCTGCACAGCAGATTGCCTGTCCATTTATTTTCTCCGGCTCTGGGATAATGGCATTCTTCAAGGCTTTGTGAGATTTCTAATATTTTCTAGATTTGTTTGCTGTCTATGCATCCAAAATAATTTACATTAAAAAGTATGTTTCACTGCAAAATCAATTGGCTGGGAATGAGAAAGTGTCTGAGAGGCTCTTTTACTCACTTTTACCCACCTGCCTTCCATTCTGGATACGCATCTGGAGACAAGGCCAGTACTGGACACAAAGTTCATGGCTATCCATAGTGGAAAAATTAAAATTAAATGTCCCTTGGAAGGGCAATACTGGGGTCCTTTGAAGGGTTTTTAGCTTTGTTGACTATAGAATTTCTGTCTCTTCTTCAAGGCAGCTTGGGCCATCTGTCACAGCAGCACTTCATGTTGAGCAGCCAGGCTGCCTCTTGCCTGCACAGCCTCACACACAATGGGGCTTGCTGCTCCTGCTGCTAAGGGAGCATAAAACAATGCTGTGTGGTTTGGGGAAAGGGGAGATGGCTCCCCCCATAGTATTTGTCATTTCTTCCCACATTCTTTTTCATATCCTGTGGCAGGATCTGTCCTGGCCCTCTGCTATGGGGTCACTGCTGCAGAAGTAGCCTGGAGAACACAGGCAGCGAAGTCAGACTTTGGGAACAAGACACCATCAAAGATCAGATCAGCTGGAATGGGGGATTGAAGGTTCATGAGAGATGTTAGAGAGCTCACCCATACTCCCTCATACTCTTTCCTTTTCACACCTTATTCTTCACCTCACTGTCAAAATCCTGCTGACATTTCTGAGCCTTTTGCTTTTGTACAGATCTCCTTATCCCTCTAAAACAAATAGACAAACAAATACAAACCTCACTGGTACTTTTTGGCCTGCTGCAGTTCTTCTTTCCACTAGTACTTAGCTTACAAGATTAACTGTGCTTTAAAATTAATCAGGTTTGTGTAGCGCATGATTATCTGGTTTAGTCCTTTTTAAAAGCAAAGCAAATTCAAACTGAGCCAAGAGCAAAAAGTCAGTTCTTTCACAGTGGGCCACTAACTGAGAGATAGTTTTACATTTCTGTGTGCTCAGCATGAAATATCCAGGAACAGATCTGTGGAAGTCTTGAGCTCACAACTGTGGCTAAAATCACTTGAAATTGCGCTTTGAACATACAAGGTCCTGTGAAATGCTAAGTGTTCAGGAGGATGATGGCTTAATCCAGTTAAGTGCTCCACATTAGTGAATGTTTTTGACAGTTTTGGCTTTAACTTATTTGGGCCTTATTTCCAAGGGGGTAAAGTGAAGATAAGACCAGGTAATTGGGAATGCTGTCAAAGTCAAATAATTAAGGCATCTGAAGGATGGGATTTATGATGGAGAAGACAAAACTAAACCCATGCTGAGAACAATGATTTAGTGCTCAAACTGGTCTTTCTTTCAGAAGGGTAAACTATTATTTCTCCATTCAAAACGAATCCTTTCTATTCCAGGAAGTCTATTCTTCTTTATTGAATCCTGCTTAGACCAGACACTTGATACAGTTGGTTCAAGTTTGGAAAACATTAAATGGGAAGGGAAGCATGATTTAATAGGTAAGTGTCAGAGGATTCCATTTGTAGCTGCCAGAAATGGATTGGACTAGATTGTCTTTAAGGTGATTTCTAGTCCATGGCAATCTGTGATTCTGTGAAATATTATCATTTAGCCTTACATACACCCACATGTATTAATGCACTTATGAAGATTACACAACCTGTGTGCCTGTAAGTTTATAACTGCACCTCTCCTAATCCCTCTTTACACTTAGGCTAGGATCTTAACAGAGGTGGGATCTGAACAGTCACATGTTTTGTGCAGGTGAAATTCACTGTGGAGAAGCAAGGAGTTTGAATCCAGACTCTTGCCAACTGCTCATCTGTCTCCCTTGACGTTTTGCTGGGGTAAATTCCAGGTTGTGTGCAGTACATGGTCTCAACAGATGGAGACTTTAACTCCTCATTCTCTAATTAGTATAAAATATTTACTTGTTATGGTCTACCGACACCCCTAGGCCTGATATGAGTATTTTCATACTCACACAAGAAACAGCTTTCAGTCATTGGATTGTAATCAGTATATTGTCAGTGACTCTGGAATTTACACTCATCTAATTTTCAGACTCACTTAATTGTCAGCTTTATTTCTCAGAAGGCTGCCATTCGATAAGCACTGTAAGATATACAAACTTTACCTGACAATCCAGAGATATAAAGTGATAGGATCTTCACTGCTGTGTTTTATTTCTGAAAGAGAAGTTAAACTTCTTGTCATTAATTAGTTGCCAGACCTACATACAGTAGGTACTGCTAAAATTTTATGGCCTTGAAATTGTCACTCAGCAGTTTTGCTAATGTTAACAGCCATTCACAACCACACAATATGCTCAGAAAAACTATGAAATTTTGCACAAATCTTGGCACCTGATCTGAGAACTTTTTATATTGAATATGTTGCTTGCTGTCAGTGGTTCTTCAGAAGCTTGCAGAACTAATTTTGCTACTGAGAAATTATTCCTGTCAACACATAATTCTTTGTAAATCCATTGATACTGACAAAGCGGAGGACATGTATATAAATAATATAAAATATGAATAATAAGATATGATAAATATAATATAATTAACATACCATAACAAAATAACATAACCTGATATGATATGGTATGATATGACATGACATGACATGACATGACATATTATTATACAGTATAGCACTTTCTGGCTGGGTTGGAGAGGAATGAACATTGCTGATCTTTAGTACTTTAAAATTGTAAATGTATCTAGGATAGTCAGTTCCTGAGTCACAGCAATTACCCATATCTTTCACCTGAAGCAGCAGATATGGTATTCTTCTTCAAAGAAATAATGGAAAAAACTCCTCTTGCAAATCTGATTCCAAATGTTGAACAAATGGTCTAATTACTTTGTAAAGAGATGTGTGATCAACTACCTATTTAAAAAAACCACATGACTTGCCAGATAAACTGCAGAAATTATTTTGAAAAGTGTAAAACTAGACAGTGAAACTTGTAACTCATTTGAGGCTGATAACTTGTGGTGCCTGACTAGCATTTAAGCTTTTTTTTGAGGCAAAAAAGAGCATCTTATGAAAGAACACATTCCCCATGCAATATTTTGTGATTTCATCCTTTTTTCCAGGTGACTTAGATTGTAAACAGGATTTTAAATAAAGGAAGGGAACTATGACCATAGCTTAAAAACTTTTTTCTTTCGACCAATTCCTGCATGGTTTAATGCACATCTGCTTTTCAAAAAAAAATCTTCTGAATTAATTTGTAAAGCCTTAGGGTAGCTGTGCTGTACTTATTTAAAAACAACTTTGAATGAACAGTGTGTCTCTACTGCAGCCAGGAGCGAAGTGTTATTGGAAAACCATGTTGTAGTCCAATGGAAATTACGAGGTCTCCCACACCTAAACTTCATCATCCAGAAAAATGAGTATTTCAAATAGTCCAGCTGAAGGGGAAAAACTCAAGTAATGCTGTCCTTCTAGCTTGGAATTAACCTGTCATGGGCAATACTCATGCAATATTCTCACCAGACCTAAGAGAGGTGTGGAAGGAAAATAATCACACTGACTGAGCACTGAGTTCAAGCTAAGTGAGTTTAAGTCAATATGCCTTGCTCACTGGTACTCACCTGACTTAGCTACATACAGCTTGTCCATGTGCCATAAACATCACCTGCACATAATTTGAAGTTGACAGTGTTTTCAGAATTGTATCTCCATTTTTTAATGAACAAAACAATATAGTTTGGGTCTTGGACAATCTTAAAGATTATTTTCCAGTGCTTCTATTGCAGAAATATTTTGCATCTGCTTGTAGTGAGCAAAGTGGACAGACTGTTTGAGCCTGACCTCCTTTTAAGAGTAACCTCATCGCTGTGCCTGTTTCAGGAAGCCTGTACTGCCCACACAGACTGTAAACAAAGTGTGATTAATTGAGCATGGGGATTTTATCAGTTAGTGGTGTGTGCTATATCTACTGTAATCCCACAGTCTTATATTCTTGGAAAGTGTAGTGGGACATGTGTAATATGTTGTCTGAAATTGCTTACCCTCAGCTTCTGAGGGATGCTTCCCTTTACATTCCCCGCTTGCTTTAATTTCAAAGGTAGTTAGTCTCTGGTGACCACAGACTAGGTATAAATCGTAGACCATGCATGAAAGTGCTTCACTTGATCTCTGCTGTTGTGTTAAAACCTGCAGAGAGCAATTTTCCGAGACAGCTAATCTCACCAGATTTTCTGGAGGAGAACCAACCTATTTCAAACTGCATTTATAAGCAGATCAAAGTTCTGCTCAGTCAAAACACAGTGGCACATGACAAAAGTCACTTCATCAAGTGTACCACCAAACAGTTGCTGTGGCTTCTGGGAAGTGTTAGAGTGTCAAGTCATGTGCGTTCAAATAATCTAAACCACAGATCATAAAAGCATAGGGAGCCACCAAATTTTAAAAACCTTTTGCTAGCTACCCAGAGATGTGAAAAGCCTGGCAAGTGGTGGTTCCAACCTCAAAGAAGAAAAGAAACCACAGAAACTAAATGCATGTTATTTAAAATCAATGCTATAAAAAGTGCATAGATTCTCAGAAGGGTTCTCTGTCCTGATGGAGACAGAGGAAACTACAAAAAGAGGCAATGTAATTCTTTGACCTATGCTGAAGCTAAATACAACACACAGACGTTGTTGTTTTTCATTTATGAATTGGTAAAAACATTTCTCATTCTAGAAATTCAGGCTGTAATGTAATTAGCATGAAGATATCTTTATTTTATTAGGGACATAGGCAATTTAATAATTATTTTTTTAAAATCTTTTTATTCCTTATCGTTTCCACTCATCCTGTCCTATGCACTCCAAAACGTATGCAAAAAGTAACCAAAGAAACCAAAACTAACCACAGAAAAGATAATGTGGTTTTATTTTATGGATTCTGCTTCCCTTCTTCCTTCCCTCCTTCTTTCCTCCCTTCCCTTGAAATAACAAAATCTTCGAGGAATGAAGCAAAGACATTAGGATGATATGTAATAGCATTAATTAAAAGCTTAGAAAGAAGTAACCTCTGTTTTATAGCACACGTTTTTTTAAATTGAAATTGACAAAGAAGTGGCACTGGCCATACTTGTCAGAAGATGGTGACAACTAATGTGGGCATGGAGAATGCAATGTCAAGATACGCAAACAGTGATAAAACATGTTGTATATTTCAAGGTGAATACTTTATGAGGTTGTGTATTACCCAAAATCAGAGTTCAGTCAGTTCTTGTAGGTATCAAAAAAGGTGAGTTAATCTCCTTTGTTTACTTTCTATCACAGCAGTATGTAGGAATTGTTTTGCAAAGCTTGTGCAGTTTTGCAATATCATATTTAAGGAAGGTAACTCAGATTAGGACAGATTTTAAAAAAGAGCTTTTAAATGGAACCTACCACTGACATCCCACTTCATAAGTACAATGTGGTAAATGCTTGCTTGCAAACAGTCAAGTCACTCTGCCTTACTAAATTAGAACTCATCAGATGAGTGATAAGGTGGATTAAGACAGTGTGTCTTCAGAAAGCTGAATGCTCAGCATAGCAAAACAAACTTTCTTGAGTCTCATAGTGAAGTTGAGTCTGGGGGTTGATGAATTCTGGTTTAAGTTTCTATTTTGTAAGGAAAATGTATCAAGATTTTAGCTGAAATGGCAGGTTTTGTGTTGGTAGGAGTGGGTTTTTAAGATTCGTTTAGCCAAATTTAATAATGAATCAACATTTGAAAGTGAAAACCAAAAAACCCTATTGCTTCAGGATTTAAATTTTACATATATATATATATATATATATATATATATATATATATATATATAAAATTTAAGGAATACATTATGTGTATATTTTAAATTTAAATTATATATACACATATGCAGACATATAAATTTTATATATCTCATTTATAACTTAAAGCAGTGGATATTTAGCATATAACACATATGATATATAAAGTCTGAATTCTTTGTGATTTTGCTTGTTTTTTCACCTGAAACCAGGACACTGCTTTTTGGGAACCCTTGAGGAATGTCTCTTATTATATGGAATGACAGCTGATATTGGTATTTTATATGATGTGGAATGAGTATCCAGCAGATGGTTAGCAGAAGTTTATATTTTTTGTAAAACTCAGCTATGAAACTCACTGTTGTAGAACAGCTGAAGCTCTTGCTGTGGATGAATGAACCCTGATGCAACAGGAATATGGGATGAAACAACATTGCCTGCATTATAAATTGTATTAAATCAACTACAACCTCTTCTGAAGAACTCATGGTTTCCAGCACCACTTGTTGGGCTTTGATTAAAACAAACATTTCATTCTTTTTTTTCACGTTTGAAGAGTCCAGTGCAGGGAAAAAAGTACTGGTCAGACACATTCCAGATTCTAAAAAATGCAAGAACTGATACTCATTATGCTTCTTTCAAGATAATTGTATCTCAATCACATTAATCAAGACTGAAGTCCTGGGTTTTATCCAGGAATAAAATTTCTAGTTGTTTTTATTAGGACCCACATCATCCATGATGTGGTCAGTATTTTAAGAAGTAGTATCAGAGTAAACAGCTGTATCCCCTGTTAAAATCTGTATGACACAGAGTAAAAAAATGCTTTCTTTTCAGTAATTTCTTTCAGAATTGTCAATGTTGATGGACTCAGCATTTGCTCAGATCTGAGTCAATATTTAAGTTCTTAAATAAATGAGCCTCCTGATCTTCAGAACTGCCACAAGTGAATCTGATGCAGATTTCTGTTGAGAGCCACAAGGGACCTGGATAGTTGATACTGAAAACTGAGTTGTGAGAAGAGTGGCTGGTGCTTTTACAAATGGTTGATCCAAAATCCATTTTATTTACATGAACTGGTTTCAGAACTGCAGCCTCAGACTCTTTTTCTGAACCTCGATAAATGGGGATGTGTCATGCAGGTGCAAGGCTGAGAGTAGGTGGGTAGGATTAATGCTAGCTTTATCTCAGTTGTCCTCTGCAGCCACTATCAGCCTATCTTGCTCTCCTAGTTCAGCAGCTTCAGAAGTGTCAGTAGTGTATTCTTTACTGAGTTTTGAATTCCTCCCTTGCTCCAGTTCTGTTTATATATGTTTTCAGATGAGTCCTACTTGCACTACTTTAGCGCAGTGTTTTCAGATGCAAAAAATGAGACCTAGTGAATAAACCCCATAGCAAACTTCCTTTGATAATCTGCTAAATGTGCAATATTTTCCTTTTTGAGTGTATGTGTTTGCTCATGTGTATGTTTACAGAGCTTGCAGTCACTGGAAATTATCAGTAAGTGTAATTAGGTATCACAGTACTGTCACTGTAAACGACAGACTTGCTGATATTATTTTTTCATTACACTTCTGGAAATTAAGTTTGGTTCATTTTTATCACTGCCACTGAAAGGGCAGTGGTGGAGAAAATATCTGTGTCCCTGTCTTTGGTATTAGTATGGCATTCCACACTCAGCACCTCTGGAGAAGCTTTGTATTAAGTTCTTGACTTGAATACCATGCAGCACAATGCTGTGGGTACTGTTAGGAAGACAAAGACTGTCCTGTGACATTGAACCTTCTCAGAAAATGCCAGCAGTGAGGGCTAGCATCATAAGTGGCCCAGAATGATAACAATCTGAATTATTCCATTGCTGAGAAAGGGAAAGTTAACTCACATCTGTAAAAAATTCTGGCTTCTATTGCAGAAAAGTCTCACTGTGATTAACGTCTTTCAGAGAGCAGGGAACAAAACTGGAGCCTGCTTGGGGTTTTGGTTTGTTTGTTTGGGGAATTTTTTCAGAAATTTTTGTTTTGTTTTCTTATCAGTGATTTTAAACTCCAGCTACTAACCTTTAGTGATGAATAGCACCTTGGAACAGTTACAGATGAAAAGTCAGGACATTGTTCAGGTATTACAGAGCACGTTGATAACCTTAAACACTTCAGAAAGGAGCATTGTAAGATAATCTTCCTGCTGGCATGTGTAAAGGGGCATTTTCTGATTCAGGGAGAGCTGCTCCCTGCAGATCTGATTCTTTCACTCCAGCTGCAAAAATGCAGCATCCCGCTTCCTCGGGGCACAGTCAGCTCTGTTGGTGATGGATGAGGAAGAAGGTGCCCCCATGGGTAGTTTACAGTGCAATAATCTGCTGCAGTGTCCATTATAATGGATGTCTCAGAGAACAGTGCTCATTTTATCCTGAGGAGGCTCAGAGAAAAGAAAACCTGGGTGTGACCTGCACCTTCCATTGCAGTCTAATTAGTCAGTCACTACTCTATGCCCAAGGTACAAGGGACTTCATAGTCTCTCTACACAGTGCCATGTGGAGCAGGCAGTATTGTTTGCAGGATATTGTATCTGGCTCACAACGGGGGTGCAAAACAAAACTGATAGACAACCTGAGCATAGGCACAGATATAAAGCTCAGTGGGATTCATTGTGGTTATTTGGAGGTTATGAAATGTGCTATGGCTGCATACAGAACTCTGCAACTCTGCTGAGGGTAAGCAGGTTATCTGCTGCTCTGAAGGGAAATTTTTATCCCTTCAGACTCCCATGCTTTTACTGTGGCATTTCCTGAACACTATTTGTGTTGCATGCTTCCTTTATTGTCCCTGCTTTTCACACTCCACTGGGACATGTTGTATGTGGAACTAGTTATGACTGCTGTAATCTCTAAAGTCTTTGAGTTTTGCAACAGACTCTGGTATCATTAAAGGCATCCTTTCACTGGCCTCCTGCCATGCTTTTCAAGGAAGCACAAAGGTGAGAAAGGTTAGTACTTCACTACAGATAATAGCTAAATGTGTCTGAAAAGAATGGAAGGTTTTGTGCTTCTGCACAATGGTTATGTCCTTTCTGCTATAGAGTGTCAGTACTCTTGCATTCTGATATCCCAGGAGCCTGCAGCAGGCAAGCTTCTCTATTTTATTTATAAACCCTTTTTGAATCCAAGATAGCTGAAATCACAGGTTTTGTTTCCTGGAGTTTAAATGATTTCCGGTTGCCACACCATCATATTTCTAAGTGTCCTCATTTACTTGCTGCTTTATCATTACAGCGCAATCTAGACCTTTGTCTGCTTCAACAATATTAGTCCTGACAGTACCTAACTTTATTTAGGGGTTATAATTATGATGGTTCCTTCAGTTAAATCAGCTGAAAACCTCAGACCTTGCCAGAATACATATGGCCAGACCATCTTTTTTTTTACTGTGCATTTCCTGAGGTATCCTTGGATTCCTTGAGTTGGGATAATTAGTGCTTTTTATCAACTGAATCTCCAGTCTGTTTTGTAGTTCAGAAAAAGGACTAAAAATATTCTATTTGTTTTAATGTTTACAGAACTGTTATTTGAATCTGTTTCTATTTGGCTGCATTTTATTATCACATTTGTGACACACAGTTAGCTGCGCCTTTTATAAAGCTTTGAGTATAGGAACAGTATTGAAGTGTTCATTAAAATATTTGTTTCTAGGGACACATTCTGCCAACACTTCTCAACTGTGAATCCCTGCATTTCTGTTTTCCTTGGCAAGTCCTATCCTTCTCTCCTAAATTAACAATAGACCATGTCTCAAAATGAGGCCAAAAGACACTAAAAATTAATAGTGAACAGTACTTGCACTTCCTTTTCATCTGGTGGAAACATCTCTGCCATAGACAGCCACAAACCTTGGCTTTTTAGTGCCTTCAGCTACCAGTATTTAACTTAGTACTTTTCCCTGCTGTTTTTTTTTTTTCACTAGGAAAAAAACATGTCAAGGTATGAATTTTGGATTAATAAAAGACCTCAGTTAAGCTTACCTCCATTGAGAGCTAAATCCTCTACACTAAAGATAAAAAGGTCAGGTCTTTGTGCAGCATGGGTGAAACTGTATCCCCTACCTACATCATATTAGAGGAATTAATGCTTTTGTGAAATTTCATGCTCCCTGTAGGTCTCCTCAGCTTGCAATGGTCAGTTGACACATGCAAAGATTAATTCATGCCTCCTTGACAGATTGTCTTTGGTGCAGGGCTAAAAATTAGCTAAAAATAGTCAAGGCCTGCAGGGATCCTAACCTGGACAGGGTAGTTGTGTCTGTGTTTTCCTCTTGGAGAGATCACAAGGAACTAGAAAACTAGCTTGGAATTTCAGCTAGATTTTAGGTGAATATGAACAAGACTAATGAAGAGCTAACTAAGCCCGTACTCAGGGCAATGAATATAGCAAGAGTTTGTACATCAGTTAATTGTCAAATACTTCTTCCTCTTTAGTGTTGCTTTAAAGGACATGAAGTGAATTCTACATAGTTGTCTGTGCATCTTAAAGACAAGTTTTTCCACTGTTTCTGGAAGGACTGGTCCTAGGTTTCATCACTGCCAATAGTCTCCATCTCTGTGTTTGCATGGCACCTCTTTTTTTTTCTGCCTGGCTCTGTCTCTGAGGACCTGCTCGCTTTTGGCATTCTCAGTAGTTTCCATGATAGACAAACTCCTGCACTCTGTTAAGGGGGATCAACCTGATTCAAAATAGCTGCCAGGACAAGGCTTCCTCTCTGCTATCCTGCACCATGAAGAAAACACAGTGCAGGACATAGCAAGCAATGAACAAATTAACCAAACACCATGCATGACAAACCCTGGACCCAAACTGGAAGATTTGCATAGGTTAAAAAACCCCGATCATTTTACAGGTTGCATTAGGTGACAGGATGAGTCTTCCCTTCTTTTAAAGTGGCATCTGCAGAAATGAAATATGCATCTTTACCTGCACTGAAGGTTTGTAGAGAGGACAGAAAAGGAAGAAACCCTTCAAGCAGTAAACTAACATGCAATTTTCCTCTGTGTTATTAAAGTAACTTAAAAGCACACCAGTGATAAAATGTATTATCTACTTGTTGCTTATTAGACAGACAATTTGCTTTTGGAGAGATAAAAAGTACATTCTGTTTAAGGGTGTTTCAAGGCTGCAGTCCTCAATCTGTCTGTGTCATGCTGCAGTGCACCCAAACTAACCATGTCCTGGCAAAAAAAAAAAAAAAAAAAAAAAAAAAAAAAAAAAAAAAAAAAAAAAAAAAAATCCTCTACTGGTCACCCATTCACTGTGCTGGGTAGCTAACAAGATTACTGATGTTTGTTATAAAATCTTAAATGGCACCATCCAGCATAAAACAGGTTTCTGTTCTCAAGGAAAGTGCAGGGTAGATTGTGTAATGCTGTTTTTCTCTCTCTTCTCTAATGTTTGTTATTGATTTCAATTTGAAAAGAAGCTGTGAATATTTTGAAAATAGTAAATCCTCGTCAAAATTACTATTGACAAAAGGCTTCAGAAAGTGAACAACCACAATTCAGAAGGTACAGACTGCATGGTGTCAAAGGTTTAGAGAAAACTAGATAATGATTTTTTCCAGACCATTGAAGACTTTTTTTCCTTTCTTATTGCTAAGTAATAGCTTATTAGAGATGCACTAAAGCACTGAAGCATCACACAACTAATCATACTGACTGACAAGGCAAAGTATATGCTTGACAACTACCATTCAGTAAATACAATTGAAAGTTAAATTATATGTTTTGAAAAACAGCATTTCCTTCAGGACTTTTTAATCCATTAAACCTTCTGTCACAAAATCTCACTGATGCCAAGAATTTACTAGGTATGAAAATGATGAAGCATTTATGTGGATGGAGAGAACATCCAGGCTCACATTAGACTGGACAAAGATTATTATTATTTTTTTATTAAGAATGTGATATTTGATCATCTTGTTAAATTGGTAAGGATGGATCAGGACTGTGAACTCTTGTTCAGAGAACAAACCAGTCGTGAATTTTATAGAGTAGATGAAAACAAAACCCCCAGCTGTTCTGCAGCTGTTTGCTATAGGATTTCTTGAGCACAGGATTTCTTCTTGTCAAGCACGTAGCATTCACCAAGTTTAAGGGAAAGGTGATGCATTACTTGCAAACCATTTCAGTAAGCATGAAGTCATAAGTATTGCACCTTGACTTTCATTCCACTCTTGACAGGTTCTATTATTAAGATTTGTAATTTTCTTTTCCTCTTCTGTTCCTGTCCTCCAATTTTCCTTCATTAATTTCTCTTGGCGATATCTGTGAAGCTGTTTTGAAATATATTCAGGTTTTTCTTGCCTGTCTTATGCAAAATTGTTGCTCCTTTGTTTTATCATTTCCTTAAATATTGTGGGGTTTATCTAATTCTAAGCCTACCTGCTGCTATTTCTTATTTTTTCAAAATATCAAAAAATTTTACTGATTTCATCTTTTCTGATCTTAGACTAGTTCTCCTTTTTCTAAGAAAACTCATATGGTTTTGGGGCTTTTATTTGTCACTGGTCTAGGCAAAGATTTGATTCAAACACTAGTTTTGAAAGGATTTAGCAGAGGAAAAATGAAACTGAACATCCTTAATTTTTCCTAAGTCTAATGATATATCATCTTCTTTCCTCATTGTTATTCTCATGTGGCATCCTTGCATTGACAGTGGTAATAGCACTTGTTAGTACACAATGTTCCAGTAAGCTTATTATGGTTGATAAGCTATAGTTTTATGGTTAACATATTGAGTGTCTCTATAGCTCCTGTGGGTTATTCGAGACTATTCTTTCACGCACACAAAGAATTGAGGATTCCTGTCTGTTTTCCTGGTAGAGATTTTTTTTCTTCTGTTATCTTTCTCAGAATCTGTACAAAATTGTCATTTGAGGGATGAGTTTTGTCTACTGTACCTGCTCTTGGAACTGCAGTTAATGCCAGGTCAAGATGCCCCAAAACACTGAGCTGGAATACTGGGATTTGGTGTCAAAACAGGAAAGAATCCCAAATGACTAAAGAGTCTTGTGTTGGCTTTTCAGTTTGTCTTTTTGGGCTCTGTCATTTCACCTTGATTTCACTACAAGACTGAAGAGGAATATAAACTTGATAGACAAGGAATTACTGAATCAGAGGATGTTGTAGATGACCAAAATAACATGAGATTCTCATTTAGTATTATACAAATTTTTGATAATGCAGTCACTAAAGGCTATTAAAAAGTGTGTATGAATCAGGACACCACACTTTTGTGTGTTTCTCTTCAGGAAATCCTTGTGCTACTGGAAGTCTTTACCATGTGGAGTACGGCTCTTTACTTCTGCCTGCTTAATTTCTATCCCAGGAACTAGTCACACTCAATAGCAGGAGTCTGGATGTATGAGTCTTTGCAGTTACAGTTATCAGAGCATATTTGAATGCTTTCAGGCTGACCTTCTTTCTGGCCTTTTTCCTTAATCAATGCTTTTCCTCCTTTCCTGGGTATTCTTTTTCTGAATTTAGACAAAATAACTATTTTGAGTGTGGGATAAGAACCGCTCAAAGAGATGTGTTTTTACTGAACAGAAATTTTGGGGTTTGTGTCAGTAATCAAGCGACTATAAATTAGAAAACCCTGGTACTTAGGTGGGAGGGTATCATGTATATTTGCCTTCACTAAAGAACATTCAGATGCTTTTGTATATCTGAAGATATATGTTCTGCTTCAGACAGCTCTGACAGCTCCTGAATCTGCTAGGGAAAAAATATTGTCTAGCAAAAATGACTGTATTCCCCCTTTTGCAAAAACTTTTCTCCTTCCATTCTTAGGCCAGTATAATTTTCTACTGGCCATCTTCTAGTTTTAGACTATTTTTACATATGTGGAATTATGTAGTTTCATTTGTTACCACACATCAAGTAATCAGAGAGTGTTTTCAGAAGGCTAAGGAGTTGCAATTTTAGAAAAAATTATACATGACCATCTTAAAAGTACCCCCTATATTATTCACATGCTACCTAATCATTAAAATACTAGAATAAATGATACTGATACATAAGAGGCTGGGAATCACAGAGGGTGTGACAGGTGACCCAGAGACATATTGAGAATATGATCTTTAAGGGCAGAATGTAGCCACTCAATTATATTCAATACTTACAGAACACAGTATCAACTTCTGAACTTGGAGACCAAATGAACATAAAATTAAGTGTAATCTGGAAAAAATATAAAGTCAATTTTCAAAAAAATGCAAGCAAGTTGCCAGAGAGATTTTATCAACTGAACTGCATGTTGCATGATGATATGATTGAGAGATAACAAAATATAGAATGCTTGTGGAACAGTTTAAAACTATGGTTTGGCCAACCAAATCTATCCATTTGTCTATTCAACATGAAGTATTGAACCAGTAATTTTTGTGATTCACAACACACTTATAGACCCGTGTTTGAAACAGTATGTATTTTAGGGGAATAGTTGAGCAAGTGAAGTGACCCTCTGAAGAAATAAAAATATCTGTTAGAATCTTCCCTGAAACTTATGTCTCTTTGTGAGGACTACAGCCCAAAAAACCCTGATCATGCAGTGGCAGCAGTGTGGTTTTAAATTAGGTACTGAAATTTAGGTTTTTACTTTCAGCTGTATTAAATCATTATCATATTGGTTTATAGAAGACAGTTGTCCTAATTTTATATCTGAAGAAAATTCCTTGGACTGAAGAGAGTTGGTCTGTACAAGGGCATTGGACTAGGTGACCATTAAAGATTCTCTCTGATCCAAACTACTCTACTATTCTATGATATCCCAGTCTCAGTGGGTGCACTTGCTGACACATGCTGAGCACACTGTGAAGTCTGCATGTTCCACAAAGTTATGGCACAAGGAATTTTTCTTGCCTAATTTGATTCCAGCTTGATGTGGTGTCCTCGATGTAAATCATCCTACCAAACATGGTGTGTGGATTTAGTGTTAATCCTTGAACTGTGTTGTGCTGTGTGTCATGGGAGTATCAGCTCAGGAGGAAAAGACATAGTGTGATTTTAATATCTCCAATGTTTTGTTAAAATGCAGATCAAAGGGAGCCTGAAATAAAGGAACTGAATGAGCAGAAAGTCATTAGTGATTTTTATGGAGCTGTGTCAAGTTACAGTTGTACTATGTGTGAATGAAAAGGATCTGCCTGGGGTTATGGACTGAGAGAATTAGCACATGGAACAGAGTTTTTCTTTATGCCATTGGATGATTTTCATAGTACTCAAGGGGATGAATTGAGCAAAGAGCAGTGTCTCACCTATGTTGTATTTGTTTGGCATTCAGCAAAATATCTGTTTAAGACAGATGAAGGAAAAATGATTGGAAATTTTGGCTCCCCTGATTTCCATGCACACTGATCGGCCGAGGTCAGGATCAGCACTGGAGAAGATGCAGCCAAAACTGTGCTTGCAGTATCTCACACAGTAAATATATTAAAGCAAGTTAATCTTGGTGCTGCTGAACATGAGGTATTTAAATAATTTACTTGAGTATTTAAGTTTACACATAATACTAATGTTTTGCATTAGGGAAAGAATGGCTGTCTTTCTCTTAATCAGTCAAAATGGTAGAGCATTTTGTAGGGAAAGACTGATTTTTAAAAGGTAGCTACCAGTTAGTCTTGTAGTTCATTTGACAGTGAGGTCCAGTACAGACAGACTTCTGTTCTCTGCAGTACTAAATATCATCTTCCAAAAGAAGGACATTTACACATATCTCAAGTCTTTATTTCCTTGGTTTCATGCTTCTCTAGACTAATTTGATTAATTTCTGCAGTGTGTCAGGTTAAACTCACTGACAGGAATAATGTGAAAATTTTCAGTGTGGTCTTCATCTTAGTGCTCCCACATAAGACTGCAATTTTCTTCTCAAAAACTTGGCTCTGTAGCATCTGGAAAAGCCCTCTCCCACTTTAGGCACAGTTTTAGTAAGATGTGATGGATTTCACTAGTGACAAAAAGATGCCAGTGGCTAGCTTCAATAATAAAAAAAAAGCTTTCTGTGAGTGTTTCTAAGTGAACTTCTAGTCAAGGTTATATGTAATACAAGGTCATCATTGCTTGTGGGTTTTTCTGACAACTGAAAGGAAAAAAATCACTTTTTTGATGATGACCTGAAGAATGAAGGGACAGTCTCAATTGATCTGTGACAGCAGAATGACAAAGTACTCAGAAGAAAGTCAATGTCAATGCTGAACTTGGAACCAGAAAGGTAATGCTTGAAGTTGAAATCTTGTATAAGAATACAAAACTAAACTCATCTAAAGCTATCAGGACTAAGCCCTAACAAGGATCTTCATGAAGTTTTGTTAGCATTTGTGGGTAACCACAGAAGACAACATGTGTTGTGGGAATTTTTAATCCAGCTTTATGAATTTCAGCTTTTTTTCCGATGTGAAAAATAATAATAGTTAAAAATGTAGGACCCATTATCCTTTGTAAATAAGAATGTACAAAAGATCCACTTTAGCGTAACTAAAAGGTTCCTACTGCTCAGTTTGTATGCATGTGTGTTTTTCTGTGTGTATGTGTTTCTCTTGGAAAACTATGAGAAAACACAAATGTAATCAAGAGTGCAACTTCTCACTTCTTGTGTTTAAGCACAAGGTAACAATTTAATTATATTTTTAATGTATATTTATAGAATGAAAAGGTAAGAGATGCAAAACGAAGAGTAGGAAAAAATATCCTACATTTCTAGACAGTAGAATTTTTCCTTTTTGTTTTTAATTCATATATGACCTCTCTCAGTTCTGTAGTAATTGTTGTTTTCCCGTACCATTTTTACTGTATTTTAATGGGCAAACACTTTCACTAACAGCCTAAAAACTATTAGGAATGTAAAGTGTTAGATTTGTTGTGTGTACAGCACAGGGATCAGCAAAATCAAAATCTGTGAAGAAAACAGGCACGGCTGGCCTGTTCAAACAGACCCGTGTCTTATGATGGCTCATGAAACTGCATACTGATGTGCTGGGGTTTCTGTTGAGAATTCAGTTATGTGTGAATACATGAAAACAATTCTTGCTGCTACTGAGGAGAAGTAGACTTAACAGGACTGCTTTTAAATTTGGCTCTGACAACAAACAGGATACATTACGCTGTATCAGCACAATGTCAAAGTCCCAAGGCAGCAAGCTGGTGAATCTCCATGTTTGATCACTTCTGATGAATTTTTGAGAGACTGATATAGGTAAAGTAGCTAAATGGGCAGGTTTGGGACCTTCCTCATGGTCCTTGATATTCTTTAATTACTCTCAAGAAATAAAGCTGACTGTTTATCCTTGAAGATACCTGGAGAAATGCAGCTGACCATGTAGGAAGGCCAGTGGTAGAAGGGGAACCATGGGATATTGCAGCACTGCCCCAGGAAAGCCACGGCATGAAGACAGATAAAAAAAGCCACTCATCACCTTGGTGTCAAAAGACCTTGTAGTAGGAAAATCTGCCTTGTCCCGGGCAGAGTTTTTGAACATAAATTAGTAGAAAATATAAATATTTTGGATAAATTAAGAAAATATCACAAACAATTGCTAAATGTATTATGAATATTATTTTGATTAATTTTGGTTGAAAAAATATTAGACACTTATTCAAGAATTACATTGGATTAATTTTTATAAATTTATTAATCTGAATAAACTGTTACCCTTGCCTGACACAAGTATCAATTGCTTGAGCTCTCACCTCTGTCTTCTTTAATTTCATATTGGAAACTATGTGAAAAATATTATCGAGGTTTTATTTAAAACTACCATTACTTTCAGTCTGTGGTAGGAAACCTTTTCTTAATGGTCATACTAACCATTTTCTAGTTTACCCTCGAGTAATTTCTATCTGTCAATCCACCTTTTATTTCTCAATCAGGACATGCCATGCTAATATTTATAGCTGCATCTATAACCTTTCTTATCAATATATTTATTTTTCAATGCTTGCCTGACTGTATATAGTGTATATAAAACTATATATTCCACAAAAAATTAATTATGACCAGATATTAATTGCAGTTTTACAGCCAATTTATCACAACTTTTGTTGTGATATTTTGTGAATAATTTTTTATATATGTTTTTTAATTTCAGTGAAAGGAAATTTTTTTTTTCAATCTTCAATCTTCAAAAAATATTTTCTGAAGGAAAATTTTATTAATTTAATAATTGGCCACAATGAAAAGAAAATAATCTGACAATAAGACAAAGTATTTGGATTGACTTATTCATTTTCCTTTCTCATTCCTTTTTAGCACTGCTTAAATTCTGCATAAAATGTGTTTCAGTCAGTGCAAGCCACTCTTCTCTTTGTTGTTCAACGACCAAACTGAAACATCCTCTATTCCCTCAACTCTGCCTGTTTGCAAATTCCAGCTTTTTATGTCAGCTTTACTTCATCAGTTCATACATTTCAAGGCCAACAGAGATCACTAGATCACTCAGAGGGTGCTAAATATAACCCCAGCAATTGTACCAGCAGTACAATTTCACCTAGTTAAGCTCTGTAGTAAGCCAGATAACTGGTAATGGGCTCAAGCTTGCCCCAGAACATCTGTCAGTCTTGATTTTCCTCAAATCAACAACTGGGGAAATATCATCATTTTACTTGATGGCTCTGATAGTTAATCACCATTGCAATTAAAAAATTGCCTCATTATAAGTCTGAATATATCTGGCAGCAAGCTCCAGCCATTGATTCTTGTTATGCCTTTCTCCACTAGATTAAATAGCCCTTTGGTATCCAACATTTCTCTCTGTTGTGCATAAAGTGTGCATTTTTAGGTCAGTCAATGCCAGAATAATACAGTAAGCCTCAAAAGATGTCACATTTGAGAACAGTTAGCCACTGATGTTTGGAAGCTCTCTGTACTATCTAGGTTCTGCAAAATCTACTCACAAAAGAAATCCTGGCTGTACTATTTGACATCTAGTTAGAAACACCATCACTGAGAACACAATTATATATTTTCTTAACCTTGCTTTCTAAGGAAAACAGGCTTTTTAAATCATACTATTTCTGTTCCTTTATCTTCTCCCCTCTTTTCCCAGAGAACTTGGAAGCTGACTGAATGAATAATTCCAGCCATATGTGATGGTTCAGTAGAGATCACAAAGCTTTTGTGCTCCTTTAGTTTCTTATGGAAGGAGGAGAGAGATTCAGTTTGCTGCTGTCTCCTCTTCCCTCCCTCAGCAGAGGAATAGCTGTTGTTAAACTTGAGTTGGTGCCAAGCAGCCCATCAGGATCTGAGTGGTTCCATTTTAGGTATGACCAGGAGCAGGATGCCTTCCCCAACTGGGAGCTGTGGGAGCAGTTTAAATGATGATGAGGAGAAAGGTTGGCAGTTCATGGTGAGAGGACATACTGCAGGAGACAGTAATCACAAGGGGTAAATGTTGGAATTCCTGAACTGGAGCAGATTAGAAGGGATTAGAGGGTGATAGGAAGTTTCCTGGAGGAACCCATTTTTCGTTAGTTTGTGACTCAGATTGTCACAACAAAATACATCTGTAAAAAGTCAGCGTGCTGGCTCTGAATGTGTCAGCACACCCCACAATATATTTGTCATGATCACAACAAAGAGCCTTTTCATAATATTCTGCAGCTTCTTATTCTAAAAGGACTATCAGATTATTTATATGTGTAGCTTATAGCCATAAGATAAATTTTTGATGTCCGCTTGCTATGCAGCATGGTTGGAACGAATATTTAAAAACTATTTTCACAGCTTTAATCCTGGCTTTGTGACAGAAAAAAATATAATTTGCCTTGTGCTGTCATCTTCACAAACTATTTTTTAGGACCAAGACATAACTTTGCAAACCAAAAAATCATGTTTCTAGCTCTCTTATTTTTTACCTTTTCAATATCTTTTCTTTTCGGTCAGGCTTATTTTACAGGTTTCCTTCACAACTAAAACATATGAAAGGAAAATAACCTTTCAGGTCTAATTAAAAAATAAGATATCTGGTGGATGAAAGTACATTTTAATTTAATTAACTGTGCCATTTACTGGTTGGAACTGTTACAGCTTCTTATTAAGAGCTTTCTGTAAAGGGTTAGCCCAAAAGTTATGTTAAGGTGTAAACAGGTGAGTCCGGTGTTCTTGACAGAAATTTATAATGACCTAATTTTACTTCCAATTCAAAGTAGTTTTCTTTCCAAAACTTTCTCTACTGCATGCATCTCATACTGAAAAAACAGCTGAAGACATTAGACTCAAAAGAAGATTCTTTACTGAGGGGCTCCCCTTCTGTGGGAAGAGCACACTTCACAGCAGCATCTGATATGTGTAAGAGAAAGTTAAATAAGTATGGGAGCTGAGACCTGGACTCCTGGCAGAATTCCTGCATTGGCTTCAGAGCAAATCCCGTACTTCGGAGTAGTATTCTTGGGGATTCTGAAAAAACATAATTTCTCAAGTAGGTTTCGGGTTTTCCCTTTCTCTTTGATTCTCTAGGATGCTCATCATTCATGTCATGTTTTGTTCTGCAGACTGATCCCTCAGAAAAACAGTGAACACTTTAAAACTATTTTTCAAGAGACTATGAAATAAATTTGAAAGTAAAAATCAGATTTGAACCTCTATGGTTAAAAGTAATACATTTCTCAGTTGCCAACACCTGTAGAGGATTCCTGAAATTTTAAAGGAAACTTGAATAGGAAAACCAGACCTCTATCCTTAATATTGTGCATATCCTTATTCAGACATTTTTGAGACATCAGAACACTAAGATGTACAGAAGGTCAGGTGAGAAACATTTTATACTGGCTTCTATTCCCCCTTAATCAGTATTAACTTCACCACCAGCTGCATCAAACTCTGGCTATTACAGACCAATCTAAATATTTATTTTAATAATCAGTAGAAACATTTCTCTTCATTGGCGTTTGGTCTAGTCTCTAATTCAAATACCTCCTAATTACAGACTTTCATTGCCACAGCTAACATGAAATAATGTGTCCCGTGTTAATCCTCATTACTCAGCTTTCTCAGCCCTTGCAATGAAGAACAAATGGACTAAACTTCAGTATTGCATTTCTAAAGCAGTCTCTTTTCAACCTGAGAACAGTCAAACAATCACAGAGTTTTAAATAATACTAAGATTGTCCCTTTATTTTTGTAAACAACTCTGTCATCTTTTTGTGGTGTGTTTAGCTTAGTCAGTACCTGGATTTCAAAAGAACCTAATTCAAGTTTCTTAGATCATTAAAATTTACATTAAACTTCTTTGCATCAGTTGCCTCTGATTGCAGCCAAAAGAGTACTGAGGGGTAATGGAGCATGGCAGAGCCAAACTACATGATGGCTGATCAAGGAGCTTAGTTTAAAAAGGACATAAAACCTCCAATAAAACAAAGAGGAATTAAAATGTGACAGTGGATGAAGTAATATCATTAAGAAGAAAATGAAAGATCAATGAAGAAGACAGTGCTAATATTGTAACAGCAAAAACTGTGTTGCAATCCAATTAGTACCTAATGAAAGATGGGACGGAGAGTGGTCAGTTTAACACACCAGTGTATAAAGCATTTATAAAGCAATTGCAAGGCTATAGGAAACCAAATGGAAGAATTAACAGGAGATGTGGACAAGGTGAAAGTCAGCACAGGATGGAGCTATAGAAAGAGGCCTGGAAAGTAATGATTGAAACAGAACTGTGAATTGTGTGCTGCTCATGGAGAATGAAATAGTGGGTTACCTATCCTCTTCTATTGTCTTTAATTTGCAGTACAAAACTGGAAGTATTTCCACAGTCAAAACAGAACCCCCTAAAAAGGCATAACTGGGGGAAGAACAAAGACTTCCCTTGCAGAAGTGAATGATTGGATCCTTCTGTTGAATGCCACTATCAGACCTGGCTAATTTTTCTGCAGAGACGAATACTGTTAGAAATGCTGTCCTTATGAGAAATGTTAACTTCTGAAACACTTGTTAGGCAATACATATTATTCCTAATATTAAGGTCTAACACTTCTGGGTCTAACAAAATTTTTCTTTTTTTTCATTAAGTGGATCATAATGTAAGAACAAGTAACCCTGTGTTGGGCCTGCTTTAGTTAATTGATTAATCTAGAATCTAACTATAAGCAAAATATTTGGATCAACATTCTGCAAGTTGATTGTTTAATTTTGGTGAAAATATAAACAGGATGATTAGTTCTGTCCAGATTTAAATTTTCAGAGGGAGGTTTAAAAAAAAAAAAGTATGAAAGGACTCAGAATTTGAGTGCACGACAGGTCCAGGGTTTCCCAAAGACAAGGGTGTTTATACTAATAAGCAACTTTATCTAAGTCAAGGGAAGAGTTTTCAGGGCAGAGCTCCAGATGAATAAGGAAGGATATTAAAAATAATTGGAGCATATTTTGAGAATAAGAAACTCTATGAACTGTGGCAGAAGACTGCCAAGTTGTCAATGAACATAGACATAAGATGAAGTCACCAGAAGATGATTCAGAGAAAGGGAGGAATGGAAGAGGAAGGGAAGGAGAGGAGTGAGGATACAGACTGCAATGAGAAAACATGGATGAGTTTGTCGGAGAAGTGTCAATATGGCTCCTAAAAAATATTTCACAAATCTGTCAGTTGTTTGAATTAATCACAGGCAACAAGATCAAGCAGAATCCAGGTGGCATCTCTTCTCTGAGTAGTGGCTCAAAAATATTTTCAAAGAAACTTTGGTGCTACTGGGACTGTAGAGATAATCACTACACAGATATGTAACCCATCAAAAAATAAGAGCTGGAATTGATGGTCAGCTTTCTCAGTGCAGCAAAATGTACAGATGCACAAAGTTATCTGGGGTATGAAAAATGACAGCCTATTGCAGAGTCACAGAAGGGCATTGTGATGCTGACTCAGTGACAAATAAAATGACAGGTGGAACTCATCACAGATATATTCAAGATATGGAGAGAAGACAATCATGCCTTTTAAACAGGCAGTTATTGTACCTGTTCTGTCTGTCACAATTCCAGAAAGAGATCATAGATTGCAACAGACATTCTTGTTAAAGGTTGTGCAGAGCCAGCCAAATCCAGCAGAAGTGCAGGTCTGGCCAGTAGCAAATTACTGGCACATACAGCTATGGTCCTGTGACTTACAGCCTTCCTTTCCTAATATTTGGTCCTTTCCCTGAGCATTTTTATGCAAATATTTTATACAGTCCCACAAACTCTTTCTGGAAACTCATCAGAAACTTCACACAAGTTTCCTGAAATATTCCCTAACTCTCGTATTTCCATTCCTTATCAGTTACACTGCTCAGGGCAATTTTAAGGCTGTGCCCAAGCCGTTCCCTTGATGGCCATAAAACAATGACCAGAAAGCTCTGGTCTTCATTACTGTCCCCATGATCACCTCTTCCTACTGCAATGTATGAGGGAAAGTATCATATTCTTGCATTTGTCAAATACTTTTTCCTCTATATCTCATGGCAATTATTTTAGGAAATATGACACGAGGATAGAATGACATTTTCTTGAACCTATTATAGCTAATTTATGTAATTCTGTGGAAAATGAAGATTCACTTGGCTAAACTGACAGTGAAAAATTCCTCTTGTTAGCAGCTTCCAAAGAAATTTATGCATTAAGTTAGCCTCTTAGTAGCCAAGATCATTGTGTAACTGGCATAGATTTTGTCCAGAGTGGTCAGAATACTTTCATATTCAAGACCACTGCAATTTTGGGCATGGAATACTTTTTTAGTCACTCACCTAGAACATTACTGGGGCCTGGAGAAGGCAGAAGAAAATAAATATATTTCTTTTCAAAAGCAAAATCACAGTATCATAGAACAATTTGCATTGGAAGGGACCTTTAAAGGCCATCTAGTCCAAACCCACTGCAGTGAATAGTCAATTCAACTAAAAAGGTAGCAAAGACCAGTTGACCAGAGAAGGAGGATTCATGATGAATTTCCTTATTAAGTAACCAAGATGAAATCCCAAATTAATCCCTCTTGTGAATCCCTGTTACTCTATATACAAATATGCTGCTTTTGATGTACTGTCAAGTGTATCCTTGCATACTCTGTAAACATATTGACTTCATTCATCAAATTGACTATAGAATTTGGCAATTTTGCTTGCTCATTGGGCTTTTCCCAATGTTTGATTAGAATGCAAAAGAGTTGTCAACCCAGTGTAAAAAAATAATAGAATTATTCTAATTTTAACATGCTGAATTTTAAATTTCACTTGAAGCTTGTAACTTACTGCTTAAATGTCTTTGGAAAACTTCAGTAATATTTAATATCTTGTAATTTTAATGTAAATTCTATCAGTAGTCCAGTTCTGAACTGGATTTGCTTTAATTCAGTTGTTCCCTAAAATTCAGTAAAAACAATTGTATTAATACTAGCAGTGGATGTTGATTTTTGATTTAGAAAGCAAAGCAGATAATTTATAGTATTTAATGAAGGGTGCCTTTTTTTGTGACAATATAAAGTATCTCTTGCATGTAAACTCTTACTTATAATCCTGAATTATTTGCTGGGCAATCTGTCACTGAAATGGAACAATATCATGCAAATGTTGATGTTGCCCCAAAAGCCAGATCTTCCTCATAGATCAGCAACAGATTGGACTTCTTTCTGAAATAAAGTTGTTTTCGTATCAGGACTGGTCAATATGAACAAAACAGAGTCAACAATAACACGATCAGTTCAACAATAGGTTGGAAGCAGCAAAAGCAAATTGCATGCATTAAGAAACTGGTAATTATAAAGGCGACAGGAAAAAAGCAATAAGAGGAGCTCAAAAGGATCTCACATCAAGCTTTTCTATTGTACCACAGGAGGTTTATAGTAATTTGCAGATGTTATTTTTCATCAGAAAATTCATTCATAAATGAATGAATCATAAAAACCAATTAATTGAGACCTTTTATTTTGCTGATATTGTGTTTAAAAGAATGCATCTTGGAAGCAAAGTGGGATTGAGGCAAGAAATGTAGATTTGTAGGAAGACAACTGTCGATATATTCATGTCTACTTTAGTCTCTGCTGCTCCCTGCAATCCTTTATTGCTTTCAATCAAAGATGTTTCTTTTGTGATATTTGCTCTAAACACAAAGCTTGTACACTGTGCACACTGCAAATACCCATGTCTGTGTCCACAGGTGTTCACTGCCTGTAGGATATAGAGAAAAATTGCATGTCTAATTTCACATCTAAAACTTATAGAAAAACTTATATGAAAGAGGCTAAGGTATAAAAAAATATTAAAGAGACTGTTCCTCTCTGGTGGCTGGAGAACAAACTTTCTGGATACCTAAATGAGGGTCTAGCTGGAGTTTGTTTAACGTGAGGTAACACCCTGAAATGCCACATCTTTACAGTAACCATAGGTGCATATCATATTTGAGGGTCAGTCATCTTCCAATTGTAATGTGAAACCACTTGAAAGTTATCTGTAGACCTAAGAAATAAACTTTATTCCTAAAAGAAGGATAAATGCGACTACTCCTAACATATGTTACCCAAATATTGTGCCAGACACAATAACAGAATGTCTCTTGCTCTTTTATTCACAGACTTTTTTTTTCTTGCAGGAATAAAGCCAATAAAATCTCAGCAAAACCTAGACTTTTCAGGCAAAAGTTGGTGTTTGTTTTCATGTGCCCTCAAATCTGAGTGTGATAAGAACATCTCTGCATAGATATTCACATCTTTGCATTGAAGGCAGCTGGGGACATTCCAGACATTCTGAGACTTGAGACTTGCATTAGTGAGAGGAGGCTCCTTTTTGAATGCTAACAGGTTTTTCATGTTAGCTGTCTATGCAATTTATTTAAGACAAATTGCACTGGAAGGAGAGACCACTGCCCATTTCACCCACTGAATTGGTTCTGTATGATTTTTACTTGATCTGGGATTGGAATTGGGATTGTAATTCTAAAAAATGATGTAAAACTTTATGAGTTAAAGCAAATTAATAGTATGTTTTATTATTTTCTAATTAAAAATTAATTGCTATGAGAGCAAGAACATTATTTACATGATGGACAGAGCTTGGAAGAAAAAGCAGCCCAAAATTACCACCAGACTGATAATTAAAATGGTTAGTGATAAGGAGGTTTATCATTATTTTGAGAGGTTTTAGTGGATGTCATGAGAATTATTGTAGAGCTGTGTCATACTGACAAATGTGAGACTGACCTCCACAGAATCTGAGCTTGTGTTTTATTTCACAGCAGTTCATTCTCTTCTCCCACTGTTCCAGTTATATTTCTCAAACCCTTGCTGTGATATCTTGTTCACCTTGAATAAAATACAGGGATTTTCTGCCTGAATTCAGAATACCCCTTTGCATAACAAACCTGCATGCAGCCCTCCTTGTTCCTTTGCACTACCGTAATAGATTTTTCTCCTTGTTTTAGGTTATACCTTCATCTTTTTATCTCATCTGCTATGTTTAAGATGGAGTTCATTATTAACAACTCCAGACCAAGAGCCTTTAATAGACTTTTGAAGCTTCTTAAAAATGCTCACAGAAGTTTAACTAATGTATTCTTTGTGTTGTCATTTTGTTTTTATTATATTCTGGTGAAAGACAAGGAGAGTTTGATGCCTATTATGTACTTGTAATTATTTCTTATTGAAAAGAAAACAAAAAAAATCTCATCAGGAGAGATTACTAAGAACAACTATAACAATGATCATTCATTTAATAATAACTATCTTTCCTAGTTATGCCATTTTTTAATGATCTGATGTAAAAGTTTGACATTAGTACACTTTCAGTTCAACGTCTTGATTATTTTGGTGTTAACAAAATCTTAATTTTTAGACAAATATCATTAAATATTTTCCGAGCAATCTGCACCTTAAGAATAAGACAAGTTTATTCCTTTAGACTCATATAAAAAAACTTTTGAGGCAAACAGAATGCTCACCTATGCTTTTCTGTTCATTTTCTGATTAGCAAAACCTATAGGAATCATGCAAAACATGGGTGTGGAAACACAAATATTTAATCCAGCAATGTTAGTGTAGTCTACACAAATGTCTTCCTGTCATTCTCTTATATGAAACACAGAGAACTGGAGAAAACAGATTATTACAGCTGGCTCCTGATAATCACCGTATACAGCACGTCCCACTGGAGCTCCTTAGGAAATCACTAATTGAAATCAATGGGGCTTTTGAAGGTGTAAGAAATTAGTCAGGAGGAGCAAGGACTTAGCAGGTTATGCTTTAGCTCCTCTGAAATGACAGTTTCCTCACAGCTCACCTGAATAATTTACTTATGGAAAGGTTTCCTTCTTCTGAAAATGTGAAGTCTATCTGTTTTTCTTGTGATGCCATAGTTATTACCTTTCCTATTCTGAATTTTATATTCCTATGAATTTTCACATTCTTATTTAATTTCTGCCTCTGTCATTTGCTTAAATTTTGGTATCAAGACAATAGCTATGTTCAGTGCTCATTAGTATAGTGGTCCTTGAATCTATTCCTGTTTAAGGAATATTAACTGGAGAAAGACAGGAATATTCCTGTCTTTATCAATATTAAGACTAATATTGGTAAAGAAATTGCTTCATGAAGCACTTGAGCTGAACTTTTTCACCTTTTTCACCTTTTCACCTCCAGTAGGAGGTACGTTTTTATGCAAAATACTGACCTATTTCATTCTGTTTTGCCTTGTCAGTAACTGCAGCAGCTGTTGTTGGCCTGTCTTCAGAGACCTTTCTCTATTCAAATTTGGGTTTAGTTCTTCCACTACACACATGGCTCTTATGTGATTAATATGCAAAAGAACAGGTTTGGTTTCAAATCTTGAGTATGAAAGAGTATGAAACATGAATATTCTTGACACAGAAGTCAGAGTTGAATCTTTAGTTTGAAAATTGAGACGTTTTGGAGGCTGAGACCTGAGTCTTTACTCCTGACATCTCTCAGGCAGGAGTTGCAGGGTTAGGGGGGAAGAGGAATTTTATTCGTGGAAGATTCTCAATTTCTTTGGAGAAAAGACTGGAAGGACAGCTATAAACACAACTGCAAAACTTAAGCAGTAATTCCACAGCCTAGAAAAACCATGGATGGTAAAGCTACAATCTTGCAAAAGGAGGGAAGATGAGCTTGTGAAAACACTATGTGGATCTCTAAGGCATTATGTTTTCTCTTGGAAATGAGTGCCCTGTGTCCTGAGAGACATATGTGCCTTGTCCTAGAGAATAGTGTGTAAGAGCCATAATTTCACTTAAGCTATGATGATGAATAGGTACATGATGAAAGAGATTATTTGATAGTGCTTTATTAGCATGCTAATTTGGTTATAAATCATCTGCTAGGTTTTGTACAGCTGTCATAGATAGCAAAAAATGTCTCTAGTTTTAGTATCTTGATACCAAAAATGCTGTACTAGCTGCAGTCTTCTCATGGCTTTATTAACCACCTGGAAAAGGCATTATGAACAGTTTAACTGTGTTTTAATATATATCACAGAGTCATAGAATCATAGAATGATTTGAAGAGACCTCAAAGGTCAGCTACTTCCAGCCCGCCTCCCATGGGCAAGGACAATTTCTGCTAGGTATCATTAAAAATGTGTTCCATCCCTCTATTCAAGAGAACTATAAACATTAACAAACTCTTTCAAAAGGAAAATTAATGAAGAAAGAGCACCTCCTAGCCAGGAAGAAGCTGTTTCTGAGACATTTCAAAGTGTTTGGCACTCTATGCCCTACAGTACCTCAGAAGCATAGGCAATCTCATGACTAAAGACAATGTTTTATCAAAGACATCTACTTTATGAACTTTTCAATGTATATTTGTGACAATAATTTCTACATTTGTCCCATTATTTTCTTGTCCTTACTAGCTAATTCTTTTTCTAAACTATCTCCTTAACAGGTGTATGTACTAGTTCAAATTCTCTAAAGAAAAATCTTTATTCAGATGTTGCTCAGAGAGCAGCTTATCTGCCTCTGCCTTTGGACTGTGATCTGTCAGCACCAGCACACACTAGAATTGCACCTGATTATTGGAGAACACTTGGTTTTATTGTGATAATGCCTTCCTAATTGCCCTTATCAGGACAGGGCATAGAGAATTCCCACTCCACTTGTAACCCGAAGATCTTATTATCCTCTCTTCAGTCAAATGTAATTTTGTTTTCCCTGCCTTTCTCAGGTCACATAAATAAGAAAGAAAGTTCCCCTTTCATTATATTTGATGTTTTGCCCTCTGCTTCTTAAGGCACACCATATGTTAAAAAAATTAAACTATCAATAGTCTTGTGGGGAAGCTGATGAAGAGGATAAAGGCTCCTTTTTACCTTCTGATACTTGAATGAGATTTTTAAGAGAGATGGGGACAGACTTTTTAACAGAGCAGTGATAGGATGTTTTTAAAGTAAAGTATGGTAGATTAGGTATAAGAAATTTGTGATCAGTGTGGTGAAACATTGGAACATGTTGTCCAGAAAGCTGGTAGATGCCTATGTTGGTTCGGGCTGGAGTACAGTTAATTTTCTTCAGAGTGGCTAAAATGGGGCTGTGTTTTGTACTTTTGTTGAACACAGAGTTGATAATATATAGGGGGGAGTTTGTTATTGTTGAGCAGGGCTTGCACAGAGCCAAGGCCTGCTCTGTTTTCGTGCAGCCACACTGGCAAGGAATTTGGGGATGCTTGGGAGTCTGGGAAGGGACACAGCTGGGACAGGTGATCCAAACTGGCCAAAGGGACATTCCAGACCACGTGACATCATGTTCAGTATGTAAAGAAGGGGAAGGAGGAAGGGGGGGCATTTGTACTGATGGCATTTGTCTTCCCAAGTCACCATCACGGGTGATGGGGCCCTGCTCTCCTGGAGGTGGCTGAACACTGGCCTACCCATGAGGAGTGCTGAATTACCTCCTTGTTTTGCTTTCCTTTGTAGCTTTTGCTTTCTCTATTAAATGTCTTTCTCTCAACCCACAAATTTTCTCTCTTTTACCCTTCAAACTCTGCCTGATTCTGTGGGTGGGGGAATGAGCAAGAGACTGCTGGCTGGGGTTAAACCACAGCAATGGTTTACACTGCTGTTCCCTGGAAACATTCCGAGTAAGATTGGATGGTGCTCTGAGCAACTTGATTTACCAGAAGCTGTCCCTGCTCATTGCAGGGGGCTTGGATTAGATGACCTCTAAAGGTCTCTTTCAACACAAACCATTCTGTGATCCTGTTGTTTCTTTTCTTTAACCCATGTGGAGGGTGTCTGACTCCCTGCCCTACAACCAGGAACCCCAGCTGCTGGAGGTGGCACTGATTCTTCACAAACAGCACTTTAACCTTTTAGGTCAGCTCTGGCAACGTGTTCCAGCTTGAAGGAGGGGGGGCATGGGGAAGCCCTTTGAAAGGGAAAGGAAGCTGAACTTTAACTCCATGGCATTAAATATCTCTTGGTACAATTTTTAACAGTATTGCCAAAAAGAAAGATTGCTTTCCACAGCAATTTTGAAAGGACTAGGGTCACTGGGGAAGGGCTACCTTCAGAAAAACAGTCCTTTGTTTAATTTTCAACTGTTATAAATTTCAGCTTATTTAATTTGAAGCCAGTTGAATTTTTTTCTACAGAACAACAAAAAAAATAGCATGGGATTAATATAGAGCAGATTAATTTACATCTTTTACTGTTTTGCCTAGTTGTGGAGGAAAGAAAATATTCTTTTGCCTCTTGAGAACTTAGTTCTATCCCACAGTATCCAACTTCCTCTTATACAGAAATTGGATTCAACAGTAGTAATTGAAAATTATGTGAATTTGGAAAGAGTCGTGCAATCTTACTTTGAAACTTTTAAACACCAACAATTTAGGAGTCATCAAAAGCTGACAATCAAAATTATTTTTGCTTCATGTAGCCTATGTTGCACCTCTAACATTTTTAAAGATGAAAGATAAAAGTATGAGTGAACTTGAAAATATTTGTAAACTAATGTGACAGCAACTTTCTGAATGTCAGCAGACTGAAGACAGTGAATTTCTTCCCACTTCTTTGGAAATTTTAAAGGAGAGAATAAAACAGATTAAGGAATGGTGACCCACTGTTCTGTGTACTGAACATTTCAGAGGCACATTGTGTGGCATCATAATCCAGAATGAGGAATGATGGGTTTGCAGTAAACAAAAATTGTAAAAATGTACAGCAGAGGTGGAATATGTCTTCAATCCAGTGTGATAATTTATACAGAATTTCATAATGCACATTTGAAAAACTTCTGTGTGAAAATCTCCATCTCAAAAGTAAACATAATCTAATACATCAGTTCAAATAGCTATGTTCATTTTTGTCTTTTATGAGGACTATTAAGGGAAAGATCTGCACCTCAGAAACAAGTGTACATGTTACTGGAAATATTTTGTGAAAGGGGATAAGACCACTTCAGCACCTCAAAAATAAGATTAATGTTTTCAGATCTCTTTTTATAATTTTTTACCTAGTGAAGCCACTGCAGATAATACATCCACCTGCTCCTTTCCAGCCCTTTCTCTCCAAGACATCTTTTACTCAATGACATACATCACAAGGAGTTCTTCCAACAGGATTTCACACACAACATCTTCTCTCAAAGCCAGCATGTCCATTGCATCTCCTGCATTTCCATCCCCAAATGTTTTCTTCTCTGTATTTTTCCTGACCACCTTTCCTTCCCCACCACTGATGCTCCCTCCTCTCTGCTAGGGCAGCGCTCATACCTGGGAGCTGGCTCATGGGTGTTTTTCTTTCTCTAATAAGGATTGTCTGTATGGTTTTGAGGTGTTGCTGTCCAACACAGCATCAGCACCTGTGGTCAGCTGTGGTCAGCAAGTGCTGACACAGACAGTGCTGCTTTGTGTTTAGGAGACACGGAGCTTATGCTGACCTAGAAGAGTTGTAGGTCTGCTCCAGGTAAGCTGGCAACTGTGCTCCATCATCCTGCTTTAGAGGGCAGGCTGCGATCTAAGAGACAGAGAAGGGGTTGGGAATTATTGCCTTCCTTCCTTTCTTGATTAATGCCCACTATCACCTTCCTAAATCAATACTTTTCTAGTGATTTAAGCCTGTCAAGTGTGTGGCTCTTGAAAGCTGTGGAAGAACAGAACAATATCATCAAATTTAGCATGAGGCCTCGTAGACTCACATACAGACAGACTTGGAACAAAAAGGTATTTTTCTGAAAAATATTGGGTTTTGTATAAGTGAACTATTAGATCACTTGAAAACAATCAGTCTTATTTTAGTGAGCCATTTATTTTGCAGGGTGATGCCAGAGAGAATTAACTAGAACCATATATGCCTCTGTAAATGTCATTGATAGTGCTCCTGCTGAAATGTTTGTTTCAATCAGTTACTGGGCCTAGTTTAAAAGGAAATCCTATTTTAAAATGTTGTTGATGAAATTATTTGGAATTCATTATTTCAAATGAAATATAATTGATAATTTTGGGAGGGATTAAATATTATATACAACAGCATCAAACTTTTCTATAGAGGATTTTTTTCAAAGTTATGTTTATTATTCAGAAAAATCAAAGACCTAAGACAGGATCAAAGTGGTACTTCAGAATGACACAGAAGGAGGACAGTGGGAAGAGAATCAAATATTCTGACCTACTTCAAGGCCCTTGGGCTCTCTTTATAATTTGGTTGAATGCATTAACAAAACAATATCACATTTCTAAAACCCAGCATATTTTGGGGTAGCTTATATCAACATTCATGCTTGTTGAGACTCATTTTCTGAAACTATGTATGCATGTAGGGCTGTTATAGTCACAGAAACACGGGATAATTTGGGATGTCAGAGGGTTATCACTCCAGCCTCCTGCTCAAAGCAGGGCTTTGATGTCTTATGAGGTTGCTTTTACGTTCAATTTCTGTAAGGGAGGATGTTAAAAACAAAAGACAAGATTCTGGCCTAATAATGCTGAAATAATATCTGTATTGTTTTATGTCTGTTGTGAATAAGCATGTGGATATGAGATGGTCATGGAAGTATTTTCTTTTGCACTGGTATAGTTATTACAAGCAGTATTGCTGATTCATTAATTACTGTCAGTGTTAGCCAATATTCAGGATCCAGTATATAAGTGCATACTTACACTGTGATGTCTTGAGAATAATGCTACTATTACCATTTGCTGACTGTGACACTTGTGGGCATTATCCCTATTATAATTGTATTATCTGTAAGCATATTGTTATTCCTTGTATCTCACACACACACAAAATGAATTAATGTTGTTCTTCCTCAGTAAATTGCACTAAAATCTGCAGAACTAAGATAACTTTTCTGTAAGTTTGAACTTCCCAAGGCTTATGGGAAAGATACAATTTCATAGTTGTTTTAGAGAGCTATAAAGAAAGCCATCCTTCCTTTTTTAAATTTTCCTGTATGATGGAAGTAGCAGTCATGCATTATTCTGTTTGGGCCCTGTTGATCCTACAGAAATAAGTTTTCTTTTCAGTCTTGGCTAGAGCTTTTCTGATAGCTGACCAAAAAAAAAAAAAATATGAATTGTCTTAATGTGAGGACAAAAATAAAATAAATATATTACAATAGCTGCATTTGATAAGGTCTTGTTTTCTCTGTGCTAATACACATATAATTCCCTCTCCCAGCTTTTGCAAATACAGCTATCAATAGTCTCTTGATCTGACCATAATACTTTTGCACCTTGAATCCTTGCATTGATCCCATTGTTTTGTTGCTGTCTGTGGGATATCCCTAAGTTCTAGTAAAAGTCTTATTGATAATTTGAATTTTTCACTCTTATCTCATGTCCCTTGTCTTTTGTATTTTTCCATGAATGGAAAACTTCCTTTTATGCAGGGTGCTGGCCTGGCTGAACTAGCTGCTCTTCTGTTTCCCTGAAAAACTACACATAAAAAGAGCAGATGAGAGACTCAATCCTTACTTTGGCTTTTCCACTTCTTTTCACAAAGTGCAAGTTCTTTGGCAAGAGATTTGGGTCTGTAACTTGTCATGCTTCAAGATACATACAACTTTTAAGATAATAAAGAGAGTATATTCTTGATACAGGATTCAAATGGGAAAAAGTTTGTTCAATATTATTTGATTTTAAATCTGGTTTTGTGGTAAACCATTTTCTTCTCACTATGGAATATGGAAGTTCTGACAATTCCATTCAGTTGCTGTGGAAGGAGGAGGAGATTTTTTTCTGGGGTGTTTTGATTGTTTGGTTGGGTTTTGATTTTGGCTTTTGTTGGGTTGGTTTGGTTTTTGTTTTTTTGGGGGTTTTCTGTTTGTTTTTTTTTTAATGGGGAAAATTCAACTTCTTGTCATCAAGTCAAGCATTTTGCACTTTGATTTCTACAAGGAAGAAATATCTAGGCTGGAAATACTCTACATAATTTTTGTAGATAATTTTATTTTGTTCATTAAACATAAACGTCTTCATTTTTAGCCATGCCAATGAATTCTAGGAGGGGTTAGCATGCAGCTTGAGCCATGTCCTGTTTTCTTTTATAGGGGAAAGGACAAGTATCAAGGTCCCAAACTGGGAAGACAAAGTAGTAAGAAAATTGTCTGATATAAATGTTCCTAGAATAGAAGTTGCTTCTTGTTTAACCAGCTGAGCATGTTTAATGAAATTTCCAGGGAGTTGTTCCTGCAATATATTCTTGACTCTATTGCTTTGATCAGTCCCTTACCAAAAAAAGCATACCACTATGACATTCAACACTGCAACAAAAACTCCCCAAACTGGGGCATGAACTGAATAAGTGTATTTTCACTTGTTGAAACTGCTGCTTTTTTTTTTTCTTGGCCACCTTCCAAGCTCAATAATGATTAATGAATTAGTATGTAGCAAACACTTGTGATATACAAACTTTTTTCAGCTGTTTCCAAATCTAAAATGAATGCAATCACCAAGAGGGTTGCAACTCCCTAATTAGTTTCCCCAGAATGGCTAATTTGATCTACAGACTAGACTTGACTGGCAGATATGAAACAGTCAAAGTCACTGAATCCTTGAGGAGATGACCACCCAAGTCTCACCCCACTGCTTGAACTGCCAACATTCTATGTCCACATCATCAGTGCAGTGCAATGGTTGTATTGCTGCTACTGTTAACAGCATTTTAGCCCTTGTTGTGCCTCACACGTCACAGCTGCAGGGATTGAGAGAACTGATAAGCATCAGGAACTTCATCTCAGCACCCTCTTCATGCCCCCTTTCCATTTCCTATATTTCAGAAACTTCCCAAAAATGTCACATAGGTCTCAGTATGCTCCTGCTCCAAATCAGAAGGTTCTTGAATCCTTCACTCTCTTTTCTGTTTTATCTATCTGCGGTGATCCTTCCACAGCTGGCATTTTTCTCTTCACCCCTTTACTTGTATGCATTACTGCAAAAAATACCCCATGAGAACCTGCAGGCATCACCAGTGCTCCTTCTGTCCACTTGACATTAAGGACACAGAAAAATCTAGATTTGAAAAGGGAGTTGGAACTATTCTTTTCAATAGTGTTTATGCAGTCCATCTCCCTGTTCCCCTTTTCGATTTGCCTGATGTATAAACATTGCCTCCAATTTTGAAATTTATCAGATGGGATGTTGGAAAAGACCATTAATACTGTTTGGTTTCAATTTCTTGACCAAGTGAATAATGTCTTTTCTTCTAATGCTGTGGAGTGAAACACAAAAACAGACTGGAAAGGAAAGCCACTTTATTTCATGAGGAAGACTATGTGGAGAAATTACAACAATGCATTATTTGTCATTCAGGTTTTAGGCAGATGCTAAAAATATAATTCTGGTGCTGCAGGCTTTTTACTCCATTTTGTACAACTGAGAGTGAGATCTTGCATCTCTGACTTGTTCAGCAGACTTATGAGCAGGTGTGATACCTTTGCCAAAACTCATGTTTATTTAAGTGAGAGGAACAAAAGCTGACATATTTTTCCTACAAAATTTTTGTAGCATTTTGTTTCTGCATCTCTCCTTATGTGAAATTAAAGGCAAAATGTTTTATTGGTGTGTAGGAGTTCTATATTTGAAGTACTTCCATACTGTGTGTGCTCCATTTCTGTATGGCATATAAGAAAATGCAATGCAATCTACATGTCAGAAGTATTCTATTAAGCCTTGAGGCATTTGTGGGGGACATTAAATGACCCTGGTGTACATAAGCATTTTATTTCTGCCCAAGTGACAATGAAAACACCATATATTTCATACAGTGACCCATAAGACCTATATAAGTATTTGTTGATGTGTCCCTACTGTATTTTTTTTTGCTCATGTAAGGAGCACTGATACAACTCGTTGCCAAGCATCCTCTCTTTTTTTCTACTCTTGTTGAGTTTTTCTTTGTCATTATTAAGAATTTTCATTCCATAAATGGGAAAAATGCATCTACCAGGAATATCAATATGTTGTGGGTCAAGGACATTTTACTCAGTACTATAAACCACAATGCTCACAATTTCTTTGTTCTTTAAAATACAATTGTAAATAAAGGGAGTTGTGGGTGTTTTTTTTACTAGGTTCTTTTTATTTATCATCTAACACATTTTCCAAGCTTCAAGAGACTTATTTTTTATTAAATAAAAGCAAAGGTTCTTAAAGAATCATGTGACTTCAAAGCAAGGACTTAATATAAAATATTTACTTTTTTCCAAGGCTCACTGTAAACATACAAGAGGCAGAAATATTTATTTTCCCAGCAAAAGACTTTCTGCTATGGAAAAGGACAAAAAGTTGACCAAAATTCAAATGTCTTTAACAGATAATCACAATAGCTATAAGGAGATCAGTGATAGAAGAGTAACTGTGATTTGGTACCCTAATGAGGTTTTGTTATCTTCCAAAATACTCCGATAATATCCTGTAATGTCATTATATCTCTTGATATCATGATAATAGAATCATAGAATCCTAGAATATTTTGAGTTGAAAGGGGACCTTAAATATCATTCATTTCTAACCCCCATGCCATGGGCAGGGACGCCTTCTGCTGACCGGGTTGTTCAGAGCCCCATCCCATCTGGCCTTAAACATTTCAAGGGATGGGACATCCACAGATTCTCTGGGCAACCTGTTCTGGTACCTCACCACCCTCACACTGAAGCATTTTTCCCCAATACCTAATCTAAACCCACTCTTTCAATTGGAACCCATTCCCCCTTATCCTGTCACTGCATGCTCTTGTAAATAGTCTTGCCCCCTCTTTCCTGTAAGTTCCCTCCAGGCACTGATGTCTTTAGAGAAATACCTGAGGTGCCACTATCAGTTTGCATGTATGACTGTACAAAGACATCAAGGCACCTGCTGAGGCCTCTGACAGAACTCAGTGGACATCCTGATGGAATATAGAAGAACTTGACAGAAAAGTGTATTTACTGAATGAAGCAGAAGTCTAATTTAGTCCAGTACACGGGGATGGTCTTTTGATTTCTAGCAGTCTGAAGTGGTTGCTGAATTTCATACATCGTGTGGAATTCTTATTTTTCAGGCATTTTTCGTTCCATGAACATTCTAAAGTTTTTTTGAACCCATATTAACTAGCAGCATCTCCTGCACATATAACTCTGTACTATCAGTAAGAACTTGCCGAGCAGTAACTATATTTAATACATTTTATTTCTGGATGCAAAGATGAAAACTGACTGTTCCTTATTGCCTACACCTGTGTCACTCATAATTGTTTTATTCTCCTTTATTTTATCTTTTTCCAAGCCAGAGAGTCATTGTTGAGTATTTCACTGTTTGTGTCTATATTATCCCTGCTGCCCTTCCTGGTTTAATTTACAATTTTACTATACACATTCTGAGATGCATAGACCAACAATGCATAGAGTATTCAAGATGTTGTGGGCCTTACACAGTCTTAAGGTAGTGTTTTACTCATTTCTTCCCAGCTTCTACATCTTGTTTGCACTGCTTAGTCCTGATCAGCACTGAATTGGTATTTTCATCAAAATACTTCATCCACAAGAGTCCATTCTTGAGCTGGACCAGTTAGTACAAAACCTGTCTTTAGACTGCAAAATTAAGATTGTTTCTTCACTGTGCACATTATTTATCCATACAGACTACACTACTAGAATAGAAATTTTAGAGATTTTAGTTTTACTTCCCAGCCTCTTTTTATTAAAGGATATATCAATCTTTTTTTTTTTTTCTCATTTATCCTGTTGTATTCTTTTATTTTCACCTCAACAAGAGGTTGTTGAGGGAGGAAAAGAGAGTGCCATGTGAAACCTTGCAGGTGATAGGTAGGGTGGCATTGTCTCCTGATGCAGAATTGCATATTGCAGAATGACCAAAATCTTACAGGCAGGTCTAATACAAGCACACCACAACACAATGTACTCCAGCAACATACCAAATGTGAGATGTGTGGAAAAATCAATGTCATTTCCATCCATCAGAATTAACTCTTACAAGGATCACATAAAGCATGCAAAACAGGGAATTACCATTTTGTTATGAAACAATCACTTGTCTTGCTAATGCTCGAGGGAGAGATAGCAAGCAACTCCAGAAAGACAGGCATAAGAAATCTTCAACTATATTAGATACTAAAAATCCTAGACTGAAGAGGAATATTAGTGTTAAAGCACATTGTAATCTTCCTCCGAGCTCCTGACAGCCCTTCCATTTACCACTGGTGATAAATACCCTGTCTCACTCGTTTATCTATAGGAGATAATCTCTTTCTCACCTTTTCCTGCTATTGTTCTCTGCTAGCTCTACCCCCTGCATAATACAGCTACCTTTTCCCTTTGGTGGCTGATCTAACATTGCTTTGCTAAATTCAAAGCAGTTTTTCTCAGCTTATAAGTGACTTTGAAATTTTTGGTTTCAGGGCCTTTGAAACCCAAAGCTTGTCTATTATTTTCTAAATTGACCAGTAAGTTCAGACCTTTTTCCGCGGACCCTTTCCACGCTACAGTCTTGAAGGCAATCTGTTAATTAGTCTCCTTCCAAATGGGTGATTGTTTCAGAAGGCACTAACCTTCGAGTGCCCCATCTCGAGGCTCCTGTTAATATTCAAAGTAAGGAGCACTGATTGCTAAAAAACCCACAAAGGTCATTAGACAAATCAGTTACTGGTACTAACCAATTTCACTGCAGTTTCAAGGGTACATGCAGATGTGAGTGTGTGTGTGTGTGTGTGTGTGCATGCACTTCTTCCTTATGTATTTTTATAAGAAGTAATTTTAAAGGAAACATTGAAACATTCTGCCAATTTTTTTTTTTTTTGTGTGTCTTAAGATAACGTAGTAATTATTCTCCTTTCTGAAGGATTTCTCTTAGCTATGTCTGAGTTTTGCTTGCTTAAAGGGGCATTTATTTCTGTATTAACTGGATCCTGGCTGCATGGTTACTCCCTGCAGACTGTGTGACAAAGGTTCTTTTTTTCCAGGGGCGATTATTTCTTTTCCTTCTTTTGCTTGATATTTTTGCATCCTAATGAAACACAGTGTTCAAAACAAACTAATCTTATCTCCAGCACACCTCTCCCTGCTACTAATACCACAGATTAATTTTAGCATACACTAATGGAATATATGCTCAGAGAACTTGTGTTTCTTAGGATCAGTGCCAGAAGGCAGGAAATGGGCCTCTGAGACATGTTTAACTTCACAGAATTTTCAATTTCACCAGCTTTGACGGCCTTTTGTTTACATGATTTCACAAAGAAATCCAGCTCGGAGTGACATTTTCTGGCTGGGAATATTGAAATGTTTCCTGTGTAGACTGACATTTTGAAAGCTGAGGAATGGCTCATAAGTATCAAAAGAAATCAGACAGTACAGCAAGCTCAGGTAGGAACTCTCCAACGCACTCTGGTGATAAATCAAATTTCATTTTTAACCCACACATCAAACTTCAGGTCACTGTTAGTGCTTAATCTATGACAAAGATAGTTTTCTCCTTCCTTTTGCCTCTTCAGACTGGCGGTGCAAAACAAAACCAAGCATGCCAAAAGCATGGGAGAAAGGATGGAAAATTGCACAATTGAAAAAGTCTTCAGATTGTAGCAAGGATACTAAGGTGATACAAACATGAAAAAATGAAAAAAAAGTTTAAAAGGTTTTTTTAATAAGTTATCTCGTATTTCTAAGAGAACCTGAAAAATTACTACAAAAAATTAGAAAATATAGCTCCTTGACACACCCTTTTAGGGAACTTTTTATGCCAAGATAAAGTAAATCTCTGTGAAGGAAAGAGAGAAATTAGGTCTTGATTAAGGAGGAGATTCAAAAAGTGAAAAGCTTGGCTGAAAAGAACAGTCACACTTTTAGGCAGAAACTAGCATCAACTGAACAGTAGAAATAAACAGTAGAAATAAACAGTCTCCTGTCAAGTAAGAAGATAGTGAGCAATCGTGTCCTTTGAAATATTGGAGTGAGAATGGATCTTGTAAAAGGTTTGCTCAGTTATGTGAAAGAAACAGAGGAGCACAGAGTTGGCAATATTGCTGGAAGAAACAGCATTTTTTTGCTATTTGAGATATTTGAAAACTCTGAAAATGTCACAAGTGCAGAGGATGGCAAATCAGGCCATGTTAGCACTTCAGAACAAAACTGCACTAACTTAAAATTCATTAACAGTCTGCTTCCCCAGAAATAAATTTCTCAACTTTTAGCAACCATTATCATTAGTTATTCACAGCACTCGGTCCTCAATAGTCATATCCTAAATTAGCTGTGAGTTGACAGCACCAGGGACTCATGTCTTACAGTTAGCCTTGATGACTAACTTAGTGCTCTTAGTTGGTCCCTGGTGGTCTGAGCTGGTGAAACACATCACTGTGGCAGATGTCTCCGAGTGCTGTGCTGAACCACACATATGCTGTCACAGGGTTTTTTCTCTGCAGGCAAGCAAATGTTTGGCTTAGGAGTGCAAAACAGCTATCTTCTTGCTAGTTACTCACTTTTGGAAAGAAGCAATGGTTATTAGAGGAAGACAAAAGCTTCTTGATCTTGTTAGAGGGAGTATTCAAGACAGTAAACATTTGAGGAAAGAGTTGCTCCTTGAGGTACCACAGACTAGAGTTCAACTGAGAGTGGTGAATAAGTTGATCTAAATGCCACTAGATTGCCTAGCACAAATATTGTAGGTATACATGTAAAAGGAGGGACATCCAGAATGTGCCACACAGGAATCACTGATATACTTTCTAACTTTCACTGTTTTACCAAGGCCTGAAGAGAACAGAATACCAGGGTCAGTTGTTCTGTCAGAGAAAAGAATAAATGAAGCATGACACAGTTTTTTTTTATTTTCAAAGGTTCATTCTTCTGGTGATAAAGTTAAATGCTTCAGTGGCTTCAACTTAGAAGATATAAATTATGCATGTATTGATTGTAAAGTAGCTGATATAAGCAGGTTTTAGACATTTGATTTGGCTGACCCATGTCAAGGTATATCTGAAATTGTGCTTGCTGCAAATGCCTGTAATTTGTTTTGATCCCCCTTTCTGGAAGCTATTACAGGTTTTGGAGCCTCTCATCTGACATTAGGTTTAACTTCTCGCATTCCAAAAATGTCTTTTTTGCTTGAACAAATGGATTTGCAGAGCAAAGGGATATTTGTAATTATTTTTATTTGCTTGTGTGAATTGCTTTTCTCTATTTTCTATATATTGAAATTTTAGTGCATTAAAATAAGCTTGTTCTTGCATCTGTGACATCTAGGAATACCTAGTGGGAAAGTTTCAAGCCCTTGTTCATGCTGAATAGTGCTAAAAGACAATAACTCTAGTTCAAAACAATTAGTGAAAGTGTATCTTGATAACTCACAGAAGTGCAGATCTTCATTATTTGTTTTGGACATTAATAAATTTGGGGCTTTTTGAGAGGGATTAATTTGATCTGATTGTAGGATTTATCTTGTGAAAATGTTCCTTGTCATGTTCTTTTGAAGTTTTTTTGCTTTTTCACTTCCCTAGGTGCCTGTTAGCATAAATATATAACATGAGAAGTAGAGAGGCATTCCTTATTTAAAAGCTCTTTTGCAAATTGAGGAACCCTAATCCTTTCTCCGGACATTCCTGGTGAGTCTTTCTACTCATCCCTCCAGTTCCATTATGTCCCTTTGTTTTGCGCAGTCATAAGGTTTTCATGAGGTGTCTGCATCAAGGAGATATACTGAGGAAGAATGAATCTTTCTGCTTCATTTTCTATTTCCTGCCTAATAATTCCTACCTTTGTTTTTACAATTTTGATTATCATTTAGCTCACACATTCAGTTAACCATCTACAAAGACTCCTAGGTCTTCCTTGAAAGTGGTGAAATTTAATTTGCAATCAATTATTATGTATATTTATTTAGGGATTTTTTCACTTAATTTTTCATCTTTTGCATTTTCAACACTGAATGAATCTGTCATTTTATTGCCAGTCAGAGTGAATTATAAGATGATCAAGCAAATCTTATAGACAGTTCAAATTTTTATGAACCTGAATTATTGTCTTTTATAATAAAACTTTCTCATTATGTTACTTTATTTTCTTTCTTCACAGTTGTTAAGGATATCTTTAAACATGTAGGCTGCAGAGTGAATCTCTTGGACATCCTCTTGGTAGCCGCCCACAAATACGACAATTTGCAATAAATATATGTGTAGCCTTTATCATCTGGGTTCCTACCAGTCTAAGAACCTTTGACAGACAATTCCTTTCTTATACCCATGTGCCTTCTTAAAGAGAATCTGGGGAAGACCTTGAAAATAGAAATTGCATGCAATTGTATACTCCCTGAAGTGACCCTATTCACGCATTTATGGACTTCACAGAACTTTAACAGATTTATGCACTTGACTCCCTGGTACAAACATTTTGTTGTATCCTTTAAAGGCTATAATAATTACCCATGAATACACATTCAAATATTTTTTACTTATCCTGTTTTTTTAAACTTCAAGCTTAAAATATCCTGCCAGTCACAGGACACCTCCAAAAGTTCATTTTAAAGTCTGATGGTATGTTTGTCACCTTCCATCCTTTGGCAAAGGTTGCATATCACAGTTAGCATTTCAGCAATGTAACATTTCAATTATTTCAGAATAGTCTTACCTAAGCATTTTACTTGCCCAATTTTCCTTCTTCTCATGCTTCAGCTTGAGTCTACTTCTCATGCCCTCAAAAGTAAGACCTCCCTGCATTTCTGGGAAGCAAATAGTGATACATTTATTTTGGTTTTCAATAGTTCTCTTCCCTCCCTCTCCCTCCTTTCCTTTTGATCCGACACATAGTTCTTAAGTAATTTTTTTTGGTTTGGTTTGGTTTGGTTTGGTTTGGGTTTTTTTTTTTTTTTTCTTTTTTTTTTTTTTGGTTTTTGTTTTTTAGCAGCAGGTATAAAATCACAATACAGTTATTTCACATTCAGCTTCACAAAATTGATGTTCTTTTGTGTTTCTTCCTCTACTGACATTAATCAGCCTCTATACTGCCTGCAATCATTTTAACTTACTATTTGGATTGTCTCAAAGGTGAGAGCCTTGGAATGCTCTGCAGTTGGTTGCAATATTTTCAGATTCTTGTTGATTTCTTTATCACATTTACATTGTGACTGCTAAGAATTTAATTTTAGTAAGCAGCTGCAGGTTCTAACAACACAGCTGTTAAGAATGGTAATTGCTAGAAATTGGTGGTGAAAATGTTTTCCATCTATTTAAATATAAATATAAAACAAATTTTTGTCAAAATGTATCAGTGACTTCAAACCCCCACTCCCAATTAATGTGTTCGTCAGTCATCAAAATTTTTAAGGCTGTCTAAATTGTTAAAACCAAAAAGATAAGGGAAACAGAACTCTTTCAAATTCTCTGTTTCCAGATTTAGAGACCTTGTGTCAAATTACATTCTCTCTTCAAACAGTAGTCCTTGGTGGTATGAGCTGTTCTGTTTTTGTGGTGTTCAGATGAGAGGCAATGTCCGTGTGACAGCACTTACAAATGCAAACCATGTATTTCAAGTCCACATGGCATTTCCAGAGCTTAGGAACATGGTGTCTCAATATTCATTTTTCTTCTCAAACCAACAACATCAGAGAAAAATTTGAATTCTCCCCTAAGGACATGTGTGACTTTCCTTTCAGTAGAAAAGAAAGACTTAGAAACAAATCTGAAGCAAGCCATTGCTTATTTTTTGACTGCTTTTCATCAAGATCAGATTCTGATTGATTGTAAAGCCCTCAGCACACATTTGACTTGAAATTTACTGTGGTAGAGAGAAGTTAGTGATTTTTTTTTTAAATTTTCTTCATGGAGTATTTTTGTTTCAACTACTGCATTTTCTCCTCCTAATCTTGTATAACCAAACCTCCTCCAAAGTCATGCATTCATTGCTTGAGTCCTGTAAACCAGTAATTTTGTACTTTGTGTTGATATGTTTAAAAGTAATGGTGGTGTTTAATACTTGATTCACAGGGCTTGATTAGTATTTCCCAACTTACATCAAACCTCCTTTGTCTATTTTATATTCAGAATTGACTACATTACTGACTCAAGCCTTATCTGTAGGCGTTAGCGATTCCAATGGAAACATTGTACTCTGAGAGAGGCCCACTAAAATGAGCATTGTGTTAAATGCTCCAGGTGGCAGCAAACTGGCAAAAGAAAGGATGGCAAGGTATACCAAGAAGGCAGAAAAGTGAAATTTTATGTAACCAGTTGATAAATGATATGGAACCAGATTACCTTTCTAAAATATTTTTCTATACTGTAACTCTAATTATAAATTTTCTGTTCACAATGTAAACGGAAAATACTATTGCACCTTGACAAATTCCCTGTACTGACTATCTTTTTTGATTTAAAATTGGAGGGTCTGTGGGGCAGAGGGATGTTACTTGTGGGATTTTTCACTAATTATAGCTACTTTTCATTATTTGTCAAAAATAGTTTTTCAGTCTCAGATTGAAAGATGTGGGGTTTTCAAATCAAGGTGCTGTATGCAGATGTTTCTGAGCTGCTCCATTTGAATTCTCTTCCTTCTGTGAACTTGCCTGGACTAGTGAGGTGCAATCAATAACACTGGTAATGGCACAGCAGTAAGAATGTAGTCCACTGTGAGAGACCAGTCTAAGGGATCCAGAGAGAATGAGTTCTTTTTATTTTCTTTGAGCATTGCAGCAGGAAAAAGTGATGTAACTTAATTTTAAGGTACCTAGAAACAAATTATTTTGTTTGCCCAACAGAAATATCTAGACATGTTTTGGATCAACCTCGAAGCAACCTTGGAGTTCTATTCTTTGATGGACATATTTGGTTATGTCCAGATGTTTTACCCTTGCAAGTGTTTCAATGAGAAATGAAAAATACTGTGAGGTGCTTTTTGGAATTACCTTTGATAGTTCTTTTGCTCTACATCTTTGATTATTTGACACAAAGGTTAGCAAAATGTCTTTTAGAGAGGCAGTAACCTTGCAGGAAGAAGCAGGAATGGAATATAAGTACAGCTCTGTTATTGTTTAATTTATAGCTTTTGCATGGATTATTTATTTATGATCAGCTGAATATCAACATAACTCATCCTCCAGTGAGCTGAGGCGATGCACAATGCTGTAAGCAAATCCCAGGCAGGAGATGGCTGCTCTTCAGAGGTTCCCAGATGGTGTGGGAGGGGACTGCATGAAGCTGAATCCCCAAAGGCTAATGCCACCAGGCCATAAAGGCTCATAATTTCTCACAAGTGTACATCCCATCCCAGGCCTCATGGTGCTTGTGAGAGGCACAGGAACTCTTGGGCTATTACTCTTCAGGTGCTACTCTCTCTGGAAAGATGAATAATAGGAATTTTATTATTTGATTTACATAGGAAGTCACACCCTATGGAAAAGGTTGGCACAAGGAGTGCCAGTCCTGTTCTGGGAAGAGCAGGGACTTAATCTGCTTCTTGTGGGAGTGCATTTTGAACAGTTTCTGTTGGCTGAAAGGTGATGTAAATGAGTATGTAATGCTCTTCTTACTGACTTCTGACAATTTTTTAATCCTGATAGTCGTTACTTCCTTACCATCCTGCTCCATTTTCTTTTGTCTAAAAAACAAGCAAAGAAAACCAGAAAAAACCCAACCGCTCCCCCCAAAACAAACCAAAAAATCACAGCCAAATGAAACTTTTCTAAAATCTTTTATGCTAAAATAGTGAACCTCTGAACAAAATGGTAAATCTATTGTCCTTATGTCCCTTTCCTATAAACTGTGTTCCCTTTTTATGTTTATTTTTGTGTTAGCAAAAACCCATTGTTTCATTTTAATTTCCTGAAGGAGAACAAGTCTCAATGTGCTTTTAGCTTCAAACAGAGTTAGAGGATAGTTTTTGTTTTCCAGAAAACTTGTACTGGACATAGAAAAAAAATAAATATATATATTTAAAGAATATAATACACAATTTGCTCTTTTATCATAGTTAAGTGTCTCTTTGTAGGGAAAATACTATTACCTCATTTTAGAAACACTTCTAATACTTCTACATATTATATATATTTGAAATAATTTGAGTTCTTCACTTTGGAGAGGTCTCTGGCTAGTGTCAGGGGAATATATTGCCCATTTTACAGCTGCGGAAGGTGAGGAATGCCAGCGCAAACTCCAGTTCCAGAGCTGAAAGTAGAGAGGGCTGGGAGCATACAAATAGGAAATTGAGTGCTCTGCACATCAGAAATGAAAGTGAGGCAAAGCTTGGACCCAGAAAATTTCTTTATTTGTTAAATGGATATGAAGGTCCAAAAGCCTTTTTTTTTGTATTTGTTTGTGAAAATAGAAAAGTGATAAGGTGTCACCCTTTGAAAGTTTTTGTTTTATAAAGAGATTTGCAAGATTTGGTTGTTACAGCAGGTATTTGAAGATTTATAAGTTCACTGTGATCTTAATAGTGTCATAAATATAGAAGCAATAAAATATGCAAATAAATTACTTTTAAACCAATTGAACAGAGTATCCCCCATTTAAAAAGAATTTATGACCCATTTCAACTGTGAGTATGCAAATTAAATGGCTTGGGTTATGAAAAGATATGTGTAAGTGATTACTTCTTGCTTTCTGCAAGCTGACATCCTTAAAATTTCTCGGCCAATGTAATTTTTCAGGCTACTATTAAGAGGATGAAAGGCATAGCAAACTGACAGCAAGTTTTTGTTTTGTTAGAGTTCATTTTTTTGTAAGCAATGCTGATATTCCTGCTTGACTTCCATTTAAAAACAGGATTTTTCTGTAACAGATTTAGTGTGACAGTTGAGGAAGGAACCTAGCAGAAATGATAAATGCAAACTGGGCTCAACATGCACTCAATTTAAAATGACAGCCAACAGTGAAAGCGCTTCCCACAGTGCACGTGGATCATAAATCTTTAGTTGTCAAAATAAACCATGCCCAGCTTACATGTTCTCTCATGAGAAGAGAGGACCTGAGAAGTAATACTATAAACTATAGTTCAGAACAGCTCATTTTAAGAGCAGAAGTGTATCATATTCCCTTTGGGGAATTTGCAGTTGGGATGGTGTCCATTCTAAAGTAAGGCAGGTCCCCACCATTCAAGTAAGAAGAGCTAGACTGTGTCACCATGGTTCAGTCCTTAATTTCATATTTGTCTTGTTTGTTTTTTTTTTTCCTTGTCTCTCTCTTTTATTATAAAGAAGAGTGAATCTTTTGCATTCAATCAACAGATGCTAAACTAATCTACCAAAGAAATAGCCTGTAAATTCAGCCAGTCCTCTTCACATAAGAGCTGACATGGGAATTTTTAGGAGCAGATTCCTAACAGCTCTGCACCTTTTTCATGTACTCTGATAGAGCCTTTTGTGCAAGCTTAGCAGGCTTGGAAAAATATGTATAAAAATCATCTCCTATCTTGCTTTTGGATTCTTGATAGTACACCCAACCTCTTCACACAACTTGTTCTCTCAGCCCTCCCTATCACATGCAATTCCTCTGCACCTCTGACTAACTCAGCTTTTCCTGCTGGTAGGGTTGGCTGAAAAGACCCATACACCTACTCTCACACTCCCATCCATACTTAGGCCTGGCAAGAAATGTGAAGTTCTCCAAGAACCATAAGGAGATGCTGAAACTTGCCTGAGAATGAGATTGTTGCCTTATGGCTTCAGTCAGAACATTTTTTGAGGGGGTGTGGATTGCAAAGGAGGGGTGTGAGCAATGTCAAAGCTAGACATAGAAATAAAATGGGAAATAAAAGTCATGCAATACTAGTCAGCAATCCATTCAGCTTCATGAAACATCAAGAAGCTAAGTCCAGCATGCTGCCTGAGGGACCCAGAAGGGGATAGTTAACAAAACACCTCCAAGACCTGCAAGGGTTGGTGTCTTGTGAAGCCACAGATTCCTTTTTTAAAACATTTACTGTTTATTTTGGTCAATGGCTCTGACAATCCCAAAGGCCTCTTAAAACTAAAAAACTGGAAGAGAAACTAATTGCTCACTGAAGAGACCCTGTTCATGCTGGGTTGTGACTTACATCCCCAGCAAATAAAACACCATTCTTCTGGAATACTCAGGGCCCTGCTCAGTGTGGACAAGAGCAGCAGCACACAGAGGTGATGAGTGCCAGCTGTAATTATGTTTTTCACAACGCAAATTTTATATCTGGAGCATACAAACCCTTCCAGTGCAAAATGTATTTTCCTGCAAAGCAGAGAGGAATACATGTTTTTAAATAGGGAGGAAGAAGATGTGTGAAGAGAAAATTTAGATTTATTTCACTTACAGTAGGGCAGAATTCCACTGCTAAGTGTAGAGTTCTGTGAGCCTGTATGGAGTCTCTTACTCAACTTCCTTTAGCAGAAAAGGCCTATGAAGGACTCTAATCTCCTCTCTATATATCCTAATTCCTTTAAATCATGTATTGGCTTTTTGCCTGAAAAAAGATGTATGCAGCTTATTCCTGAGTTATCAATAGTAGTAATCTTTTTAACAGATGGGAAGTTTTAGCTAGTCCTGAAATAATTACAAGATAAAACCCTCACAATTCTGTATGAGTATTTGAATACTTATACAGCTCTGACCAAAATAAAAAACCAAACCAAAATAAAACAAAAAAAGTGCTTTGTTTCATTACAAGTCTTAATCACAAAGGGAAAGAGAATACATTTGCTGAAATTTCAAATCCTAAAACCTGAATTTTTGGTCACTGGGGGAAAACATAATCATATTACTGCTTAAATATTTACACAGATGTTTTTCTCCTGTTGCTAAATAGAGATACCCCACGATGTCCACAAGATATCTAAAAATGTATAGCTTTGGCTATTTAAGTTTAGATGCATGTTTCAGAACATTAGTGATATTGTGTAGCAATATCCTTGAGAACAAGGATTAGGATGTTTACGTTCTCACTTTCAATCTCCTAGTTCACACTTCAGGGTTGCAGTGAATGCAAACTGCCTCCCTTGTGGATAAGAGAAGTTAATCCCTAGTACCTCTGGAGATTCATACATATGATAGATACTTTCCAAAACTGCTACTAAAAATGTCTATGCAAGGCTCCAGGTGTTGAAGTCATTGCATGTGCTGAGTTCCCCAATTTGTAAACATTATATCTTCACAGTGACTCAGTTCCCTAAGACACATTGCCCAGTAAAGCTCATCAAACTAAGCTGAATTTGGAGCCAAAATGTGGCACTGGGACTTAGGCCACACTTCCTCTGATTTCAAGAGGAAATTTGGTTATTGGAACTTGACATCTCAACTTACCTTTCCTTTTGTCCTTATCAATAATGGTAGCACCATTTTGTTACATTTAATTGCAGATATAAATAAAATCAATTAGTTCACTGACTGCTTGACTGTGCTACCCAATCAGGATAATGTTTCTCTATGAGTATTGCTGTCTATAATTAATAATGCATGATTTCTTGACCACAAAACAATACATTTTTAAGAATTGCCTTCAGTGACTATCCTGAATTTCATGCGTGGTATCCTTTATCACTATTTTTTTCTCTCCAAATCTTCTATATATCTTTCATCAGGATCAGGAGCATCAGTGAATTACCTTTTCTCTTTCTCAAATGGTATTTAACACAGAATGCAAAATTGAATTTTGGGACTATATTAAAACACTCATATATTCTCTTTTCTCTTTTGTATTTCTGCAGATATGTTCAGTCTTTGTTGGTTTTTTTTTCTTTTTTTTTCTTTTTTTTTTTTTTTTTGTTAAAGTATAGCTTCCAGGACAAAAAGAACAGACATTGAATTCCTGTACTGAGCTATTAGCTTTCAGGATAAATTAAGTGTTGAATTACAATAATATGAGAAGAGCAGGATAATTAAATGAGAATAATGCATTAACATTTCTATGTTTCTCCTCCAGACCATGCAGAACAATTATGTTTCCTAAATCATAGGGGATCATGGACATACTATTAAAGGAATAATTCTTCTCCATTTGCTCCACCATCTATTTGCAGACATAATAATTTGTACAGGGTACATAGAGGTCTTTATTACACTTATAGGACTATTTTCATACCAGGCCATTTGAATTGTAGCACTAGTAATGCAAAAAACTTACTTCCTGTTTCTTGATGAACATCTGTACTCTTGAGAGACACTTAATAACATTTCTGCATTTGATTCTGCCTTTTGACAGCTCATCCCAATGACATCCCAATGACATCAAGGTTGAAGCGTGTGGATATTACTCCTTTAGTATGCATGTTTTCTACATTGAGTAGTCTAAGAGAATACGCTGGTTTGATAAACTTGTAACAATTGTCTGAAACTTTTCTTGCATAAAAATAAACAAAGAGAATGCAGAAATATATGACGACTTGTAACAGTAACCACACTGCATGGCCTCAGAGGTCCTACTGTGTTTTTCATGTGTAAAAGTAATGACAAACAGAGCCTCTTCCTTAGTTCTGCTCTTAAATCATAATAAAGAGTGTGAGGGACTGAGCTGGAGAATCTGACTGTACTGCTCCCCATCTGTAGTAAGAGGAGAGTCACACTTCCTCTTCCATGCTGGTCTATAAGTGGGTCCCCAAAGCAGCCTGGGTAGAAGATGCTGTTGCCATACTACTTTAAGAGCTACAGAGCTTTAACCAAAATGTCTTAATTTTAATGTTGTCTGCCAACAAAGGTGTTGAGCCTCACTGACCTAATATGTCCCAAATAAGGCCATTTCCAATATCAGTGAGGTGAGGAAGGCACTTTCTGATAGGAAGGATCTCCTGAGACTCAGACAGCTTCAGTATCTGAATTAAACCATAACCAGTTTCAAACTGAGTAGGTCAATGTGTTAATATTCTTCCAGAGCATGTGAATATTGTCACATATAAAAATACATTCATGTTTTGATGGTGCCTTGTTAAGATGAGAGCTAAGTTGCTGCAGTCAATTAGTGAGTGAATCAAGTGATTCACAACCATGGTTGCCCATGCCCAATTTTAGGAAACCCTATTTTTATCTGGGGCTGGGGCATGCTAAGTGAACACAGTCATGGACTCAGCTGATGGACACAAATAATTCAAAAATGTTGCCACTGCAACTCAGAAATGTTTAATTCTGTTTGTATCTTATCCTTGATCTCTATACACATTATTCAGACTGATTCTTTCAGCTTGTCTCCAGCTCTAGTTTCTTAATAGCTCTCAGCAGAAGAGAAAAAAAAAATTATGTGAGGAGAAGAAAGATTTTCTCAGTGGAAGCACATGAAGTAAGAAAGACATCAATCACTACCACTTTCTCTTCTTTACCTGGGAGTTATTTCTTCACTTGTACATACTTACAGAGTTGAATGTTGCTGCAGGCAATGTGCGATGTGAGCCCTGATTGTGATGCTCCACCCACTGACTGTACAGCAACAAACCAAAAGAAAGCCCTTCATCTTGTTCTTTGCTATTCTCATGCTATGGCACATTGTCACCCCTTTGTAAACCATGAAAGAGATTATGGAAGGAGAACAAGGCAGAGTCTTGAAAGAATCTCTTCTCGCTTTCTTGCGTTTCAAAGGATACACAATTTTTCTTCGAAATAAAGAAATGTAACTGCAACTCTCTCTAATACTTCTTCCCTGCCTCCCTCAGGAGGGAAGAAGTAGAAATTAAAGTTTTAGATATTATTTTGACCGCAGTTTAAAACAGCTTCAGTGTAATTGGTTCAAACTACCTCTGCAAGAAAACACACACATTAGTCAAATAATGTTCTAAACTTGAATATGCCTAAACTGCCTAAACTTATGTATGTGTTATAATTGTGTGTAATTGTGTATATAAATTTGTGTTATAAGTATGTAACCATACTTATTATGGCTGCTGCCAGGACCCTGCAGCTCATGCTGGTGAGGCATTTCTGGGGTCAGGAGCAATGGGAGCCAAGCCGCCACTATGTATAAAAGAAGCCCTTAGGGAGTGCTGGTAGCAAACAACACTGCCAACAAGGGCATGGTGTGGCAGCTTGGGCAGCAGTTCATGTGGAAATGTGCAGGAAGGATGTTGAAGCCCTGCCAGCTCAGCCAGAGAGGAATGACATCCACCCCACAGAAAGCCATGGGCTTTCTGAGCTCTGCATGCTCCCTGAACAACACTGCTGCCCAGGGACAGCTCTAGGGGCAACTTGCTGACACTCAGGTGTCAGCTGCAGGGTGTGCTTAAGGGATCAGGAGCACAAGCAATGCCCTCCTCTATTGTTGGAAACCAGGACATCCCTCTGGATGCCCTGGATGGTTCAAAGCCCTGGCGGGATGGGGGGGGGGGGGGGTTGGAGACCCTGGCAGGAAGCCAAAGACACCTGGGAATTCGATCGCAACCCATGGAGCAAATTACCAACTTTATATAAAGAATTACAAGTCACAAAAGTTTAGATAGCATAAGAGTAGTTGTCACAGGGTGCAAGGTGAAATTTTGAAGAATTTTACTATGGATATCTAGGAGACGAGATGGAGGGATTTGGGCATTGTCCTGTCCTTCTTCCTTCTTCTTCCTAGCCTCCATCTTCTCGGTGATGGTGGCAATTCGGGATTGGTTTAGAGTACAAAGTCACAGTCTAACATAGATGATAGATACTGGAAAATAACTGTAAATATCGAATATGTAGTTTGTAGTATAAAAGACAGCACCAGCCCTGTGGGCGGGGAGTGTTCCTCAGACTGACCTGCAGAACAGACCTCAGCAGGCCAGACAGAAAATGTTTTAGATAAGAAATAATAAACAACCTTGAGAACGACAGCCGAAGACTTCTGATCTCTTCTCAGACAGCTGGGTTGGGGAAAAGACACTTTTTTAACACACCTCGGATTATCTCAATCAGAGGAAATCCCGAGGCTCTATCCTTTCTCTTGCAGGGAATGATGAGAGAAGAAACAGGAAGAAACAGCAGATCAATACCTAACTTTCAGCCTGGTGTCACTGGCAGAATTTAGGGAGGTTTTTTGACTGTGGGTCAGTTTACAGGCCACCAGGGCTGCTGGATCAGATGGGGTGCACCTGTCTCAAAGGTGGTCTAAAGTGGCAGTGCAGTGCCTCAGGCCCCATGTGCTCCAGCCCCATTTCACAATGCTAAGGTGTGTAGAGCAGGGACCACCCATTCCTTTGTGCTTGCACAGCTCCATGGTTGGACCCTGAGGTGCTACAGTGAACAAGGTTAACAGGTGGACTGTGGCAAGGGTATTTCTTTCTTGCCTATAAAATATTTGATACTGATAAACCTTGAAGCCATCAGATAATGGAACCAGGAAAAAAATACCTCTCCTCATAACTCTCCCCTCTTTCTGGGATGTCCTGGTGTGGCTGTAGGATGTTGCAAATTTGGGATCACAATTTTGTAGCGTAAGAAAATTAGCTCTCCAAATACTTCTTGGGTAGGCAGAAGTGGAGAAGAAGGGGCATTGATCAGCTCACTGCCATTGTATCAAGCTTTCTTGATCACACGTCAAAACACTGCATCTGAAATAAAATGAAGAGCCTATGGAGACTATTCCTAACAAAGCACAAATTCAAAGATTGCCTTTATTGTGTCTTCAGTCTTTAAAGTGCAAATGGATACAGTGTTTTTCAGATTATTTTAAGGTGTGCTGGTCCAATATATATGCTAAATGAACTGTTTAAGATATTCTTTTAGTCCCATATTTAATCCCTTATGCTTCTGTCACAGCCATTGATGTGGTTTGGTTTACTGTGCTTGTAGTCAGAACTAGTTTAGTTTAGTGAATTACAAATATATACAGTTATGGCAAGATAGGATTTCCCTGATGTATATTATCCTCTTTGTCCACTGTGTATTTGCACAATGTGAGTGTACATTCTTGCTGCCAGAAGACAGAGGTGCAACATGAAAAATGCACCCTCTGTAAATATCCACTTCATATTTATGTTTTGGGGTTTTGGTGTTCTCCAGCTAGGAAGTTGTGAAATACTTGGCATACTATCCCATTTTTATTTCCTATAAAATATGGAAGGGATGTTACTGGGAAAGTGAGCTGACCCCAGTGCAGTAAAATTGATTGCTAATATATTCTCTATTACTTCAGTTTTGAGTGTCTACTGAATAGAGACTTTTAAAAACACTGACCATGCAGAAGGCTTGATGTATTTTTGATGTGTATGGCTGGAAAGAGAATATGACCAACAAGTTAATTTCCTTAGATCAGCTCAGAAGTGATAGCAATTGCACTAAAGTATTGCTTCCTTCCTGCTGATTAACAGGAGTTCTTGTCTGATACCTCGTACCATATATTCTTTGTATATCTTTATATTCATATTTTACCCACTATATCCCATAAATCCTAAACCAGTATGTCCCTCATATGAGTCTTTTCCAAACTCACCTCAAGTTTCCTTCTACCCCTTCTCCATGGGTCAGCTGATGGCCTCTCTAGGATATCTGCCAAAAATGTGACAGAACGAAGCCTGCAGTCAATTTTTAGGGTTCTTTGGCTTAAGGATCCCCACAGAAAACTGAGTGACTCTCCATAGTGAAGGAGCCTTTTTCAGTCTCAAGCAATGAGTTAATCAAATGGCTTTAAATTAACAGAGCTTTGGCAGAGTTGTGGAAGAGAGTAACCCATCCTTCTGTGGAGCTGTCAGAGAGCAGAGAGCAGAGAGGAGAGCATCCACATCCCAGTCCAGCTCAGCAGCAAGAACAGGATGGTCCTGTGCTGTGAGTGGCTACCAAAAGGAGTTCACCACTGTCCCTGAATAACTGTGCTTATAAAGTTAAATAAAGCAGTGCTAGAGGTGGCCTTCAATGAAGTGGTGTAGACTGACTGCATCCACACTCCACTGCAGTGGTCCTGAGTCTCCTTATTGCCTCTGTATGATGCTCTTCCGGCACTATGATCCTAGGATGCACTGCTTGTTGTTTGTGCATATATTTTAGTTTTATTTATTTGTTTTAATTCAGTCTCTGAAATAATGCTGAAGCTACATCCAGCCTGTCAAACTGGTTTATGGTGATTGTTTTCATAGCATGAAACTGGAGGTATTTGGGTTGTGCTGGAAGGCTGTGGAAAGATGCAAATCTGTCTTGTCTACACTACATTTGCAATGGTCTGCAGCATTCCTGGCTTTAAACTGGACCCAGGGATTGCTTCAGAGTGTGTCAGTTTTGGTCTAAGCTATTTCTCTGAGTGACACCCAACACTAAGGCAACAGTGTGCACTCAGTCAAGCAGTAGGGATGCACGAAGGTGCTTCTCCCACGCTCTATTTTATTTAGCTGTATAGTCAGAGGAGGCTGAGCATCTTCTGAGTTGTTGCCCCCTTAGCATAGTCTGCTTCCAGATCTATGCAAACCTACTTAGAATCATTAATATCAGTTTTTTCTACAGAGGTCATACTGGAATTCCTGTGCTCAGCTGCTAATGGCTGTGGTGCCCAGGTCCTGCTGACACTGTGTGCTGCTCTGTTTGCCACTGCCTTGGTGATAGCCTGCAGCTGCTTTAGGTGGTTCTTAATTTTTATTTCAGTTTGGTGATAACAAGCAGTCCACACAAACCACACTTCACAGAAGTAAGATATATTTGGCATAATTTCCTTCTCAAACAGCCTGTTTCCCCAGAGTGGGGTCGTCCCAGTGAGGCAGATTCAAACATTTGCTTAATGCATAAAGATGCCCTTACTGTTTGTTTCAATTCAGTTTTATTTCTATCTTTAAACAGAATTTCTATAGTAATGCATCAAAATGCTACAAAACCTACATACTCATGAGAGTACTCTTAGCTTGAGTCAGCTCCTGTGCTCTCCAGCAGATATCGTGAGTTTTATTCACCTTCATTCTATCTTCCTGTAAGGAGTTTCCTCTTTCTGCCCTTCTTCCTTGTCTCCACGCCTCCAATTTTGCATACCATATCAACAATTCTTTTAAAAATGCACACCTCACATTTCCTATAAACATAGTTTTGTCTGAGATTAACTATTTTTGAACAAGGCATCAATTAATCTGAAGACGTTATGAATTCTTGTTGTCTTTTCAAATTAAATGAAAAATATTTACAACATTTTATGATAAGGAGACATGGCATGTTCCTGTTTCATCCTGATTCAAATATTTCCTGTATTGTGATTGGGCCTCTTGGCTCCATGAGATTTGCTGGATACTCTATAAAAGTTCTGCCAACAAATTTTCTTCTACACCATCTGACTTCTGTGGGAGTTCTTGTGAAATTTGCATTGCTTAAACAACAACAACAAAAAATTCATTATCTGTACCCTTATAATGCCTGCCTAAATTAGCATGGCACCCAAAAAACTAAATTTGCCAGCTTCTGCTCTCACATTATGGTTTTCCAATAGGTATGAAGATTTTTGTCCCTGGCTCTCAATTTTTTAAGAAGCTGGGAACAAAAGAGAGAAAACAGAGGGAATTCCCCTCTGAGTACATGTAATTTTCCAGAAAATAGCAGAGGTTTGGTATTTTTCATAATCATTGTACCTTGCACAGACATTAAAACTTTGAATGGCTCCATGCAGTGCAAAAAATTATACCCCAGTCTTGCTCCCGTGTTCCAAATTTCAGTTAAAACCTTTTATATGGAGCCCATGCAACCCTATCATCAAAGTTGAAAAGGCAAACTCTTCAACACATATGATTCAAAAGAATATTAGAATTTAATGTCCATTGATTCAGAGCTCCTTTGTAAATTACTGGTTTAGGGTAAAAACCAGATTTTCTATTAAATCTGGGTTTGTGCAAAAATTGAGATCAAAAAGAATGTAATAAAATGCTTTAGAATTACACATAATTTAGGAGTACTTAAGCAGCCTCTTTATTGAACAGTGACCTTCTATTATTCTGTATTTCAGGCTCAGGGAGCTCTTCTATTGAAGTGTTGACTACTAAAAGTATTATTTATTGTGAATTTTTCATGTTTTAAGTATTATATTTGTGCTATGTACTTGCTAGCTACTGCCGGACCTTTTGGTGGGGATTTTGGTGATAGTGGTGAGGAGAGGGGATGATTTATCTTGTCAGATGAGCTTCTAAAAGTAGTCTGTTGTATTACAATTGGTAACTCCAATATTTATAGAAATGAGTGGAGAAATGAATAGGAGTCGTCATTTTCTTAAAGAACAAGAACATTACTAAAACATGCACACTTAAAAGGATGAAGGCAACCTACTAGGAGGTTTACTTTCAATAAACAAGAGAAACAAGCAAATAAATTAGTTTTCATTCTTAGTGGGCATATTTCTTTTCATCAGTTTCATAGTAAAGGCAACATGAAGCCAGCAAAGAAAGATCTGAGAATTGGTAAAGCCAGGAAAATGTTTTCTAGGGATTTTTGAGTCAGAGGCAGACTTTATTAGGTAAATTATAATTAGACTTGTATGAGTGCTTGAGGTATGCCAGTTTGGTGCCATGCCTTGTCCCTGTCCTGTATGAAAGATGATCACTGTCTGTCCCAGCACCCCTACAGTTATGGTGGGAAAGATCATGGCCAGCAATTCTGCTTGCCCTAACAGAGGAAGGGTGGGCTACAACTCTCTCTTATACAAGACCAGCTGTGGGATTCAAACTGTCAGACAGTCTTGTCATCCAAAATATGTCGAAGCTGCCACATTCACATCAACTTTCCCAGTGAGTCAGAGCTTATCCCCCACTGACGGTCAGAGTCTGATTTACAGCAGGCTGTGTGTTAAAGTCACCATAAAATCCCATGCAAGTTTTTCACCAGCCATAGTGCCACACCTGACAGAACAAGCTTTGAATAAGGATTTTTATTTTCAAACCTACATTAAGGTCCATGAAACTAGGCCAACAGAAATCATTGCATTTCTAGAAAGAGCACTGCTCATTACCACTAATCACAAAAATGAATCATCTGCAAGCTGCCTGCACTTACAACTGTCTTGCTTAGTTTATTGGGTGGCACAGTGCCTGCTCATGTGTTGTTTAGACGTATTATAGGGAATAGGTGTCAGAAAAAATTATTTTACCAGGATAATTTAAATAGAACAACAACTGTTATCTTGTTAGCAATAATTTCCCTTTTGGTGACAGAACAAGAAAGCATAATTCTGCCATGAAGCTTCCCAGCCTGCTGGCACCTGCTCCCTGCTGCAGCATCATGAAGTTTAGTCAGTCAGGCTCCTGGACTGCTGTCTCTGAGATGGGGCCCACTCTTGCCAGGCATACCAGAACATCAAGAACATGTTTTCATCTTACTCAAATTGCAATTCTTGCTTTGATATCAAAGACGAGGAAAGTACAGAAGGGGAAATGTTTCCTAGCCAGCAGTTTGGGGTTTTTTCCTCTTCTGTGTCTTGCTGGAGCTAATTCTCCCCAAAGTACTTCATCTTTTCACCTGGACAAAATGTTCTGAACTTTTTGCATTAAAGTTTTTGGATCTTCTGTAAAAACATCTAGAAGGGGATTTCTAAAGAAGCCTAAGTATACCCATTGCCTCTGGTTTTAAGCGCTCTGAATCAGTTATGAGGGATACACTGATTGTCTCCTTCCAAAGGCGTCAAATAATTGCAGGAATTTGAGTTTAATTATCCCTTTCTGTCTGTTTTCTTTTTTTTTTTCTATTCAAATAAGTCAGAACTGTAAACATGAAAATAAACAATTCTTGCTCAGCTTCTCATCATAGTGTAACACAGTTCAAACCACTTCTCAACTCCCACTCAAAATTCAGAAAACAGAGCATCTCACACAGAGCACCTGCCATCTTGCAGAATAGTGCCATATGTGATTATCTACAAGATTTATGTAGAGATGTAACACCAAACTTAAGACAGAGAGGAATGTTTCCTCCTACTGGGGGCTCTGGTTAGACACTTCATAAAAATTGTGCAGGTACCTCCAAGTTCCCTTTTTTTCTTGCCTCTTATTTTAATTATTGAGAAAGCATAAGAAAGATCTGTCAGAAAAAGTGAGACTGCAAAAAGGTTAAAAATACTTCAGCAGGGATATGAATTATTGCTACCATTGTTTGCTTTTGCCTTCATAATCCAATAATATGTCTTGAAAATGTCACTTGTTTAGTCATTTTAAGCATATTCTGATTTCAAAACCAAAATGTGGATTTTTATTTTCTGTATCTCAGAAAATATGTTGAAAATATTTTAACAAATCCGTTTCCATTTCAGTTAGCAAATTTGTCTGTTAAGTACTCAGGCATCCAAATTTTTGATCAAAGCCCATCTAATCGAGTTTTGTAGATTTTTAAAGAAGATCCAGAAAGAGGGCGGTATGTATTTGTTTCTGCAAATATAAACTGCAGGAGCATATGTCCTAAACTATATGTATTTAAAGAGCTGACTGAAATACAGGCATATTCATGACATTTCCCTATGAAACATTTAATTTGTTGTCGTTATGTTGGAGAAAAAAAAAACCTACTAGATTTTTTTTTAACAGTAGCTGCCACCAAAACTGACTTCTAAGAAGAATTTGTTAAAGTTTTTCTCACATTTATTCTAAAGAAAGTTAAGGAAATAATGATGCTATAGGGGGGATAATAAGGATGAATAGTACTGTTCATAATAATCTTCATATCTATCATGCATTAGCATATGAACAATAGACATCTAATATTTTCAGCTACTTTCTTTATTCTCTCTTCTCTTTGTGTATGGGACATGTCATTGTTTTGAGGTTTTACATCTCAGCTGGCTATGATGACTAGCTCAATGCAGGTATTACTAATCTGAAAAATTTTAGAGTTCTGGAAGTCAGATGCATCATCCAACTGACCAACTGGAGAATCCTTTAGAGGGTGGTTGTATAAAAACCACAGAAGATTTATTAACTAAAATAATTTAAAAATAGAAGATAGGTACAGTTTTTGCTGTAGTCCCAAAGCTGCAGTAATTTATCAGCTGGAAGACATGTTAACAGGGACCTGAGTTAATTGATTGAAATGAACAAGACTTCATATGTGTATTGAAATTTTAGCATAATTCTCTAGTACTATTCATCTTGGTGACAGAGAAGAACTTTCCTGATGTTCTGCTGCGAATAAATACTATTTAATTCGTCTAAAATTATTGCTGGTGGAATACTCTGTTTCTAAATTTAAAGAGCTTAAGCAGATGTCCAAAGCACAAAGGAATACCTGCTCATATATTCTCAAATGAGAAGTCCCAGATGTACGGCTACACAGACTCCATAGCTCAGGGAGAGGAAAATAGTACAAATGGATCTTTGAAAGAATGGAAAGGTAGCATGTCTCCTGACCTGCAAACAGAACAATATTTTTGGTTTTGATGACAATTTTAATGATATTTGTGTTAACACTACTTTTACTCTGCTTGAGACTTATCCAAGCTTGACTCCCCTAAGCATACAGGAGCACAGGGCTTGTAAGAGAAAGAGAATTAACAAAATGGAAATCTGTAAACTACATCAGTGCCAAATTGCACTGGTAGGTGGCAACATGAATCCAGTCTTGCGTATTACAGAGGAGGTGAGAAAGGCAGTACAGTTTCTTTAATCTCACGCTTTCTCTTCCTGCTCGTAGGAAGATCCCAAGTGTTTTTTTTCACAAAAAGACATCCAACTCTTCCTAACTGATTTCTATTTTTTTTTTTCCTGTGGAATGAGGCAAGTGGGAGGAAAGAATACAGCATTGTTCTGCATGGACTGTAATTTTTTTTAAAAAAACTGTTTCACCTCTTAAAACATAGCGTCTTCGAGTCTAAAGTGGAAATATACCAGTCTAGAGCCAGAGGCACCCCAGCATCCACAGGAAGGAAATACATTTTCAGAGGAGGTGAATTATCACCCCAAGAGATAAGGGGCAAGTTCCAACAGGAAATTTATATGCTGCAATGCTCAGTGCTGCAGTTGTTGGTGGTCTGGTACCAGTGCCAGGTGTAGAGCAGCTTCAGGAGTTGCATTTGCACCACTGGCTCAGGCACATATGCTTTTCTTGTACTGAATGTAGTGAGCACGGGGAGCTGGGGATGCTGAGGAGGTGGGAGTAAGCCACTCAAGTTGCTGGGAAGGCATATTTCTGAAGGCATGCAATTCTTTAGGACACAGGTGGAGTTTCTCACCTATTCCCCCCCCGCCCCTTTTTTTTTGTTTATTAACCCGTTTCACCTTCATAAGGATACAAGAAGAGTAGACTTCTTGAATTAGGCTTTATGTAACTTGAAACAATTTCAAACAGATGATCTTCAGCAATAAAAAACCTACATCTATGTGTTGCATAGTCTCTGGGCTGCCACCAGGTACCCACCTATCCACTATCACTCCCCTTAAAATGAAGCAAACAAACAAAAACCTAAACAAATAACAAAAACAAAGAAAGAAAACTACAAGCAATGTGTCAAATCTGGGGAGGGCAATGACCATTCATTTGACCCTCTGCTCTGACTGGTGAAAGGCTCAGGGCCTGGAAGGGATGAGTGGCTGAAGCTCTGCCTCCCAGCATAAATTGTCTTGTGTTTCTTCAATCCACTGCAGCAGTGTGCTGTATTCCACTCTGCTGGCACGGTTGAGGAGCGGAAAGGAGGAGGTGAGTCATCAGTGACATGCATAGAAAGTGTGCAGTGAGGAGTGGCTGTGCCACAGAGTAAATGCTTTCCTCTGTGCTCCCCACACACCGGAGCTCCAGCTGCCCACAGCACCCCAGCTCACCTCCCCAGTCCTGCCTTACACAGCTCAGGCAATCACCTACCTCTTGTGATGGTCTGGAGTTAGGGGGATGCCTGAGGGCACAATCATGGACACCGGGACAGCTGGATGCACAGCACTGCCTGGCCAAGCAGACACATCCACTGACAGCATCTGTCTGAAAATGAACAAGCCAGGTTTGGATGGGGCTTTGAGCAACCTGGTGTAGAGGAAGGTGTGCCTGCCCATGGCAGGGATCTGGAGCAAGGTGGTCTTTAAGATCCTTTCCAACCCAAACCACTCTTTGATCCGACAAGCACCTCTCAGTCTAAAGGTGTCTGTATCAATCAGATCCTGAGCTCTGAGGCGACGTGGGGAGTGAATGCATATTAGAAATTTTTTTTCACTTCTGTCAGCATCTTCTACATCAGCAGTTTGGCTTTAGAAATTGAGGTTTAATTGGTGAATAACCTGCCAATCACATTTACAAAATGCACAGGAGGTACTTTTAAATTTTTACATTCTTGAAACATTTGTGATCTTTTTCACATATCTTTTAGCCTATCTCTCTCTTATAACTTGAATAAAAGAAGTGGGAGGATGAAAAAGAGAACAGCAAGGGCTTGAGAATCTTGTTATAAAGATACAGAACATCATCTGTAGGTGGTGATATAAAAAATTACAAGAAATGTTCCTCTCTGTTACTGTATATAGATATGCCTGGTCAAAGTCTGCCACTACAAACACCAGGATATAACCACGTTGCTGAACGTCATTATCCCGCTTTCTCCAGTAGCTTCATTAGGAAGTCTGACGTCAAATTCCTTAAGTTTTTCTGAGTGTTTTTGGCTGTCTGAAGAATTAATTTACCAGTCACTGGCTTTTGCAATCACATGCTCATTCCAGCTAAAATTGCACTAGAAAGTTTTTGTCTGAGTTACTTTATCTGTACTTTAACTGCTCTCTCTTGGAATCAGTTGGATATCAATCTGAATTGTGACCTGGTGTTTGCTTTAAATGCAGCCACCTGGATAGTTTTGGTCTTATTCTTCACCCTGGCTTTTCAGACCACTGCAAAATTTCTTCATCCTGTTTCTCATTTTGGGGAATTTTTGTCCTGTGGGTTTTTTGTTGTTGTTGTTGTTTTTTTTGTTGTTTTTGTTTTTTGTTTGTTTGTTTTTTGTTTGTTGTTGTTGTTGTTGTTGTTTGTTTGTTTGTTATGGGTTGTTTTTTTTTTTTTTGCCTCACCAGTTTGGTGACATTTTATTTAATTTAATCAGAAGTAAGAACTCAGCATTTCAAACAGCATTTCATCAGGTGTCTGAAAACAATTTATTAAAATATGCTACCAGTGCTAAAATATTCATCTATCAGTTCATATAAAAGTAAGTTTTTTCTGTCACTTTAGAATTATCCAAGAGAAAATAGGACTGTCTAGTCCTATTGCAAAAAAGACATTTTTTGCAACAAGGTATTGATTTTGAGGAAGTTTTTGCAATAGAAAGGTTTATGAGATCCAAGGCAGTCTGGTCACTTCTAATGGCAGCTTGGAATAGAGATCTGAAATGAAAACCTGGTATTGATCTGAAAAAGATGTCTTCAGTAGGGTGCCATTTTTGAAACCAAAAAGATTCTGTATTGTTACAACACAAAACACAAACCCATTTCCAAACCTTAAGAGCTCATAAAATTGCCAGACAGTTAGTTGTTAATGAGTTACATGTCAAGAGGGACTCATGGTTATGAGATTAGATGTTTTTTTACTCATTTTTTCTTAACAGAATGTTCTCTCTGAAGAGGGGAATCCCTGAATGGCAAGAAGCAGTGGTGCCATCTCTGTCACAATGTTTACAGAAAATGCTGATGCATTGTCCTTGTTCTCAAGACAATGGCACTTTGAAGGCAGTGGAAGATTACTCCATCCTCTAAAAGCATCCTGAAGTTCAAGGCTGGCTACAAGCCCAGGCAAACCACTCTGCTCCCCAGGAAAGCAGACTGTGGGGGCATCAGCACAGCACAGGTGCTGCTTCTGACCTCTCCCGTTTCTGACCCCTGGGAAGCCAGGCTGGCTGCTGCCACTGCCCCTGCAAATGCAAGGTGTGTGCAAAACCCTTGGAGGAGGGTGTGACACAGAGTGGGAGCACACTCTTTTAACAACACCAGCAATTGCTGTGTCTGCATCCCTGCAAGTGTCTGGAAAGAACAGGACCAGCAAGCTGAATTTTTCAGGGCTCTCACATTCTCTCTTGTTCCCCCAGCTTTTCCTGTGCCAGGAGCAGGACCATCATGGCTTTGTTTCAGGTCAATGAAATTCAACTTTCTGTGCTTTCCTGAGAAGCCATTTCCTGAGCCCCAGCTCTGATAAAGACCTAACATCATCCTTAGGGACAAAAATAGTGTGGTGGGCTGACCCCAGCTAGCAGCTAAGCTACCACCCAGTTTTTTACTCATGCATAAAGGGGGAGAGAATCACAGGGCAAACATGTGGAAAACTTATAGGTTAAGATAAAAAAGTTTGGTAAGTGAAGAAAAATAACAAAACCAAAATGAAGTGATACCAAGGCAATCTCTCACCAGCTCTCACCAGCAGACTGGAGCCCAGCCAGTCTCAGAGCAAGGGCTACTTACCTGGGCTGTAATCCTTAGCACAGTGCTACAGAGGATGGAACATCTCTTTGGTCAGTTCAGGTCATGTGTCTTGCCTGAGTCTCCTTCCCAAATACTTGTGCATGCTCAGCCTACAACAGCTAAACCACTGATGTGCTATCAACACTGCTCTGGCCACAAATCTTGAAACACATCACCCCATGGGCTGTTTACCCCAAGGTATTTCCTTTTCAGCACCCCTAGGAGCAGCACTCTGAATTTTCAGGGAGGTATTTATGAAGGCTAGTAAGTAGAAAAAATGTAGTTTAGGGTAAAAGCTTAAAATGGGGTTAAAATAAAGTTGAAATATGTTATGGGTTAGATTCATGTTTCAATGTGGTTTTTAATGCATATGGCAATACAGAGTCCCTTCTATGGTTCAGAATGTCACAAAGCATTTTTGTAAATATTTTTCCTTTTTTTCAGTTGGAATGCACTGAAATATACTTTTGCTAGTAGTCGGGAATTGGACTAGCAAGGACCAAAATTTACAAACTTAATTTTGTGTTCAAAATATTCAAGTTTCTGGGTTTGTATATATTTATTTTGTTTCCTCTACTGATATGGCAGACTTTTTTCCTTATTTCTTCTGATATGAAAACATTCTTACTAATGAAGATCCATTTGTTTTTGGTTTTTTTTGCATGCAGTAATTTTCAATTTTTCTTTCTATATTTTTGGTCAATATGATGAAATATTTGGAAAACTTTTTTTTCTCACTCCTGAGATTTTTGATGTGCGTTTTTCTTGGGGTTTACATCTTTCTTCAAAACACTGGAAGATGTACTGTGGACATACATCACAGTAATAAATGAATAAACTCTTTGCATCAGGCACTTAACGTCACAACAACCCACTCACTTGTCTCTTGAAAAATTCACCAATAACTTTACTGACATTGTTAATTGTTATTTCCTTTTCCCAGTAAATGTTTAAGAAGGGTGCTGAAAAAAGAATTCTTACTTTTCTTACATAAAGGAAAGTGTTTAAAAAACTCCTAAGCCCCAAGAGACATTAGCCCCTGAATTTGAAGCCTGTGTAGGTGGCATTACTCTCAAAGTAAGGTTTTTCTTCTTGAAAATGTGTTTTAACAGGAGCTCTCTTTGGGGACTGTTTTAAGGCAATGAAACCAAGTAAAGCCTTGACAGCACATTCACTAAGTATGGATGGGCACATCCCAGGGACGAAGGCAATTCTTTCTGTTTAGTCTATCTTTTGAAGCTCTCTCTTCTTCTAATCTTCTGGCAATACTCTAGCTGTCGCCTTTGAGTAAATCTTGCAAAGATTTTTTTCCCGTAGTAGAAATAAAACCTCGTGTTCCTTGGGAGTGGAGAAATGTATGCAGGTAGGCAGCCAGGCAATCTCCCTGGCTGTGCTGTGTCGTGCCGCAGTTGAGGGATGCTGCATGCTCAGAGACTGTCAGTACAGCTTCTCCTAGGAGCTTTAAATTGCTCTCTTGAAATCCACTTTCAGAGGCTTGTTGTCTTCTGTTTGAGTGTGGAAACTGAAACAAAGCACATCTTAGCAGAGCTAAGCTCAGTCACTCTTAGCTTCAAATCCTAACAGTTATGTGGGGCAGATTTAGTCAAACAGAAATGCCACTAAAGAGAATTTGTAAAAATTGTATCCATCAGAAAAATTTGGATCCTTCCAAATACTTTAATGTATGGTAAAACTTTGCCTGATTAACCCTCTGCTTTGTCTGGGTTCTGAAACCTCATCCCATGTAATCTTAACAGGACACAGCTTTGTAGAAATCCCATGGAAAAAATCCAGTTTCTTATAAGGTCTGTTTGAATCCTTTTCTTATGAATTTTTGAATTCCTGTTTGAATTTTTTCCTATGTTTTTAAGGATTTCAGCAGAAAAGGTATTTTTGCCTCTCTTCTTATAGGTAATAAATATCTATTCTGAGGAAGATTAATCTACTTTGCTAATGAAATTTCAGCTGTCTTACTTTGATAAGCATTAATAACACGTTTGTGTTGTTACTAGATCTCTAAGAAACTTTTTATTATTTGTCATACAGTCCAACAAAGCTACTTTTAGTCATCATGAACAACTGACTTAGCTGTGGGAAAAATGTATACTTTTAAAAATGTAATGGTGTGTCAGCATAGAAACATGAGAACATTGTACTGAGACATAAGTTTTTCATGCTTTAAAGCAAAGCCAAGATACTACCTACAGCATCTACATTATGGAACAAAGCATGCTTATTTATTATGTAAATTCTTCCCATTTAAAGCGTTTCTTGAGAATGACTGTTATGAAAAATGCACTAGAAGAAGAAAATGAGCAAAAGGAATCACAGTTCTTGTCACAGCACTGGGAGAAGACACGTTAAGGTAAAAGGTGGAAGTTTCATTTTGGATGACATGCCTGATAACAGGAACAAATCTGTGTGAACTCTCCCTTTCCCATTTCTGGCAGTCAATGGCAGCTATGAGACCTAAAAGAGTGCCTCGCTCTTTATATTTGGTGTAAAGGGCTTCAAAATTACTAGATCCTTGATAAGTGCTGTTTTTCATGTGAAAACACAAAGATAATTGGAATTGCAGTTCTAGTGATGGTGGATTTGCTAAATTAGTTTGAAAAACAACCAAACAAAATGCAACCATTGACTACTTTTTATTTTCTGACAATGTGCTGTATGAGTGAAAAACTAGTCCTGATTGTCACCTTCATCATATAATGGGTTATGGACAACTATCTGGGGGTTTTGTACTGCCTTTTTTTCTCTTTTTTTGCTCCCCAGTAAGTGCCTTCCAGAACTTTCCTAAATAGGGAAGATGAGAATTTAAAATTTCCCTGTAAACAAAAATCTTTCTGTATGCTCCCTACTACAGATTTATTTTCTTTTCATTTTTATTCTGATGCTTGTATGACCACTCTGTATGATATTACTCAGCTACCAGTGAGACCTGCAGCATCAGTGAAATGGGGTAAACAAAAACCCCCAGTCCTGTTCCTACAAAGAAAAAAATTCATCTGCAAACAAACAGGTCTCTGAAGACTGTATACATATATACAAGTGACTCTGGAGTGATGCTTTTGCATGTACAATACAATTACCACACCAGCTTGTCACATTTCATTTACTATTACTAGGATTCAATATTTAGACTGTGGCAGTGCTTAGTCTGCAGAGGCATTCTGCTAACACAGTGCAGAACAATATTGCAAAAAAAAAACCCAAAAAAACAACTAAAGTAAGGGGAAAAAATCAGCTATCTTATAAATGCAGATGACACATAGCAAAAGGAAGTCTGGAACAATATTAATTTTGTTAGGAATTAAACCCATATTCCATGTCTTAAACATGGATTTCACCTCAGCTATTCTATTTGCCAGAATCATTTGGTACAACTTGAGAGCAATTTGCTGTATACAAATGAATGCTTTATCATATTTTTTTTATATACCTGTAGGATTTAACATATTTCTTTTAAAATGTCCCTTGCTGTGTCTTCTTTTATGAGTCTCTAGTCAGGTTGGCCAGCTTATGTGGCTGCAGCAGGCATGTGCTGTAAGCATGGCTGGGCCCCCACTGGTTTGGGATGACCTCAGGCTTTTAGGCATATCTAGCCAGCAGCCTTATCAGTCTCCAGGAACACAGGTGCTGCTGATGCTCCTTTTAAAATTAAAATCTTCTGTAGTTTGTTCAAGTTAGCATCCTGAAAATCATGTGGGTTTTCCTTTAATTTTATAATTAGTATACGGACAAGCACTTGTATATTTCAAGCAACATTGTACTAGGTTGATTTTTTTTTTTTTTGGCCTTAACAACTAGATTTATCTCCCTCTATATTCTTCTCCAAATGTTCATATTATAATCATGAAAATTACAACTCCCTAACTACAGCTTCACCATCAGCCACTCTGTGTTAGACACTGACTTATTAAAGGCTCATAAACTGACTTTTCTAAAATTTTCTAAATGTAGCAAAGCTCTAGTAGTTTACAAAAGATTATCAGATCTGAACAAGGGGTAATAATTTTAAACAGAGAGAGAGTTAGTTCATATTGGATATTAGGAAGAAATTCTTTACTGTGGGGGCAGTGAAGCACTGGAACAGGTTGCCCTGAGAATATTTGGACACCTCATTTCTGGAAGTGTTCAAGACCATGTTGGATGGGACTTTGAGCAACCTGGTCTAGTGGAAGGGTGTCCCTGACAACAGCAGGGGGACTGGAACAAGATGATCTTTAAGGTCCCTTCCAATATAAACCATTCTATAATTCAGTGCTTTATTTTTTATAAAAGATTTGGAGAAAAATAAAGAGACAAGTTGTTCTTCAATGTCTAGAAAATTCAGTGTTGGGCAGGCAGGGATTTTTAATTATTATTGTGTAATGGAATAATATTTTTTAAGATATCCATTTTTACCTGGAGAATTATGTAAGTTTAACATCTATTAGAAATGTAAAAATGTGATTTCTCCTAAAATATACCAAGATCCTTTCTATGCGGTTCATAGGTTTCTAACTATTATCATTAATACTATTCATGGAATAAAGCTATAATTCATGGCATAATATTTTTGGAAATATTATTCACAGAATATGAACAACTGGTGTGCAATTGTTTTTGCTCATTCAAGGAAAAGTGCCTTTCTGATTAGATCCCAAACTATGTAACATATTTGCATAATGGTGCATTACATGGCCACATTAGAGACTTGCTGAAAATAACCAGAAGGCAGTGTCTTACTTGCTCTAACACTTGGTTCATTAGTAGGCTCATCATTTTAAAGCTAAGCTAGAGAGATACATGCAAATATTCATTATTCTTAATTCACTTGCCAAACTGTCCTTTTCCCATCTTGTTTAAAATCTGGCAAAGTTGTGCAGAAAAAAATCTAGGGGACTTTCTTGATAGCAAGCTGATCATGAGTCAGCAAAGCATCCTTGCAGCAAAAGCCAAGAGCTTCGTGGGCTGCATGAGGAGGGAAGCATTGCCATCAGGTGGAGGAAGGTTATCTTTCCCCTCCACTCTGCACTGGTGAAACAAGTGCTGAGTCCAGTTCTGGGCTCTCCAGCAAGAGAGAGACATGCACATACTGGAGGAAGTCAGTGAAGGGCTGGTAAAATCATGGAGGGTTTGGAGCAGGAGGAGGCTGGGACCACTGGACCTCTTGCACACCTAAGGCACTGTGACTCTTGGTTAAGATGGAATCAATATGTTTGGGTAAAATACAGGGAATGTCCTCACACTCATGTTTTTTTTCTACACCTCTCCTGTCCTTTTTTCTCACCATTCTGATATTTCCATAACTCAGATTGTATTCACCAAAACTACAGAGATTGAGTGTGGAGAAAAGTATTTTAACAGGGATGTTCCATGTCCTTTCTTGAGTATTGCATCTAAAGAACAGATGATGTCTGATTCAGTTCTCTGGGATTAGAACCTTCATTCTTCCAGCAAGGAAAACCTTTTTTCACATAGAATATAATATACATTGTGCCTCTACCCTCATAAATTCCTTGATATTCTCCCTAGATTTCAGAAAATTATTTATATACTATACCATGTATAACTCCTTTTGACTTCTGTTTAACATCATCAGTGTTGGTCCTGATGCCATATTGTATAGGCTAGATGTGTCACATTTTTCTTTGGATCTCTTCTTGGGCCCTTCCAGAAATACAATGTGTAATATGACTTTCTGTCTTGGGAAGGGAGATTTTATTTTATCTTATTTTATTTTATTTTATTTTATTTTATTTTATTTTATTTTATTTTATTTTATTTTATTTTATTTTATTTTATTTTATTTTATTTTATTTTATTTTATTTTATTTTATTTTATTTTATTTTATTTTATTTTATTTATCTCTGAGGTGATGCTGGGATTTTGCTACAGCCCTTAGGAGGAGATTTGGTTAATGTAGTACATTCAGATCATGACTGAAGGCTGCATGGATGTTTGGTGGCGATAAATTTCCTGCAGTTGTGCTGCAGGACTGTGTAGGGTAGACAATAAGACAAGAGGCAAGGGGCACAAACTGATGCAGAGGAACTTCCATCTGAACACGAGGAAGAACTTCTTTACTGTGAAAGTGACTGAGCACTGGAACAGGTTGCCCAGAGAAATTGTGGAGTCTCCTTCTCTGGAGATACTCAAAAGCCATCTTGATACAATTCTGAGTAAAGTTCTCTAGGGAACCCATAACTGAGCAGGCAAAATTGGACCAGATAACCTTACCCCCAGCACCCAGTGAAACCTGCTGCAGCTCCTGGTGCCTCCTGGAAATAGTTCCTGATCCTTTGTGAATAGTTCCTGATCCTTTGTGTCCCCCAAACTTTGCCTAGCCCTGCCCAGTGATTGCTAGTTGGCTTGGACTAAAACTGCAAGAATGTAGGAGAACAAGCTGTCTGGAAATCAATAATTTGAAATCCAGTTTCTCTCCTCAGTCTTGTTTTTATTGTCAGCATAGATGCTATCTAAACTAATGAGTGTCACGAAAGGGATTTTTTTAAAGCAGATCTTTCAATGTTCTTCCGCATTAAAAGAGACTAAAGACTTTTCCCACTGCATCTTAAAGGCACTGCAGGTTTGGGAATGACTTGTAACTCTTGTGAGCTTCAGATTAATTCTGTATTCAAGCTGTAAACTGGAACAGTCTCAGGTTGGTTTTCAGCTGCACTCCAGTGGTGCAGGTAAAACATGGATGTGGACTGTTGTTGCAATTAAAATTGTTTTTTCATCATTTATCAAGACGTGTTTCATAATAGAGTATACATAAGAATGCAGAGACATAATTACAGAAAATTAGTTACATCTGAATACAAGTTTCAAAATCAAAACAAGTAAAACAGATCTAAGCTCAAAATTGGTGACTGGAGCAATTTGTAATTTAAAGGGTACTGGCAGTACTTATTCCAGCTGAATTTAATTTTCTTCTAAAATTGCTCCACTGAGTTCATAGATTGACTTTCTACCAAAACCTGAAACCATGTCCACACATCTTACTTTATAGATTTTCCTTTCAGATTGTTGTTTCTGAGTAGATTTAGTTGTTGAGTTCTGATGGACAAGTTTTGTTTCTTTTAAGTTGCTTCAATTTCCTTTTTAACATTTTGAAATATCATGAGACATACTTTGATAAAAAAGAAGTTAGGTATCAGATGAGACTGATTTAAATAAAAAGGGAAAGAAAAATAAGCACTTCTCTAGTGCACCAAACTAAACTAAATTGCTTTATCATGTTGATTAGCAGCTTTGGAATTCAGATAAAACAAATTAAGAAATCTCATGGTTTATATTTACAATGACAGCTTTATTTTGCAACATAAAGGACCAAATTTGCAGTTGTCTTAGTCATGCCCTCAAAATTAATCTATCACTTTTTTAGTATTTTAATTATATTTTGATATTCCTGGGCTTGAAACTCTACTCTTGGGACAGTAGTTCAGCCTATGCCTTCCTACCAATAAATTGATCCTTGTACTGGACATTAGCTAGTTATAACTGTGATCACCTCATTACTCTGTGTAAGTATTAACTTATTTTCTTGCAGATAGACATATTTTCTCCCTCTGCAGTTTCAGTAAGACTGGAGAAAAAGCTCAGGCTGCTGAGTCCCAGCATGGCTGTCCAAATACTGAACTTGAAGATGTTTCTCTTCTGCTTAGAGTTCTGTCAAGCAGTCAAAACACCTACAGCAAAATCATATCCCAGACTTTTGTTGTTGCATAAAGGGGTTGAGTTCAGATAAGAGCAAGGGAATAACAGACAAGAAAAAGTGATAAGAATTCTACAGGCTTTAATTTCCTTTCAACTTTTTATTTCTTGTCCAAACTGTTGCTAAATTTAAAATTCATTAAAATCCAACCTAAAGGACTCATAGGTCTGCCTACATTGTATTGCTTGAGTCTTCAAAAACTGATCTGGAACAAGCCCTCTAAGAAAGAAGCATAATTTATATTGTCAGGGGAAGGATCAAGAATATGTGTAATGAACATAGGTCCAACCCTTGTGAAGCTCTTGTGAAAAAAAATGGATGCCAGACTTCTAGAATTCTTTCAAAATATTAGAAGGGTATTTACTGTAGAAAGAGATAGGGGGAAAGTCAGGGAAACATTTCAGACTCTGTTGGTTACTGCTCTCCCCCAGAGACTGTCTCTATGACTGTGTTTAAGTTGCTGGGTTATAGCCAGACTGGCAGAGGATGCCTAACTTGTCAAAATCCTGACTGTCTGGCTCTTCAAGATCTATGCAGCTCTAGTTGCCAGTGTTTAGGAAAGGTGAATTCAAACCAAGGTAGGTATAGAGGCAGGCTATTATGATACTTGTGTAAACAGGGAGTCCAAGAAAAAATAGTAGAAGAGCTTGAATTATTCAACCAAAGAAAAGAAAAACTGAACAGATATGCTTATCATCTGTCAGCATACTGAGGAGGACAGATAAACACCAGGGAAGGAAAAGAGCTACTTAAGGACAGTTTTGCCACAAGTACATATATATGTTTAAATGAGCCATGAATAGATTTAAGTGGGAAGTTCAACTGACATTCCTAATTAACAGAGTATTGTAATACAAAAAAATCCTTTCACTTTGAGAAGCAGGGAAAAAAAATAAAGCATTTTAGAGTGGAGCTTGATTAGTTTATGAAAAGGATTATGCAATGTAGTTACCTGCAAATCCATCTTTAGGCACTGCAACAGTAAGCAGTTACTTAGCTTATCAGATTTCTTTACAGGGGTTAGGGAGAAGAAAATTTTACTCCAGACCTAAGCCCTTAATGCATACTGTCTTGGTTTTTGGCTTTTTATACCCTTAAATACTACAAGCTTCCTGACAAGCAGAAGCAACAAACTAAATACCTATCACCAGTTTTGCTCTCAGAAGTGTCTGACAAGGCCTCCGGGGTGGGCCAGTATCAAATCACATCTCCAACATACACCCCAGGCTTCTCTTCCCTCACTCCCATGATTTCAGCACACAAAAATATATGCACAATCTTGCCACTGCAGAACTCAGAGGGGTCTGTTGAGATAATGGCTACTTAAGTCTGCCTAAAAACAGCTGTGTGCATGCGTGTGTGCATCTCCCCTTCAGCTTCCCTTTGTGTTGCCTTTGTGCTGATGAGTGACAACTCTTCACTTCTCCAGCAAACAGGATCATCAGCCTGAGTGACACAATCATGGGATCCGGAGAGGGCCAACTTGAGCTGTAGCTGCCTGTGTGCACGCCTACAAGCGACAGTCTCATTGTGAAATTAGATCATATTAATTTGGCAAAATAGATTGCTGTCAAAGATTGAAGATATTCCTGTCCCCATTCCAGAACATGTCTGTTTTCCATGACTTCAACCCAATCCATGCTAGGTAGGAACTCAGGCATTACCTCAAGGAGTGTGCCACCATCGTGTCATGATAGCATAAGATGTTTTTCCAGTCATTGATTTCCAAACAGTTTGGGAAAAAATTAATTCCCCATGAAATTCTCTTCTCCTATAGAATGAATTTAAACCTATTTTGTATTATTTTGGTTTTTAGGCAAATTCCCTTACAATACTGAAATTTTCCAATATTAATTGCCTTGAGGAGAAGCCACATAAGGAGTGGTTGAGGTCACTTGGTCTGTTTAGCCTGGAGGAGACTGCAGGGACACCTCACTGCAGTTACAGCTTTCTTATGAGTGGAAGAGGAGGGGCAGGCACTGATCTCTTCTCTGTGGTGACCAGAGAAAGGACCTGAGGGAATGGCCGGAAGTTGTCAGGGAAGGTTTCGATTGGATATCAAGGAAAGGTTTTTCACCCAGAGGATGGCTGGGCACTGGAACAGGCTCCTCAGGGAAGTGGTCCCAGCATCAGCCTGAGAGAACTCAAGAAGCATTTGGACAATGTTCGCAGGCACATGGTGTTACTCTTGGGGATGGTCCTGTACAGGGCCAAGAAGCTGGACTCAATTATCTGTGTTGGTCATGTCAACTCAGAATATTGTCCTGTCCAGCATTCTGTGATTCTGTAATATGGCAATATTTGATATGTGAATAGAATAGTAATAGAATAAGTAGAGAAGAGTGCTTCTTTTGGTAGAAAAATGTGCTCCTTGGTCATTAGCCCTTGGTTGTATGCTGTCAGTTTATACAGGCCTGGCTGTTGGACAGCTGCACACTGAGTCAAACTGGGGTCTGAGCAGGGTTAGAAAGAACATGGGAAAATATGAATGCATTTGCTGAACTGTTTCACTGTGTGGCTGCACAAAACCGGTGTAGGAACAAGTGAAGGAAGGAATAGTAGCTGCTTAAACAAGAAAGAATTAGTTGTAAAGCTATAACTTGAGGTGTACCTGAACTGTTCAGTATGAAAATTATCTGGGACCTGAGAGAGAAGTAGAACAGTAGACAGTCTGCAGAAAAACCCTCATTTATGGGGAAAAGGGTGTGATAGAGGCCAGTTAAGTTGGCAGCAAATGAAGCAAAAAGGTGCTGCAAAGGGTGAGTAAAGATAATGCTAATGAAAGACTAAATTATTACCAGAAAATAGAATACATCAGTATACAAAATATTTATGACACAGGTAAGTTATTATCTATCTAGAAAATAGAATGAAAAAGTAGCAACTGAAAGATGCCTTGAGGATTCCAGATACTGCTACTGTGAGTAGAAATTGGGTAGTATCTCGTGTATGGATAAACGACCTCAATGCATTTCACAGAGAAGAACATTTACTGTTAATCAAATAACGAATGTCTCTGGCATTCAATTTTATCTATTTCTTCATCTGCCTGAGAATTATTTACAAAGTACAGGCTGGTATTTCATGCAGAAACTGAAGATGACAGGAGTTTTCAGTACCAGGCTTGGCATGAGCAAGATGAAACATTTCTTAAAAATATTTATTCAAGGAGCCAGGAAACAGTTATCAGATTCACTGTCCCTTAAAAATAACAATGCTGTGAATAGTACTTAAAATCATCCTTCATAAAACAGTCACTTCTTTTGGGTAAACAGTTCTGTGAGACTAACTGCATGTAATTCACCAGTAGATACATAATTATAACTATACATCCCACGATGACTTCGTGTGTGGTAAATGTCATGCAGGAAATGAACAAAGAAATAGAATCATATTAGAAATGAAGTGTAACTACAGTGTCTTAAAATCACTTTCTCAAATCATGACTTTCTGGTCCGTACATTACAAGAGTTTGACAGTCCAGGTTATAACTTGGAAAATTATCTCTACGCCTCTGTTTTATGTAAATTACATCCTCTTCTGGGCTCAGTAGTTTTGGCACATTTTATCACCCTGAGTAGGTTGGAGTTTGTTAGTTTTCCCTGCTTAAACTGGAGATTTAAAGGCTGGAGATTTTTATGAGTACTCCAGTAGTACATTAGGCTTTTTTTTTCCCCCTGCTTATTTTAAAATTACTCTTTATAACAAAGATAGTAGTGAAATAGGTCTCTTTTAACTGTGCAAGGGCTCCTCAGGGCTAGAATATCCTGTCAAATAGTTTCTGAAAATCTGGTACATCCTCAAGAACAAAGAAGCAGCTTGAACCAGCACCCTATCTAAGCACCTAGTTGTTTAGAGTATTTAGAGGCATTAACCAGTTGGTGCATTGCATTTTAATCCATACCACACATTTTGGCTTTGAACTGTGGAGAATGCTTTAAATATATACATCTTAAGGTAATCAGCACTTCAGGAAACATGTTAAACTAGGTAGCCAGGTCCTAAAGGGTAGTCCATTCGGAAATAGGGCCAGGCTTGTGGGGTTACATTCTTAGAAGAGATTTGTAGCCTAGGAAAATTGCCTATTGCCTATTTGTAGCCTAAGGAAAGCCTAAGAAAATACAAGTTAGGAGTTAAAATAAAGGACTTAACACTGTTAAAGTGTTAGGTTATTAATTTGCTACTCCTTCTTAACCAATCTTCCCAGAGAGAGGCTGCTTTAGAGCTGTACTGCAGCAGACATTGCAGAGCTAAGAGCTCTCTTAATAAACATAATATAGAGAGAAGGATGTTCTCTACTAAGAATGGAAGACACTTTACATACCCTTCCACTAAATCCTGGTAGGAATGAACTTTGACAGCTTTGTAGAAGTGTAAGAACTACTTGAAAATGTGGCAATATCTCCAGTAGTAAATAAAGCAGGCTGAGGCCTGTCTCTGCCCAGGGGGGCAACTTGGCCAGCATATCCACAGGAATGAGTTCTCTTACATTACAAAACAAAGAGCAATGTCCATACAACCTTCAGAATGTAGTCACGTGCTCATTGTAAACCTAAGATACCACGTAGGAGAAATGCCACTTGGCCTAGGGCAAAGCCATAGAGCATGATCAGAAATTATTGGTGTGAACAGCTACATGGCAACACACTGACAGATCCCCTGGCCCCAATGGTTTATTGGTGCAGACTTAACTAAAGACTGCAGTGAAGCAGATGCCTAGAAACTGTAGAATTACAGACAGCAAAGAGGGCATCTGAAGCAGTAGATGTATTTAGGTTTGGGTTGAATAAGCCATTTCCTCTCTGAGGTTCATATGGTTAGGCATAGGTTTCAGATTTGAAAAAAAAAACAAAACAAAACAAATCAAAACAAAACAAAAAAAAAAAAAAAAAAACAAAACAAAAAAAACCACAAAAACAAAAACAAAAAACCCAACAGGGTTCAAATCTTAGATGGTGTTCAAGAAACCTTAAAAAAGTAAGTAAGCTCCAAGTGTCCAAGGATATATTTTCCTTTCTAATGGGAAAGATTGATTTTGTGAAGTGTTAATGACATTTAAAGTGAGAGATGACTGCTGCACTTTCTTTCTTGGCTGCTACTGTATATCTACTGAGATATATGGTGTATAATTGGCAAATACCTTCTAAAAGCAAGGTGATAAACAAATATATGTGAATCACCAACCCACAAGCAATCTATCAACAGGATAGTGATGTACTGGATAATTTTTCAAATTCTTCTGTATTTAACAGGCATCAAATGATCATGACAGCTTAAGGGTAAAAAAAGGTTTGTCCAAGGCTGTGGCCAATTTCAAATGTATGTTTTCCTTCAAAGGTTGTCTTTTCAATTTTCATTTTATATCCTTATTATAATGTTACTGTGTATTAATGTAAATTATTAGTCTGTGGAAAGATCTTTCTATAAATGGAATCTTGCATAGACTTTGGAATAGATTATTAATATTCTGCATGGAATACTTAAGAGCAAATCTAAGAAATGTTAATTTATTTTTACAGTAGCCAACATTAGTTTGTATTTACAATTTTGGAGATCCTACTGAACTGCATTACTAAGTTATTACAAGGGCAGAGTTCAAGAGCAGACATTTTGGGAAAGGCAAAAGCACTCTGTGGTTACAGAATAAGAAATAAAGCTTTAGTGCCTTTTATTGAAAAAAAAAAAAAAAGAGAGAGATCAGAACACTTAAAAATTTTGCATGTTTACCTAAAATTTTATATGTTTCAAACTTTGCTGGTAAAAATTAAATCTGAAAGTGGCATGAACTTCTGTAACAGACCAAATGTTGAACTTGGCATGATGGTGAAGTGGATGCTTATGCCTTATGGCAGAGTGAAACCCAGACTGCTGTGTTTGGCTGCCGAAAGAAAAGTTGTGTCTGAAAGATGGTAATTCAGACTTCTTTGCACTGCCCCAGAGATTAATTCTATTGTTTTCACCAAATTCCTGCCTTATAGGAAAAGTTCAGATGTCTTCTAGTGCTGAGTACCTTAGTGGTTCTATTATAGATCTACTAAAAACCATGATCATCAATGAATTTCATATAGCTCCCAAAAAAGAGCCTGTTCTGTTATCTGGATCAATTCCAAATGTGACTGATGGGTAGAAATAAATATCTCAGTATATTCACCTCTTCATGAGCATGTGCTATGGGTTGTTTATCGAACAGGATTTTTTGTAGTGCTGCACTTAAGCTATTGAGAAGGACAACACTACTCAAATTGGCATAGCATCTGTTGGCTTGTGCAAAACCCTACATACTTTTATTTTTGTCATAGAGCTGCCAGAAAAATGTTGGGTTTATTTGCATATAAAAACCTGACAAGTGTGGCTTCAGGAAGTGGTCATGTTTTTAGCATTGATTTGTATCCTTCTGTCTGTGTGAACTGTGTGGCTGTGAAGAGGTTACACCTAAATTAAAAAATACTTACCATATCTATCTATCTATCTATCTATCTATCTATACACATACACATTACAAAAAAACCAGAAAGGTTGTGGTTAGGTCTTCTTGGATAAAACACTATGTTCTGCTTTGCCTAAGGTGGAAGCTGGCACAGTTTTGGTACCTTTTCTATAAAACCTTCCAGCAACACTGCATTCAGAGTCATCCAAAGAGTGAGAGGAAGGCCACCTCTACAAGCAGAGGGTGAATTCCTGGGAGATATTTTAGCAGCACATACCTGTTTGGTATGTTTGATATGTTTGGTATGTTTGGTAAGTTTGGTATGTTTGGTATGTTTGGTGTGTTTGGCATGTTTGGTATGTTTGGCATATTTGGTGTGTTTGGCCTGCTCACCAGCTGTCCAGCACACCTGAGAGAGTACAAGGCAGGTGATGAATTTTAACATATAAATTGGACTGAGAAGCTACAGAAGCATTCTGAAATTTCACTTCACCACTTCACCACTTTTATAACTAACAGGTACTTCAAATATCCTGAGTGTGGAAAGAAAAAATTTATTTCTAGAATACTTGATTTATTTCTGCTTACTGTAGTTTTAATGTAATTGGTAGTATCTAGTGAATAAAATGAGATGGTTTTAGCAATATTTTATTTCAAATTTATCTCCAAAATAAATAATTCAATCCAGTATGCTAAGTTTGGTTGTTTCCAACTGATAGTCTGGAAAGATACAATAAGATTTGTAAGCAGCAGTTTCCAGCTATGAAAAATTACTAATTTATAAAATGCCATCTTTACATTTTGCCAGGTATAACTATTGAATTGTTATCAACATTACAGAATTATAGATTTTTTTAAAATTTATTATTTTAAGATCAATGCTATCAAGGAATGAAGAACATTTATTTGTTTTCCAAAGCACTAAAGAATTTGAAAAACTGTCTCTAGAAGGCAGAATGCAAGCTTTGCTTCATACACATCTTTATTTCTATATGAATGAAAGCAATTCTCAAATTTGCTTTTAAGAGAAAGTTATTATAACAGTTTCTCATGTACATTATTCAAAATAGTGTTATTCCTAACATGCAAGCAAGCTCATTATTTGGAAACACATAAAACATGCATTTCATTTGGTACAAGGACTGGTGACATTCCAGTATTCCAGAATGGAAGGTGATTCCTTTCTCAAGTGTAATAGACTGAGCTTTACAGATGGTTTCCTCTCCAAAGGCTGTTGAAGGCACAGGAAATCCCTCAGTCACCCTGAGTAACTTGTTTGTCAGGCCAGTAATTTCCCTTTCCCTCAGTGCTAAGGATCATCATGTGACACAGGAATGCTCCAAGTGTCAATCTGCAAGTCTGATTTGCTCAGTCTATATTTGATTTCAGTCTTTGTGTGGTTTTACCCTGTTGAATCTCCTCAGTCTCTTGATGTTACAGGAATGACTCCCAAATCACACTAGATTATGCCAGTAAATAAAAAAAAAAAAAAAAATGTTCAATCAGCTTCTTCTCACAGTGAACATGCTGTGAACCTAGGATTAAACTGGTATAATTCTCTTTTCATTTACAAGAATGGCCTGGTTATTAATGTGTCTTTTTCATACATGAATGTATGTGAGACATCTAACAGCCAGTGGTGTAGTTCATTTTTCTATCCATTTCTTAATCCTGCCTGTTTTCTATTATTATTCTTTTACCACTTGCAAACTGCTAACCTGTAAACATGGTTGTCATCTTTCTAATCTTTCTTGTGCAATATTAATACTTCTTGAATCATTGAGATTTATCTGATGTTCTAACTTTCATTATAACTTAACATCAGAGATCTTTTCAAATTACTGGTTGGTCCAATGCTTTCAGGGATTTGTGGCCAGTTCTTTAATGTTGATCTTCAGAAGATGTTTTTCACTTGACAGAAAATATTCTATCATTCTCAGATGGAGAAGAATTTAATACAGGGGTTTGGTTACCACTAAAAATCTGAACAACAGGGATCAAGAGTAGGCATAAGGATTGAATCTGTCTGTGGAGCTGATTGTAGCAGGTTCTGCTTTGGATGCAGCAGATTGGCTTCCACCAGCCTCTTGGCATGAATGGGTGGAGAGTGTCCAGGAGCCTGAGTGCTGCTTTCTTCCACAAGTATTCAATACAAGAGAGTGCCACCAGAACATTCTTTCTCTTCTGCACGTCTCTTACAGCCAGATGTCTGCTGTTCCCTAGGAGTCTTAGTCTGTTTTCTGTAGTCAGGTTCATTTTTCTGTCCCTGGAATATCTGAACAGCAGTTGCACAGAGAAAAAGCAAGAGGAAGTAGCAGTATAAATACATTACAAAGTTATGACTTAATAGACCTAATAAAGACCTGATGGGATGATTCATCTAGCAGGAACATTCATATAAACAGCGGAATTTGTTCAGGGCAAGTAGACAGAGAAAAGGACGTAGGTGTTACCTTATATGTTAATGTACGCATAGGCATCTCTTGCTCTGAGGTTAATAATAAAGAGGCTCAAAGGTTGTCTCATAATTTCTGAGTACAGTTTAAAGGGAAAAAAGTGTTGGTAACTGGATGGGAGTCAATAGTCAGACAGCTACCAAGGAAATCACATGCTGAGCCTTTTGTAAGCATAATTATCCAACCTTCAGCACTCAGTGCCATCAGCATACTTTGATTTAAAAAATCTGCTTGTTGGAAGGAATGCCCTCAGGCAGTTGGCTAATTTTTGAGAATTTTTAGTGGAAATTTTCTATGTAGAATTTGGAAAATGCAAAGAAAGATGACATTTTCCAAATATGATTCTCCAATTTGGTAGAACATAAAGGAAAAAGCAAAAGTTAAAAGCAACTCGGGCACTTCTTGAGCAACGATGAGGCAGCAGAATTCATGACAAACAGGAAGAGATGCAATGTGCTTCAGCAGAGCAGATTATAGGAATTCAGAGAACCAGTAAGTGAGATCCTGTGGGAGACAATTCTGAGAGAGAGTTAAGTGAAGTAGGCAGATCTTTAAAGGAACTGTGTTAAATGCAAGTTTATGCAAAACTATGCAAAAGAAAACTATGCAAAATTGCAAGTTATGACAGTGCGGAGGAAGGGAAGGAGCTGTAGATCACTCACCAAGGAAAAGAATTTAAAGAAAGATGAATGGATGAACATGTGAGACCAAAGAGAGAAAATCAAAGGCAGAGAGTGAAACCATGTGGTGCATAGGTGATGCATGCTTCTCAGCATGTTGGTGCACCAACAGGCAGAGAATGCTAAAGAAAGACTTAGCCCACTTCTCTGCAGAGTGAAGGACATTTGCAAACAATGCCTGGAAAGCTGATAGATTCAGCTCCTTCCTTGTTTCACTCAAAAGGTCAGTTATAAGCAGATGGTATCATGACAGAAAGGGCAAGAACTTAAAAGGGGAAAGAAAACACTTGAAGTTATGCAAGCAAATGAACTATTATATGATCAGCCAGCCCAAAATTATATTCTGAAAATACAGAAGATAAAAAGTACCTACATTTAAAAAGAAATAGAAGAATGCAGTTAAAATTATAATACATGGAGAAAATTTATTTCCTGTAGAAATAGTGGGAGATATAACATATTAGTTATGTACATTTAGAAAATACTATACATAGAGAAAGGAAGGGTCAATAAAATCCACATCAAGCCAAAATAAATTCAATTTGTCATTGGACATGCTTCACATGGCTTCACAAAAACAGCAGATACCACATCTTGATTTTAGTGAGTCTCTGGACACTGTCTCCTAGAACACTCTTGTAAGTAAGCTGGGAACATATGGTCTGGATGAAAAGGCTGCAAAGGAAAGAAATCAAACTACGGCAATATATTGAGTGGGGTTTTTTCAGGAATAATCTGTGCTTGTTCCAGAATTAGTTGATATTTTCTTCAATGACTTGGCTGATGGAAAAGTGCGGGTGCCTTATATATTTGCAAATGATACCTAGTTAGGAGGGAATTCACGTAGCAGATTAAAACTCAAAACACTCACAACAATTTAGAGAAGAGATGTGAGGCAAACCAGGAGGTAATTCAACAGGAAAAAGTCTGTGGATCTGTACTTGGACAACATTAGCCATCTATCCAAGCAGTGGACAAGAGTCCTCATGTAGTTGTTGTGTGTTTATTTCAGAAAAGGAGTGAGGAGCTCATAGAAAATTATGAGATGATCATGAGTTGGTAAAACATACATCTCTAAAAAGCCACTTGCCATCTGCATTGTGGTGGCAATCCTGGAAGAAAAGAAATCAGTATCCTTGGGCTCTGTGCCTGTCCTGGTTTGACCCCACCTGCCTTGCAGTTTGGTGCCGGACATTGGTGAGATCCTGTGATGCCTCGGACTGCAGATATCCTCATGAGCAACCTGTGCACTATCTCCTTTTGTTTCTGATATAGTTAGTCCTGAACTTTTTAAACTGAGAACTCTCAATTCTTTAGAAAACATGCTGTTCCAATATTTATGCAGTAGCTTGGTCCTGTCTAGGAGTGGTAGCATCCTGTAATTGTCCTACTGCATAGCAATGTCACTTCTGTCTATTACAAAGAGGGCCTTAGAACTGGATTCAGATTTACTGAAAAGCAAATGGCCTTTTTTAAGAAGTGTATAATTTCACTATTAGAACTACTTAAAAGTTTTCATAAGGAGCTCTTTTTCTGTTTAAGATTTGTCCTTGAGTAGTTGTTTACCATCACTTTCCATAGCTATATTCATTATCCAGATCTGCCCATTAAGTAGTTTCTTAAAGCAGATTTTGGTTCAAAGTTCATTTCTAGGCATTCAAATCCCCCAAATGCCACCATGGCTGAATGCTATTTTCAGGGAGAGGGGGGGACAATTAAAAATAATGTCACAGTGCAATTCAGTAACAGAAAGCAGACTGCTCCAAATTCCAGCAAACCCTTTCACCAGATAGATACACTCTAAAAATATGAGAAATTTTGAACTATGTTGCCGCTGCCATTCCCCATCTATGTCACAGTAACAGAAGTGAGATCAGCTTTCAGAGAGTATTGCTGATATCTGGAGTGTTAATGTGCCACACCAGGTTGGAGCATGTTCTCTTTGTGAACTACAATGCACAACAAAAGTTTTCAGGAAAGTTTTGAAGGTATTTATGACTTAGGCTGGAATAATTTTGGATTTCCTTTCTTTCTCTCAAAAAGATGGTTGAGTTTCGGCACAGCTAAACAAGTCCACCTCTAAAGGGGAAATACGAAAGTGCTATAATGGGAGACAGCACTTCTGCTATGTGACCAAGTCACTGTATAATGCATTACCTTATCCACCCCCAAACTTAAAAGTCAGAAATGGATTTAGCTTCTAAGTTCTAACAAAATAGGGCATTAAAAATGGATTTAACATTAATAATTGCATTAAATCCTCCATTTCAAGTCCTCAAGACATGATGTCTTTGGGAAAAAACATGTATTTGATAAGAAAATAGAGAAATATGTTTTCTAGCAGACTACTCCACTAAATTTGTCTTATTATTATCATTTTAAATCTGGAAGCATTTGGAAGCTGCTTAAGAGATTGGGATGTTAAATTAATCAGAGATGACAGATTGGTGGGCAGATGAGAACAAGCGCTATCATGAATTGATGTCATGTGACCCTGAAAGTTAAGGTACTGTAAAATTGTGCTGTTAGTATATCTGAAATACATTTATAAACCAGAATTTCCAAAGGAAGCAGATGTTTTAATACCATTTTCTTCCTGATTTTGATGTTTTCTTTTAGAAGGAGAAGAGAAACATTCAGTACTTTATGAAGGACTTTTTGAGAAAATCTATACATTTTTCACAACTGGGAAAATATATTTATTGCTTCAGCAGGTGTTCAAAAGCAGCACATCCACCATGACCTCCAAAAGTCTGCAACCTGCCAGGCTGGTCCTCTGAGATGGAGTCCATAAAATGAACCTGCCCCCTAGGCCAACATAGAGATTTGTGCAACAGGCTTGAATCTTACACTTCCCCCCCCCCCCCCCCCCCAGTGTCTTTCTGTGCATTTTTCAAACTAGAAGACTAGTTAATAAATGGATATGGTGTATGGGACTGAACTAACTCGCTGAAGGAAAGAAACTACACTGAGATATTTTTTACATTTTGAAACAGGCTGTAAATAGCCAAACCCAATAAGAAGTAATATGTTAGATAAAGATGAATAAGAACTTAGGTTACACATTTTATTAAATAGGCAAGCATAATTGTTTTGTTTTCTGGTTTAGGAGGACAGATGGAATGTAAAATAGGGCAGGTTAAGAAAGCTTGAACACAAATTTGTAACAATACCTTAAAAGTCAGATTTTAACCTGTAAGTATGAGCCATGCGATATAAATAAATGATAGTTGTGTGGCACATTTGAGCTAGATATTGGATATAAAACAGCAATCAAATGTCTGCAGAGCAGCTGCTTGCCTATCTATAAGACATCTGGCTCTTTTCCTCAGCTCAGGAAGAACTTGCTGCTACAACCAACTGTTGTGTTTCAGAGACCTGTTTTATTTTCCAGCATAAAATGTAAGTGCAATGTGACACAAAGCAATTTTCCTTTCTGAATTGTTTAGAATTTTTTTTGTTCGTTTTGTGTGGATTTATACCGCATAAACCTCTGCTTCTTTTGCCACCCTTTCCTGTTGCCCTTCCTATATCCCCCAATCTACGACTCAGGCATGGTCATTACAACTGGCCTAATTTCCCCATCTTTAAAAGGCCCACTACTTTGTCTTAATGGTGTTGTTATTATTTAGCACAGGCTGGAGAAAGATCACAATAATGTTGCTTTATGAGACAAATGTAGCTTCCTGAATCTGTGGAGACGGGAGGCTGCAGCTACTCTTGCGTGCACTGCACTGCCTGTCAGTGCTGTCTCCTGCTGCCCCTTACAGCCTCCAGCTATAGGGCAGTTTTCTTTATGTCTTTGCTGATTTCTCTCCCTCCAGAGGAATGCTGAAGTGTCTAGAAGACAACACAGAGATGTTCTTTATCTAAGAGACACATGGTACAACAAATCTATAGTTTACAAGCTAAAATATTTATTTTCTTTTTCAAGAAATATAGAAAATTTGATTTACTTTTTAATATGAGGTAAATGGAATTAAATTCCATCTCTTGAAAACCACTGAGCTGGCTGGAAAGCCAAAAAGCCTTCAACTTCTATTTCCTACTTTTCTTTTAATGTTATCAAATGTTTCCTAAAGCACCTACTGACAGAAAATGAAGCTGAACCTAAAGATCACTCTGTGCAGCTTGTTTGTTCCAGGGTGGCTAGTGAATATATAGGTAAACTTTTCTTGTGAATTTTTAGGAGCTATCTGAGGTGTAATCTAGCATTCTGTTTATCCATGTAGAAATCAAATCAGGTTTTTCATTTGTTGGGGTTAATTGGGGTTAATCTCCTTCCTTCCTTCCTTCCTTCCTTCCTTCCTTCCTTCCTTCCTTCCTTCCTTCCTTCCTTCCTTCCTTCCTTCCTTCCTTCCTTCCTTCCTTCCTTCCTTCCTTCCTTCCTTCCTTCCTTCCTTCCTTCCTTCCTTCCTTCCTTCCTTCCTTCCTTCCTTCCAAGTGGGAACTCATCCACTGATGATTTTTTTTTTAACCTATAGACATGATCCTTAATATGGCCTTTTACACTTGCTGTCAACTTCTGGCTTATGAGTTATGATTTAACTACAACAGGGATAAGCAGACTGTACTCTTGCAAAGCAGTACCTTGAGGGCATCCAAAGAACATGCACCAAATTCCCTTTTAGCATTGCTAAAATGAAGACCTTAGAAAATTCAGACTCCTAAATTATCACTTTAAATTTCCCATTAAGTTATAATAGCAAATGAATTCAGAGAACAAGATAACAGATTATATAAGGAGTTACTCAACTATGTTATGTTAGCCCGTAAGTTTTGCTTCAGAGTGAGAGAGAAGCTGTAGCTATAGCAGAAAAAAGTTTCTCCTTTCAGAGCATTTGGTCTGAAGCCTGTTTATTTTGGAAACTTTCTCCTTGATGTGGTGCAGTGGGAGGAGTTTTCACAGTGGGCAATTAATTTTAATCAAAAACACCAGCCATTTTGGCTAAAAAATTGTGTGTTTGCGAAAGGTTTGAAAGAAGAGTGAACGATTTTGTCCTTTAAAAATACCTAATCTGATTTAGCAGGGCACATTTGTGGTGTCTCTGTGGTAGATTTTATATTAAATTTATTTAAATACTCCCATCCCTGAGAAAATAAGCTACATGAGTTGGTTTGAGACCTTCATTAAAGGCTACTCCAAAGCATGTTTTATATGAAAAATGGCTTTGCTGCTGAGAATGATTGGTATGTCAAGAATTTCATTTCAGCCAACATTTTTGTTATTAGAAGCAGCTTCTGTTGTCTACAGAGGGGTTTTGTTCAGAAAGATATAATGCAAGATATGAAAAAAGCATCCTTCCAGTGTTCTTATCTACTATGCAATACTTCTATTGTAAGCATAGATAATAACAATTCTAATATTTTTTTCATTTCCTTGGGTGCTGCTTCTTACTCACATCTTATAATGGTACTCTTGATTTTACTGCTGCTTCTCTGTGAGCTAGAAAAATAATCAAAGACCTTGTTTTTCAGCGTGTTTATTGAAACCTTAGAACTGGATGCCTTAAAGGTGATCTTTTAAATCCCTTTTGCCTTTTTGTATTTCCCGTGTAAAATACAAAGACTATCACATTAAAACATATTTTCCTTATTGTTTTCTGCATCATTAAATCTTGACAGACCCATTTCTCTTCCATGTCCTTTTGAAAGAACACCAGTTTCTGAAGAGTGGAAGGAGGGAGGATTGAAGTAGATCACAGCCTTTGGTGACATAACCATGACAGCCCTTTCAAACTATTCAACAGCCAGATAATCCATAGATTGGAAGGAAAATGAGAATCCAATTAAAGCCAAAATAAACAGACTGATACATTGTTCAGTAGGTTTCTGTGGTTTCTGTTGTGTTTTGTTGTTTATATCCTCTCCTACCCTCGCCCTTCTGGAAACTTTATTATCTTTTTTGTGCACTGATAAGCAAGTTTTAAAATTCTCTCAAATCAGTACCACTCTGCAGTGTTCGACTCTATAGGACCATAAGTTTCTTTGGATAGCTGAAACAAATTTCTCTGCACCTTTGAAGACATGTACCATATTTTATTACTACTGTAACTATTTTTACAAAACCCTTGTTTCCTGAGCAGTAACCACATTCCCAGGGACTGTTTGCATATGCCAGGAACAGATAAAGTTAACACATCTGAAGGAACTAAGAAATGGCAGTAATGCACTGGATGGTGCTTGCTCTCTCATTTCTATTTTTGGTTGTTTTTTTACAAGTTGTCCTACCCTATCCTGACAAAAAACAAACAAACAAAACCTGACTAAAACAGAAAATGAAAGTGTGTGATGGTTGCTGGGAGATAAAATACATGATTATTTTATGTTGGCACTGACAATGGGCTGACAAGGTAGTGGTCATCACTAATTCATCACAGCAATTGGAAGGGAAGCACCACACTTCCTCACCTGATCTCATGAGCTCCCAGGATCTACTGTGAAACTATTGCATGGTAGCCAACAGCAACAAGTGATTTTCTTAATGCATTTTTTGGCCTTGTCTAGTGTAGAATGTACAAAGCGCAGTCCAGTCAATAGCAGCCAAAATACCTGGAGCATCTTGAAACCCAGCAATTGCTTGGGCACAGTTAGACAAGGCATCCTAGAAGCAAAGGATACAAAACGATGAAAGGAGAAGCTGGGATAGTCTTGCCCACAGTGTCTGCTCTCAGGTCAATGTTAAACACAGCAGCAGAGGGCATAGAGACCAGCTAGAAATATTCTACACACCAGCTGAGTGAGCTGGATACTGTGTTCTTAAGGGTGTCCGGGAGTATGTTTTAAATATTCTTGTACCCTATCTCTAAACAACAAGATCCTGTAATTTCCAGCCACTTCCGTGCTTGCCTGTCGCTGAATGGCAACAGTAAGTACAGTTGGCAAACACAGAAGTTGAAGCAGTTAAAGGATGTGTGATATTTCACTGGAAGTTTATTATAATTTGAAGTTGAACTTGATTACTTAAAGGTCATCTCACTTCCATACATAATCAATTTCCTTGCTCCCAGTTTTACTTATACAATTGTCAAACTAAAATAATTAAGGAGGAATTACATATGAGGAAAGAGTTTTCATGCACCAAAGAGCACAGAATTAATAAACATTTGAGGTTGGAAGGGATCTCTAGAGTTAATCAGATCCAACTCCCTTCTCAATCAGGTTCACTTAGAGCAGGTTGCTCAGTACCATGACCAGATGGCTTTTGAATATCTCCAGGGATGGAGACTCTAAAACCTCTCTGAGCAACTTGTGCCAGTGATCAGTCACTCTCAAAGTGCAAAAGGGTTTCCTTTTTTCAGATGAAACCTCCTTTTGCAGTTTGCACCAATTGCACCTTGTCCTGTCAATTAAAGATAACGTAATGTCCTGGAGTGAATCAAGTAGATGGAAGCTAATTCATGTATTTCATTGTGGTGTCCAGCTGAAGTATGTAGTGATGGCTAAAGATGAGTCTCTGTCAAAATCATTGGTTTGCCAGAAATTAAATTGCATGATGAAACCTCCTCAGCAGTGTCATCCTCTCGTAGACGCAAGTTTGGTGTTGGACATGTTTTTAATTTGAAAGCTGTAAAATATTACCTTCAGTCAACTTGACAAGCATCATTCTTCCAACATTTAGTCTTCAAACCTACAAATGCCAGCAGCAAGTACCCTATAAATCTTCAAAGATGAGCAGTAGGTAGGACTTGCTTAATTCTCTTTCTATCTTTGCTGAGCTGCTGTCCTTCACTTTTCTGGTACAGCTACTTAATTTTCCTCCCTAGCATTACTAGTTGCCAAGATTTTACTATAATTTTTTTTTTTTTTCTCTCTTGAACAGTGAAAAACAATAGCCATGTCACAGTGACGCAGCACTAACTCCAGACACCAATCCTTGTGATGCCATGGCTGAGTTACTGCAGGTAGAATGCTGCTGGTGGCTGTGTCACAGGGGTGACACAGGAGGCCCGGGATGGCTGCCTGGGCTGGCAGAGGCTGATGTCCATGGCAATGGGGAGTGGCTGCTTCTCTTTTGCTGCTTCTCCTGACTAATACATCTGGGTACCTGGACAGGGGTGAAACCAGACCATGTCACTGTCCCACCCTCTACCTCCTCTGACACTCTGTTGGAGAATGTTGCAAGTTTCTGAAAGGATATTGACCTAAGGATAAGAAAACACACACAGTCCCAGTCTGTACACTATCAGGGTTCTAGAGACGCCTGGAAAATCTTCACAATCCTGGATAAAGGGAGCTCCACCCTATTGTCCCTCTCTGTATGCATCATGGTCCTACAAGGAGCTGAAAACTTCCCCAGAGCCATGGATAAATGCAGCTACTCATCACCCACCTTCTCTGAGTGAAACTTGCTGTAAAGTTTCTGATTCTTAAACCCATTGGCTGTTTTTTGTTTGTGTTGTTCGTGTCTTTTTACTGGAAAACTTTTGAGCCTTTTCCTTTTGCATAGCAATTGCACAAGCCTAATTTTTTAAATAAAAAATCTCCCACTGCCAGGCTTTTCTATACAGATCAGGTCCTCAAGGGACTCACCTTTCAATATCTTTCACCCTAATTTCTATTTTCCTTTTTAGTCATATCTTTCTAGTTGGATAAAGCAACTTGTTACCTGACAGAAAAATTGCTTTTTTTTTACCCTGTAAATTGAGACTCTCTTGCTGTTTCCTTTTGTTTCATGCTCTTTATTTAGTGAGAAAGGGCAGGTTAGGGTCTGTGACCTGAGTAACTGAAGGCTGTTTTTGGAAAATCTGCTGAAGACAAAAAATAGGCAGGTTATTTTTTTCTTCTTTTATTAATCCAGACCAGAAATTACTTTGTTATATGAGGAAACACTGTAGCGGAAGTGAAGATCACTTAGAATATAGTTGTACCATGTGAAACTTTTCTCCCCTTTGTTAAAGAAAGGTATTCAATAAATAGCATAAGGTAGGTAAAATAACTGGAAAATGATGCTGTAACAGAGGTAACACTTTCTTAAAGATCTAAGGTATGGCACAGAGATTTGCCCTAATTGCTGTTGTACATTTATCATTCTTAATAATTTTTTATGCTATTCCATTTTTTTCTGGGGGGTTCCAACCAAGGTTAGTGTTTCAAAACTTTTTATATACAAAATGTATAAAATAAGATTGTCTCACTCATTGCAAGTGCACATGGGAGTTCAACGCAGCACTGACATTAATGATAATATCACAGAAAGATGTTCACAGTGGTCCTTATAACCAACCCCTATCATAGCACTCTCAAATTTAGCAGAAGAAATTTGCTCCAAAGAATAAACACTCTTTATTCAAGCCTGTCACTGAACTAAATTCATCGAGATTTCTCTCTTTAAACACAGAGGTCTTGGCCTGCTTTCTTTGGCAAGATACTGCCATGAGTAACATGGAGTTAAAGATATAAAATTAGAAGAAAACATTAATAAAAATAATTGAAATATAAGACTTTCATTTCACCAAAACTGATAAACCTTTCTATTTTTATGCTTTTATGTAAAGAAGAGTTTATCAAGATAAATCATTTGATGTTATTGAGATGGTGTTAGGAAGACAATAATTGCCTTTTTAAGGAAGCAAAGGAATAAAGTTAATTTAGGTAGACTAAATCTGCTCTCATCTTTTGCCCTTGTATTCCTGCTTCTTTGAAGCCAAAGCAGTAAAAATCTATTTGCCAAAAGAAAGGAAAAATTCCTGCAAAGAAAGAAAACGTAGCTCTACTCTTCTAATGTCTCAGAGAGAATACTATATTGAAAAAATTCTCAGGCTATCTCTAATCAGCCAGCACAGATGTTAGAAGTGCTTTAATTGTGTTAGCACAGTACTCCCCCAGGTCTGTTCTCCTGTCTGAGCAATACCATAAGCCCAAGGAAAGCTCCTTATTAACACAATTGCACTTCTCTCAGGCTGAGCCAGCCTGTTCACATTTAGTTGATATTTTACAAAATCTAGGCTTAAATTGACTTTGACTTGCTGTTGGAGAAGAAGTGCAGAGAAGCACAGACACTGATGGATTTTGGCAGAGGGTGGGAAAAACAAATTTCATAAACAAGCAGGCTTGGTTCCAGTCTGAGTGACAATGAGAGTCTCTCTTGCAAGGATTCTTCCAGCAGCACCTTCAACTGGACCAGGAGACACTCCCCAAAGTGCTGTTCTCTTCAGTTGTTATAGTCAGCTGAACCATGGTCCTGAGTGACTGCTCTAGCACAGGCATGATCCATCACTGAGTACCTTAAACTAAATAAGAAGCATATCCTAGATATTCTCTCTGCATAAGATTGCCCTACACAGTCATTTCAACAGCTGAGGAAGCACTGTCTTTGGGATGGCCCAATTGTTCACACAGGATATTTATCTGCACACTAAAGATGTGTGCAGACTAAGAAAATTATTATTACAAATGGCTGCTACATCTCAGAAATTTACTTTCAGTTTGTCTCTTGATGCTTGAATGCTTCTCTTAGTTTCATCATGTCTTACCCAAAATACATCTTGGTCCTACAAGGCACTGGCAGAAGTCAGGTTGGGTTTTTTTTTTCATATGGCTTTAGAAAAACAGTTTTTCTTAAAATTATGTTTTTAAATCCCAAATTTTGATAGTACTGTGTACATGCCTTTAACTTCTATTGAGTCTGACAATTTTATGTAGGAAGCTGTGCTATGATCTGTCTATGATGATAAAGCCCAGGTCTCTGCTTAACAGTATTTACTGTTCTCTTCCCTAATTCCTGTGTGATCTATCCACTTCGATATGGAATTTGGTTCAGAAAGTATTTTAGTTTTAGTAGTCAAACCTGGAAGTCAAACCCAGAAATTGGAAAATGGATCTCAACTCTTCCTTTCCTTGAGTTACTCAATATAGCAACAAGGTTATCTTGTCCCAAAATTGGTTGCCTGTCAATTTGCACTGTTTCACTTTCACTTGAGTCAGAAGGAATCTGGTTAATGACTACATTTTCATTTTCTGTTACTTCTGGTTTCTCAAACCTATTTAAATTCAGATATTTACTTAGCTTTGATATGGATTTATGAGGCTTTTGTTGTGGCAAAAAATGTAGAATAATAATTTTTCTCTCACCAATTTGGTTGATACATATTTGATGCAAGCATTTTGACAATCCACAGTGAAACACCTGCATTAGATTCAAATGACTTTTGAAATGCTGAAGTTCTTTAAAAAATGCAAATATACTGTTATGTGCTGTTTGCCATGTACTTCTACCTGGGACATGCTCAGCATGTAATTTTAAAGAAAGCACATTAGCATAATTAACTGTGTAATCTGAATGCCAAATGTATGTCACATCCTGAATCACAGGATGGGTAAGGTTGGAAAGACCACTGGAGGTCACCTGGTCCAACATCCCTGCTCAAGCAAGGTCCTCCAGAGCACCTTACTCAGAATTGTGTCCGAATGGCTTTTGAATGTCTCCAGAGAAGGAAACTCCACAATTTCTCTGAGCAACCTGTTCCAGTGCTCAGTCGCCTACACAGTTAAACTCTTCTTCATGTTTAGGTGGATCTCCTCTTGTTCCAGTTTCTGCCCATAGTCTCTCACTCTCATTGCTGGAACCACTGAGAAGAGCCTGGCTACATCCTCTTGGCACCCTCCCTTCAAACACTTTTATACATTGATAGTATTGCCTCTCAGTCTTCGCCTCTTCAGGCTAAAAAATATGGACTGCTTCATGAATTTGCATATCATATCATCATATCATATCATATCATATCATATCATATCATATCATATCATATCAATCTCATCACTAATGTTACTTTTTTTCTTCTCCTGATTTATTTTTCTGGAAAAGTAAGATGGTTACAGTCTCCACATAACCAGCATTTTGGCTGAGAAGTCCCACCCAGCTGGATCTTCCCTAGCCTTTTCATTTTTTCTGGCACATGGCAGCAGATGTGGTTGCTATCCAGATGATTAAAATTACCTTTACTTATAGAGTGAACCAATCTATCTCTATTTAATGTAAAGAACAGCCATTAAAGAACATTAGCTATACAATATACCTGTGCAGAATTTTAGAAGATTGTGTACATCCTGCCAGTTTGGAAAACGAAAAGAAAATATGATACTTCTGTTTCCACTGTTTTACTAACCTATATCAGTAAAGCTGCTTAACAGCTTTGTATGGTAGAAATCGGACAAGAACAGATACACAGAAGAGTTTTATTTGAAAGCTGCCTTTCAAACGTAATCCCAGACAAAAGGGGTGAAATTTACCAGTCAAAATTACATTTAGCATGATTTTAAGACATCCTTCCTACTTCCTTGTTCCAGAAAGATGGAAGTCTCACACAGGTCCTATATTATCTGGTAAATTATGTTCAGGTGTCTCAGATACTCCAGGATGTCTAAAAGGCCATTAAAGGCCTAAGAATTCAACTCCAAGTGTTCTTTGCACTCTTGGTATTATACTACAATATAATTAAATTTTAATTGAAACTTAATATAATATCATTGATTATATTTTTTGTCTCCATTTTCACATATTTTGTTATTTTTAACTTCTTGTTGGGGAAAAGATTAAAGTGTATACTGAGGCAGAAACAACTGGTGTATAAAGCCCACAAAGCCAGAGCAGAATACTGGCAGCACTTTGAGCAGACCATGCATGTCCAGTCTTCTACAGCAGTCATTCTTGAACTTTGTTTTGTTCAACAAACTTCAAGCACCAGGATATATTTGAAAAACCTATTCTAAAGTTTTTCAGGAAGCCTTAAACATTCTTAATCATATCCTTTTGGATTTCTTTCCTTGAACTCCTTGTCTTTTTTCCCAGGCAGGTAAATGAGGAGGTAAGACCTTACTTGTTCATGGTATACCCAGTCTACTGACTTGGACTCACTTTCTTTACAAAATGACATTGATAGCAAGCAATGAAGTCTTAATAATAACCTCTAAGACTTCTGTCCACACATCCCAATAAGCAAGCAGTTACCTCTCCTTGGCTTTCCCAGAGTGGATCAGCATTTGGAGGAAGAGGTTATCACCAGCTGCTCAGAATTTATTTAATTCACTATCACTGCTGAGCAGCTTCCTGTGGATCTTCAGGAAGAATGAAATGAGGCATCTACTTGCAATGTGGAATTCATTACCCACTCTTTCTTCAGAGCACCGCAAATCAGCCAGGAAAGGCCAATGTCAAATGATCTGGGGTACTTAGCAGACCACCAAGAGTAAGAACAATAATCTGTCCCAAAGTAATCATTAAGGAGTTTGCTGAATGAAGAATGTGTTACTTTAAAGCAATTTCAATACTCCTTTTTGTAGACACAATTGTAGGTGGTAGTACTGAGTGCATATAGTTCCAAAATAATGATTTTCAAATTAATTTCAATTATTTGTTTTTGAGGTTTTGTACAACTGCCAAGAAAAGAGCACTTTCCCACAGGATTTTTGAGTTGCATCTGAAGCGTGGATAAACTCTTCTGTGTGCAAGTCCTGCATATAAATTAGCAATCACATCTTAAAGCAGTGGAGAGAGAAAGGACCTTTTAAAAAGGTATATTTATTTTATCAGCAGAATATTATCTCAATTGTCAACAAGTTAATAATTTTTACTATAAAATTTATCTATGATGTATTTTTCTCATACTTTTTGTGGAGACAAGCTGAAATAGCATTTTCTCTATACAGCCAAGATGCATGCATTTTAAAGAGGAACAAGTCTAAGAGCACAAATCTTTCACCAAAAGATTGTTTCTGTTTTATTGACTCCACCCCAACCCAATAATCGAAGAAGAAAGAAGAGTGCTGGAACTCAGAAATGAAAATGTATTTGGGATTGTTCAGGAGAACAAACTCACAATTGTGGTTTCATTGTTGAGTCATTTGGCGCATGCTGTCAATATGGTCAAAGCACCTGGCTGCATGGGTGAATGTGGAGTTATCCTGAGCTTGGTGTTGGTTTGTTCAGAGCACCCTTATCCAAAGCCTGCATATCTGCAGTTACCACGGTGTCTTCACAATGGTAATTGCAGATTACTGGTCACACCTCACTCGTATGGACAGGATTGCTATAGCCCAACTATCGGAGAGGTGGGGAAGTGTGAAGGTGTGTCTGGAACACAGGCTTGACACACTGGAGAAAAAAACTGGCTCAGGAGAAAAAAACAGGCCAGCAGAGAGTGCAGACAGCCTGAGTTACTACAGACCAAGGAGCAAATGACAGTAGATGAATTTTCCTGTCAGAACATGCACGGTTTGGGCAGGCAATTCAGCCTTCCTGAATTCCCTGCTAAGCACATAGCAAATCAAAAAGATGTCCCAGGATTGTGGCATGCAGTAATTGCAAAAGAGTGAATAAAAGGGCTGCATTAATATTTCTTCTATTTTGTACGGCCTCTTATATGTTGTACAGTTCTGTATTTTACAAGCTATTTCTATGGGAATCTTATTTTCAGGTCATATGTAAGCACTACATGAGCAAGCAGTAGGCACAGTTAAACATGTAAATCTATTTAAATTTGAATAACATTGTAGAACATCAAAGGAAATATTTCATGAGTAAGGTTTGTCATGGTTTAAAATAGGAAAAGCATTCTACATTAAGATTTCCAGTTTGATTGTTTTGCTTTCAGTCATCAGAATACACACAAGTTTTTCTACTTGTAGAGCAGTCTTAAAATTAATGTGCTATGAAAGTAAAATTATTTTGCTGCACTTTGCATACTTTTCTTCTTATCCAAGAGCCTTCTGACAGCCACCTAATACCAGCTAGATTTTCAAGTGTCCCTTATTGCAGATAATTGGAAGCATCTGCTCCATTGTTAAAATGTGCACTCCTGTGCTTACAGCTGAAAACTGTGATCTCAGCATATCCAAACATCTCTTCATCTTCCCAGCTTCAATATAATTTTCTAGTTCTGATCATGTCCTGGAGTAAGGAGTTGGTTATTCTAAGTAGTTATTCCTTGATTTATGTCAATTTGAAGAAATTGCAGAACTGCTGTAATTTTCAAGTCAATTGTTCCTCCTCACACCACCTGTGAACTAAAAAGGATGTGCTTTCCAAAAGATATTCAGTTCCTGCTGCTCAGTTGTTGGTTCCTTGGCCATTTCTGAATTTTTTTTACTGAAGCATCTTGGCTGTTACACCATCAGCAATTCTGTGGCACAGAAGACGCCGAGTGTTGGAAACGATCAGTGTGGGCATGTCGTTCCCTTCAGTTTGTGAGGATCCTCAGGCTGACTGCCCAACATACAATCCAAGAAAAAGAGATTCTTACACATTGAAAGGACCCAGCAGACTTATACCTGGTACTTCTTTATTCAGCTCTTGCTGGTTACAAGGACCAAGAGCCCGACTACAGGGACTGTCTCGATGAGTGTGTTCAGCTTGTGACAGGTCTAGTAAAAGTGGTAAAGAGTGGAAGAGGGTCTGCAAATCTTCAGCAGAGGTTGGTATTCATTCCTGTCACTTCTTTTGCCTATAAACAATAGTTCCTGTTCAGAAAAGTTCAGATACAAAATATATGAGTTGCTGGTGCAAGACAGCATTGTGCAAAGAAAGTACTGTTAAGAGAACTTGGAGATTAGTGTAGCTCTTGTTTTCCTGCATTTGATAAGTATTATAGACATTCTAACAGATTTCAACATTCCCCAAGAAATACACATCTTAAGAATTACTTGATAATGCATTTTTTACATTGAGAATCATTAAGATTCTTAATTTGTGTCTACAAGAAAAGGAGGTGTCAGGTGTCCAGTGTCCCAGAAAAAAAGAGTCTCCTAGAAAACCAGCTGGTCTAGTAAGTGACTCTGCTCAGTCTGAGGTAAAGTCTCACTCCCTGAACTCTCCCTGCTGACTCTGAAGAGAGCTCAGACATCTGTATCTAAAATCATAACATCCATAATTATCTAGCTGGGATGGGTTGTCTTCATTTGCAAACTGAAGGACTCCCTGAATCTCCTGTTGCCATTGCACTGAAAGAGATATGCTTTTTAGGCCTTAATGGTGCTGCACATGAGTGCTTGGGGTACTCTTGTCAAAAGTAGGGGACAGTGTGGGATTTCTTATTTCTTATTCCCACTACTGGTCACTTATTTATGAAGCAAAGATTAAAATGCCATTTCCTTTCTCCTTCCCATAATCCTGTTATAAAACATTACCCTTTCTACCATCCTCTCTTTCTCTTTAGATCATCATCATTTTGAAGCTGCTAACACATACGGAGTTGTTTTCCCTAGTTTGCTTAATGACTTCTGTGCTGCAAATAGCAGTTTAAAGGATGACTGTAAACACAGTGGTATTGTAGCCTGAACCCCAACCAGACCCCTTTTTGGCAAGCATCCAAGCTTGGCCTCCCATCCCTCTACAATCTTGGAGGTTCCTGCTACTTCCCCCACAGATTCTGTGCTATCTTCCTTTAACTTTCCCTTTCAGCTGAAACACTTTCACCATTCCTTTCATGAGTACCACAACACTTTGAATCCAATACCCCTCAGAGCCCTTTCCCTGTAGCCAGCATTTGCTGACACAATTTTTCTTTTTCTTGAAAAAAAATGTGACCCCTTTTGTGAACTTGTTCCTGCAAAGAACATTTCTGCAAAATAAGATTTGTTAAAAGCTTCAGCCTGCTGACAGATTTTAGCAAGCAGCTTTTTTCTTGGATACTTTTGCCAACAGTCATGCCTGGTGCTGGGCAAGGCTGGCTCACTGATTGCTCTACATAGCCAAAAACTGCACAACTAATGTAAATCAGGCAAGAAAAATGCATTCTGGTGAGAAAGGGTAAGTCTACACAAGTAGATGGCTGCAGATGTAGTACATGTCCAGTCTGAAAGCTTTATCTGATACATTCTGCTTCTTAGAAAGGTCTGACATCATATGAGCTTGGCTATCTGATGTCCACTAAAACAAGGAGTCTCTATCAAAAGAAAATACATCAATCTAAACAATGAAAAGAAAACTACATTCATCTATAAGTTTTATTTAATTTTCCTTTTGTATTACCTAATTGTCCATCTCCAGTTCTTCCTTTTCTTCTGGACATGAAATAAAATTTTCTATTCTGAATTTTCTCTGCTATTTGATGCTTTTTTTTTTTTTGACAAAAATCTAGGCAGGTCTAGCAGCCACTTTTCTGAGTAGTAAACTAGTACTTATTTAAGGTGCTTTAAACTTCAGTGCACCAGACTTTCTAATAGCCTCTGCAATTTGAATACAGAAGGAGATAAGGCGTGGTTAAGCCACCAGGCTGATAGAGACATGGTATCAAATCAGGTTCAAAGGTGATCAAAAAAGTAAACATGAAGACTTAGAAGGCTCAGAATTGCAGTCCTTACCTATCACCAAGTCTGTTAACCACTCCCAATTTCTTCTTCACAGCTTGTCTAATGGTTAGCAATATCAGACCACCAGTCTTAGTTTGAAGAAAATGTCAGCTTAACCCAAGTAGAGCATTTAATAGCTAAGTGGCTTTTCTTGAGTAACAACTCACACTTGTAAATTAATCATGCTGCAACAGTCTCACTCTAGGCTAACTCCACATACCAATTTAACTCATTTTCCGTGTTCTGAATGTGGAAACATTAAATCTAGGTCAATATTTTCAGCAAATTCAATAAATTATTCACCAAGTCAATTATTTTCTCAAGATATTTTGTACCACAAATTTTCTACCTGATACCACACAACCATTTTAGTATTCAAGGGAAGAAACCATTCTTATCTGCAGAAGGACTGTGCAGTCATGCATCTTAATTCAGGATTTAACATCATTAGGTATAGCATAGCAGGAGGGAAGCAAATTTCACCCCACCATACACTTGATTATCTTCAGACTGCGATGTACTTGTGTCTATATCTGCTTATTCATGAAGTCAAGAAGGTGAAAAACCTCCATTAATGCAATAAAAATTGTATATTCCTAGAAGCAAGTCATTAAGTAATTTGTCTGACATTGGCTGGAAAGTGTAATATAGCTTCAGATCACTTGCCTGACCCTGTAAATCAAAATATACTCATGATTTAACAAATCCTATTTTTTTGCTTATTTCCCTTTTGATTTTTACAGTTTACATGTAGTATTAGTAAAATCATACCAAAGCAAAACTTGAAAGCAAAAGAAGTTAAAAAGGGATAAGTCTCCTGTCTTCCAGACAGAGGCTTCTGAGAGAGGTGAATTGTAAGAAAAAGTTGAATGAAAGATATGGATATTTGACACACAAAGGTGAATATGCAGTTCTGAAAATAAGGGCTGGGCAGGTGAAAGAAGGACAAAAAATGCAGGCAAGACACAAAGAGGTGTTTTTCAGGGAGCAATCCCGCCAGCATGGGGAGAGGTGGATTTAGACACACTGTCATAAAAAATTCACGGAGCTCAACCATAGTCAATCCAAAGTTAAAAGGAAACCTTCCAGTGAGATCCTGTCAAAACTGATATGCTCAACATTCTACTCCTGACAAAGCCAGCCCCAGCAGCTGTACTGGTGACGAACGGCTTGAAGCGAGGTACTGCCGTGGAAGTCTCTGTCGCGTTGGCCAAATGATGCTCATGGGCTGTGGCAGGCAGTGAGGAAACTGGCAAAGGTGTCCCACTGTGTCTGTCAAATTCACCTTCCCTTCTCCCTTAACGGTTCCTTTTGCTTTTCATCACTGTCATGGCCATGCTCCAAAACAGGTCCTCTTCCTCAGCTGCACTCTGAGAAAACTCAAGAGTGTCATGCATTGCAGGACCACACAGTCAGAACCTTCACTCCCACTCACTTCCAAAAATTAAACCTTTCTCCCTCTCTGCAGCCTTGACCTGATAATTGTGCTGGTGGGAGGAATAAACTGTTAGTGCTGCTCCACTGAATTTGGATTTTAAATGTTCAGCATGCCATTCATTAAAACTGTAATTATTAATAGTTTTTGGGTTTTTTGGTTTGTTTTTTTTGAAGGCATTGGTGTCACACTTCTTTTTTTTTCACAGCTTTAATCTCATGACTAAGCAACTGCCAGAAAGAAGAGACACTCTTTTCATAGTGGAAAACATTTTGATGTGTTTTAGCAGAATTTTTCATCTTCAAATTTAACAAACAATTCCAAAGAGCCCTGTTTTTAATGGGTTTTACAGTTATGTTGACTAATGTACAGAGGAGAGAGGTCAAGTAACAACTATTTCCAAATAAAATTAGATTCTGCTGAAATTAGAATCTGTGACTTAGCCCTGAGTCTTTTTCCCCAAGCCATTCAGTATCAGAGATTATCTAATTATATAATATTTTACACAATAAATGCAAGCATTGTGCTTTTTGGGCATCTTTTTTATCTCTATTAGAAGAAGCTAATTAGAATGTATTTTTCATATGCGGGATGAATATGTACTATATGTACCCAGATACATGGTGTTGAATGTTAGGGTGATTAACAGTGGTTCAATGTACAATTAGATTTTTTTTTATTTGAATGTCATTGGTAACAACATTAATAGTGTACAAGGTTTTCCATTAACTCACTGAGATTTTGGGATGGTGGACTATTAATTCAAAGGTATTTTCCTTCTGAGGACCTAAGACCATACAAAAATCCTAGTGTGGCCTCATTCTTGATTGTCACCCAAGTACTTTTCTAATGCAGATATTAATCTCTGAAAGAAGTCAGCAGATGCATCATGTACCAATTCTTCCTGAAGCATGGACACATCATGAGCCACATGGCAAATGCTTAATAGGATTTCAAGTACATTTGCAAAGCAGACTGTTAAAAGCAGTTTGTTGCATTTAAATGGCATAAAAGGTTGAGTTTATTCTAAGCTCTATACTATGTATGACATTTGGAATTTAACACAAAAGAAGAGGAACAAACTAGAAGATAGTTCTGGTACTTATTTTTAGATGGAAGAAATCCTTAACACATTGAAGCTTACATGACAGGGCCATTTCCTGTTGCAGGACACTCCCATCAATAATGAGAGAGAGATTGGGAAAGCCAAAGATGAGAAATTAAATGCCTGAAACACTTCTTTTGGAGAGCAGGACAGGAAGTGGTGAGAACAGACATTTATTTTTATACTGACTGTCTCGGTTCTAGGGAAATGAGAAAACGCAGTGTGAGTTGTATTGGCAAGCAGTGAGTCATTGATTCACTTCGTTGATAAAAGTATGGAAAAAGTATCCCTCAAGGAGGAAATAAACTGTTGAATTTGTAGCTTTACTGGCAGCAGGGGCAAAATTCTTTTTCTGCAGCTCTATTGTTGCACCACATGAAACACTGTAAAAATTATGAATTTAAATGCATAATGGAAAAGACATAATAAAGGAATGACAGCGAATCAGCTCTATTTCCCCTATAGCCTTTTTTATTTTATATTTGTGGTGCCTGATTTAGTGTTTTTACTAGTGGCAGTACACAATATCCCAGTTTCACAGTAATTCTACTGAGTGCTGAAAATATTTGCTGAATAAGATATCTTTTAGAAAAATATATAAAAGCTATAGGCAGAGCTCCCCAAGGGCATAACTCACATGTAAAGATGCCTCTTATGTGTTTTTTCTCGCCACCACTTGAATCCCCTACAGCTCCTTACAACCCTAATGTAGTGCTTCCTACCCAAGAAGCTCAGCTGCAGACCTGCTGAATAACAATTTTATGGGCAAAAGAAGAAACATCAGGAGCAGCTGGTGTTTGCCACCAAACCAGGGAATGGGGAGTATCAAATTGCACCCATGACCCACTGCCTCTTGGAGCCTGTGTCTATCCTTTCTTCTGTGTGGCTGAAACATGGCTCTGCTAACTGTCACCACAGCCTGGGGTCCCAATACCATTTCATTAACCTTATTTGCAACCTTGAAATCCAGAACACACCATTAGATTATCCAGTTTGAACCTTCTCAAGGGTTTGAACCAAGAGAGAAAAAAAAATTGTTGTCTGCCCCACCTCAGGCCTAGTTGGATGGTATTTTTCTACAGCATTTCAGAGCTGTCTAAGCAATTCAGGACACAGAATTTGACATGGGGGTTATTTCTTGCTCAAAAAAATGTTTACTATTGATGCTGAAGTCTTTTTTTACCACATAACAATAGTGAAAAAGTAGCTAGAAATAAAAAAAACCCACATCCCAGACACAGAGAGAGAGAGGAGCAGAAAAGTGAAGGGAATTATCGATATAATCAGTGCTGCAGACATGGAGCTGTTCCAAGCCTGTATCAGGGCAATTGGTCATTCAGCTTGAATTTGGATTTGTCAGGAGCACAGAGCCTAACACATCATTCACTGAGAATACACTGTTCTTCTTACACTGACTGCATTTTTAGAAAAGTCAGCATTTTTCCGTAAGAAAACTTTTACAGATGCTCTAGGGTATTGAAGAATACCAGCCTTGCCAAAAGAGAAGCCTTAGATTTCTTGTTATTCCTAGGCTCTGACTCCTCAGAGTACCATCTTTCATCTTTCAAACAATTTTCTTGTCAAAATGTGACTTTTTGAGTAGGGTTTTTCCCCTTCTGTCCAGTTGCTTTTACATTTTTATCCTTCATATTGAAGTAAAAAGTTTTATCTTGGATCAGCACAGGTCCCTTTATGTTTTGCTTTCTATTTCAGCAGCATGTTGTATTTAATAGGAGACATTTCCAAAAAGGCTGAGGGTCAGGCTTTCAAGTTTGCACTTGACTGCTGCATGTGTCTGAACTGAACATCCACTCAGACAGTCATAAAAATTCTCTTCAGCAGACTGAGCATGGCCACGCAACACAATGCTGCCTTGCAAATTCCCAAAGAAAACCCTAGTGAGCAAACAGCCTTTGGGAGTCAAATTCAGGGTTTCTGTGCCTTTGTCTGGACAATATGATCACACCCCTGCCACAGCAACTCAGGTCAGCATTGCACTGACACCATGGCATTGTCCCCTGCAGGTGGGGAACTTATGTCCTGACTTAAGGCTAGCATGGAAGGGGCACTTTTCCTTTGAGCTTCCTGCACATTTTGAAAGAGTGTGACTTTTGTAACAAAGCTCACATTCTAATCTCTCATTCTGGTCTTGAAGGTTGCATGGCAGCTGTGGTCTTTACACATGCCTGATCAGCATTTTAGGCACAATCTTTCTTAGATATGACTGCAGTTTCTGTTAAGGTTAATGTGCTTCACCAGCAGCCTAACTCAAAATTCCCAGTTCATACTTGTTGGATACTTTTATTACTATTTTGATTAAGACTGAAAGTAAAATTTTCAACTGGCATACTAGACTCAAACCCATCACTTGCAAAGTAAACAGATTTTAGGTCCCAAATTATTGAATGAAGTTCTCCTCAGGGAAGTTTTCTTTGCCATTTCCTGAAAAATATGCCAATTATGTTTTGCAGTGGACGCCCTGTCCACAACAGATTTGTTATGGCATGTTCTGAATTTTTCTGCATTTCTGCTCCTATCCATGTAAAAAGATCAACTTATTTTGCACAATGTATCCACAAATAAAAGCAAAACCTATGCATTCTATAAATCATCTGACGTTCCAACAGTGCGCTGTTTTCTGACTTCGGATGACTCACTGTCATATTCATTTGTTAGCTTGTTCATCTATTAAATGTAACACGCTTCATGACAAGTGACCCATTTAATTTTCAATTCTAATTATGCCTTTTTGGACCCTCCTAGTTCAATTTTCCTAGTCTTAGTGCCAAAGGTTAATGTCTTAAAATTAGATATCTAAACAGAAGTGGGACATAGGCACTGCTAAATAAGTAAAGCAATTATAATTGTGCAGCTTTAAGTACTTATTCTACTAACTTTCTATAAATAAAACTTTCCTCAAAGGTTTCAACGCAGATCAATTCTGAGCTAATATTAACTATAAAAGTTATTGTCAAATTCAACTAATTCTGGAGTTATGAGCAACAAGGCAATTACCATAGAATTCTACAAAATGCAAATTTTTTAGATATTTTGTTCAAGTTAGAATACATGATCCAGGTATTATATACAAACAGACACAGAATAAAAGCACAAAGAACATTTTTAGATCATATATTCTTGCTGATTAGCACATCTTGAATAGCACATATTGATGGAATGTGATCACTGATGCTATTGCAAAACACTTTCATAGTGTTCAAGACTGTTGATGTTTGGCAAGCTCTGTAATTGCTTTAATGTTTTATAGTGATAGTATTGCATTGATTTCTTTTTCATATTTTTCTCTTCATTATCAAACTTGGGGATCTATTACAGCTTCTTTACTATTTGAGTCCAACAGCTTTCAAGATCGGTGTGCCTTTCCTCTCATTCTACACATTTGGTTTTCAGCTCTTCCACCTCTCTCCCAAGGCCAGTGTAAACAAACAATTTCTGAGGCCATGGAGGCTGTGTAAAATGTCTGAATGACAAAGTAATGAACACTCTTTGTGACTGGAGTCAGCACAAGTGTTTATTGCTAAGCAACAAAGACTGATGTCAACGAGTTTTGCCAAATGCAGATGGTGAGTAGGTTTGTTGGAAAAATTAAATCACTCTAACATAACTCTTTACAGCAGATACTAATATAATAGAAATAAAATGCACTCAACTGGTCGGAGTGAAGCACTCCACAGAGAGGAATGAGGTTAATTTAATAATACTTTCTGAGGGCTCAGCCTGTGTATTATGGAGTTGCTCATGTGAAAATATTCCTAACCCATCTCAGCAAGATTAAGGAAGGAAAAACATCTGCAAAGCTGTCCTAAAGTGCCTGCCATCTCCAAAGTTGTGCTTCAGAATGTTGTTGTGAACAAAGGAAGGGCACAATACACTGCACCTGGCTGCTGGGGAGGTGGTGTTTGGAATATGCAAATACAACATCACTGGACACTTCAGACTCTCACAGCATAAACAACTTTTAGTGCTGTTCAGCAAATGCCTTACTTAGTATTGTCTCTCTGAACAACTTGCCAGGTGTGACTGGTGGGCTGAGATTGATGATTATGTCACTGTAAAGCTGAATCTCTTCCCTGAGGGGAATGTCCACCAAATTTCTTTTATCCTTGTTTGAGACCAGATCTGTCACAGTGGAGAACACACTCATTTATCTGCTTTGAGCACCTTCAAAAAAGCACAGTAATCTTTATGCACATCCTTTAGGCAGAGCTTAATGTCAAAATCACATGCAATTTTCCTTCTTCCCGTAGACAGTGCACAAAAGTGGAACATGAAACTGAATAGGTGGTAGTTCGCTCTTAAAGAATATGCAGGGAATTCTGTTCTGGCTCAGCCAAACTGCTCAAATAATTTACTCACCCCTGGTGCAAACCGCACCAGAAAGCAGCTACTCCCTTCCCTGGAAGTCCACATATCTTGCTCACCCTTCCAAAACAACCTGCTTGTGATGTCTTAATTTTTAGCTTTCATATTTTTTAGATTCTCTACTGCCTTAGTATGCCACTCTGAACTTCATATAGAGTGTTAGCAAGTTCTCGTCACAGTTTAGTTCAACAAAGCAATCCTTTTCCAGCCTGAGAACCAAGGACACAGTTGCAGCTTTAGGCTCAAGAAGTGTAAACAACAGCAGTGAATTGAGGAGAGCAATCTGGGAGGATGGGACTTCATAACCTGAAGCTGTAATTGGACAATTGACCCCAATATGTAAATGGATCAAAACTTATAAAAGAGTGAAAACTCGTGACCAGTCATCCCCATTGCATCCATCTTGGGTCCATCTTGGGCAGAGCCCTGGCTGGGTCTTGTGCTGCCCAAGGTGTATCCTTTGAAGGCCTTTCAATAAATACCTACTTTATTCCTTTAGCTCTGTCTAGCCTCTCTTCTAGGTCAGCCTCTCCAGGCATCACTTGAACTCACCTTGGAAGTTCAGTTCTGCTGCCCTAATCACAGATGCCAGTCATGTTCTGTATAAAGAGACTCAATGTTCAGCCTAGAATTTCTGCTAATTCCCTAAACTGGATGGTATGGAAAAAAAGGCATATTCCCATGTTCTCAGCCTCCACAGCGAGTGAGTCACCCTTGCTGGCCTGCACCAAGCCTTACATTGGTGCAGAGCCTGGAATAGTAGCCTGTAGTAGGACAAGTACACACAGCAGTGTGGTGATGGCAATAAAGTAAACACACACACGCACACACATGTAACCAACCCTACATCTTGTTGTAGAAAGTGGCTTAATTTGCTTCAAAGTAAAGATGTTGCACCTCAGGCAACTCATTAAACAAGTCTCTTGCGTCTGAATGAAAAATGTAACGTGCATGAAAATTACTATCTTAACTTGAGTGAAAGAAAGATCAGCCAGAGCTCATGTGGGACTCAGCTGGGAAAAATTATTTTACTTGCAGCTATTTTAATTTCTTTTAGCTGTGTTAGACAACCAGTCAAATTGTACTGTACAGTTACAACATAAAGACATGAGTGGCTGCTTAGAACTAGGTAAATTCAGCTAAAAAAAAGACATTAACCTATTTTGAACAGTGATTGCACTGGAAAAGATTTTAGGAAATGCTGTAATTTTGTGACTTGCTTTACTTTTTTATATATTGTAAGTGTCTTAGGCTTTTTCAAGAGTTTGGATCTACTTATTCAAGGTCAGTTGCTCTGCTTGCAAATGTTTATAAACTGGAGAGAATAAGTGATATTTCAGGACTTAGGTTATTAAAAAATGGTTCACTTTAGCAGTTCACTGCTGAACATTTGACCACATGGCTTCTGGCTTCTGGTGTCTCATCAGGCAAGCAAAAATGGTGAAGTGGTGAAAATTGTAGTGACAAATGCATACCAACTCAAACAACCTCTGAATTGACTTACTGGTTTCCAGAGGCTTTAAAGATATGTTCAGGAATACTGAGTCATTCAAATATTCAGGATATTGTGAGAAACATCAGTTAAGCAATGGAAATTTAATTTAATTTTACCTCTTTAATAAAAAAATTTCTTTATGAATTTGTTTGGACTGGGAGAAAAAACCCCACATTTTTTCAAACAGTCCTAGCCACTGTGCTTTTTCTCTTGACCACCAGGCATGTACACAAAGCCACAAAATTCTGTTTTCTCCATCTCTAATGCACTGCTGAAATATCTAGCACTCATATAATTTAGCTTTAAAAGCTATTAATGCACTTGGTAAAGACAAAAAGTGAAATATGAAATCTTGTCAAGAGTACTGGAAGCTGTAGTTAGTCTCTTTTAATAAATGTTTTTCAGAAACTCCATTTTGTCTATGATAAATGCACTTTTTCAAGTATAGCACTGTAGATTTAGTATTGAGAAAAATCTGTTTACAGCTTCTGAATTCTGAACTTTTTATTTAACTGCAGAACATCCAGAGTACACACAAAGATGTCATAAACTTTCCAAGCCCATCAAGGTTGATTTCCCTTGAACTGATCAGACCATCTGCAGATGTGAGAGGACCCTGCCTTTTCCATGTCCATTCTGCTGAGCCTGGCAACAAGGGCTTGAATTAGTATCAAATCATGACAGTGGGTATTAAACATTTAGCATTGTGGGCTTGGATGTTGAGTTCCCACATGCCACCTGAGTCCCTAGACTGTAGAGTGTCCTTTGACCCAACAAATAGGTGCTGGGTGTTCATGAGTAAAGGAGTGACTCCACCAAAGCTCTGGAGACCCCCCTGGCCCAGTCACCCCCAACCCTGGGTGTCTGCATTTGGCAGGGTTCGGGGGCATGTGCTCAAAACCCTGAAAGAGGCCTGAGCCTCAGCTTCTTAAACCCCGGAAAATTTCTGCAGCCATGGGGCTCCTTGAAATGGTTTCTCACCCAGCATGCCCAAAGCAGTCTCTGGTTTCAGTTCCCTGCCACTGTCAGAGGGCTGCAAGCCAAAGGCACTCTCAGTGTGGGGCAAACTCTTTGAAGCTAAGGACTTAGGAAGTCTGTTGTCACACAGGGTGCCCCATAGAGTCCTACTCACTATAGTCGTTCTCTAAAATAGGTTTATTCAAGTAAGTACAGAATGTTTTAAACTACCTTTTTTCCCAGGCACATTCTGCTGTAATTTGAAGCCTGTATCTCATGCATATTGGTTGTAAGATTGTTATCAAAGGACCTTAAGAGCTTTATGGAACAGAAATTTGCTGTCATTGTGCTCTGAATGCTGAAAAAAAATGGATCTCATTCCAGCTTTTTAAAAGGAAAACCCTGCAGTCCTTGGAAACAACTTGAAATTTAAATTACTATGCTATTATTATTATTGTTACTATATTATTACTACTACTATGTTAAATAGACTTCAGAAATCAAGAGGTAAGTCAAGATGAATAACCAGTCTCAATTTACTAACCCTCCAAACCTAACACAGAACCAAGGCCTTTTTAATTGCAACTACCCATAGGATTAGCTGCAGCCTGAGCTACTCTATAGATCAGGCAACTCTTGTCTAATCAGGTCCCTTTTTATTTGTGTGGTAGTATTGCCCCACAGCTAATGATGTCTCAGCAGACACTACAGCTCTCTTTCAACCAAAAGCAAACATTGTGAAGGCCATTTGAAAATCAAATCTTCCCCTCATTGTAACGGAGAGTCTGGAAAATACCACTAAGTACAGAAAGAGTAAATACAACTAAAGAGTATTGCAAGGAATATATTTCTTAGGTGTTAATTGAGAACAATGTTGTTATATCATAGTACCCTTATAACAATCTAATACTTTAAAAGACATTAAAATGTTATGAGCTATTAAAGGTCTGACACTGATTTAGTGTATCTTTTGGCTGCCAGCCAGTATTGTTTAAAAGCTGCAAAATTATCCTGTTCTGGTAGGAACACAGAAAATTTCGAAAGCTTTATTTTATTCCCTTTTTTTTTTGATGGGTCTACAACATTAATGTGGGTCTGCAATACAAACTGTAGTGTTGGAAAACATTAATACATCATCCTTCTTGCAGAAAACAGAGAAGATAATTTGAGATTAAAGCTGTTAGCTGCTCCTGACTGTGGCCCCAGAATCCTTCTGGTAAATCTGACTTTAAAATTCAAACTTTCAGCTATATCAGGATGTATCAAATGAAGTGCATTTATTTGGCTCCTTGGATGTGCTGTATATTGAAATGTCTGGTAACTCACTAACAAATTCATATCTTGTCTTTTTAGAGAGATGCAGGAAAATAACAGGCCTCAAAGGAACTACCTTTCAGAACAAACATGTTCTCTCATTGTTTACTTAGAGAAGAAAACAAGGAAAATTAAGTAAAAGCAGATGGCATTTTATGTCAGAAAACCATCTCACAGAATCATGTCATCTAAAAACTCAATAACTCAGTTATGTCTGCTACAGAATTTGTGTTTGCTATTAGGTCCATGAGATCCTGTACCTATTGCTGTGAAAGGTTTGAGGGAAATGAAGTCAGAATGTCACAAAAAATGGAAGATATTTAATAATCTGTCATGACAAATATTTCCCAATATTTCTTATTGAAACCTTGCTTGACAGAGATCTAGAGATCCTCTTTGACACTCAAGTCAACTTCTGAAGGAAATAAAATACCATAAACAGAGAAGGATGGCAGTATTGATCTTTATGGTGATGAAAATTAGGATACTGAAATGCCAGATATACTGAAATGCCAAAATTTTGATTGACTTTAAAAAACTTATTCTGGGGCTTAAAAACTTTTTAATTCAATCACATAAAAAGGTCAACAGAATTTAGCTGCTCTTTGAAAAAAAATAGGACAAAAAATGTCAATGGGTCTTTTATATCTCCTCAAGATTCAGCCTTTAAAAAATTTGCACCTTGTTTAATAATTAGACAGCTATATCATACTTTTATATGTTGTTTGCATGCTGAGAGTCACAAATGGGTTTAAAGTTAATCAGTGTGGCATGTCCATTGTAGTGGTGTGGGTTTTTTTGGTGTTATTACTATGTTTACTGTTTGATTTGTAATTTTATAATTCCCTTATGTTGTACTTTTCCTGTCTTTAGAGTGGCACAGGTTTTCCATTTTTTATTTTATGTTTTTAAAACTAGACTTACTCCCTCATTGTTATTTAGTTTAGTTAAGTGTTGGTTTTTTGTTTGTTACCTAGCTACTCCCTGCCAAGCTTTAAACCCCCTCCCCTTTCCAGTTGCTAACCCCTTCTGTCCCTGCCCTCTTCCCAGAACCTTCCTTATTCCTTCTTTCATTAAATGTCAATTTCTCCCCGAACCTGCCTTCCCACTAGAAACTTCCCGGTCAGTTTTGTATTCTCCCAAACCCCATTAGTTCACTGGAGTTGTTTTTCTCCCTTGAAATTCTTTTTTGGTTTTTACATTGTATTCCCCGCCTTGTGTTCCACCCCCAGTTCTCCTGGTTAGTTAAAGATTGTATCCTCCCCTGAGACCTGCCCCCGTTTAGAAGTCATTGTTTGCCCTCAGTTTGGGGTCCTGGGACGCTGACGAGGGGGAGTTTTGCCACCGAATAAAGTTACCCCAGCTCCACCCCAGGACCCGTGGTGCTGCTCTTTTGTTTTCACGCTGTGCTTGCACTGGTAGCTGGGATTCAGCAGAGCTCATCTAGCTGTCATGTGACAGTCCATGATTTTTCTGTGTGTCTTCTCTACTCTTCAGCATGCAGAACTTGGTCCCTCTGAAGGTGGGACACAGGTCTGCACTTGCTGCAAGAAATAGAGAGAGAGGAGCCAGATTTCCCACCGCTGCAGGAAAGACGTGCCATGAAATCACCACCAGACTCTCCCTGGTCCAGCAAACAGCTGGATTTGAAAGCTCCAGGGCAGATGAAAGGGGCAGATGGGCTGTGGCTGTTTAACTCATCTGGCACTGCCTGCTTTGCCCATAGTTGGAGTGGTCCCAGCTAGCAAATAGGGACTCCAGGTACCTTGCTACACAGTTCTGCTAGTTCTTGCAGAAATAGACTTGGTAATTCATGAAGAAGACAAATAATCTATTGTTGTACTACTTACAGTTGTTGCAGTCATTGGGAAGACTATAAAGAAACAGTCTCAGGATCTTCAGAGCTCAGGAAAGATCCAGAGAAATCTGAGGTTTTTATCCAAAACCAGCATGTCTGAAGAGTGATGTGCTGGGGTGCAGTTTGTTCAGAAAAGATCTATTTTTTCCACTGACATTAGAAAAAAAAATCTGGAGGAAAAAATCCAGAATCTTAATACTCTTTTAATAATCTGAACTTTGGTATGACAATAGAACAGCACATAGATGATGGTACAAAGCTCTTAACAATGTCACGAAACTACCAGCACAAAAAACCCCCAAGCAACTCTATTAACAATAAGCACTACTCACTGCAATAGTTCCAGCAACACATTTACTGAATTGCATGCCTGCTAATTTTGAAAAACATCTCCATATGAGACGAGAATAAAACATGACATAAAGTACACAGTTTATACCAAAAAGAGAGGACTAGCTGCTTCTGTGCTTGCCTGAAACTGTCTCAGCTAACTAAGCTCAGCAAGATATTATAATGTTGGTTGCTGAGACTGGTTATGACTTACATAATGATATAAACTTATTTCTGAATTTCCCACTCTGTTCATGGTGTCACAATAGCGAGTTACCTGCCTTCACAGAGCCACTGGAATAACAAAACCTCTGAAGCCCATCACCACTCTCTATCCTTCTTGGAAGTAACTGTAATGGCAGACTGACACACATGGTCAGTAAGAAACTTGGGATCACATCACCCCAAAGTGATTAATCACCATTGTGTCTGCTTTCAGTCAAGACCCATTTATCATGGTTAGATATTTGCACTGGAAATTTTTGACATATACCTAATGTTAGAGAATTTAAAGTAAGTTTACAATAATTTCACCATGTTAGAATCGAAAAAGGAGGAGGAATGGAGAGAGCTTTCTTAGCTCATAGAAGTTATTAATTAGTTAGTCAAGGACTTTGTTCTAGCAAGAGACATTTGCATCTCCAAGGAGCTGAAGTAAAAATACTTATTTTAATTGAGAAGAATGATCAGATGATTTCTTTGATAATGAAGCAAAAGCATAAGTTTCAGGAAGATTAGATTTATCTGGGCTCCAGAAATATTTCTTATAAGAGACAGAACTCTGTCCAAAGGGAGTGAAAATAAAAGTATATACCATGGGACTAGCCAACTTCTCAGGGTATGCTGAAGGTCTGCTCTGCTGGATATGCCCTGACCGTGCTCCAGCTCAGTTTTGGGAGACGTAAGCACCACTCTGGTCCCCTTGGAAGTCATAGGGATGTCCCCTTAGGCTCAGAGAGATTAGGGTGTTTCTAAGGACAGTACAGAAAAGGTCACCAAAAAGACAATAGTACCACAGACATTAGCATTTGCATGTCTAGGACCATGTAAAACCTCCAGACTTATTCCTCTCCTGAGAAAAGATAGTTTGTGGCATAGAAAATAGTGTTGGTGTGAGAAAAGCCTACTTCCTGAGCAACAGTCACCAGCCCCATTCTTCCTGTGTCCCAGGAGCAGGAGCAGCAAACCCCAGAGCTCTCTTGCTACCTCTGCTCAGGCTCCATCTGACTTCCACAGTGGAAGAAACCAGGCTCCACTCACTCAGCCTTAGGATGTCAAAATTAACATCTGCCTACTCCACTAATGAGCCTTGAGCGGGTGATTGAAAATGTATCGGCATCCCTAGTTTCTCATTAAAAAGGCTGCTTTTTCAGATATTAAACCTTTTATGCAGCTCTTGTTTGAATTTTCTTCAGTTCTGCATCATGCTTTCAAACTGCAGCCAGTCTTCCCGTAGCAGCTTTGCTAAATCTGCAGACAGGGTCCTTACTGTCCCTCTGTTCCTCTGCCATATAACCAAGGAGACTTTGCCTTCATCTTAAAAGAGTATTGGATTGGATTGTTGTTGTTGTTTGGATTCAGTCAGGGCAATCAGGCTTATTTTGATAATTTATTGATATATCACTTTCTTAAATGCCACCTCAGTCTCTGTGTGGATGTGTCCTATTTAAAAAGTCTTTTGTATTTGTTTGGTTCTGGTGAGGCTAATGCTGCCAATCCCTTCCACCAGACAGACAAAGAAGCAGCTTGCAGAGGGAAGACCAAAGCAGTGCAAAGGCTCAGCAGCTTCAAAGTGGGGCCGGATGGCTCCACAACATAGATACTAGTCACAGAAATTGTTGCAGACTCCATGAGAATAACAGCTCAGCCACTGCAGTGCTGCTTGCTAACTCAAGTATGGTCCAGAACTCCATCCCATCCAAATAAAAATGCAACCATTTATAGTGGTGGCACGAATATAAACTGTGTCAGGGATCCTCTTTACTTGTAGTTATGTCCATAGCTAAGAGACAACATACCAGGAGGCAGAGCTTGAGAATATGGTTCTTAGGGTTAAGATAAATAAAGCATGTGCGCGACAAAGAGTGCTGTCTGTGGAGATCTTTGTATCAGCTTCAATGCTTCCTCTGAGAGCTGAGAGACGCTCCAGAATATCTTGGGAGTCAAAAGCAGAGAAAAGGTAACAAAGCAGGGGGGAGGACAGAGATGGTTAAAAGCAATTAGGAACTTCCCCGCTATTCAGAAACTTGACAAAAGTTTCTTGGAGCACAGCAAAACTCCCAGTAGGAACTGCTCTTTTCTAGCTGGGAATAGATTTCTGAAAAGTTGAATAGCTCTGTAAAGCTGGCTGCACAAGGTCAGAGGAATAAGAGATATCTCTAAGGAGGGCCCTGATGTTCTCTCTTATCTTTACTTACCGTACTTTGTGCCCAGGCAGTGTCTTCCCAAAACACTGCATGACAACCCCAGAAAAGCAGCCCTGAAGACTACAGGAAGGATATGCTTTTGGAGCTCTACTGACACACGCTGAATTCAGCATCTGCAGATAGCTTTTTTTTATCCCCTCCAGCTAATTATCCGTGAATTCTAAATTTAATCACCATCAAATATTTTCATATTTTGATTAGCTCTCCTTCAAAATAATTTAAATTAAAAGTGAACCTAAGCATGTACCCTTGGGACCTGAACAGGTGTCCTCCTAGAGAAATGGTTTAAGAATAACCTACCTTGGTGATTTAAGATGACCCAGATGACTTTCTGCTGAAATAGGCACTGACATTGTCTGTTCTGGCATCTTGACTTTAGGGAAGTCAACTTTTCCTGAGGGCAGTACTTCCTACAGTGCTTCAAAAAGATCTCTGGGAGACATGCCTCACTGAGTGCTCTGACATAAGACATAGCTTTTTTACAATCAGCCAGCTTAAGTGAAAATCAGTTTAAAAAAAATCAAGTAAATAAAAAGCTCTGAAAAATCTTGTGTCCAGATCCTGAAACACAGGACCCTAGGACCAGAAGCATACATAGGATTGGACCACCAAGTAATTCAAAATCTGTACTTGTAAAATATTTGGACAGAAAGACCTCAAACCCAGTGTTTTAATCCCTTGAAATCTGGTTTATAGCTCTACTGTCTTTGTTAGGGAGGCTTTAAATATTACCATCTTATGCTATAAACTTGGTTTGTTACAGTGAAAACAGACATGCTCTTGTTCCTTTAAATCAGAAACAGGATTTGGCCATTTATATCTCTATAGACATGATTCTATGCAGGAAATTGGTTATTAAAAGGGTAGCATTGATTTAGGATGCCAGTTGTTCTTTGTGGTTGGGTCATGTATCATATGGAGCTGACGTCCAGTTTCCAGTTCACTTGGCTGCTCCTCCTTACGCACTTGCAGCACATTTGGATATCAGACAGGGTCACATTGTTTTTAGAAATAGTGGTGAAGAAGGTGTGTGAGGAACCCTGCTCTCATCCCCATTAACAGGCAGAGAAAGCAGCAGTCTAGGTTGCAGTCCTCCACAGGGACTGGGCAGGAATAGGCTCCATGTGATGCCCTTTTCATCTCTTGAGGCCCCAGATGCTGTGACTCAGATGATCACGCTGCAGATCTGTGCTGCCCATCCCAGCAGGTGCAGCTGGCAGGCAATGGAAGTCATCCCCAAAGAGAAAGCACAACAATATGTTCACCTCCTTGGTAGGCAGAGGCTGCAGGAGGAACACTACCTCTTTACACAGGCTAGTGCTGATGAGCCACAAAGTTGTAGATTTCTGTAGCTGGGGTGATAATTTTGAAGGGTTTCACAAAATACTATTTAAGAAAGGAAAAATTGTTGACAATACATTTAAACTCAGTAAACACAAACCAGATAAATGGTAGTGTCGCCACTCAAAAAAACAAAAACAAAAACAAACTAACAAAAAAAAACCCCAAACAAACAGAAAAAAAAGCCAACAAAAAATCATCACTGAGATTCACTGATCTTAGACACCTCCCAGAGCAGAAAAGCATTTTATTCTTTTGTGACTTCAATTCAAAAAGAAAAGATATTGCAGCATTCCTGACACTATTGAACTTTCTGAACAAGCAATCAATAGGACTTCAGACAGCTTCCCTGCCAATCTGATGCCACTGGGGAAGGAGGAAGGACTGCTGTTCCCACGGGCCTTTGACCCTGCACTAAAGTTCAGGAGCACAAGGGCTGAGTCTGCTTTTCCCATTCCCAGAGGACTCTGCCCCAGCACAAGATGGTCCCTTCCTGTGCACTGCTCCCCTGTAATCCCTCTGCTCTCTGCAGGGGAGAGGTGAGCATGCTATCAGGGAGCAGAGGGAAACATGGCCAGTTTGCAGCCTTTGCTCACAGCCTTGTGGAGCAGAGAGGCCTTGCAGATACTGCTGACCATCTCTGTCAGTGTAGGAGTGTGGCAGTGATTGTAAAAAGTTCTGTCCATGCAGAACAGGTCACAAGGCTGTCATTGCAGATACCCAAACCACAGCAGTATTGTGGCACTGCTGTTGTCTGAAGTCCCAGGCTGTTGACACTATGGTCCTACATTCATCACCCATCACTGAGGCCACATCCAGAAGATGTCACTGATGAAATGATATAATGGAACTTGGAAGATTAAAGATTTATGCAAAAAATGTTTAATTTTGAAGCTACTCTGTTCAGATGACAGCACATATGGATATAAGGTAAACAGTTTCTTGAGGTATGGAACAGATTTTTGGTAGCCTCACTATGAGATATAATAGAGCAGTATCTAAGATCTCCATTTAAGAGACATACATACATAAAGAAAAATACCTGTGCCAAACAAGCATATGTGCAACAGAGATAGGACAAAATAAAAATGTGCTGTTGCCTCTAATGCTTTAATCTCTTTCATTTTAGGGAAACTCACTCTTTACTACAACATTTTCATTATTAGTGCACCATTATCTTTCAGGGCTGTCTACAATATCTAGATGAGATTCCTCTTCCATACAAATTAATTTGTGTCTTTTGTATTCCTTTCAAAACCCTTTTGAGACAACCTCTAATAATCTTCTTGATCAAATGGCAAACCTGGTATTTAACCCACCCTATTACTGTCTCCTTCCTAGCAGCAGCATATTCTCATTTGATGTCTGTAACTTAATCTTCACACGGTTAACCTTCTCCCTCTGCAATTGCTCCTGTAGCAGAGCTCTGAAGGTGCTTATTCATCTTCTCCATGACCCAGCACTCAGCAGAAACTTTGCACCTTATTCCCTCTATGCTTTTTGCCCATAAATAAGCCATACTGGTAAATAAAAAATCATCTATCATTTTTAGGTCAGTGACCAACAGATTTATTACCCATCCATAGACGTGTCTCACTTAACTTAAGCTAAACTAATAGTCTGCTGCACTGACATTTCCTCTTAGTGCTCTGACTTAAGACTTTAAGATTAAGTGCCAAATGTTCAAAGCCAAATCCTGTCTTTCTTCCCATTACCTTTAGCCTTACCACTGGAAAGTACCACAAAGACTTATGATTGTGAATAATCTTAGATGTGACCTCCTTATCCATGTCTACCTTTCAATTCTCACTGCATAGCACTTTTTCACAGCAGAAACTTACAACCACATCACTCACTCTCTCATTACTTGCTTCCCACAATATTCATTTCCCCGTCTTTGACAAATACCATCTTGCCTTGCTTCTAGCCTGTCAGCAGCAAAGTTAGTTTTCTTAGCTCATTGTTTTGACTGTGCCATTCTTCTCCTTGTATTCTGTAACAACAAACATAAGCTGCTCACAGAGCTTTCAAGGCTCTGTGGCTTTTCTATCCTCTCCCAGTTACTGTATTACCACATTTAAGGGCCACGTTCAGGTAATCAACCTTCCCACAGATTCTCGCCCCTCCCCTACATCTAAAAAGATCCATTTAAGTTATCCATTGGTAACTGCAGCCAGATTGCTGCCAGCCAAACTTCAAAGCCCAGCTTGCTTGCTGGATCTTTTTAGCAGGCTGAAGTGTGGAGCCACCTTTCCTACCTGAACTACAAGCCACTTGATTTGAGACTGGTCAAGCCAAAGGCTGTATTGAGGATGATTAATGGATGATAGGAGTGCTTTAGCAGATCAGTCATAGTACAACTTGCTGACCTCAAAAAGCCACAACAAAATAACTCCAAACCCAAACCACAAATATTCTTACAATTTTCCAGCTATGATCATTAGCACAAATTCATTTCAGTCATTAAAATTCAACTCCTCTCCACTAGCTACCAGTTTTCAGTATTTCCCATGGTTTGAGCACACAGTATCTTTCCAGTGATACAAATCAAGCCTCCCACTGACTCACTGGGAACATCAGTTTCTCTAGGTGACAATCCCCAAACCAAATGGTGAATGCAAACATGAGACAAAAACCTAAATAAACTTATTTTTAGGTGGAAAGAATGTAAGAGCAAGAGTTCAGCTGAAACAGAGTTATTTATTAAAAAGTATGGTTTAGAAGAAATTTGAAGGAAATATTTAATGTAAGGACTGCATAATGATAGAATGGCTAAAGCTAAATGCAACCAAAGAGAGATCAGAAAAAAAGTAAACTGTAAGTACTGATACAAAAAAAAACCAACCCCCCACGCCCCCCCCAAAAAAAAAGATAAAAAAACCCCACAAAACAAAACAGAAAAACCAAAAAATTGTATAAGCCACCTGCTGCTTGCACCTACTCAGCGTTTGACTCATGAGCAGAGGTACATTCAGGCCAGTATTACTCTTTCCTCTCTGTATCATGCTCTTCTAAAACACAAACTCTTCACTACAGATTTTTTTTTTCTTTCATAGATCTTCTGTAGTAGTTTTTGAGGGAAGTGCAGTAGCTAGAAAAATCTGAGTGCTTTCAGTTAGTAGCAACAAAATAAGATGTTTTATTCACTAACAAATATTTCCTTTTTGGTTTATGTGTGTGTCTGCAATCTGGCTGCAATATGTTGTTGTCCAAGTAAATATTTTCAGATGACATCCTGAATGATTTTAAACTGTCATTTATTCTTTCCTCTTTAACAAAAGATAAAATATATCATTTTTTATTATTATTATTATTTCTTTTAACCCTCATAATCTGCACAAATTGTTACCAGCACTGCTTTTCTATCAATAAAAAAGTGAGGTCCTCTTGACTTTCTTCTGTGGCTCCAGGTTCATGAGTTCTGCTCTTTCCAAGAATGCACAGTGTGCACCCAGGTGACACAGACATGTGACTATGCAAGTTGTGCAGTCAGGGGGATCTAAGTATGATTCTGGCTTAACACTGTGACATCACTACTCACTGGAAAACTGGCACACCAGATTAACATCTCAGTTGATAGCCCTTTGAGCTTATACTATTTTGGCCCTTACAATCTCCACTTGAAATTCAGTCCTCAGCTGGGGTGATAATGTACAGAAGAGGACTGGACATGTCAGATTTTGCAGTCACAATAAATAAAGTGTAGAAGAGAAAGAAGACATAGAGAGACCAACACGATGATTTAGAGTATTCTCAGGGGTGAGAGAGAGAGAGACTGGGTGTACAGTTAACCCCAAATGCACCATTGCCCCAGACTTACAGGTTACTCTCACGTCTCGTCTCAGTTAAAAGCCATTAAGGAGCTCACCAGTCATACTTACAGCTTTTTACTGCTGGACATAGAATTTCACTTGACATCACTGGTCCCAAGAAAAATTTGTTTCCTCTCCTAAATCTTATGACAAATTGCCAAAGAACCTCTAGAGGGATTTATCCTACTGCTCTTTAGATAAGAGAAACATAATGTACTGTGTAACTCAGCAATTTTTAAAGGTGCCCAATCCCACAGTTTTCAGATTTGTAACCAGCCAGAGTAAAGAATGCTTTGCTATATGTCAGAGAACTAGCCAGGTTTATTTCTTGACATGATTATTGATTAAAACATAATTAAGAAACATAGGGTTTCAGTCATGAAATAAAGTCACAAATGATAAAATTACAATGGCATAATTAAGATTACATTTAACAAGATGTTCTCCCTAACTGAATTCAACAGCAGCTATTCATGCCCCATTTTCTCTTAGGCTTATTGAAAACTTATCCACCACCGTCGAGTTAAGATGGGATGATTTTGTCATGATGGCTCTTGCATATGCCACAGACCTCCTTCCACACTCTCATCCACTTGCACATGAGGAGCACAGGACAAAGGCTGAGAACCTTTCCGGCTCATCTCAAAGCAGACTCTCATGTCTGGAAGAAAGTTTTCCTCCTCTTCCCTTGTGAGTGATGCCACACAACACTGAGGAACAAGGAATTACTTTACTCTTTCCCCACCTCTTCTCCCAAAGTTCCCATGAAGATTTCCACTGTATGTCTCAATTAGCGCATTTTAAAAAACATATGTAAGCCAAAGAATGGAGGAAATATTTATAGATACTGTTCATTTTTAGCTCTATTAGTCTTATTCTAAATGAATAAAAGTAGATAACAATTCGAGGAACACAGATTCAGCTTCATGCTTTAGGTTGCATTGATTTTCTTTTACCATACCAATTGTATTTGTATTGCTGGGTGCAATATGATTGGTATATACATATATATATAAGAAAAGTAAGGATCAATGGATGAAAAGGCTTCCTTCTTTCGATTACTCTGTTCAATAGGAATACTCTTAGCAGATTCATGATTCACTAGTGGTTTAGCCTAGCAGAGAAGTCCCAGTGAATTTTCCTTAACTGTCTAGACCACGCAAAGACCTGCAGCAGCTCAACGCCCAAAAGAGAGTAGCATTTCCAAAGCTAGAGGGAACAGATAAGAGCTTTGTCAGGAAGAACAAGGGAGTCAGGACTCTTCCTGGCTGAGCTGTGAATGTACCTACTGCTGGAAATGATGAGCATTTGCCTAACTCAGTTAGACCCAATTGCAGAGTCGGTCTGTGTCTGGAATACGAAAAAAAAAAATGGGACCTGACACCTGAAACTTGGAGTTTGCCAAAAGGCAAGTGGATGTCAGCCCAGAGCAGGGATAGTTATGAGTCTCCTGTCTGAAACATGCAGAATTAAAAAGAGTGTTAAAACTAATCAAAGGGAGTGGTAGGTGTGGAGTTATTTACCGGCACCCTGCACACATGCACTTATTACTTCATTCTGTTGCCTAATGTTGACACATACATATGAAAATACTTCTGTTATAGTTAATTTGACCTTTAGAGTTTAAAATGTAACTCTTTAATGACGACACTTTTTATCCCTCTATCTTTGGCATTGCTCAAAATCAGGCTCCTGGGATACTTTAGGGATGGTATGAGAGCTTGTTACAAAGAAAACACAGCAAAGAAAGTTCTGTAGCATCCCTAAGGGTAGAGGAGGGCATGCACAAACCCTGGGAGTTCTGAGAAGCAAGTGGCACTCATACCTGAAGATCAGGGGCATCGGTATGGACTTGCAGGCTAGGGGACTATTGGACTGCTCAGCCTGGTATTGAAGCCAGGCTGAACTTGCCACCACTTCCTGCATTAAAGATGGATATTTCTGCTCAGGTTTGGGCTCTGATATCTCCTGTATTTGTCTATTTCTCAGTCAGATTGTAGGCAAATCACCAGCTACTCTCAGCATCATTTTGCACTGTATCCTGAAACATGGGAAAAGGTAGCTCACAGAAGAGAAACTTGCTTTGAGGTACTGAGAAAAGGGATGTGAGTTCTGAACCTTTAGATCTGGCCTACAACAGGCCAGAAAACAAAATCATCTGATTGAAAATCTCTTCTGTCATCTTGTATCACATTTTCTGGAACCGTGGGTGGGGTGGGAGGCTGCAACTCATCATTTTTGTTTCTGAAACACTAAGGGCCAAATCATGTGAGTACTCTGATGAATTCATGCTCCTTTGAAAAACAGCTCTCCTAGAACTGACACAAACATATTCTTTAAAGTAGAGGATGATAATAATACTTATTTTACTAAAAGAAGATTGGTATCATTGGCCTCCTTAACAGAGGAGATCTAAAGCACAGAGTTACTCAGGGACACTTAGGAGGTCAAAACCAACCCAGTGTTTCTTCTGTTTCCACGCCTTGTTGGCAGTCCCTCTTGGGCAGCAAAGTGCCACAGGGCCTGAGGGCCCCCATGGGTGGGGCAGTGCCCATGAGATGGGTGCTGTGACATGGCCTTGGTGCCAGGGAAGAGCACTGCAAAGCACAGCTTGGGCAGCCACTGGGGCTAGCTAAGGCTTGGGTCCCCTTGGGAAGGCGAAGAGCAGCAACACACAGGGAGCAGAACAAAAAATATTTTCCTGGGGTCAGAGGTCTCAGCGGTATGAAGAGAGATTGCCTCACACTGAATCTGAGCATTTCAAGGAAAAATGAAATTCATTTAATATCTTACATGCAGTGAGGATGGGAAAGTGAGCTGTTAGGCTGCTCATCGAGGTCAAGCAACATAAAAGTACTTATGTGTCTATTGTTTCTTTTGATCACAACATTTTGAAGTGTCCAGACACTCAAACACAAGGCTTGTTTGTACTAAACATCAGCTGTCCTTCAGAGAAGCCCTGTACTCTGCCTCTGCCAGATGCTGACTAAATGAAGGAAAAAGCATTTTTCTCTACCTTCCTTATTCCTGGGCTGCTTGCCAAGTCCTTTTCCAAATCCTCGTGACTCTCTCTCGAGAAATGGGAGCTGCTTGTGCCTCTTCCCCAGGAGCAGCAGGAGCCATCTCGGGCACCCCGCTGACCCAGGATGGGAAGCTGTGGCAGCAACTCAGTCCCAGTCCTGCCCCTGCCAGCACCCCACAGGCCCTTCCCAGCCTAGAGTGGGGCTGCCTGGCTCTGTGCACCAGCTCCTGAACTCCATTAGTCCCACGGAATCTTGCCAGCCCCTCTGTGGTGTGCAACCTGCAGCCCAAGAGCAGCTGACTGGAGGCTACGGCTGCTTTCACCTCTGAATGCCCAGAGCTTTCTGGACAGAGAGCTGACTGATTTACAGATGTAATATCACTGTCTACTGGCAGCCAGGGGTCTAAAATCCTTCCCAAATAGTGATGTTTGGTCACTAATGGAGACCATGATCCCTCAGTCAAAGGGAGTGGTATATCCTCCACTGCCTCCAGCAGCCTTTTATGCAGTACATGAAAGTAAAATTGCAGTAATTTCAGATATTAAAGGAAATAAATACATGCCAAAATGAACTCCACAGCAGTACTGAACTACTGTACTTCTTTACCAATATAGTGGTTCTGAAAATATGAAATTTTGAGCTAAATGAGACTTTTAGCCCTGAAAGTTTTCCTTGGGACTTAGGAAGTATTCATGTTGATACATGCAGGGCCCTCAAATAAAAAACTGCTGTCACATTCAGGGAATCTTTTACAGAAGATATATTTTTCCTTGCCAGTATCAGTACTTCTTTGCATTACTTCTTTCCCAAAATCTTCAGTTTCATAAGTAATTTTTTAGAAACATATATTTGGAAACGGAAGGACACAAGTCTTTGATTTGAAAAAAGTAGCTTCAAAAACTTCAACCTTTCAAACAACTGAAAAGATCACTTAGGATTACTTTAAAAGCATTAAAAAATCTCCACTTTTTTTTTTTCACAGAACTATCTGCAGCTATATACAGTTATATGAACTCCAGTATTGCTCCTCTGCTTAGGAACAGCTGCTTCATTAAACACCAGGGAAAACACTGTATCACTCTTTCTACTGTCTTTTAATATCAGGTCTCAATTCTTATTGTCTCCAGCCAATTCAAGGATTTAACCCACATATATTACCCAGGCAAAAATCATACATGCAAAGGAAGTTGAAAGAATGTGAAGAACCTCCTTCTATTAAATGAACTAGTAACCATACAGCTTGGAAAAAGCCTGGTGGAATCCCTTTAGGATCTTACCCTAAGACTGATTAAAGGAACTCAATTATATCTGATGACAAACCACTCAGAATATTTTGTGAACTGTAACTGAAGTGTGACTGAAACTTGTCATTCAGGCAGAAATCAATTCACTGTTCCTACAGCAAAATGTAAAACTCCCAGTACTAGTAACTTTTATTTAATTGAAATAAATAACTTCAATTTTAAAGACTAGCTGGGCAAGAATATCCTACAGGGTGTTGACAACCAACTTCTTTCTGTGGAAGCTGACTTACAGTAGCGCCAATTTATGAACTAGTGAGAAGGTCTGTGATTTAATTAAAAACAGGAGATAAAATCCTTCCTTCATAAATGAAAGCTAATGCTCTCTAATTGTGTATAGCTGAATAAGAATACAGAACAGCATGGGTGAGCCTTCTTTCCTTACAATACCCTGGAGTCTCTAGTTCTGGGAAATTGCACAAAGACTAATTTATTTTTTTTTAATATTTCATTCTTGTGTATGTCTAGAGATCTGCTTAATAATCCAGAGTAACAGGAACTGGGCCCTGTATTTTCAAAGAAGTCTCCCAGCTCCAGAAACCTCATTGTTGGATGCCTAATGTGATGCTTCCTTTGAATGCAATCATTACTGTACCATCCAGCATCCATTTTTTCGGCTGCAACTTTACATATAACAGAGGAGAAATGTCTGGAAAATTGTCAGAATAGTCAAGTGTCTTAATTCTTCTCCACCTAATGCAGAAGAAGGGCGGGATGGGCTGGGGAATCAGTATTCATCAATACAACTCAAGAGAAGAAAAGCATCAGAAATGCTTCCTTTAACTCAAGAGAAGAAAAACATCAGAAATGCTTCCTTTCCTGGGGATTTTCAGACCCAGTGGAATCAAACCAAGCAGAATTGCATTTAGAGATGTTGTTTCCTGCAATAATTGTTGTACTCTGGATGTTCCTTGCCGTGATGTGGAATTGTCCTTGCATGGTACAAAGAGGAAGCCTCAAGTACCATCTCAGCTATCTTGGCAGCTGGAATATGAGATTCCTTGTGTCCAAATGAGGCTACAGACACACTCTGAAGACATTCTCTGTTTTACTGAATGTTTTCTACTCTACTATATGATTTTTGAGGCAGGTTTGACCTCTTGTAGCATGCAGGATACAGAACACAGAATTTACATGTTGAAGCAATGCTGTCTTCAGCCTTGTTTTCTATATGCAATCTATATGCAATCCTTTTTTTGCTCTTTTGACTGTTTTCACAGAGAAGTGTTCCTAGCGTGTCTAGAAAAAAAGTCTTCGTGATTTCATTGTGCATCTGTAAGTGGATTTTTTCCCCCATATAACATTATTTTGCCCTTCTCAGCATCACTTGTCTTTGTTCACTGATTTTCCAAGCCTCTCCAGTGAGAATGTTAATATTCTGTGTCTCATATACATACATCTGTGGGACTTGGCTGTTGTCCAAGACGAGGACAGTGCTTCTCCCAAAGGTTCCTGTGAGGCCCCAGATCACACACTTGAGATCATCTTTTGCTCTTTTTTGAAAGCAAGGAAGTTATTAGTTTTTTGTTTTAGCTGCATGTAAATATACTGCTGAGAAGTATATTTAAGCATGTGAGTACATTACCCAAGCACCAGTACTTGACCAATGCCTCACTGGCAATCTCATAAGGAACTAATAGTGGCTCCTTCTAAAATTTTAGCCAAAGCACAAGTATAAATAAATGAAAGAGACTGATTAACTTATCATGATGACTCCTTCAATCATCTTCTCCATTAGTGTGGATCAAAGTACAGAACCTTGTAAAAAGGCACTTCAGATCTAGCTGTCTGATATAAAGGATCTAAACCCAGGAGATGAATAATCCGTTTTTTATCTGACACAAAAAGACCATTATGTTTCAAGGTCCCAAAACAGAGAATAGCTCTAAAATACTCATTTGTGAGTTGCTGAAGATTGTTTAGTGGCTATCTAAATAATCACACTTTGCCTGTGGTGTCTATACATTCATTCAGCATGAAGATTTCACAAGAGATTTTTTATGCTCTTGCTGTATTTTAGTAGGTAGTTTCTGACATCATAATTAGCTCAAATTAAATTATACATTTAGTCTTCTGACATCTGGAACAGTGGCTTCCAGCTATTTTCCTTCTATTTTTTTCCTGAAAGAAAGAAAATATTAGGCTGCACGGTAAAAAGCTTATCTGCAAGCTCACAAAGGAGCACAGGGACAATGGCAGCTGAGGCAAGCCAAGTAATATCCTCCCTCAGCTCCTCCCAGACCCATCATGGCCAAAGGGCCATCAAAGACCCATCTCCACAAGCCCAGAAGAGCAGAGAGGCACAGTGGCAGGCAGTTCTAGGGGACACAAGCACCTGTGTCCAGGCATAAAACCCATAACAAGGAGTCAACATGAGTACTTTTAGAACTGGAGGAGATTATTCCCAATGGATATGGGATGCATTATGAGATGCAGGGGAAGAGTATTTGGAGATTTAGAATCCAATCTTTGGTGGAGAAACCAAAGCTGAGGAATGGGTGGGCTCAAGATAATTTGCAGAGGAACAAGTTTAGGAACAAATGACAGGATGAGCGATAAAAGCAGAAAGGGGGCTGGCCCTGGGTAAATGGCTACCAAAGGCTGTTTGGTATCAATTGCCAGGGCATATCCTGTGTCTCTATCTCGTGTGCATAAGTGTAGCAGAAGATCTAAAAGCCAGTAACTGCAGTGGGCTTGTGGGTGGGAGGAGCTGCATGTCTGGAGTGCAAAAACTGGCGAGGGCAACGTAAGTATGTGATCACTTGCAAAGATTAAGTCAGAGTAGCCAGAGTGGGTGAGGTGTCCTGGAAGCTGGGTGCATGCATGTGTGTCTGTGTGCTTCTGTGACATCCCTACTGGGTGCATGTGCACATGTGCATGAACGTGTGCTCGTGTGTGTTTGTGCAATGATCTGTATCAGCAGCTGCAGTGGGGCTACAGCACTGGGGACTCATGTGACCAGGTGAAAAAAAATGGACACTAGGATTTGATATTTGAGCCCAGATGCTGGAAGCATCTACCCTATGCAAATATGTAGAGGTATATATACATATATATATTTATATAATTATTACTGGACCTCCAACCTGATTAGCCAGAGAGGTGAGGACACGAGGCCATCAGGTCTGTTTGTGTTGGTGTGAGCACTGAGAGCCTCTGTCTGTGCTGATGATGCCTGTGCCTTGCAATGAGTATGTGTTTGTCTGTGTGTTTTGCACATATATCCATTTCTGCATGTGCCTGGGGAAACATGCTCAGCCTCACCACTGACTGGACCTGGGGCATGGAGCTCTGCAGCCCCACCTCTATGAGGCCACTGGATTTGGCTGCCCTAACATTGTTCTCCCAGCAGCCCAATCCACGGCCATGCAGCTCCTGTGTCAGAGCTGCCCTGAGCCAGGACTACTCAGATCCAGGGCAGAGAGAGCCCGTGGGGCCTCCAGGAAATGCATGTTCCTTCACCATCTCTCACCTATACACCATTCCTTTGAATCTTTCTGGACCAAATTAAATGCAGAGTTTTGGTATGTCCCTTGTGAGTCAGACAGACCCGTTCCAATATGAACTAAGCACTGATGCTTTCCTTCTGCTGCATAAACACCTGGCTGTTCTCTACATCTGCACTAGTTTCTGGTCCAGGTTCCATCATATCTGCATATTCTAAATATAACTTAGATTCTTCTAGGAACCAAATTCAGGGAAAACCAGCCTTGCCCTGTAGAGAGGAACAAGAACCTTGCTTGCTTTGCACTAATTCTCTTAAATGTACTTATCCCAATATTCCTTTTGAAAACAATATATCTTTTCAGAGACTGGATATTAGAGGACTGAGTCCAAATGAGATTTACGTTCTAAGCACAACAAACAAGTAGGAAATGGCATGAATTGAAATTTCACATCTACAGGGAAAAAAGTAGTGTATGCCTTGATGTAAAAGCAGACATGAATGCATTAAAAAATGTTAATTTTAACATATTTGGGAATATCAAGATTTCTAGAAATTTTGTTATACAAGTAATATTATAAAAGTGGCACCTCATAGAAGGAAAATTCTAATTTAATTTTTACTTTTCTGAATTCTGGAAATATATTTATTATTTTTGCCCCATTCAGCCCTAAACATGTTCCCGAAATCTCACATAACATCATTAATGCTTATATTTTCCAGATTTTGTTTTTTCCTGTTGTTCTTATTTTTGCCTTAGTCCTGCATAAGGAAAGAAATACCAAAAAGGGGTTGTTTTACATAATCACCCCCTGCTCATGTCTTTCCTATTTTTCCATGATCATTCAGCCTAAAAGATAGAACATATGATTACTCAGTGAAAGCCCTGCAGCCATGAACTCCATCTGTTTGTAGCCCTCTAAGTATTATTTGTATAAAGATAATAAAAAAGTCTTGTTCCTTTATAAGGATGACTGCAAGTAGTTTGATCTCTGAAAAAAATAATAAAGATTTTCTTTCTCCAGCTCTTGAAAATGACTCAGTATGAGATTTTGATCTCTATATTGTGAATTTGATATCCTGTGGATCTCCTCCCCATCTCATCTATTGAGTTGCTTGTTGTATTACATCTTTCAAGATTAACATGTGATTGATTAAGAAGCCTCATTTTCTGCTTGCTTTTCTATATGATTATTCTGTGCTTAAATGTTTCAAGCTCTTTATCAGCCACACTCACTGCAGTAGGAGAGTTCACCTTAACTGCTTCTGTATTATAGGTACTAACTGCTGGAATGTAAATAACTCTTAATATGAACGACTAATTGTTGTGTACTGACACAGAGGGGTGTTTAGGATATATCTCAAATTCATTTGGTTCCTCTAATGACAAAAAAAGTAACCAACACACAAAATGAAGTTGGAATCTACTTCATTCCGTAACTGAACACCTTACATGTGTCTGGGCATGGTTCTTTCTGAAACTGCCCGCTCACCTGTGTGCTGTGGTCATGAGATATTGGAGCAGTAACCTTAGTTTCTTCCTTACACCCTGGTCAAGGCTTGGAGATTTTTGATGACTTCCTTGAAGTCTTTCTTTGCTCTGGCCTCTCTTTGGTGTTCTTCAATCTCTACTACATTTCAATTTAAATGGAATTTTACTATTTGCTTGCAGAATTGCTCTCAGCCGCATTGCTCAACCTGATTTGCTGCTACAAACCACAAATGCTTCTCCAATGTTACTACTACTTGTCATTTTCACTTTGCTTCCAGAAAGAATAGCTTTAGACTGATCTGGATTTTCATGTGAAAGTGCTTAATTCTGACAATATCTAGTCCTTTCTGACCAAGAGAACACAGGGACAGCATTTTCAAGTCAGAAAGCACTTGGAGTGCTCTCCTGATGGATTGCAGAGTGGCTTTTTGCAGGCAGGCGCAACGGAGAGTGGAAATCAGCTTCTCCAAATGGAGTTGTCCCTACACTACATGGCCCAGCTGGAGGCTGAAGGCTAGGGCAGCTTCCTCAAATGCTTTAGCAAGGAATATGGTGTAAATACCTAGACATTTAGTGGAGACCCCTTTTATCACATGGAGACTTGGCACATTAGTCAAAGGTAATCTCTTCATCCTGTTCACGCAGAAAAGGCAGAACTTTGTTGGCTGCTGCATGGCCATATTAAGGTTAATTGCAAGGGATTTCCCCTCTTGATTTCTACATTCTGTGTTTTATTAACTGGAAAAGTGAGAAATGCCTCTTAAATAAAACTGAGGATTACTAGGAAAATAGTGCAGCTATGAGGCTGCAAACAGCTGCTCCCACAATGGCAACTACTGCTGACTGCTATGTGTCTCACAGCACCTGGAGTCAGCACCAGTCACACACACATCCATTACCGTGAAATGTGGCAAACACGAGGCTTGCAAGTGTGTGTTCAACTTCAAACCTCAGCGCCCAGCAGAGATTTGTATCAAAAGTATCATTTGAGTGTCTGAACCCAAGGCAAGAAATAGATAAAAGAAAGGCATGCTGCTTCTGTAATGAAAGACTGGAACAGCATGGGTTTAGGCACCTTTAGAGTTTACCTGCAGTCATGAAGAGGCTCCCATGAGAAAATACCCAGAGGCAGGTTTCAACAAGCTATTTCCACAGGAATACAGATAGAGGGTGGACAGAAAGGACAGCCTCTCCTACTAAAAATTTCAGATGCTCCATCCTCCCAGAGGCAGAGTGCGGTGACCAGGCACAGCAAGGGAGCAGAGAAGGACGGCAAAATTCTCAGACTTCTTCAGAGAGAGTCAAAACTTTACCACCACATCCCTCAACATCTTTTAAAATCTAGGTTCAACCAGGACACACTCTGCCAGTCACAGAGATGCTAAGCTCACACAAGAGACTCTTCCCACCCTAAAACACTCTACGTGAATCTTGGAACAGGCTTTACATATTTATATTTTTTGTCACTGAGCAACATTTGCCCTACATTTCTTCTCTTCCGCACGTAACAAACGTGTGTCTTCACTCTCCCTGTCCCCGTGTGAACGGTTTTCTGAAGTAGATGCTGCTGCTCCAGTGACACAGGGCCTTTAACTACCAGGTACCTCTTCAGGGCTCGAGTCAGCCTTTTCTCCTGTGTCCGCAAGCCACTCAGGGCAGATTCCACACTGACTGTCCTCCCAAGAGCAAGCATGGCTGTCTGTTTCCTTGTACAGAAAGTTCAGAGCCTCAGAATAAACTCAGAAGGGTATTTTCCTGATGAATTATCTTCTCAGCAAAATCCTCACATCACAAGAGGGAGCTGGGAGTATTTGCTGCCCATTGCTGAAGATGAAGGTGTACTCCAACAGTGCGAGGAACCTGAAGTCCAATTCCTGAACCACCATGCTCTCAAAGCCCCCTAACTCTGTAAAACTGACAGAAAACTCAACTCTCTGGAAATGCTGGAATACTCACTTGAAATCTCATTTTCCATTTTTCACACGTGTAAGAAGCCCAGTGAGAAAGAATTTGGGGTAAACAAAATTCCTTCTACAAGATCAAAAAAAGACAAATGAGAATTGGTGAAGCATTGTTTTATGCTATCTTCCTTGCTTCTTTTCACACCATATATGCAAAAAAATCCTTAAATTTAAAATTATTATAGGCATTTCAAACAAATAAGATAACATTTTAGAAAATTCCTCTTATCCCATTTGTCTTTAATAAATTAAGAGGGTACTTTCTAGAACCATAGTATAGTAGTTCTCTTTTTACAGATATAAATTTCAAGGCAATTCTTTCGGATTTCTTCAAATTACTGAAAATGTTTATTTTCCACTGCTTCAATTTGTATCTTACAGAGTTCCTCCTGCCTATGATCAGTAGAAGCACAAAGGGTCACGCACTTGCTGGACTATCCAGTTAAGTAAGTCCTTATTACTTAAATAACTCTCTGAAGAATAGCAGGCAGATAAATCATGTAAGATTTTTCCAGTTTTTTAACAACCCCCATCTAGAATACATACACACAGCTTTAAAAGAACAGTGACTACACTATCCACCAGATGCTAAAGTAAGTTTTGTTTGCTTTTAAAGGAGTAAGAAAAATATTTGTGGAAAAAACCTAAACATTTTTTCTGACATTATATGAAAATAGTAATAATTATACCTAACAGAACTAGCTACAATGAAAGTAAAGCTGCCTGTTAAAAAACTGACAACCAATTGAAGCTTGTAATTTCAACCTTCATCAACTGCTTTCTTGAGTGACTCATCAAATCAGTGTTACCTAAAAAGTCAATACTGAGAAAGAGGGTAAACCAATAAAAACTCCTTTCAGTCACACAGTTGCTACCACTCTTGAGAACACAGTCAAGCGTTTTATTGTTTATACTCATTTTCATTTACACATAAGAGGAACAATCAATGCAGTTCTATCACAGCAGGTGGACCATGTCCTGAAACTCTGCTGAATACGCATAGACCTGTCTTAAGGTCCAATCAGGAGAAAAAAAATAACAAAAGAAAAAGAAAACAAAAGAAAAGAAGAAAAACAAAAAAACATGTGGGGGGGGAGTAGGGAAGCAAGAAATTTCACTAACATCAGTTAATTCATGATTCATGAGTATTTATTTTGCAGGTGAAATAGCTCTTCTGAAAGAGCAAACTGCTTCACTTCTTTACAAAATACACTAAATAATGTTAAGTACTTAGAGAATTCTAAATTTCGCAGTGGTTCATGCGGTAAGGGTGTGCAACCGACACAAAATGGAAAACATGGTTACAGCATCAAACTGCTACTCCTATTCCCAGCTGGTTTATGGAAAAGGTCATCAGACTTCTTGATTTCTGCTCTTATGGAGTAAAATCAAGAAGTATTTCCTGTTTAAAGGCAACTATGAGGACAGACTACAGATATGCAGTGCAGTTGAACAGGTCTACAACTCTTGTTTCTAGAGCATTTGCATTTACTATTGTTTTGAAATACAAATAAAACTTTTGCACACTGTCACTTCTCACACATGTTCAGCTGAAGGAGTCATTTACAGAATTTACTGTGATGCTCCTACTTTAAACGTGAGTTTGTCTCCTCTTGGCCTCATGGGTGAAGGGAGCAACTCTTTCCACTGAAAGAAATTACAGGTGTGCAGAAGTACAACTATGCTACCAACACAGACAGAGACAACTGTGCTCTTGTGCACACCCCTACAACCAGCCGGAGAACAAATTAAGACGTTAAGTCTGCAAAATAAATGGAGTTTACTCTCAAACTTTTTTTTCTTCATTCCAGATGAATTATAGACCTTGATTCGAGGCTGCCCTCATTTTTTTTTTTTTTGCAACTGATCTGCGTGCCTATTGGAACAGCATCTCTGCCAGAGTCATTACACTGAAACGCAGAGCTGAGCAGTTTGGTGGCAGAATGTATTGACGTTTTTGCAGCATCATGAGTCTGGCAACTGGGCTTGGGGAAGTTTCAAGCAGTGGGTCTTTACAATAGCAACTTGATTCTGCAGACAAAAAGCAAAAGATTGGCAGAATTATTACAGTATCACAATAAAGGCATGTATGCATTCTGCAGAACGTGGCGCTGAGTTTAATGAGGAGCTGGCAGCCACTGCTGTCAAGGGGCGCGGAAAGGCAAAGCCCTTCCGCGTGTGAAGAGACACACCGAGGTGTCCAGTCTCCCACGGAAGCTAAGGGACAGCTTTCCCCTCGGGACGCCTGCTCGCAGCCGGCTCCGCTCCCGCAGGAGCAGCCGGAGCCGTGAGGAGGCAGAAAGAAGTAGGGCTGGACTTTGTCAGCAGCCTTCATCTGGGGCCTATCCTACCTCCCTTCCTCGTCAAAAAAATCCAAAACAAACCAAACCCAAAAGCAAAAAAAACCCCACTAACAAAAACCATCATGCCGCTGGTTCCGGGGCCGCATCGGCTCCCATCCAAAGGGGCTGCACGCCCAGCTGCCCAGCGGTGCCTGCGGCTGCCGGCGGGGCCGGGAGGCGGCACCGGGGACGCGCCGCGGGCGGGGACCGGCCCGGCCCGGCGCTCTCCGGGGAGCTCGGCTGCGGGCTCGGACAGCGAGCGCCGTTCAGCACTAATTGGCCGAAACACCGGTATTAGCATACGAAATGGCGGCAGATTGGTTTAATAGGTAGAATAAAAAGCAGATTGCCGTTGAGTCACTGCCTGCGATCTGGGGTGGGGGGGGAAACGGGACACACACAGCTTGTGAAATGTCAGGAGCGCGCAGCATCCCCAGCGCTCGCCGCCACTTGCGAAGGGTCTGAACACCAGCTCTTTGTGGGGTGTTCAGCCCCATATCCAACCCCCCGCCTCCTCCCGGCCCGAGGCGCCCCGGCTCTCCGGGCAGGGCGGGGTGCGCGCACCTACCTGTGGCGCCGGGCGCGGGCGTGCATGGGGGCTGCCCCGGGGAGCACATCGCATTCAACATTTCAGCCTGTGCATCGGAAACGTATGAGTTTGTGGAAAGCTTGTTTGAAGTCTTCGTTAGACATAGTATAGATGACGGGGTTGATGAGGGAGTTGAGATATCCAAGCCACGTGAAAAAGTCAAAGATGGCCATGTGGAACCAGCAAGCGTCCTTGCAAATAGGCATCACCAAGCTGATGATGAAAAAGGGCAGCCAACACACGATGAAGGCTCCTAAAATAATCCCTAAAGTCTTTGTAGCTTTCCGCTCTCTAGCGGCCGTCAGCTTCTTTTTCTCCAGCAGGGCGTCCGAGACCTTCACCTTCACCTGGTTCATGTACACGGGGGAGCCCGTTTCGCTGGATCCCTCGGGAGCCTTGGAGTTTATGGACGTGACGGAAGAGGTCGACCCCGGGGAGTCTGTAATTAACTGTGCCCGCGTTAGTCTTTTACCTGCTTTCTTTGGCGTCTGCTTCAAAATCCGCGACCTGGCTTCCACGTAGATCCTCCCGTACAGGGCTATGAGCAGCAGAGTGGGGAAGTAGAAGGCTCCTACTGTGGAGTACACGGTGTACAGGACGTGGTCCGTGTTCACCACACAGTTAGATACTTCCTCAGCCTTCGCCTGCCGCCAAAACAAAGGGGGCATGGAGATGCAGATGGAGAAGATCCATACCAGTGCGATCATGCCCGCTGCCCGCTTGGGAGTCCGTTTCGTGGAGTACTCGACGGCGTCGGTGATCGCCCAGTAGCGGTCCAGGGCGATGACACAGAGGTGCAGGATGGACGCCGTGCAACAGGTGATGTCCGAGGACAGCCAGATATCGCAGACGATCTGACCCAGCGTCCACCTGCCGGTCACAGTGTACATGGTGCTGATGGGCATGACAAGGATGGAGACGAGGAGGTCGGTGACGGCCAACGAGGCGATCAGGTAGTTGGCTGGCGTGTGGAGTTTCCTCGTCTGGTAGACCGTGGCGATGACAAAGGCGTTGGAAAGCACCGTGGCCAGGGTGACCAGCGCCAGGACGACGGCGAGCACGATCTTCCCGGAGAGAGGGGTGGCATCTTGGTAAACCACTTCCTCGGCGCTACAGTTTCGGTAAGAGTCGTTGGCGGAGCCCAACTGCGCCCGGCAGGGGCCGGCCGGCTCCATCCCTCCGCGGCCGCCGCCCCCGCAGACGGCGGGGCTCGGCGCGGCACGGCGGGGCCGCTACCCTGGCAGGACCCCGTCGGCGCCGGGGAAGGGCTGCAGCATCGCCGCGCCGGCACCACCTCCCCGCCCGCCTGCCCGCCCTTCCGGGAGCTCCGAGCGGGCTCCGCGGAGCCTCACTCCCCACGGGCGAGGGAGCCGGGCAAACCGGGGGCCAGGCGCGCCCGCTCGCCCCGGCAGCTCATCGCCCCGCCGCCTGCCCGCGGAGCGCGGCGAGCCCCGGACATGGGGCTCCCGCCCCGGCCGCCCCTAAGCGCAGCCCGGCCGCCCGCGGCTGCACACCGTGTCTCGACGGGCGCGGCGGCAGCGCCGCATGCCCGCGGGCGGCGGCCTCGCCCCCCGGGCTGCGGGCGCGACGGCGGGGGCTGCGGGGGCAGCGGAGCCGCCCCGCCGGGCCGTGCCTTCACACGCAGCCCGCCGCAGCAAGTTTGCAGCCGCCGCCGCGGGTGCGGGCGGAGCAGGAGGAGAAAGAGGAGGGTCCGCGGGAGGCACGGGGAGAGACCACCTCCCATTGCGCCCCGCCGCGGGCCATGCTGTCGAGGCCCGGCCTCCGCCCAGCACCGGCAGCCGCGGGCAGGGGCCGGTGCGAGTGAGCGGCGAGCAGCCGCCGCCCCTTTTATAGCGGGCGGCGCGGCTCCGCCGGCACCGAGCAACCGGTGCCGCTCTCGGGCGGGCTGCCCGCCCGCCTGCCCGCGGAGGAGGAGCCGCCGCCGCCTCCCTTGGCCCTCCCTCCGGCACCTACGAGCCGCCCGACGGGGGGGTGGGGGGTTCGGCCCGCTCCGGCCCCGCGCACCGCCCCACCGCCGGCCCCCCGCCCCTGCCCCTGCAGGCGTCGGGAGGAGCCCGAGCTCGTCCCCCGCCCAGGCGGGGAGCAGCCCCTCCTCTTTCAGCCCGACGAGGGATGCCACGGTACGGGCGGATGCAGGTGCTCCTTGGTGCTGCCGTTGTTCCCATCCTATCGTGCACCGTGCCCGCTACGCCGTGGGGCTGGGCGGTGCCAGGCTCCCCAGGGAGCCCGGCGGGGCTGCACCCCGGTGTGCTGCCCGCCGCCACGTCCCGGCGGCGGTACACGTGCCGCTCGGTGCCGGAGCTCGGCGTGCGGGAGGGGCCGGGGCCGTGCGGGACAGGGGCGCAGCCGGAGCGGGCACGCACCCCGGGACCGCCCGCCCTGCCCGCCGGGAGAGGGGCTGCGCAGCGGGCGAGCCCCGCTGCATTAGAGCTGCGCGGCCCACCGGATCATATCGCCTGCTTTACACTTCTAGTAATCCCGTGTCTTCTGGGCTCAGGCTTTCTTACCCGTTTTTCTCCTTCCTTTTGTATTTTTTCCTTTATTTTTCTGGTGCGCTTGGCGGGGCACGCCCGCGGTTGAGCAGCCTTGATGTGCCCCACAGGCTCCTCCATTGCTCGGCAGGCGGGGACAGGAGCAGCGGGAGCGCACGTTTGTCCAGGTCCCGCAGCTCCTGCCAGCGTTTGTTCTCAGCAGCCGCAGGAAAGTTTTGCACACAAAGGGAGTGCGAGCTTGCTTTTTGCTGGGTCAGGATAATTCCAAGCTCGGCGAAATGCGTATGCTCCAGCCCAACTAAATCTCCTAAAGATAACACGGCAAATTAAGAGGAGTCAAGTGTTTTCAGTCTGCAGGCACGTTTGTGCGCATCTCCGTGTGCTGCTACATGCCTAAGTTCCCTGTAAACTCTCAGCAGTTCCCTCTTGGACATCTCCGCCTGGCTGTTTTCCTCTGTGATGAAAAAGCAATCGGTTTCCCTGTGGCCCCGTCCTTTTTGGGCTATGCTCAGCCCCACACAGGGGCAGGCACTGCGGTGCTCTGCCTGGGACATCAAGCTCATGGGCAGGGTGAGAAACCACTGCGCCCTGTTTGTCGCTCTTCTGCAAGAGGGACTGGCTCACCCGAGAGGATGCAGATCAAGGAGGTACCACAAGAGGAGGCTGGAGAGGATCCATTGTGGCCCAGAGGGACTACGAAACCAGGAGGAGAAGCATTAGACTGAAGAAGAGCCAGGGCTGCGCAACAGTGTGGGAAAGTCAGAGCCCTGCAGGGACAGCCCCTTCCTCCTTCGGTGCAGGGCAGGGTGCCCTGATCTTGAGATGTGCTAAGACGCACAGGTCTTTTGAGGTAATAATAATAAAAAACAAACAAACAAAAAACAACAGCAACAAAAACCCCCCCAAAAAACTAAACTAAACAAAAAACCATAAACTGTGGTGGTGCTTGAGATTTGTAAATTCTGTCCCAGATCTTTAGTTAGACTCTCAAGAAATGAGGTGGGGGAAGATTGGATTAAAGAAATGTGGCAGTCAAGGTTTGCCTACATTCACTGAACTGAGAGGAAGATAAAATGTCAATGAGCCCTTCTGTTTTCCCAAAAGGGCATGGGGATAGGGTTTGGTTTGTTTCCATGTTTTTATTTTGTGATGTCTGCTTGCGTTCAAGCAGGCACCACCTCCTTTTGGTGCCCCATAATTGGTTTGTAGCTGTAGACTTTACTGCATTAAAAATAATAATACATAGCTGTCTGCATTCTGCTGATGTCTTTGATAGGCAGAGATTTTATAATCCTGGCTTCTAATACAGTGTGATACTGCTTTCACTTCTGCTCAGCATTTCTGGCTTAATTTAGTTGTGCTTAAGTTGGCAACTGCCCTCAAGCCTGTGTAGCTCAACATTCTTCCCAAATAGGGCTACATATCTGAGAGGAATTTAAATTTAAAACACCAATAATAACAACAGGAAAACCGAGCCCTTCATTCAGTTTTGGAACAGCTTGCCTCTTGTGCAAAGGATCTTCTGATAAAATTATAAAACCTCCAAGGGCAATGTTTTAGCCCACTGCCATCAGCCATGGTGTGTAGTGTAGACAAGTATTATGTGAATGGGTAATGAGTTCTGGCCACTCTACTAATGTCACTGTTTATCCTCATTCTAAAATATTTGTTTTCTATGCACAGCTTTTGCTGTTGCCCTTCTCCATTAATTGTGGGTCATTATTCATCAGTAATCATTGTTCATTGCTTCCCTCTTTGTCTTGCCAAGAAGATGATATTTTTCCTCCCTCATTTGTTTTCTTCTGTTGTGCTTTCTGGTTTCTCACTTGTTTCTGTAGCACTGGTCCGAGTGGTCAGCAAAATGTTCACCCAGCATGACAGATCTAACTGTGGTGACCTCAGCTCACCTGACTTTCTATAAGGACCACCTGGTCTTCCTGGGCAGGCTCCGTAAACATTCCCCATACTTCCCTCTGAGGCTTCAGACTTGGGTTATGAAGAGCTGCAGGAAGAAAGTAAAGCCAGCTTCCTAACAGTGGTCTGTGTCATGGTGCTGCACGTCACTGCTGGAGTGGCATGAAGAAAACATGTCCCACCCAGGCACTGGAACTGCTGCTTTCTTCAGGCTGTGCGTGCTGCTTCCAAGGATTTGTGTCACAACAAGGGGTGCTCAGGTTTTAGAAGACTGCTCTTCCTCTCTGCTCTGCCAGGCTGCACATAGCCCCCTGTCACAACAGGACTCCCAAGGGCCAAGGCTTGATGAAAGCACCAGATTGTACCTAGTTCATCAATAAGTGCTGGAGTCTTGGAGTGCCAGTCAGACACGTATTGTGTATCATATGTATTGTCACATGAACGATCATATCTCACTGCTGGGCTGTCGCCCAGAAGCTTGCATTTCATTGTTTATTTTCTCCTCTCCTAACTGGATCTGAAAAGATGCTTATGAGAAGAGATCTTATTTCCTGAAGCTTTTGGCTTCTGTGCAGAGGCAGGCATAAAATTAATTTCTTTCTGCTGGCATAAGACTGTTAATACTTCTTATATCCAGATTCTGATGTACTAAAATATCCAAATATAGAAGCTGCAATGAAAACTGAGCCTATTATTGGTTTATTGCTTCACAGACTGCCCATGTATGGCGTAAATATCTTATAAATAAATTAGAGAGAGAAGACAGACACACAAAAACAAACCTAAGTACAGAAAAGTCCTCATTCTACAGTCAGATCTGTCCTGGCCATGGATAATGTTGTGTGGGTTTTGGCTTTTGCATCTTAGGTATATTTGGACATGGAGCTCAGTGCACAATATAAACTTCACCTCTGCTCTTGACTCAGCTGGTAAGTTGTGTGTAATGGCATCTGTAGCCTCCTGCACTGTGATGAGATTCATACTCATATTTTAAATAATGAAATTCTGAGTCCTTCTGTTAGCAAAGATAACCTTCGCTATGTAAATCAACACAGTGGTATTTTGTTGAGTTTGCCAACAGGCAAATAACACTAATGTCTGTGTGAAGTTTCTCAGTGTTAACTTTGAAATACAGCTAAGGCCATTTAAATGCCATCACTTTTAAGTCACTAGTCAAAATAAAATCACCCAGCTTGAGTTACTGAAATTTAATTATAAGGAACAGCTGGGCCTAGTTTTGATTTTTACTCTAAGGACCCAGACAAAGAAACAAGTACATGGGCTCAGAAGGCACAAATACACACTGAGTTTCTCAATCCATACTGGTCAGGCACAGTTGCTGAAAAATGCACTCAGATTCCCTCCAAAGATCATTCAATTACCCTGAGTAGGCAAGTGAGGTCAAGCAAAAACAACCCCTCCAGTCCTCCCTTACAGCATCTCTAGCAGTTATTCTCCATTCACACATTTCAGTTCATGGAGGTAGGACTTGAGGTTGGTGTCTGTTCCTCATTAATCCACAAGGAATTTGATTTTTATCGATGCTCCTGGAGAAACTCCACAAGAAACCATTTCAATCCTGCCCCGTTTCCTCTCCTTGCACGCTGGCCATAATTCTCCTGCTTTGTCACAAATCAGAAGAATTGACTGCTTGTGTGAAAAGGGCTGTGGTTTCAGTCTGAGGCTGCTGGAGCCTCTCTAATTCACACTAAAATCAGTGCAAAAGCCTGTTTTAGTGCCAGAGGATGTGGCTCAATGATCATCCCTCCAGTTCAAGCTGTCTCCAGTTATAAACCTGAAGGGATTTTAACCTACCTGCTGTACTATGGGTGGATTATAACCTGCTATAAAATTCATTCATATCCATTGGGGAATGATCTGTGGAAAATAGCCATGACAGTATGACATAAAGGTACAGATGTCTAGGAATAAAAGTCAGTGGCATAACCTTTAGCACCTGTTCAGCATTAAGGGAAAGTACAATGCATTTAGGCTTTGTACAGATTCAGATGAAAAAAGGTCTAATTTTCTCATCTGCTCAGATCTGGCAGAAGATAAATTCTCTGCTTTCAGATATGGACCTATGTCAGTTTTAAAGCATTGTCCTACTTCAGGGTGTTCCAGTCTTTCTGTCTGATTTAGAGAATGGAATCTCTAAAGGTCTCCTTTCAGGATCCAGAGTTGATTTCAAAGGGTCCCAAATATCAAGTTTTCAGAAAGGAAACACTGAGATTTTTGTTTAAAAAAATCTGCAGACATTTTAAAGCATCAAGCTACTAATGCATAAAGCTTTGTGGAAACTTGTGAAATGCAGCAAACCACTGCAAAGAAGTAAAGCTGCAGAAAATTAAGAATCAAATATTTTCCTTATGAAATTATCATGTCAGCATTGATTTAAGGGGAGCTACAAAGATTCCTTCCTATTAGAGATCTGCTTCTTCTGCATGGCTAATTAATATTTATCTAGGAAAGAAGGTAACATATGCTAAGCCCACTGCCACTATTTATAAGCATGCTCTAGTCTTTGTTCCCGGAGGTAATCAGAAGCTAGGAGCTTTTGCTGGCATGCAGATTTGGGCTGCTAATTTAATAAAATACATCAACCATTAATTTGAGTACTTTTAGGATGTTTACTAGTTGACAGTTTCTTTTGCAGTATGAGACTTAATTGCAAAATATAGTGGTCTCTTCTGCTTAGCAAGAGGCTTATGGAGAGATGCTTCTTAGAACCATCTGAAATTCAGGAACAGAAGTAGTTCTGAAGGCTACAAAGGTCTTGTAGGTCTACTTTCATCAGTGTAGCAGGACTAAAGCAGTAGTGAATGATTGTAGTATCCAAATATCAGAGCTTTGCAAGGTTAAGAGGCCCTTTGAGAGATTCAGGGTATGTACAGTTATTCTCAGCAGCACTTTGCTGAGAGCACAGCAGAAGATCTCATTCTGGTCACAAGGGACAGTTTCTGCAAACCAATTAAATCCAACATAATCTGATCTTGGAGAGAGGCTGTTATGAAACTGATGGTCTGTCTGCATGTTGCAAAGTGTGAAATCCATGAGTGAAGTGAATCTACTAAAAAAAAAAATTTGAGTCAGCAAAGGCCATCAGTATCCACGAGTGCTCTATGGGTAGCTTTTTAGGGAAAAAAACAAAGGCCCAGAAGAGGTACATAAATAAAATTATGCCACTTGAGGCTTCTTCCAAACTCAAGGTATTCATGTATCCCACTGCTTGGAAGCAGAATGTGTGTCATTTGGCTTTTCTCAAAGTAACCAAGTAGAACTACAGAGCCAGATCAGCAGCCTGGATCAGCATTGTCCCAACTGTACACCTTTTTATATTTCTTTTCTTATTTCCCAATATTTTCATTATCCAAAGATTGTTTAACTGACCATCCTAATAGAAGCTGTGAAAGTGCATGTCTTTATGTCTTGTGTTTAGGGTTATTTATTGGGGAAGAGAATACTTAACTGTAAAAAATAGATGGGATTTTTATCATATTTAAAAGGGAATGTCTTAATTCTCATTACAGGAAGAAGTCAGTTTTAAAGGATTCAGATCTCAGGTAGAACATGCCCATAAAGAGGTGATCCAAAAAATACCTTGGCTTCTAGATGTAGCCTTTAAAACGTTAGTGGATTTTTAAAAAGTTGAGTTGTGGAGTTTTTCTTATTTGCCAGATGGTCGTGTCTGTGGAAGCAGAATCAGATAATTTTATTTTGTAGCTTTTAAATTCCAGTTGTGAATTTCATGGGTTTCTGTTTCTTTCCTTAGGCAAATCCTGCTATGTCCCTTTCCCAATTCTTACTCTCCATAGTTCCATCTCTTCACTCTAGGAGCTCTGCAAAGGTACACACTGGGTGTACAGTTCACCTCTTTAATTGCAAACCAAGGCTTCCAAACCTAAGCAATCTGCTTCTTAACAACTACTATAAAAATATGCATCTATTATTAAAAAACAAGCACTCAAAACAAAACAAACAACAAAACAAGCAATCTGCAGCTCACTATGGGTTTTCCTTGGTTTTCTTATTACTCTCAAACATTTCTGGACTTGGCCCAGATCTGTCTTCACATCCCCATTAAAGTTCATGACTTTCATCCTAATGATGAACTTTCTCCCCCTCATTTCAAAACTGCTTTCCTGCCTTCTCCATATCTTGCTCTGGCAGCTTAGAACACATCTGCATGGGAGCCTGACCTTCTGTGCCCTCACTGTGCTCCCACTACTGTCCTTGGGAAGGCAGGGAGGGAGAATATCCTTGCATGTCCCCTCAAGACCCACTGCCTTTGTCATGTTTAAAAGAGTCCTAAATCCTAGGGGATTTCTACACTCCAAAATCACAAACCCCCATCTAAGAGTCTAGAAAATACTTGGGTGAAGTTATCTCATTGCCCAAGTTCCCCCTGCTTAAGAGCAGCTTGAAGCTAGGGATGTTTAGTTGCTAAAACTGCCATCCTGGTTTCTATAATGTTTCAGGTATGTTTTTCTGATCTTGGAAGTTGCATTATACCTACCTAAAATGCTACCACACAATTTCACAGCCTGCTGTTTGGCTATGACCTTCTTCTCTCTTCATCTCTTCTTTGTGCATCCTTTTGCTTATCTCATTCCTCCATTAATACCTCACTAACAAGCACATTTTCTTTACATGACTTTCAAAGCCTTTGGTAATTCATCTACTTCTCATCACATATTCAGGTTAATTACTGCCTCCCACTAGCTTCTGATGCTGGCCCCTCCCAGGGTATTATTCAATTTCAGTCAGACATCTTCATGCCCTCCCAGGCTTGAGACAAGTTTCCGGTAGCAGGTACAGATATCCTCATTATAAAGGATAAAAATCCTCCCTTGCTGTGATGCCAGCAAAGCACACTTTACAAGAGTCAGGCCGTTGATTAAACTATGACTGCTACCTATTATTCTTCCTGGTTGTGTTTTCTTTGCTCATGTTTTCCCACCTGTGTGCCTCTGCTAGTGCTAATCTTAGACTGCAATTCTTTTGAGCAGAGATACCATATTTGCTACTATGAAAATAGCTTTGAGGGTCCTGATTCTACACTTTGAGTGGCTTGGAATAAACTCTCTGTCAATAGTAGCTATTAATATCTTCTCTTGTGCTCTTTTTCATCTGTATAGTTCAGAAATCACTGTCAAGATCTAAGCTGGGCAGGGGAGAGAAAATATAATGAAAGGCTCATGGGTTGAGATAAGGGCAGGGAGAGATCACTCAAGCAGTTACTGTCATGTGCAAAACAGGCTCAACTTGGGGAAATTAGTTTAATTTACTTCTAATCAAATCAGAGTACGGTAATGAGAAATAAACCCAAATTTAAAAAACCTCCCCACCACCTCTCGCTTCTTCCTGGGCAAAACTTCACTTTTGATTTCTCTACCTCCTCCCCCCAGGCAGTGCAGGGGGATGGGGAATGAGGTTGGCGGTCTGTTCATCACACATTGCCTCTGCTGCTGCTTCCTCCTCAGGGGAGAACTCACACTCTTCCCCCACTCAGCGTGGCGTCCCTCCCATGGGAGATATCCTCTCTGAACTTCTCCAACGTGAGTCCTTCCTATGGGATGCGATTTTTAACAAACTGCTCCAGCATGGATCCCTTCCACAGGGTGCAGTCCTTCAGGCACACCTCGCTTCAGCATGGGTCCCTCACAAGGTCACAAGTCCTGCCAGCAAACCTGCTCCAGTGTGGGCTTCTCTCCATGGGTCCACAGGTTCATCCAGGAGCTGGCTCCAGCACAGGATTCCCAAGGGGTCCCAGGCTCCTTCACCTGCATCCATTGCTCCAGTGTGGAATCTTCCAGGGGCTGCACGTGGATATTTGCTCCAGTGTGGACTTCCAAGAGTTGCAATCTCTACTCTTGGTGTCTGGAGCACCTCCACGCCTTCACCTTCGCTGATGCTGCTTAATGTAGAGCTGTTTCACATATTCTCCCCCTCTGCTCTTCTGCTACACTTGCAAATCCACAGGATTTTTTCTCCCTTCTTGAATACATTATCCCAGTGGCACTGCCATCATCACTGATGGGCTCGGCCTTGGCCAGCAGTGGCTGTATCTTAGATTTGGCTGGCATTGGCTCTGCTGGACACAGGATAAGCTTGTAACAGCTCACAGAAGCCTCCCTGCTACCGAAGCCTTGCCATGCACAACAAATACAGCAACAAATGACTGATCCTCATAAACTGACATGATCAGCACAGTGGACAGTTCAAAATAAGATCAACCAGAACCTACAAAATATAAAGGTTCCTAATTTTCTGCTTGAGAAAAGCAGTTTTGCTGTATGGTTTGTTGTATTTTAAAGATAAGAACTGTCCCTTGTTTACCTTATGCAAGTAGTAAGAAATAAACAAGAGTAAAAGAGCAGACTGTTAAGATGTAATGTGCACCTGGTTGTTTGCTTCTATTGCAGCTCTGGATTCTGAGCTATAGAAATAAAAGGGGGAAAACACCCCTGCTAGAAATTATGTTTTTAAAGACTGGGGTTTTGAGAAGTAGAGAACATGATTACCCTTTCACTTCTGCATCTGCTTCTTACCTCTCTAAAAGATTAATTTCTCCAAAGTCCTCCCAAAGGATAATATCTTTCTTAAAGTTTGATTATAAGAATTGGGGATTTCATCTTAATTGAATCTGCCTAACCTCTGCCTAAGATGCAGACACTTAATATAAAACTTAAAGTACCTGGTCATGGCAGATAGGACTTCTATTATCAGTGACTTTCCAGGTTTCTTCCCCTGTCCTTCTGCTGTATTGCATTTATTGTTGGAAATGTCTTTTATTGGACAACATCTCTTGCCTCAGCAGACTTTCTTACCTGCTTAGTACTATATGTAACATTAGGAGTTAATTTACTCCTGTCTTCTGCTATGCTGCCCTATCAATGACCTTTGGACCAGTAGTGACAAACCCAGTAATGTAGATTGCTCTTTTACATGATTTTCTGAAAATGAATCTGATAAAACCTCAGCAGTACTCCCACTTCCTACATCTCACATTTACATTTACACTTTGCAAATTCCTGAGAAAAAGAATTTTTAGTTTCATGTTCTGAGAGAGACCTGCAAGAGTTCAGTACTTCCCTTTTCACAAAAAAAAAAAAGGCAAAAATAAAAGCATTTTGGTAGCATTGTTCAGTCTTTGACATTTTGATTGCCAGTAAGTACACAAAGTCCTGTGAGACATCATCCTCTGAGGAGCCATGAAACATGGGTCAGCCAGTTGTTGACAGCGTAATATTATCTGGCTGAAACAGTATGAAGAAAGCTGTTCCTGGAAGCTGATGATTTTGTGCATTCCCTTTCTTGGATTTCTTTCATGAAAATTATTAAAGCAAGTTTAGATATCCTCCTTTCCTTAATGAAGGGAGTGGGTTAAATTTATTTTGGAGATTTTAAGCATGCTTTAAAATCATCTGCTGTCTTCTCACTCTCTTTTCTGTACTCAATTCTGCTTTCATTTAAAAGGGTCAGACTGCTGCTTATCAAGAATCATTTGGGCTGAAAAAGATCTGCCCTGAAAAAAGTCTACCTGTTAACTGTTTTCAGCCCCTCTGACATTTGCTCATGTATCAGAAATTTCCAATTGATTGCCAGCCAGATTTCTGAAAAGCCAGAGAAATGAAAAAACAAGTTACTTGGTTGTCTAATCACAAGCATGTTTAATATGACCTTGAGCCAGGAGGACTTGATGAAATGGTTCTAACACTCTTGTGTCAAAGTCTATATTTGGATATATTTGAAGCTAAAGTGCACAGTTTTGCCATTTGTAATTTTAAGAACACTTGGTGGGCACAGCTAGATGAACGAAAGCAGCAGAGAAATTTGAGAATATTTATCAAACAGTTTTAGATAATTTCAGCCTTTGCATCTTGATAATAGTAGCTTATACAAGCAGTAGCTTCACTAAATTATACAATATTCAGATGGAGGTGATTTGCAAATAGATGTGTCTCTGTAGGGAAAGTTTTGTGTGGGTTACCCCAAAAGGCAGAAATGTGAAAATATAGAAAATTAACAGCAAATGATCTCAAGGCTCAAAACCAAATCTTGACAAAATAAGGACTAAACCCCGCTGTCATTTAAGCAATGTAACTATGTACATTTACAATTAAATTCCACCCACACTACTTACATACTGGGTAGCATTTTTTGAATATTTGAAACTTGCTAAAGACTTTGAGCATCCACCTATTGCAGGCAAAAAAAGTAACAGTTTTTTAAAGACCCAAGAAGTGCTAGGGATCTCTACGAATAACTACAGGCCACACAATTTACCAGCCTGTATTCTGACTCAAGAATTTGTGACTGGAGCAAGCATCAGATCTTAGAGGAGGAAGGCAAGCAATATATTTTATCAGCCCAGCTGAGACAGCAGGAGAAAAAGCAGAAAAATCCTCAGGGACACAAGAGATCTTCAGCAGGTCACATATTCTGACCCATCCCAATTCATTCTTCCAGATCTCTTTTTAGTCTATTCCACTGGTGAAATGCTGGTAAAAATCTGGTAAAAATTTCCATCTTTTTAGCATGAACTTGTATGCCTCAGGTGTCCAACAGTTGGTCCTACCATCCTTCTGTCCATTAAATTAAAGAGTATCAAATTACTTCCGCCAGTTTAGTTTTTTATAGACTTCAGATAACCTGCAGTCAAGGTTCATTCTTAACCTATTTTTACTGGTTAAACAGACCTGCTGTCTTTAAGTCTTTGTGCTCTCATGCCTCTATTTTCTGATATTTGACTTTCCAGTCTCATTACTTCTTCCTACACCATTCTCCTAAGCTGTTTGTCTTATGCTACTTGAAGCTAATGTAAGAAGACTGACAGATACAGATAGATATCAGATATATCAGATATTTTATAAAGATATATATGCACATATATCCTTATAATAACATTATATATCTGATAAAGTATGTAAACATATATGTCTGATATATATAAATATATGTGAAAGGCGGTCACAAAAAAGAAGGGAAAAACCATGAATCAAAGAAGGGGAAAAGTTCATGATTATGATGGTTAGCATAAGAACTCATATAAAATCAGAGCCACACATTTTATTTTAAAATATACATATATAGCCTAGCTGCTCACTAGTAAATTGCAGATGTACTCTATCATTTTATAAGCTAATGTATGGAAGCAAGGTAGGGGACAATTTCAAAGGGAAGCTGCATCTACCTTTGCTGCATTGGCAAGGCAAAGCCACAGGCTGACCTGACCCAGTGCTGGCACCGCTGTGCTCCCCAGAGGATGTCAGGCTGGATGACTTCCAGAGGATCCTACTCCTGCCAGCAGTTATCTGCTTCTTTGCATTAATGCAGAAAGACTTCTGGACACAGTTACGAGGGATTAATAAATAGTGATGACTGAATTTGGAAAGGTAGCTTTAGTTATCAAGGCAGTGAAGACATAGACCTGCCCTTTTAAGTATTGTATATAAACGGGAGCAGGGAGAAGCAACATATGTATTAAAATCCCAGCAGAATTTAACAAAATAAGGGTGACCTGATTTTGGCAGTGTGCTGTTTGGCTTTCAGAATGAATTATTGTAAAAACACAGGAATTAGAGAAAATAGGGATTGAACTAATGAAGTAAGAAGTATGAGGGATTGCCAGGATTGTGGAAGAGCCCAGCAGAAAACATTAACAGACAACATGAATGGAAACAGCAAACTTTTCACCCATTAAGTGCAGTCACAGGAGGGATAAAATGTGCTCCAAAGCAAAATTGATGGACTAAAACAAATCTGGCTAAATTACTGATCAAGGCAAAGTTTTGCCTTAGCATGTATGAAAGCAAAGTGTTACAATTCTGCTATTATTATTGTTGTTCTATTAATTATACAATACATATTGATAAAGATTCCTTTTGCTAGGCAAGCCCCATGGATCCTATGATCTTCATAAGAATTTTCATTTAGCAGGAATATTCCATGCTTTTTTTCTAAATATTTTTTTCATGCTAATAGAGTATTCATATGACAGTACAGCTCTTACTAATCTAAGGATTTAATAAAAGGTTTAATTGCAGAGGCATTTTTCTGAAAAGCAGAGGGATATTTATTTGCTCCTCAAATAGCCATGAGGAAAGTTAAATTAAGAGGTTTATAATATGAGATTTATATTGGGTTTAAAGGATACCTGGCCACTTCAGCAGAAGTGGGTTTGGAATAATCAGTGATGAAGTAAAGAATTGCTTCATTTGTTGCGGACAAGTCAGAAATTCAAGTCTTTGGTAAGCTTGGAAATTAGCTTGAAGTAACATTTGAGTTCAGCTTCTGTCTGATAACCCCCTCTCTGATGGGTGATGTGACTGTATGGTGCAGAATGCATTTTTGTGATGTGGGAATCTCGGCGAAGTCCCAAACCTGTTCACCCTGTCTTGCTCCTCATTAGTGAGAATGAGAGTCACAGTCTCTCTGATAAGAGGAATGTGGGGGTCAACATCCAGCCAGCAACACATGCAGAGAGCCTGGTCTGTGCTGGTGAGTGCTGTCACCATCTGTGCTGGGGCAGGACACAGGACTTGGTGCTGCACATGTCAGAGCAGCATTTTGCTGCAGCAGCAAAAACCAGGGAGGTTACCTTAGTCTGGTTGCCTCTGCAACTAAATATCTGTGGCAGACATTAGATTTTCCCTATAAAGATGTCTCTCTTGTTGGAATGGTATAAGGAATCCTAATGTAAATGAGACTCAACCCACATTGCACACGACAGTAATGCTGATTTGTTACAAAAGGAAGCTCTGCTATTCAACACTGTGTTAATGAGTGGTGAGACGTGTTCATTTTGAAGAGGGGGAAAGGATGCCAAAGCAATTGATCAGGAAACAAGGAAAATTAAAAAGATGTATTTCTTATAAAGCAATGTTAAATAGGGGCAGTAGGCTCTGGCTGCAGCTCTGTGAAATTCAGATTTACTCCTCATTAAGGAAGACAATATAAGCTTTGTTTGTTGTCACCTAAATTGATACCAGAAGTGTCATTTAATGAATCATAATTGGTTTTCTTAGCTCTAAACTAGAAAGGAAAGCAAAACTGAAAAACCTCAATAGTGTGGGCCATGGAAACCTGGTATTTTAACATGTAAATTCTCAAGATTTTGTTATGTTTGGCACTTGTCATTCTGAGATTCTGTTCTCAATTGCTTTTGGAATGCAGTTTGCAAATTCCAGCTGTATTTTTATTTAATGTAATACTTTCATATGGCAGTGGTAACCAGAGTCAGAACTATGCCTGTAAGACCAGCCAGAAGTGGGAAGTCAGTGTACCTCACTTGAAATTTATGTAGCTGATAATAACACAGTTACTTGTGAAACAGTGAATGGAGATGAAGGCATTTCTTACTATGGTGACAGTAAGGCTTTGAGAACCTGGATATTTCTAATAATTCAAAGCAGTCAGAAAATATTTCAAACCTTAAAAAACCCAAATTCCTCATGTAAGGAAAATTGTGGATATCATAAGTCATTGCTTTTCTTAATCAAACTCTTAATTTCTTTCTTTTAAAAATTTTATTAAGAAGAAAGAACTAACACGATTCAGATGTCTACTGGTTTGTCAATATGGGCTGCTTTGGAATCATTGTCAGAACAGCAAATTGAGCAGATTTTTTTCTATGTGGTTAGGAACTTCTACAATTCTGCACTCTGCTTCATGCCCTCCATTTAAGCATGTGCTGTTTTGCTGAAAACTCCTCTTTCCCCTAGCTAACAGTTTCCTCCAGGCTACAATCTCCTTGTTGCACCTTTCAGCTATATCTTTGATTTTTTTTTCTTCCTCATTGGCTTTTTTGCAGTCACATTATTGCTTTTAGGAAAAGTCTCCTTGGCATGTGCCTGGGGTGTTCTTGAACTTTGCATCCTCTCATGTCATTGCGTCATTCCTCTCCCTGTTCTTCCATCTGCACATTCAGAAATCAATCAGCAACAATTACCCACTACATCTACAGGGGTTCAGAGCTGCAGTTTTGAAAGAAAAATTATGGGGGAGTTCAGACTTCAAAGGGGGTCTCATTCAGTTGGATCAATTTGGACTGAGAATATTGGAGTAACTTACTATTCACTGAAATGAATGTTCCCACCAGTCAATAGCTGAATAACTCAAACCTTGCATGACACATTTCATTTCCAACCAGTAAAATGCCTACTTTGACCTCTCTGGAAAAAGCTAAATGGCATCAGCAAAAGCAAGGGAAGGCTGTTAATTTTATTGTCATCATTGCTGGCAAATAAAGCACTGGAGAAATATAAAGGTTTGTGTTCACAGTCTGGCATATTCAAATAATGCAGATGCTATCACAGAAAATTATTTAAATGCCTAATCAGCCTATAGCCCCAAAATAATAAGATATTAAGCCAAGGAATCTTTGGGGTCACATTGATTTGTTTAATAGTTGATGCATTTCATAAAATCACAGCAAGCAAACAGAATTGATTTAGAGCTGCTATTTATGGAGATCAGCTCACTGGGAGCTGTAACCATTCAGTCTCCTGGAGGACTGTCTCACGACAAACTTCTGTGATTACTTACCCTGTTTGTGGCACCAAGAGATTCATACCACTCTGCTTTCCTGGTAAACTTTATAATCCTGCTTCTTTGCTTACTGTCAGCAGATCATAAAGAGTTTCTTATTGTGGGAAGTCCTGCTTGAATAAGGAGAAAGCAAAATTCAGGAGGTGAGGGAACTTAGGAAAGCAAATTTTGTGAAGACTGGAAGTTTGAGGAGATGAAATCAGACCACTAGAGCGTGTTGTTCTTAGCACACACCTAATGCTTAGGAACTCACACATCACTAATAACAGACACATTTTAAAAGCAATGCAAACGTCTAGTGCTTGGTTCTCTCAGATAATTTTGGAGGTTTCTTGAAAGTTTTGAAAATTGACTTGTCATTAAAACAAATATGAAATACAGAATTTTATAAACAACAGAAAAGGTGTGTCTGGTATACTGCATTATGTTGCCTTCGAAACCCAGCCATAGGGGAGATACTGTAATGGGATTTACTGCTTGTTTACCTTGGGAAAAGGATAATGTGCATTTGTTTTTTTAAGTTGTGTGCTACACCAGAAATGTTAAAACATCCAGTAGGAGCATTTTAAAAATACATTCTTTGAACTGCAGTTTGCAAAAACAACAGTTGGTGGCACTTTGAAACAATTTTTATTTCTAAATGCATTTACTTATTGTAGGTGTGTACAAGATTACATTAAAATATTAAATTACTGTTCTACAGTGATTCAGATTAGGGTAACCATACAGAACTCATCAGCTGTCTCTGCACAGAGCACAGACAGCTTGCTTAAACTCCATCTGAAGACCTGCATTTGTAAACAACAAGGGAAGGTGTTCAGGGAGATTAATTCTTCTTAAAAAGAGTCATGGAGAAATTACCAGAAGACAAATAATGGCAAATGGAAAACAGGAAGTCACTGCAATCACCATGGCTTGCTCTGGTCTGCAGAGGCACCATGGCCTGAAGCAGTATCATGTTTCTGTCGGCTTGCTCTCACTGGGTTTAGATTTTGAACTGTTTTTTGCCATGGCATTGATGTGCATGGTATGTAACATGTATAGATTTCTGTTGCAACCAGCACCCACTAGGTAAATAGGCATTTCCCAGGATTTTAATCCCCAAGCAATGTCAGGATGAAGAACACAAAGAGACTGCCATGTCCATTCCAGAAGAATTGAGCATTTATCCATGGTGATCTTATCAACCAAGTGAAATCACACCACCTGCACAGGAACTGCAACACCTTTGATATCACAGAGCAAACCTGGGCATTACTGGAGAAAACCAATGGTTTGAAAGATATTATTTCTCTGTTATCACACACGTCTGAATAAGAGACATTTATAGTAGTTGACAAGCAAAACATCTTTCCTTAGAGATTATATATGAGACTTTCTTTCATGGGCCAGTTTCTTTTGAGCCATTTCAATTCCAGAAGGGGCACATCCCTAGTTAGTTACAAAAAAAAGCCCTGAATACCAGGATGATTTGCTGCATTAGCTGTGGCCATTTGTTTAAAGGACAAAAAGGCCAGACTACAGCTGATACTTGGCAATCTTTACAGCTTGGGCAAAGGCATTTCAGTGCCTTCTGTTTTGTCTCTAATGCTTGCATATTGGAAATGAGAAGTCTCTGTCAACAGAGGGTAAGAAATTTGGAACCACTCCTGTTGCAGATGATTCCTGTTTGCCATCTTGGCCCTGAATATGTTGGTCTTGACAGTGTAATCCATAAGTGATTTTTTACTTAGTTTACTAAATTACATGTTTGCAAGTTATTAGTAGTTCTTTATATTGGCAGTTTGGGTTCTGTGGCAAAATGTTTTGCTCAGCTTCCGACATGTTGCCTGATGCATTTACTAATATGGTCTTTCCTGGGAATGTTTTGCATCTTTCCCACTTGATTACGTGAGGCTGTTTGCACTGAGGGGAGAGCTTGCAATATCCAGTATGCTAAGGCAAACCTCCTTGTTGTGAACAGTAATGTTGCCTGGCATTCTACATTTTTCATAATGTTCTGCTAGATTGGGTGTAAGTAAGTGTGAGCTAAATACTGATTTGAAGTGTTTGCTTTCATATACTTGCGTGTTCCTCAGCTTTTGCAATGTTCTTGCTTCAGCTGTATTCACGTGGTGCTTAGGCAGCCCAGCAATGCCTACAAGTTTTGTGCCTTAGTAACTTTCTGAGTCCTTGATACCCCTGCACTCCCCTACCTGCAGCAGTACACTTCTTGCGGTCTGAGAGCATAGCTCTGCTTCAGTTCGAGATAATGCTTTGAGGCTTTTTTAAACAGTTCTCTCCAGTGCCTAATCAGGAATATGTACCTGGACCAAAAAAAAGGGTTCTTTGCTCATGATAATGTGCTGATGCTGTTTTCTTATATGCCTGATCTTGTGCTTGAAGAGGGCTCAGGAATCTTTGTCTAGGTATTTTGTATACCTGCATGCACAGCTGATCAATTTTCACACACTGTTGCTTTCAGTTCAGATGTGGATGCAGAAATACATATTTACTGACTTTTAACTGCAGATAACTTATGACCCACTCTTTATCTTGGCTGCTAACCAAGGTAGTAATTTTAGGCTCAGCAGTTACTATCCTTCCATTACATTTCTGACCTGCAGGCTTGATTGTTTTTATTATGCTAGATATAATTCTTTTGGTCACATTCTCTCTTTGGGCAGCTGTATCAGTTGTACAACTGTGTACCTGTTATTAATACTGGCTCTGAAGTACCTGTAGATGTAAATCAGTGTCCCCTCCAGGGATTTCTGTCATTATATTAAATGAACTGGATCACGTTCCTCCTCCTTTATCCCTACTTTCTCTTTGTACTTTCTTCTCATTCCTTCCTCCCTAGGCCAGGTGCCAAAAATGCTGGAGAGGCAGTATCTCAGCTATCAGCTTAAATTGTCAAACTGGCATCCACCTCTTTCATTTCAGGGAGCACTGTGATTGAAATTCCTTTTATTTTAGGCAGTGGTAGTATTTTAAACTCACAACTATCTAAAGAATTGGCGATAACACTGCACTGCTTCACTGTGAAGGGGTGGTTACAGACCAAGTGAGGAAATGTTTGCATAAATACTATGTAGGCAGATTCCCACCTAGAAAAAGCCGCTGTTTCTGCCAAAATATTCAGAATCTCTCTGGCATCCACCACAAGACAATTGTCAGACTTCATTGGTCTGATCAGGAAAGGCTTTTGCTTTCATTTGGTGCCAGCATATTTCCCTGACAGTGATGTGAGGGTGACCAGATGTGTTTGTTGACCATGGAGACGCCTACGCAGGGAATCTCTTTCCTTCTTCTTCGGCAGAGGTGAGTGGAAGTCTGCAGTTGCTCCCAAGGAGGATGTATTGACAACGTGCTTGGTTTTTATGACCTTTCCAGGCTGCATGGGCTGGCATGAATGCTTAATCATTGCAGGGGACAGAATGGATGAGTCTGGGCTTTGCTCTCGAGCCAGAGCTGTGAGATGAGAACCCCATGTCCCAGCTGGGGAGGCTCAGCTTGAACTATGCTTTGTGCCACATTTCTCTCTTTTTATCAACAAGGCTAAAAATTAGGGATTTCAGGGACACAGGAGGCCCAAATTCCTGTTAACATTTTGTTAACTAGGTGACAAGTAAACTTTGACTCTTCATTTACTAAACCAGAGAAACTTTATTAACTTGCTGCACACTCCTGTTTTGTCAGGCATTAAGGGATAATAGCAGGGGAGAGGAGATAATACAGATTCTAACATTTCTATTGGACCTGGCTGTGCTTGTTCATGGCTAACTTCCAGATGTGAATGTTCAAACTGCGAGTCTGCAGTGGGGGAATGTGCTTGGTTTTGTTCTAAAGATGGAGTATTATAAAGAAAGTAGGACTCCAGTGACACATGCTTCAGTCCTTAGAATGTTTTCCTTTTTCAATTGTTGTCAACTAAACAAGAATATTCAGAAGCCTAGGGATGAGGCTAAAAGGGGAATGCTGACTGGACACAAAGATGGGACTGGTTTGCCTCAGATAACCTAAGTGATTTGCAGCCTGAGTTATTGGCAAGGAGAGCAATGAGGCACAGTGTTACCTGGGAGGGCTAAGTGGAGTGGTTTCTGAGGGCTGACTGTGGTGTTGCTGATCTTAACAAAGAAAATTTTCTTATACCATACTAAATGTGTTGAAGTTTACCGGACAACAAAAAGTGAAATGTCATCTCTTTTGATTTGTTAATGGGGAATTGCTGCACAGCATGTCTGATAAGCAGTATATCAAGTGTCACAAAGCACTCTGAATAAGAAAGTAGAATTATCCTTTGGCAGATGGAGTTATTGGGCAATTGAGCAATTCTCATGTACATTCCTTTGTACAGAGTCAACATTGATTGGTTTGTTTGGTTTCAGTGTGAAAAGATTTTCTCAACGTTCACATTTTTTGCAGAAGTGATACTTTCTCAGTCAACTCATTAGCTGCTGTGTTCTCTGCCTGAAAATATCTATTTAAACTCTTTGTTGCACCCTCCCAGCAACCTGTTCTGATGCATGGCTCCCCCCCAGGTGATACCAGAGATATGTTTGCCTTTTGCAGATCCTGGAATGAAATACAGAGTTCTTTTTCTATTTCATCACAAATTCAGCTGCCAAGGCCAGCATCTTCATTACCCCACTTTTGCATGCATGACTGCTAAATCCATTATTTATAGGCAAATTTCTGATGATGAGTATTTGTATGTCATTGGTGGAAATTTGCCTATGTGCTCCCTCAGAAACAGATTGGCATTATATAACTTCACCTAACCAGCTGTAATACTATCAGAGCATGTGTGCAGTGCAGCTCAAAAATAAATGAAAACATTTTAATGGAACATTTATTTTCAGGTAGCAGCACATGTTATGGTTGTGAATCTGAAAGTATTAACAGCAGACTTACGAGGTGATATGTTTTTATCACTTATGTTTGGGATCCAGTCTTAATTGTCTGTTAATGTCAGAAGACAAGCCACTAATGATGTGCCAGTAAAATAATACAAAGAAGTAATAACTGATTCCTTTAGGTGGTGATATATTAAAAAAAACTAGAACAGCTTCTTCCAAAACAGAAAATTATGTATGTAATGTGTATACCTAGCCTTAGAAAATGTGCTTACAGGTCCTATTGCCTTATCTGCAAAGGATTTCCTACCTGGGGGAGCAGTGACCCTGTCACTGAGGGCTGCTCATGAGTAAAGGGCTGAGTGATATCCAGTTGCCTCTTGTCTATCTAAAACCCAAAAAAAAACCAAACCAAAAAACCCAAAAAAAACAAAGCAAAACAAACAAACAAAAAAAACCAAACAAAACCCCACCAAAAACAAAAAAAACCAAACCCCCCCCCCCCAAAAATACAACCAAGTTTTTGCATAGAAGAAGGCTCTTAAAAACCCCAACTAAACAAAAAAAAAAAAAAAACCCACACACATATGAACAATATTATGAATTCTTTTAACCCTGTTGAACCCAAAAGGTCAAAAAAAACCCCCAAAAAACACCAAAAAAGTTTCTGATGTCTCTGAAAAAGACTTTTGCAGACACTGACAGATTTTTCATTTCACTTGTCTACCTGGATGAAACAGTCACTCAAAAATGGGATCAATGACTTTAATCAATACCTCACCCAATATTGTGAGAGGTCATCTATCATTGTCTCCCAGCACTAGGGTAATTTGCAAACAGACATTCTTTGTGCTGGAGTCATGCCCAGAGGGCTTTAGCAGGAAGGGAATACCTCTCTGTTGGTCAAGAACAAAATAAAAAAGTCCACACTTACTGCTGGAACAGGAACAAGCTGTGACAGGAGTAAAATACAGGCACCAAAGGCTTGAGAGGGAAAGGGTGAGTGAACATAATGGCAGAGTAAGGCAGAGCCTTTGAGCTGCTGTTCCCTGGAGCTGAGAAATGGCTGTAAGGGGGCCAGCTCATTAGAAGACCAAAGCTGTTTCCAGCATCTAGAGCAATTAGTAGATTTTTCAGAAGAATGCCTGAATGTTTCTGCAGATCTCTTCATAACATGACTGTGGAAGCCACAAGCTCCTGTCTGCTGCTGAAAACATGGCTTTTGCATAGCTGTTGACATGGATGCTAAAGCCACCCTAAAGACTGTTTTGGTATGGCTGTTTGCAGTGTTTGTCAGTTCATGCTCCTCCTCTGTGCCCAATACCAGACCCTGTTGTGTCCTAAATGTGGGAATTACTGATGCCATCAAAGGTTAGCAGCTAAAGAAATAATTTCATTTGTAAGAACCCCAAGCTGAAAAGCTGTTATCCCAGAAGAGCTTACCAGATTGCATTTTTGAGGATGCAGGGAAATGTTATTGCCTAGTTTTTATGTCACTGTGTAATGAGAATGGGTATCTTACTGTTTTATATAGTGTTCAGTAATGAAATATAGCCATGCCCCTCTCGAAGTATTACTCTGGCTTGATACAAATTTCAGGAAAATGGCATACATTTATTATAGTCCATATATACAGGAAATTCTGATCTTTGATCAGGTTATTTGATTGACTCGTGTGCCAAGGGAAAACAAAATATTTTAAAATGGAGATAAAAAATTAAATTAAATTGAGATTCACAGAATGGGATGGATCTCAAGGCTGGGAAATCAGAACTTAAAATTAACCATTACATCCTGAATATTATATTAATAATTACAATTGCTTTAAGTATAGCATATCTGGCATAGTGTTATTGATGTTTTGCTTTAGGAATACATTTAACTTCTTAATTGTCTCCTGACCAAGATTTTCAGTGAAGTCAACATGAAAACATCATCAGAAAGGAATCCAAAATAGCACAATCTCTTTCATCAAGTGCCATTAAATGTTTATTTTCTATGCTGTGTGCAAGTACATCTGCACACAGTATAGATCTGACTGTCACCAGGATGCAGACACACCACATGATAGATAATAAAATTGCTTGAGTTACCTTGTCTCCAAATTCCTCATTAAACATATCTTCTTTTACGGAGAAATCTTCTGTAAAACTGCAGAAATCTTCTGTGATGCATCTTGTGAGTTGGTGTCATGATCCAAGTTCAGAATATATGGCAATGAATTATTGACCCTTCTGGATCATCCTGAATATTGAAATATAGCTCATAGGGCTTACATTGCTCAAATTTCTTCAACTAGCGTGAGATACTGCCAAAGTAACACTAACTCCTCTGCACAGATTGCAAGAATTTTATCTTTCTTTACATTCATTGAGGGTAAATAAAGCTGTGATACATTGCAAATAAGGAATTATTGTGGCAAATCCATCAGCTGAATCCTTGCTCACAAGCATAACCATTTTCCAACAATTATATAAGCTGAGCTGGACTTATTCTGTTGAAAAGTTCTGTTGAAAAGTATCTGAAGAAAGCAGATAATAGAAATATACTTTACACATACGCTTTTAGGTCAGTGTAAATGTGAATATGTGACTGCAAACAGACTATGAATATTTATTTCTTGGATTCTTAAATACGTTACATTCAGAAGTAAGTTATGCCTATAAGTGAGTTATTGCTGTGCTAGCACATTCTATAAGAATCTTTTGTTAAATTGTTTAAATTAGTCTATCAATTAAGTGCTGTTAAAACCTCTAAGCCTAAACTGTTGGTCAAGTCCTGGGCTAAGTTTGGCAAGAGAGTCTACTCTGAACCTTATGATACAACAGGAGAGTCTCCCTCATTCCTTTTCATCCTTACCCTTTCCCATCCTTACCCTTTTTCTATCCCCAGCCTCCACATAAATAATTTTAGGTTGATTTTATGTTTAGATTGATTGTTTAGTCTGACCATTTTAGTCTGATTTCTCTCTATATGCTTTAACCATGTATAAGTAATAGAGTGAACTTTGCCAATGAACTTTGTCATACTTTCCCTTTTATATTACACCTGCTTTTGCTGACACCTTTGCCAGGGATTCTTTGAGTAACTTAAAATACTCATTCACAACAGTCTTAAAATCCCACATGGTTTTTCAAAATAGAAGCTCTTTACAATGCAGCTATTAAAGCCTTTTCAAGGTTAATGAATAGAAGACTGAATCTACATCCCAGTGCTGGTCCAAGATGCCAACTCAAGTTAACATTGTTAATCTCCTGTCAGTATGCATCTACTAAAACATGAGGGTCAGTTTTAAAAGTAAGAATCCAGTTATCTCCAAAACTGAGTAAATAACCCTGAATTGATGTTTGAATAATTCAGCAACTTTAAAAAGAAACTTATTAAATACTTCCATATATAGAAAATTCTTATCTACTATGAATTTAAATTGCTTAAGAAAATTTGCAACAAATATCATAAAACTCTTAAGAGAATCCTTCGCCATTGCACCAACATGTTGTTCAAGAGGATTTTGTTTGAGGAAGTTAGAGGTAAGAACTTTTTATTTAATAATGAAAAATTTATTGCAATGTTAACTACAAAGAGCCCACTCCTACTCCATAACCATTAAAATGCAGGAAGTCACCTATTCAATAATGCAGAATTGTTGTGTATTAAAAATTTAAATCTATAAATATTAATAGAACACAGGTCACTCTCTTAACGAACAGAGGTAGCTGTACTCACAGCTATTGTTGTAAGCCTTAAGGGGTGTACATTAGTTATGACATAGAGAAAAACAGACATGTTAAAAAGCAGTTGTCCAAAAAAGGAAGTTTTGTTCCTTTTTTCAGATGAAAGACAAGGACAGTAAATCCTATACTAATCCCAGTGTCTGTGCTTGTCCTTTGAGAAGGCAAAGTTCCTATTTCAATCTAACAAGTCAACGTGTTGGAGTCAGCTTTACAGGGGCATGGCATAAAGGTGTGTATAACTAACAGCAGCCAAAGTCACCTTCTGCAGCCTTGCTCCTTTACACCACTTTGGCTGCATCAAGAGGTCAGAGACATGATATTGCTTTTCAAGGGACCGAAAGGACCCCGACAGTGTGTGCCAAATGTATCCAACATCAACAGAGAAGTGACTGCCATGAAGAAAACTCCCAGGTTATCACAGTCTGGATATTTATAACCCCCAGGAAAGGGGAAGCTGAGTGGGTTGTGAGAGAGCTTTCAGTATTGCCTATCAGCATAAAGCAAACTCGAAGTACTGCAAAGCTACCTCTAGCTTGTCAGCAGTGAATCCTGTTAGATGTAGTCAGCTCTTGCAGGAGATATTTGTGGCCCTTCCCAGCCTAAACCAAAGTGACATCCTTCAAGCACTCTCCAGCTTAGCCAGGGTAGCTAGTTAGCAACACAGGTTGAGTGGTGGCCTGCATGAAAAGCATGGATGTGACCAGACAGCAGAGCAGAGCTTGGACAGCATGCACAGCACAGCTCTGTCCAGGCTGTGTCTGGAGAAATGTGTTTGCTTCTTTACTTGCAGCTCTTGGTCACTCTAGGAAACCACTGGAAAATGGCCATGTTGTTACACGGCCTTATCTGCGTGTGCCACACTGTGACACTGTGTAACATCGCAAATGCAGGAAGACACAAATGTCTGCTGCCTGCAGCTGAAGGGTGAGGTGTGGGTGGCTGAGTGTCCTCTCCAGCTCCTGGGGACAGGTCTGCTGTTTGAGAAACAGAAAGAGAAACAGGAGTAGACAGACCACTGGTCTGTCCAAGGAGGGCATCTTTCATGTTTGTATTTCCATCCCTTGCCTGATTCAAGATATCTCTCCCCAGCTTTATAAGAATACAAATGCAAAAATGGAAGCATTTTTCTTTTTCTTCCAGGCTGTCAGTTCTTCCTCCTGTCCCCCTTAGGTAGAGCAGTAAGAAACTGCAGGCTAGAGCATAGGAATAATTCTCCAACACACTACAGGGAAAGCTGATCATCTCACATGCATTGTCGTTTGACACCACATCAGGAAAGCATATCTGTCTTCACCATTTCTCACAATGGCAGGGTTGAACACTTCACACTGCTCTGCAGGGTGCTCCTTCAGCCCTGCTCTCTCTGAGGGAGCCCCTGAGGCCACAGGACCCATAGCCTCTCTGCTTCAAAGCATGATTTAATATTAGGCTTAATTCAATTTTAGACTAATGACAGTCATAAATAGTATCACAAGACCAGTGGAATGAGGAAAATACAAACTTGGTGGTGACAACACTTCAGTTAATGAAATGTTTTGAATTAGAAATAGTGGCTTGAAATAGAATGTTTGTTAGGCAATCTGGGCCTGTTTAGAAATACTGTATTTAGTTGAGTCTGAAAGTGAAAAGCAATTTCCTAGCTGTGTGTTTGTCCTAAACTTCTTCATCTGCATTTCTAAGGGCTCTTGATATGCTACTTTGTTGAATGCTCCCTGCTTTTAATGATGTGACAGCCTCTGCAAAAGATTGATGGTTGCTATTAATATATAGGAGAACATACAGGTCCCATCTGTATATCTGAGTGTTTCAGAATAGAAATTGAATAGATTTGGCCACACAGAAATAGAATAGGCACTGCTGCAGCTAGTGCCAGATCTCAATTCTCCTGAAATTTTGTTCCTCTTAGGATAACTACTATTTCTATCTCATTGTGACATTTATCCCATTTCTGATTCCAGTTTTTTGAACTCTGTAACACCAATGCTAAACATGGCACATGAGTGTTTCTAACTTGGACCTTGGCAGGAGAAAGAATTCAGGATGTAGCAGTAGTTAATAATTTTGAAGTACAAGGTTAAGTAGTCTGAGGTTAGAGAGGAAGAGATCAGGAAAGCACTTCTTATTGATTTGATATGAACAAGCCAACTGTATTCATTTGTAACCAGCATCTGTGCAATAGAAGATATAAAAACAACACAAAAACCTGTTCTTTTGTATGTTTTACCCTGGATTGCTCGCTCCCAGGACTTCTCAGTTTGTTCCACTTCACTATTCATTTTCACACTCAGGTTCATACCATCTCGTGTAATTGTGCTTGATTAACACCACTGCCATTCTTTATTTCATCATCTCTTTAATTTACTAGGCTTTTTGTTCTTTCATCAAGTAATTGGATCCTGTCTTTTCTTCTTGATTTACAGTATTATCTTCTAGAAACACTGAACCTGGCTATTCCTTATGCCTAGTTTCTTGGTCTCATTTTCTTTATTTTTTATTTCCTTCTTCTCCTCTTCATGACACGTGGTTTTTGGATATTAATGTTTGTCATATGTTAGACAATTATAATTAATAAATCCACCTTTATCATTCTGTGTGCACTCACACAAAGAGTGTGGGCATGGAAGCAAGGAGGATGTGGCTTTCCATTTATGGATGGTGCTTTATGGACAGAAATTCCCCTATTTCTGGAAAGCAGACAGATATGTTTAGTGTTGGCTCCCTAGAGAGACTAAGAGTATTATCTGCAGAACTAAATTCCCTACTAGAAAAACCAGTGGGATTGCTCCAGGAAAAAAATGCAACCTAGTGTCTGTGTGGTATTTCAAAAGTTCACATTTCTGCATTCTCAGCATTTGTCCTTTCAGAAGAATACAGGGCATCTAACAAATAGCAGTCTATCAGTCTGTTGGGGCTAGTTAATGGCTAGTGGTGAAAGTACAAAACTTGTGATGAATCTAAGGAGTTGTATTATTTTGTCTCTTATGGGAGCTTTTGCTTAATTGAACTATATTGTCCTTTAACTAAAGGCAGTTATCTTAGTGGATGCCCAAAACCCCACCTAACACAAAGGAAAACATTGAGTAAAGAGATAGGCTCAGTCTCCAAATCTATGTAGACTTGTTAGTGATGGCCACTCATTGTCTTGACAGTTTTGTGTGGCTTTTGCTTCTGAGCCAGCATGGCATCTCCTCAGTATCTGCCCTGTCTTTGCAGGGTAATGGGTCATAGCTAAACTGTGCCTTGGGTTTGACAAGCTCAAAGTTATGTATTTTGCTAGAAATCTTCATTTAAAAAAAATCTGGATTTACAGTGATAAAAAGAAGCAAAACCAAAACATTCTTATACAGGGTTATAAATACCAGGACATTTTATTTGGAAGACAAGAAAAGATGTGCTTACCTATGTGTCCTAGATGCAGAGGCATAAATGCTGAAACTTTTGCATTTAAGCACGTATCACAGCAACAAAGTGAAAATTCTGTGTGAGGAATATCAGTAGGTTTACTGTATAATAGTTTTTATTTAAAATATATCTGCAGTCCTCCATAGCACTCACAGTGATTTACAGGATTCCATTTATGTGCTTTTTACAATTTACAATATTGGTTGTAAGCACTGAAAGTTGACTGGAAACTATTAACACCTATTTATCAAAGTATTTTTTGCAGAAGTCAGATGGTAGCTAATGCTAATGCTTTTGGAAGAAATTTGTATCTATATACATAGCCATTCCTCAAGCAATACTCAGAGTTGATTCACAAAACAAGAGAGAGAAGTGATTTCTTCTCTTTGTCATTTACCATGAACAAAAAAGTCAATTGCATAATATGCAGCTACCAGGGCTTATTTGACCAGCACTTGTGATAATAAATGAGAGGGGGAACAAAAAACTCAGGTTGCCATCCATCTGAAAAGGCATTTTTAAAATGGTTAAATATAAAGCCATTTAAACAATTTTGGCATTAGAAAAAAAGTCCCAGGGAGACCAAAAAAAAAAAAAAAAAAAAAAAAAAAAAAAAAAAAAAAAAATCCCCCCCATGATAAAACCAGATTGATCCTTCCCTTCAATATCTGGAAGTAACATTCCAGCCATAGATCTACACTGTCAGAGAGGGGTAAAACTTTTAAAAAAAACCCTCATACAGATTCTCATGTACATTTATTTTTAATGCTTTTGACAAAGTGGTATTAGATTTCAGTAAGCCACACAATACAGTTTTGTCATGTCATATATACAATAATATTTGAGTTTTTCTAAATAATACCATCAATTTACAATTAGAGAAATTTCTACAATTAGATGGTGAATTGACTTAGCCTATGAATGTACACTCTTGCAACAATGCTGATGATCTTATTAGATAGATATTAGATCAGCAAATAGGATCCATGTCCATGGAACAATGCTTTGTGTATGTAGGTGTATGTGCCATGCATGCGCATCTTATATAATTTAGTTTCTTCAAACTGTAAATTAGTTGCTGTTCTCAGAGGCACTATATCAGACTGCCTGATTAAGGATCCAAGAGGTTTTCCTTTACAGAAATGATCTGTACTCCTGCTTTCTTGGGGGGAAATCCAAACAGGTACACAATGGTACAAGCAACTACATTTTGTGCTGGCTTCTAGAACAGGCAGGGTCATACCTTTACTAAGTAGGCACTGCATGTTCTAGAGTATAGCTGGATTATAGTCTGCTATGTGGGACCAACATCAAATTGTGCGTCCTGGGTTTACTGAAAACATACATGTAAGAAAGTTCAACCTGATGTGATACTGTCCTCATTGTCCAGCTCTTCTCTCAGCTGTGCTACCTATATCACAGTATAACAACTGTTAGTGTGGTCTGACAGAATCTGTGCCATTACTGTAAATGCTTTGTTTTTCTGTTGAATTGCAAAATTGTGTATTGAGACATTTAATGGATAATTGCATATTAGATTTTATGCCTGTCTATCATATAATTTTTTATCTCAGCTCAGCTACCAATACATTTAAAAGTTTCTGCATTTTAACCACAGATTAAAATGTCACTGAACAATTCTACCACAGTCTCAATTAGATGAACGTATTCCTGTTAGTCAAATAACTCTCTTATTGTGTAAATAACAATTGGCATACATTAATTCAAATTTTTAGGGAGGTATTACCATGAATAAAACCCCTTGGGAACACATCTCACTGCTGTTGTGTTCACAATTCTTTAATTTCAATGACTTCTTATCTCAAAATTCAGGACAAAAGAGCTTGACTGAAGACATTTTAAGCTTCTAGAAAATCTAAGCAATTTCAAAATGCTTAGAACTGGCCTTGCTAGTCACCTCTAATATTGTCACAGATTCATAGAAAATCAGAGCAGGAAAGTCCTTCACAGGATCATTTAGTCATTTAAAGAGAAGCAGGAAGTGTCACTGAGCTCAGTGACAGCAAATCACACATTAGGAAATGTAGTTCTTGGTGCTGAAAAATTACTCATTATAAATAAGTTTTTAGAGAGGTTGCATTTTTTGTTCCACAGAAAGGGATATTTCTCATTTTTCATTTTTTACACTTCCTGTACTAAACAGTGGATACAGTGTTTTTTCCAGATGCCAGGTGCTTCCAGTCAAAACTACTTTTTCCTTCTAGCCAGATGTAATCTTTCAGGGTACCCCAGGGTCACAGCAGAGCTCTGCTTCTCAGAGCATTCTGTTAACCTACCCCAAGCATAATCCAGTCTGTAAACATCCAATTTTTCTCATGTTTATGCCTGAGTGAGGAGCCCATCTACTTAACAGATGTGCTAATGAGGGAAAAAAAATGAAACAATATTGACCAGTTGTCATGGTTTGACACTGGCCAATGCCAGGCACCCACAAAAACCATTCACTCACCCTCCCCTGTTACAGCTGGGCAGAAAATTGAATGACGGGTTCACGAAGTGAGATAAGGACTGGGCGAAAACACTCCAAGGGGAAAACAGGCTCATCTTAGAGGTACAAAGTGAGTTTATTACTAACAGAGTCAGAGGAGAAGAATGAGAATTAAAATAAGCCCTTAAAACACCTTTTTTTCCCCCTCAACCCCTCCCTCCTTACTGCGATAGCGCAGGGAGACGGGGCATGGGGGTTTGGTCAGTTCATCACTGAGATTTTCTTCTGCTGCTCTGGGAGAGGGGTCCCACGGGAGACCGTTCTCTGGGAACTCCTCCAGCATGGGTCCAAACTCACAAGCAGCAATCCTCCAAAACGGGCTGCAGGTGGATCCCTGTGGATCCCCATGGGCTGCAGGGGCACCATGGTCTGTACCATGGCCTACAGAGGAATCTTGGCTCTGGTGCCTGGAGCACCTCCTCCCCTCCTTCTCCACTGACCTTGGTGTCTCCATGCTGTTTCCCTCACATGTTCTCACTTCCTTCTCTTCTCTGACTGGAATTAAAACTGCGCCACTACTTTTGTTTTGATTTCTTCTTAACTATGTCATCACAGAGGCGTTAGCAGCCTCTGTCATTGGCCCAGCATGGCCAGCAGCATGTCCATCTTCAGAGCCATCAGGGATTGGCTCCACTGGACATGGTGGGAGCTCCTAGCAACTTCTCACAGAAGCCACATCTGTGCCCCCTGCCCCCCTCACCACCAAAAATCAGGTTGTGCAAAACCAACACACCAATGAAAAAAATAATGGCAGCTTTGAGTGCTTAGTGATTCCTCTTGGGCTTTTTTTGGTGTAATTTCTTCAGAGAACAAAAATTTCGCTCTGTACTGAATAATCTACCTTGCAGTTTAAACTTACCGTAAAGCAAATTTGCTTTCAAGTGTATACTGTCACTCACTAAGGTTCCTCTTGCCATTCCACTAACATGTTTAACTGCCTCTGAAGTAACCTTGCAAACTCTCTTGAAGATTTTTGTTAAGCCTGTATTCTGCTTATTGCATTGTTATTCCTTGCTCTAGGGTGCACCTGGTGCTTGTTGCTTTGAACTTCTTTGGCTTTGTAAAATTCTACCTATCCTTTCAGGCTGGGATAGAATTAAACATTGAGACCATTCTATAGTGTGCTAGGACACCTTGTTCAGGCTTGCAGAAGTCTGTGAAAATCAATAATAATACATAATTTAGAAACTTCTGGTTGCTAATCCTAAATCAAGGTGGCAAAGGGTTCCTTAATGGAACAGAAACCAGAAACTCCTCTGTGGAAAAAGCTCAACTCGGAGTACAAAAGACATGATGTATGGCAGTGCTGCTCTCTTATGAATTTTTTTGCCCACAGCATAAGTGGCAGTTCCCCTGCTTGTTTTGGATTTATTGCTAGCTGTGCTGGTAGCTGCTAATTGTACACTGGCTTCATGTTGTCGGGGTTTGATGGACATTGTACACCAAAGCCTCTTACACCTCATTTTCCAATCTGACTGAACTCTCACAGCCAAGCCCAGATGGAATGGATTTTGTGTCCTCTGCATTAAATTTTAGAGTTTATCTGTAGAAATGTTGGATGATGTGTGATTAACTGCAGGGCTTTCATTTTGCTGCAAAGTTCACCTTGTATGTACAACTCCCTGCATTGCCATGAGGGATGTTAACTACCATTTAGTTGCTATTTCTTCTAGCATCATTAGTTACATTTTCCGCTTACTCTTGTAATCAATCCCAGCTAATTCAGGAGTTTATCAGTACATGACATCTGCCTTAAGGAAATGTACAATAAACACTACTCTGTCTTTTTTTATTATTATTATCCAAATGCTAAGTATGCATTGTTTGGTGATACCTCAGAAAAGACATATACAAATTTTGGCTACAGTAATGGTCAGAGGGCTGGAGCACCTCTCCTATGCCTGGAGGAGGGAGGGCTCTAGGGAGACCCCACTGCAGGGGAACCACAAAAAAGCTGGAAAGGGACTTTTCACAAGGGCATGGAATGATAGAATGAGGAGGAATGGCTTTAAACTGAAAAGGGGCAAATTTACTTAGCTATTAGAAAGAAATTTTACTGTGAGGGTGGTGAGGCAGTGGCACAGGCTGCCCAGAAAAATTGTGGGTGCCCCCTCCCTGGATCTGTTCAAGGTAAGGTTGGATGGGGTTTTGAGCAACATGGTCTAGTGGAAGGCATCCCCTGCATGTGGCAGGGAGTTTGGTAACAAGATGATTTTTAAGGCTCCTTCCATCCCAAACCATTTTATGATTCTATGATTCTAATTTACTGTTTCAGAGTTGTATAGCACTGAGGACAAAAATGTATATTTGGCTTGTGATAAATCTTTTGGCATAGTCATCCAGAGCTCATAGATTTTTGATTCATACTACATTTGTTGACATTGTTCCCAGCTTCTAAATAATTTATTTAGTTCCCAAATAAAGCCTCATTTGAAGTATATAGTTGAATGAAAATATAACTATGTGCAGTTAGACCCTGTTAACTGATCACATTCCTTCAGGAAAGGATAACTAGCATTTTATTACTGAAATTTTTCAGGACATACCTGAGTAAGCATTTAGCAGTAGAAAAATGCCACTTTCATTAGTGCATGGAGTGAAAGGATTTGGGAGGCTTGGGTTATTTATAGAGAGGGGCAAGCCAGGTGCTGCTGCATATAATGGTTGCCTGGTAACACATCTAGGATTACAAGATAGCAGGGTCATTGATGTAGGCTTATTTCATCAGTAAAAGAGAAAAGAAAGGAAAAAACCTCAAACCCACACCAGCAAACTGTTCCTCGGCAAGTAGTGTTTTTCAGTGCTTTGTGAGCAATTCAGTAATGCCAGGCTTTCAGAAATATACGCTCTAGAAATGAAAGACCAGAATAGAGGCTTGTTAGTCATTGCTTTTGTTGTATCAATAAGAAACCCAGTTTTGCCTTTGGGCTTGGATTAGGTTTATTTTCATTTGCCTTGCATGTCAGCTTACAAATACTCAAGAAGATGTACATGATTCTCTGTATGCTGTTCTACTTTAATAAATATTTGTTGATATTTTGATTGTAATATCTTTGGAGCTGATCCTAAGAGGATAACTGCAAGCAAAAATGATTTAATAAGATCACTCATGTATTCAGCTATTACCTCTCATCATTAAGAGTGGCAGATTAGATTCTACATAGCTGTAGACAGATGAGCCTTTGTACACATGTGTATTTAAAGCTATATTTAGGTATTCAGTCACTGGAAAAATACCCTAGCTTGCATAGCCATTGAGCACTTACAATGAACATTGTTTGTCATGGGCATTTTTGATCCTCATAATGCCTTGGTTTGGGCAGCATTCAACAATTTTGGCATCAAAATATGCTTGAAATTGTTGGTTAGCAAATATAGATGTCACTGCCATATTTATTTTTTCCACTCTTTTTTTTTTTTTTCTCTGAATATGTCCTACCTTTCTGCCAAAAACACTTCTCCAGCCCAGCTGGGAACAGCTACAGAAGTTACTTTGCAAGTGGCTTCTTAGAGGCACAAACTCTTCCTTTGAAGTCTTGCAGCTATCCCAAAAATCTTTTATTCCAGTCAGGGCTGCAACCTCATCCTACATCATAATTTGTTTGTTGTTTCTTTAAAGCTCTGGTGTAAACAGAAATCAATAATGACTGATGATGAAACCCACTGGCTCTTGAGTTTCTTGTGCAGTAATATTAATATTCCTGGGTTTTGGATGTATGGATTCAGCCTGTGACCTCACAGCTGTGACCTGTGCTAAAGCACAACACATGAATCATAAAAGGACCTTGTCATAGATTTGGCGGGGGGAGGGAGGATTCTCTTTTGCTGCTTTCTGGATTCTTTTCATAAGGAATCGAGGGACAGTCAAACTGGGCAGTATTATCCTCTAGAGCAACTTACTTAAATAGCCAGAAGGCTCTTCCTAAAAGAAGGATATTTTGTGCCAGGCACAAGCCCTACAATTCTTCTCATTTCAGGAGGGTGTGGGAGAGTGTGTGAAGAGTCATATTTTTGTTTCCTGATCTATTCTCTTGTTCCATAAATGCTTGTGTATTCATAGAATCATTTTGGTTGGTAAAGACCTCCAAGATCACCAAACAGCACAATCTGAACTAAATCATAGCATCAAGTGCTATGTCCAATTACTTCCTGAACACCTTCAGGAATGGTGACTCCACCACTATCCCTGGGCAGCCCATTCCAGTGCTTGGCCACCATTTCAGGAAGGAAATTCTTCCTAATGTTCAACCTGAATCTTCCCTGGCACAGCTTGAGGCCATTTCCTCTTGCCCTATCACTTTGCCTAGAGAAGAGACCAATCCCTACCTGGCTACAACCACTGTTCAGGTAGCTAGAGAGAGTGATAAGGTCTCTCCTGAGCCTCCTTTCTTCCAGGCTAAACAACCTCAGTTCCCTCAGCAGCTCCTCAAAGGATTTCTGTTCCAGACCTTTTATCAGCTTCATTGCCCTTCTGTGCACACACTCCAGTGTGTCAATGTCTTTATGGAAGTGAGAGGCCCAAGTACAATCAATGCCCTTGTTCTACCGGTCATCCTATTTTTTATATAATCCAGGATGCCACTGGCCTTCTTGGCCACCTGGGCACACACTGGCCCACGTTCAGTCTCTGCCAACCAGCACTCCCAGGTCCTTTTCTGTCGCAGGCGAGACAGCCACAGTACAGTGTAACACTATGAAATTTCAGAAGGCTTCAAGCACCTACCACACAGAGCAACACCATACCACACCAGAAGGCTTCAAGCATCTGCACTTTATTGCTCTTCAGTGCACCCTTTTATACCTTCTGTGTTCATGCATTGCACCTTTGTGCCCTCTGTGCCCTTTCATGATTGGTCAGTGCACCTCAGCGCTGCGTGTCTCATTACCTTCAACACTGCTCACCTGTCCTGCACAGCTGTAGCCCATTAGAGATGAGGCTCCATCTCAGCCCCACAAACTCTGGGCCTACACTTTTCCACCAGGCAGCTTTCCAGGCACTGCCCTGAGCCTGTAGTGCTGCTGGGGATTGTTGTGACCCAAATGCAGGAACTGAAGGGCTTTATCTTATACTACATCTCGTACTATTGGCGTCAGGCCCGTTGATCCAGCCTGTCCAGATCCCTCTGCAGAGCCTTCCTGCCCTCCAACAGATCAATACTCCTACCCAACTTGGTGTCGTCTGAAAACTGACTGAGTGTGCACTTGATCCCATCATCCAGATGATTGATAATGACATTAAACAGGAATGGCCCCAATATTGAGCCTTTGGGGACCCCAATAGTGGCCAACCACCAACTGGATGAAACTCCTTTCATCACCACTCTCTGGGCCCAGCCATCCAGGTAGGTTTTAACCCATCAAAGAGTGCACCTGACCAAGGTGTGGGTTGCCAGCTGCTCTGGGAGAATACTGTGGACCCCAGTGTCAAAAGCTTTACTGAAGTCCAGGTAAACAACATCCAGAGTCTTTCCCTCATCCACTAGGCAGGTCAGATAATGATAAAAGGATAGATGATAAAAGGATATCAGGTAGGTCAAATAGCACCTTCCTTTCCAGGGTTCCTTGAGTCCACTGGAAGATTTTTATATCAGTACTTTGCCGTGTATGCTAGGAGCAATTTCAGCATCATATATGGAATCTCTAAATACAGATTCTTGTGGAAAGGAAAAGGAATACAATAAGAGAATTACTGATTTTGATTTGAGCTATTTTCTAACATGCCTGAAAAGTAGAACTGACTCTTACCCTTTCTTCACAAGACAAAACTTCATCCCTTCACACCTCTCATGTTTGTGCCATGTTTTGATCAATATGAAATATCAGGTTTTGATTGACAATATTTTACCAGTATGAAAATAGGTAAATATGAAAAATCTACCTTTGCTATAAAAATGAAGCAATTAAACCGTTGCTTCATCCCAGTATTGTCATTCCATCAGTCCAGGTTTTCTCTATTGGCAGCTTTGTAGTTTGTAGTTTTGGTTTCTGCTAACAAAAGTCTTTACTTTTTAAATTTGCTTTGTTGCTTTTGTTCTAACAAGCATTCTTTAAGGTCTTGTTGAAATACATTTTCATAATTAAAATTAATAGGAAAATCTCTTCCGTGCCTTCTTTCTCCACAGAAAATAAAAATAAAAAGAAAGTTTTTCTCTTGAGTATTCCAATTCTTTTAATTACTGTCTCAAATTTGATTTAGGGCTTTTTTTTGTTGTTGTTGTTTTCATTGCTCAAAGTAATTTTGCTTGCCAGCAATTAGAGATAGGTGTTGTGCAATAAACACTGGGAGAAACCTCAGCAAAATTGTTTCCATGGTGTTTAGTCAGATCTGCATAACTGTTGCTTAGTGAGGAAAATAAGACAAGAGTACTCAAAAGCAGAAAAACAGGGGTCACTTGAAGTTCTGGGTTTCAAACTGGCCACACCTTCCATCCAGCCTGCTGGGGTGGTGTGCCACAGTATGGATGGGATATTTTACCAAAGTGAATTTGTTCAAAATTCTCAGTCTGAATGACAGATTATTATATTATTCTGTTTCCTTTTTACTTTGTTATTTATGAAGAATAAAATATGCTGAAAGCATGATTTATGAAGAAGTAGATCTGAAGAACTCCCTCCTTCAAAGCACACCTTTCTTCTCTCAGCTCACTGTGGCATGCAGGAGGATTTCATGCCTGATAAAGCATCCCTGAGCCTCTTTGGTACTGATCCAAAGCTGCAGAGTCACCCAGAAGCTGGAAGCTGGGTACTGCATGTCCTGGAGCTGCAGCTCAGGGAGTCACAGTTGAAACTAGTGAAATGTGTTGCAATTCCTTATAGCTAGAAATACTATTTCTTGTTTCTCCTACTCAAAGGAAGAAGGTAAGAGGTAAGTCTCTCTGCAGAGTAATCTGTATGTGGGGAAGGTTACCTTGTAAAACTATAAAAATTAAAATTTTGGGGTTTTTTGGATGAACCTGCAACCTGGGCATCAAGCTGTACTTATGTAGGGTAGCCCTGTATTTAGGAGTTCCCACAAAACAAAAAAACCCAAAAAAACAAACAAACAAACGAAAAAAAAAGGCAAAAAAACCCCAAACACTCCCCCCCCCAAAAATAAACACAAAAACAAAAAACAAAGAAACAACCTCACAAAGAGGAAAAAAAAGCAAAATATGACAGATCAGGAGCTTTCCCCATATTTGTGAGGGGCCATATGATGCCTGATCACTGATTCCATCTGGGAGCTTTTGAAGTCCGTGGCTCACCCCTGTCCCCATGTCCCTTGCAGCTCTTGCTCACAGAGAGACAAATGCCTGCACCACACCTGTGGGGCAGTTGAGTCAAAGGACAGGGGATGGATAGCTCAATTCTGTTCTGTCCCACGCTCCAGTGGGAATAAAACAGTCTGTTTTTGTGGTTTGCAGCAAAGGGCTGCTTATGGGCACACTTGCCTGTTTATTCACTGTGGCTAAGCAGAGCACCTCCAGCAGCACTGCCCAAAGTGTTACACAGTCCTGGACCTCCCCAGGCTCTTCCCCATGTAGCTGTGGTTTTATCTATTTACACTTCACATTATCAGTCTCTGTTAACTCCATCTTCTGTATATACAGTCTTTCATTTCACTGTCAAGCTAGTAAAATCCATCTTTTATGTGTTAAGCCAACTTTTGTCCACAAGCACTCCATTAAATCCATCAAATCTATTTTGGTCTTATTTCTGCCATCAGTTCTGCCACATTTTGTGCCAGCTCAGACCAGTAACTAAATTATTAATGCTTGGAGCCCTACTCAGATAATATGGGCACTTTCTGAGCAGCATAGGACAAAGGTTAACAGCAGAATGAGCAGTGGAAAATGAAGCACAGAAGGGATGTAGTATAAAGATGTTTTGTAGCCAGTCCTAGCATTAATGTACTTACTATATTTTCCATGTCATTTATACCATCTTCCTCGCAGTTAATTCTGTAATTTAAATCTGAGGATTCAGGCTGGGGAGGAAAACTGCTCTTCTGGAAAAGGGGAGGCTATTTTAAATATTTGAGAATTGAAGTAGAAAGAGGGAACATGCAGAGAGGGAAGTCTTGAAAATTTGGTCTGGGGAAAGGAATGTTTTTAATTTTTGTTTTCTTGCACTATAAAATGAGTGCAAAATTAACAAGATTAAGCAGTATTAGTTTAGAATTATCCTAAAGTTCTACTCAAATGCAGCTGAGTTTGTTTTCAGGAGAAGCTTCATTTTCCATTGAAGAATTATATGATGCCAGAAAATAGGAACTGAAGCTTGGTTTTGCTCCTCCTAAATTACAGAGTTAAGTGTCAAGATACCATACTAGAGCAAGAAAAGCACCTTTCAGCAAGTGGTATGCCTTTCTAGTTCATGGCATCCAGAGTAAGGATCCTAACCCCTCATGCCTTCCCCAAGATCTCTTGTATATGATTTATTCCCCCGATGTGAGGAGTGTGACCATCTGTGCAGCAAGAATTCACCTTGTCCTGACCTTTATGCTAACTGGGGAAAGAACAAACAAGAATGAGTCGAGTGAAATAAACATTGAGGGGTTTCTTTTAATGGGCAAGTGTGAGAGTAATATGAAGTGGCTTGGAAGACATAAGCAGCTTTTAGGGAGAGAGGTTAAAAAGGAAATCAGGCCTGTGAGTTTCTTGGGGAGTTTGTCACCTAGTCACTCTGTATGGAATGCTGGCAGAAACACGACCCAGGGGCAGGAAATAGTGTGTATGCCAGTATTGGAAAGCTCATGGGGGATGCAAGATCTAGCTCAAATATAAAAGATCAGCTCTGTGTAAAAAAGTGGAGTGCAACCTTTCATGATTATCTGTCAGTTCCCTGCCATCACTGGTCTGCATGGTCCAAGTTTGGTTCCTTCACCCTCTTCACCTTGAGGGAATCTCCCAAATCTCCTAATAGGGACTTGTTGTATTTCATACTTAATGCTTCTCTGCATGGTGCTTACTACTTTAGGGACAATGATTAAGTGTACACCAGAAGGCAAAATGCACCTTCTTTATCAAAAAATTCTGGTTTCCTTACGAGACTGTATTTAATATTTATAGATTGTCACACTGTTTTATTTGTTTACAAAACATATATCTCCTCCACAATCTGTGTGAGAAGCATGAAAAAGAGAAGCACAGTTATTTGTAAGATTAAATTCCTTTTATCTTCCTCATCACCAGTCTTCACTTGGATAAGATAATGTAGGTTAGGAAGTCTCTATAAAGCATAGAGTTCCAGTTCTCAACTTAGTGGAGAATTCTCAGTCTCTTTCTAATCTTTCTTATTACACCCATCTGTACCCTTCGAATAGCTATATTTGAGATAGGTTAACCTAGGGACAGTATTCCTAGCACAGCAGACATAGCTCGATTTATAATGGGCTTGCAATCTGTTTTTTCTTCATACCAGCCTTTTGTAGCCTACTATTTACTTTCTGATTCTCATCTCTGTTATGCAGTGATCCTTAGAGAGCTATGATTAGCAATTTATGACTGCATCCAGAGTTATTGTTGCATTGAATTTCTTATTGCCACCTCACTACACTGCCTATTTCCCCATATTAGTGCTAGTTTGGCCTGGGTTTTCTTGACCTATATAATTTTGCTATCTTGCTGTTTATCACCCTACCCAGAACTACTACACATAGAGAACCATACAAACCTTATGAATATATTAGTTGTATCTCAGCAGTCACCTTTTTTAGACAGTTTTCAGTCCATATCAACAAATTGCCTCTCACCTTGATCCTTCTGAATTTCATGATGAATGTGAGGAATATTATGAAAGGCAATTTCAAAGTCTTAATAAATAATGTCAGTAATTTTCATTCTCTTATAAATATTTTCCTGGCTTTTTGAAAGACTGTTAAATACATAAGAGGACATGATCTCCCTTCTAGCATATCTGCCCTTACTGAGCCATGTGGTCATGAAGCTTCAAAGGACATATGTTATCTCCATAACCAATTCACAAAGTACAAATTCATAGATCATAGAAAGACTTCAGTTGGAAGGAACCTTAAAAATCATGTAGTTCCAACCCCCCGCCATGGGCAGAGATGTCATCCACTAGATCAGGTGGAATTATTTTAATAGAAGTATTTATGAGGCACTAACATTGTATTTGAATAAGAATAAATGCTTTTGAAAATTTAATGCTTTTGATTTATTTCTCATTAGAAAGCAGCATAAAATATAGGCATTCTGGAAACTTACTGCATTCAGAAGATAAGTTTCCCCTCTGCGAGTCATTTGTGCAGTCATTAAAAGGGATGCCACATGGTGTTGTGATGATCTTTTAGAGCAAGACAGCCATAAGGGAGAACTCAGTACTACTAATTCTTTCAGTTACAGCAACCTTGTAAGAAAAACACTTTTAACATTTAGCAAAGATTTTCTTTGGGACCCCTCAGTTGTTACATGGGCCTTTTATTTTTCTTCACTTACTGAAAAAGATGTTAAATCATAATGGCAAGTATAAATGCCTGACTTTCTCTGCTTTAGTGTTGATTTAGAAAAAGTTTCATTAATGACTATAAACCATCAGTTTGAACAGTCTTAAAGACTGGCAGAATGGATTGTCAGACTAAACAAAAGTCAAATTGCCAAGTAGGAAATTAAAACATTAGATCACACTTTGCCTAAAGTTTGCCTCTATAAAATTAGGCCATTTTTATAATGGGAAAAAAATGCCCATATTCTTTGTTTTAACTGGTCAAAATGTGTCACCCCAGTACGCTAATCTGTACAGACCCCTGCTGTGTTCTTGTCCAATTAAAAACTTTCCACATTTTGAATTGCCAGAACATCTTAATACAAAGAGCTCTACTCCATCTCATTCTAAGCAATGAATAATTTTTCTGCACATCGTTTCCTTTTCTTTCAAATGGGACAAGCTTTCCTAAGCTTTGGAAAAGTCCTAGAGGACCCAGAGCGAAGCACAGTCTTTGAGAGGATGATTCAACCCATCTTGAGATAAGCATGAAGACAGATAATGTGCATTGCCTTTGGGAATCACTTCTCTCCTCACTGGCTGTGGAAAGTAAAAACATCTACATTGTGCAGTGCTGCACAAATACCTGAGCTTGGTCTTAAATCCAGAAGCATAATGGCCATTCATTCCACCCATATGGGACAGTCATTCTGAAAATGCAGCAATGTGTCTGACCACAGGATCTCAGTTTGCACCTCTGTTTGACATTGCTATTCAGAACAGCCCACAAAATTTTCTGTGGCAGCACACTGCAAAGGCTCAAGCACATGTCAGGTGCAGATGGCAAATCCAGGCTCAGAAGCAGCTAGGAATGTGACTGTATTTTGTCTTTGACACCACCCACAGAAACATGAGGGTGTCACATAAAGGCTGAGATGATAAGGTAATGCTAGAAAGCCTAAAGAGAACCTTCTGACTTCATTAAAATGGAATCAAAGACAGAATAAAATTTCTCTAGCAATTTAAGGATTTTGAGGTTTTAACTGATTATAAAGACATTTTTGAAATGTGTGGCTTCATTTCCCTCTTTTATTATTGAAATCCTTTCCATTACCATGTGTAGATTTTCTTTGTGTATATAGAAAGACAATTTAAATCAACTTTAATTTTTCATTCTAACAGAGAAAACCAGATTTGCACAGTGGAACGACACTAGAAGAAAAATCTAGTAGAGAATATGACTTTTACTAAGCTATATCTGATACTTAATTATTAATTCTATTGTCATAATGAATTTCTTGACAGATTTAGGTGCAACAAAAGTGGAAGCTTCTCTAATCTATCTCCATGTGCCATTTTACTCAATCACAACATGCTTGCCTGGAGCACAGGTTAGCTGTTTGCTCAAGCTGATCATAGATACTGGATTTATTCTAAACATGACTAATTCTTTTAACCAGATGGATGTACAGATAGCTCTTTTTCATTTTTTTTTCCAGTATTTGTTTCCTGGGTCTCCTGTTTATATTTATTATGGGATTTTATCACCATATGTCCATTTTTTATACCTTTTAATTACTTAGACTTGGTACGCAACATTTTCTTTTTTAATGACTCCACAAAACAGTGAAATAACCAAATTGTTACAATTCATTGTCATTTTCATACTCTCTCTTTTTTCATAATCTATTTAAAGGTAATTCTGGTACCTTATTCAACTAATGCTGAATCCTCTGCGAAATTCCAGAGATATTCTCAGAAAACACAAAAGGTTTCACTGAGCAAAATATTAATGAGACTGAGTTCTCTATCTATCATATTCCTGATCTCAGATATGCAAATCTCATCATCAGATGGCAAAAGTAAGTGATCTTGTTCCCATACAGAAATACCGTAATTTTCCTTTATAATGGAAATCTGTGTGAATGAACATTAGATTTTGCAAATAATTTTGGTGACTGTTCAAATATTTCCCATTTTGAGACTCTATTTTTGACTCAGGTATTTAAATTTATTTATGTGAATAATGTCACAGCAACTTTTTTTTTTTAAATTTAAAAATACTGCGTGTAGAATGTCTCACTAAGGATGTCTATACACAATAATACTGGCTCTAGTCTGTGCTCTGAGTAAGAGTTACAAATAATTTCTCAGTTAATCTACAATAGAAAGAAAATATTTTTAACATATGTAACCACTTTCTTCAGGAAAAAAATGCAGCTTTTATTGTAATTGTAGCTAAGTAGCCTGAACTGAACCTAGATGTATCCAAGATATCTTCCTGGATGTTGCAAGTCTTTACTGCAGGGAGACCTCTCTGTCTCTGAGATTTTAGTTGAGTGCCTCCTTCCATGAACAGAAAATTGCTACTCATCAATTCTCTCATCACCTCCAAGCTGCCAGTATGAACATCAGATACATCTACATTATTTTTCTTGGTTCAGGCAATTTTCTTTGTGCTGTTTTGGATAAAATTGAAACTGCCTCCCCTTTGGAGTGGAAAGCTCTTAAACCTTTCCCTTAATTTTTTGCTATAAAAGTAGTACCCACCAAAAAGTCAAAATGTATTGCACTCATGTAAAAGCTGTTAAATATTAAACACAGCTTCAATAAAGTCTTCAGATTTCAAAAAGACTTTATCTGAACAGCTTCCTAGAGGAAAAAAACACTTGTACGCACAAAAAACTAATTAATATTGGCAATGGAGTCACAAAGAGGAAACAAAATTTCTCTCTAATAGTAAAAAAAATCATACTTTTCTACTCATTAAATTAAAAGCTGTCATCTTGCCATGCAGTACAGTCCTGTGGTCCAAATACCAAATTCTGAAACCAAATACAAACAGTCTGTGGGACACAATCTGGACAGCTTGTTCTCAGATAGCCTGTAATGTGATGTGCCTTTCAGCTGAGTGGTGGACTCAGGTTGTCTGTCCCTCCAGAGGCTTGGGAGATGGTCACCAGCTCCAGGGCAAGAAAAAAAGTGTCTCTGTGTGACAGAGACATGGCAAAAAGGGAGGAACTGTAGCCCACAGAGGTAGTAGTGGGATGAGTCGAGAGACCTGGGTCACCCATAGCCCAAGCCCTGCTGTAGCAGACAGAAACGCTTTAGGGATGGGAATGAGTTGGCTGTAACTCAGACCATACTGGGATCACAGCAGCCAAGCAGAGAAGCAAGAATTGTGAGTATATGATAGATGGAACAGATTTGCTTATACACAATTTTATTTCTGTTCTGTTCGGTCTGATTTATTCTTAGTATTCTTTCTTTAAAAGGCTGCATATTTTAGTTTATATTTTAATAAATTCTGGCTTTGAGTTGAAAGAGTTTTTTGGTCTTTTGGTCCCCACCATAAGGCAAGGATCTTAGAGACATGCATCTCACTCCACTGCACACACATCCTTTGCTTAACAATGTGCAGCATTTGAATTTATCATAATTGACTGCAAATTCGTAGTTACGTCCTATGAAAATGCCAGAGTTTCAAAATTTGTGCTGTTAGGCAGAAGAAACATTGACACTTTTTTTACACAGCTTCCCATTCTTTTTGTATTGTCATTCTAAGCTAAACAACACTTCTTGACATTTTCATGTACTGGGTTCACTGTGAGTTTAAGTGAAGCCTTTAGTTTCATCTTCCTCTAATTTACTCTGGATTTTGAGCTGCTGCATTGACTCCTGAAGAGCTGGTCTTTGTGCCCCACTCACTTTAACTCAACTGTAATAGTAAGTTTTTAAAGTGAAACTTAACTGTCTTGGTGTTGTGTAATGCAGCCCCACAGTAATTATTTAATCATCCAGTGGTAAGCTGAAATATTTCAACATCTGCTTTCGGGTTTGAGTTTGTAATTTCATTGTGGTTTAGTTTTGAAAAACTCCCAATAAAGTCTATGTGTCATTATTGAATTTGTAAAGTATTTTGTTACAAACATGGGGATGTTATTAGGTAACTTATGAAGTCCATGCATTTAAAAATCTACACTATTAGTTTCAGTAGCCTTCTCAAACCAGAGATCTACTTCAATTTCTGTAAAAGCTGTGCTGGTTTTGTACTCTGACCCCCTGCTTCTCTGCTGGAGTTCTCCTACCTTATCTCCTCCTTCACAGCATTTCCTCTCTTCCCCACTAGGTTTGTGTGGTTGTTTCCGCTTACTCCACAAGTACCACAAATATGAATTCTTGAGAACTGGGCAGGGTCATCCAGAAAGGTTCCTTGGTACTGTGGGAAAGCCACAGATAATTGTGAGTCATCACATTTTGTTACTTGTTTATTTATTTGTAGGTTGAGATCCTGATTATGTAGTCTGAATTGATTCAAAGTGAGCTGAAGGTCAAACTTATTTTGGCCAGGCAGTTGAGATGATTTTTAATTCATGTTTCTCCAGTTTTAGGCAGGGTCAAATACTTAAGGGAGAGACGGCTGGGATATTAACAAGTTCCTAACCTAAGGTACATGGGAATATTTCTACTATCCATTCTTTTCCCTTCCCTTCCCTTCCCTTCCCTTCCCTTCCCTTCCCTTCCCTTCCCTTCCCTTCCCTTCCCTTCCCTTCCCTTCCCTTCCCTTCCCTTCCCTTCCCTTCCCTTCCCTTCCCTTCCCTTCCCTTCCCTTCCCTTCCCTTCCCTTCCCTTCCCTTCCCTTCCCTTCCCTTCCCTTCCCTTCCCTTCCCTTCCCTTCCCTTCCCTTCCCTTCCCTTCCCTTCCCTTCCCTTCCCTTCCCTTCCCTTCCCTTCCCTTCCCTTCCCTTCCCTTCCCTTCCCTTCCCTTCCCTTCCCTTCCCTTCCCTTCCCTTTTTTTAAAATGAAAAACATTCAGGAAAGGTAAATGAGAACATTTGATTTCCTCATGCACACACAGAGAATCATAACTGTGTTATAACTTTGTGTGTGTACACAGGCAGACATATCTATATATATCCACCCTAAACCTATTATGAATTATTAGCAGAGGATTTAATAACTGTTCCATGAGTACCATTCTGAAAACAATTAAATAATGCATTTTTACACTGATATTATGTCAAGTAGTCATAGTATTTTTAGCATTTTCTGTTCTAAGTGTCTATAACCTATAATCACTATATAATGGAATTATATTAGTGTATAAAATTTTTTGTATACTATGTTGCCTGCAATAACTGTGCTTAAATCTGAGGAAAGACAAATAATTTTTAAAAATTTGTCTATAATACTTTGTTTCAATGCATTGACAATTTGACTTTAGATTTTCGATGTTATCTTTTGCTTTCACAATACCAAGTCATGATAGACTCCAATTTATTGAATATTAAACTATTTTCTTGGAACCTCTGTTACCAAGGTCTCAGACTGAAAAATTTTCAATATTTCTATGGAGAAGAAATAGTATTTTTCAGAATGTGCCAGTGTGGAAACTATTCTAATGCATAAAGTGCCTTTAAGTGGACAGGCATTTCAATTTAAATAGTATCTATCTGCAATGTGACAGGCTTGAAGTAACTGGATTACTTGTCTGGTAGTCTAATTTGAAACCCCAGAGGTAACCACTGAAATCCACATGAAACAAAGCTTAATTTGACTATGTGACCTTGTGCGTTGATCTAGATTAGTTGTTTGATGGTTTCCAAAACCCTTATCAGTTTAACAGCCACCCTGTAATAAGCTCCCAGTAAACAATTCTTCCTCTTCCATCTACCTATTTTTTTATTTTGAAGAAGGCAAAAATTGGTGACATACAGAATGAAAACTAAAAAACAGTGAAGCAAATATATAACTAGATAGAAAATAGCAAACTGTCACACTACCCAAACCCCTTATTCTATTTTGATTGCAACCCCTAACTGCTGGATACATCTAATTTAAATGCAGAATAAAATTGCAGAGCTATACTATGTCTTTCTAGTTTAGAACTGTTTTCACAGTTTTACGTGAAGATTTGCTTCGTATTTCTTGTTTGAAAGAAATAGATCTTTTCTCTTGCAAACAAGTTTGGTTTCGTTGTTTTTATGTTCTTTGCCTGGTCTAATGGTAAGAATTTTAATGTACTTAATCTCCACTTGATTTATTCATCTGCTTGATTGGTTAAACAGTGATCACACATGTAGATCTTCCTAGGATGTGCTTTCTCTTCTTTTTTTTATGGACTTGGAGTCCTGTGTGCTGAAGACTTATCAGTAGTCATCTTGGTTAGGTCTGTATTAAATTACTGGATTTTGTGTTTCACTTCCCTGTTTGAGTTAGGTGATTACAGACCGGATAACCGGTCCATTATCATGCAAAATAGTGTTTCCAAATAACTTTCTTCATTTCTTATCTATAATTTGCTTTCTCTTGGCTCTTTCTGACTGCTTCAAAATTTTCTTATTCAAATTCCCATAGTCTGACTCTTCTTTCAGCATAAGAACAGGACAACCTGGACAATATAACTAAGTATTTTGAAGTTCCTGGAATTGTAGATCCTGGTTTTCTTTCCCCTAAGCTTGACTTTCCTATACCTCCCCCTGTGTCATTAATTCAGCAAACTTTTCTTTGGACATTTTTCAGAGCCAGCATCCTGTGGGTAATATGGGGTTTTGTGGTTCTTTAATGCCATTTCTCTTATCCTTTTCTTATCCTATTTCTCCACCCTGGAAGACTTCCAGTACAGCTCTGCCTCTAGCAATGCAGTTGTCAAGATGTTTAAAGAGTAGGGAAGTTACTTTTTTAGCTCTTTACACTTTTAAATGAGGTTATCTTTCTTGTACTTTTTTGTAGAATTTTTGAAATACAAGGAAACTTTTCCAGCATCTGGAAATCATTACATAAAGGAGTAAATGCTACAGAAGCCTCTGCACCATGAGTAGGTTGTCTGTATTCCAGTGAAAGTTCTGGGGACACAAAAATGCTAACTGCTGGACATAAATCTCAGTGCTTCAGGAGCTATAATATCAGTTCTTGAACTCTCAGACCTGATAGCAGCAAATAAAGATTTTGGCAGTACTTCTAATATCCAGCTGTGAGAGGGGGCAATACTCAGGAGTACAAAGGAAAATATGTGTATATGGGTGGGACTGGTATGTTTCATGGTATAGAACCATCTTGTCTACTGAGCACCTGGGTATGCCTTACAGAACTGCAGCTGGACAAAATCCCCAGGGAGGACAGGGCAGTGGGGTCTGACCATCTCACCTGACAACCTCAGCAACTGCAACTTAACCCCTGCACGGTAGAAGTCACCCTGAAATGGGCATGAGAAGGGACAGCCTGAAATGCAGCTTTTTTTGCAATATGCAGGTAGCAACTAGGATTTGCATGGAAGGCAAGGAGGAGACTTTATAGAGAGATGTATTTGGGAACTGAGCTTTAGGAACCTCTGGCACCACAGATGGTCCAGAGAACATCTGATGTTCTACCCAGAGAGGGAGCTCTTGGGATTACTGCTGGCTGGTAATAGGCCTAGCACCGTAAAATTTCTTGCTCCATAAGATTTTTTCATTCTTTCAGAGGAAAAAAAGCATCTTTATGGGCCACTGTAAAAATACATCTGATTTAACCAGATTTACCTGTGAACAGAGAAGAGGAGACAGCAAAGACAGCTAATAAGGTGCGTCATATTGACTAACTATACAAACCAAAAGGGAAAGCAGTTTCTTTTAGATCTTCTACATAGTTATTTCACATCTGCAACCCTTGGGACCTGTGCAGAACAGGATTTGCTTTCAGTCCTCATGGTCATGATTGCCCACTGTCTTTCATTTTTTGTATCCTCCTGCATTCTTGGAAATATGCCTAAAATACTGCTGATCAGCCTGGATCTTTTTAAATCAACTGATTCTTTCCTGTACAACAACCAGAAGTATAATGAAAATGCAGTCATTAATACAACAGGTTTGTACTCTACAGGAAAGACAAGATTAAAGCATGGGACTGAGAATCATTGTGGTGTTAACCAACAGTGAAATAAAGATTATATGGATGAAAGCAGAAAGGATTTTGGTCAGTTGTATTGCATTGCAAAAGAGATTTCACTGAAGCAATCTCTGAAATACTGCACAGGCAGGTGAATAGACATCTCTGTATTTCCAGTAAATTCTTACCACTGTGATTATAATTTTCCAGGTGTATGCTGGAGGATATGTGTAAATAATAATGATAAATAATAGTGATAAATCTCAGTTATTACAACATCACCATATGTAGAGGAACAAAAGACGATGGAATGCCAACCATAGATGGGATAGAGGTTTTTGAACCCTGATGAGCTGAGTTGATGATTTAACAGAAATGGGACAACATTCTGGCTTAAAACACAAGGCCAAGAATTAAGGAGTAGTATCTACAGTTTCTGCATCAAATCAAGTTGCCTTTTGGAACAATACAGAATAAAAAAAAGATATCTAGTAGAGATCCTGTGATAGCCTGATGTGATGCAGCCATATGAAAACATCTCATGAATAGAAATGTAATAAACAGTATTCTAGCAAGAGTTTACCTGGAGTATAGTGTATTTACAGCTGCTCACACAAGAGAATTAAGCATGTTTAAAAGCAGAGAAAGGCATCTAAGATGCTTAGAGGGAAGAAAGTTTTCACATGATCAGAGGCTTAGAGTATCTCTTCTAAGAAGACAGGCTGAAAGAGTTGGGGTTGTTCAGCTTGGAAAAAAGAAAGCTCTAGGAAAAGCTTATTCCAGCCTTTCAATATATAGATGGGTGGGTTATTAAGAAAGGAGATACTTTTTACCAGAGTCAGTAGCAATAGGACAAGAGGGAATGAGATTAAACTAGAAGAGGAGAGATTTAGGTTAGATGTTAGGGAAGATGTTCTTTACTGTGAGGGTGGGGAGGCACTGGCACAAGTTACCCAGAGAAATTGTGAATGCACCATCCATGGAAGTGTTCAAGGACAAGTCGGATGTGGCTTAAATCAACCTGATGTTGTGAAAGACGTCTCTGCGCATGGCAGGGGGGGTTTGGACTAGATGACCTTTAAAGCTGCTTTCCAACACAAACCATGCTGTGGATCCATCTTCCAAAAGGAACTTGGCTTTCACAGCCTAACAAAATGTTGCATGCCCATAATATTGCATGTTAATACACCAGAGAAAAGCCTTTTGAACTAATAGCCACTGCTGGCACAAGAACAAATGGATATAAACTGGCTATTTATAAATTTACCCTGAAAAGAAGGTTTCTAAGCCTCAGAGGAACAACATTTTGGTGGAACAGCTTTTCTAGTTGCAGCACAAAATTTGTGGCAGTTAAACAGCACAATCACAACCAGGATTAAATTATATGATTGACCAACTAAGCAGAACTCCTATCCTTTCCTATGGCCTTTATTATTACAGGGAAACATAATACAAGGTTTTGGGAAATAGAGGTATAGCTCCTATATCTTAGATAAGGTTCTGAGTTCAGTATGCACTAAAAATGCATTTGCTGCTGCTGATTTTTTGTGCTTCACCGAAGGCTTAGTTTCTGTGTCTTTTGTTCATTAACACTTGTGAACTTGATTATGCTTTGGTTTTACTACTGTTTAGATACTTAATTACATTTCCATCATCAAATAAGCACTAATTCTTTTAGTTGAATTTTTTTTAAAATATTTTTTCAGTAGATTATATCTTTCCAATATATTGTGAATCTTGTTGTTATAGTATTACATTTCAGCTTGTCATGCTGATGTGTAATATCCATTCCCCTCTCCTGTTAGGGTTTTATTGGTTGCTATAGTTACTGACCATTGCTCTGTTCATGTCATTTATATAGGCTAAATTCTTAGTGACCCTAAATCTATTATCATACACACCTTGTTGTTTCTATATTGTGAGATGTCAAGGCACCCAACATGTTATGAGGAGGACTCCCAAAGAAATTAGTAGAGCTTGTTTGCATGACAGTCTGGATTTGCAGGGCTGAATTCCTCCATACATTGCCATATTTTTTACATTCACCTTAAGAGCAAATCAGCCAGGTCTTGTACATGCTGTAACACAGTCTATCTTGATATTTATTATTTTATCTATTAAAACATTTGGCTGTCTCCACACACAGTTGGGGGACCAATTAAAAGTCCAGAAAAACTATACAAAGTTTCTCATGTAATTAGACGTTTCAGGGCATGCTATTAAGGGCCATCTGTTCTCCTGGATGACTGAGTATGACTGAGAAATGAGATGTTTCCTTCTGCGCTTGAGGTTCCGTCTGTCTTGATTCTATATTTGATTAACTCTGTATGGGGGTGGGGACTGAATTTATTTATAATGGTCTTAATCTGTATAGCAGGTTAAGTATGATTAGGGTAGAATACTGAACTGTTTAGCACTTGAGATACCCTTTATTGTTTCAGAGCAAGTAACTGCCTTGAATATTTTTCTAGGAGAATCCCCACTGCTTTTCTGTTGTTTACTTTTCCCCACTGCCTGTTTTTTTCCTTTGTTATCAGTGATCCAATATTGCCATAGAATAAATGGTTACAACTAGAGAAAAATCACTGCCATTTTATGCATTTTGAGTTTGGCTAGTAAAGCCAAGCAGATCTGAGCAGTGCAGCAAAACATATGCTGTAAACTTATGAGAACTGGCTTGCTTTCCCCTTGGTAACATCTGTGCAGGCTCACCAAAGGTAACGTAGAACATGCCAGACTGCCGCAAAACGTGGAGATACCCAAATTAACTTTTAATTTAGGTATTTCTGCTGTTCTGCCAGCTGTGATGTGCCAATACCCTTAAGAGCAGATTTCAGTTGCTTTTTATCAGTGCAGCTGGCTGCCTACACTTTTCCCTCTAAGTGCCTCTAAATCCTAACAGAGCAATGACACGCAGCAATACTTTTGTTTAACATTTCTAACAACAACTGATGGCTTTAGCTAGAGTTTTGCATTATCACACACACATTTAAAACTTAAATCTGGCTCTAAATAATACTTCAGCTTCTTCATATAAATTTTTGCAAATAAGATCAAAGGTCTTTTATGCTCTGCATATAGCAAAGTATTTACAAATCTGTGCCAAGCCAGGACATCTGGTTATTGTGTTTTGGTTATAGCAATGTGGGTTTTTCTATCTACTGTGCTTTGGTTGACATTTCACCCACTTTATGTACAGCAACAAGTACAGTTAATATTGATATTCAAACAACACATTCACTTATTCACTTAAAAGCAATATTGTTTGGAAAATTAAACAAAAAATAAGAGTTTATGACACCCTGTTGCAGACTTAGCACTGCTAATGTCACCTCCCTAGCATCATCCTTAGGCATGTAAACCCTGGCACTTCCCCCAGCTTCTGGCTGATTTTAGGAATGGTTGTCATAAATAGTTTAAATCTAGTATTTGGTGATAATTGTAGGCACTTAGAATAGAAACATATCACCAAAATTTAGATACAGTTAGCTATCAAGGAGTGAATTAGTTATCTTTCACTCCCTTTAGTGTCAGCAAATAATACCAAGGAATTTCCAATTTGAAGTAATTTTTCCTGACTTATAGAAGATATGTAATTAGGTACCTCTCTTGGAGTGAGGTATATCACCTAGGAGCCCACATTCCTCATCCCTATGAAGATCTCAATCTTAACTTCTCTCTTAATTCCTTGAAGTTAACTTCACCACTCCCATATGTTTCCTTGGCCTGCAATGTGGTGAACTCAGTATTTTTCAGCAATTAGTATCTGACTCTAGAGACTATTTCTTTTTCTCTCTTGAGGAGAAAGTGCATGGATCATTCCAATAAGAAAATATAAGTGCGGCTATCATGACCATGTAGCTACAGCTGTTAATGATGCACACCTCAGTGAATGTGATTCATACAGTCATCTGGAATTTATTATCTACTATGAAGGAGATGGGGACTTTTTTGTGTAATCAGAAAGAGAACATAAATTCCTTTTTAAATAATTTTCCTGAAATGAAAAGCCTAATTTCTCTTATTATTCAAAGTGAGTAAAGTTGCTTAAAGAACACCACAAAACTATTAAAACTTTGACAGATGTTCTGGTGAAACGTGAAACTGTTTTTTTTTTTTTTGTTACTTTCAGGAATAACATTATTTCATTATTGTGATAATTCTGCAATCAGAAAACTGGAAAAATTAACTCTGATGGATTTTCTTTTTTCCTGAAATGTTTCTTTCATAAGAGAACTACATAAGAGATCTGGAAGCATCAAGAGTTGGCAAGTAATTAAATCATTCAGAAAGTGGAATTTTAATCCTTATATGAGCTCTACTTAAAGTGTCATCTCACAAATGTGTTTTCCTCTTGGGAATGGTCATGTTGGCTGTCTGCTCCCTTGACAATAATAATGTACATCTGTTCTCACATTTTTCATAAAATGGAGGATAGTATAAATCACTGCAGATTATATAATTACTGCATAGAAAAATATTGGGTTTATAGATGTTTTTACATCATTTTCTATATATTTTAATATGTGTCTCGTTCATGTGCTACAGTAGTGGCTTTGCTTGCTCACAATTCAATAACAACCAGAAATCCTTAACATGTTCCTTATAGTTTTTTCTCCATTTTCATCATAAAAATACACATTATGCTAGAGAGAACTAAAAAAAAGATATGCACTTGAAAATCAAGATATGAAAAGTATATATATATATGTAATTTTCCTGCTACACTATGAACAGGATGGAAAAATGTGAGTCTTCTGGCCATTTTGGCTTTTCTGGGCCCCGGTAAAAGTATAGGTTTTTCAGGCTCCTCCTGTCTCAGCAAGAAACATGGTACATGTTTTCTTTTAATTGAGACAGTAAAGTCTGCTATTCAATGGTGTAATTTTCCATTACAATACTTCACCTGTAGACAGAGCAGATCCTTTTTCTCTCGAGATCTAAATTAATTACAGGTTTTTATCCTGTGTAAAAAATTCCTTTGTGATAATCTGTTGTTTTGCATGCTATAGAAGAGGTCACAGGAGATCACTACAGCCCGATCTGGCTGCAAGAACCTGTGAAAAGTTCAGAGCTGTTACCAGTGACAATCCTGCTCATGGGGGAATTGCAGGTGAAGTCATTTGTCCCCCAGTGACCTTTGAAGCTTGTCTCCCATCTGCCTCAGCCTGTGGAGCCCCAAAGAGCCTGTGTGACTTGTGCCTGGTGCATTTCTCCATGAGGATGAAGTCCCAGTGGCACAAAAAGGGGTGCTCCAGCTTTAAGGAGCAGTTGTCCAAAAGATACTTGGGGAGCTTTTGGGGGGTTTAAAGCTTGTTTTTGTTGAGGCGCAAATGAGAATGGATATGTGAAAGCTCTCCTGTTAGGCAGACTAATATAGACGCAGTGTTCAAGCTGTATTTTAATTAAGGGTATCAAAAATAGTGTCATACAGACTGAATGCTAGGGATGAGTTAACAGGCAGAAAGTACGACAAGTGAGAGCTTAGCAAACTAATATAGGTTTGGAAAACAAGATTTGATGACCTTTTAATCACTGACTATCTCAGTATGTAGAGGAAGATCATTTATTTTCCCAATGCTTCAGATTTCTTCTGTACTGTGGGGATAATAAAACTACTTGAAATAAGCCTTTTAGGGAGAAATGTTAAATATTGGCAATTGCTTACAGCTTTGATCAAAGAATCACACTGGCTATTTACTTTGGGCAAGTAAATCCTATGTGTAGATACAGAATTTCAAAGTATAATAGGTCATGAAATAATGATATGGTAAAGCATTCCTCTCAGAGTTGTGAACTAAAAAAGCCAACTGGACATGAAAGGGCCTTTGACAATCTTGAGAGGAAAAACAAGTTAGCACCTTTAAATCTGAAATTACAGATAAATGCATTTTCCTTCCTTAAGCCCCCTGTAGTTCCAATTAGGGATTCTACTTCTCACTTCCCTCCCAAAGTGTGGCACAATGCTGCTATGCATTATTGAACATGCTGCTGTGCCTTACTTGACCCCACAGGTGAGTGCTTCTTAGCACTGGATGAAACGAGTCAGATTCCTTAAGTACTTCACTGAGAGATTGTGACTAGCTTAATTAAAGAATGCTCAAGAAGTGTTGTGAGATACTTGGATTACATGCATTATGTAAGGCCAAATTAATTATGAGCATTAATACAACCTTGATCTAAAGAGTAATTTGATAAGGGATGAAATAATGACAACATCCCTTTGAGTCCCATACAGCACGCTGTGTTTTTCCATATAAAATATCTCCCACATAATTTAAAATGCTTTTGTGGAACAGAGCAAGGCAGTGCCACTCAGAAGGGCCAAGAAAATGCACTGCCAGATGTGAGTCATTGCTGAACTCCAGCACTTGTTTCTTTGTTCACCTTTCAAGCACAAGACAACCTGCTCCCTACTGCAGAGTTGCCTGCAGGTGCCCTGATAGCACATGCAGTGAGGAGCTTGCCAGACAAGGTGTGGGGGTTGTTTGATTTTCTTCTGAAGTTTGAGGAATTATCTTCATTTCCTGTGAACACCTGGGGTGATGTGGCACAACCATCCTTGTCCTTGGGTGAAATCTTGGCATTTCTGAAGTCAGAGAAATCAAAGAAATCTTCCCTTTTGTCTTTCAGTGGAACCAGGATTTCCACCACATACATGTTTCAGTGCCATGTTCTTTCAGGTAAGGAAACAGTGAAGTGCTGGAAATGACATGAACTTCTGTAGCCATGTGGTCAATTTCCCAACAAAAGTGAAGAATCAAACTGAATGTAACTGTTCAATCACCAAATCAGTCTTGGAAGTTGGATGGCCAGAATGGGCTTCCACTGCAGCTTTTTGCATGGTAAGCTTCATACATTTTGTGGATACCTAGAAAGTTTGGTAGCAGGTTTACTTTAATGAAATCTGAACACAAGGAGATAAGATTTCTAAAGTCTAAACTTTGTATATTTCTAGGCTAGATTACTTTGATTAAATACACATCCATAGTGTATTTAAGACTTCTATTCTAGGATGAATTGAGTTACCCCCTAGATCTGCATTGACTCTTAGGACTAACTGAGTACAATTAGTCACATGAATTTCATACTTTTATACTTATTCTTTGTAAGTACTCTAGGGTTTTAATGAAACAGGGCTGGAATACTAAATTACTTAGTGTTACTGAGCTAGTTACCACAGAAACATGAGCAGAGAATTGTATTTTAACTTTACAAGCAGAGTATTTCTGTAAAATTTTCCCTTTGGTTACTACCAAATGAAATATCTCAGTTGAATAACCATTTTATTTTCAGGTATTGAACAAATATCTCTAACAAATACTCTTCACACAAGCTCCACTCATAAGACCAGAATTCCACATGCAAATTTCTTTTGAAGGTAAAACCTGGGGTGACTGTCTAAAGCCAAGCATATAAATGGCATTCTGAACATTTAGTTCTAGTCCATTTATTTTTGTTTACTTCTGTGCTTCATTATAATGAGATACACGTTTTTGTGTATCGAGGACTATAATTACTTGTGTCCATAGAGCAGCTCAGCAGAGAGTATAATTATTGCTCACATGTCAGCTCAAGGCAAGAACTAGACTCAAAAGTCTGACACGGTCATTACTCCTACATTTTAATTTGTTCATCTCCTGGTAGCACCTAACAGATCACCTATGCCTGTCCTAATTTTTCAATACAAAGAGATTAAACTTCTGCCTCTGTGTCCTTTTTTGTGAGGGAGATAGTCATACCTGAGAATGAAGCTGGTTCTTCATTCATGTCAGAAAGGCACAGAGCTGGTTCTGGGACAGGACCACAGGGCAGCACAGGGCAGCACAGGGCAGCACAGGACAGCTGGCCACGTGTGCAGCACTGCCAACACCACAGACACGTCTGAGGCTGCAGAGATGTGACAGATGGTCCTGGGTGTACAGAGGTGGAGGGTATTCTCTTTCTTTGGAAAAATCAAGCAAGGTCTTGGGGCAAGCTAAGCATTTGCCACAGCTGAAGAGATTTTTTTTTCAGTCTGGAAGTGACATAGCCATTGCTCATGAGCTATGTGTAGATCAAAAACTGATTTAATGTGGCTGCCAAAGCCCCTTCAAGGGGCTACAGCAGGGATGACCAGAGAGCCTGCACTGTATATGCTCTCTGTAGATACCCCTCATGCCCATCTACCTCCAAGTGCAACTTGCTCCGGAATTCAAAAGCATTTCCAGCACAGGAAGACACTGGACTGTCCCTTACTCAGCTGAAGAATATGAGCAGACGAGGGCTGCTGCCCAGCACAGGTACCCATCCACTGCTGTTACATTGGCCTGTGCACTGCTGACACTTCTGGTTTCTTCTGTTTTCTGTCTGGGGTACCATTAAATTTCCTAGAACTCTCACAGTTCAGTACAACAAAAACCTTCAGTCTTTAACAGAGTGTATTGGGTTTGTGGTTTGTGCTATTATGTTGCGCAAAACCAAACAAGTTATAAAGCCACAAAGAAATTCAAACATCCCTCCTTCACCTATTACCAGTGAATCCTGGGCCTCTAAATAATTAAAAAATATCTTGTACTTAGGCTTTTTTGGCTGGCTTTCTCTGAGTTTGTGTGAAGACTTTCCTCCACAGCAGGAAGCGCTGATTATCTCAATACTATATTGCATGCCATATCTGCATACTTCCCATTCTTTTGGGAACTACAGACAGAGCTACAATGCTACAGTTGGCCAGTATTTCTCTTTAAAGCCCTGGTAAGGTACATGAACCTACAAAGAGATGACTACCCTGCTCTCCACCTTATGACTGAATGCATAAAGGAACCACTTTTTCCCTATATTAATACAACTAATTGCAAAACAATAATATTTTTTCAGAAAATTGTCTCCATTGCAGCAACGTTGGAAGTGGTCGGGTGAGAGTGAGTCAGTTGCAAAAATGAAAAATTCTGTTTTAATATCTTTTAGTAATAAATGTTCACAAACAAGAACAAATTAAGTTTGTTCTCTATATTTTAAATTAATTTTTACTCTTCAGTTTATATGACTCATGTCTCACTATATGATTTTAAGTGGTTTCACAAAATTGCTTCAAAAGAAATGATTCTGTAGAGTTTGCATATACTTGATATATATCTTTGAAATTATTTGTTCTTGTGCATGTTTTTAGTTACAGAATAAAGACTGCTTAAAGTTTTATTGAGAAAATTCAATTCCCTTATAACTAAATGAAAAGCACATAATTAAAACAAGATTTAAAGGCAAGAAAAAATCCTTTTATGAGAGCACAACTCTTGAATAATTACTTTGGCTCTGGCAGTGAATACTTTGTTATTTAATGAAATCTTAGTATGCAATACTTTATCCCAATTCACGAATTTTCAGAGAGAAAATGAACTTTGGTCGTAATGTGTATTCTGGGAGTGAGAGGCACATGGCAAATATTATAGCAGTTCACTTTGAATGTTATTTGCTCAGGTATCTTTGCTCAGGTAGTATCTGGGGTGTCAATAACAGCAATTTCAGGTTCTCTGTCAGGCCGTGCAGGAAAAAATGCGTCATTGTCCTTTGCTTCCTCACCCACTGGCTGTGGATCTCTCATGCTGGTACACAATCCGCGCCCCCAGCACCCCTCGCTGTGACTCAGCTGCAGCTCTTCACCCTGTGGTGTTCACCCAAGCCCTTCTGTGCCCGTTCCATGCGATGCTTGGAGGCACCCCCACACTGCTGGCCGCGCCTGAATCCAGAGTGCAGCACAGTGTCTGCACTGGGGCTGCAATTCCTCTCACCCAACCTCTGCTTTCCAAATGTTAGAAATATAGATATTACTCTAGTCGCTTTCCAGCTAATGGAAGGAGACAGGAACAGCTGGCCAAGATTTCTCTGGGTGGACCTCACTGCTCTCCAAAGGTGTCTGTCCTGCACCTACAGGGACATCAGCTGGCTAACGCTAACTGCATGTGGCATTGCCAGGTCTCAAGAGTTTGCAGAGACAGAGCTTGACCTTAATGTGCACCAAAATGATTTTAGCATTAACAGAACCATTTTTGGCAAGCATGTTGCTCTACATAAGAAAAGGTCTGCACATGGTCCTCCCAGTACTTGGGTCTGATACTCCAAATGTTGCAGATTATAAGATGCAAGAGCAATACAAACAAAAAGTTTTCTCAGTGATGAAGAAACATCATTAGTGAAATACTTTTCTAAACCATTTAAAACCATCTTGCCAATAAGTCAGGTGCAAGCTAAGTTAACTCAAAAGGACTACAAATACTGATTTTTGAAAATTAATGAACTAAATAATACTAACATTACCCGAGCAAAATTCAAGTTGGAACCAAGAAAAGTACAAGCAAATTATATATAATTCTCAAAGAAAATTGCTGGAAGTATATTTATGTCTCTAAGTACAAAGAGGAAATTGAAAATCACATTATTTATATCTCAGCTCTTTTAAAGTAATATTACATATATAATTCCAATGAGTATAAGTTCAATTAAAAGCTATATAGCATAGAAGAACTGTGCTTTCATTATGTGAAGTGTTTCCTAATACGTAAGTGAACCACTGAGCAAATTCTTCTTATTCATAACCTGCACAGAGGAAGACAGGGATAATCAGTGGGACAAAAAAATGTATCAGTGTCCAATATGAAGTTCTTGTTTAGTGCCAAATTAAACTTTCTCAGCTTTTGTCTGTCACTATTCTTTAATTTTTTAATGTTAAAGATATATTTGAATAGAAAGCCCTTTGTAAATATGAAGTAATCTAAAATTTGATTAAATACATTTGTCAGGATGTGATTTTAAAGACCTTGCAGTTTCTTGAACAGATTTTAAGCTCTTTTTGGAGAAAAAAAGTTACTTGCTTTCTTTCTAGCACTACCAGTTACTTTTTTACAAATACACTTTCTGTACCTTATTTTTTCATGATGGAGTTGTTTTGACTGATGTCACAGTTTTAAAAGTCAGTGAAAAATCTGTTTCACTGAAGTGGAAGCCCTGATCAGGCATTGCTTTTTCTTCTTAAACCTGAAACAAGTATAAAAGCATGTCTCTTAGAACATTTAAATCAACCTTTTTTTCCTGCTCATGAGCAAAGAATTCAGAAGTGAAGGAATAAGACAAAGGCTTTCTCTGTGACACAAGACAAAGCAGGGGAAAAAAAAAAAAAAAACAACAAGACAAAACAATAAAAAAGCCCCATAATTTCTCCTTAAAATCCTTAGGAAATCAACTCTCCCTCTCACTTCGTGTTTTGTGGATGGAGAGATTTGACCTGATTGATGACAGAGTGGGGTTAGCATAGGGACCATTTACTGAAGTGAGGAAAAGTAGCTCTTCAGTCAAATACTTCCATATCTTTTGCTTTTTCCAGTGGCTCCTTTGTACTCTTTTCTGAAACAACATGACTATGTTGATCACCACTGCAAGAAGATTATTACTGTAAAAATTTTCAACTGACAAAGATTTCAGAGTGTGTATTATCAATTTGTATGAGTCAGATCTTTGTTGGCAAAATCTCAATGGAATTGGAAAATACAGTTTTCCATCTTGGCAGACTTGTACCAGACATGTACAACTCTACACAAAATGCCAGCTCCATGCATCGGCGTAAAGGTTTTCAACCTGTTGTAAAACAAACAAACAAACAAACACAAAACACAAACAAAAATTTTGTTCCTCTCAGCAGATGCAAAACAACTGTCTGAATGTGAATAAACACACACACACACACACACACACACACACACACACACACACGTGCTCTGTCTAACACATAGATGCAACGTCAGTCAGGCTTCTAATATCTACACCCAAAATTGCAAAGCGGAACTGTTTGACACAAGACCATACAAATGCCCACACTGAACTGAAAAGGTGGAGATATATTTTTTAAACTGTTTCTCTTACTGTCATCACCGATATAACTGACAGAGCTATCCTATCTCTCATCAATTAATTTTTTTATTACTGTAGGTGAAAGCTAGATTTCAACAAAAGCCTTGGAGGCATGAAGTTTCATATAATACTTCAGTAAACAACCAGTTTTATCAGTTTAAATTTCCTTCACTTGTGAGGAAAGTATAAAAGAATCTGGACATTTTATTTGAGATGTTTACAAGAATTTACAGATCAATGGTAAAAATAAAGTTATAATAGTATTGCTGATTGATACAAGAAAATTAGAATTAGTGAAGAAATTTAAATTAACATGTCCAAAACGTCAACATTTTTAGAAGACTGGATTTCTTCTAAAAGACTTTTTTTTAATCTCAATTTTGCAGTGCTCAATAAAACTGAAAATCTATTAAGCTAAGTGAATAAACTATCAGAAGCTATTCACTTTTTCATGAGTCAGCATTTCCAGTTGTAACAACAGCCCTGTTGTCAGATTAGGAAAACTTGTTGATCTAGATAGGATCTTAGAGGAGAAATTTCAATGTCAAAATAACAAATGGTTTCCATGTAGCTTTAAATTTTTATTTTGCTCCTTTAAACTACATAAGGAAATGAAATTTTATTCTCTCATTTACCAAGAAGGAGCTAGGCAAGTTTAGCAAAAATATTCTGGATAGATGGTCACACATAATATACTGAGTATTGCAACAGTATGTGACATGCTGCACATTGCAAATGACATAAATCATTAAATGTTTTAATGTTGAAGGCCTTAAAGTAATTTATGCAATTTACTGGTTGGTCCACAAGTCAGTGTTTCAAGATTAATCTTATGCTGCTATGGATTGTTGAACAATGTCAGTGGTCAGTTACCTTCTTTTCCCTCTGCCTTATTTTGTGGTTGTCATTAGCAATATTGCTTAATGCTTCATTGAACCTCCATTTGCCTGTTTTCTCACTATGTAGATATATTTCTGTTCCCTGTAGCCATAGAATAATATGACTACTATTATCTTTAAAATGTAGAGTCATTATGAATACTTGCTTAAGCACACAGAAATTATTTGGGTTCAGAGGCCAGTAAATAAGGAGTCAAGTCAATCTCTGGTGCTATTGTCAAAGTCTTATTTTTCTACTTAGGTTTGTACATATACAGAATCATATAATTGCATTGTTCAAAAGAATACTGGGATCACATTCATAATTTTTGTTGGTTTTGTAACAGCATACACTCCACTTTATCATATTAGCAAATTAAGAAAGAGAATTGTGGGTTTTGTTAATCACTGTTCAGCACAAAAAATGTTACTCCAATCTATTTGAAGTTCTATATGAAAATTTTAGCACTGAGTGATTATTGAAATACACACAGAACAGAAAGGATAATCCTGTAAACTCAATTAAAAGAGAAACACAAATGTCAAGCACAAAAAATCCCACAAATTGTCAATTATTCCTTTAACATCATCCTGTTCTATAAGGCAGCTGTGAAAGTAAATTACCTCCTTGTTCAAGGAAATACCAAGCCAAATGCTATTACTGTACCCTCTGATTTTAAAAGAAGATGCACAAAGTCAAAATGTTTTATTCCCAAAATCTACCTGACAGTAGAAATAAAAATTGAAATCAAGGCAAAAATAAACTACCTATATTTTACTAATTATTATACCATATCAGCATCTCTCTGTAAAAATACCAAATATCCCTGGCACTGCAATAATTAGCTACTTTTTGTGACAAAGGATTTATAGGAGGCACTACTTCACTGCAAACTGTCTCATGAGGGTCCATGCAGTCTTCTCAATGTCCACCTGGAGAGAAGCTCCAGTCCCAGCTGCAGATCCACATCTCTGTGTCCCCTGACCTGGTCACTCTTGTCACATGAAATCTTCAGGGTCAGCATGAAGTAACTTGTGCTTTTCTAGAGAGGTCGGACAGGAACAGTAAATTCTGCCTGGGGCTGGTGCAAGCAGTGTTTGTCTCATTTTTATATCATTATTTCCTTTTGTCACCCATTGATGCAAAGAATGTAATTAGACTAATACTAAATACAAAACCACTTCATATTCCATGAGCAGTGTTATTGTAGTGTTAATTCCTGCCAGTGAATGGAGGATGGATAAAGAGAGATATTTTTTCTCCTGTGCCTTTGTCTTATTAATAATATCAATGAGCAACATCAGTTGTCTTCTTAGGCAGGTTGGGGAACACAAGCACCTGTGGCTGTTCATTATCTCATTTACCCAAGTAGTCTTTGGCACATATTCTTGTATCCTCACTGCATAGACAAGACAAGATTGATGGAGACAAAAAAACCCCAAAAAAAAAACAAAACAAGAAAAACCAAAAAAAACCACAAAAACCCCCAACAAAGATAAACCCAGAGGGACCTCAGGTATTTATTTAATGACAGGACCATTTACCTGATTTTCATAAGGTATTTGCTCACTTGAATTGAAACCATTCATAATAAGGAATAAGCAATTCACTGAAATTTGAGAATTAGACATCAAAACAAGTCTGTTTTATCTGCTGAAGTAAACTGAAAAGAAAATTTCACAGGGTCTGGCACAGTCAAAGGTAGAAATCCTTCCTCTTTGTTACCCTCCCTCAGATGCTTACACCTTGTCTCTAGGAATACATCACGTGAGGAATTTGTCAACTATCAAAACTTTTAACTCTAAGACTGTGATTAGACAGAAAATATAAATATTTAAAAATTAATGCAGTAAACTATAGCAGTAATAAAAGAAGCCTTATGCTTCATTTCAATATTTCCTCATTTTAGTTATTGGTTTGCAATATCAGCATCCCATTAGAGTCTAAGCTACAAAGACTTCAGGATAATAGATCTTCCTTTAGGCACCAGCGTTTGAAGGGAAAAGGACAATTTAATATTCTGAAATCAGTGGAACTGTGTGGGCAGTAAGGAAGAGGGGCTTATCTGTAGATTTACTGTGAAACAATTACGCTCCTGCAAGCTCTAAATCCCTCTCCTACTCACAATTAAAGGCATAGATAACTTCCTAATGTACAGCAGCTGACAGATCAGATGATGGAAAGCCAATATCTATCACTCTCTGTTTACTTCTTACTTTGTATGGGGAAAATCAGCCATATGCAGAATTCATTTGGGATAAAAAGAGCTTGGGTAGCAGTGCATAGTAGGAAACGGTTTCATCCATCAACTCTCCCCAGAAAGTCAGGACTGGATGTTTCATTTGCAGGGCAGAGGAGGAGATAGCAAAGGAGGAAGCAATCAGTTCAATAACAAAGGGAAAACTCTCAAGCAGAATTTCAAGCTCCTAAATGACTTCCTGAAAGGCCCTTGCACAGCTCCTTATTGGTTCTTTTGTTTGTCCTCAGAAAGGCAATTGCCAGAAACTTGATTTCAATTTGAAAGCTTTCATTTATAAAGAATGCAGTACCAAAGGAACCAGTGTGCCATATTAACTGGTACAGTGAATCAAATCTTGAAGACTTTTTTCAGAGTTTGTGTTTTACAGCCTATAAAAAACTCTGAACCAGACCTGAGCCAGACCTCTGAATCTTCAGCACTTCAGGAACCCCAGAATTTGGCCTGCTGGGTTTACCTGTGAAGCTCTTACCTCCAAGTTTTAAACAGTTTGTACATCTAAATTCAGTTTATGTCACTAGTAAAATTAATCCAATCCACCAACAAAGCTTACATTTAATGCACATTACTGTTCTCTTATGTCAGAGAAAGCTGTGAAAGTGATCCTGATGAATCCAAAGCATCCTATGACTCTCCTAAAGCTCTTTGGAGTCAGAGAGACTTGCCCACTGCAGGAGGAGAGATTTACTGCCTGCAAACTCAACATCTGTGATACTTAGATTGTCAGCTTAAGTACTTTAAAACTTTCTTCTGTGTCCTTATTTTTCCTATTAATCTCTTATCTTATGCAATATAAAAAGAAGACTGACAAAATAAATTGTGCAAGTAGGAATCCAAATGAGTAGTTGGCTTGCCTCCAAAATATCAGTTAAAAACATCCCTATTTTCACATTACTTTTCAAATTTCTGTATTTTTCTCCTCTTCTCTTAATTTCACAGAAGATTCCTGGCTGATCCTTACTTGTTGTAAAGATTTTGCAAATAATTTTTGAAGGGGTATTTAATTAAGATGGCCAGTAATAGCTCACTTTTGTTAACTCAAGCACAGCATCACCAGCTGGGCAAGGGAGGGGATTGCCCTGCTCTGCTCGGCACTGGGGTGGCCTCACCTCCAGTGCTGGGGGCAGTTTTGGGCACTACAATGTAAGGAAAACATTAAACTATTAGAGAGTGTCCAAAGGAGGGCAACAAAGATGGTGAAGGGCCCTGACGGGAAGCTGTGTGAGGAGAGGCTGAGGGCACTGGGTCTGTTCAGCCTGGAGGAGACTGAGGGGAGGCCTCACTGCAGTTACAGCTTCCTCGTGAGGGGAAGAGGAGGGACAGGCACTGATCTCTGCTCTGTGGTGACCAGAGACAGGACCTGAGGGTCTTCTGGCCTGAAGCTGTGTCAGAGGAGTTTTTAGGTTGGATATCAGGAAAAGGTTTTCTTCCTGGAGGGTGGCTGGGCACTGGAACAGGCTCCCCAGGAAAGTGATCACAGCACCAAGCCTGACAGAGTTCAAGAAGCATTTGGACAATGCTCTCAGGCACAGGGTGTGATTCTTGGGGATGGTGCTGTGCAGAACATTGATGGACTCAATGATCCTTGTGGGTCCCTTCCAATTGAGCATATTCTGTGATTCTATGACTGAAGGTGTAGGTGGGTGTATGCCTACCTACACCTTCTTACATCTGCCAACACCCCAATGCCTGATGTTTGAGACTTGGTGTATGTGCAAAACTGCATGAAACAACTTGCACACAGAGTCTGCTTGCCTGGCCCAGCAACTACACAGAAGTCTGACAGATTCCAGCTAAGAGCTGGAAAGCAGCAGGTCTTCTGTTGACCTCAGAAGGAAACATACCAGTTTCCTGGACACTAACCCAAAGGCCCACTGCTCTAAGGGATATGTGAAAGGAGATGAACCAAACCAATGAGAAATCTTTCTTGAAAAAAAGAGTCTATTCTGCTCATCTCCTGATAACACAATCAACACCTTAACATCCAAAACATTTACCTAAGGGGACACATTATCTAAGTCTTCAGAAAATCTGGGTACCCTTCACAGTGTTATATCTCAATGACTGAAATGAAGTCAAAACCACTGTGTCAATTGTGCTCCTTCAGGATTACGTTTCAGTGGCAGTGAGACTGGTACAAACAAGTAATGTCCATAGCAGATACTGGTCAATTTCCAGTTGTTACTTCCTTTTTATTCACTGACCCATGGCTGAAGTGATTAGAAATCACCCTCTCAGAAAATGGTATCAAAAAAGCAGGTTCAGCTGTTTTTCATCCAAATGGCTGTTTATGTTTAAGTCTTTGCAGAAGAGTTCTTATTTTTTGAAAGAAAGGATGCTTGCTTTGATCTTACAAATGTGTATCATTATTTTTTAATCAGTTCAATTGTACATGAGTAGCATGTTTATGTGCTTAAACATACTTGCAGAGACTTGCATAAAGGAAAACAATAAAAGGAATTGTAACAATTTTTGTTACAGTTTCTATAGAAGTTTCTACAGTTACTTCTATCCAGTTTCAGAGTCTTGGTGTTAATTTCAGTTCTTATTATTAGTGACTATTTAAACAAGAAAACACTTTTGAGGAGGCTTTGGGGTTTATTTAATGTTAGACATCAGAAGACAATGACCTATTTCACAGGATGAAAAAACATACTTTAAAATGAGATGCTACTGTATTGGATGTGTCTGAGACAGGGCTAGTTTTCTGCATTGCAGCCCTCATAGTGCTGTACATTGTAGGGGATCTAGAAAGGTGTTGATAACACAGCATCAGTGCCGTCCCTCCAAGACTCCCCTACTGCACCCAGTAGGCTTGGTGGGGCAAGGTCTTGGGAGGGTACATATCCAGGACAGCTGACCCAAAGTAACCAGAGGGATATCCATACCACAGGACATCAGCTCAGCAGATGTCCTCAGCAGATTAGTACAGCATTTGTCTTCTGAAGCAACTGCTATTCATAATAATGCCCTTCCTGTGAAGTGGCTGGATATCACCTGCTGATGGGAAGTACAGAAAAAATCTTTTGATCTTCCTTTGCTTCCATGTATAACCTTTGCTTTTGCTTTATTAAAGTGCCTTTACCATGAATCATGAGTTTTCCTGCTTCTTATTTACTCCATCTGCATCCTGCTAAGGAGGGAAGAAAACAGGGTGTCTTGGAAGGCACCTGGCACCCAGCCCAGGTTAACCATCACAACTATCAAATATTTTTAGCATCTTTCTATCAAAGGTGCATTTACCCTTATAATTTTTGTCACATGTTTTTTGGCAATATTTACAACTAGGACATTAAAGAACTCACTACCAAGCATGACTGCTTACTGTTTTTTCTCTCTTTGAAATATTCAGTAAATTGTTATATGTGCTAATCATCATGCAAGAAATTTTAGCTTCTAGATGATCCCAGAAATCAAGACTCATACTAGGGGAAACTAATGAACAGGATGTGAAAATTTCCAATGCACACACTTACCCTGTAGGTTTTGTGGAGGCTCAAAATTATTTTATAATCTTATTGTTTCTTTGCTTTAAATTGAAAATACAAATCCATGCTTTATCATTTTTTCATTTTAGTTTGAATTGTTTTAGTCACGTAGCAATCAATCCAATGTTCATGATTTTCTGATATTAAGAACTCAATATTTTCTTTAAATTATTTCCTTTGAAATCTCACTGTCTAAGCCCTTATAAAAGTCCAATTTGAGTGGCATTTATGATTTTATAGTGAAGGACCTGTCCATTTTTTAATTATTAATTTTATTTTCAAGATTATTTACATAATCTTTTAATTTGTTCAGAGAAAACAGAATGATTTTTTTAGAGGTTCCCATATTTGACAGGATTTTGTAAGGTTTCTGTGAGTTACTTAGATATTTCACAGGGGCTTTCTTAGCCTTGTGGTGCAAACTAACTACATTAAAGTCAAGCAACTGTAATTTAAGCATAGAAAATCTGTATGGGATGACATTTGATGCAGTACTCAACAGCAACTCTTTCAGTTACAAATGGTAAAGTATCTTGTGAGTTCTGTTAGAAAAATATAAATCTCCTGGAAATGTGCAAAGAATTTAGGTTGGAGGAATAGTTGTTTGGACACATGTAAAATCTACTCTATTTAATTTATAACCAAGTTATTTAACCACCAGTTTTTCAAAACTGATGCATAAATATATATATTTTTGGAAAATATAAAGTGATGTTGTATATGGCTGCATCCTGACTTACAGCTGTCATTTCACCAAAGAAGGAGAAAAAAAATTCCATAATTTCAACCCATCAAATTAATTCCTCTAGCAAAGAAGTGAAGTAAGGCTCTGTAAAATTCAGTTGATGAGCTTTGAGGGTAATATAAATGGAAAGCAGCCACTTTTGAGAAAAGCAAATTAACAGAAACCAACTGCTCTTTGATGTTTCCAAATTCTTTGCTGCTTCAAGTTCTCTGTCAGCCTTATTAACTCCTCCATTTTGCTTTATAGAAGACAGTTTTATCTTCCTATCTTACTTACTCTTGCAATCTACATGTAAAAGAATTTGGTATTTTCTGCTAATGGAGTGTCCATTGGCTATCAGGCGATTTACCTCCTGTGGATAATTAGCTGAAATAATCTTGACCATGATCAACAACACTTGGAAGGAGGTAAGATTAGAAAACATTACTTATATTAGTAAAGGCTATGTGTATAAATTACACTTTTTCTTTGAACATAACAGACAAGAAAACCTAGTGGATGATCTTGGAAACAAATATTATCACACTGAAGAAGGCTAAATAAATAAGCAATTAGGTTAAAAAAAGTTGGCAAAACTTAAGTCCAAGTTAGTTGCTAATGAGTATTTTTCTTAATCACATGGGTCAAATAGGGTAACTGACCTCATTAGATAGGGTGCTAGTAGAGAAGCGGGAGACAAAAGTTTAGTTCCCTCACGCCGTGCTTGATCTCCTGTCTCACTCTGTTCAATAAAATTGAAGCAATGGCACATTCTTACCAAAAAGATACAAGCAAAACAGGATGATCATAGAATCATAAGATTATAGAATAGCTAGTGTTGGAAGGGGCCTTAAAGATCATCCAGTTCCAAGGCCCCTGCCATGTGCCAAGACAAACCTCACTAGATCAGGTTGCTCAGAGCCCCATCCAACTTGACTTTGATGGAGCATCTTCAACTCCCCTGGGCGACTTGTACCAATGCCTCACCACCCTCACAGTAAAGAACTTCCTCCTGATATCTAATCTAAACTCACTTTCTTTTAGTTTGAATCCATTCCCCCTTGTCCAATTAACACAAGCCCTTATAAAAGGGCTTTCGTGTAGGCTCCCTTCGGGTGCTGAAAGGCTGCAATTAGGTCACCTCAAAGTGTTCTCTTTTCCAGGCTGAATAAACCAAATTCTTTCAGCCTTTCCTCATTGGAGAAGTGCTGCATTCTTCTAATCATCTTTAGAGACGCCCTCCTCTGGGCTTGCTTCAATAGGTCCACGTATTTCTTATGCTGGAACCCAGAGGACCCCAGAGCTGGATGCAGTACAGGAAAAAAATACTGACCAGGAATGAAGGACGATCATTTACAGCAGTATGAAGAGCTCAACAGTATCTACAAGCTGAAACAGCACACAATGGAGAAAATACATGCCAGTAAATAAACTCTAAAAACATTCTTACAGCCTTTCCCACTGCACTATATGAGATACAAAACTGGGTTAGATAGACCCTTGGTCTCACTTACTAAGGTGTGCATTATGTTTCCAATGTGTGCTTCCCTCTTGGTGTTACTTGCTACTTGACTTACTAGTTAGAGAGACCCAGGTGAAATGTATTGATTGACAGTCTAAGGAATGATCTGTGGGACATTGGGACCATCTCTTTGGCTCAGTATTGACTTTAAACTGAACGAACTCCCAGAGCATTCAGGCAGTCTATCTGATCTGTTTTCCACAAATAAAATGTAAGTAGCAAGGACAAGCTCATCTTCATGAATATTGGCAGAACAACTTTTAGCCCTGAAAACAAGTGTAGAAATAATTCCTTATGAGGAAGAGAGGGTTTCTGAGCATATGAAGAAATGCCAGTAGTAGCACAGGTTTTTTTAAATTTTGGCAGTACTTTCAAAAACTCTGGACAGTCTGAAGCATTTAAAAAGCTGAAACATTTTAAATGTCTGAAGACATTTAATAGCAAGGAGTAGTGTTCTGAGGGCTACATAGATGAAAATTTCAAACGATGAAACAACAAGGAAAACTTTTTTTTAACAGAACTTCACTTGCAATGGCCACAATTCTGGCTGAGAAGGTATTTAATTTTTACCATGACATACAGAGGTTTACGAACATGATCTGTTGTGCTAATATTGCTCATGTTTGTTCATTACCAAACTATAAATTATTATCAAAGTGTAATAAAAATCCAGTCTGAGTAGTTCTGAGGTATGGAATACAAACAAACAGATTTCTGAATACTTTGAAAAATGTTTAGGTTGCCCTTTTATACTCCAACCCATGTAGCTTTTATCTTGACATATATCTGCCTTTGGCACCTTTGAAGAAATCTGATTTTGAAATAATCAAGTAATGCATCTTAGAACTGCCTGCCCTGGTCACAAATGTGCCACATAGCATATTTATTGACAGACACATTTTCTCTTGAGAAAATGATATTCATATGTGCATGGCTCTCAATGTATTCCTGCACATTACCTGTGTGTCAGATATGGGAATAAAGCATAAATAAAATATTAGAGTTCAAGAAGAAATAGAAATTATGAAAGCTGTTGGAAAACAACTCCTCTCCAAATGCAAGGTGCATGGGAATACAAGAGGATCCTCTCCATAAATACATTTCTTCATCCAATTTCACCTTAGGTTCTCACAGATCAGTGCAGAGCAAAACTTCTGATTAAACTTCAATTTAATTTTCTTACAGACCTTAAGGAAATTATATATAAAGCACATATATCAAGTATCACATGCACTCCACAGAACTCATATTTCTTTATTCTCAGATATGAATTATCCAAGTAACCTACATAAGAATTTCACTCTGCTGAGTTGTTGCTTTCATTGTTTCCTAAATCCTTGAGACAAGAAGTTATAGAGTCAATCAAGCTTAGAGAGTAAATGAATGTCACAGCTGAAATGAAGAACTGTGCATTTATTTTACATAACTGAAAGATCAAACAGTGAATTATTTCAACAAAAGTCTAGAATTTAGATAGAATGAATCTCAGTAGAACTTAGCCAGAAGTGAATTTAGTTCATTTTATGAACTACACTTATACAGTGGTTTCCACCAATTTAAATGAAGTGTCCTCCCTTTAATAGGGGTTTTATGTTGCTCTAAGTCATGACAGCTATGTCTAGTCCCAAAATTACACATGTAATAAAATTTAGGTTCACTTTTATTTCAGCCAATTCCTTTTAATCACTTGTTTTCTTCATAATTACAGGGTTTAGCAATCCTGGTTTTGGTTTGGTTTTGGGTTTTTTTTTGGGGGGGTGTTGTTTTGGGGGTTTTTTAACGTATTTTTTAAATGTTTTCTTCTCATTCAGCAGAAACATGATTAAAGACAACACAGATATTTTAGCAGATGGGTGATTACCTCTTAAACCTCCTATGGAATGGCTCTTTGTAGCAACTTATGGACACATGCAATTTTCTCCCTTTAAAATATGCACAGCCCAATCTTTCTAGTTCTAATGTGCAACCTGAGTCCCACATATAGACTTTCAGATTTCTGGACAGCTGCATGAGGACACAACTTGTACAGACTGATTTGAATTTTAAATTGTATCACTTGAGTCACATCATGCAACTTTTAAATGGCATCTTCATTTGTACCTACTGGTGCTCTCATTTGTATATCACCACCATTTTATATTGGGCGTGGGAACCATGGTAATGTGACCCTCTCATGCTGCAAGCAGATGCTCTTCTTCTCTGAAGCAACAGCCCAGCTGCCGGGAGAAAGGATTTATGTCAGTCCATGGCCCTTCCCTGATGAGTGCCTAGAGCCACAGGAAGCACAGGTTAAGAGTTTCGAAGCAGATACAATATTGATTACAGCTACCTCAATCGGTTAGAATTACCTACAGCCCTTCAGCTGTAAAGCTGAGCAACCACTGACCCAGGATATGTAATGGGATTTTTCTGAGGGAAGGAAAGTTTCATGTAAAGGAAATCCTAGGAAGCCTGTTGTTATAGTTGAAAAATATTAATCAGATAAATAAAAATACTTTCTTTGCCTCTTTACCACAACCTGGTTACCTTGTCGCCTCTGTACCTATCTATCCATCCGTCTAAAAGCAAATATATTTTTATATATATTTGTATACGGGTACCTCTATAAATGACCTCTTCTATGTATATAGCATTTGCATTAGAAATTCCTTTTACTAGTCTAAAATATTTAAGTTTTTCTAAGGAGTGGTTTTTTTCTTCTCCAATCTTTTTTACACAGTTGCCAGATACAAGGAATTCTGGGCTTCAAGAATCTACATTTTTAATATTAACCTGAAGCCTACATTTTGCGCTAGGAAAAATGAATGAATTAATGGTTTAAGCTTGTTAAATTCACTTGGACATATTTACAATTAAAGCAAACTGACAAAACTCATTTTAAATGAATGAAATGGTGACAATTTGCATGGCTGAGCAGATGGCACTCCCTCTCCTCGCCTACAAGAGCAGTACAGCATGGTCATTTCAAGGAAGGACATTAGCATAACTTTGAATACTAAACTGGACTGCACAGTCTCTATGAATTGATTTATTACGCACTACTTATCATAACATGCTTGCACATGACCATGACAGTGCCACAATATAGCACAGGTTCTTAAAACAGCTTTCATGTTGCTATGCGGTGCAAAGATTGTGGATTTTTTAAGTAGGGGACTTCTCAGCACTACTGCCAAGGATCCTGGGAGGGATGAAACTAGCAAATGCAGGTGCCATGGGGGAGATTCTTGCATTAATCAGAAGTCTTACCTGTGTGCCAGACAACATGCTATTTCCTCCAGTGTAGATCAGACATAAGTCCATATACAGCTAACAATCTACAAAAACTCTCCTGTGATTTTACATCTGGATACTAAAATTAATACAAAATACTGATAATAGCTACGCTAACCAGTTTCTGTCCAATAACTCAGTAGTCAGAGTGCTGGCACACACAAACTCCTTTCACTTCTGTGTCAGTGTTAAAGCCCACCTCTTTCATCTTGCAACCCAATTGACCAGGTTACAGTGAATCTTCAGGTAGGTGAGGTAGAATATCAGAGCAGAATACAGAGTTTGGTTTGGTTTAGTTTGGTTTGGCTCAGTTTGGTTTGAAAGAACTTGTAGAAGTTCTTACTTCTAGAACTTACCAGTCAAGTAAGACTATCACTAAGACAATACTGCTATTATAGCTCTTCCATCAAAGGAATGACTCTTTGGATGAGACTTCACAGGATCATAGAATCATTGGAATCATTGGAAAGACTTCTAAGATCATTGAGTCCAACCATTCACCCAACACTGTCAAGTCCAAGACTAAAACATGTCTTGAATTATCATATTTGCAAGCCATGTGGCATCATACATAACCCCTCACATTTTACAAATTACCTCAAGGTAATTTGATTTCTTATCTGAAAATAGGGCAAATTTCAGTTGTCTCTAACGAAAAATACATGCTACCTGAACGCGGGAATCAAAATCAGAGTGCTTGTCTTCCTGCCTGTTAATTACTCTTTCACCACATTAAAGCTCACTGTAGCCTAGACTATTTAACTTCACCCAAAGCTGGGCATTTTTGGCAAAAGGTATTGAGACAAATCTCTTCCAGAATATCACTGTGATTACTGGGAGCAATGCTCCTTTGGGAAACAAGACGCAAACTAAGAAATAAAAGAAAGAAAGAAAAAAATTTGCTCTGTATCCTTTAAGCTCTAAGCTGGTTAGACAGGCGAGGTGCTAGAAGCAATAGCACAACCATTGTCCCTCAAGTGGGCACCTGGCCTTTCTAGTGTGTGAAGTGTGATTAAGCCAGTATGCTCCAGGAAATGAAACTCACTTCATCAAAACTTATGCCTCACCCAGCTGAGTAAACAGAAAAAAATGGACATTGTAACTAACCCATGATTCAGCTGACACCTCACGCTTGCACAGAAGAACACTAATCAAAATGTTCCAGGATTCAATCACAATCATGTGGATACTTCAATACATTCAATTTTCTATATTATGAGGCAGTTAGCAAGGACTGCTCATATGTTGTTTGGTTAAAGTTCTGCATATAGAAGTATAACCTGTATTTTTTATATCCTAGGACAGATATATTGTAGCAATTACCTGTTTATCTCTTTGCCTTTTTGAGAACTTCATGAAGAAAATCTTGTAGAACTACAATAAAAAGTACTAAATTAAATGAAAACTCTTTATATGTTCTTTAATTCTTCTTTCTTCTCAGACGTCTGTTGCTGTATAGGAGGAAAGTCTCGCAACACTGTTTTGTTACCCTTAGATAAATGATAAAATTTAAATGCAGAAAATTACCTGCTATATTGTCACATTAATTTTTAAGTATCATTCTGACTACTTGCTAACATGCTTTTATCGTTTTTCTTACCTAGTGGAGTCAGAATCTTTCAGTACTGATTTCCAGACGGTGAAATTCGTTGAGGGAAAGGTTTTATCTTTCCTTAGGATATACTGTATAGAAAGGAATGGAATCTGTTGTCATTAATTTTATGTAAGTGATGACAAAGCACTATGAAGTATCTATTCATAATTGATGGCATGATGCCTATAAACAATAGCAAGTTTTTTTGCTTCCCTTTTCTCCTCATACCATGTCTAACTTTTTATATTGTTTTTATAGAACAAGGTTTTCATTGCATCAGACACTGCAATGTGATCCTTTTTTTCCTGACGATAATGCTTTGTTTCTCAAGAGAAAAAAAAGATGTCATTGCATAACTCACTGAACATCCTGGATCAGATGATTTGTTTAGAATTGCAGATTATGCTCAAAGGGACTGCTTGAGCCATACTGGTTCCATCAGAATTACACAGAAAATAGAGCCATCAAAAAAACATTATAATCTGTTTTGAAAACAGCTTGATGCTGAGTAACGAAGAATCATGATGCCAATTTTTTTAAAATTAAATATAGCACTGAAACACATGGAAAAAAAGGGTCAAATGAGAAGATTTTGATGCTCCTGCTCCTGATTTTCACATGCTTTTAAAAACACTGTGTCTCTTGCCCCACCTCAGCTAAACAAAATTGCAGCTATGATAGTTGAGACAGCATGTCTCATATGTGTTTTCAGACACTTCCAGTTCTCAGGCAAAGGGACATGCATTAAAATACAAAGATCTCACATAAATTCTAACAGCCTGTAGTTCTCCAAATCAAAATATATTCAAAATATATTAATGCTCAAACTCTTGCTGATACTGTAACCATCCACTAAGAACAGGGCAAGCCTGTTTGACAGTAATGTAATACACTTACTTTTAACAACTGATTGAAGCCCATGGTTTTTGCGTTTGTTCTTAGTTCACCACTCAGTTGTTTGAAATCATTCAGCACGTGGATTGGATAAATACTGAGAACTCATGACCTCTCCTGTGATTAAATAGCTCATTGCTTTTATGTTTGATTAATAAGAAAAGCAGCTAATTATTTTGTATGACCTTTTGGCATATCCTTTGACTGTTCTTGAGATCAAAAGACATTTACAAAAATATCAAAATAATTTATGTGAAACTACTAGAATCAGCTTCCTTCACAAACTACAAACTGCTTATTTCAAAATGAAGCTTCATTTCACTGTTGTCTCACCTGAGATTACATTCCGTGCTAATCACCCCATGTTTGGATAGCTTATTTTTTATTTATTGGATCTAACATGAATTTGCACCATACACCAATACATGTGCACACAGACATTGCTTACGTATGAAGTACGTTAGATTATGCTGCTTGGGTGTCACAAAGAAACACTTCACTGAAAAGTTGGTCAGGCATTGGAATGGGGTGCCTAGGGAGGTGGTGGAGTCACTGTCCCTGGAGGTGTTCAAGAAATAACTGGACGTGGCACTCAGTGCCATGGTCTAATTAACAGGGTGCTGTCCAATCAGTCAAAGATTGGACTTGATGATCTTGAAGGTCTTTTCCAACCTCAATGATTCTACAATTCTATGTAATCACTGGGAATACTCACTGAATAAAGTTAATGCAAGTTCTACGCATTATTTTTGAAAAGTGTCCTTCAAGAGAACAGGAACACACATCTCAGTGATTCTGCAATTGATTGTGCCCAGATTTTGCTGCTTTCAGATGAATAAAAAAGTTGTTAGAGATGCTCTGTTAATGGTGGGCATGCACCAGCTTTTTTCCACCTTGAAAACATTGGGATGCTTCAACTTATTTTAAAAGCAAACCTAAAAACTGTAGTAAGTTGTACATTGGTTGGTATTCTGAAAGTGGTGCACAGTAACTTTGCAAGTTACTTAAACTTGCAAGTTTAAGAAACATTCTTTCTAACTACTACTAGCTTCAGATTAAAAAATATATAAAAATGGGAACTGTGCATCTAAAATTTAATTTATACAGCTTTTTTTTAAAGCAGTTCAATTACAAAACAATAAAGTGATAAATATCTCTCCAGGCAGCTGCCTAATGGCAGAAGGCCTCAGAACTTTTAGGTGCCTCTCAATAAGCCTATAATTGCAAGCAGAAGTGGTACTCTCAGAAAATGCAAAGCCACTTTCTTTTTTAGAACAGTAATAATACTGCCCCTGCCTAATTCTACTTTTTAGATTCAGCTCTGCATACAGGTGACAGGTTTGGAGGTAAAAGCACTGATGTCTCTGAATCTTTTCTTTCAGTCTCAGCTGAAAAGATTAAATGAAAACATGCATGTTCCAATGTCCAGTTTGCAAAGCATCTGCATCACTTACATGCACAAAAGATGCACAGAAAATTACAGGATAGCTGCTGATATGCCAGTTACAGAAGACTGGAGAATGTTTTTTTTGTTTGGTTTTTTTTTTTTTTCCTTTGTCTTGAATTTCACTGAGAAATAAATAGTGCTGTCAGAATGAAAATGCTTTCTAACTTATTCCATCTCATTCATTTTTATCACTTGAAGTCTAAAGTGAAAGTTCCAGCGTGTTAATAATTTTCTGTAGTTAGAAAAGTAAATCTTTAAAAATAAAAAAAGATAAAGAAAATGTGTATTAGCTCAGAAATTTTCCACTATTTATATTGGTAAGAACCAAGTTTTTTGAAGAAAAGAGCATTATAAAAATAATGCTGCTTAGATTATCCAAGAAATGGGGATGAGGGTTATAAAAGTGTGTATTGTTTGTCACATCTAAATACTTCTATGTTCAGAAAGATTGATCACCCTCTATTAAAAAACTTGATGTATTGTGATAAGCCTAACTGCACCTAATGCGTCAGACTTCACTACTAATTTTTTATCTCCAGTCCTCTCCTCAGCCTCCTCAACCAAGTATTAGTAAAAACTTCTCTGGGCTGTCAAGCATTAGAACAGGCTGCCTGGGGAAGTGGTGGAGCCACCATCCCAGAAAGTATTTAAAAGATGTAGATGTGGCACTGAGGGACACGATTGAGTGGTGGACTTGGAAGTACTGAGTTAATGGTTGGATACAATAATCTTAAAGGTCTTTTCCAGACAAAATTATTCTGATTCTATGCTTCTATAGACTCTATTTCTGGCCAAGAAGGCTTATCCCAACATTTTCAGCAGTTTGTGTAGAGAACACAGTTTTTCATACAAAGATATTTTCTTAACTGGTGAGCTTGGCTCACAGTTTCCGCTAAAAGGCAGCTTCTATTTCCAATGCACTGTGAAAGAAGTTTCATGAAGCCATTTCCTCTTACAATACTGTGCTGGTTTTGGCTGGGACAGAGTTAATTTTCTGCACAGTGGCTAGTATGGGGCTATGTTTTAGGTAAGAAAAGTTTAAACAGGCGTAAATTAATCAGCAGAACACTTTGAGAGACCTTAATGGAATGTACAGCGATAGGAAATGTGAAAGCGTGGGGGGTGGTTTCGGGTGACCCAGGGGATGGGGAGCTCTGCCACCCTGACCCTGAGCAGGCCCAGCGTGAGTGGGCTCCAGGGCCGGGACAGGCAGGCCACGCTCCCGAAAAACCTGCCCACAGCTCCGCTCCCTTCCTTCTCTGGCGGAAGCACCAGGGGCCTTCAGATGTCTCCTGCGGGGTTCCACGGCTTCCCCCTTCCTGCACATTCCCGACTGAGGCGGCCTTTGCAGCCAGCTGGCCTTCGCGCTTCCCTCCCATCCCAGCCCCGGCAGCGGGAAGCGAGGCCCGCGCGTCCGCGGGCCCTGCCGGCTCCCGCAGGGAACAGCGGCGTTCGGCCCACATAAACGCGAGTGGGAGCGAAGGGCCCGCGGCGAGCAGCTGCCAGCCCTGCGCGGCGGGGCCGGACCGGCCGCGTTCCGGCCCCGGGCCATGGAGCTGGCCATGGCCCGTTCCACCCGCGGCGCCGCTGCAGGTGGGTCGGGGCGCGAGGCCGGCGGGGCTTCCGGGGAGGCTCTGAGGGAGCTGCGAGAGGGGAGCACCGGCCCGGGAGATGCCCCCAGCCCGCGGTGTCGGTGGCCTTTGGGGACATCCCTCATGTGCAAAGGCTGCCTCGGACAGCCCCCTGGTTCTCCCGCTTCCCCTGGAACTGCCACCTGGTTCCCATGGGACACGCCTTGTCTCCATGCGGGAGGCCTTACCTGGGCAGCCTCAGGTGATTTCCTGAGGAAAGGTTGAGTTTATTTGGGAGGAAATGGGAGCCTTCTCGTGAAAGTTGGACTGCTTTGGTTATTAATAATAAAGAATCAGCTGCTAATTGCTTTTCTCTGTTAGTTACAAATATGACGTTTTCTCCTGTCCATTTCATCTGAGCCACAAGGAAAAACACTATTTTGAAGTTTTGTTGGATGGATATTGGGATTCAATTAATGTTGTTAGTGCTCCTGTTTAAAAAAATTGGTGTGAATATGCAGATGTAGTAGAGTATCAAAGAATTATCAAATATTTTTACCTGATTATTTCCAATGTCAGCGAATTGAAATGATAGCTTCTGATCATTCTGACCTTAGGAATTCAGAAATCATAGGGCTTAGTCACTTGCACTTTTCTCACTGACTGATGGAAGACGGTAATGATTAATTTTATATTATCACAGCATGGCCTGGAGTTAGAGATCCTTAAAGATCATCTAGTTCCAGCCCTCCTGCCATGGGCAGGTCACCTTCCACTACACCACGTTGTTCCAAATCCCATCCATCCTGGTCTTGAACAGTTCCAGGGATGGAGTTTAACCCCAGCTGGCAACTAAGTACCACACAGCCCCCCCCACTGCAGCGGGGATAGTCATAAAGAAAAGGTAAATCTAATGGGTTGAGATAAGAATAATGTAATAACTGAAATAAAATATTATAATTGTGATACTAAGTATGCTAATAACATGATGAATAAGAAGAATTGTTAAAAGGAAAGGAAGAGAGAGTAAAAGAACCCAAGAGAAACAGATGATTAACATCAGCTCCTGATAACCAATACCCAGCCCATTTCTGAACAGAGATCCCAATATTCCTTTGGCCAGTTTGGGTCACCTCTCCTGGCCTTGCTCACCTCCCAGCTTCCAGTACAGTTCCTCAGTAGCAGAGTGTGAGACATTATAAAGTCCTTGACTTAGGATAAATACTACATAGCATCAGCCTAAACATCAGGATGTTATCAGCTTCATTCTTATACTAAATCCAAACCCCACAGCTTTCTACCAGCTACTAAGAAGAAAATGTCCCAACTAAAACCAAGCAGCATCGACAGCTTCTCCAGGCAATCTGTTCCAACATCTCACCACCCCCACAGTAAAGAATTTCTTCCTAATATCTAATCTAAATCTTCCCTCTTTCAGTTTAAAATCATTCCCTCTTGTCTTGCCCTTGTAAAAATCCCTCTCAAGCTTTCTTGTAATAGCCTTTAGGTGCTGAAAGGCACCCTGGACCATTCTCTTTTCCAGGCTTAGCAACCTCAACTCTCTCAACCTGCATTCAGAGGAGAGGTGCTCCAGCCTTCTGATCATCTTCAGGGCTTAGATGTTGCCTTAATTTGAATAAACTAGTAATTGAGCCAAATTAATGTGTAAAAAAGTATTTGTCTATGGACTTGGCTGTGAATCCTTGGCAAGTTTCTGTAGTGGTTTCCTGTCTTTTACAACTTCCAGTGCTTCATAAATTAATATTTAGACACTACATATTTAAATGTTGTTATAGTTACCTTAGTATCTTTAGTATATGTTAGGAATCATTATTTATTGTATGCTTTTTAGAGTACTGGATTGCTAGCAGTATTCCCTCTTTTCCTTGTCCTCTATTACAAACCTTTCCTTTCTTCTGAACAATCTTGTATTTCTTTCTGCCTATATTAAATTCTGTAAGAAACCCAAACCCAAGGTTTTTAAAGTACAGTGGGTGCATTATGGAAGGTTACCCGAATGAATCAGTATCACTGGAAGATACCGATCTTGTAGATTTAAAACTTTGTGGAAACTGAACTGTTCAGGCTGAAAGTGTGAAACTGAAAAGGAAATTATGGTAATATTTTAGTCACTATATTTTAACATGGTAAGAAGAGATATGCAAAATAGTTTTCATATAAAACTTCGAACTCTTGATGATTGCCTTTTTTTGAACTCTGCTTTTTAATTCTGCATTCAAAAGCTATTACAGTCATTGCAATAGGTAAAACTGGGGAGATAAGGGTTGCTTTCTTGTTGGAACTTGGCAGTACATAAAGGCTGGGATTGTTTTCCACAGTCCCTAATGCCATCTGTAAATTTACTCTTTATGTAATTATTATTAGCATATATGAAACTTTGTAAAAGAATAAGGGTCTGAATTTCATGGTTTCATAAATTTCATCTCATAAAGCAATAATGAAAAGTACGTCCTCAGTTCCCAAACCAAACGGATTTACACCCAGCTGATTAAGTGAGCACAGTTCTGGTTTAGTAGTGGAAGAAATCTGTGCTGACATAAGAATAGATAAATTTACACCACTGAGTTTAATTTCTGAACAGCAGGTTTTATAAAATAAATTCCCTATTCTGGAAACATATTTTTGTCTTTAGTTTTCAGAATAGTAAAGAGAAGGATGGTAATGATACTGTGTGCCAGATTCACTATATGTTAGGAGTGACACATAAAAAAATTTACTTCTCCGGTTGGAGGAGAAAAAGGAGTGCAAAAGGAAGAACTCTCAGCTTGCAGAGAGAATATATACACAATTTTAAGCTACCATAAAATTTAGGCTTAAATTACTGTTTTCAAATGATCTTTTTGAAGAGTGAGGCCAAGAAACTGAGGAGTCAAACCGATTCTTTGTGCTCATATAATTCCAGTCACACCTGATATTTCTCATGTCTTTAATTTGCACCTGTCTGCTATTTTTGTGCATTGTAATATGTTCACAAGGTTATTCTCACAAACTTTTTTTCTGTAACTTCTGGGTTTTTTTTTTCTAGAAAGCTTTTTTTTTTTTTTCCCCCCAGAGGTATCAAACTTCTTTAAAGGGGTGATGCTCTCAGCCTTGCAAAATTTCTCTTGTTGATTAGATACCTTAAAAAGGTCTTTGAAGGTCTCAGCTTTAGCTGCCTGTGGTGCACCAGCTCATCTCAGTGCAGTTGGCTGTCCACAGTACATGTGTGTGCATCTGATGTAGTCATCTTAACACTCTTTGTAGTCTGTGGGGAGAAGCAAATGTTTCTGGGTCACGACTTTACCACAAAATGTACAAATTACTTGACTTATTTTTAACATTGGAAAATTCTGTTTCTGCCCATTGATAATAAAAGAAGTCCAGACAGCTAGCACAGTTGTAGCCACCTAAACTGTAGGATTCTGCAGTTAAGAAGAGATAAATCCTACGTCAGAAATGTTACTGAAATCCTGAGGGATTATGCTTTCTTATGTTCTTAAATTCTCTGAAATGGTTATAATTGGGAAACATTAGTAAGTTCTAAAATGGTTTTTTCAACTAATTCATGTTACTTGGATTTGGAGAATTTATAAGATTTGATTTTAGAAGCTAAAATTATTTAGAAGTTAGAGTTTGAAGAAATAAATCATGCTACATCTAAGTTTCCTTGTGCTTTTGACATAAAGTATTTTAAATATTTATTATTTTCAGTATTGTTTTACCATTTTGAGTTCATTTGAAAAAAATATGTTGGAGTTATTCTTAGGCTTTTTGTAGGAAAAGCAATTTCTTCCCTCACTATGTCCACATTACATATCTTTGTGTATTTGAGCATAGGTTGTTTAAAGATGACACCATGGAGTAGCCTTGGTTTAATACACATTTTTGCAATAGAAACTGCGTAATTGGAGGCATACTTCAGTTCATCTTGATTGTGTAGCTGTCCCATTATCATTGTTTATAATATACACAGATGACATTGTGTTAGGCAAACCAATTTAATCAAGTTTATTTTATTGTTGCTTAATGTTGTGGCCGTATGTCTCTGAGCTCAGCCCAGTTCCGCTACAGCAATTGCAGCATTTTGTGCTCCATCATAATGAGTCAGTATCTTGGTTTCTGTTGTATGAAGCAGTTGAGGTTACAAAGATGTGGGTAATTTTTTCACCTTTATTAGCACTGTGTAATTGACAGACTAATTAAAATAAAAAATATGTCAACAAAACAGTTTTTCCTTGAATGATTGTACCTTTAAGGACAGACCATACTCTTGAATTTAGAAGGAAAAGCTTTTTTTTTTTTATGTTTAGGGCTATCTGAAGATTCTTAGCTGTGTAGTAGTGGTGAATGGCAATTTGTTTCTGTCCTGACAAATCTTTTTATTTTTATATAAAAATTTCATATGTGGAGAAAACTGATCTCTGGAATGGCCTGGAAGTTATATGAATTACATTCTATTTTGTATCTTATGTATTAATTTTTGAAATTATTTTTTAAATTCATATGATAGTGCTATGAATAACAAATGAGTGTCCTGACATAATCAGTAAAGTTTTGTCTATGACATTTGGAGCAGTTTCCTCCATTATTAGCCATGAATTTCATGGCCAATTTGGAAATCACACCTAAGGTCTGTAATTCTTTGACATTATTGAGTATTACTCCAGTGTTGAATTATTCCAAATGAATTTAGGTTTTGGGTTTGGTTTGAAGTACCCTATAATTTTGAATCATAGCATAACTCAGCTTCCTTCCCTCCATTTCTCTGTGACTTACCTGTTTCCAAGGTCAGTGAGAACTGACTTAGGTGCCACTTAGAAAAGTAAATTATATAAAGTTCACCTCCTTTACTCATAAACATCTCTGAAAGACTTCTTAAAACCTCTACAGTTGAGGATTCACCTTCTTCTGCAAATGGCCAATTCTTTGAGTAATTAACCCTTAACATTTCAATCTCTCCGTAGGAGCTGCTGCATCAAATGCACCTGCAAAACTGCACTGGCAGATTGGTGGATTAGGGTAGTGCTTATGAATCAGATTTATCCTGGTTCTTCCTGTTATCCTGTTTCCTGCTGACATCAGAGGTCTTCAATGGATCTTGCACCACATCTCAGTTCCCCTTGGTTATGTTACACAGACCTGTACAGGACAGTTCATAGCTTCTTCTGTAATTATGTCAGCAGGTGAATAATTGCTCAGCAGCCTTCCATGGCTAGGATCTCAGCAGGTCTGTGGGTTCTCAGTACCCTCTCTCTGCGTGAGAGCTGGAAGCATGGAATGTCATTCTTGTGTTGGAAATCTGTAGACTCAGCCCTGTTCAACAGTGTTGTTAAGCCATCGTGTCCTCTGAATGGTCTTCCAGTATCAGTTTGTGGATTAAGGGGTTTGCATAGGGAATCTGTCACCAGGTGGTATCTGTTGTTAGGGTGCTGAGCCCTGCTTCCAGCAGAGTTTGCAGGGGATTACTGGTTCTCCTTAACACTCAGTAATCACAGGAATGGAGCTTTGGATAATTCTTGAACCTTTCTCTTTCTCTTTATGTCAGATTTACTTTGGCATTAGTACCTAGAATTAGACAAGGGACTCCTTTCTCCTCTTGGTCGGGTACTGTTCTCAATCAAGGAAAGTCTTTGGTCTGGTTCTAAAACTTTTTTCTGCCTAACCAGTGGTGTAAATTCTGTGCTGATAGGAGCGAAAACATTATTGATAAAACTCTGTATCTGCCAATATGCTTTCAGTGGAATATATTTGGTGGTTCAGCACTTCCTGAGAGCAACAGATTGCTGTGCAATTTTTGCTAATGCACAGTTGGCCAGCATCCCCATATTTCTAATAGTGTCATCCAGTGTGTTTTTTTCTAGGATACTTACATAGTAGTTTCTGAGAGAGCAGTTGTCCCTTTAGGGGAATGGTGAAAAGCCTCAAGCAACTCTTAAAACTTCTTTTTGTTACACAAACTTACCTTTTCCTAATCAGAAGAGAAATAAAGAGAGATGGTGATAGTGTCAGTAAAAGAAAGCAAGTGAAAGAGCTGTTTATTCTCCGTAAAATATTTAGGAAATCCATTCTTTCTCAAAATACATCCAGGAATATTGCTATTTGTCATTTGTCATATGTTTTTAAACAAGAGATTTTGTGATCCAGCAGAGTGACTTCTCCAAAAACTGTGCTGTGACTCGTTCCTAAGAACCAGCTGTGTTCTGTGATCTCTCCTGCTGGTGGGGTTTTTTCAAACAGCATATTTACAAGTAATTTTTCCAGAAAAGTAGTGATTTTTTTCCTCTAAAACAAGAATATCTCCCTAAACTTACTCAGTGTAAGGCACTCCTACCATAGAAGTGAATCTGTAGATGTTAAAGAGGAAAAGGCCTCCCTCAAATTCCAAATTGCATTAATTAATTAATTAAATGTATATCTTAAGGGTTAAGGTGGAATGCTATTTAAGATTCTCAAAACAAAATTAGGTAATGGTTTATGTGGTTTATCTGACTTACTAGGGATACATCTACTTTAGAAAATAGCATTTTGGAATGTTGCAGTTGAAAGATCCTTTTGCTTGTCTCCATTGTACGGTAACCTTGTGCACTAAGGTTTTTGTTATGCTTAAAACACAGTAGTCACTTTCCAGATAAATGAAAAAGTGACTCTCTTTATTTTGGTAATGGGTGGTCAAAAAATGCTACCAAAGTAGCATTTCATACTGGTAGCATAGTGGTAATATGTCAGTGGTCAGACAGCAAACTTTGTATTTTCTTTGTAATAGTATGTCCTGTAAGGAGAAATAGAATGCAATAAATAATGTATTGGTGGTAACTCTCATGATAAAAGGCACCTGAGCATTCATGAAATGCTGGCATAAATAGCACTCCCCGGCCCATACTGGAATGTTGGTAATTTTGCAATTTCTGTGAATGTAATTTAAAAGAAAATACTAATACTGGCAAAACATGTTATGAAGCAAAAAGTAAATATGCGTTTGTCCTTAAAAGGAAGATGAATCAGAAATCTTTGGCAGAGTGGTCTCTGGAGCTACCAAAATGTTAAATGAGCAGTGTAAGACATTTTTCTGCCTGCCCTGCATATCGTTCTGCTCTGCACTGGGACTTTTTAAGAATGGAGTTTGACAGACCCTGTTTGAGTAACATGTGGGTGAAATTTCTATTGATGAGATAATCTGGGAAGCACCTTTCAGATTCAAAGCCAAATATTTTGGATACCTTAATGTTACTGTTTAATCTTCTTTCAGTGCGGTTCCACATATTTAATTTTATTCACAGCTTTGAAGGCAGTTCAATTACTTGCATGCTTTTGTATTTGTAAGCATTTCCTTTGATGCATAATGCAAGCAAGAGTCTTACACCAGTTAGCTGTCCCACAGAGGTGGTAATCCTTTGAGATTGAGAGAATCAACTACTGCTTTTCACTGAAATCTAGATATGAATTGAAAAGTTGTGTGAAATAGATTTTCTTTATCAGAAATCTTGCAAAAGTACCATTTAATGTCTAACTGCTTTAAGTAAGGGATATATGTAGTATAGTTCAGTTTCTAAAGGCTTACAACTTAATTAGTTTAAGAATGCACTGATGGTTTAGATTAGGTGATTTTGCCCTGATACATGACAGAAATTGAGTGTTTCAAGTGGAGAAGAGTAGTTTAAAATATAGCTGTAGGTAAATAGATCCCAAGGAATTTTTGCACTCGTCCTTTGTGCTCTGTACTACGTAAAGTGTTAACTGGCTGCTGTGTCTGAATGGACAGAGTGCAAGGAGTGCACAGGGATTGTTTGTGCATTTCAGAAGAATTTGAAAGGTGAAAGAAATACATACAAAACAGTACCTTCTGTAAGTGTCTCTGATGGATAAATGACTGTGTGATGGTTTATGACTTACTATCTAAAGTCGAGTACAACAAGAGGAAGAAATCTGCTTAGTGATAGCAGATAATCTTGTGAAAGGATGACCTAAAATACCTTTTTCAAACCTGTGCTGTGACTATTTCAGAGCTGTTGTTCAACAAAACTTACTAGTGCTGCAGCTTTGATGTATAACAAGAAAAAACCAGCATTGTGAAAAAAATTGTAGATGTCAAGGTCAGGGCAAAAGTATAGGAAGTGATTTTTTTTCTTAAATTATTATTTTGGGAGTGATATTTTTTGAGGAAAAAAATACATCAAACAACTGAATGAAAATGGTGTGGAATTAGGAAAAAAAAGTGACTTTGCTAATTAGGCCAGTTAATATTAGTTGGTTTTAATTTAATTTTTTCCTTCCCTGTTCCTAGTGCTGTTGCATATGATGTAATCATCTATTTAAATATTTTATTTCTCTGACTCTTTTAATGCCTTTTGCCCCATTCCCAGTGTTTGTAACAAAGCTTATAAAACTGTCTTCTTCACTTACCTCACTAGCCACTTGCATCCCTTTGATGCTGCCTGCTTAGCTTTCTGCAGGCTTGAGGCTTAATATAGACTTAAAACTACAAGGGCATCAATACCAGGTGTCCAAAACCAGACACAACCTCAGTTTTATCTTTTGAGCACTGAGACCTTCTGGTACACTTTCAAGAAATAATATATATTGTATTTAAGTATAAATAACCCCAAATGAATTCTTCTGTCATGGGTTCTTCTGTCATGTCAGAATTCTTTTGAGGGGGAGAGTGTCAGGGTGGTTTTTTTGAGGTTAGTATTTTTACTTTCTTCATCCTTGCTTTAGTGAGGATAACATTTGCATTAAAAATTTTGCTAGGATAAGCCTATTTGAAGTGCTTACTACTTCCACAGTTATTCTCAGACACTGGCTGAATTTTATTTTTATAGCTGAGTGCAGCTCATGTATGTTCTGTTCTCACATTGTGCACAGATGCTTGTATTTCTGTTCTTGATGATTTAGGAATGCACTAGAAATTAAAGAGTTGGTCTCACTGTTGAACAGTCTTCAAAGCCAAGAAAATATTTTGTGTCATTTCCTTAATGGAGTCATAGTGAAGTAACCTTTTTGTTTTTTGTTTTTCTAATGCAATAGAAATCAAAGGCGGAAGAAAAAATCAGATTGCGTATTTGAAAATATCAAAACTAGCATTGGCTTTTGCAATTATCCACTCAAAACCACCAGGGAAGAGTTCCAAAGAATACACAGAGTACCTTGCCAGAACTGTATCCGAGCAAGATTTTGGATGGAAATGGAAAGTGGAAGTGCTGGAAGCTGAAGTTCTTCGATTACGACAGGAACTTCTTTTGAACAGGATCTCTCCAAGATTCTGCTTGGAAAATAGTAAGTTCCTCAAATAATTTCTGGCTATGTTGCAATAGCAAGGAACCAGCTTTCATCTTGCCTGTACCATTTCTTTTACCTAGATGTGAGTCTTCAGTGTACAGTTTTTTGTTTTTCCCAAAATTCTGAAGTAGTGGAACACTTAATTCATTTGTAATAGGATTGTGCTTGAGAATTTGATACTTATGCAGAATTTATATATTTAACCTTCAGAATCAATGTGTATTATACAAAATAATTGCAGACAAAAATTGTCAATACACAATGTTACTCTATAACCTTGGAAATACTAGTTTGTAACAGCTAGTTTACATTTACAGTTGGAACATGTCTTAAAGACATATTGCATATTTTTTAACTACCCTACAGATTTTAAAATCAGAATTTAAACCTAAAGTGTTGGAAGCGCTGATCCCTAATATGCATAACAGGAAGGTAGGGCAGGCCAAGGGACTGCATGTCTGTTGTTTCTGAGAGTGTATTGAGACTGTGGATACTGTGAATGTTTTTTATGGCATATGATAAAATATTGTGAGTCCGGTATTACTGGATTCAGGAAATCTTTTAGTCAAAGAAGAATAAAAAAAAAAGATAGTCTCAAACAGCACTGTTTCTCTGATTTGTGCATGTGTAGTAAGTCATGCTCAGTTCAAGATATCAGTGGCACTGTGTGAGATTGGAAATCAGGCAGTGGAGGATTTCTGCAGGCTCTGGGAAGATACTTTCCTGGGAGATGAGGTCAAAATGTTGTGGGCTGAAGAAAGTTAGTTCACTGCTGAGGGTGTCTGTAAAACCAAGATGTATAGCTAATGACCGGAGATTTTTAAAAGGTTCCCTGGTGGAAAACTTGATGAGGCTTTACCATACTGCTTTTGTACTGAAACAGTAGCATTTTTATTGCCATACCTAAAGATTTCTGATTTGTAATGTTGACTGATGGTCATTAGACTTCAGCTAGGAGCTCTAATGGTTTATGTATTTAATTAGTACAATAGACCTTTCTCTACAGAGAAGTGATTTAATGACTATTCTTACTTTTTTATTGTCTGTGTGTCTATTTTCTGCAACCTATTGCAAACATGACATTTAAGACTAAAAGTAACTTTTAAGATTCAGTTTTCAACAGGTGTCTCATGTTTTGAAGAACTGGCTACATATTATCAGGAGAAATTTATAAACATCTAATGTCTGGAGAGGATATTCTAATTTTAGATTAAGCAGAACACAGAAAACACTACCAATTAGCAAAACATAGCAAACAAGATCAATTCACTTGCAACTTCTGTGTTCTAATTTTTGAAAGATTCTCTAAACTGTAAATGTTAATTGTAAGATAGGCAAAGAACACTGTCCCTGGCAGATAACACCTCTTGCAAAGGATGTTAATTTTCATTACCCTCGTTACACTGAAGTTTGCTCACAGACTTAAAATGTGATAATCTTTTCTAATTTTAGATGTCTTACACCTGCACTCTTTCTGCTGTGTGCATTCATGGTTACAGTTCCACTGAAGACAACTGCTTGGTCTTGACTTTGAATAAAGAAAGCTATTTACTGGTAGCTGATGGAATATCTGCTGGTGAGATCTGTGCACACTTGGGCAAGTTGATGATGTATGTTAGTAGTAGAGCATCTGTGGTTGACATGTATGGGAAGATGGTTGTAGAAGCAAGGCCACTTGAAATAGGGGCCACTACACCACTGCCATCTTCTGCCCCAAGATTAAAAAAAAACACCTTTCTTGTGTGTTGTGTGCCTGTTCTGAGATTTTTCAAGCCTGCAGAGAATAGAAGCTAAAGGATGGCTACTGCTGAGATGAAAAGGGACAAGGAGCTTGAATCTAAGTAAGGAGAAAAAGTGGTAATAAGTGGTGTTTCAAGTGAAAGTACTATGGATCCATCAAGCCATTGTTATGGTTTCCCAGGTTTACCACCTAATATCACACCAGAGGTATGCTCTTTAGGGCTGAGGATGATTACTAGGATTGCTCTTACCACCAAGTAATCTGCAGATATGGATCCTTTTCTCTTCCTTCACTCATTTCTCCAGACTCATTTCTGGAGTTTGTGTTCTGCTTAAAATAATGCAGACTCATAAAAATATTTCAAACCCCCAGCCTTTCTATGGCTTTCTTCTGTTTTGATTAATGACTTTAGATACAGGAATATTTGGGTTTCACAAAATCCACCACCAGAAAATCTCATGCAGTAAGGATAAGACTGCATTTGTTCCTGCTGGTGCCTCTTGAGAACTGAAGAGTTTGAGTCCTTCAGCCAAGGTTCACTTTGCAGCTGTATATTCTCTGCTTTACATCCCAAATGTGAGAGCTTGCTTCTCCCACCTGCTATTTGTAATGACAGTAGTAGGTCTTTCATAGACTTCAGGAATGATTAGAAACTGCCCATGGAGTTTTATTTTCCCAATTTGAGAAATTTGTGAGCAGTTTTCTCCCTCCACATACAGTTGAACACAATACGGATGAGCTAATACATGAAGGATAAAGAACAGAGAATCCATTTTTTAAAGAAATGATGCCTAAATTTCTATGTTTCACCTGAAGAGTTCTTTGTCCTCAGAGACACAAAAAAAGTTGTGAGTTCCTAACTTAGAGGGAGAAGCATGCTTTGCTGCAGGTAAACTGCTTGGTGGTATGAGTTCTTACAGATTAATGTGTTTTTTATGAAAGTGCAGGGTTGAGTATTCACTGACTGTGCTGTGTCTGGAAGGTACTTATTTTACTTACTATTCAGTTGCCTTTCTGGATACAAAGATTCTCTTCCTTGGTGGTGCTTTTGGCTGTACATCAATCATATGTGGAGAAGGAGAAGCGAATCTTTTTACAATTATCTGTTATTTTTCACCTTGACAGTATTGTCCTGACAGCTAAGTCCATAGGTAGAAAAAAAAGTCAAATCTCATGTTAAATCAAAGTTTCATGCCTTTCTTTGATTCAGATTAAAATTTCACTGAAAGGAGGATAGAAACGTCTTGTTGTAATTTCAAGAATAAGCATTTAAAGTATTTAAGCATTCTGTTGTCACTTTTCTTTGGAGCAACAAGAAAAGATGAAGGTTCTTACAAAGCATTGATGAATTCATGGGTTCATGGATTGAAGCACCTGTCCTCTAAGACAAATTTCTACACTCTTTTAAGTTCATAAAATCAATGGTCATATTATTTCTTGGCAGGCTGTGTTAAAGAGCTCTAAAAAGCCTGCAGCTGTTACTCCAGCCCAAGAAGGCATAAATGCAGTATTCTACCCTTTTTTTGCCGAACATGTATTTTAGGAATGACAATTTAGAGGATAGATTAGGATAGGTTTATTACCTTGGTTGCTTCCAGCTGATACTCTTGAAGGTTCCAAATCGATTATCCGGGGTTTATGTTTAGCAAAACTTGTCTCACATATGTGTTCCTTTCTTAGCTTCACTTTCAAACTTGGTTCAAGTTAGTCCCTTCTTATGCAGTGGGTAGGAATTTGAACTGAACTGCTTGCTCCTCTAATTAAAATAAAAACCAGATTCTCTCCACCCTGTACCTTTTTAGAATTAGGTTACTCTTCCTTTTATAGGTAATTTACAGTGGAGCGTCTTCTGCCATGCCCTGGAGTTCCCTCCTGTTTTTAGCCTCCACAGTAGCACGTGCCAGCCACCCTACTACAGTGTGTCTCTGTGTTTAGGGAAATGCTGACCTCCGAGTCACACTGTGATTAACCTGAGTGTCTGATTTTTGACTGTATCCTGGGGCTGTGTTCCACCTTTCAGGATACTGTCCTATAAATTCTATTCCATGTCAAAGATGCAACTTGTATCTCTTTTGGGAATAATACCCAGAGAAAAAAAGAATTTTTTATCTCCCGCTTCACTTCTTAACTTGGTGTGTTTCTTGAGACATTTAATTGTACATGTGGAAAAGGGGAGCAGCTTCCTTTGTAGATTAGTATGACTGAAGACTCTTTGGTCTCATTTCTTGTCACTGTGAGCTGGAGCTAGCCAGCTCAACAGCTGAAGGAAAACTGATTATAAGCATTACACAGCTACAGTTTACCAGCAGCCTTGCTTTGGGACACAGAATTTGGCCTTCTCTTTTCTGTCTACTTCCCAGTAAGTCATGGCTTGGGAATTTCTTGCTCAAAAGGGAGAGGTAGATACTTGGTGCTCATCTTTTACCCGAGGATTTCCCTGGTAGGCAGAGACAGGATGAGGTACATCCTGCTTTGGTGATGGCAGGAAAGATCATGGTCAGTCAAAATATTTTCTGAATAATTGGATTTCAAACTTCTGAAAGGGCAAAGCTCTCCATCATGGCTTAAGTAATATAGCTTGTGATGTTTCCTCTGCCTCCTTACATTAAAAGGAGTGGTGAGAGAACATAATTGATAATAGATTTTTTAAGCTCATTTTCAAAGAGATACCAATCAGATTGATTCTGAAAGGTCAGACCAAAACCTGAAGATTTCCTCAGTGTGTTTGTTAGCTGCAGCCTCATAAAGGAGTCTTCCTTGTTAATGGGGTTAACAGCAGTCCACATCTGACTGAATAGTAATGATACAAACACATTAGTCTATTAGGGAAAACTATTTCCTTCACAGAAGGTAGATGAAATAGTGTGAAATGTTCACATATGTTGCAAATAGCACTTAGCAACAATTTTAGTTCCTATGACATAGTACTAAGGTAGAGGACTACAGACTAGAATTTCCAAGTTATGGTGGTATGTTTAAGGAAAAGCTATTTTTTCAGGTTGGCATGTTTAAATGAGCTGCTGTTACAGATTGCTGTGCCCTGTCATCACTTTCCTCCTCTGGTATTTGGAAGGAGTACAAAAGCATGACAATTGCAGAGGAGCTGTCAGCCTCTGAGGGTATCTTTTACTTCTTGCCTTTTCTATCTTCCTTTTTCTAAGGTCAGAGGATTCTCCATTGGGCAGCAGTCAACAGTTAATTTGATGTTGCCATGGAAGACAGTTCTGATTATTTTTTCAGGTGCTTAGGGATGTGATTTTTTTGCATAAAGACATTCTACCTTCCTACTTCTTGCTTCCCCATCCCTTGAGATAAAAATAGGTGTCTTTCTCTCCATTCAGATCCATAAGGGCAGTCCAGTGTGTCATGTCAGCATTTTTTCCTCTAAGGCTTAGGGGTGTCAGACAAACAGTACTTCAGAAATGTAATTTGACATCTTAAGTGTACTGGTGTACTCCCATGCATCTACAAGTGGTAATAATGCAAGTAGGCAGCATGGCAAGGAATGTCTCACAACCTAACAAGTATTTTATGTTTTTATGAGGAGAAGAAAGAAATTAAAGCAGATCTGTGAGATGGCAAAAATGAAGTTAAATTGTGTTTAGCACAGATTTATAGGAATATGGCTCTTGGAATATGATGATGAGATAAATCTGTTCTCCATAATTGTATTGACACAATGGGGAACTTTATGAAAGCTGAGGCCTTTTCAGGATAATTAAATAAGTTAATTTGCAATCTGTAAAAAGCACCAGCTGGAGTGTAATGATTCATTGAAATCTCAGAGTACTGCTCCTCCCATGGATAACAGGTCTGTTTTGGTTGTGGAAACTTTCTCCCTTTGAAAGCAGGTGCTGCATGTCTTATCTGATGGCATTGCAACAGCTGTTCTAAGCACGTAGTTGGGGCAAAAGGACCCAATAAACAACATTTTCTTCCAGATTTCTGTGTAAGGAACCCATTCAGAGGCAAAATCAACTCAATTTTTCCAGCAAGAGTTTGTTATTATTTTATTAATTCATTATAAGATGTGTAGTGATTATTAGGAATAAGATTCATAAAAGCAAGTGGGGTTCATAGATTAGTGTAGATTATTTTCTTTTCTTCTGGGTAATGGAATGATCGTTTTGGGGAAAACTGAATGTATATGGTGAAAACCGGTTAAGAAGTGGCAATTAGGATCTTTTTGTCTTTAAGTCTACTGTGGGAAGCTAAGACTCAGGCATTTTTTTTTCCTGGAAATACAGAATCACAGAATGGTGGAAGTTGGAAGGGACTGCTGAAGATCTACTTGAAGATCATCCAAGCCTCTTGTCAAGCATGGTCATCTAGAGCCAGTTGTGCAGGCCTGTGTCCAGACATTTTCTAAATATCTCTGAGAATGGAGATTTCAAAACTCTTTTGGACAACCTTAATCCAGCTCAACCTTAGAATCTAGTTCCTCAAGCAGATCTTTGTTTGCATCCTTCTGGATATATAGACAGAAAAGCTAAGCGTTTATACCATGTTGTATTCAAGAACAGCCATGTTTTTAGGAAGGTACATTTTAGCTGACTTCTTAAGGAATTTTAGCCTTCATCTCACTAAGTTGCATCTAGATCATTGCAGTCTTCATTGGCTGCCATTTCCTGTCTCTTAGCAAAGCCCAGTTTGTTTCATAATGCACAGCATTTTTAATAAGATATAATGCTTACAGTGTAGTACTACAGTTCAGTCAGGTAGTCTATTTAGAGATAACATTAATTCATTTAGTATTTTGAAATATCCCCTGTGTGGCTTAGAACTCACATTTCTGTCACATCATTGAGATGATCAATATTGTAAAGCTTGTCAGATCTTTTGTTGTCAGAGCTGCTTGGTGAGCATTAACTGACCCAAATCTGTATGTTTGTCACCTGATTATCTACCCTTTCATATCTTTACTGCAAGTTTGCTTTGTTTGACTCGAACTACAGAAGATTTGTGCTGTCATCCACAGAGATCCCTGAAAAATGAATGTTTATATCCTCAAAATCCTTCTCAGTTCTTGCTGAATTCTAAACATTTAGGTGCTTTATGTAAGCAAAATCCCTAACAAATTGAAGTATATGCTTCTAAGCCTTTAAAGAAGCACTTAAATCCTAGCACTGAACAATCTGACAATTTTAGTAAGTCCTATATTCATTTCTGTGAAATTATCCCTAAATGGGATAAAATATGTCAGCATGCACCTTTAGCATTAAAAATCATAAAAAGGCACCTTGCATTCAAACAAAGGACTTTACTTTTCCAAGCCAGTTACAAAACAACCCCGATGGAGATGCAGAAGCGAAGTGTGGGATACAAGGCTTCTAAGACTTCTTATTTGGAGAATTCTAATAATATCTTAAATAATATTTTGGAATTGTTATTATGGAATAATGAAAATAGAAGTTTGGCTTGGTTCCAATGGGGTGCTAAACACATATGAGTTCATGAGGAGGGGACAGTTTTTTTTTCTTCCACCAGTCAGCTTAGTAATGAAACCAGCAGAATAGAGGCAGAGTTACACATGAAAGAAAGGCAAAGAAAATGTATGGGATTTTAAATCAGAGAATAAACCTGATACATTGTTCATGGAAAGTGCACTTCAAACAAACCGATCAATGAAAATTAAATGAAGAATAACAGAGCTCTGAAAAATGTAGATGTGAACATAATTTCAATTACATTTTCATTTCCTTTTAGAGGTTATTGACTGAACACCTACTTGGAAAGCAGAATCCTATGAATGTCTCATTTTTTTTTTCTTTCAGAAGTGGAACTGAGAGTATCAACTGTAACTGAGTTTTAAGATAACTTTATATGTCTGATGTCAGTGGTTTTGATTTTCAAGTGATAATCCATGTGTCTGCTCATGAAATGAGGGAATATAAACAATGTCTAATGCTTGAAAGTGAAGTAAGTTTTTCTTTGCATAATTCAGATCATGTCTTCATTTTGCTTCTCACCTCTGCCACCTTCAAGCCAGTTTTCTGTTCTGCAGTCCCTGTTGGTGGTGAAACTGCAGGTAGATTAAGTTTTTCAGAGACTTGAAGATCATTTTACCATTTCACAGCAATTTCATCAGTTGAGGATCCTTCTTCCAAGTTTTAAATGTAGAACTACTTGTAGCATTTGGCCTTTCTCTTTCAAATGTTCTCCAGTCTGAGGTAGCCACCAGCATAGCGTCTTAATACATCATCTTCCACCACCCCAGCTCCTACTACACAGATCTTATACAAGCTGCCTCTTCTTATCTGCACTGGGTAGTGAGAGAATGTATGTTGGAGATGGTATTGACTTTGGTGTTTTCTAGAGCTCTGCTTCCTTAGGGCTAGCCGAAGGCTCCCTATTCTCTAATCCTGGGGCAGTGAGTTGGCATCTCACTGCCCTGATGAAAGCCTCTGTTTTGTGGTCCCACAGAAGTATGTAAGTTCTGAGTTCTAGTGCCTGCACACCTTACTGACACACTGTGCACTATGTAAGTCACTCCCTCATCCCTTGAGTGGCTTCTGATTTTCAGGCCATACTTTTTCTGCAGTAGTGGATATGTGTAGAGGGATGTGAGTTCTTTGTGGGACCACATCTTGCTTTGTTCGGGGCTCAGGATCTTGCTTTGTTTTTTAGCTCAGGATCTTAGTTTAGTAAGAAACTTAAGTACTAAATAGAACTTAAGAACTTAAATATATCCTGAATTTGATGTGACAAATTTAAGGAGACTGTAAAATTGTTCACGACCAGATATTTCATTACTTATGGTATTGTAAAATTTGTGGTCACTTTATCACGCATACTAAATTTTCATATTTCTTGTTCTAATACACTTAGAGTCAAATGTTCTTGAAATTAGTATTTAAAGATCCTTGTTAGTCTGAGGCAGGCTTAATGCCATTTCTGGTGTTTTGTTGGGTTTTTTTACTCGATAACCACATGGTGTGAGCATCAAGACTGCTTTCTCATTTGAATAGTAGGTAAGTACAAAGTAATGAGTTTAGCTTCTTTCAAGAAAAAAATTACAAGCTATTTCTAGACATTTAGAGGGAAATAATGAGTATTTCCTGATGCGTTGTTATTTTTTACAACATAACTGCCACCTCCTCCCCAAATGACTAGAACATGTAAATGGCTTAACAATTTTAAGCATTTTGTATTATTCATTTAGCTGGAAATAAACTGATATTTGGGACTTACTGTAACAGGGTTTTCTGGAAGCTCATTGTGAAACAGGAGTTTGATACTGCAGTGGCTAGGAACCTAACCATAAATGCAATATTGTCTCCTAATAGAAGGAGTGTTTCATTGAATACCCTACCTCTTTTATTTGGGAACATCTTGAGTTTGGTTTTTATGGCTATTGCTGTACTATTCTTCCCTTTTTCTTCTAATTACTTCACCTTTCTTTCACCTCTTCAGTGTTTGGCTTTTTTTTTTCCTTTTACACTTCCACAAGAGAATCAGAAAACATATATATGGGGTTTTTGCACATAGTTCCTGCTTTGCTACTTCTGATATTAAATCCTCATGAACAATTTTCGTGTTGTCCCACGGGATTGAGAACAGGAACAAAATAACCATATAGTGGAACTCACAGTAGATGGATTCCCTGGAAGGGCATATTTTCCTTAAATGGCACCAAAAACCACTTTTCAATTTTTTTTTCTTCTGAAATGTGTTTTGCTCAAAACCCTAGGGAGAGAAGACATGAAAGATGGATTCCTGTTCTTGTTAGTCAGACCATGGGAGCTGTGCTTTACTTCTTTGCTTTCTTTCCGAGTTTGGGTATGCACGACATTTAGAAACAGTGTTAATGTATAAAATGCCAGGCTGGCCATAAATGTCCAGCTTTTCCTACCTCCTGGAAATGGCAGTTGATTTCCCTACAGTTAGCCCTTTATTTTAAGTCACTTGGTGCCAATACTGTGCAATTTCAAATATGTCTGAATGTTAAAAACATGAAACTTAACTTTATAAATAAATAAACCATGTTCCTAGTTTTGATCTTGATAATAGTACTTTGATTTGTACTGGTATGTTTTCAGAGACTGAATTGATGGTCAGAATTTTGTTTGAAATGGTGAATTTAATGAAGTCCATATTAAAATTTTTGAGTAGTGTTTTATTAAGATACAGAATACTGTAGGTTGCTGTTAGGGATGTTTTCTGTGTGAAAAATGCTTTTTTTAACTTCCTATGAAATATCTATTTCCTGTATGGCCAAATCATCTATAATTTGTTTTAATTAATTTAAGTGGAATATGGTACTGCTTGGGATAATTGTGGATCCCATGAACAGTATAGGCAAGTTTTCCAAGACTGAGAGGGGAAGCAGTTTGTGACTCTGCCCCTCTACGCAGGGCTGGGCCAGGAGTTGGTCCGATGGGGTTCAAGCTTTGCCTCATGGCACTGAGATGTTTATGGGTGTTGGTCTTCCACTTCACTTCTCTGTTTTGGCTGTGATCTTTTGGCATAGATAGCATGTAGAACAGGTGTCTTTTGTCACCTAGAGCTGAGTTTTATGTCAAGAGGCATTACCTTAAATGTATTTAATTTGTGAAATGGGATGAAGGAGATTCTACAGTAGCACACGGAAGTAATTTATTGGTGTGAATGTACTGTATACTTTTGTAATGTAGTTTGTGTGTCTTTGAAGGAGATGGTGTGAGATAGGTGATGACTGAAGGAGCTTTTGATTCTGAAATGTTCCTCTTTGTTAAATAATGAAAAAATCAAACCTAATGTTCTGTTCAACTGTGACTGTTGTTAGAATTTCCTGCCTGACTGGGGAGAGAGAGTATACATAAAGAAGAATTTTTTATTTGATGCAGTTATAGTAACAGATTTTCACTGCCTTTTAAAAGCAGTCTGAATTTTTTAGAAAAAAAGCAGTGAAAATGTTTGGAGGACCAGGAATTTACATGCATTTTCTTCCCTGGAAATTAATGGGAGTACAGATATTCACTTAATTTTTTTTGTTTATGTCTACTTAAATTATATCTAGGAAAACTCAAAATTCCTGTTCATATTACTATAAGTATAAAACATCTTGTTCACAAATAGACATTAACTTCTGAAATGTTTGACTTTAATTAAAAAATATCTTCTTCCACAGCTAAATTCTAGTCATGGGAAGTTCTTGGGGAACCCAGATACACATGTATTACACGAATTTTGCATGGAAGCAAAAAGGAGAAAGTATATATGGAAATTTCAATAAGCATGTATTTAAGCATTGCACAAATGTAATTTTCATGTTTGCATTTCAGGACAACAGGATACCTCTGCTGAAACTCTTCTGGGTCAGGAATCTATAAACCCTACAAGTTACTCAAGCCAGCTAGAAGACTCTGGATGTGATGTCTGTAATGACTCTGCATTTGATTCTTTAGGCATAGCTTCAGATTTTCACCAATCTGAGCACAATGTCAACACTTCTAAACCTTGGTTGGAAAGAGTTCCCCCATTGAATCTTTGCCACACTAGCAAGGAGCAATCTCTGACTGCTCCAGTGCATTTTTTGCAACGTTTGCTTGAAATAAGAAAACTGTCAGAAGGAGGAATTCTTCAAGCAGACTTCTCAGAGCTTGAGAATGATTCTTTCACCATATGCAATTCCGTGTCTCAGTTGCTTGATGGACTGACTTTTTTTTACAACAGTCCTAAATTCCCAACTCCACGTTTCCTTACTGAAGGAGTTTGTGTTTTTCTCAGTTTAATAACTGATACTAAATTATCGAATCATGTTTTGAAGAAATGTTTCAAGAAGATAGAAGAATTTATGAAAAATTTAATTCAAATTATTTTAAGAAACAGGAATGTCAATAGGGTAAGTTTGAAACTTTCCTTCTTGCCTATCCCACTTCCGCATACTATAATATTCTCCTGATTTTATACACTTTTAAAATACCAGTTTATCTTATATTTTGAAGAGCACCAGAGATTTTTGTGATTTTTTTTCAGCAATATGGATAATAAATGAAGCACTTGAAAAAAGTTCTTGCTCATGCATGCAAGAACTTTTAGCCTATTTCCAAGTATAGGACTTCTAAATTACTGATAAAAATGCAGTTTAAAGCAACTTTATAGATAATATGCAGGAAAAACACATTGTTTCTCTTGCTATATGGAGATACACTGTAGATATTCATTTATATGTAATGAACTTCTATTCTTTCTTGAACATCTAAATAAAATAGTTTGTTTGCTTCAGATATCCATCATTCTCTAGCTACTTGCAAATTTGTGTTTTAAAAATATATAAGCAAATGAGTGAAGAGTTAAAAAATAAACAAGTAGGACTGAACTGCATTTTGTTTGTATTCATCGGTGTGTGTTGTTCCTTGTATCATCTTGTTAATTTCCTCATTCAACTGAAATATCCCTGTCTTTGTTCATAAGATGCCCTACAGGTAGTGAATTTCATTGCCTGTTTCAGGATTTTTAGTTTTTATTCTGGATTTTCTAATATCTTGTAATGACATGATGGTGGTATTTTTTGACACTTAAAGGTACCAATTTAGTGTCCCCATGTAGGTAACTATGCTACCATAAGAGCAAATGATCTTATCCCTGTAATCTTTGGAGCCTAAAGAATGTTTACTGGGTACTAAGTCCTTATTCTCGGATAAATTTTAAAGTTGCCTCTCTCAAAATGAGAGCCTGGACATCTGGTATGCCTGTGGATGGATGTACCCATTTGTCTTAATTTAAAATGCATCTAATTCACTGTGTATTGAGTGTTTAGCTTAGAACGTGAACATCAAACAAATACTGTCACCAAATTAAGAGGGCATTGGGTGAAAAGGATGTACCTGTATTTTGGTTAGGAAGCAATCAGACTCAAATCTTTCCAAGACTAGAGCTTTGTGTTTCTAGTACCGGAAACATTTCCACTTTAACATTAGCATGGTGCAAGACTCAGTTTTTAATTGGACATGTCCCTAGTCAGTGTTTTGAAAGGATATGACCATACATTCCATTTGTATGACATCAGGAATGGAGTTATACAGGTGTGACTCGTGTGTGTGTGTGTGTGTGTGATCACTGGATACAAAAAAAAAGTTTGAACAGTCTTTAACTGATGATGGTGTTTCCACCATTTCCCATCCTCTTCCTCAATGGGAAGTCAGTAAATAATTGAAATAAATTTAAGTGTGGAAGAGCAATCCAGAGATTGTCCAGAGATGGATTTTCTCTTGATTGGAGGAATCTGGCGAAGTCTAAGTGAGAGGTGTCACATCTTAAATGGGAGAAGATACTCTGATAAATCAGGGGTGTTTCAGGCCTGCAAAGTATTTTTATGAATCATTCAGGAGAGATGGAGTATGTCCTCGTAATTTGAAAGTGGCATATTTTCTCTGAATAACTTCACTAAAACAGATGGCTTTTTATGAGATGTGTTGTATCTTGCTCCCACTAAAATATTGACATAAGAGTCATTTCTACTGGCAGCCATTACTTCAGTCAAACAGATCCAAAGAGTTTAAAAATTGTATAAACCAATTACTTAAGGGATAATCTTGGAGGTTCCCAGATTAGAGGTTTGGTTTTCTGAATTCAAAATGGAAATAAACATGTAGCATGCAGAATTAGTAGTGTAAATTTTATCATGTGCTGTGTACCATATATCTCCCAGGAACACTTTATGCAGGTGGTAAGTGAAATATCATAATTATAGGTTTTAAAAAAATCTCCATTACTTAAAAGGTAATCTTCTGAAAAGAGTTGCAAACTGTATGGATTTCCGTTCCAGGAAAATACTTAAATCCCTCCAGCATAAAAATATTAAGAATTTTATTGTATGTAACCTTACTGTCAGAAGGCATTTGTATGGACAGCCATGCAGCGATGTAGTATTTGACACAGCTTTACCTTTATCATCCTCATCATTAAAACTGTCAGGATCTTGCAAGAAGGACAAAGGTCTGTGAGAAATACCTTCAAAAACCTCACAGAGAGAAGTGGCTGTGGATTACACTTAATTAATTAATTACATCTTCAAAAGCAATCTCTGATTTTTTCACAGCAAGTTAAATAACTTTAAATAATCTTTGAGAACTGGGAAAGGAATCATTATCTCTACCTTATATGTAAAGGAATAAAAACAGCAGAAGAATTACTTGCTGTAATTGTAGAGTCCTATTGTTTGAAATGTTTCTGATTATAAAGCATTGGAAGCTGTAAGAACCAGCAAAGATATGTATTCAGAAATTTTTTCCTGGATTCAACTGCCTAAAGGTGCCTAAACTCTTGGATAGAGTCTGACCTGAAACTCCAAACTGACATAGCTATCAAAAAGAAAAAACAAAAATAAAGTTGATCAATTAAAGTATGTGGCAGAAAATAAAATGTTATTTTACATAAAATATTAAATTATTTATGTAAAATAATTAAAAATAGCCTTTTGAATTCCCCTTTTTAAAATTTTCTTTTCCCCCCATGTTTGGAGAGCAGTTCAGAAATATGCACACAGTTGTTAGACAAATAATCTTTTGGAATAAACATTCTGGAAATATCACAAAAAGGAGCCTCAAGTCACAGCTGCTCAGGGTGAAGCCTGAAATTTCAGAGGTTCAACCGTCTGTGCAAGGCCTAACTTTGCACCTTTTGCTGCCATGGTTTTGCATCCCTGTATGGCTGCCACAGAAAAGTTTTTGAGGATCCTGTGTTTAACTCTGGTACAGATGAGCTGTTGCTTTCATGTAGCAAAATGTGTGAGAGTCACTGCTGATCTTTGGTGCAAGTGCTTTGTTCATCACCAGTTTTTGAGTCCTCAGCACTGACACCTTGGGGGTTTGTAGGGGTGTGTATTGCCTTGCAGTTTGCAAGTTGTTCATTTGTGTTCATTCACTCCACTGACACACTGCTATGTCAGCAGATCCACTGTTTTATTTATTTAGGTTCCTTGCAAGTCCTGCTTTCAAGCAGACCAAAGTGTATTATAAAACTCTGTGAGACTGTATTCAGTTGGCAGAGCCACTGGCTCTGGCTTTCAAATGGGCTCTACAACCTGACAAAAACAGGGAAACATTTTGCATGGAAAACTCTGGTAGGAGCTATGGCATGTAATTACAGCCCCAGTGGAGTAGAAACTTCAGAAAGGAAGCACTGAAACATTGTTTTGTGCTTAATCTATCTGCTTGGGATTTGACAATGTCTGTCTTCATCCACCTCCACAGAGACACAGCAAAATGTACATTTCTCCTGCTCCTAGCTGCATCGCTCACTCACTGGCACTGCAATGTGCCTGTTGTGTTGATGTTTGTGTCTGTTGTCCAGAATTTCTCCTGTATCAGAAGAATACAACAGTTGTATGGAGGCACTGGGGATTCCCAACTCCCTGTGCTGTTTAGGGTGGCATTTGTGCTTTGTATTTCCGGTGGATGTTTTGAACAGCTCATTGCAGTAGAGCACTTCAGGGATGACATCCTGGAGCTTGCCTGGAAGCCTGCTGTGGTGAATCTGGGCTTGCTCTAGGTTCATAATATATATTATTAGCTTTAAAAGTCAAATCTGTCTAACAGAAATCAGGATGCTTTATATGTGACATATTTACATGTCTTGTCTATACAGCTGTATGAAACTTCAAAATAGTTATTGTGAGGGAATCTAGAGTCTCATTCATTACTTTGGAGACAGAAGAAAAATAGGTTTATCTTTAGCCTCTTTCAGTGCCATTCAGTGTGTTCAAAGCTGTCATGGCTGAGTGCGTCACATGGTTCTACATTACATGGGATTTCTGTGGTGTGATCACACCAGTTTGTCAGCACTATAGACAATTTCAGTTCACTGGTTGTATTTTTTTTAGATGCAGTCGATACTTTAATTCAGAGCCTGGCTAATGCATGTGTTACAGGCCAAAAGATCCTGGCCTTCACCCTGGGTTTTTTACAGAGTTCTGTATGTATTTCTTGGACCTCATGTTTTAAGGAGTTAACCTTAAAACACAAAGACACTACTTTTGGGATTCTAACGTTGAGCTGTGTTGGGCTCCTGTTCAACAAATACCTCATCTGTCTGGCCCATCTTTCTCATAATCTCTTTCAAGCAAGACCTAGAAAGAAGAAGAGATGTGTTTCAGTGCTCTGTTGTTTGCTTCTTTTCATGCTATGTTTAAAACATCAGTACTGGCTTTGAAGATGATGTTAAGTCATTAATTGCCACTCCAGTCATACAACACACACAGACACACACACAAAAGGTTATGTGATATTTCCTTCCTTTTTTTAAAACCATTTTCAGAAATTGACTACCTTTAGGGTAGTTGTTTTGAAGTTACTAGCATTAACTAGTTACTAGCATCTGGAGGGACACTAAGACATCAACATAATTTTAGGAACTTCTCTTGTCCTCTTTGGGACTTTACTACCCATTTTAATTTTTGTTTCATGTTTCATCTAAAAGCCTTTATGTAAAATTTCACCACTGCTGAAAATTGATTGATTGATACTATTGATAACATTTAACAGAAAAACAAATGCAGGAGTTCTAGTATTTTACTGCCTTTACTGAGTATTTGTGTGAGAAAGAATTCACAATTCTTCATGATAATAACAAGTTGAAAAGTAATACATTGAAAAGCAGTAAAAGAAATGTTTAAATCTCAGTGGCAATTATATAATGAAATGTATATGTGTGCTTGTGCAATTAAAACAGCACACATTCATCAGAGCCATGGTTTTGAATGTTTTCTTATCTAGGATACAATTTGTATGATTCATTAATGACTGAATTTTCCTGGAAGAGAGTAGTCATAAACTTACTCTGATGCTTGAATACATGCAACAGTATGCATTTAATACATGCTGCAGCTAGATGTGGTTGACAATAAATTTCCCCAACTGTGTATAGGTTTGCAGTATCTTTTGTCAGCCACAGCCAAGACAGGACTTAATTCATTGGTTTGCAAGAGTCTTTCCTGCTTAGGGACAAATAAGATTTAGAAATAGTTATTCATGTCACTGGTGGTTTTCAAGTGTAAAATGAGCAGGCTTCAGTTTTCCTAATTAATTGAGTCCCAAGGGGAATGCTGTGGGTGCATTTTCATCCGCCAAAAGGTTTTGCTTTTATAGGGGAAGAGAACTTCATTTGTATGAATATTAAAATATGTTGCCTGGATTTTGAGGTCTAGTAAGAGGCAATGCTTGAATCTCTTGATCATTGCATTAAATTTTCTCAGCGCTCTCTTGTCCTTATGTAGAGAGTTAAGTCAAATGGTAATCAGAATCCATTGTCTTGAAAATTGCTACTGTCTAAAGCAATCACCAAACTGACTGACCCTGATTTACTTCAGTAAAGTAGATCATAGAAGTAACTAGACAAGAAAGAATGAAAGAAAATGTTGTCCATCTTCCCCTTTCAGCCAGCCTCAGCTGATCCAGATCATACACTAAAGCTACAATTATGGAAGAAATACAGGACAAAATCAGCAGATACTGAGTGAGCTGAAACTCCCCATCAGGACACGAGCCTGTGAGCTTAATGCCTCTTGCAAAACGACTTAGTCAATAGGCTCCCCTTGATTAGGGGCATGTAGTAAATCCCAGTCACAAGGTTCCCTTTGTTGCCACAGGCTTTCAAGCTGCTCATGGTTGTTCTTCTGAGACAGTTCTCCACACTCAATCCAGCTCTTGAGGCAGAGAGCAATCTCTCCCCTTCTCCTTCCTCCCCTGTCTATTCTGAAGACTCTTTAGCCTTCAATAATCATGCTCCAATCATGGGATTTTTCCCACTGAGCTTCAGTAATGGCAACAAGGTTGTAGCTTTCTAGCAGCACAGTGTCTTCCAGCTCCTCCAGTTTTTGTCCATGCTGTGTGCATTGGTGTAAAGGCACCTCAGCTGAGTTGTGAGCCCATATCACCATCCTAGAGGAACACCCATGAATTCCTTTGAGACATTTGCCTCCCTGGTGTTTCCCTGTTGGCTTCTGTTACCTCAGGAGTCCCTGGCTCATCTCCCTAAGACTGCAAGTGTGCTTCAGTTCAGCTAGCAGGTTTCAGAATCAGCAGCAGAGGATCCTCATTAGCACCCCATGGCTCTAATCTTTGCATATCGCCCCACAGTGTGCCAGGGACAAGCCTGACACTGACAGCCCAGAGCAATGAAGCCAAATGATGGTTCTACTGGAGAACATTAGGTTAAGAAGTGTGGAGAAAAGCATGAACAAGATTATGAAATTAAAATTTAGTAAATTTAGCCTAGCTATTAAGAAGAAATTCTCTACTGCGAGAGTGGTAAGATGCTGAAACAGGTTGCCCTTAAAAGTTGTGGGTGTGCCAGGCCTGCCGCTGTTCAAGGTCAGGCTGGATAAGGCCTTAAGCAACCTGGTCTAGTGGGAGATATCTCTGCTCCTGGCAGAGAGGGTTGGGAGTAGATGATCTTTAAGGTCCCTTCCAACCTTTACATTTCATGATTGTATGATTCTGTGAAGGGATAACGGCAGAGTAAGGACTGGAGATGTGGTCTACAGAGCAAAGAGTTAAAATAATATGTATCAATTTTCAAGACTGATGGAAGAAATATTGGCAAGTAAACATAAAGAGAGAGATACATGAGAACCGTGAATTAACAAAGGTAGCAATGTGAAGATAAGAAAAGGGGTGCTAATGTTCTCTGTATAAAAGTGAGGTTTTCAACTGGCATTGATGATTAGGAGTGGAAGTCAGGTTGGACTAAATGGGCAAGAGTAATTTGAACTCAAAGATGAAAATAGTTTTGTTTGTAACACTTCACAATTTGAGGATTCCTGCAATAATTATTTGCCTGTCCTGTATTGCCAAATATGTCAGTTTTTTTGGGAAAGAGAGCTGTTACTTAGGACAAAAACTGTAAATTAGCAAAACAGAAAGTAAGGTGCAGCTGTCACAGCTGCATGGTGTAGTGAATCACGCAACTCACAAAGGAACTAAACTCAGAAATTTTAGATATCCACTATTAAATAAAATCTAACATGCTGATAAATGAGTTCTAAAAAACTAATTCCTTAAGTTTTTTATGCTGTTTCCTGGGAAACAGGGCTTACAGTGTGTGTGCTGTCTACTTTGGTCATCAGTCATTTCCTCTGCAAGTAACTTTTGATAGTCAGCTTGAAATCACTTGGAAAGAACTGAAAGGTCAATAATACCTTCAAGTAGGCTTTAAAATCTGTAGCTGGATGAAGGAGAGACCAAGTTAGTATGCCTGAGATAAGCTGAATGTTGACATTATACATTCATTTTGGCAACAGCCAGGTAGACAATGCACGCATCCTCCCCAGCTGCTGTCACAGCATTGCCCTCTCTTGCTCTGCATCCTGAATAACATGGAAGGCAGCAGAACCTGAGGTGTGGAAGGAGGGCTGGGGAGAGGTGATGCAGGACCTGAACAGTGAACCAGGCTCCATTATTTCCTATTTCTAATGGTATGTTTTTTACAATCTAGTTTTCTGACTGCTTTTACCTGACAATTTCTGAAATTCATTGGTTTTATTTCATCTACAACATTAAACAAGCCCAAGGGATTAAAAGATTTCTGTTCCTTTTTAACATTGGATAGATTAGAGAGCTGAACATATGCTTTTATCTTTAATGAAACCATGTACTATTAGATTTTTTTATTTGAATGTTTCCAGAGTATAATTAGCAATACATGAACATTGATGTACAACAAGGTTTGCTATTTGCAGATTCATTGCTTATAAGCTGCATTGCTTATATGCTTATTTGTTCTGCATGCATTTAATGCCTACAGGCTATGAACATTATTTTAACCTTCTTTGTTGTCCCTTATTTTCTTAAAATATTCTTATAGGAATGTAAGAGATCTGCCAAGATACAATATAAAACCAATGTTCTTTAATAAATCGGTGGGATTTAAAATATCAGTGTCAATATGTATTAAATATAATTACAATATATTTTTATTAATATGTTACTGGGAAATATTTTTATTATAAAGATACATTTAATAAGAATATTTTTTAAATATTAATAAATTCACCAGTGGCATTTTACTGTGTCATTGATACTCATATCTCAGGTATCCTAAGTGGCATCATTACAAAATACAAAATACCTACTTCTCTTGGTAGACGCTGAGTCTTTAAATTTCAAGATCCCTTGTTATCTAGTCTTCCAAAATTCCAAGTAGAAAATGTAAACTCTTGCCAAACTATAAAAGATATGGAAATTTTGTGAAAGATTCTATTTTAGCTAAATCTCAGCTGCTAATACTTTTTGTACTAATAATTGCACAAAAAAATTTCATTGCTTCTTTATCTATCAAAAATTATGTAAGCAAATAGAAGAGAGCTTAAACAGGAACAACAATATTCATATTTTACTGTGATCTTTGGGAGACGTTACCTTGAAAAACTGCTCTGGATTGCCTAGTTTGCTTGCTCACCAAAGGCAAATTAGCAAGTGTACTCAATGTTATGCTCTGAAAATATAGAACTGTAAAATTTGTATCCCTCCTGAATTTATTAAAAGAAATAAAAATGAATGGTAACTTTACTGAAAAATGTGCTATTTTTTAAGCCTTGAGTTGAAGCAGTTGTACCCTTGGGAGCACGGGTGCTGTCAAGGCAGAGGTATCCAGGTGTTTCAAACTTGTTTCTAGTAGATACTGTAGAAGACACTTTCAAAATGGTAATTTCTACCTTATTTTTAGAAAGAGGACTCATTGTTTTGTTAGGAAGGGTACATATTTCCAGTATATGAAAGTCTCATTTTAATTCATATATCCTCAAAGCAGAGGTAGGTGCATGCATTACATTATCCCTTCATATCATTTTAATTGTTCAGAAACCTATTTTTATCACATCTTCATTCACATTTCATATTTATAGACTCTTTGGTGTATGTGTTGATGAATGATTTCAATTACACAGGTTTTCAAAGCTGTATGTATACAATTTATGAGTTCTTTTCAATAGGAGGAGTTTACTTTGTATCTCTGCATGAAGATTTGGTTCTGAACTTGAGACTTGTATGTCTTTTGTAGATTTCTCTTGATACTTGTTTTGGGATTACATGCAGAAGTGAGATGATTGAGGGCAAAGTTTTGTTGAAGTTGGATTGTTCTGGCTGTGCATAGGAGTCTCATGTTGCGCAGATGAAAACCAAGCTGATCCAACTCTTTACCAGCTGGAAGGGGCTGGTGAATAAACATTGCATCACCTGCTGATCAGGCAGTCAAGCATGAACTGTAAATGTGAAGCTGCCTAATTAATGGGTTTTACAGCACAACATTTCAGTCATCTCGCTGTCCACTTTCCTAGCCCAAAATTTGGTCAGTGACAATTTTACAGGAGACAGTGTTGAAAACCATAGTAAAGTCAAGGTAAATGTCTCCCCTAAATAAAATCATGCTGACTGCTCCTGGAACACCTTCCTGTCTTTTGTGTGTTCGGAAAAGTTTTCCAGCAGCATTCATCCAATGCAAACTTGTAAATGGTGGGCAAGTATTTTTATTCATATATATGTGTGTACATATCTATCTATCTATATCTATAAATGTAGATACAGATATATAGATATATAGATATATATCTATATAGATATATATACATATTGATATATAGATATATATCTATATAGATAGATACATAGATATTTGTCTGCATGTGTATACACATGTGAGTTGGCTGGAGGTATGATCTAGATTGTTAATAGGATGCAGTAATCTGTTTTGAGTGGTTAAGACATAATAGTTATTCTTAGGCATACAGATTTGTGTAAGAATATCCTTTTGTCAGTCAAAAATACTCATTTACAAAGAGTTACTGAATATTAATGTTATAGGGGATACACATTTATATAAAAACACAAATTATTGTAATTGTTATTAATGTGTCTTACTTCTTTTTCCTTTGAAACATCCCAGTATATTTACATATAAAAAAATCTTGTGTACTTTGTAGAAAAGTATGTTTCATTACATAATAGCTATTTATTTCAATTTCAGGGAACAGAGAAAACAGGTTTGGATTTTTTGATTATTTTTTTTTAGTAGAAGAAACTGTGGCAAAAAATTACTAACATAATTCTCATGTAAGTCTACATCACTCCTCTAGTGGTTCAGGAGAAATGCATTGTTAAAGAACAATATGAAAGTGAATTGATTGAATTTGAAAATACTTACAGATACATAGCGTGTCTTCTAGCAGTTAGCATTTAATCAGGTTTTTTCCTGATAACTGTATTGACAGAACACCCTAGTACAACTCTCAGCTTACATGTTTGAATTTAAAAGAATTTGTTCATTTATTTGTCAAGCTGTGAAAAGCAGAAGAACAGTATGTGCCGGGTAGTCACCAATTTGCTATGAGAGGAGATGGGTATGATGACATGTAATCCTGAAAAGTGATGTCCTGGGGAGTTCACACTTTTGGAGGAGTTTGTTCCTGTGACAGTTTCCTGTAGTGTTAATCTTGTGAGGATGGATATCGATTTCTCATCGATCTCATATGTCTGTAATCAATACAGTTTTAAACTTTAATATTTTGAATTGGACTTTCATCTTTTATGATTTTAATATGTAAATCCCATTTCTAATTAAAGTGATAGTTTGGGATAAAAAAAGACAGATGCATTTTGAATTATTAAATTTACTGTTATTTCTCTTTAGTTTCAGGCACTGCATTCTGTATCAGAAACACTGGGTTTGCTAGGAAGGAACAACATACTAAGAAATTCTTTAATATCCCTTCTTCTATCGGGAGTCCGTCAGTTTGCTGAGCAGTTGTTGCAGGCTCACCAGGTATTGTCATCTTTTCTTTTCAAGAAGCCCAAAGAGTGGTGTTGGGCAGTGTTTTGTCTGTATTTATTTGTTTCTTAAAATGTAAAAAACCCCCATCATTCTATAGAATATTCAGATTTAAGAACCCAGAAAATGCTAGGAGCTACCTTAAACAGCAAATTCAAAAAAAGAGGCATAAAGTAAGAGAAAATTCCATACCAAAAAATAAAATTATCAGGCTGGATAATGAATAGACCATACAGGTTTTTAGATTATACTATATAATTTGCAAAATACTTGAAATAATGGGGTAGAAGACTTAGTACAATGTATAAATTGTTGACTATGCAGGCAAAACAACTTTGGTATTCAACTAAACAGACTATATAACTTTGGTATTCTCTCTGGCTCATGTAAAACTGGAAAGTCAGCTGCTTTATTTTATTTTAGAATTAGATTTCATGTTTCACTTTATTATTATTTCAAATTACTAATTTGCATGATGCAAAAATTATCCAGCACATAGTATCATATTTAGTTTGTTACAACGAGTAGGAGCTAAAAAGCAGAATAGAACTTTTGGTAAAATTTATTCTTAAATTAAGTTATTTCCAGTAAACTACAGAGGAAATAGAGAGAGAATAGATGTTTCTTTAACATTTGAAAAAGAGATATATGAACTAAATAAGGATTTCATAGATGTTTCATACATTTGTATGTGTTGGTATGTATTTTATGCAAAATATTCAGCTTCACTTGGGACTGCAACTTGTTTTTATCGTAAAAACTTTTTATTTGGTGGAAAATAAATTTATTGATACATATCAAAAACATTCACCGTACATTTTTTTTGTAGTGCTCTAATTTAACAAAAGGCTTAAGTGTTGCTCAAGCAGTCTTAACTTTTTCTCTCTAGGATATGATGTAGGAGTAAGTTTGGACTGTTGGAGAGGGAGCATGTAATTGCCAACTGGAATTTCTAGTATGTTTGAATCATATTTTAAAATGACAGTTTTGAAAGAATCAGACAATGAGCTGTGCCTTATTTTCGGTTACTGTTAGCATACAAGATTTATTGATGCAAACCAAAAGTCAACAGACTTTTGACAATTGTAAGGATTGGGAAGAGTGTAATGAAAAACAATAATTGTTTTTTTAAGTTTAAAGGAGCTGTTCATTTTTAACATCATTAAATCTCACCTGTTTAACAGAATTAGTCATCTTTCTTTTCAGAGTTTTGCCAGTGGCAACACAGAACCTTTCAGTTCCCCACAGTGATGTCAAGCTCATACTGAGCTTGTCAAGCTCATATTGTGCTTTGCTGAGTTAGTTACTATGGAACTGCTTAACCTTGCCATACTGTAATTATTTTTATTGCTTTCATATTTGGTGAAGCCTCAGGAGCTGGGCATCTGTCAATCTGTAGCTGACATTTGGTAGGACTTTGAAAACTGCAGTACATGTAGGGAAAGTAACTGAAGTTCTGATTTGCTTAGCTTGTGGTGAAGTCAGTGTTTTTTAAGTCCATGCAATCTTGCACTTAATCCTAATAGATTTATTGTGTTCATTTACAAACCCTCATATATTCTGTATGTGAGGATATTCTGGAAATAGATCACACTCAATTTTGATGCCCTGATTTATGGACTTGCTTCCAAATGTTTCTGAATTGGTGTAGCATGACTTCTGGTAGATATGATTCTAAAAATGATTAAAGTATTTTTTCTTGTTTTATAATCAAATCTAATGATACAATATCACTTTGAAATAAAAACAACCCCACCAGCTTTAAAAAAAACACCTTAAATTAGAATTTGGAGAAAGATAATTCTTCATATAATCAAACTTCATTAGCTGACAAGCATTCTAATTGTGTTTTGTTACTTAAGCAAAACCACTGTTAATTGCAAAGAGTATCTCCCATTTAAAGTAATCAAATTAGGGATTCTTAATTTTAGTTATTATTAGAGGTGTGGAAATACATGAGGTTTGTTTTACTTCAGTGTTAGTTTTATTGTTGTTGGCACATAGGAGAAATATAGAGTTATCTAAGGCATGTATCCAGGTTAGTTTGCAATTGATTTTTGAACATTTGATGGAAAACAAAAATTGAAAGAAATAGCTTATTCATCCAAGCAAATTTCTGTTTTATTTTTTATAGTAATAATTTTTTTTAATTGAAGATGGCTTTCAACTTTGACTTGGAATAAAAACAGCATTCCTTTTAATTTTTCTAAATGAATAATCTAGATAGCTCAACATTTTTGTTTTAATTTCTTTGTTAAGACGTGAGCTAAGTTCCAAGTAGCTTGCCAAATGCATGAATTCAAGAATATGCAACTTTATATGCCATCATGTCTTCAGTAAGAAGTGTGCTCAGCTCAACCCTTTGCAGGTTTGTGTATACATCTTTGATAAATATTAAAATATTTTACTTTTGAGTTCTGACTGATTATAGAGAGTTTGTAACTGTGTCCTCTTGGAACAAGTTTATCAGTCCAGGACCCACAGTTCCAAAACACTGTGTCCCATGCTTTACAAATTAAAAAATTATGTTGTCTACAGGAGAGTGTTTCTAATAAACTACCGTAAAAAAGTACAAAGATTACTCTGAATATTTGTTATTGTTGTCTAATTGGTTAGATCCTTTAATCTTGCAATAGGCAAATTAATGTCAAATACATGAATCGTAAAATTTTGTATACCATATTTCCACATATTAATACGGAAAGTAAAAGTAATTAAGGAGAATGTAAAACAGTACAGTTATCCTGATTTTCCACACAGTTAAGATGGATTTTATGTAACTCTTAAGCAAGTTAGTAGTTTGCTTTAATTCATTTAAGTACTTCATCATGGCCTCAAAGTAAAGCTCATACTTAAATGCTTTGCTGACACCAGCATGCTGAATTCTAGGCAAAAGCATATTAATATAAACTCAATTGGGTCTCTTTATTTTTACAGATGTTGTATATGGTCTTTTGAGTTTTATCTATAATAGGAAGCTTTCATGCTTCATAAATAAAATTTATAAGAATACTGTAATTGAACCTTAACTTACTATGAAATAGATATTTTCTGATCCCCAATTGGATTTCTACTGCAGAACAGATAGAACTGTAAGATACTAAGATTTCAGAATCAAAGATTTCACATACTGTGAAAGATGGATTAATTTTCAAATGTTGAGCTCCTCTCATGATAGCACTTCTTCCTTTATGATAACTTTCAAAGACAGAAGGCCAGAAATGGAAAGCATATAGTGGTTACTGGGTTTCCTGCTCATTTCTAACCCACTGAGTATTAATTCCAAGAATTATGAAAAAGAAAATTAGAAACCAGAAAACAGATTTTGAAATAGCAAAGTCATACTATGAGGTTTTGGAAAGCTCTGTTGTTTAGTAATTGCTGATGCATAGCTTGGGTGGCATTACCCAAGTTTTATATCACAGTACTTTCTATATACCATTTTTACTTTTTTAAAAATTTAAAATAGTTTTATCACAAGAGCTGTACACCGTATAGCTCTTTGTTTGGGGGTTTGTAATCAAAGCACCAAATTATGTGTAATTCTCAGTATTATATGTAAGCATTAAGTCCAAATTCAGATGTAGGTGCTGACTTCTCACCTGAAGTGAATGACAGAGGATATAAAGGGTAACCTCTTTAGTTTAGGTGTATGTAGTAGACCTTGTGGTCTGTTTCTTGTAAAAGTCACACAAGCAGCTAAGATTAGCTAAAAATTTGCCAACATGAAGATAGACAGTTGTGCAAGGCTTTGTTGAATGTTACATTCTTGAAAATCGGGCTCATTACAACAAAACAGCTTTGACTTAAAAGAGTCAAAGGAGTTAGACATAAGATTTGTCTTAGTTGAATTCAGATTTCTATCATATGACTTTCTTACTTTAACTTTCCATGGTACTCAAGGGAGGGGAAAAGTCATTTCTTGTCCAACCTGTGTTCTCGTACGTAATGATAATTGGTCCTAGAGTTGTTTCCTTCTTTCTTCTAGCTATGAGAAAGGACATTGAAGTTGATAACTTGAAATGCAGATATTTATGTTAAAAAATTCCAAAGTTAAGGGACAAAGATCCCATAATATCTCTACAAAAATGTCTTTTTTGGATGATCTGGGCAAGAGATGTTATTTGAGTGAAAATCTGATCCTGCAGAGCATTGTAACAGGTAGTCATGCAAAGCATACTTCTGTCTGTACACTGACAAACTTATGTGAGTAATGTTATTAGATGTTTGGAACAATTTATATTTTACTTAGTGTAATTAATAAGTTAAGTTAACTTAGTTATCATATATGCAAATTCTGTTCATGTCCACAAGAGGCTGGTGAGTGATGATGATGATGGATTGTACAGGATATGTGGATTGGAGCTTGTAAGATGCGTTCAGCTATGGTGTGTCTGATGCATGTGCCTCTAAACAGGCAGACCTGTAAAACCAGCAGTCTATGCAGGCAGTGTATTGAGGCAGAAAAAGAACCAAGAGAAGCACAGAAGCACTATGATTTTGAGTATTTCCCAAGATTTTCATTGCTATTCAGCACTGTGTAGCTAACAGGCATGTCACAGGAATGTCAAACAGGAACAGCTCTATATGGAAGCAAATGAAGGGTTGAAATATTCCTGTCGCTGGAGAGCCTTTTTTTTTTTCCTAGCTGGCCTGCAAATTAGAGACTTTGTGAATGCCACGTTGGACTAGCTCAGTTGGTAATCAGTTCATCAGGAAAAATTGACTTTTCCTGTAGCTGGGTTCAGCTAGATGATCAAAAGGTTTAAAGTGCTGAGAACTGAGTTATTAATGTCAGAGCTTGTCTTCATAAGCCTTTCTCCATGTATCCATTTTGTATCCAATGCTTGCTCTGGGCAGGTGTGGTACACACCACATGCTTTATTCCAAAGGCAAATGTGTATGATGTGATGTAAAGAGTTCCTCAGACAAGCTCCTCTTTCCAAGAAGTTTGCTTCATTTATGCAGTATGTCTAATCTCTTCAAACATAAATTTATATACATTGCAATAAAGGTTTCCTATGGGTTAGAATAGAAAGCTATACTATTTTTTTCTCAACTATGATAGAAAATTACTAAAATAGTTAATAAGAAAAAAATGACTGAGAAGATTATGCAGCTAGAGAAGCTAAATACCTTTTGCAGTCTGCTGTTGTTTGAGGTACTAAAATGGCTATCAAGTATATTTGGCTTTTCATAATTTCTACTGTTGACATTTGCTAATGCATCAGATTGATAATACTTCACCTAGGTAAAAAACAAGAGATTGGTGTTATGTAGACCTTATGAAAATAATTTAGCTTGAATCTGGACATCTGTTCATCCTTTCTAACACGTCATTTCTTTCCTCATTATGCTTGTAAGCAGAGATTGTAGTGTATTTCAAATTGTGAATTGCTAAAGATTCTGCAAAATAGTGCTCTGAGCAAATGCAATGTAGTTTTTATTCCATGCAACTGCTGATGCTACTGATAACAAAGGAAATAATGGATGGATATAATAATTAGTGTATCTGCATTTTTTTCTTATAAACGTAATGTGGAGATACAGTTTTGGGAATACGTAAATCTCTTCCCTGAAGGGCAGGGATGAGAGAATCAGTCAAGACTTGGTATATGCCAAAAGACTGCCATACACCTTTGAAGTGTATACCTGCTTTTACTGCATATGTCATCCCCTGTTACAGAGTAGATTTTAAGATGCTTACATGTCAGACAGAACTGGAAAATGACAAATGGTTCATGCAGTGTTCTCTTCCCTCTCATATTATCTTGAAATGATACCATTAAGGAGAAAGGAGTTTAGAAGTGCTCCAACAGAGCTAAAAGGTAGCAGGGCTTTGACTACACTTAGGTGCTTGGCAAAATTGAGGATGACATGTAATCAGAAAACCTCAGATGTGTTTGGGAACAGAAGCAGCAAATATCGATTACATGAGGAGAACTGTCAACAAGGGTATTATTATTCTTAATATTGTTGAATCATGTCATTCATGGAAATGTAATACTGGAAAAGGAAAAATGCTTAATTAAAGATACCAAAATATATTCTATCTCAAAAAGTTACTAAATAATATTTCTGGAAATCTTGTTTCAAACTGTGCACAAAATTCAGGCTTAAAAAAAACCAAAACCAAACAAAACTAAAAAAATCCCATAAGCCAAAACCCAACAAAACCAAAAATAACATGATTACAAATTAAATTAAATTGCCTATTTGAATTTCTGATACAGTTAAGCTTTCATTACACCTTTTTAAAAATGTGGGTTGATGCTGCTTTTGCTTCCTTATTCTCAGTGTTAATACTGTCCTTTTTCAATTGCTTTCTTTACAGCTCCTTTAGTTCTTTTGCATGCCTGAAAGCGGAACATGAATAAGGACAAAGCGTCAGATTTTTGTGGCATGTGTGATATACCTGCTAATCTGGAAGACCATTTGGTTTTTATTTAAACCTGTATCTTCAAATAGATAGTTTTAATGTTCCTGTTAGGCTCCCTTCCTCACTGAGCATTCCTGCTTACAGACAATGATTTGCAAAATGGAATGATGTTACAGAAAATTAAGCACTGCTTCCGTAATGCTTTTTGGGTATTGCAGTTGTCTATGTGAATAGCATATATATATGTGCTCTTAAAAGTTCAATTTCCAGGAAAGGTAACAGATTTTGTTACAGATTTACCTTTGGCTTTTGATTTTTGGAGAATTGTTTAATGCCTTCATTATGCATGCTTTTAACACAGTTTTGCTAAATGCTTTTTTGGGATACATTATAAATGCACAGTTCCTGTGTCAGTGGCTTTGCAGTCTGTTTGCTGCTTTAGTATTCCACATCTTCATAAAATGGAAGAATAAAGAGTTGTAGTCGTAGAATTTCTAACTAGGAATCGCTGATAAAGTGATTTTTGTTTAAAGAATAACTACAGCTTATAATTAAAACTCTTTTTAAGACCTTAGATAAATATAGTAAAATGTAGGTGGAAACTGTGGAATAACAGAGGATACTAGTGTAAACTTATAACTCCATCTTTCTTTCAAAACATTATTTTCATTTTACAGGACACATCCTTGATGTCTTAGCTTTGCACACACTTGTCTTTCTAAACACGTGTGACAGATCTGTACATAATGACTTAGAACATCAGAACCTTCTTTATTGGTTTCATTTGGTTTTGCTAAAAATACATTTAAAGCAGTGTTTATCTACCTATAGAGCTTATGCATAGCCATCACTATTTTAAAGACCAAGAAGATTAACTGATGTCTCTGTGGTGCTTTCTAAAATGTTCAAGTGTTGCCACCACAGTCGGAAGGAGCTGCTGTCCCAAGTTTGGTTCTGAAACAAGCAGAATTTGTCTCTCCTGGATTGAACTGATGCAGAAGTTATTAACAGAGTAGGTTTATATCAGGAATGAAAGGTATTAGCTGCATAGAGTTTGCTTTGTAGCTAAGATTGAAATTATGGATTGCATGGCTGAGATGTGGAAGATGAAATCTGGTTCCATAGCATATTTTAAACTTAAAATATATTTTGGGTGACAGCACTCTGCCTGGCTGGTTAAGGCTTGATCTGGCAAGACAGCAAACCACTATTAATTCTGTGCCCAGAGGGGAAAGTGGGCTCCACAACTCGTGTCAGCAGCAACTCCTGTTCATTGCTACATTGACAGCATTTCTGGGGTAGATTTAATTTAGGGAGATAGGTTGGGATGATCTAAAGCTGAACATCTTTACAGAAGGTATCAGAGATAGATTTAAGGTTGTTGTGCTGAGGACTTAGGGATCTGAGGGTTCAGTTTTAGGTAGGCACTGATGATGTAGCCTCAGTCCACAGCTGATTCAGTACAGCTAATGTATTGGTGGACCTGAATAAGTGTCAGAGTATGAGTGAGCTTATTAGGACTCATAGGGACTTGGGAGATACGGGAATGGGATACTGGACTAGGTTTGTGATAAGGGAGAAAGAGAGCAGCAGCTAAGTGTGTTTAGATCTGCATGTTAATTATATGAGTTGCTGGATTTTTGTAATGCTTGGGTGTCCAGGATTTGCGCAGCAGAGATGTTTTGCTGAAGTTGGAGGTGTTCCTGAAAGATAAGCTAAAGTGTTCTCAGGCAGGATATATTATTTATATGGCTTGATTAGATTGAAATTAAGACATTGCTGGTTGTAGTCTTGAACTTGTATGAAAGGCAGACAACCAGATACCGGTGCTGAGTTGAACCACAATTGTCAATGCACACGTGCACACATATACTATTACAGAAGAATTTGTGGCAGTGCAATTTGTGTTGCATGTCCTGTAGAATTATTTCTTTTCTGCTAGTGTATACATTTGAAATGCATGTAGCACCAACATTACAGAATTAAAAGTAGTTTCAGAAAATAAACTTCTTGAGTCCACTCCAGTTTAGCTTCCTATTATATAAGAAAGTATTATTTTCACTTGATTGTAACAGCAGTTCACATAGGGAGAAGTCAAATGCATAGAGCAGAAAAATAAGAAAAAAAGAAGAACAATATATATTTATTTCTCCTCTCTCATAGACAATGACACCCCAGTAGTGCAGACTTTGAAGATGTAACTTGGCATCTGTCATTCCTGGAATTGAGTTGGCAAAGCCCAATTAAACCTCTGGGTGTATTGTCTTGAAACAAGATCGTTTGGGTTCTGTTTCATCTTTATAATTAATTCTTTCATTAAAAGTTAGTACTAGTGCCTCTTGAGTTTTCAGATTATTAAACTTCTAGCTGAACTTGCAGTTTTCAAGAATGCTTTATGGAGCCTTATCATTTAATCAAAGAGCTTTTACTAAGCCTAGCTACAACATTTTATACACAACACTATTGCAAATTGTGTATGACAAATATGAAAGAGTAGAGTAATAGAGTTAAAAATTTAAGTAGTATTTCTGCCTACTACTATTATTGGCATAAGTTATAAAAAAACGTAGTTTAGAGTAACTGAATAAGTTAACCATTTTGAGTTCTTCCTACACAATTTGATTATTTTAACTATGATTCAGTCCTGTTGATTAACTTAAACGGAGTAAATTCATTGAATGATTGTCGAAGTATGGAATGGAAAATGTTGGAAAAAACATCTGGAAATCATCTAGTATAACAACCTGCTTAAAGCATTTTTTTGCACTTCTATTTGCAGCAGCTCAGGATTTATTTTGGCTACTATTCAGATCGTTCTGAATAGTAGAACAATACTCTGGTATGTCCATCACTTCTGCTATTGTGTCATCTCTAAACCTACTGTGTTTGATAAATTTTCTAGAAGTGAGATTATAGTTGCAAATTAGTGGAGTTCCTAAAAGAAAAGATGTTAAGTCATGTAGAAACAAGTCATTTTTCTACCTACTAAGGAGTAATACTGTTCAGGAAAGCTTATAGGAGCTTCAGTGACACTTGAAGTTACAAACTAGTGAAGGTATAATTATCAGTTTATGTAAACATAAGGTGAATATTGAGACATGCTCTGAAACTCCTAATTTTTCTCAAACAACCTGTGGAAAACCCTTCATACACCTAAGAAACCTGGAGGATAGCACATAACCCACTAAATTAGCCCTCAGTCTCCCAGGGCTGAAAGATATTTCAGAGGGACCTTGAATAACAGCTAGATGAATAACAGCTAGAACTAATTATATTTAAGTATGTTCCATATCTTTTCTCTTGTTATTTTTAAATTATTTTAATGAAGGAGGTTTCAAAGAAAGCAACACATTAGCTTCTCTCTCTGTTTAATTTAGAACTTGCCTGATTTAAGAAGGGTCTTGAATAACTTGAGCAAGCTAGCAAAATTATTTATCTAGAAACTGTAGTACTAGGATCTTTTAGGAGTTGTTTTGTTTTTCACTGGATGTGTAGTTTAGTTGGGAAGCGTGCAGCTTATGTGATAAACTTGATGAAGCTTTCTTTGTGTCCACTCATGTCAGAGAACATACTTTTTTTTTTGCTTCTGTTGGGAGGTAAAGTGCTGCTGTTTATGCCATGCAGAGGGAGCAGGTAAATGACCAAAGATTACTGAGAACTCAAATTACTGAGTAGTGCTTGCCAGGAGCAGGAGTCATCAACATGGTGATCCTTCACTGTGATCAATCTCCCTTCTGTATCCATCTAGATATTCTCATTGTCTGCTACTGTGGTGCTACTGCTAGGTTTTTGATGTTATCATACCTCCCTTCCAGCCACCTAAACCCCATCACAATTACCTTCCTTTTACTTCTCTAACCTGATTACATACCAAACCTTGTATGTCTTTTACAGACTCTTAGCTCCAGAGTAGCCAGGACAAGGTAACGCCAGAAGTTTGGGGCTGAAGAGGGCAAGGCACTTTTAAGCTTGAAAACTCTTTCTTACTGAAAATAAGAAGTAATTCTAGGTAATTGGTATGTTTTTCTCAAAAGTAAATGGTATATAATTCCAGTTAGTATTTCCAATATTGATAGCAAAATTAGACTAGTGGGTTGTGCTTCTGTCAGATAAATGCTGTATTGTTGAAAGACATTATTGTACCATCAGAAAATGGAATGAATTTTCAGGTATAATATGAAAAGAATACTTTTCTCTCTCAGAAGCAAGAGAAAATAATCAATTCTCACACAGTAAAATTCGCCCACATTGTAGAACAGGTAAATGATAGTGTTTTCTATCATTAGAGTTTTTTTCAGTTTGTAAATTTTGGAAAATGTTTACCATTCAGACTGAAACTTTTTTTTTCTGTAGATTTCTTTCTCAGACCATTTTTGTATGTGAAGAGGAAGACATAAGTGTCCACACTTTCCACAGAAGGCAGCATGGGCTTTGCTTTGAATTTATGCATTTCTGTATAATAGCAGGCATTGTAAAATCATATTCTAGACAGCCATGAATGCATTAGCAGCTACATTGAAAAGATTCTTTCTTAAACATAGGAAAGCATTACCTCATTCTAAAAGCATTTATGCAGTTAAAGTAATATTTGTGGTAATGATTGTCATAAAAAAAGAATTAATTCTGAATTCAGAGCAGAGACTGAATACTACACATTTCATGCCCATGCATATAACAAGAACAGAAAAAATACTGAATAATATTTCTTCTAATTGAGCACCATCCATTCTCTAGAGTAACAGAAGCAAGAATCCTTTTTAAAATGAAAAACAAACCAAAAAAACCAAATCACAGACAAACACCTGTGGCATAAAAGAAACAAATTAGGATTGTAGTGCCATTATGTGGATTCAAAATTGCCACTCCTAGTAAAACCAGAGAGCTAGTAGTACATTAAGAAACTATACAAAATAAATAAGATCATCATTTGCAATATTAAAGAACATAGTCTGAATCATAGACCTTAATTTCCTCTACATTTCATGATTCTGCTAGTGAATGCTTTGGCCAACTTTGGAATGTGTCCCACAACTCTATTCTGCATGGTGGCTGCTCAAGAACTGCTCAACTCTGCTTAACCGGGAAGAAGAATCTACTTAAATTTTAGTGTCTGAATTTAATTAATTAGAAGTTCGTACATATGTTTTTGTAAGGTAGGAGCCAACTCCAGTCTGTGGGTTATTCGAGATAGTCTTCCATGGTCAAGGGTTCTTAAAAATTAATTATCATGGAAAAGACAGCTCTCTCTAAACCCATCTGTTTCTCTAGAGTGTAGATACCACTGTAGAAAAAGTAGAGGAAATTAACTTTCAGGAAAAGCATAAAGCTGCAGAGATTCTCCTTATACATGATTTAAGATTAACCAAAAAGACAACAGTTTCTGCTCCCCTAATGAATTTAGAGAGTCATATGGGAATTATAGTGCTTACAGAATTATCTTTTTTATGGAATAATATTTTGTTATTTGCTATACAGCATAACTAATCACCTTTAAAGTGTAACTTTTGAAATAATGGAAAAATTGTTAATATATTTCTCAAAATTCATCTGTTTTCTACAGATATTGTTGCTAAATAGGCCAAGCAGTAAAAGGTGTTTTGTGATGAGGACTGTGAAATCTTACCCAATAGTCATTATAATTGTAATGTAGTATTCTTTATAATTGTGCTAGTATATAACTAGGCAACATATGACATATGATCAGAATGTCCAAAATTATCATTACTAAAACAAATTATTATTGGTTAGTTTGTGATTTGGGTTTGTTTTTAAAGTCTTACATCTATTTAAAGATACAATAAATCATAGAGTAGGGCATTCTCATCTTTTATAAGTAGTCTTCATGGGATTCTTTGTGTGCATGTTTGATGTGTTTAGAGATATTTTTGACAAAATGTTAGTTTCCATAAAATAATCTGGAAAAAGAGAGGACTGAGGGGGAAGAGAAGTTGCAATTTCCTCTCAGAATATGAAAAGTTGTTAAACAAGGAGTAATCAGTTTGTGTACTGGTGTGAACAAGAAGAAACTTACTTGGTGATTAAGGTTAGATGTCAAAATTATTGAAGTACTGGAATACATGCTGAGCATCTTTTGGAGGTGACATAAGTATACTTGAACCTATCTCAGGGTGAGGGAGGACTAAACACTTCAGTGTCCTTTCAGCCATATATCTGAGCTCTTAAATGCCTTTTTATATATTATATTAACATTAGTAATTATGATCAAAATTTTCACAAAGGGGGAAAAAGGAGGCAGAACTGCACTGCAGATTTCCCCTGCTTCTGAGTTCTAGAAGAAATTGAAATAGTGTTCTAATTGAGTGTGAATGCTAGTTTTGGGGAGATTGGTATAATAAGGATGTAATAATTAATACCAGTAGGTCAGGAAAGAGGCTTTACAGAAAATTTACAAAATTTGACTCATTTTAGAAAACTACTAACACATTCTACAGTCAGGATTTCAAATTGCAGGAGGTTAAAACTTTCTTATTCAGGCAGTAATAAAAATTCAGGATGTAGATTAGATGTGTCCTTGCAGGCATGTTAAACAGGTATTTTTTGCACAAAAGTGACTGGTTTGCATCAGAGGAAGCCTTTTGGGGATTTCATATTTGGAGCCCTGTGAATTTTGTGTTTCTCAGACAGATTACTTCTGATGCCCCTGCTTATATTCAGTATTCACTGTAACACCTGTGTATAATATAATTTATCTCTAAAGATGGAGGAGCTAGTAATCTTAAGAGAGGGCTTGGAAACTGGGGGGAAAAAAAGGAGCTGAAGACTGGCCTGCACCACTGATCGAGACCTTAGAGAGTTGTGCACAGTTACACATAAGGATCTGAGTAATGTAATGAGTAGATTACAGCTGTGTTCACTTGAATAGCATTTCAAAGAATTTCAGAATTTCAAAGAATTTCTGGGTTGTTTTATGCTAATGACAAAATAATACTCAAGAACTTTTTTTCTCATGTTTGAATATGTCTATTTATCATAAGAGCTGTTCTTCAAAATGTATTTTAGCATACATTTCAATTTCAGGACCTACTTTTTAACTTCCTTGCAAAATATTTTAAATTCATTTGAAAGTTAAATTATATTATTGATTCATGGATTCTGAGGTCAGAGGGAGTCATTTAGTCCAAACCTTTCTACAGAGATTTTTCCAGATGTTGAATTTAAGAATGTGTTAATACATCAAATCTGAAAGCTGTTATTGATTCTGTTTATCATTTACAATTATTATTTGCCTCATTCTGTAATAATAGCTTATGAATTTTGGCTTTCTCTATCTGATTTTATTGCCTAAAATTAAGTAAGAGCTAATAAAAAACCAAAACAAAATAAAACCCAAGAAAAATCCCTAATCAAGATTGACAGAATATGCTTAAATAGTATTACAGCTGCATAAAGTTATATAGGGTAATATATAAAATATAATTGTATAGTAAATTAGCGAAATTATGAATGAACTGCAAGCAATTGTCCAACAGGTTTATGTTGAATCAACTCAAATCAGTAGTACTGACTAAATATGGTTTTGTTTTTCTATGTATTATCTATTTATTAAAATATTTGTTTGAGGAAGAAATCCATCTATGGGAAACAAAATCTTTTCTAGAGCTCATGGTCCAATAGTAATTCTGAATAGTACTAAATTGAAAATTTAAAAACCAGATCCAGAGCCTGTTGCAATCACTGGAGAAGTCCATTTTGCAGTCAAATTACATTAAATGTTTGTATTTATACTATGCTAACATATGTAGTTACTCAGTTTGGGTACTCTTGAAATAATAGAATTAACTTAGAATTAATAATATTTAAGACAAGAATTGAGAATTTGTTCATGTAAGTATAATTGAGTTTCCTTTTCTTCTATTTAAAATCTATATAGAATCCTTCTATATAGAAAAATTATATAAATCCTTCCTAGTGATTTATAATTCTTGCCGCTGCTTCTTCTTCACATAGCCCTTAATTTGTATCACTGATGTTTATTATGGCTCTATGTAAGGCATGGCTTCATCATTTTTTGTTGTTTATAGAACAAACTCTTACTTAATTCTGCCTGTACTTGTCAGTGATGTCTGCCCTGGTTGTCTCTTCTACCTGATGCTCTGTAACACGATTCTGTCCTCTGTCTCCTCATTCACAAAGTGTACCACATTTAGCAAACCTGAAGTATTCTAACTGCATTTTCAAACTTTGTATCCTTCACTTTTGGTGTGATTCCTGTAAGAAAGCTTCAGTTACAGTAACATGTATTCAATATCAAACACTAATGTGTGGTTTAAAGTGAAAATAAATCTTAGTAGTTAAGATATCTGTACTACTTTATGATTGTTTTCATGCCATCCACATTTTCCTTCTCTTACTCCTCTTGTTTGAACAGTTTTAAAATGCAGTGTAAGATATTCATAGAAGAAATTAAGTAGAGATTTTGAGGGGCTACCAGGATACAAAGAAAAGAGAAAGAAAAGTATTTGAGATTGCTCCAGTCTTATTGATTTTTAACACTGTTGGAACGGGGAAGAAATTTTTTTATTTTAGCCCGACCCCAAAAAGATATATCCAAAACAAGACATACTAAACATAGAAGAGTTCATAGCACAGTTGCCATGGCAAAGATGTTCTTTCTGTGGCAGGGGTAGTAACTGGGAGGGCTCCTGCTTTTCCATGTGACCCTGGTAGCCCATCAGTCTCCAGTCCTGTGGGACAGCACCCAGGAGAGCTGCTGCCAAGCCAGAGAGCAGCAGTTCTGCCTCTAGAGCCAAAGGATCATTTGCTGATTTGGCCCCCTGGTACATCTTTTGTCATCCTGAGCTGCTTCCTGATTGATTCTCCTGCCTAAAAAGTGAAGGCAGAGGAACCAGTGCTGGGCATTTTAAATATCTTTGCTGGCAGCTTTAGACACTTCACTGTGACTGTTGCAGGAATGAGAAATTCTGTCAGAATAGCAGTATGCAACATTGCTTTTAACTCTACATGTAGCACCACCACCTCTCCAGCCAAAATATCTCAATTTTTTGCTGTTTGTATTGTCTATAAAGATGCATTCCTCATGACCGCTATTTCTTCAAATAAGCAGTTCAGTGTTAGGAAAGAGTGTGACTTTATTCTTCCAGATTAATCAGTATTCATTTGCAGATTTCAGTTCTCTGTGAGCAACTGAGTGCAGTTCATGTGTGCAGAAGTGATGGCTCCCAACGAATTTCTGCACATACAGGAATTGGAATAAAATAAACATGGCAAATTTTGTTGTAATCTGTGCACAAAGTACCAATTTTATTTTTTTTTAATTGCAATTGACTCAACAGGAGACAGGCTTCTGTAATTTCACTGACAAAGATAACATGCCTGTAGCCATTTGATCAGTAATATCTTACTTGTAAATTACATCCCTATGCTAAGTTCCACATTCCAAAGAAGACTTTAAAAAAGTAATAAAAAATCTAAAGCCAAGAGTCTAAAATACCAACTTATTCCTAAGAAACCTGTTTCTCCAGTAGGAATTTGAAAGACACAGGATTTTCAGTCAAATGCATCATGTGAAATACAAAGAATTTCAGAAATTTTGTAGCTATCAGTGTAGTTATGAAACTAAGTTGACAGCACAGCCTGTGAATTTTTTATGGATTTAATTGTGTTGAAATTGAGGCATATTGATTTACTTGCCCTTATGGTATATTGAGGGTCTGCAGGAGCAGCAATGGACGATTCTCTTATCCAATCATAATTGTTTCTATCATTGGCAAAAGATTTTTTTCCCCCCAAGGTCTGAATACTTAAGTGGAAAAGCATTTGCATGTAAAAAACAAACTCAGAAACAGACCTCCACTTTTAGTTGACATATTTCTAACAAGGCCTTCAGGGCTTTGTTGCTATAGGGAAATATTAGCAATTAATGTGAAATTCAGTAAGTGCACATTTGTCTGCTAAGCTAATAAATAAAACATAGATGGGTTATATTAGTTGCCAGTTGTATCCAGGAGCATAAGCAGTGAACTGTGATACTTAAAATAAATTGGTATCTTACAAAACTGTTTGAGAAATAATTATGGTCCTTGAAATGATTAGCCATAATAATAAATTTTATTTTTCCATTTCTTCATGCTATTCTAAAATTAATTAGCTATGTAGAAGTAAAAATATGTTTTTGTAATTTAATCAAATATCTGTTAGTGCCAAGAACTTTCTGGGGTTGAAGAAAGGTCTGCTTCCTTTGATATTCTTTATTTGCAGTCCAAACCATGGAATACTATGTTTGCATTGAACATAACACCTTTTACACTAGAAAATTTATATTTTCATAACATTCAGTGTTAACATGGAGCCAGAATTGTGTTCCAGTCAATTTATAAGTGTAATAGATGAAGGAAATTCCCTAGTAAACAGGCCCCACTGCCTTTTTGACAAATGCATTATTCTGTTGAAACAGACCTTCCAAGCAGTTATCTGGAATTAATATGGGTTTTGACATATATTTATTGTGAGAAATACTGCAAAGGTGCTGTGGGAGGAATTTGAGAGCATCTCCTCATAAAGTCTTGGTTTGTTGCAGATGATTTTTCATATCTGCAGTTTTTTAGTTCCATCCACACTATCGTATGGAATAGAAATATACTTTTCTTCTTCCACTTTAGGATTGGAGAGCAGATACCATTCTGGACTATTTCTGGTTTGGATTTTTTTCACAACTACTTACTTTCCTACTTACATTTAGTAGGGTATCTTTCTTTTTATCTGTGTTTTACTTTTACTCTTCATATTTTTTAAAGTTCTTTCTTTTGGGTTTTCTTTGGTGGGGTTGTTTGTTTGGGGGCTTTTTTTGTTTTGTTTGGTTTTTCTGTTTTGTTTGTTTTGTTTGTTAGTTTGGTCGTTCAGTTGGACAGGGTTTTTTACTCTAGCACTTAATGATATTCTATGATCCTTTTCGCTTCTCTCATCAATTACTTGCATGACAATATTTAGCTTACGTTCAGTTCCATTCATTGCCACCTATTCTACTTCTTACATATAGATTATTTAATGTTTTATCAGTGCTGTCACATTTTCTTTTAATAATGCACTTTTACATGGGCATACTTTTCCATTTCCGATGTTAGTTGTTGGAAAATTCAGCTGTTGTACCAGCAACTTACATGGAAAAACAGTGACTTCTGTAGTTTGTCAACTTTAAGATAAAGTTATGTATATTTCTGAAAGACAATTAAATTAACTTTCTGGGAACTTTCAGGTCAATCAGTGTGGTCTGTTTGGTCCTTTCTTGACTTAAAATTCAGGCTATATAAAAACTTCATAAACATTATTTTATACTTCAGATACTTTATGGTTCTTTCTTTCATTAAGAACCTGGAATTATTTTTTAATAGAAGCAGAATTACTTTGCTGTAAGAACTTTAAGTATTTTTTTGGAAAAATCTGAATTTGTTCATTTAGTTTGGTTTTACCTACTCTTTCCATCCCTTCAAGGGCAGTTATGCTGTAGAAATACCAATGAATGGGTATTAATTTCAAATTAGGAAGATTATGTCTTATGTCTATAAGATGTAGTACAGCAAAAAGAAAGCCTTTGAGAATTGATTTCTAAGTAAATAAGGATTTTTTTTTTTTACTTTTTTTTTAGTCTATGGACTGTGTAAAATTTCGGCCTTCTGCAGTCTCATACAAGTAAAATCAGAAAATGTAACGCATGTCACAAACTTAAGGAGATGCTACACATAATACACAACCAAGGTCTGTCTATGGTAAATTCTAAAAGTAACTGATTTCTTACCACCTGGCTGTTTCTGGTTCTTAATTTCTGGGCCTGCTTGTACACAATATTTGAGACTGAGCAGTAGATATGCTTTCCTAGTTAGGGTGCACTGCTCAAAGTGGGCTTGTGAGTCACTGTCATTGTTTGGCTTTTTGCTCTCAGCCAGTTTTTGCTGTCTTTCTCAAATCTTTTTGCAACTCGGTCAGCTTTGCATTGTTAATAATTTTTTCCTACTATTTCACTACATTGTTTGCTTTAAGATTGTTAATTTTTCTAGTTTTAGAACTTCATACTTTTGATTTACTACTTTTGGAAGCTGAACTGCTACTCATATAATTTTTAGCAAATATTCATATTTATGTCTTGATTTAAAAACCCCAACAGGTAGTTGCACTGTTAGTTAAAGAAAAAGGTGCATCTTAAATTTTGTTTTTCTGTGCATCTCACCTGCAGTATTGCAGTTTGCAAACCCTAAGTGGTTTCTATAGTGAAGCACCTAAACCATTCATTTCAACTTGGAAGTGGGAAGGAAATTTTTAAATCTCCTTTTAAATGAAATCAGTACATAAAAGTGCTCCAGATTTCTCATTTTCTTACAAAGAATTACTTTTTTGCAAAGAGATAGATTTGTACAGCCTACTTGCTGACTTACACTAACAGATTGTGCTGTTCTTCACAGCTTGCTATATTCTTTACCATACCACTTGACGTACCACTTACATAACATACACATTTGATAAATAAGAGCAGTAAAACCAGTCTGGGAATAAACAGGAAAAGCACTTGTGTCATTGTGTCGCCTTCCACAGCGCTTGGACAGCATGAAAGGGTTAGCAGCACAGGATGTCTCCTGTTAGACACATTTTCTCAGTGTCCTGATCCCAGCCACAACAGGATTAATTTTTACAGTAGCCAGGAGGGGGACATGGCCAGAAGTAGGACGCTATTCTATCACCAGCTTACATCATTGCCAGGGGCAAGAGGAAGGGTGTCTCTTCTGAGGAGAAAGGGGTCCCTTCCTATAGCCAAGATGTGGGGAGGGAGCAGTTATGTAATGGTGCTTTTGTGTGAATCTTCCCCTTTCTTGTCCACTCTGTCATTAGTATTGTTGCTGTTACTCTTCATTTTCTTATCTCCTTGCTATTTCCAGTAAATTGATCTTATCTCGACCCGTGATCTTTAGCTTTTGTGTGTCCAGCTCTCTCCAGCCCTCCAAAGGGGAGGGGTAGAGGGGGGGCAAGTGGCAGCATGGTTTCAGTGGGAGCTCTAAATTGGAGAATACCATTCTAAACCAGGACACCCAGTCTTCTTATCTCACAGTTTCTCACCAAAACTATCCTTAAGTATTGTGTTATGCTAATTTTCTTATAGATCATTTGTATTTGTATTGCATTTTCTCCTCTTTCATTTGCCTTTGAACAAATGTTAACATCCAGAGTTCATTCTTAAAAGAGATTACGAATTTGCATGTCTCTTAATCATCTGTGTCAGTATGTTCTAATCATGTTACTATCATGCTATATCTTTCTAAAACAATTTTGAGTTCATTGTCTCTGCAGTGAATACTGCAGTTACTGGAGTAATCACTGTACATGAAATAGTTAATGTCTCTTTAAAAACAAATAGCAAAGAAATACTTTCAGACATGCACAAAGTCAAAATAAATCTAAAAAATGTTCCTGTGTTCCTACAAAATTATTCCCACCACTCAATGACTGTCTTCTCAAATGCTTTTAATATAAATGCAAGGAGAGCATTTCAAAACATGACTATTATAAAAGCAGTAGAAGGGCAATTACAGTCTGTGTGGAATACTAATGTGCTACTTAGTGTGAAGTAGGCCTGAGTTGCAAGTTCAATTTATAGGTGAGCCAATGTAGATTGTTTTCAATATGAAGTATGGCAGGCAGTGATATTAATAAAAACTTGTTGCACATATTGCCATCACTTATTATGCAATTAAGCACGGTTTTAAATCCTAAGACAAATCATACTGCATGCAACAGCAGCAAATTAAAAACCACTCCAAGTATTTTGTCATTATTCTTAAATCAATTAAGGTAGCAAGGTGGTGCTAGCTATTGTAAATTTAAATTTTGAAGATTGTGGTTACTGTAATTTTTATTCATTAATGTAATGAATTATTTTGTATAATCCTCATGACTTAGTTATTTAATGTCATTAACTGAGTACAGAAAATAGGGTTATAGCTATTGTTACAATGCAGAGCAACTGTTCTGCAATATTTATTAAGGTTGTAAGAGAAACAAGTAAAGATATAAATGATGAGTGGCAGCAGAATTGGTCATATAATAATGTCTTCTCAGAAACTATATAACAGACTAGAGAGAGTTTTGGATAAAGACAACATATTTAGAGAATTGTAAAATCCTTGATTCTGAGAGAACAAAAGATTATGACTTAAAGAGCAAACAAGTGAGAGTTGCAACAGCAGTATATAAACCAGTGTATGATATAAAGAAGAGAAACTGAGTATTTTTTCCTGCCCTTTATCATTGTGCAAGAACTAAATTGAAATTTGAAGGTAAGAAAAATCCTTGCATCTGAGAAAGAGACACCTTTGTTCAAAGATAATATCTAGTATATTTTCTTTCCTGATCTTCAGATCCTGCACAAGAACATTCTAGCTACATTTTCTGTGTGAATATTCCATAAAAATTCTTGTCATATGAGCTAATTCTATGTAATCTTTCTTCCTAATTCACCTCTTATCTGTTGATAAAAGCCATGTTTTGGCTGTTGATATCCCTGCAGATGTGCTTCTCTCTAAGGCAGAATTTTCAACCAATACTTTATGCTTCTCTGAGGATCCACATCTAATGGATCCTAAAGGCTGAATTAGAAGAATAAATTCTGGAAGTACTGAGATTCTAACGTATATGTTGTTCTCAGAAACTGTTAGAGGATGCTGCATTTTAGAAAAGGAGTCCTAAATTAACTAAAGAATTAAAAAACTGGAATTTTTTTGGAAAAAAAATTAATTGATGCTTCTGCATGTTTCCAAAATGGTTTTGATTTTTCAGAGGGAGAATGGGGTACCCCTTGGCAAGGATGGGGTGATCAGATAATTTCCATCATCACGATAGTCTCCCACCTTTGAAAGAAGCAGTGTATGTGGATTACCCATCTGATCTGTTAAGTTTGGTGGTTTCTTTTGGTACAAATGTGATGAGAAAACATTGGTTTAAGAATGTTCTATTGACTGTCTGAATCTCCCAATTCTTACAGTCCTGCTAATCACCCAATATAGTTTACCTTTTTTGCTGTTTTGCACTTTTGCTTGACAAAAAGGCAATGTCTTAAGTCAGGCAGTATGAACTTAATGCTCAAACAGAGCTGTGAAATGAACAATGCTTGTCCCAAACAATGATGATTTCCAACTCATGAGTGAAGGCAGAAAGCTGACTTTTCAGGCTCTACTACCTTTTTTCAGTGTTAAGGAAAAAAATTTGTGAAGCTTTGCACAATTTCTGCTGTTAGTAGCAACTCTGTCATTCACGTCCAATGAAGGCAAAGAAAGGCAGCAAAAGGCTCTGACTTTATCCAGAAGGAGCTCTTCAGTTTCATGTTTCAACACCAGCAGTAGATGCATAAACTGGCATCACTTCATTATTACTATTTAAAGGTCATGGTATATCAGAAGAGCTGCCTTTGGAATTGCTTGAATTCTTTCAGACAACCTCAGGCTAGACCAGCTGGCTTGGGGATTTGGTAGTGTTTTGAAGCTCCCATGTCTTCAGACTTGTTATGCTGCTCTTGATAACACAACTGACTTCCTTTTGTGAGCTCTGACTTCCCACAAACATGGGATTCTGCCTCCTTCCTTTTTTCAGCTGTTTACTAAGTGAGAGCATAGGAGACACAACACAAATCCTTCTAGAAAATTAGTTGTCATCCTCATGAAAGTCATGAGGGGTATTGTACTGTTCAGCACATGTATACTCTATATGCTTTTGGGATGAGCCTGCATGTTATTATTTCCCAGGTTGATCCCTGAGGTCTTCCAGTCTGCCATTCATTCTGATTTGATCATAAGATCACTGTACATCCATGTCTAGAATGCTTCCTTTTTCACCAGATGTTGGCCAGAATATCTCTCTGCTTGCAAGGCTATTTTAAATCTGGCACAGTCATAAAAATCTCAGTTTCAACCTGTGTAATCAATAGATAAATTAAATGAGAAGAAAACAAAACCAACAAAAAACCCCAACCAGCCAAAACCAAAAAAATCAACATAGGTTAATTTACTTTTCATTTCATTTGAGTGAAGAAGGTTTGTTGATATTTCTGTGGCTGCATGGGAGCAAGTGGAATATAAATAGGAATGAAATTTAAGTTCTAGGCATAAGACCAGAAACATGACATTGGAATTGGGTAGAAGTTGCAGTGACTTGCATCATCACCTTCTCTAGCTAGTTATTAAGGTACTTAGGCAAATTTAAAGTTCTGCCTAAACTGTCCTCCCTCAATGGGCAGACCAATGTTTTTGTAATGTCAAGAGTTTTTCTTCCAAAGTTTATTCATTCATCATATGGATGTTATAGGCAGCAGTGGTTGTGTTGATATGCCTTGTCAAGCAAGGTGTTGTACAGTTTTCATAAGGAGTACCTCCAATTTCGAGTTTCTGTGCTTACCTAAAAAAATGCCTTTCCCTATGGTCATCTACCTGTAGGTAATTCATTGTTTCAAATAGATAGAGTAGATGAGGAATTTCTTTTCACTGAACAGTTTAGAACCATATTAAGATCCCTTGACTTAATGACAGTTACTTTTTAGAGGAATCCAGTTCTGTGGATCATACTTAGTGGGGCTATACTTCTTCACTGTCCTACACATACAGTCAGAGTTGGGTCCACTTAAATAATGGTGTTACCATCACCCACATGACAGCCTAATTTGAGAAAAGTTCTATCAGATACCTACTCTCACACTGTAATAGACTCAAGAGGCCTAATACATTCCTGATATTATTTATTACTTTTTTCAGTTTTGATTATAGTCCCTTATTTTGAGAATTGCATTTACTCTATATCTTTGTGTGTACATTTGCAGCCAGAAGTGGTTGCATTTCATTTTTCATATTGTCATCTCGAATTGTTGTTAACTTTTCCCCTTTGAATGAATGATGCTCTTTAAGATCTTTCACAATAGGTTAAATTTTCTTCTGATCCTAAAAGCAAGTGCAAGGTCCTATAAATAGAAAGAAGGTTCTTCAGCTAACATTTTTGCCTTTTTTTTTTCCCTAAAAGCCAGTGGAATTAAAATTAAGATACTAAGTTCCTTCATCTGCACATGAGTGTTTGAGTTGATAACTCTGATACAATCTCAGATGTTCAAAAATTGGGTTGGAAAAAAAACCCCAAAATGGATTTCCTTCTTGTTGCTAAATCCTGTGTCACTTGGCGACAGAAGTGTTTGGAACAAATGACAGGTCATATTTTATTCTGGAAAGAGAATATAGCAGCTGAGAAAGTTTCATGGGAAAGTAAAGTAACAGAGTAGTAGTGGTTTAGTGTTGACCTTGCTGAACATTAGACTAAGATCTCACTGAGGAAACAGTAGGTGGAAGGAGCCTAATTAACCCTTTAGGGTGAAGAAAGTCAAAGTCTTTAAATTCTTATTGTCCAAAGGATTAAGAAACAAAAAGAACATTTAATAAGCTATAATTCTATATGGTAATAATCCTATTTCCTCCCTCTCCAGGGAGGAAATACTTTTACAAAGTATTAAGGAAGAGAGATGGAACTGGGACAAAACCAAATGAGAAATTTTTACATTTCAGACTGGAAAGCTTAAAAGCCTTACTAAATAAATGACTGTGTGCCCATATGGCATAGAAGAACCTTAATTCAATTTAAATGAGTTAAATTCAGTAGCAGAAACAGTCAGAGCATGAGTTCCCTATTGGCTAATTCGCTGTCATCAGGGAATCTTGAAGGAATTAATTGCATGGCTACCTTAGAGCGATAAAAATAAAGAAGTATTCTCTTTCTTATTTGTTCACTCTACAAGTTTCTGTATTATTCCAGAAGTTTTCCCTGTGCATAAAAGCACGAGAATAGTGACTTTTTTTAATAAAAGAAGTTTGAGCACTAAAATAGGAGGGTTTCTTTATACTGCAGCTGATGTCTTTCACTCATTTGTAATGCTACAATTGCTATGCCAGATAGTCCAGACCTTCTAAAAACTAGAAATTTGCTAGGAGTCAGTTACAGCATACCAAAGATGATCTATGTACCTCAATTCTGACAGGATTTGATTTTGTTTCTTCTCTCCTCTTTAAATGAGTCGGTCTCTAATGATTTTCTGTCATGTTTTTGTTAATGTATTCCTGCAGTCATCTGAAATAATTTTGAAGTGCTAGGTGGCCTGTGTGTTTAGTATGACTTGTTAATATGATCTTTTACTATCTTTCACAGTGATTTAAATCTTGTTCAGTAAATTAAGCAATTATGTTAAAAAGAGGAAAGAATTGTATTCCTAAAGGCACTTAAAAAGCTTTGCTACATTCTTGTATGTATTGCCTACTGGTAATTGTTACCTGATTGTAAATAATGTGGTACATAAAATAACTAGAGGTATTTTGAATTCTTCCATCTGGTCCACAGTTAGGGACATGCTTTATTTCTTGTTCCAGATCATTTAATTTAAAAAACCCCAAACTGAAGCTTAGCTGTCTTTTTGAAAGGGTAGTCATCCTCTGAAATGTTAAATTTTTTCTGATCTTTTCAGGACAATTTTTAAATTAATACCATGCTATATCTAACATTGCATTCTGATGCACAGTAAACCTGACAAGTGTGCTGGCAGCTGCAGAAAGACCAGAGTCCTCTCTGAAAATCTTTACTAAATGTAAATTATCTTAACTGTGGTAGGATGATGCTATTTCTTGTTTTACACAAAAGGTCATGTGCTGTCTTAATGGTGGTGAGGATTAGGGACTGTGTTCTGTTATGTTCTTGAAACTCGATTGAGCCTTGAAATTGTTCAGGTAAATATCATATCCTAATTGCATTTTAAAACTCAGCTTTCCAAAGAAGCAGCTTGCAGAGTTTTACATAGTGCTAATTATTTTGCTAGTCCAGTCTACTTCAAAACATCAATGGTTTTGTAGTGAATGTAGAGAGATTTGTGTCTTTTTCTTTAGGTTGAAAATTTGCTTATTTTTCACTCTTCCATTTTTCCCACCAGGTCCCTTCCAGGACCATGTTCTTGGGAAGTTCAAATTTTAAAAAAAAATTGTATTTTGTTCAGATTTCAAAATCAGAGACACGGCCCAGATTCAGGGTCATGCCAGTGGGAAATTTGTCTTTTATTTGCAAGACGTGGGGGATGGAAAAAATAGAGAAAAGCCAAAAGGATGGTGATGGGAGTACAGCACGAAAAGGAATGGCAGAGAAGTTTGTAACTGCTAAGGAAAACAGGAGAGGTTTTCAGATGCAATTCATGTCGTGTTATCATTGGTTTAGGCCATCAGAGGAAATCACAGCCTTAGCTGAAAGGTGGATTTCAACTCCTTTTTTTTCTTCAGTACTATGACATTTCTTTTATGCAGCTGTCATACCACATTCACATGAGTGACAGTGTGTTTCTGGAAACTTTAGCTTCCTAACTGTAATCAGGGTCCCATAAGGGCCTCTACAGGTACATTTATGTCAGCTTTCTGTAAAAGTTCCACCAGACACCTCAGTCATTTACCTAAAACACTATCTTCTAGGTTTCTCAAGTCAAGTGTTGTTTCAGTGGGCTTCGTTCAGATCCTTTTTGACTTTGAATGTACTTTGAGTTCCAGTTGGGTTGCTTTTCCTCTGGTTGTGATTTTTTCCAGAATTAATGCTTCTGATTCAAATTTAATTGCTTTAAATGTCTATAATATTTCTGTCGTTTGCTTGTAATAGCCTCCTTTTGGGTGACTCATTTCAAAAGAGTGCTCTTCTGCTCATTTTTAGCTTTTTTTTCCTTAAATATTTGTCTTAGCAAAGCCATTTGATAAAATCATCTGTATTTTTGCTAGAGTATTCAGCTCTAATGTATCCAATTCAATCTCAGAACATTATCCTTCAAACAGCTTCTGTGAAGAATAAAAAAGTCTGTAGTTCCCCACTACTTTTCAGTTCTTGTTAGTTTTAATGAGCTGTGTTAAGCTTTGACATAAGAAATTATACCAGAGTGAAAAATCACATGCTTCTCTAGCCATGTAAATCTTCCTGAATTTTCTTTTACTGTCCTCTAGGTCATTTTAAGCCCTTCCATTCCCAGATTCCTTTCTTGATAGTATCCTTCTAGCACAAGGAATGAGGCCTGCTATAAACAATTCTGTGCTTGCTGAAAATAGTGGTATTGTACATCCAAATTTTGGCTGGACTCTGCACTCTCGAAGACATTTTCCTTTAGTCAAGGCCATTCATACCCTTGTCAGCCTACATATCTGTGATTTACAGAATTATCCAGCTGACAGGTTTGCCATGTAGAAACTCTTACTTGCATAGCAGACAACTTTCCCCACACAACTTCAAATGGGCATGTAACTTCTGGTTTTATGAAAAGGAAGTCCTTGGACTTGGTATGACCTAGTAAATTTCACTATATAATAGAACTCAGAGCACAGAACTTTCTTCAATAATTCTTTCATTATTTGTTTCACCTGATATCATAAATTTTAGATTTATAAGCATTTTCCTGTAGACAATAATTCCTGTGCATTTCTTATATTTTCTTCTTCAAAGCTAGAAAAACTAGTTGGCTTCTGATGGTCAATTTAGAATTTAATCCCTTTCAAGTTTACTCTGCTTTTTTTGTGTTCTGTCAGGATGCTGCAATTTTCACACAAGTTACAGATTTTCAGTTTCAAAAGGATTTTCCTAAGTGTAACTGTCTTTAGACTTACTGCTGGTGTGCTGAACTTTAGAAGGCCAATCTTGTACTGCATATCACTGCTTTCCAGCATCATGACACACACATTATAAACTGCTGCTCTGGAGCTCTTAAAAACCTGTCTTTTTACACTACTGTGCTGCTAAAGCATCTGAAACAAACAAACAAATTTTAAAAAGTAAAGTTGTCTAGACAATTTCTCTTTAAGGATCTTTCCAGAAGAGTCTACCAGAAAATTAAAGGAAAAGTAAAATGTGAAAGCAAAACCATGTTTGCTTACAGTCATACCCATCTGGTTTCCGTAAAGCCTAAAAAGATTGTAGATAGCAATCTGTTCCATTTTCCAATTTGTTATGTTTTTCATCAAAAGGTCTAATTCCTTCCAAAATTAAGTTTTGATGCATGTATGCAAACTTCTAGGTATACTGTGGTGTTCTCATGATTTCATGACATTTTATATTTTATGTGATTTTCAATTAAATATGTTGAATCTGTAATTTCTCACATCTTTAAGCTGAATAAGCAATATTTTCATGTTGTTAAACCACTCAAGATTTATTCTACATACATATTCTACATAAATACATTAAATAAGAAAAATAGCACTGCTTGTCAACCCTGTCAAATGTTTATGAAATTATATCTTGAGTCTTCCATGTCTCCCATGTCTCTTGAGTTTACAGTTAAAGTTTGGAAGACTCTCATGGCATTCTTTGAAAATTCAGAGATTGTTATGTGATTTGTTGACATAATTGTAGTGGAATATGGCAGATATTTAAGGCAGATGGTAGAATCACTGAAAAAACATTGTTGTCTTGTTTCAGTTATATCTATATTTCAGTATATATCTATTATATCTATTAATCCATTTTAGGAGAATGGTTTGGGAAAACATATATGTGAAATATAAACACTTTCCTAAAGAGTTTTTATCTACACAATAAATCCAGGATTTTTTCTAAAACAAGAGGAAAGATAAATAGATAGCTAAAACACTTCTTCCTACATCTAAGTTTGGTTTAATATTAAGTTAAATATTGCCTTGAACAGTTATAGAATATTAAGCCTCTAATTATGGAAGATGAAAAATAACTGCATAATGAGAAGGAAACCTGTCTTCTTTAGCAGTATCATTTTTTATCTATTCAAATTATACAGAGGCTTAGATTCCTTATATGAAAGAGATTCAGAAAGCAGATGTCAACTCCTTTTTCTTACAAACATTTAGCTTGTGTTCCAAGGTTTGTCTTTTTCCTCACACAGGGCAATGCCTAGAATGACTCCTCTTGCTCTTTAAGTGTTTTGTTTTGTCGTGTCTTTTTTCCTGGATTTTATGTTTTCTTCTGCAGCAGATAACTACAAGCATCAAACACACATTTGTTCTCAGTTAGTCTGAAACCACCTGGGTTTGCTTATGTTTGGGCTGTTTTCCTTTACGATTTTGAACCTGGAGTGGTGGATTCTGTCTCTGACTTTGGAGAAAGGATTGATCTCTTTGAAAATGAAGGGGGATACATGTAGAGCCACTGGTTGTAAGCTTTCAGAGCTGCAAACTAAAGAAGTGAAGTGGCTTACCATTAAACTGAGAGATAGAAAAACGTGGAAATGGCCATTCTGCCTCTGACAGTGCTTACAGTAAATGTTCAGAGGAGTTTGGAGACGTTTTCAAGAACATTCTCCCAGTATCCATCTATTTGTGCTATTCCAGGTGAAGAGTGATGGATTGATTGATTGAGTGATTTATTATGTGTATCTGTGGATTTCACTGTTGTACAACTGTTTACTTTTCTTTCACCCCATACAAGCTTTCAGCTTTCGCAGTGTCCTGTGGCAAGTTAGGGGCATGTTCTGTGACAGCCTTCTGCCTTTGCTTGCTCTTGGACCAACCATCTGTGACTTGCTAGGTTCAGTTGATTCTTTCATCCCTAGCATTGGAAGAGATAATTTTAGGAAGTCAGGCTCTATGTGAGGCAAAGTTATCATGCTTTTGGGAAAGAAAGCCTTATGAGATGAAAAACATGTTGAAAAACTTCTTTTCAAAAATTAATGAATTATGATTCAGTACAAATAAATGTACTTGCATTACTGCCAGGGTTGCCTGCCCAGTGCTAGAGTCACTAAAGCAAAGTGATTGCTATTTCTTTTCAGAGCTTCTTGTGCATTTTCTAAAATAGGTAAACTATCAAATGTTTTGAAACTAATGTAGCTGTATTTTTCAGCAATCCATTGCTTTCTGATGCGATTTTAATTAATGGAGAAATTTTTATTTCTATTATTCAAAACTTAATCTTATTACCTTAATGTCCTATTACCTTTAAAAATTTTATATATATGATTCTTTTCAAGACCTGCTTCAAGCACTGGCCTTGCTGTACTTAACAACACTTCTCGCAGGACAGAACTTAATTTCACATGGTCTATTATTTCAAATATGGTTATTTCATGTAGTACTCTTACACTTGTAAGTAGGCAATTCCTCCAAAACAACAAACCAAAAAAAAAGCCCTTTCTCTAATACTGAAGTTCGTAACTGAGAAATTTTATTAGATTGTTTTGTTCATTGCTTCTCGTGATAGAGACTTTATAGGGGATAGTCTGACCTATAATTTCATTTTCAAGTTAGAAATATTCTTAAATAGCCCATTTGATTTGGAAGAACCCACACAATAACAAGATATATTCACAATCTTTATTTCAGTTTCTTTTCTGAAAAAAAAATAGAAAACCAAAGTCAAATCAACATATTCCACATGCTTCAATTTGTGAAGAATTAATGTTTATAATTTTAGAATAAATTTAAAAAAAAAATATGTGAGAAGTCAGATTTGAAGTATATGCCTTGTAGATTGGAATAAAATGTGTTTATAAGTTCCCATTATCCTAAGAAGGTTCACAGATTTATACTTTTTGGCTGTTCTTTCTGAATGAGATAGCTTTGTGACTTATATTTTAGCTTTCTTTAATTGGATAAAGGGGATTAAAATTTGGTTTTAAAGCTTTCTGTCTCTTTGTTATGTTGCTTGTGAAGCAGTTGTGATTCTTACTCCAAAATGGAAACGTCAGTGCTCTGCTGCTGTCTTTTTTAATTTTTTACAGTATGTTGTGGAAATTCGTTTACTAGATAAGAATAATATTGCTTAAGATGTCTTGGGAATTTCTTGTAATTCAGTCTGTTGCACTAAGGGCTAATAACAGATGACCCTGCTAAGTGATATGTGGAAGAGGCACAATGCATAGATGCCTCAGGGATATAAGTATCTTCCCCTTGGGAGATAGCAAAGAGAATAAACATTTTAAATTCTGTCAAAAGTATTTTCCAGGGTATGCCAAATAATTATGTCTGGACAGATCCTATTTTTGCAAGATTCTTACTTTTTCTTCTGAAACCTCTCTAGCATGAGACTGTCCAGGACTTGTAAAGTGTTGTTAGCACTATCTTACTCAGGACTAGTGACTGCACATGCTGTAGATTAAATTGTTCTAAGAGTTTAGCTGATGGTCTCTCCTCTGGAATTTAACTCTTACAAATGTTGGCAATTCCTTGGCCCTTTCTGCAGTCACATTTGATCTTGATTTGCAAGCAGAATAGTTGAAACTTAGGTGTCTACTTGAGAATAAAGTGATACTCAGCATGAGTAAAGACAGAAATAGAACTTCAGAACCTATGGAATAAAAGATGAAAATATTTTGAAAATTTGGGCTGTGAGAGTATGAATTTAAATAAGGAATTTCACATGATATAAATTTTGCTTGGGACACTGAAAAAGTTCATATATTGGTTTGAATTTATTTGGCATGTGAATAATTGACATGGTTATGAGGATTATGATTATTGGAAGGGTTCAGGAAATAGGCATTTCAAATCACAAAACAAAAAGCTCCTAGAGACATGCTAATCAGGTAAAAACTGAACCCTGCATCATGACAATTTGTAATTACCCTTTATCTTAACACAGTAGTACTGGAAACAGAATAAAAAGATTTCTAGTAAAGACTTTCATGCATACCTGTCTTAAATATTTTAGAGATATTTATGTTATTATTATATATAATTATATATAATGTATTATAATATATATAATATGCTATTGTATTATATTAAATTCATATAGATATATTTATGTTATTATATGTTATTTATTATGTTATTTAAACACTAAACAACAATTTCAGATAATCTCTTTATCATACTGTGATTTTGTATGCTGTAGATAATGTTGGGTTTGTAAATTTTAATGATCAGAGGTTATTTACATGTTTGCAGAACATCCACTTAAGAAGATTTCTGTCTTGTTTTGAAATAAAATGCCTACTATCCAAATGCCTACTATTCTTAACTGTACTCTGAAAAATATTTCTCTTGTATTTAGTACTTGAATACAGCAATAAGTAACCTGGATAGGGATTTCTCAAAGGAAAACTGAAGGGTCAAGAACAGAATTCCCTGTGAGAATTAATTTTCCTTATTCATAAAATCAGAATGTATTGACTTGAGAAAACAATTCAGTGATTCTTGAAAGATATTTCCATTAACCTCTGACCTAGACTGGATGAGTAGTTACTTAAAATTAGTATTAATATATTTTGGAATAACAGCATATATGAGACTTGCATTAGAGATACACCCTCTGAACTTTCTGGTGTATACGTGCACAGCTACCCACTCACAAACGTTGGTGGGCAAGATCAATAGGTCTGTTATCTGACTCTGCACCATTAGGGAACAGCAAAGGTATCCCTTTACCAATTATGCAGAATAAATTTGTATTGGTAGTAGTTGCATCAATCAGTGCTACAGAAGACATCTAACAAAAGAAATAGAGACACATTTTGTTCAGATTATTAAATGGATTGGAAACGTTAATAAAAAGCCTTGAGCCAGAAAATGTTATAGGCTGATTTTTTTTCCTCTTAGTTATATAATGCAATATTTCAAAGTGCATTTGTCTCCAGAAAAATAATTATCTCAAAAAAATACTTTCTCCCTGCCATTATACTTACCCTTTCTCTTCTTCAATGTCAGTTTTGTGTGATTAAAGCAATTTTCCTTTAATGCAGTAGTATTTGTAGAGGAAGCTAATTAGTTAACTTGTGGATTCTATTATCTATAATCAGATAGTTTACTAAGCTGCAATTAGTTGCACCTTTTAAAACCCACTGAAAATAACACAATTGCTTAACTGCTTGAAAGAGCCTGTGGTTATGGGAGTAAGTGAAGTGACTTAATTTGCCTTTCTAAAACATTTTATATTGATTACTCATGTAAAAGGAGTGAATTTTCAAAGCCAACACTTGATAGTCAAACGAAGAATTTTTGCTTGTAGTGTTGTACATCTTATTTCCAAATTATAGGAACTAAGAGCATAGAACTTCCATTTATGTTTCTACATAGTCATTTTTTCTGTGTGCCGTCACACTTTATCACTGTCAAGACTTCCAGGACATGGTATATCTGTGGTTCTAGTGTGGGGTGGGATGAATTACATGCTGAAGGACCCTGGGAACTATTCAGTTGCAAAAACTCAGGCATCTAGTAGCATACCTAAGGTACTCCTCCTGGCTTACAGCTGCTACCCTGGGGCGTGTGAAATGGCAATAGACATCTACAATCAAACAACTGTGGGCCCCCCCTTGCTTCCCTCCATCAGCTGAAACAGGAACAAGGGGTGACTATCTCAGCTTGTTGATGCCTGTGTTTGGTCAGATGACCCCTACTCTGAAAGTCTTAGGAGGTGACTTTGTAGGTCTTCAGAATCATCTATTTCCTAGAAATTCGGTAAATCATTAATAGCGCCTACTTTCACAGCTTTGAAAGCTGTAGTTTAGTCTAAGCAAAGTAAATATATTTAGCTCCTTACTATTAGTTAACAGTCAAAACAATCAGTGTAAAGTCATGATTGTCCTAGAGTTGGATGTTTGATATTTGAAGAAACCGACTGTCATATTACCTTTGATTTGGAAGGAGGTTTTCCCAAATTAGGCAGTTTGATAGGCAGAACTGAACTTTAGAAATATGCAAATACTTAATATATTTTTATTTAAAAATGTAATACTTTCTCAATTTCTGCTGTCTGTTCTGATAAGAATGTCAATACTGAATTCTTAGCAACAGCTTCTGTACTGTACATTTTTCTTATCAGGGTCCAGAGAGACAGTGGAGGAGTATGCAAGGCTAGGGATGATATGTTTTGGTAATGAACCTATATTTCAAGGTTTCTAGAAAACTCAGCAAAATTATTTTGCCACATTGAGGCTTTGCAACAGGATGGCTGTGGTGTTTTAATTTTGTCTTTGAGGTGGGAGGCTACCTGAAAGCCATTACCCCAGAGTGCTGAAACACAGATTTTAGGTTTAATAACTGCTATCTCAGAAAGCAAAATGAGCAATCTCTGAGCCAACGTCTTCCTCAGTTTTACCTGGAGAAGGTGAGGTGCCGTTTTTTTCTTAGATTCTAGTGGAATCAAAAACCAGTAACATTTTTTGTGAAACCAATGACTGTATAATAGATTTCACATTTTGGAAAGTCTTACAGTATGTAATCTAGACTGAGGAAAATGATTTTATGTGTTTTCATAGACCCATGTTGAAGTCGTGACCCATCTGGCTTTGTACCACAGGTCTAAACTGTTCTTTAGATTTGCTAGAGCTATTGGTCCATTTTCTAAAATATATAATTAATTTTCTAGCAGCTATGATTTTGCCTTTCAGTTCTGATAATCTACTTACTGTAGTTGCAGCCTTTTTCAGAACAAGGTCACCTCATATTATTGGTAGATTTTGCTGTTAAGGACACAAAATTTCATTCCAGAGAGACAGTTCTTCAAGGTTTAAGTTTGTATCTTACGAGTTATTTCCTATGTACAGAAAGCTTCTGTGTAAAATTCCAGTTTCTAGATACACGACACGTAAATTTATATTGGATGAAGCTGTAAGAGTTCTAAAAAATTTTTAATTTGGTCAGTGTCCTTTTTCCAGCTTATTTGACAAACTGAATATTCCACTTTAAGCTGCTCAGAACTGGCTTGTACATTTTCTATTGAGAGTTTGGACTTTTAATTTTTTTTGGAGGTGTCACTTGAATAGATGAGTGTCTATATTTAGGAGTTAAAAAAAAATGTTTTGCTTGTTATTTTATTTCTCTGAAATCCACTAATTCTAATTATACCCCCAAAACAAACAAAGCTGTTATTGTAGTTGTTTTTCTGTACATCACTATGGTATGTGGATAATTAGGTAAAGCAAATTCTCTCATGAAGAGGAGGTTGTGTTGACTTTTTGTTTGGTAGTGTCATGCAGTCTTAGTTGTTTGGCTGTTACCACAAAAAGGAAAGCATTTTTTAGAAGTAATCATACTGCATCTATAGGTGTACTGATTATATAAATAACACTGCAGATTTTAACAGTATTCCTTAAACTGTCACCTGAGATATTAGGCTGCAGAAATGTTTTCACACTCTACTTATTTACTGATTGTTCTTGATTCCCAGGTCCAGTCTGTGTATGACATCACTCAGTATGAGAATATTTTTCTTTTGTGCATGATTCTGGAACAACTTCTTCAAAATGAGACAGAAGAAAATAACATTTCAAGCTCGGACTATGGAGGAGAAGAAAAAATCAAATTTTTGAAGAACCTTGATCAAGTTATTCTTCATCTCTCAGATGAATTCCCTTTGTTTTCTTTATATTTGTGGAGAGTGAGTGTTCTTTTGAACTCAGGTCAAATGCAAATTGATTAAAACAAGCAGCCTACTTTTTAACCATGCATTTCTTGTGGGATTGCATTGGAAAATTTTTGAGCCAGACAGTGATATTGTCCTTATTGAAAAACATTTACTTTAAACTACTACTCTATACAGCAGTTTCAGAGATAATGCGATTTATTTCCAATTCTGAATATAGAAAAAAATGTAATAATCCAGGTGCCATTTTCAATAAATGCTATTTCTTGTAATAGAAAACAGTGTGTTGGTGTTTGTCCACACAGTGAAAATAGAACAAAGAAAGTTGTTTTAGGTGTTGTTTAAAATAAACACTATGAATTTTAAAGTACAGTCATAATATGTGTGTAGAGCTTCCAAGCTAGGAGACTAATGCCTCTCCTTTAAGAGTTGTGTAGTTTCTCTATGATTTACAGACAGTGTCTGGTTGGTTGAAATAAATCAGTTAATTTTAAACTTGGTAACTTATCAGTAAAAAATCTTACAGGACAGACTTTGTTACTGATAATCAAACGAGTCATTACTTGAGTAAAATAAAATCTGATGCTCAGTTTCACAAATTTCTTACATTCATTGTATACTGCTTGGCTTTACTTTGTATGCACAGGTTTAGGTACAATAGGCCTAATTCATTCTGAGTTGAGTAATGATTTCAGACATCTAATCTGAAGAAGTGTAACTCATTTAATAGTTATTTTAAACCTTTCTCTTCAAAATTAATGAATATTGCTAAAATCCCCTTTGGTATATTTGCATATTATCTGATATTCAATGATTTTTTTTTTCTGTGTGATATTATATTCATAGTAATAATTAAAGTAACATATTTTAACAGAAATTGTCTTAAAAGATCTTCAAAGTGTGAGCTCAGCAATATCTTAACTGAACCATAGTCTTTGATAAATCTAAAGGATAACCATTATAATGAATTGCTCTTTTTTTCTGTTAGATAAACAAGATTTTAGTTTTATTATGTCTCCTAGAAGTGTATATTCACTATAAAGGCAAAACATTTTGAACATAAGTCCTTGTCCTTCCCCTTGAACTTGTCAGGAAAATTCTCTGAAACACCAGTTAATTTGAATGCATTTATTTTGTAATAAACCTCTGCTTTATAGATATGTAAAATACATTGGGATTTAAAAATTGTGGCTTTGATGGTGAATTGGCTCCCCAGAGAGTGTTTCTTAGTTAATACACTGTCCTCTGTTCTGTTTCTTAAACTTGCTATTTGATATGTTGTATGGTAATCCTTGTTTAAACTTTCTTCTAGCTGACTTTCTTCCAACAGAAATGCTTGATTTGCAAAACAAGCATTCCTGACTAGTCCCATGAGAAAATCAGATCATTTTAGTCAAACTAAAGAAAATAAGTCAGTGTGTAAGTTTGGTATCCACTCAGGAACTGTGCCCTTTTTGTTGCTGCTTTACTTGTTTGTTTTATTCTGGTGGAGGATCAATTCTTCCTTCTTCCTCAACAGCACCGAAAGCATGATTGCAAAAAGAGAAAGGAAAGGAATAAACAAAATGAACAATTATCTAATTGATATAATAATTCTTATTTTAATTTTTTCAAAAAAGCTTCATTCAAATATAGTAAGTAACTAAAAGACACAAAATGCAGAAGGATTTTGTCATCCTTTATGATGGCAAATTTGTATTGCTTCAAGCCTGATATTTGAAAGAAAAGTTTCAGCCCTAGATTGCATACCATATTTGCTCATTGATTGGCAAAAAGTGTTTTTGTTGTTAGTAAAGCAATTCAGGCAGAAAGGGACACATTTTCTTCTTCTAGCACTTTCTCACCAGTAAGCTCTCTAGGCCACTGAAAAAGCAATGGATATTTTGGGAAATATGTTCATCCTTGGTGAATTTTGAAGTAACTGTTCACTTGAGTCATGATTTTTGAAATATGTTTTTTTCACAGCATACAGAAAGACAAGGTTTTGTATCCAGAGATGGCAAAACTACATGGCATTTATGCTCTGACAGGGATTTGGAGCTGTCACGCCGCTTTGAAAGTGTTGAGGCAGAGTGAGAGTTCCCCTTGCAATGCCATTGCAGAAATCTAGGCACACACTCGCCTCTGCAAAAGGGCTGTTAACTGGTCAGCTGGGCTCTCCTTATCTGCTTGGTGCAGAATTAAATAGGGCAGTGAACCACATTAATGAACACCTCAGCTTTGGTGTGGGCAATAACCCCTGTGATCAGAATACTTACTAGATTGTTGTCTCTTGTTTCTTGGAGATTTTTCACGAAGAGGGGACTTGCCTCAAGATGAAAATGCACAAAGGTAGACTTGTACACTGAGATGTCTCTGTGTGGTTGAGATATCTAATCTATGAAACCAAGTGTTTTGGTCTGGGTATCCAGCTGCTACCCCAAAGGACTGCAGATCTTCTCTAAGTCTTGTGTCACATTTCCTCTTTTCATGTAGATGCCTCTGATACCCTGAAGCATCTTTAGTGGCCCTGTCACTTGAAAGTGTCTTCTTAGACAACCGAGCAGTGATGATAACCTGAGCTTAGGTCTGTAACTCGCCACCACAAACATGCATTCAGGTGTCTTAACCTGAAAAGTAAACTCCATTTGTGATACCTTATATGTTTTAGGGTAGGAAATCCTAAGTTTAAATTCCTGCTCTTTGGACAATTTCTGCTTTTATCCAATGACTATTAGATGTAATTTGAGTAAACACTGCTGTCTTTAGTTTTGAAATTACCAGGATGACTGAGATAGTCCCTGGAGGATTTGCAACCAGGTCACAAGAAACCTGCCTGTTAAGTAGGTTTGACCATGTCCAAGTTTTACCTGTCTGGCCTCCAGAGAAGAATACCAAATCCTGAGAAAGTGCTCTTTGCTGAGTGTAGACTATTGGATGTCTCAAAAGAACAATCTCAAGGTCTGTTGTGCTGAGCATAACATCTCATAGACTTAAATAGGGAACACTGAAAGTAATTTGGTCTGACCTGTCATTGTTCTCTGGAGTGTTTTACATGATTTACCCTTAGAGTTTTAAAATGAACCGTTCAAGGATATTTATTTTGTCTGGCACATCTCTTTTTCTGTAAATACATGTACTTTAGATGTTGGCAAAATGCTATTGTTCTGCAAATGCAAATTGTTCAGCCTTATAAAAACAAATGTACATATAAACACACACAGTTAAATTATATATTTATATGGTTGAATTACCAATGCTGATTTATTAATATCCTAATAAGTTTATGATTTTATAATTTGTTGTTCTGCCACATTCGTAGTTTTCTGTATGACTGACTTTCATGCCTGTCTCTGTTTTAAAAAGAATTTTGTGGTAGAGTGTCCTGTTTTATGAAAATAGAAAAATTATGAGACAAAGAAAATAAATTTTTATTCTACTGCTGCTTCATTGACTGTTCTATTCCCTGAAGAGTTTTGCATGCCTGCTAAATGGCAGCAATGGGTGGGATTTTGAAGTGGACTGTCTCAGAATGTTTTTGTAAACTTAGTTTGGAATTTTTTCATAATCTGTTTGTAATTTATTGATTCTACAAGGTATTGTTTATATATGTTGGTAACAGTGAAAATGAAGTTGTAACTTATTTTAATCCTGTAATATTTTTTTTTCATTCAGTTATCTATGTATAACTGTCTGATACAGTTTGTAGTTTACTGTGGTGCAACATTAGTTGATGTTCACAGTATCATAGGAAAATTTGGGTTGGAGGAGACTTCAAGGTGTCTAGTCCAACTTCCTGCTTCAATCAGCATTAGCTGTGGGATCAAATCAATGTTGGTTGAATCAATGTTGTCTGTTGCTATTTCAGTATTCAGTCAGCTATTGAAAACTCTCTGCTAGGAGACGGAGCCTGGATCTGCTCTTTTGCTTGGCTGTCTTCATGGTGAAAAAATGTTCCCTTGTGTGCAGACTGACCTGGTATGCAGTTATTTCATTTATGATCAGTGTCTTAAGTCTTTCCACCACCCAGAGCCTGGATATCCCCTTGATATCATTCCCATAGGCACCGGAGGCTGTCGTGGGGTCCCCCTGCAACTATCTCTTTCCCATCTGATCAGGCCCAGCTCCCTTAACCCCCCTGGCAGCACAGGCATTTCATCTTTTTACTGGGGGCCCAAAATGGGCAGCAGTATAGCTGCAGATTAACAGGTGCTGATTAGAGGGAGGTAATCCCTTCCTTTAAACTGTGTTCCTGCTGGCACAGCCCAGGATGCCCTTGGCTCTCATCAGTTCACTGGCCACGGGCACTGCAGGCTCACAATCAGTTCATTGCCCACCAGGGTCCTCGAGAGCTTTGCCTGCACAAATGCTGTCCAGCCAGACACTCCCAACCTGTTTCCCAACTGGAAAGGAGACTTTCTTCCCAGGCTGGGCACTTTGCATTGGTCCTTCCTGAAGTGCAAGTCTCAGTAATCAGCTTGAGAGAGAAGTAGTTAAAAACTACAGTCACATAAAATCAGAGGACAACATTAACATTAGCATCTTACTCTATTTCAGTTTAATAATGAAAAGAAGGGCGAGTTTTAAAGTTTTTTTTAATTATTTATAATGCTAAGCACAAATACAGGAAAACCAAAGGATGTTTGTTGTGTTTGTTTTCATTCCCTGAGCAGCTGTCCATATATGTATGTTTCCCTTTAGAACTCAGAGAAATTTTATTGATTTTTTGCTTCTGTGGCTGTACACTTCTAGCTTTCCTGGATTGGGCTTTTGTGTCTGTCACATGCCAGTAAGGGTTTTTTCCTGTTCTGCAGTTCTTAATTGCCTTGATTTGCGACAATTTGTGCATCTTCATCCAGATGGTCTGTTTCACTTAGGCCTTTATTAAATCAGCTCCCCCTTATGTAAATTGTTTATTTGTCACCTTCTTTATCTTTTAGTTTTTCCTATTTTGCATATAAGTAAATTTACTTAGTCTGCACCTGCTTCTTTAATTGAACAAACAAAGTTAGTTTACAGCCTTGCTTTAATTAAGCCTTTCTTTCAGTATGGTTTCTTCTAAACTTGCTGATTTCAAATTCATCTTGAATTTTTAGGGGTTATGCCACTCTTAAAATAGTTCTACTGAAGAGAGGCTCATCCTTGAGAAGAGCACTGTTTGCATATCACCTGCTTACGAGGCTTGAGTTCATGTTTGAGACAATCTTTCAAATTATACTTAAGGAAACATTCCCTGCAAACCAGTAACATTCCCCAGTGAACAGAAATAGTTTCAAGACAAGATCTTTCATTTGGGTTGTTTAAAAGGGAACAACCCTTTTTCTTTGCTTATTCTCATAAATGCCAGTGATTCATGTGACTTAGGCCAATTCTGGCACCTTACAGAATTCAGCTGTTCAGTACATGCAGCTTAAAAAGCAACACCTACGTATTCATTAACGATGAATGTTATGCTGGTTACTCCTCTAAGATGTCCCGGCAATTTCTTGCTTTCTTCTGTTAGCTGCTGTTTCTGGTTTTCTTCTAGTAAAGTGCAGGCATTTTTTTTTTCAGTTATAATTATTGAATTTAGTTATATTCTTTGAAGACTTTCTTTCCAGCCTGTGGAGACTTAAATTCATTTCTTTCCTCCAGAGTAGCTGATCTCCCCTGACCCCAGCATGATGACACCTACGAATTTCATAAGTGTACTCTCTGATGTATTCAGCTGAGCTTGTACAGACAGAGGAATATTATGAAGTAAAATCTCTGGAGAAAACAACAGAAATTCAAACTCCTGTAAATGACTACTGTGTTCTGAAAGAAGATAAAACACTGAAATCAAAGGTACTATTACAAGGCAAATACAAAGCCTAATCTGTTTTCTTGCAACATAAATGTGCTCCATTGCTTTAGTGAAGCATTTACTTTATGTTTCTGCTGAATGCAAGAAAAAATTGTGTCAGCCTAATTTTTTATTATCTTCTTGACATAAAGAATTGAAAAGGAGAGTTGTAAACAACCAGAGAAGGCTGTGAACACACTTCTGTACTACTCCTTTTTTTACCTGATGAAGATACCAGGTCATTTCTGACTTTTACAGCTCTTCATTCTGTCTTGCTCTGCAAAGTTGTTACTTTTGGCCATTGTGTGTTCTGAGCTGTGTCTTTTGAACCAGAGATCAGGAAATACATCTTGAGCTAGAAAAATAAAGAATGGAAGATTAATCTTGTAGCTTTCTATTTTTCTTAGAGAGTGATTCCTTTGAACTCCTTTTCTTTTGGAGGGATAGGATGAGGGTGGAAAGAAGACAGCAAACAGGAACTCAATACCTGTTTTCAGGACTTTTACATGATTTCAAGATACTTCACTGGTACCTCAGTGGTACCTCACTGGTACTCTTTATTCATGTGGTAATGAGTCCTATCAAGATCAAGGTTCTTGAAGCCTTAAAAACATCTCAGTGTTTTTCAGCTGATTTTTCAATTTGTTTTAGTAGCCATCCACAAAAAAGATTCTAAGGGCTGAGATAATTTCACATTAACTTTACTCTGAGGCTGTCTTATCCTCACAATACATGGAAACAAGACAGATGAGGAAAAAAAAAATATAAACTTCGATTAAACCTCCCAGAAAGTGCAAGCTCCAGTGAAATTTCTAGAATTCTTCAGCAGTGTGTCATCCTTCTATGGGTCCAAGCAGCATGAACAAGTCATGCCTTCCAGGGTCCTTGCTGTTAGGCTGGAGGGAGCACAGTCAGTAAGAAAAATGTTTCCCCAGCTGGTTTGGATCACCGGGCAAGCACCTGGACATTTAACAGGTAATTCACTACAGGTCTTCTTTATAAAACTAAGCATAGTCTGCTTCCTAAATAAAGAGTCAGTTGCAGGTTTTTCATGTGTGTTTTGTAAAGAAAAAAAAAAAATTCAGGAACCCCTCATAACTAGGCAATATAAATTGTTAATGTCCCATTTGATTTTTTTTTCTGTAAATTACCACTTTTTTAAGGCAAACATGCCAACTATTTCAAAGGAGACTTTGTTTTTCTCTTTTTGTTTTTATATAAAATGCTCTTTTGACTAGAGAGAATTTATAAGAAACTATGCAACTCTTTAAATGTTAGGCCACCACCATTAGAATGTAATAGATTTTTTGGTAGGTTTTTAGTGCAGCAATTTGTTCTACTTTTCAGAAAACAGATTGTACTCTTTGAGCTGTCAAAAGTCTACTCATATATTTGCAGCTAATAGAAGCACAAAGGAAGCCTGTTCCACATGGATACTACTACAAATTCCTTGTTGGACTAAGTTATGATTGTCATTGTGTGACATTAATATATATTCTTGAGCAGCATACTCAACTTCACTTTTTTCTTCCTAATCATTATATAAACCAAAACTGACATCCCAAACTGTAAGAAGTAAGCAGACAAAAACTTTAGGATTCTGTTTGGCATTTCTAGTTTTTGCTCCAAGTGAGAAAGAAAATCTACTTAACATTGTTTATGCTGTAGTATTAAAATCACTTAAGGCAGTAAGTGAAACAAATAAGTTAAAGAAATATGTGCCAGTCGTGTATCTCACTGGAATTATTTTTGACACTTTCTGGTTTTTCCACTCATTAGTTTTTAGTAAAGTTGAAAAAGGTACTGGAGGCAGGTTGTACTCAAATCATTTCACTGCTAAGTTAATGATCCTGTTCCACACAAAGTCCCCTTATGGCTATTTTGAAATAAACTGAGGGTTTTCTTTTTTAACAAGGGAAACTATTGATGGCTGAAAGGCTTTGTTGTGTTCTGTGTCTGGACTGCTCACCCATACCACATCTGCCCTTACTGTTAATACCTTCCCCCATGTCTTCAGCCTTGCTTAGGCAGCTAACTGTACCTGTCTGGCAGTTAATGAGAAGCAAGAAATTCTGAAATTGTGTCATCACCTTTAAAATGAAATAATTCCAAGGTCTTCTTACCTGTTTTATATTTGCAGGATCTTTCACCTCTGTTTTGGTGGCTGCAGACCACATAGACCTAACTAAGGGTTAGATTCTACATTCTTTACTCAGGGTAACTCAGAGTAGGGTTTTTTTGTTCCTGGTTTATTAATTCTTACTTCAGGATGCACCAATGATGCAGGAATTAATAGAAAAGCAGAAACATGAATCCTAAGCTCCCATAGCACTCTTTTCCCAAAGAGCAGAAAAGACAAAAACCTTATAAATTATGCTGATGAAGAAGGCTGTATAATTTTTAGGGGGGCTTTATGTAGTTCTTCTCGATGGATTATTTTCAAAAACATTTTGAAGAAAAGGGCTTATCATAACCAAACTATCAAATCCACTTTCAAGCTTAGTGACTGAATTCACACCAGTAGCACTTTAAAGGAAGATGAGAAAGTATAAGTGAAAAAATATCTTACTGATTTCCAGACTGATAAATATATCAGAACATTTTACATGTTGTCTTGGCAATGTGCTATGAAATGTCGATAAACAGGAATACATCCATTTAATATTCCATGTCTCTGACAGATCTGATATTCTTCACTGGTTTTCATTTAACTCTCTATGCTCTCCCCTATGATTCAGTTTTTCCAGGCAGCATTATTTGTGTTGATATCCTGAGCTGATTTGATAATAACTTTCTGATAACATTATTCTGCGTAGAGAGTAGTAATTCTAGCTGAAGCTGTACTTGGTCTGCTTTGTGTAAGTGCAATCTTCTTTGAGCATGTTGCAGCTGCTTGTACAAGAACAGGGTACATTGTACTAGATACATTAGACACTTAAGTGCACTAACTGCTGCACAGGTTTAGATATGGAGGTTTTTATTTTATTTTCGGTGGAAGAAGTGGCTAAGGTCTTCTAACCAGTCTCTGATCACACTGGTATAGGTGTTTGGTTAGGATGGCTCAGTCTTCCACAAATGTGATTCATTTCAACTGAGATGGATTTGATGTATGAAGAAGAGCAGTTCAGTAGGCTGTCATGATCCCAGGCAACTGCAGTCTAGAAGTAATTTTGGGAAGTGACCTTTTCAATTCAGATGCAGTCAGGAAAAAGACAGTGTGTCTGCAACCTTACTGATTCCTGGGCTCTCCTTTTCTCTTTGCACACTTAACAGTTTTCTCTTTTCACCGTTCTCTTTTTAATTTTCTTCTTGTGGTGGATCCTGTACAATTTGCATCACACCCCACACAGATTTATCAAAGAATTATCTTAAGCCAATATGACCTGTAGGGCTTCTTACAAATGCATTTGCAGTCTCCTGGTTCAAAAGGTGGCCCCAGAAGGCAGTATTAAAGATACTTGTTCTCCTTATGCAGTATCCAGGTGTGTCACCCATCCAAGTGTGGAAAATCAGTGATCCCTGCTTAGTCTGACATTTCAACAGTAGGTGATTTAACCTCTCTGTCCTGACACTCTCTAATTCACCAGAACACACAAAGTCCTCAGATTTCAAAGGTCATGCAGAAACTGAAATATGTTTTTTGCACAGATGTGATTGTTGCCAGAAATTTGTGTAGATGTATTATGCTTTGCCTAATATTTACGTATGTGTGTTTACCAATTCCACTGTAGGGTTTCTGCCCTTTGCTTTAAATGTCAATTTACCCCAAAGGAAATGTCACTCAGCTCTGCAGAGGGTGTCAGGAAAAGTCCTGGAAGAAGCAGGGGAGCAGAGCATTAGATGGGTAACAAGCCATGGGGTCTGAACTTCCAGGAAGGAGAACAAAGGGAAGTCAGAGTAAAATGATTCCTGAAAAGTAGAGAAGTGGAGCTAGTGCCTGTGCTTCTGAAGCAGGTGGCATGTGACAGCTAGATGATAAATCAGCAGCTGGAGACAAGATACTGTCATGGGCTGAAATCGCTAGTGTAGATGAGACTATTTTCTTCCTAGGGACATTATTTTTTTCTGTTAATTGAAATTTTCTGTGTTTTATTTATTCATCTGATCAGTTTTGCAAGTTGATTTCTGCCACATTTGTGATTTGCAAGGTCTCTCCTAATGCCCTCCCTGTGTTTGAGAGTGTCACTAATACAATCTCTGTTCCTTCTTGCAGATCACTTTTGACATATCAAACACTGTCAGTCCTGTCACCATCCTCCACAATACACTCCAGGATAGCTCTCTGCAGTCATTCACCAACATTTAGCATTATCTTTTGCTAATGCTGCTTCTGTCATTTTTTTTTTTTCTCAAGTAGCAGCATGTCTGAGTCATGGACAAACTTCCAAGGGGAAATTTAAATGACGGTCCATATAATGTCCCCAAGGTAGAGGAGAACAAGCCAGGCTTAAAGGGGGGTTCATCAGTGCTAAGAGTCCTGCTGTATATTCAGATTCTATCTCCAGCAGCTGTTTAAATCTTTGATAACACCACTGATCTTACCCATTTATCAACTCCAGTGTTTATCATCCTGAAGAAAATAGTAACTCTAAGGGGAGCAGCTGACAGTAAAGAAATTAAGACTCAGGGGAGGGTAAATCACTCAGAAAATAAGAGTATCTTGGTTTGACCTTCAAAAAGACAGCTTTAGTGGGAATAGAGCCTCAAAGCATATGATGGAAAAAAGAAACTTTTATAAAAATCTGTAACAATTCAAAAAGTTACAATAGGAGATAACTGTTTTTCAATAAAGGCTGTCTCCTGAAATAACTGCAGCTGGATTATTACAGAAGAGAGAAGCTGAAAGTGGAGATGGATTCAGTACTGTGCAAGGAATTAAGAAGGTAAATAAACAATAAAAAATAAAAACTGTATTAGAGCAAGTAATATTGATTTCAGCTTTAACAAATTCATTAGGGGTTGTGATAAAATTGTGATTGTGATTGTTATGAATTTATGTTAGTGTAGATTTCTCTTTACAGCACTTTCAAGATTAATGTTTACAGTGTTGATATCATGATAAAATCAGGAGGGGCAAGTTTTTATTTACAGATATTGAGATTAAGGAGATACATTAGAGTTAGTAATATATTTCTTGTAATGAAACTAATGTATTCTGGATTTTTATTTGAATTATCAAGCATTCTGTTTCTATTTTTATCTGGTTTTATAGAATTTTTTTCAAAACCCATTAGCTTCATAAGATTAATACATGGAAGAAAGCAGATTTTGAAAAATTCATTTTAAGTTCTAAAAATTGAGGCCAGCTACACCCAGTAACAATTTTCACATATTGAAGTCTTCAGATTGCCCAAATTTTTTATAGATAATTCTCTTCTAACACAGAAACTCTGTAATTTACCAAGACAAAAATTGTGAACACAATAATTTGAATTGGGAATGATTTCAAAGAAAAAAAGTTAAGATGGATCTGGAATGAATTGAAAGTGCTGATATAAAAATTTGTTTAGAGTTGTAAATTTGAGTGCTTGCTGTGTTTAGGTCTGGACCCCTCAGTTTGGGAAGGATGTTGAGAAGCTTGAGTGTGTCCAGAGGCAACGAGGCTGGTGAGGGGTTTGGAACACAGACCCTGTGAGGAACGGCTGAGGGAGCTGGGGGTGTTTAGCCTGGAGAAAAGGAGGCTCAGAGGTGAGTGACCTTATCACTCTCTGCAACTCCCTGAAAGGTGCTTGCAGTCAGATGGGGGTTGGTCTCTTTCTCCAGGCAACCACTGACAGAACAACAGGACACAGTCTCTAGCAGTGCCAGGGGAAATATAGGTTGGATATTAGGAAAAAGTTTTTTACAGAAGGAGTGATAGAGTACTGGAATGGTCTGCCCAGGGAGGTGGTGGAGTCACCATCCCTGGATGTGTTTAAAGGAGATTGAATGCGGTACTCAGTGCTCTCGTTTAGTTGAGGTGTTAGGGCAGGGATTGGTCTTGATGATATTGAAGGTCTCTTCCAACCTAGTGATTCTGTGATTTTTGTGAATTATGAAATTTTGATAGTACTTTGCATGAAATATAATTTCTGCAACTCCCCAGTTTTTGGGGTTTTTTGGATTTTTTTGTTGGTTTTTTTTTTGTTTGTTTGGGGTTTTTTTGTCTCAGAGTCTTAGCTTTGAAATTCTCTTTTTAATTATAGACTGGGTTTATTTCTGTGTTTGAATGTATATTGATGTATACTTATGCTTCATATATACCTTACTTGTATATTTAATTTTATTTTAGACTTACTACTTTTATGTGCTGTAATTTTGTAATAAGTTATACAAACTTATTAATGGGTATTGATATGCCATAGCAACTCAAACTGCTATGATTTGAAGTGTTGCTTCATCTTTGGTTTAAATCTTATAAGCAGCTGTTTCTCAGTTCTTCTTGAAATATGTTTGTCATTTTGTCTTTGGTGCCTCCAGTTTGAAACTTGAGATATTTCTGCAGTCATTGTCTCCTAAGGCAGGTCTGGGGCACAAAGGAAAAGTATCTGTCTCTAAGTTTGATTTTTTTTTATAGTAGTACTTGCTAGAGGCCTGCTATCCATAAGTCTTTCTTCTCCCATAGAGTTTGTGCTCACAAAGTTTGCACAGCTTACTTGGATTTCTAAATTGCCTGTTACCTATTACCTTTCAGGATTGTTTTGTTTTAGCATTTTTATATAATTCCAGCTTAAACTCTGTAGGTGTGTTCACACCACAGTCGATTTGTCTCAGTCAGAAAATAATTATATCCAACATAATATACAGCAAAATTGTTCCAGTACTTTGTGTTTGAAAAGGTTTTAGAATGCAAGTGGCTCAATAAATAAGGATTTCATTCAGCATATCAGATTGCATTAAGTTCAGCTCAAAGTTGTTTAGACATGTCAACAATTAATTCTATAGAAACAAACATTTTTCATTAATGAGCTGGAACCCACTAATATACAGCTCTTTGAACACATAAGCTGCAATTATAGCAGTATGTAGTCTTCTGATGGAACAGTTAAAAAGTTTGTCTCTTTCTAAAAGCTTTCCTAATGCCTCACTGATTTCTATTTCCTACTCATTAAATTATGGCCTAATTAGTGTAGAGCTCTGTTGTAGAGAAACAGTTTTCACTTTTTAAAATGTTGATCTTTCCATAGTTCTTCTTTCAGCAGTATTTTCTGTCTAAAAATGATGCAGCTCTGCATCAAAGTTGCCACTTCATTTACTGTTATAAAATGCTGAGGTGATGAGAACTGTGGAAATTGCTGTAATTATGCAAGTATTTGTGGTTTTTTATTGTCTCACAGCTGCCTAAGTGTTATTTGAAGATAGGGCTCATCAGCAAACAAAAACTTGATTTACTGAATTTTTTTGTCTTTCGCATTAAATTCCTTCCAGTGCGGTAGAAAAGGCAAACCTTCAACCAAGAGAAATCCCTCACGCAGACCCAATTTCAAGCTTTTTTCTTCTCTGCAGTCTGGTTGAATAAAGATCTTGAATCTATCATTTTGTCTGCCTTAGCTTACAAATTGTCCCTCTCTCTGTCGCTCACAGTTTGGATATTCTTGGTGCAATTAAAATCTCATTTACCTGGTATTTTAAAATCTGATTAAAAATTCTACTTAAATTTAAGAAAACTTACTCAGCAAAACTTATTTTTTTAATTAAAACTGTCCTGAAAAATAAGTTTGTCTGGTGGGCATTTTACTACCAAAAAAAAGTTTTCTTGAAAGTTTCCAGTCAGCTCTATTTAGCTGCTGAAAAAGGGAACATTTTGCTTTTATAAATCATGCACAGCACTTAAAGATAATTTGTGGAGCAATTAAAGTACCTACTAAGGTTTTATGGTGTGAAATTATGTTTCTTCCATCAGAACATCATTAGGAGAATACTTGTTTGCCCTTGCAAGTGAGCTTGTTAAAATGTAAAGAAAAATGCAACTGGCAAGCAATAAAGGGTAGATTAAGGGACAAATAAGATGTCCAAAGATTTCTTTATGAGTAGGGCTTTTTTTTTGTTTACTCATCTCTTGTTTTTCTAGCCTTCTCTGGAACAAAAAGAAGAGCTTAGAAAACCCATTTCATTCCATATAGTTGTCTGACTGTTTAAATGCAACTTCATGCATCAGTGGTAAATATACTGGTTATAGTTAAGTAAAAAAGCATTATGTGCTAAACTTGTGAACATCACAAAATAGCATTAGATGCACCTGTTTTTTTCAGAGTTTTAGTGACTCCCCAAAAGGTTGGAGTCACTTGTAATTTTCAGGACTGCAGGAAAATTCAGGTTGGAAAGGATCTCAAAACATCCAGCCCTGCCTCCTGCTCAAAGCAGCATCAACTAAAAGGACAAACCAGGTTGGTCAGTGATTTATCCAGCTGCGTTTTGAAAAATTCCGAGGATGCTCAGTTGGAAGCATGACCAGTTCATAGTCTGCATGACCACTGTGGTCAGCATATTCTGCTATTTGTTTGGCCTCACGGTGAGAATGTTTCTCTTTACTCAGTCTTAATGCCTTTTATTTCTTTTCTTTTATTCTTGTTATCGCACTTTTCAGGAATCACTGTGAAAAGCCTGGCTTGGCCCCTTGATAATCTCTCTGTAGGCAAAGAATTGCTGGTAAGGTTGTTGTTTTTTTGCAATTCTTCCTGATAAGACATCTACTATGATGTTTGTGGGAACACTGGAAAAGTAGATTTCTTTAGCCTAATAAAGAGAAAACTTAGGGGAGCAATTAATTGAAGCTTTCAAGGACATAAAAGGTGTATTTAATTATTACATCTAATTCTGAATTTCTGGTTCATATGCACACTGAAGGTTATAAAGTGACTTGCAGGAATCAGCATGGCAGAACAGAGTTATCTGAACTCCAGCTTAAGAAGGATTGGTTTAAGTACAAACAGAACTAAGTCATGCTTTACTCTCTGTCAGGAGCTTGATCTTTCAGCTGAAATTTTAAAAAAATAAGAAAGCAGAAAGTAGTTTGAGGTATTTGTTCTGTTTACTCCATAGTTTTAAGAAGAGATAAAAAAAGGAATGAGAATAAGGTCTTTTCAGAGAAAATATCCAAATTTCTCTTATTCCTATTTGGCATCCTCTTGTTTTAGGGAGAAAGTCAAGGCCAGAAAAGAAGACCACTCTGTCTACTGAATAGGCTATTCAAGAGTGGTAGCATGTGTGTCATTCTTTTTTCTTGCTGCACTCCTGAGAGAAACAAAAGTAATTAATCTCTTATCAGTACACTCGATTCCCAGATGTCCACGTTGAAAGTGTATTTAATTTCTCATTTCAGACTTCAACTGAGTAGTCTAATATTTTGGCTGACACTGTTTTCCTATAGGAGTGAAAAACATCACTTCTTCATTTAACCTCTGCAGCTAGAATAGAAGTAAAATATGAAAAACCCCAGGTCAGCAGACACTTAATAACTTGGGTAATAGATTTCTACACAACTTCACTCAGAAATTCCATTTCTTCTTCTAATTGTATCACCATATCTTACTAGACTTCACTACAAGTTAACATTGAATTTACATAAAAATAAAAATATACATTTCTGCCATAAGTAATTCTGAATTTAAATTAAATTTAACAAAGCAGTATGCCAAAGCTAGAAGACCAGTTATAACAGCAGATGACATAATAAAAAATGAGTTTTTTTCAGATTTTTAGAATTAAAAATTTTTTGATTTTGGGAGTTAATGTCCAGAGGGAAAATATGATGTACTATGTACATGTTCAGAGTAAAAAACCACCAGTTTTGTGGTATTAAAATTACTTAAAGTGACATTTTAAATTCTGCAGGGTGGACCTTCTACTCACATTTCTGGATAACGCATATGCTAAACCATGGCTGACTTAAGGATTGTTGACTTTTGTGATATTTTAGGTTATTTTTCAAACATTCCTTTCTCTGCTGCTCTGTGTAATACTGCCATTCAAAAACTGTGTGGTGATTCTCATTTCCTTTTGTCAGCAGTGGCTCAAGACAGATGTAGCATTTCCTATGTAGCACTTCTGTTCTTTTCAATATAGTTTCTGCTTCATCACTTACTGGGTTGCCTTGGCCATGAAAGTTTCATTCATTATCTTTTTTTGTTGTGTCATGTTGTCATCAACCACCAACCTCCATCTGCAGTGGCTGAACATAGCCACTGTGTTATGCATGTTTCACCAAAAAACATCTCAGGAAAATGAGACTAAACTCAAAAAATGTGGCACAAGCAGCTTTTGGAGTTTTTCTCTGACAGAAAAGGGCTAGAGGCCGTGAGTCTTCAGCTTCTTCTCTGCAGTGTGTCAGACTTTTGAGCACCAGCCAAGCTCCAAGTCATGAGAGACCCTGAGAAGCCACTTGCTTAATAACTTTGCATCAGGACCCCCTTCAGTTTCCCTGAGTAAGCCTCTAGCCAGAGCTTTTTCAGCACAGTCCCATGAATTCACAAATCCCATGGCCTGAGGATGTATTCTCTATATTGTTCTTTTGCTGTCTGGCAGCCTTCCCCTTTCTGGGGAGTCTTTCAAGACATAGGGGATTCTGAGAACCCATTTTTCCATCCCTTGGCAACGTTAACATTGCATCTGATTTTTAAATGTCTTTCTATTTTTGGTAGTATCATGAGGTGGGGAGAAAAGGTTTGAATTCTGTTGTTCATCCTCTCTCTGCAAATACATGGGTTCCCTGCAGTTTCTGAGATTTATCTAATTCAGAGGGCTAATCTACCTGTATTCTATTGAGAATTTCCTATCACAAAAGTGGACTCATTCTTTAGCACCTCCTTTGTAAAAAGCATATTGCTTTTCACCACAGAAATCAGTCCCCAAGATTGTTTCTGCTGGTAATTGGGAAAACTAAATGTAGGATTATCTCCTGCTAGGGGTTCTTAAACTAGATAAATGATTTATGTCAAGGTCCAATATAAGACTAGCAGGATGAAGGCTATCCTCAGCACTCCCTGGAATTCAATAAAAGCTCTGTTTCCATTAAGAGGTAGCCATGGGTATTTATGATGTAGGAGGTGTACTACTGACACCTACCAAGTTGCTGCATCCACCCAAGTGCAGTTTATCAGGCATTATAATCCCTCAGGACCTTGGGTGATCTACTTTGTAGCTTTCTTTTTGTTCAGCTCTGAGCCTGACACATTAGGGAAAAGTTGCCTACGAGCAATGACTCCAAGGTACAACAAAAATGTTATTTGGCACATTCACGCCCTTCTGTGCTTTTCCTTACAGACTTTTAAAAAAACAGAATTGTGCTTGAGTGCATATTAGAGCATTCTCAGTGGGGCCACAGACATGTGCGTCTCTATGGACTGCTCCAGTAGTAATATATTTCTCAAGTCTGATTTACAGGAGCAACAATTTTGTTAGACAATAAGAAGGCAGAATGAGTGATGTTATATTTTGCAGTGTAAATTCCTAAACAGTAATTGCAGTAAATTTCCTATCAACATTTATGAAGCTGGCTGATGCTTTTTTAGACAGTGTATCTCTGGGTTCTGTTCCATTAATTGTGTCTGGGTTTTGGCCCACACTCTTTCCCAGTAGAATTTACACTGATAAAAAGTTGGCCAATCTTCATCTCAGACTCTGTATCCTCTCTTGCCTTAGTCTTTAGGCTAGTGCCTTCTTTTCTCACTTTCTTGGTCTAGGCTCATGCTTGACCACACGTCTCCTATGTTCTTTGCCTCTTCTGGCTCCACTCTCATCTTGTCCTCAAGGTCTTCCTCCTATTTGTACCTAACAGCTCCCATGGAGCACTGTTCAAGCAGGATCTCAGATCTTAAACATCTCCTTGTCCTGTTCTTTTATTGGTTTGAGGTTTTTTATAATTTTATGTTGGCTATTATCTAAATTCATGTAGTTAAGATGAAAGAATTGTGCTGGAGTTGTTAATTTTTCAGTAGTTACTTCTATTTTTAAGACTTCTGTTAATTTCTGTGAAGGAAGCAGGAGGAAACACTCCTTTTAGCTGCAGTGAGATTTTATCATTTGAATGAAAAGAAAGTACTTAAATCTCATTATTTCTCTGCAATTAGCTGCCCTTTTGGGTGAACTCCCTGAGTAAAAGAGCTACATTAATAATGAACATTCAAGTTTTTCTACTATTAAGTCAAGTCCACAGTAGCTGACAGGGTATTAGTTATTGGGCAGAAAGGAGACAGTTGGACAGGTTTTTAGCTTTTATGTTTTCTGAAGCAAGGGATGTAATACATCTTCCAGCAACATCTCTGTGCATGAATTGTTGAGGGTTTTAAAAAGACATTTTTTCCTTATGTCAGCTACATGAGTTATTCTGTTTTAATTCAGTGACTTGATAATTTCAAAATTCAGAAGCAAATTATTATTGATTCATTGGTTGATTCACTCAATCTTTGATTTGATATATTCACTGTTTATTTTTAATTAGCAGAACTATTTACAGTAATTTAGCCCCAGCCATTGTTATTGTTATTCACTTCTTTCTTTAGTCATAATCCCTACACAGAGGAGAATTAATCTTTCAAATTGCATCATTAACTCCAAGTTTGTCAATAAGCTGGCAAATAATTTCAGTTACTTAACCCATTTTTTCTAAAATAATACTTCTGTGTCCCCCACAAATTAACTATAAAGTCAGAAATTAAAAGCAAATAAGGAATATGTTTTGAGGGAAAGGTATACTGTAGGTGAATACAAAGCTGAGAGACCATGGCTTTGTGTCAGTCAGAGCCTGTCGGTGCCTGCTGAGTGGTCTGAGCTGTCTTGAGGAAGCTGTGGAAGCAAGATACTCCACATTTGGGCAAATCAAGTCACCATGAATTAATGTCTCTGGCTCCTCTGTGGTTTCCAGCTGGTTAAGCTGCATTTTAGCACATTATTCCAAGTGTAAGTCTGCCTCTGTTTGTCTAATTTTGGTACATTCCTCTGTTGTGACAATGCTTCCCAACATTGCTGTTGACTTATTTCACCTTTCATTATCTATGAAAAATACTTCTATTCTTAAATGATCATAGAATAGGGGTTTGGGTTTGGGTTGGAAGGGACTTTTAACACATCCTTTAACATCTAGTCTAGCCCTCAAGTAAAATTTTTCCAGAAAGCAACCTTCAGAGGAAATCCTCATCTGCCCTTTTAGTCCATCTGCAATAATTTTCTTCTATGCAACCGTTGATGCCTTATTTGGATTGCACACAACTGTGCTTGTTTTACTACATGTGATTCAAAAAACGTAACATTGTTCCTAATTCCCATTTTTCAACAGTGATGACTGGGGAAGAGCAATGGTCAATAGATGTGGCTTATTCTAAAGAAATACCATGGGAACCCAACTTGATTAATACATTAACTACTTTTTTACTCTTATTATGCACAGACATTTACTTGTTTATGATTTCTGAGAAATGCTGAATTGCTTTTTTTTTCTTTCCCTCTGAGAAAATAAATAAAGCTGGAGATCTGGCCTGACTCAAAACTGAGCACTGAAACAATTTTGTGATGTTCTCTAGGCATATTATTCTTGGCTTTATTTGACAAGTTTATTGGAAACATTTGGGTGAAATATTTTGACTTATGGTCCTTCCATGGTAGATTTACTGAATGCATAAAAATTGAGTGAAATTGAATAGGACTTTCATTAAATTATGCATGCAAAAGCATTTTGGTATGAGTGAGAGATCACAATTTTAATTTTATTTTAATGTGTTCTTTTATTCCTTACTATTGTATTAGTTGTACAGCCTTTTTCACCCCTGATATCTTTTTGTTAATATTTCAATCACACTTCAATGTGTTTGAAAAAACAAGGGAATTTTAGGCATTGAGATTTTTTGTGTTACATTTGGTAGATTGTAAACCTGTTATAGGAGGGTATGCACCTAAAATTAACAATATATTTCATGTTCTGTGTGAAATAAGAAATGAGAAGTACATCTTTTCTCCTCTTAACATCATCTGGTGATGAGGTATTTTAAGGAAAGCTCTGATCATTAACGTTAAGAAGGGCCAAACCTGTCCTTCTCATTACCAGTCAGCACAATGTGCCTACAGAGAAAATGAGACACTGCAACTCCTCAAGGGCCTCAGAAAATTTTAAAAAAATATACTAAACACCACACATGCCGATATGATTGAAGAATAAGATCTCCAATAGGCTGAAATCAAAAATCATGCCTTGAGAAAGGAAGGGATGCTCTGGTGCAGGGTGCTCTGTAAGGATTTGTGTGGTTATTTACTTGGAGGGAATAAGGAAATGTTTTCTGGAGATATTGTAGGGTGTTAAGTTTCTCTATTAGTGTGATGGTTGAGGGATTTGGAATACACTTTACATAAACTTGTAGAAAGCTTGTAATAGATTATATGGTTTAAACTGTGTTTAAATAGTATAAATTTGCTCCTACTAGGCTGGGTTCGAAATAACTTTACATGGTTAAGCTCATGTAGCAAAGATAATTTTAATTTTTTTTTTCAGGTCCCAAAACTAACATCTGAATTAAAAAAACTGAATCTAAATTTAAGTTTTAATGGTTTTTGGTTTAGAAATGGTAATCAAGCCATGTGTTCATTTATAAATCCTAATTCCTCTGGACATTGCTGGGAAACACTAGTTAAGCAGTGATTTTCTTTTTTCTTGATAATATTGAAATAGGTTCTTGATAAAATTGTAATAGATTACTTCTGTCTGAAGTAAGAAAAAGTTTCTTTCTCTTGAAAACTTTCTTTCCTTCCAGTCTTAGAAAAATACACCTGTCAATACCAACTTATTTCTTAATCTTTTATGTGGCAAACCTAGGGCAAATAGTAATCTTCAAAAGGTTTGGAAAATTTTTGGTTCTAAGCATTTCCAGCATGTTCCACCTGGGATATGTTGTGATTATTGGAGCAAAACTTATTTGTGTTGGAACACTGACATATTTTATTTAGCAGACTTTGATAGGAGCAATTTTAATGGCAGAAATCACAAAAGCTTAACCAATTTCCCCTTCTTTCTGCAGTAGAAAGGTTTTGTTGAACAAATAGGCTTTTCTAAGTTCTATACAATGTTACGCATGAAGTGCTTTAGAATGGTTGCCAAACTGGTGTTAGTATTTTACAGGGAAGCTATTCTGTTTTTGAAATGCATTGAATTAAGAGACAAAAAGAACAAAACCCTTAAATTATGCTTCATGTAAATGTGTACATTAGGAAACATTGCAAAACAAAGCTATTGTTATTTGTGTCCCTTGCAAGAGCCACATGGATTTTGTGACTGATGTCAGAAACTGCAGTGACACAGGAGCTCAGAATTGGATAGACTGGTATCTGATGAGTAGCTTAATAAGCTCTATTACTTCACAAATTAATTCACAATTAATGATACAACTATATGCATTCCTCTAGGGAATGGTATCTGGTATGCTTGTCACCTGGAAAACTGTCTTTTTACTGAATCAATAGGTTGAGTACCACAGGAAGAGGGGGAAAAACTCAAAACACACCCAACCCCCAAACCTTTCTATATAATGCAGAATTTCAGCATATATCTCTGCCTTTGTTACATTCCAACAGTGTATATATATATATATATATATATATATATATATACTTTTTTTTAAAACCCACCATATTCTTAATTATTTTGACTAAGTTAATTATGGGATTTTCAATAGGGAAACTCATTTATTCATTTAACTTCATTTACCCTTACTTCATCATCAGAGGAAATTGTATAATTTTGCCTTTTTGATGTAAGATGAAACAAGATCAGGCTTACAAAGGAAAGCAAATAAATATTATGTCTTTGTTTCAAATATTTTAGTAGAGTTGTTTCAGACTGTAGACCTACTTTATCAGTCTTAGTTTTCTAGTGACTGCATTTGCAAATTTCAAATGCTGTCTTTTAACTAAGTCTGTGACTTAGTGGCATGTAGCAATAGGTATTTCCTTTTTTGTTTATCTGTTATCATTAATGCCTGTGTGGAAGCTGTTGTTTTAAAATGGAGAAGAGATAATTTTTGGAGACAGTGGAGATGATAGTACTGCAGCAAATTTGTTGGAAAATTAAAATGGATGTGGCTTTGGCATATAATGAACTTGTGGAGGCAGCAGCACCTGCATCTAACTGCAAACTTCTCTTCCAGATGTTTTCAAGCCCCAGAAGCCACAGCAAATCATAAAATCATTTAGACTGGAAAGACCGTTAAGATCAAGACCAGCCATAAGTCTGACACTGCCAAGTCCACCACTACACCATTCCCTGAGCACCATGGTCTACATGTCTTCTAAATGCCTGCAGGGATGGCACTCAACCACTTCCCTGGGCAGGCTGTTGCAGTGCTTGACATCATAGCTAGTTACCATCTTCTGAGCCAAGAAAAAGATGTAAAGAACCAGCTGTTGATGGATGGTAGAGAAAAAGAGGTCACAGGCTGTCGTGTACTGATTTACCATGCACCCTTCTGCTGCTCTTGCTGCTGGCTCCTTGCCCCCGGCAGAGGAGGGCAGTGGGGATCTCAGCCCACCAGCCCTCCCTTGAACCCCTGCTGCTGCTCTGACAGGGCTTGCCCTACCTGGCATCAGATGGGGAAAGGGGAAATAGATTTTTCTAAGCTGTGATTATGCAGGCTTTGCAATGGATCTGAACAGACTTCTGTAAAGTATCTCCAGAGCCCACTAGTGAGTCACAGGAGGGAGTTCAATTGTACATGGCTTAAATGAGTCCAGTGTTTCTCTAAGCTGGGGCATTTTGTCCTTATGTGACACATCAATGAATCAATGAATCATTTCTGACTTCAGAGAGAAATACAACCAGTAATAATTCCACACAGGCAGAGCTATTGTTCAGTAATTATCTCTCACCATTCCGATTTTATCCTTTAAACAAAATCAAAGGAACAACCAAAAAATAACTTTCCTCTCCCACAGGGTAAACAAATGTGCTTTTAAAAATGTTACTAAAATCTATTTGTCCTCTTAAAATATGGAGTAAAACTGCAATACTTTTACCAAGAGGATTGTTTTACAACTCAGTTTTCTTGGATAGTATTTTTTATTCCTTTTTATTCTAATTGTGTCTGCACAGAAGCCAATCTATGTATGTGAAGCTTATTTTGTTTTCTAAATCATAAAAAGTCATTGTTTAATTACAGAAATACTGTCCTATGTGGCAATGGAAACTGAGATCCAATATGAAGCATGCATGTAAATTACAGTGAACTGTGCATACACAAGAGCTCACCTAGTTATGTTTGAGAGTTACTGCCAAATTTTGTAGGTAAGAAAATCACTGTGCTTTAGAAGACCCACTTTATGTTTATGACATGTTCCAAACTCTCACTAAAACTCTCAATAAAGGGGCAAATTGGTTAAGAAATGACCATTGAACCCCAGGGACTTTTGCACTAGCTCTCTGGTGGGTTTTAAAATAATTCTGGATACATTACCATGTGGTGTATCATGAAAGTCTAGTAAGGTAAAGAGAGTTTGCATTTCTGTAAAATTGAAGAGCTGCTACAGAAAAATAGATTTTCCTGAGCTGAAAAAGCTAGTGCTTTTTTTTGTTTGTTTCTTTTTTCTTTTTTTTTTTTTTTGTTTGGTTGGGGTTTTATTGTTTGGTTTTTTTCTGCAGAAGTTTTTAGAATTCATACAGGTTTTCTATGTGAATGTCATTTGTTCCAGCATAATTATTTATTAATATCATTGTGGTAGCCATCGTGAGAGGATTTACTATCCCTTGCTATGATTTTTCACTCTGGCTAATGAGGAAGAGAAAATCAGACAAAATTATCTGAGCAATGACAAGAAAGTATGTGTTGTGTTAGTGACATATTGCCTTTGTGTTGTGTATGTGTAGAGCAATATACATTGTGTGTTTAAGTGTGTACTGTGTAGGAGCCCTATGCCAGCAGAAAGGTTCTGGCAGTATAGGGACACAGCAAGGAGCAGAACAGTAGGATGGAATTTAACAGTTTCTGAGTCAGTGTTGGAAACTTTCAGGAATGAGCTAGTGAGAGTGGACTTGCATGACGAGAAACAAAAGGGAAAGTAAAAAGTGCTTCAGAATCAAAGGCTACATTGTAAAGCAGGCTTTAATACAAACCAGAGGTTCAGGTAAGGAGAAAAATCTTCAGGATATACAGGATGGTGCAAATAGGGAAGAGGGAGGGGAGGGCAAGATCAGAGGTGGAGAATAAGCATGGAGAAGAGTGTAGAATGGAGGTCAGAAAGTCTACTGGAGATTCTTAAGAGAAGGGAGAAAAGTTTTAATTTGATTTTAAAATACCACAAAGACTAAGGAAAATGATTGATGAAGTGCAGCTTCTGGAATATAAAATATACACCACCTGACATGTGGGGTGTACTTACTGCAAAGACTCAGAGAGATGAAGAGCAACAGTCAAGGCAAGAGGACTTCAAATCTGAAAGTGTTCCAGGAGATGGTTAAAGCAGACAATGGGGATGCAGGAATGAATTGTAGTAAGGTTTCAAGGATGAGGATGGGCTTCTCATAGCAAAAATCACATGAAGGAAAAGCATATATTAGCTATGAAAGCCTCTCAATGTTTTCCTAATAATTGGGCTCTAAGAAAGTCAGAGCCTGAAATTCAGTACCTAATAAGGTGCCCAGCAAAGAAAAGTTTATAATAGTATCCTGTGACTGACTAGCCCTCTAGTTTATCTGGTTGAGATGCGTAAACAAGAATAATGGTTAGTTGGGAAGGAGATATAACAGAAAAAAAATCAGCCTATAGATGAAAAAAATAAAGCTGTCTTGTTTCTCTAAGTTCCTGCCACTCAAAATAGGCCTAGATTTAGATAGTTCGCTCCCAAATGAAGTGCAAGTGGAACAGAGTTTTAAAATTTAAGCAGGTGAGGTATGGAGTCACCAAGAGTTAGAGGAAAGCACAACTGCATAAAACAAGGAGACAGTGTAAGTAAAAATCTGGAAGCCCAGTGCTGCTGACCCATTCATCACTTTGGGATACATGGCTTGAACACTATCTTGATCCTATATGCCCTTTTTTCAAAGAACTGAGGAGGGATCCCTCAGATGCATGAAAGGTATTCTACACCAACACCAGAAAACCTTCAAACTTTTACCATGCTAGATAACTCTGTCTCAGCTGTGGAGTTTGAGGTCTTCTTTTTATTATCTTTTAATTTTCATACAGAATAATTGGAACAGAACAAGAATTCGGGTTTTCCCACAGGATGTTTAATTTGTCCATCCCCTTTTACTATCTCTCTCCAGTGTTGTGGTTGCTAAGAGTTTTTCCGGTCTCAGCAGCATTAGTAATTTTTATTATCTTTTGCTTTGCATTTTAAAAAGAGTCTTTTCTCCATGTGTCTGGAGTAGGTGCTAAAGGCACACAGCTATCACAGCTGTTTCTTCATTCACCATCTAAAATGAGATGACAAAAGGATCTAGGAATTATACAGTTATCTAAGAAAAATTTTGAGATTAATGGAATAAAATGGAACAGCTGCTCTCTACGGAAGCCAATAGCACTATGGCAGAAGTAAAATCATCTCCCTTTAAGCCAGATGTCTGTAAATTAGGAACAGACCAAATAAAATACTAAAATATTGATGTGCTGTATGAAGTTACTCTAATCACTTAGTCTGGATTTTGTTCCTGACAAAGCAACCTAAAGCTCACTTCAGTACACAATCATAGTAATCTTTGTGTGAGGACCATCAGGCATGTCAGAATGAGATCCAAATGGGTAAAACAGTATATAAGTGGTTGTTTGAAGGTGGATATCCAGGAAGGTTAGGAAGAAGCCTAAATGTAGTTGAAGACCGACACTGATATTCCAGAGCAGACAGCTTGCAAATACTACAGGGAAGCCCCTCTTTCTGGTCTGGTCACCCCATCTGTAGCCTTCTTCTCAGAGCACGTCTATGATTATTCATTAATAGGGGGCAAGGCTTACCCTTTTATTTTAAAGGATGGATATTTGGTGGTACTGCTTACTTCTTATATACATTCAAAAATTTTGATATTCAAAGAAAGAAGTCTTGGGTTCAAAATTCTCCTTAGCCCCTGTATTCTTGGCTGTAGTCCTGAATATTATCTTAACCACCAATTTAGAGGTTACAGTAGACAGGGTAGAGAGGCACTCCTTTAAAGCTGAAATAAGTAGGAAATTCATTGTCAGATACCACAATGGTTGTCATGGTAGCCAAGGCAGTCACCCTTTTCTGGGAGAAGCACCATTCTGCAGGGTCCATCAGGTGCAATCACAGTAGAGCAGCTCTGCTGACTCAAACTCACTTTTCTGAGAGTGTATAATATTAAAAATGTGAGCCACAATGGTGAATACAGATTGAAAATAACAAGGTAATTTATGAGATGTTAGTTGGCATATGGTATACTTCAAAAAAGAGCATTACAAAATAAGTGGAATACCAGCTTTGTGGTTAATACTGATGATGCCAAGCAAGCATGTAGCAGCCACAGCTGGGTAACTCCAAAGGAGCACCTGCACTGTGCTGACACAAGGAGTCCTGGCAAATGAAATGCAGTCCATGTTTGCTGTACTGAGTATAATCTGTTGTCACTGTTTAGTCACATAACCTATTATTCTGGTTACTGCTATTCACATAACATCTCTACTAACTCACATTAGTAGAAATGCTACATTCTTCTGACAATACCGAATACCAATATCTCTAAGAAATAAGATTGTTTAACAGCAAGTCAGTGCTTGTATGGCAAGAACAGACACTAACAAGAAGATTAAGTTACCTGAGGAACTCAGAATTTTTGTGTTGTGAATACTGGTATAAGTGCTTCATAATACTAATGGAAAATACAGGTGCTTCAGTTTTTTGGGAAATAAATCTTGCTTTTGAACTGGAATAGCCACCTCCTTGATTAAAGTTATCACACACCAGCTATAAATTGCCTCTGACAGTTCAATTTAACATACAAGTCAGGATTTTCAGCAACACATTCTAATCAAGTTAGAAAAATATAAACAGTCTTATAAAATCTTGTGAAAGATGAGTGAAAGAATATTTAATATTAAGAGTCATGTGGTTGGAAGTAGGAACTTCTGGGCAGCAGAGTTATAGATTTTTTTTTTACCTTAAATCTCTTTTTCCTGTAACCTACCATGGTTATTATCAAGTGGAAAAAGCAAATAAAATAGCAGCAAGGAATGTGTTTAATATTGAATGTCATCCTTTGCCATAGATGCCAATAAAAGTATTAGATGTGATTTCTCATTGTTAGGGTTTTCAGCTGGAGGCACCCAGTGAAAAAGAATGCACCTTATTGAAAATAATACATGAAAAAGTTACTTTTGTGAACTTTCTATGTACCCATGCACTGTTTGCTTATTCTGTTGAGGAGATTGGTGCATGATGTTCTGGGGCTTATTATCCATGGGCTGGGTGGTTCTGTCACTTGCAACCAGTGAGGAGTCAATCTTCAATGGTGCAATGCCTCAGTGCCTCTCAGTGAGGCAATCCATGCATTGAAATGCATTGTTTGGTAGTGTTTGTCATCCAAATTCATCAGAGGAGCTATGGTACAAAGTGCAGATAGTTCTATCTGTGTGTTTTTAATGAAGAAGGTGAACATATATTGCACAGCAGCATGGAGATTCCATTTCCCTCTAGTGCTGGTGTTATCAAGACTGCTCAAACTTTCTTGTACACAGAATTTATAAAAAGGCTACAAAGGATTCTGCCAACCAAAAATCATCAAATAAGGTTTGAAAATCTCGAGGCTTATATAACTATTTAATTATCTGACTAAGAGGACTAAAGTAATGATTACAGAGATGGAAGGATAATTTGCCTTACATATAGCAGAAAACATTCAAGAGGGTCTCAAGCAGACCAGCTAGTGTTGCTGTAGAGGACTGTCACTGAGATATGTTTCCACTTTCCCTCCCTCATAATCTTTTTTGTCAGCTTGTTTAGCTTATTATTTAAAAATTATTGTCAATTGCTCATTCTCATCTCAATTTTCTTATCTAAGAACTCAGTGTAAGACTTCTTTACTCTGATCTTGATCATAGGGACAATGAGACTCTCCCTTGAAGTCCCTGTCAACTGGTTGTTGACCTATTGTAAAGCATATTCTTAGTCTGACACATGCAAGAAGGAATAAATGGCAATACAGAGGTATTTTCTTGTTCCAAGTTGTGCTCAAATATTGAAAGGTTTCATTGAAGGTGTCACACAGGGTATGTGTCTTTTCTATCTGTAATCTAAACCTAAGGTTGTTTATGTTTGTTCCCAGATTAGTGATTACTGCATCAGCTTTAATCTTGTTCAGCAAGAAGCCGTAAACAAAATTCTAAAACTCTTGACCCTAGACTTGTGATTCTGACCATCTTGGCTTGTAGAAGATTCATAAGACATCTTGTGTCTCCCCTGAGAGACATAGGCAGTGTGTCATTTTGAACAAGTACATTTTTTTCCCCCAGTAGGAAAGCAAACATTGAAAAAAACTGTAATCAGAATCAGATTTTTTGATTTCAGTTATCTACTGTCCAAGATCAAAGCTCTGACTCTTGAACAAGGAGAAGGTGCCCAAAGGTTAATTCAAAATTCGTCTAATTGAAAGTTGCATGATAGATGTGATCAGAATACGGACCAGAAGTCGTGTGTTGTATGGGAGTTTTGACTGAAAACCTGAGATGAGGTTGAGATCTGGCAGGAATCCAGGGAAGTGAACTCAGTTGTTCTTGGAGGGATGGATCCACATATGTGTTTGAACGCAACTGCATTAAAACACAACTGAAAAGAAAGCTAGTATGGCAAGCTGTGTACATTTCGATGGTAAAGGTTTTAGGAGCTTCCTAGAATATCTGTAAGGTTGGTTTCCCCTCTTGTTATTTGGCACATTTATGGAATTTTTCGCTGTCTCAGTCATTCTGCTCTTGCTGGAAGAAAAGGCAAAATAGTTGTATTAATTCAAGTGTCTTCCTGTGCTGTTAGTTCAATTCTTTTTTTTTTTTTTTAATAAACCATGTTCCTTGGTTTCATTCTCTTGTAATATTCTGTCCTGTATTGCTAGAATATCATGTTATTGATTATAGTCATCTACTGCATCCTTTGTAAGGGCTAGAAGAATTTCTTATGACGTTCCAAATTTTTAAGTACATTCATAAAGAGATAGAGTATTGAAAAGATTCCCCAAGAGTCATCTCATACCACTTGTGCAAGCTCAGCAGATATTTTATGATGACTATTTCTCTAACTCGTTCCTAAAAATTTTCTGAAATTTGTTATCTATTTGTGAACCCATTCTTTCTACAATAAGTAAATACATAAATACAAACTGCAGTGTACTAAAAAAGCAGCATTGAATTAGTGAGAATTTTTCACTATAAATTTTTAGTAGATATTTCAGCTTCAAAAGGATGTTTAAGTCCCTTCACTTTAGTATTATTAGATAAAAATTGCATTCTGTCATCTTTGTTCACCATTAGCAAGTGCTTTACTTCTATATAATGAATTAATAAATCAAATGGATTAAATCCCTGTAGAAAGAAAGAAAGGAATTTTTAGCAGATATTTAGGAAATTACTTGATCTCCTCAACAATGAATGACTTCCTAGATGACAGCAACTACTTCAAGCTGAAAAACTGACAGCTATTCTCCATCCTTGAGAAGAATACAAATCATTGCTTGTCACAATTCTGACCCTCAAAGCTCATCTGTTTTGTACTGAAGTCACTTCAGTGCACAGCAGCCAAGCTGAACAGCCTCATTTTAGTGTGTGCAACAGCTGAACCCCACTGAGACAGCGTGTCTGTTCCCCTAAGCCTCAGGTCTGCATGGCCCTTTGGGTGCCCAAGCGCCCCAGGCTAAATTCTGTTTGCAGGGACCTCATGAGCACAGCTTGAGGTAGGACATGTGATGGGCTTCTTGGCTGGAGAGAAATTGCCTGATATTTCCTGAAATTGCATTACACTGCAGCTGCTGGGATTGATAATAATCTCGATTTGGAGCTGAGCTCCTGCATCAAAGTTGTGCTAAATGGCCAATATAATTTTTGTGCTGGAGCAGAACTGTAGCAGTTCAGTATTCTTGTTATTCAAAATGGTTTACGGTTTTGTTTTAGATTTTGGATTGTGATCTAGGTATTCATTGCCTGTAGAAACCAGGGAAAATCCTTTCCTGCTGGTTTTGAGGCAGCACCAGTGGATTTCTTCACTTTTAGTTAAAACATCTAAGTAATGATATTTTCAATATTTTAATAGGAAACAAAGGATTAGTAGAAAATGTGATTTCTGCAAAATAGAGTAAAACAATCAAGCCTTATACTTTCTAATGGAATCTTAAACTTTTGGACTTTTTTTTTTTTCTCTTCTTAATACCAGGTAAAGCATTTACTTTAAAGCACGTGCCATAAATAGCTTGCTGCTGTCTCTCACAGGACTGTTCTGGACAAAATGTCCAGCCCATGATTAACACATCATGGGTGAGCAACTGGGTCACAGATCAGGCACAAAGGGTTACAGTGAATGGGATGACATCAGACTGGTGACCTGTCACTAGTGGGGTTCCACAGGGCTCCATCCTGAGCCCTGTGCTTTTCAACATCTTCATAAATGACTTGGAGGCAGGACTGGAAGAGATACTGAGCAAGTTCATGGATGATACAAAACTGGAAGGAGCTGCTGACTGCCTCCAGGGCAGGGAGACAAATTGAGACCTTGACAAATGAAAGGCTGGGCAACCACCAACCACTTGAAGTTCAACGAGGGAAAGTGCTGGATTCTGCACCCGGAACAGGCCACCCCTGGATGTATGGACAGACTGGGTAGTGAGATGCTGGAAAGCAGCATCTGGGGCTCCTGGTCGATGGCACGTTGGGTATGACTCAGCAGTGCCCTGGCAGCCAGGAGAGCCAACCCTGTCCTGGGGGCATCAAGCACAGCATCAAGCCAGGCAAGGGAGGGGATTGTCCTGCTCTGCTCTGCACTGGGGCAGCCTCACCTCAAGTGCTGGGGGCAGTTTTGGCACCACAATGTAGACAAGCCATTAAACTATTAGAGAATGTCCAAGGAGGGCAACAAAGTTGGTGAACGGCTTTGAGGGGAAGCTGTGAGGAGAGGCTGAGGGCACTGGGTCTGTTCAGCCTGGAGGAGACTGAGGGGAGACCTCACTGCAGTTACAGCTTCCTCGTGAGGGGAAGGGGAGGGGCAGGCACTGATCTCTGCTCTGTGGTGACCAGAGACAGGACATGAGGGAATGGCCTGAAGTTGTGTCAGGGGAGGCTTAGGTTGGGTATCAGGAAAAGTTTATTCACCCAGAAGGTGGCTGGGCAGTGGAACAGGCTCCCCAGGAAAGTGATCACAGCACCAAACCTGGCAGAGTTCAAGAAGTGTTTGGACAATGCTCTCAGGCACAGGGTGTGATTCTTGGGGATGGTGCTGTGCAGAACATTAATGGACTCAGTGATCCTTGTGGGTCCCTTCTAACTCAGCTTATTCTGTGATTCTGTGCCATGTAAACACAGAAGTGGTACTTTTTCAAATTAAGTATTTAATAGCAAGATCTGTTCTTGTAAAATCAGGTGTGTATAAAGCTTAAGGATCTATTTTGAGGCTTTGAAAAAATATTTTCTTATCCTTTCTCTACAAATTTTGTATCTTATTTGCCATAAAAACCATACAAATAAGTTGAATGTAAATGTGTTTGCTATCTTTTTCCTGGGGTAATTTATTTAATTTGAATGTAATTTGGTCAGTGTGAAATCCCAGCTTTTAAGTGGTAATCTTATAATAAATTTAATATGCCTAATAGCAAAAGAGTTTGGGTTTGGATTGTTTGGGGTTTTTTTGGTATGATATTACAGCTTTGTTTCTAAATTACAGCCCACTCATCAGTGAAATGATCCTTCATCTCTGTAGTTACACTCTTTTCAAGCAGCACTAATCTTGTTACTGCTTCTCACCATTCTGCAGAGGGAAATAATGGCTGGGGCAAGCTGGGAAAGAGGAGAGGCAGGAGGAGACTGCAGAGCTTGGGAAGTGAGTAGCTCACTAGCAGCTGCTGATACTGCTCTAAAACCAGAGGATTGCTTGGGAAGTATTTCTAGAAGTATCCCTGGAATTAAAACTTTTGTGTGTTAGTCCCAGGGATGAGATGCAGCTGTTGGTGTGCTCTGAACATGAAGTTAAAAGTAAAAAATTGTTCATGCTTCCAAGTTACAGCAGAGAAGACCAGTCTGTGTCTCCCCATGGGAAAGTAAATGGCTCTCATCCAAATCTCAGCCTTGCTCCTAAATGCCAGCCCTCACCAGCCTGGAAGGCTCTGAAAGACCACATATTTCCGAGTCTGGCTTATTTCAGAGGATGATCTTACTAACTCTCTTGCTCCTTTGAAAGACAAGGAGGCAATATGATAGTTTATAAAATGTCTTCTCTCCAATGTCAGAAGTGAGCGGTGTCCCCTCCACGTTTCTGATGGGGCTCAGCCTGACAGTGGTGCTGTCCAGAAGGGGTGACTGCCATCTCTCAGTGTGAGTAGTGCTGGGACTTTCAGCTCTCTGCCCCTGCCCTGTATCATAAAGGCAGCTCTATAAGCGATGTCCCTTGCCTTTTGGCACAAATCAATTGTTTTTTAGGTGACACTTTTTTTGATGTGTTCATTGCCAATCACATGCAAGAAGCACACTCTGAGCAAGGGAATGTGCCTGCCTCTGTGCAAGAGTGAAGACCAAATTTTGCCATTCAGCTCAAAAAAAACCCCTTAGCAATGAGTGCTGCTAGCTCCAGAGCAGATCTCTGATTGTCTAAAATAATCATTTCCATTGCAGTCCCACACATCCTCCTGGATCCTAACCATGGGAGATGTTGAAACTTCCTTCTCTTTGCAGCTCAGCTCTCACAAATACAAAGATATGAAACAAATAGACAGAAGATCTCTATAATTAGAGTACATTGCTTGGTGGTTGCCTTCCCCTTTTCTGTTGGGATTCATAGGTTTAGTTTACTCCACAACATTTAATTTTCTGGTCAGCCTGAGTTTTCTAGATGACTAGGTAACAAGCACATATAAAGGGAAGTTTGTCTAGTGTGTTTTACATGGGTTTTCACTTGTTATTTCTTTCTACTGACTACAAAGGATGGAACTGCTAGCAGTCTTATGTAACTACTAATTTGAGTGTCTAAATTAAGTTAAATGGTCTCCACCTGAGATGCTTGTTTAATTTCTGTTATTTGCAAAGGATTTATGCCTGTGTGGATGGGGACCCACATCAGGTTTATTTGTCACTAGGTTTCTGGCACATTGCAATGGCCTTGTGATAGCTGAACATTCACTTCTCATAAAAATTTGATGTAGCAAGATTTAGTGTATCTCAGAACTGTAATTCTTGCAAATAAGATTTTTGTGGTAGGTTTGTTCTTGTCAAAATAACTTACATGTATGAGTTATTAATTTGCTAGGAAAAAATGACAGATTTCTATTTGAAAACAGATTCTAAAAGAGCAATGAAGAGAGATAAGTGGAAAATAACATCTATTTGCTCGTGGAAGGCAGAAGAAAGTCAATATTAGTCAAGCTGTCAAACAATCACCTGAAAGTATTGAAGGCTGCCAGAGTTCTCATGCTGGAGCAATAGTGGACTCCTTAAGTTTTTTCCTGAGATAAGTAGAAAAAAATCAGAACAGCTCCTTCAGCCCATTGCATTTTTATGCCACTGCAAATTTTCATTCAAATACTTCATATTGTTTAGTGTTCAGGCACTTTCCCCACACAAAATTTATGCATGTTATTTAACTACTCTCTGCCACAGGAAATCATTCTTCTTGCTCTGTGGTGAATCCATCTCTGCAACTGCTGAGTCCCCCCACTTCCCAAATCAGTTCTTTCCCTGCTCTTCATGTGCTCTCACGCGGCTTGCTGAGCCCGAGTCCCTGCCCTGCCTGCTTCCATCTGCCATATTAGACCTGAGAAGAGCTGAAGAAAGTGATTGAGAGGAAAGCACAGGTGCTCTCCTCAAAGGGCAGGCTGAAAATGGAGCAATCTAAGCCCCAAACATGAGGCTGAAACTGCATCTCCTCACCTCGTCTTCCATGAAGGGTGCTGGGTCTCTGAGAGGGAATAGGGAATTACACATCCTCCATGCTATAAGGTCCTCTGTGGGCTTTTGGCATAGGGAGACCACTCTAGGACTGGATTTAACCAGGCTGGGCATAGAAAGAGCTCTGTGGCCCCATCTATTGCTGAACATCTTAAAGATTCATCCTTGAAGAATATGAGGATTTAAATTTTTTTTTCCTACCAATCATTTGAAGCTGCTGTAACTTAACAAGATCACAGGCTAAGATGGAAGATCAAGTCTTCCAATACAGGATAATTAGTGTTCCTTTTCTCTTCTTCATGGTGCTTCTACAAGGTGTTTGGAAAGGTAGTAGTTAAATTGCTATGTCTACAGCTAAATACTAAAGCTATGGGTGACAGCAGCAAGGTTGGGTCCTACTGAACATGCTTCTACTAAGCAGCTTTATGGCCTGAGGTTCCTACAACTGAATTAATGAAGTTATAAGATTGGGGAGTTTCTCAGCAAAAAATGCAAAAGTTAGGTAGGGAGATACTTACCAGCACTAAAGCTGTGAATGAAGGGGATATGGTTGGAGGGAAGAAAGGAAAATGAGCAGTAAAAGAATATTTATTTATCAAGTACATGTACAGCTGGGTGAGGAACCAGGCAGATGGACTTCTTATCATCTCCATTTACAAGAGGAAAGTCGGATTTTGCCATGTAGAGTTACACCTTATTTTCCCTAAGCTGATGCTGAGTTTTCGTGTAGACTCACAGTTTACATAAATGTAAATTTGAAAACATGACCTAGAGGTACCTAGGGAAGGCATTTAGATTTTCCAGAAGCTTGGAGTTGAGATTGCAGCTGATATTTCTTTACTTTGCAGGACCTTGGTTTTCCTCATGGAAGATGTAGGGTTTTTTACGGGTTTTCCATATGGTCTAAAGGTCAATAGTTGTACTTGTGTCTTTACCATGTTGTAAAGAGTAGCAGATTTTATGGGATAGGTCTTCAGGGATTCCTAGCAAGCCTGGTTATTAAAACAATAGGAACATAAAAGTTTGTAAAAGGACCTTTCCTTAGGTCTTGTTAGTTCATATAATAAATTCTCTGGAAGAACCTTGTCAGTTGTAGAGAATCCCAATAAATCACACCTGCTGGATCACCTTTACCTACACAGTCATTGATATCCTAGTCAGGCACCAGCTTGTTAGTACAGCAGGTACAGACACCACACTGTCACCTTCCCAGCAGTCCATCTCAATCCATCTCCTTCTCGTTCTTTGTTACGAGCTCTGTTGTCTCATCAGAGCTGAAAGTCAGTCTCCAGAGCCTGTGGTGCCTTGGCTCCCCTGCAGAGACCTTTGCACCGATGTGAGGTTGTATCATCAGTCCTCTGGTATAATTGTTGTTTGTGTGACAGGTTACTCCTAAAGGGGATGGGAAGGGGAGGAAATATGGGTCTGACTCCTCTGGTTGCTGAGGACCTGATGTTGCTTTTGGTCAGGAAAGAAAAAAAGAACTGGGCACTAATTATTAGCAAATACCATGTTAAATAATAGCAAAATGTTTGATTGAAGTTGTCAATAATTAAAAACAAGATAAATCATTCACAAGCTGCTAGCTAAGTGATCTAGACATTATATTCATACACAATATAAAAAGAAATTTTCAGAGGAAATATTTCCCGACACGCCCCAGGTGTTGGGTTCCTGAACACACATGCATGCACAGAGTCCTGCAGTCTGACACAATTCTCACTGAATGTCCTTAAATTGTCATTCCTGTGACTTTTGCCTCTCATTTTTTCAGGCCACTCCTGCTCTCCTGATCTTTCTAACAGTGTGGCTTTATTTGCAAACTGGGTCTAAATATATTTTGAAAGTTTGAAAGCTGAACATATCTAAGGCATCTTTAACAATAAAAAAAATATTTTGGATTCTCCATTAAGGCTTTTGTTACTGCCTACAGAAGCAGTGGATGACATCACAGTTATAACAAATGTGTTTCTTCACCACTTTTGGAAATATTGTGGGTGAAGCAGTACCCTCTCAAATCTGATATTTACCAGAACTTGTGACTATTATTTTGTGGTTTTATACAGATTTCATGGGAATTTAGGTTAGGGAATAAGGAGCCAGGAACAGATCTAAGAGGAAAAGGATGAAGAGAATGAGAAGACAGGTTCTTTTACATATTATTGTATCAAAATAGCTGCTTGTCTGCAACTTCTTGTAGAACTGTGCAGCACTAACATCATGGGAGCACAGCAAAAGTCCAGAAAACTTTTGAACAGTACATTTTATATACGATCATAAAAGTATAATAATAAGTCTGACTTATTTTATCTTTCAAATTATATTTTTTAACCAGCACAGCTGAACTATTTAGGGGGAAAGGAAGTGTGATAGTTGTGTATTAGTTGATCTTGCAAGACATTTTCATTCCCTGAGCAAAAGTTTCAGATATTTTGTGTAGGCACCGCAAAGACTATAAAGATAGGTCAGACCTTTGCAATCCCTCCTTGCATTCCATTTTGTTGTAAAATTTTCTTTATCCTGTGCGGACCTAGTCCTGGAGTGGCTTTGTTATCTGTATCTTTTCTCTCCCCAGACCCCTACGACTGGCCTCTACATCTGCTCTTGCATGAAAGGCTCTGTACAAAACCCAAGTGTTGGGTGATGGGACTGGAGGAAGAAGAGTACCCTTCTGGATGCCTTTGCTTTTGTGACATTCATCTTCTAAATGTTCTTTCCTATATTCTTTCCTGAGATCATTGGTATGATTTTAGTTATCATTGTGTTGTTCATAATAAAATAGCCTCAGATCAATGCCTCCCTTTTGGTTTAAAAAGTTCACCTCTGAATACCTTGAAAGCCTGTCGTGATTTTGCTGAGTTAGTAAGAGATAAAACTGTTTTCTGGGAGCTGTAGTGCTGCATTGCTTGCCCATCTCCTTAAAGGTTATTTAACAGATAATCTCTATTGATTTGAAACATAAAGCCATGGGTAACCCTGGGATAAATTAATAGCTGACACAGAAATAAAGCATTTAATCAGCCTCCAAAGCTATTAGGGTGCTGCATTATACAACAAATTTTGTTATCCTGTAGCAAGTCATAAAAAGAGTAGAAAAAGTACTGAATGTCCTTTTGTGAGGTGGTATCAGTGTGTTGAGGTAACCACAGTGTTTTGAGCTCTCTGCTCAGTGACTCAGTTGTTCAGTACCTGCTATGTTTGTTTTACCGATGTTTTCCAGACACTCCAGACCCAAATCAGAGCTTTAAGTATGAAAGTACTATCAGAGGCTGGACATTTTGACATCTGTTAACCCCAGCTTAGCCCAGTGATATATTTGTCCTTTCACTGTGATGAATTGAGTGGGGTTTTTTTGGGTTCCCCTCATATCAAGGCCATTTGGGCTTCCCTGCCATCAATCTCACTGTGTTCTCTAACTGTTAAGTTATTGTTTCCACAGTATCTGAATTCCTCTTCTGATTTACAAAAAGTTTAAGAACTGACTTAGACTGTGCTGGCATCGTCCCATTTCAAAAGAAAAGGGAATAGGGCTGACTGTACGGGTCAGCTTGTGCTGCTGGGTGAAGATCCTTGGCTAACACAGAACAGAAAGTCTGAGGTCACTCTTCAGCACCGGATTTTTACCCCTCCAGACCCAATGCCCGAGCAGAGGTTGTGTCTCTTTGTGTGTTAAGCTGGTTTGCTAAGACAGGCTTTCCCCAAGCTTTTCCTAAGAAAGCTTTTGTGGTTTGGCAACAGCCATGCTGGCTTGTGCACAAGAATGCAGAGGTGTTTTGTTGACCTTTTGTTGACCTGTAGCATATTTGAAAAATCCTATAACAAAGGAGGAGAAATTCTCCTCAGCTTAAAAGAAGTCCTCCATAACCTTTCCACTGTCCTCTTGAGAAACTGTATTCTTTCTGTATGCAGTGAGGAACACAGATGGTTAACTTATTAGTTCTTAAATTATGGCCCATGTCAATGTTAAATTGCTTTCCAGGTTACTCCCTCATATTTAAAAAAGGAAAAAACCCCTACATTTGCAAAAAAAACCCCAAAATGCAGAAATAAAAAACCCCACCACCACCACCAAAAATTTCACAGTGAAGCTGTCTAAACACAGGAACACTTGCTTAGGGACACTGTAGTGCCTCCTCCAGTCCCAGAAATTTTCCAAACTTGAAAAGGCCTTGATCTCACACTAAAGTTAGACTTGCTTTTAGCTGTGGGTAGCACTAGATACCTCTGAGGGTCCTTCCCAGCCTGAAGTATTTTATGATGATTTTTATAATTTTCCCAAAAGGAGCTGTCAGGTTTCTATCTAGCTGAAAACTGTCAGGATTTGAAATATTCCTCCTATCCATTTTTCAGCAATGCACCTCTGCCACACCTTTCTTCTTCAATGGAACTTTTTGGGTCTATAATTTCCTCTTCTGGACAGCAAGACAAATACCCAGACCACCCCTGGAGACCAAACAAAGAGATGTGGGAACAGGGATGTCTCTGTGTGTCTGTTGTACCTGTGGTTCAAAACAGAGGTGCTACACCTTTCAGGCTCCTCTTCTCAATGATGTCAACAGATGCAACAGGGAGAACAAAAGCTGAGAGGTCCCATTAACCTCCTTCAGAAAACAAGTAACTGCATAAGTCAGTAAGAGTCATTTCTTCTGTACAAAAAATTATTCAAACCTTAAGCAGAGGTGGAAGAGTGATTTTTAAGTTTTAACATTTCTCAGCAGTGGGAAATGAAGACTGTTTTGAAGTCCATCCATCTGCTCTGCCTTCTTGTGAAGGTCTTTGTCTTTCCCAACACTCTATCTTTAGCAGTTCCTGTGGTGTTTTTTTTCCATCACGTGAAGGTACTCAGCAGAACTGGCAGTGAGAGATTTTTTGAATGACAGCCTCAATTCTTACCACTCCAAGCATTTCCTTGTGGGTGTGTATTGAAATATTTCTGCTGGAGCTGGAACTGATAAAAAATTCTCTGTAGCTGAACTGAGTGTAAGCTTGCATTCTTGTTGCATTGTCTAAAATTTCAGCCTAGTGGAAAAAAAGGAAAACTTACAGCTGCAGCTTTTCTAGATGTTTTAATGTCTGAACAGCATGTCTGCTTTGGGTCTTTATTGGCTTTCTAGCAAGAGCATGCCAAATTTTCCACTTCTTTGAAATTCCTCAAGTTTTTAGTATCTTGTTAATTTGGTGGCTCTGGGGAATGTGCCTGTTCACATCAGTACACATCTCCAGCTCACTAGCAATCACTGCCATGCTGAATGCTGTCCACATGTTCCTGCTGTGTTTCCTGGTTTCCATCATTTCCTGTCTGCAGCAATGCCTCATCCCATTACCAAGTGGTACCTCTCTGTAGAGGTTCTGCTGTGGAGGCCCCACCCTGAGTCTCTAGCTCCAGACATCCAGTTTAGTTGGGTATAAACAGGTCCATCTTCACCCATATGAGAACATCACAGTGCTCAGTCAATTTTCCTGCAGCTGCATGGCATGACCAGCAGTCAAGCTCAATTTCTGCCTTTTGCAGCCCCTGGATGAAGCCCTGGTTTATTCAGTTCAGAGCTCAGCATGCTGGTGAGTCTAATAAAAAAATATGTTTGTATTATTTTTTTCTGTTTGGATAAATAACCTTTATGTTTTTTTCTTCTTGTTTTTCTTCCTCTAGAGGATTCTTCTCTTTACTCCCAGTGTGCAATGCTCTATGGTTTAGCTGAAGGCAAGGACATTTTTCTGTTACAAATGTGTGTTAGCAGCAGCAGGAAGCTACTCTTCTGATAACAGCCCACAGAATTCTGTCATCTTATAGCAGAATCTCTATAAATCTTTGGCCCTTCTCCAAATTCTCCAAAAAGGAGGGGCAAACCCCCTAGTTTTGTCACATAAAGGACCATGCTGTTCCTCAGATGATGGCTTTGAGGACACTGCTGTAAGGAAATAGAGTAGCTGTTCTGCAATGTCGCTGTCCTCATTCAGTCTTCCAGAGGGGAAGAAATATGGGTTAGGCTGGGAAATGAGATGAAAGCTTTGATAAAAGCTGTAAAGACAAACTGGGTGTGTAAATACCAAGGATATTATTATTAACACCAAGTGACACAACTGCATCTCAAGGAAGTGTCTGCTCTGCCTTTCCTGTTGGACAGTTCAGACTTCAGCTAATCATGCATGGCCATCTAATCAGAAACTTATTGGAACAAAGGCATCTTACAGCCCACAGCAGCTGCACACTGTTAATATCACTGTAACAAAATGTGAACAACTGCAGGTGTGGAGACATATCTTAGACTACACATTATTGTGGTTTTGCTGAGTAGGAGCAAAATTAACATCTCTGTAATTAATGCTGATGACAGCAGCAGCTAAGGCAAACTTGAACTGACTGCAGAAGTACCCCAAGCAGGCTAGTGAACACCTAAATAAAGGGCGGGGGGGAAAAAAGCATCTAATTAGATTTTTGTATCCTTTTGCAGGTGCTTGATTTTGTTGAAGATGTATCTCTTTGAACTGTGGTTTATAGCCACCGTTACCAGTTTCTATTGTACCAAACCCCCTAAATGTGTCGATTGCTTTTAAACATGACCCAAACAGCTAAAGCACAATTCACATTTTCTTTTTATTGGCAGTATCTATCCTCATTTTCTCAGAGGAGACTAGCTAGATTCGATATAGTAACTGTATCCAACAGTCCATTTCAGCACAGCTCTGTTTTGTACCAGTAATGAAATTTCACACATGGGTTTTGTTTCATTTAGGGCTTTTAAAACCATTTCATGAAACTGGAATAGTCTCTACATTAAAAAGTAAAGCTCCAAAAAGCTTTTGTCTGGGAAAGGTAAGATGGAACTCTATGATGGTACATTTCACAGGAATTTAAGGAAGAGGCTATTGGCCCCTAACAGAACAATGTCTGCTTAAACTTTTAACTGCTGTGTAATTTGACATGCTTCCTCTTTGGAGACTACTGTGAAGATCTATTGAGTTGTAGAAGTGATAGAACCATGTCCAACTAAAATCTGAAAGCTGGGAGATGAAATTTGAAAGTAGATACTGATATTTTGCCTCAGCACAGTTTCTCATAGGTAATCCTTGAAAGATGAGGGAGTCTGTATCACTGTTTTACTGTCATCAAGCTGAGAAGTTTGAAGCTATGCTCTCACTAAAAAAGAGTGCTGAAAATTTAATGTTGCCCTAATTGCAAACAAATAATATATTATCTTGTATGTCTCTGCCTTATTACCTAATCACAGATCTAAAGAAATTAGCCAAAAGTGAATGCATTTCTTTCTGAACTGGTAGGTATTTTCAAGTGAATGTAAAATGGCTTTTCATTCATACCAAGACAAAAAAAAGGAAACAATAATACTTCTTATCAGGATTCACCAGCTTTATAACATCAGTAGTGTATTTATTATTGCTGTGTAAAAACACACAGCAACGTGTTTTTTCCAAGTACAGCATCCTATCTAATATTACAAAGATACAGAAGTGATTACTTGGTACCAAAGGGCATATTACTAGCTGACTTCTTTGATCTAAGATAAATTAATGGATCCAAAAATATGAATTTGAAACACTTGTACTGCCCTTAAGCTGTAGAAAGGCATCGTGTATCTTCCAAGTTAAAACACTATACAATTAGATTTCAACTACTGGCAGCTGCTTTCTTGAAAGATATTCCTTCAAGGAACTTGATAATCCTGGTACTTAGTTGGAAAAGCTTCATATTGCAAATGCAGAGGCTAAAAATTGCCTCTTAGTCTTGCATTTCCATTACAAAAGGCCTTTTCTCTCTTCCCATACGCAGTGCTGGAACAAATGTAATGCAATGCCAATATTTTATATAACAAAGTAATGGCTGGAGTCCACACCATGGAGAAAGTTAGAGTCCATTTGATTGATATTTTTCATTCATAAACAATTCCCTTTTTTCCAGCACCATGACTGAAGTTCCTGATCAGCACTAGTTCTTTTGTGAGAGCACCTGTCCTGTTGAAGCCAGGATGATGCTGAGTGCAGGATTCACTCAGAGTGTGTGTGTGTGTGTGTGTGTGTGTGTGTGTGTGTGTGTGTGTGTAAGAGAGAGAGAAGTGAGGAGACAGCAGGGTGTTCAACTGCAGTGCGGTGCCGTAGGTATTAAAGCAGCAGTGGGGACATTCCTATGGCTGCTGCTCCCTGGACCCTTTGTGGTTTTTCGCCAATGGCTCCTGAAAAGTGACTGTTTAGAAGACTTAGTTTAAATGTTATTCAGGATGCAGGCACTGCTTACTCTTTTCTGTGCATGTTCAGCATTTTAAGGACACATTTTGTTTGTGCCATTGGGTCAGTTCTTGTCATAGAGAAGGCAGAGAAGGTAAAATAGCTTCACACATGCTAAAGTGGCCCATGAACTTTTGTTCCAAGACGTAGTTTACATCAATTTTCCTTCACCATCTCTTCTGTCCAACAGATAATTTTTAAACTATCTGTTCCTCATTATTTGTTTATAAGCTCAATGCAAGGGTTTTTTTCCTGCCCTACAGCACAGCATATTCTGTATTAGTCCAAGGACAAAAAAAGAATAGTCAACTTAAAGTGTTTTCAACTTGCCATATGATGCCAGTATTCCATTGAATTTCTCTCAATTGGGGTTGCAGGTAGAGCAGATGATAAGTGGCTTTATGTATTTATTTAAATGATGCATCATTTTTCCTGTCACTGTCACACCAGTGCTTGTGTTGCCTTTCTGCAAACCATGTTTGCAGAAGTTTCATCCAGCAGAACCTCTGCAAATGTGAAACTTCTCACTGCATTGAGAAGTGAGATGCATTTTCATTTCTGTTCCTGTGAGCACTGGCACCTGCACATTAAGCACATCCTTCAACTTAGCCCTCGTCAACAAAACACTTAAGGATTTGACTGAGTGCTCTCCTCAACTGGGGCCCTCAGCTCCAATTCTGAGCTCATTGCGTTTGGGGTAAGCTTTAATGAGCTGCAAGTTGAGCAGCCTCAGCCTTCCAGCTTCAGTGAATATTTGAAGTGCCCTTAAAAGTTTTTATTCTACTTTCCTAACCTTGACTGTTAATATCTCCTCCTATTGCAACTCTCCTTAAAATACTGCACGTTTTCATGCCTTATTTGTTTTGCCTCTAGGGGTATTAAGTGGAGGACTAATGTAGTGTTGTGGGAGAACATTTTGGTTCCTTTCTGGGGACAGTATTTGTTTGGTAGATGATTCCCCTCCAGATGGAAGCAGAGGCTCTACAGGTGCCTCAGCAGAGCACTGCACAGCCCTGCACTATTCACACCCAGTATTTGCAGCAATTTTTCTATCACACCTCAAATAATAAGGAAAAAGTCTCTCTTTCTCCTACTCCACTGTCCTACACCATTTTCACCAAGCACTGCAAACTCTAATTACACAAAATCTTCAGGGGAAAAAAAAAAATGTTTATACAGCTACAGACTGTTTTGTCTATTTTTTAAAAATACGAAATCGTTACTTTCTAGAGTTCTTTTATTATTGAAGACTGAGGGTGACTCATAAAAGGAAGTAAACACAGACCTGCCCTGGACCAAAACACTTAACCCTCATTGATTTAAATGAGAATTGAGCACGTGCTCAAATGCCTTTATGAATAAAAGCTAAAATAATGCCCCATCAATTGAGTTAAACTTTTCCTCCAGACCTTTAAACAAGGATTTTTTGCAAAAATTAAGGGAGAAGAGTAGCATGGCCTCCAATATTAAAGATAACAGCACATTCAACTCGCGTATTTCTAAAAGTGCATTTTAATTTAATTCTGGGAATGTTAGTTATTTCAAAAATAAGACTTCAAAAATAAGTGAAAAGCCACTACTCTTTGAATTAATTGTCTACTGTATATTTTTACTATGTGAGTCAGATCAAGTGCAAATTGCCTTTTAGAAGTTGCCAGATCAAAAACTTGTTTTATCTAGGGCTGACTTTTCCCTTCAGGTTTAATATCTTTCTACTCATCAAAAGGTGTCAAAGTTCCCCTTATCCAGTACAAGCATAGCAAGAAAAACCATTGTTTTGTCTTTCTTGTGCTCATTGTCACTGAAACAGTATCTACACAGCAGTATTTTCAGCACTGAATATAATTAACAATGATTTACATAACATTTAATAACATTTTAAGAAGATGAAATTTCATTACCATTATTGAATTATTCCCCCACTTTCAAGTTCTGTATCACAACTGAAGTGTTTTTTTAACATGCAAGTTGCATCCTCAGCAATGTATTTCAGTCAATTTGTATTGGTATTCTGAGGGTACTCTCATTCTACATCTCTCTGCTTTTATTCCAATTTAGAAGCAGCAAGAGGTTAACCAGGATTTAAAAGAAATACAATAGACAATAATTCATTCCATTGCATGCCTGAACCATTTGCAATTATGAACAGTATTGAATTTTTGTAAACTGAATTTCTAATTGAATTTCAGGAAACATTTGCCATCATTACATTTTATAAAGGATAAGAAGTGTTGCAGAAGGTTTGGGGTTTTAAAATTAACTATTAAGCAAGGTAGGCAGTGTTACCTTTCAATCAAATAATAGAAGAGGCAGCAAGAAAGAGAGATTAGCAAAGTTAATACCAGCAATAAACCCTCTGTCTCAGAGGTAAATAAGATACTTAGATAAGATGTTTGTAGCTCTTCCAGACCTGATGAACTCCATTCTGTAACAGAAAAAGCACTTGTTAAAAAGATGTGGGAGCCAGCAGCAACCAGCTCTGGGGATTCAAAGAGGAAATGGATGAAGCATCATAAATTGATCTCATAATTTTTGCTTTTCCCCCCTTTCTTTAGAAGGAACAAGGGTGACGAGAAGCAAGGGAGCTACATAGCACTCAGCATAATTTAAACACCCAGAAAAACATTGGAACAGATAATTTAGCAACACATTCATAAGTAACTGGAAAAGTATGAGAGGAGTTGCATAAACTCTCTTCTTGTCTGTCTTGTAGCATGTAACTTGTTCTTTGCAGATCCAAGTAACTCTTTTTACAGTGGAATAATGGCATTTGTGGGTAGCATGGGAGTGTGAATATTTTACACCTGGTTCTTAGTAAGGCTTTTCACAATGTTTAACATTATATTCACAAGTCAGCTACAGGATTATAGTTTAGATGAAAGAACCCTAACCTGCAAGCAAAATTGAGCTAAAGAAATACTTTTCAGCACTATCTTTACAAAAGGGGAAGATATATTTATGCAGCTCTGCAGGATTTGGCCTTCTAGTTTGCTTTCATTGGTGGTCTCGGTGAAGTAACAGATAGGGTGCTTACACTAAAAAAAAAACAAAACAAACAAACAGTAGGACTAGAGTTGTGCTGCAAGGCAGAAAAAAGGAAATGGAGAAATAATCTGAAAAAATGTGCACATTCAATAGGAACAACTGGAAAGTGCTACACATAACCAGATATAGTCTAGTGAACTAATAGGGAATGGAGAGCACAGGACTCCAGTCTCCAATCTAGAGAGATTGGAGCCTTGAGCAATCATTAATGGTGTGATAGTTAACAAGTCCAAATATTGGATTCTGCACCTGGAATGAAGTAACGTTGGGTACAAGTACAAATAGGGAGAGAAGTGGTTGGAGAGCAGCCCTGCAGGAGGGAATCTGGGGGTGCTGGTTGGCAGCAATTCCTGCACAAAACATCAGTGCGCCCTGGAAGCCTAGAGCACCACCCATGTCCAGGGGTGCTTCAAGCTCAGTATCACCAGCTGGACTATTCTGTTTGACTGAGCCATTCTTCGGGGAATATCCTGACAACATCATGTATTTTGAGCTGCATGAGGGCCTGAAAGAAAGGGAGTTACCATTCTGGGATGCATAAACTACAAGTACAACCAGCACATAGAGCAATCCTTTAATTCTGGTTAGTAATGCCAAGACCCCTATTGCAATCCTCAGTAATTTCCAGGAAAGAGAGGAAATATTTCTGAACAGGCTGGAAAAGTGCCTCTCCAGAGCAACCGCAAGGCACACAGGTGCACATTTGAGAACCTATCCAACAATACTTCTCCAGGCTCTTCTGAACAAAACCAAAGTACAGGAGATGATACAATCCATTCACAATGTTAGCTTTGTTTGTGTTTGTTTTGTGTTGCTGCTGCAAAATTTAACTTGCAATTCAGTTTGACCCATCTCCTTATGAAGTTCAGATGTTAATGAAATAGAGGGAAGAAAAATTTATTTCCTTATTCTTTCATTTTTGTGGATGAGGCTTTTCCAGATGGTGCTTATGAACAACAAAATCAAATATATATGCATATTGGATACACTCACAGTTATTTCTGCTTAGGTTTTGTTGTTGTTTTGTTTTTGTTGGGGTAGTTTCTTCAACAAATACAGGTTTATTCTTAGTAACATACTGCCATAAATTTGAAGGGTCAAAACAGAGAATTCTGGATTCTAACAAATTTGAGGATAATCCTCTTTCTCATAGGACTCCCTTTAGCTGTGAGACAGCAAATTATTGTTTTCTTCTGTTTACAAAGTTTTGCTGTGAAAATTTCTCCCAGATATTTTCTACTAATCTACTTTCTTGGAAAGAAAACTCCTATTGCATACATTGGGTTCATCAAAAATATTTTGGTTTCACTGGAACCAATTTCTGCTTCCAATTCCAATTAAATTAAATTCCAGACTAATTTTAGATCCCTGGCAATGTTTGAAGGGAATATGCATTTATTTTGTCCTCACATGGAATTTGTGTATAATTTTTTCTCAGGTAAATGTCAATGGGTCCCATTTGTGCAGAATGTTCAGATTAGTATCTTTTAGCATGAAAAATATATGCTTCATTTCTATCAAGTTTGAGATCATGCAGAAAATGCTATTCCTTAGGTGTCAAATTTTTTATGTCACTTAGTCACATATTTATGCCACTTTTCTCTTCAGAAATGAGACATGATATTTAGAATACTGCAGATGGAAGCAATCTCTAAATCAGTCATGCAAACCACTTGCTGTTTCATCATATAGGACATAGATGTGAGACCTTTTCAAATCCTCTTTTACATGTTAACAAAGAAATTGGCCTTTAAAAAAGTGATAAGGAAATGGAGTTCAAAAATATCTGCAAAATATCAACTAGATGGTGTCATTTTAGCAGGATTCCTGGATCCTTCTATGATGTGGGATGCTTGAAATCCTAACATAGATTTTATTTATCTGAAGCCTTACTCACTCTTCCGTCAGCATCGATGCTGCTTCAGCAATCACCACCTGGCTTTCTGCAGTGGGGGAAGAGCTGGTTGCCTCCCGTGCTTTGCCAAGTCTTGTGCTAGGAATTAGGGCACCAGAGGGGTTGCAGCAGGTGTTTAGAACCAGCTGAGCATTTGCTTGTGCTACTTTAGAATACTGAAGAAAATGTGAAGCTGAAGTGGTTATTAGTAGTAAGCTTTTCAAATATTTTTTACATTGAACAACACACTGGTAACCAACTGTTTGTTGAAATTGAGAAGGGTGAAGCCAGCCTCTTGGATATTGTCTTTTTTCCCTATTCCCATGGTGGCAATTAACATGATGGCTCTCTAGGTTCAGTGGGCCATTACTTGTGCCCAGAATGGACTGCAAAGCAAACTGTCGGTGTGGCACATTGTCTCTGACAAGGAAAAAAGGATGAGAGCTCTCCCAAGAGCAGAGGTTTTGAAGGTATTTAGGAAGCTGAGGATGTAAGGAAACACTTGGTGGTTTACCCATTGCACCTGAGTCATTATCTCATTGTCTAATAGTCCAGCCTGAGCCCTAGAATTAAATACTGAATATGGATGGGATGTTGACATGTCATATATGGCTCACAGGCAAATTAACTGTCTTGGGAATACCCCTTACTGCATAGCTGTTCTTACTGGATATCCAGGGAACTCGTCTTGATGTGCTGGACTGTCAGTATGAAGCTTCCTGGTGGTCACAGGAGGTCACACAGACCCCACTTGGAATCACATTGCCCAAGCCCTTCTTATCTTAGTTCTTGGCAAGGCATTCCACTTCTTAGGAAGAGGCATGTGGATCAAGAAGAGGGTAGATTGGTATTGTGGGAATGCAGCAATGAACAGCACAATATTAAACAGTTGTAGCTGTGCAGCTCACATCAGCCCAGGTGAGAGCTTTGATTGAAATGCCTGGGTCTCTCTGCATGGCTCTTTGAAGATGGGCTTAGAGTCTGTAATTCCTTCCAGCAGAATTAGATCTCCAACCCAAACCAGTCCCTCTGTAATGCCTGTGTTACTGACATCAATTACTAGAAATATTCGTCATCGGAAGAGTGAGACCGTGATTCAGATTTTTTACTCATTAATTGAGGATCTTGTTGCCAACTGTTGAGAAACTTATCAGCTTTCTTTTTCACTCATGCAGCCCACTTGCGTCAAAATGACGGTTTTATTAGGTGCTTTGCATTAAAATAGAGATAAAAGGAGTGTGTTTGCTTGAAGCAGAACAAGACGGAATGAGCCAGATCTTCAGCTGATATACATTTGTCAGGGCTCTGTAAAGGTAATGAAGCGACACTAATTTGCGTTAGCTAAGCAGCTGAGCCTCTCTCTCTCAGAGCAACTCCTCTGCAGATCTCCTGGTGATGACAATGTGGCTGGATGGAGTTCTGGCTCAGATGGAGTTAATTTTCCCCATTGCAGCCCTCACAGTGCTGTGGGTTGTATGGGTATCTAGAAAGGTGCTGATAACACACTAGTGGTTTGGCTACTGCTGCACCAAGGCTGTCTCCCCAAACTTCACCCCTCAACAGTAGGCTGGGGTGGGGCAAGAACTTGAAAGAGGACCCAGCCAGGAGAGCTGACCCAACTAAACAAGGGGACATTCTGTACCGTATGAAATGTGTTCAACAATAGAAGCTAGGGGAAAGGAGGAGGAGGAGGAGGGTGACATTTGTTATTATGACATGTGTCTTCCAGAGCACTTGCTGAAAGCCTACCTTCTGCAAAGTAGTTGGAGATCATCTACTGATGGGAAGTAGAGAAAAAATAATTTAATTTTCCTTTTCTTCTGTACACGGCCCTTGCTTTTGCTTTAATAAACTGCCTTTATCTTGACACATGAGGTTTTTTTCCTATCTTATTTTCTCCCTGTCCTGTCCTGCTGAGAAGGGGAGTAATAGAGCAGCTTGGTGGACACATGGCATCCAGCCAAAGGCGACCCTGACAGCTTCTAGCCCATGCCTCAGGTAGGTCAGAAATAGTCATGCATCTTCTGAAGGTGGCTGATATGCGAGATTTATTTGCAAGTAAATGGTGGCATTCTTACTCTTTTTCCTGAACTGTCTTTTGATATTACTAGGCAGAACTCTTTGGCTTTACCTTTGTCTTTAGGGCAAGGGATTCGCATTTTTTCATGGCTGCTTGGAATTCTTCATGTAGAGTTAAGAATGATGTGTTTCTCCAAATCTGGCTGGAGACACACTCCAACCTCTCTGTTTTTCACCTGTTTTCTGATTCCTCTTGCTTCTCAATTCTTAGGCAGTGAGGAGGCTTTTTCTTACCTTTTCTACCCTTTTTCCCACCTTTATCTCACTCAATTAAGTCAAATTTTCTTGTGATGTCACCTGCTCAGAAAATATAATTTACCTTGTATACATATATGTCTGGCTGATACTGCTCTGTCTTCTACAATGACAAAAGAAAATAAATCTCAATAATTTGGATTTTGAGTAAGTAATAAAGGTTTAAGGGATTCCATTCTGTTGTATTATTCTGAAGACACAGACATCCTTTGGCTTTTATGAGCCCACAAGCTGAATCAGAAGTGTCCCGCTTAAATACCAGCTGAAGCTCCCAAGTCCTTTTGCAGACATCACTGTTTAATTCAGGCAAACTGGAGGAAAAAGTGATGATAAGCTAAGAGAAGTGTCCCTCCTGTTTGTTTTCCCTCACCAGGAAGTTAATACAGTTTTCATGTCTTGTGACATTATTTAGTGTTCCCACGGATGGCTGCATAATCACAGCCTGACAGCCAGGGGCACTGGGAACAGACATAAGTCCTGTGACAGCAAGGCTCTGGGACAAATGATACAAAGTAGGCAATGAAAAATTTACCAGAAAAACAGCACTTTCATTCTGTTCGTAAAATAAATTTTATCTCTCCCAAACATATTCTTTAAAGAATTTCAATTTTATTTTTATGCAATTCTTTTGTGGATTTGTGTGTGTGAGATGGTTTTCCACTCAGAATTCATTGTGGAAAATTCCTGCAGGTAGTTTTCTGTCTTTGAGTCAGAGTATCCACTGAGATATAATATTCATTTCATTAGGCTCATCAGTGTTAATACTGTTCAGCTCCATCTAATGAAAACAGTAAATTAACATGTGCAGTAGTTCTCTTTCACTTACTAATTGATATATGATGAAAGTTCCCATGCTACCAGCTAGTACATCCTCAAAGAGAGTAAGTAGAAACAGTGGCTTAAGGGATTTTAAAAATGTATTTTTTTTAATGACAGTGATAGCCAGTATATGCTATTTAAGAGAAAAATGAAAAAAAAAAATGTTGCTGCCACTGGATAACAAAATCTTATACAAATAATTTTCTTCCCTGGGAATTTGAGCAGCTATTGTACTTATGCAGGAATGGCCTTTGAATACATATTTCAGTAGCATTATGCACTTCAACATAAGGATTATCATTGTGAAATCTCTTCTCACAGTTGGGTTTTTTTGGTGGACTTTTAACTTTTGATCATGAGCTCGCATCTAATTGAAGTATTTATATGACTGACTACTGATTGCTAGGCAGGAAAGCTTTGAATTACTAGTTGTTTTCCAGGAAGTTAAAATGGAGAATAGCAGATTCTCATCTGACGTTAATCACCTGATCTGCTTGAAATTGGACTGTGTTGATTAGCATCAAAGGATGGGAAAGAAACTCCTCAAGGAAGCACTGAAGAACACCTCTGTCAATGACAGAGTCACAGAGTACCACAGAAGCCCAGGACACTTTATCAGGCCTCAGCCAAACGCCTGTTACCAAAGGAAACTTTGAATGACCAGTAAGGGAAATAAATGAAAAATCATAAACTTCATCAGTACTGCCTTGTGGATGACTTCACTCTTCCTAAAAAGTCAGCAACTGACTTCCCCTTCTGTAGTAACATATGCCTACAAACCTTCAGAGGGAAAAAACAGAGACAGGCGAGAATTAAAAATGCAAAAAGGAACTGAAAATAATCCATTCTGCTATAGGAAGTATGGAAAAGACTGCAAATAGGAGCTCGCACATCTCCCAAGTCATCATGTTTTAAAAAGGGAATGGATCGATGTGAAGAGGAAGCAGCCTTAGTCACTTTGGAGCCAAATGGATCTGCTCAGATTCCAAAAAATCTCTGACCAGGTCTTGCAGCATTAAAGGTACCCAAACACTGTAAAAACTGTAAAATCACCAAGTTGTTTAAAAGTCATGTTCCCCTTGGCTTGGTAGAGCTGCAGTGATGAGATGCTGCTCACCCACTAGTGACAAAGGCTGGGGCTCCTCTCCATTGTGTTCTCTGAGTTCTCGTGTCCCAGCAAAGACCTTGCCTTCCTGACAAACACGCTGCTTGCTTCCTCCTGCTCCCATCAGCAGCTCTAGTGTGTATGCTGCCAAACCACATGGCCCTGGCAATGAGGCTTTTCTTGGCAGGAAAACCCCGGGGTGCTCCACGAGGTCACCCAAGGGCTGCTGTGCTACCTGCATTTGTTTCAATTTGGCTGAGCTGCCACAATGCTGCCAGAAATAGGCCTTGCAGCACCTGAAGACACAATGTGTAGGCAGTTTTCATTTAACTAGAAGTGAACTTTGTAAATTCAAGGTGTTTATTTTATTATCCCAAATGATTTCTCACAATTAATTTTTCACAAGTATCTCAGTATTTTTATAGTCCATATGGACAAGCCAAAAATCCTGTCCCATAGACAGATGGATCAAATGAAGGAGAAACTCTTATAAATGCAAATAAAATTCTTTAACCGAAGGCATTATGGTTTTAGGTTCTTGATTTTGTACTGAGTAAAGTGTCTTTCTCTTATATGTGATAACTCTTATAAGGCTGTGGTCTGTAAAATTAGTAATATATAGTGGAATGTATACTTACATTTCTTACTTCCTTACAATGTATTTTTTCACTTAACTTCATATGTTTGTGTACTAAACGTGGGAGGATTGTGACAATAAAGAGATTAGTCTGAGAAATATTTCTGAAATTCTTGTATTACTCTGTGGAAGTATTTCTGAATTTCTTGCATGAACCTTAAATCATATCATGACAACTATAATTTTCCTGCTGAGGTAGAATGTGGGGTGGTACAGCCTCTGCCCTCTGCTTTCCAGACAAAGTTAATTTTTCTCTTTATTTAGTTCATTACAGAAGAATTTTCTATTGCTGAGAACTATATTGCTTCCATTTTTAGAGCACTGTTTTCTGTTCTTCTGTATAATTTATATTTGTTGTGGGATAAATTTGGTATCTGAGTGATACTTCCCATCGCTGAAGTTGAAAAGGTCTGTTTCTGAAGACTGATAAAAATGGTCAAGCACAGGACTGCTTCAGTTCATATGTTGGCTTTTCTTCACAAACTTCAAGTTGAATTACCACTGAGCAAGAAACCGCAGTGATGATATTGTAAAAGATTCATATTGTTCTGTATTTTTGGAAGAGATCAATGATACTCTGGTAAAGGAGATCAAGGAAAGCACTTTGTTATCTATGCCCTCCTTTGAATGTGATGCCAGGTCATAAGTTTTCCTTTTATTTCTGTCAGCCAAACTCCACTGCTCAGGTAACTGCTTGTATTGTGTTTTTCACCGGCAATTAAAACCTCTAAACATGTTAGACTGGAGTGTTTAGCAGCATTCTAGCTTGTTGAACTGACTTTTTATGAATTGCTGAGTCAATTGCCAACTGCCAGGCCAAAATGAAATGTAGGCTTGCATTTATTTTCTTAGGCATTGTACTTGAAGTTATCAAAGGCTTAGCAAATTCCCCAAGGCTTTCTTGGCTGAGATGGAAACTCTGGATCTAGGGCTTCCCTGGAATGATTTTGAGTGTTTCATCCGTACCCTGTGCAGACACCTGGCCCCATCCTGCATCGTTCATCTCCTGGTTTGGAACAAAATGGTTCAATATCTTCCTGTTGCCCTGGGCCCAGTCAGGCAGTGTGTAACTGATGCTGCAGCTCACTAATGGAGTAGTACTAGACACAAGCTTACCCTCTACTGTTTTACTTCTTAGCCCATAAATAACATAGAACAGTATTCCCAATTGTAATTGAACTACAACAAGGTCTGCTAGGAAAAAAACCCAGGTAGTTCCAAGTGCCTCTCCCTTTCCTTGTCCTTCAAAGACTCATTCCTGGGTAATGCAACATATATTATGTATTCTTATATTATGTTTCACTGTATCAGGTAATTTAACAGCTGAATAAAACAATTGATAATTGTCTAATGGAGGAGAAAACAAGTTCTTAACACTTCTTCTTTTCTTGTTGTTCATTTTAGCAAGAGTACTAGGGAACTCGTGCTCTAGCATTATGATAATGACGAGAATTCTGCTCTTAGGTAATTCCAGTTATCCTCTGGATTTATTATGACCTCTCCTGTTTGTTGACTTGTTGGAGTTTTTTTTTTAGAGGGAGCACTGATTTGCATTTTACTCCTGCTTAACAGGAGTAAATAGGAGTTTCTTATGCTTGTTTCAATCCATTTCTGTGATTTGGGATTTTTTGACTGTGGCCTCAGTGCACTTGCACATTACCAACATTGTACTCTGAGGTGATATGCAGAACTGAATATTGGATCATTAGCCACTCATTTTGCTGAATTATATTGTAGTACCCTTGTATGTAAAGATTTGGTATGTAAACAATTGTATTCCTGATCTAGTCTTATTAATTTAAATGGGGTTTATTGCTTCATACCTTCTTACTTGCACCACTGTTTTGACTCAGTGCAGTCATTTCTGTGTTATTATTTCTTAGGGTAAAAGTGTAAATTCTTATTTTTTTTTAAATTATTTTTTGCTGTTTTTCACTATCCTGAAATCACAAATTATTAGACTGAGCATAAGAACCAGGAAATTTATCAGAACTTGGCTGGGTTCCATGAGTCTCTTACTTATTAGCCTTTGTTTTAGATGCTGAAAAAGGAACCAAACATACCCTGTTCCTCTTCCATTTCTGTCAGGCTGCATGAAGATGTCTTTTCACCACCTAGTGCCCCAATCTACCTCTATTCTCTTAAAGGAGGGAGCCAGGGGAATTGCCTTTTAGTTCTTCCAAAAAAATTTAAAGGAAGTGAGAACTGCTTTCTGTATATAAATAACTCAAGTCAGGAAAAACCCAATGGCATTATACCCACTGCTGGGCTGTGATTACAACTAGAAACTGCATATAGCTCAGCTGATTTAAAATTATCCATATATTAGATCAGCCTGAAGGCTGAATTCTTTAATGATGCTTGGCAAAGCCCAGACAGAAGTTAGTTGGAGCCAAGGAGGGTAGCCATGATCATCCATCTACCATTCTGACTCCCTCTGTCTGGGAGGGAACACAATGCCAGGTGGACTGCCAGGAGTGGTTTGGTTTGCTGGCCTGTGCTGGCTTTGGCTGGGGTAGAGTTAATTTTCTTCACAGTGGCTGAATTTGTGCTGAACACAGAGTTGATAATATGGAGATGGTTTTTTTATTGCTGAGCAGGGCTTGCACAGAGCCAAGATCTTTTCTGCTTTTCATACTGCCACACTGGGGAGTGGTCTGGGAGTGCTTGTGAGGCTGGGAGGGGACACAGCCAGGACAGGTGACCCCAACTGACCAAAGGGATATTCCAGACCATCTGACATCATGCTCCATATATAAAATGAGGGGGGAAAGAGGAAGGAGGGGACATTTGGAGGGATGGCATTTGTCTTCCCGAGTCACCGTTACAGGTGATAGAGCCCTGCTCTCCTGGGGATGGCTGAGCTCCTGCCCAACCATGGAACGCAGGGAATTAATTCCTTGCTTTACTTTGCTTGTCTGCATGGCTTGTGCTTTCCCTATTAAACTGTTCCTCTCTCAACCCACAAGCTGTTTTGCTTTTGCCTTTTCCATTTTCTTCCCAGTCTTGTTGGTAGGGGAGTGAGTGAGTCAGTGGTCATGTGGGGCTTGGCTGTTGGCTGGGGTGAACCACAACAAGGGCATGAAAAAAGCCAAATTCACTTTAGTTGCCATGCTTTAAGGAATTGAGCAGCCTTGAGGTGCAACTTCATGTCCCAAATCACTGCTCTCTGAAGAGGATTCCCAGAGCTCTCTCCTCCTTTATTGTTTGGGCATCCTGTCTTCTGTGAACTTCCAAGTGCCTTTCTGACAAACTCTTTTTTGTTTAATATTGAAACTTCTTTCAACCAACCTTTAATAATAAAGCCATGAGGTAGAACTCTCTTACTTTTTTTTCCTATCTTTTTACTGTCATGTTTATGTATGAAGCAAATTATAATATCCAATAAATTTGCAGTCCTGTGAGTTTTTATAAATATTTAAAATGGTTGCACTCTGTTAAAAATTCCCCATGCATTAGAAATGCAAGAGACTGCAAATTAAATTTATATTGCATATTTGAATATTGGATGTCAGTATATGCTAAAGTTATTTGGACTAAAGCAAGTGAAATACCTAATACAAATGCAGTGATTTGCCTTGACACAGTGTCTTGATTCATTGGCAGTTTCTACAAGCATGGAAAAAAGATAACATGCATTGCAAATTGTTCAGCAAAATTAACAATCAGATCAAAATTGTAATTTGCAAAGCTAAATAGACTGATGTAGTCATGAAACAATATCAGATTTTGAGGTTTTTAATTTTCTTTTCTTCCTTTGGCTCCTGTTGCTTATTTTCTTGCATTATGGATCTTCTTTTGCTCTGTCTTATAATATTACCTAGTCACTAGGTACTGGGAATACAAGATATGTTTATTTCCATCCAGACTCTCACACAAGTCATATTTCATTTGCTTCAATTTTCTGTCCTTGGAAGCAAAAATGAAAAGTTCTTCTGAACAGTTTTCAAGAAGTATCCTAGCCACTGCTGTCTCACATTAATATTGTACTTAATACAAATAATGGAAAAGGGAAACAAAGGAAAAACACAATTTTCAGTGCTTAAACTCTGTCCTTCATTTCCTTTCTATGTCTTACAGATTTTAATGCTATCTTCAAAGTCATACTGATAAGTATGTTCAAATACAGCAAGGGAAAAGCATTTTTCAGCCTTTCCAGTTATGGAGGTTCTTCAGTGTCCTCTTGCCAAGTTCTCACAAATCAGCAGTCATATAAGAAACTGGCAATTTAGTTTCTTGGCTGTTGTCCCTACCTATTTCTTTTAACCAAAACAATTTTTTTTGGCCAAGAGACTTACAGGTTTGAGGGCTCATAATAACCAGAAATTTGAAAAAGGCTACAGGTGTAGAAAATGAACATAGGTTCAAGATTTTAAAGAAAGAAGCAACTGTTATTCTGGTTTAGCTTCCTCACTGCAGAAGTCAGAGCAATCGATGCATTTTGCTTCATGCTGATCCACACAGTTTTAGCCCCATTTAAAAGTCTTTCAGGAGGCATCCCATCCTGATGTGGAGTCATCTAGAGATGGAGAAACCACTTATTCTGTGATCTACCTTTTCTGTTCCAGAATGCAGAGATAAATTCAGTTGAAATTTATCTGGTTGGGGTACTGTTTGTATGCTCTTCTCCTAAGAGATTAGAATCTTTAATATAATACTACTTTATATCTGTAATGGTAATCTCAGCCTTCTCTATTACAGACTGCAGCACAGCCAAAGGGGTGAAATGCAGAGCATGAAGCTGACACAGAGGTATTCTGCACCAAGAAGTCAAGTGGACATAGAGTGACAGCCACGTGGTGCTTCGGTGCCATGCGGGGCGTGGAGGGAAGAGGTCACACAACCCAGACTGGTCAATCACAGGCTTTGAAAAACAGGAAATCAACTGAGTATTATCCCTACGAAACACACAGTACCCGAGTACAGGCTTGATTCACAGCTCTTTCACTGCAGAAGAGGCAAGAAGTGTGCCTTGGAGGTGATGTCCAGAGTTACAAATCAATTAACCCTGGATGGCAGCAGTTATGGCAGCACTTATGGCAGTCTCCAAGCACCTCAGGTCATCGTTTGCTGTGTTGGTAAGTAATGGGAAAATAGAATAGACAAAATGGAAGTAATTAAGATAAAGTGCCAGGGAATTTAATAGAAAAATAGTGTGTATTTCAGAAGCACAATTGCTGCTACCTAACAGGCACTAAGAATTCTATGCTCGTGAGAGGCCAGAAATGATCTTTAATCACCTGTCCTGTAAGAACACTGATGGCCATTGAAAAAAATGACCCCAGTTAGTAAGGGAAATGCCACATCCAAAAACTAGCACAGTCAAAAGGAGTCTAAATTTATTCAGCTATCAGTAGCAAGACTGGTAAAAGGTTGTTAAGTATGAGTTATAGCTCCATTCCACATACTACAGCCTGTAGCAATGGATATTTTAATAAACTTCACTTGGAAGAAAATAAAATTATTTCTGTGAAAATACCTGAGGAGTTTTGAAGATACCAGAATCCAAAGAAATATATGGCAATCTCATGGCAAGCATCTCTATAATGCATAGAAGTAGGGGAAACATAAGCACGTAATGAATATAGAACAGGCTTGAGGAAATAAGTGCTGGTGAATTTAAGCAAACTCTGTGCCTTGAAATGTAAAACAACCAAAGTATATTTCTTCAGTACACAGTGACTAGTAGGATACATTTATAAACTGCAGAGCAACTGAACTCCCTATCACATTAAGTGCAAACCCCCTGAAGGAATAAAATGTTTTGATTGAAAACGAATGGGGCCTTCACACTAAGCCCATTAGCAATCAGTTTGCCCATAAATGGCCTTAGAGCATGCTGTGTTCCAACCCAGCTCTCCAGCAGTGGCCTCTCAGGTGGAGGAAGATGGAGTGGTGGGCTGGAGGGCAGGGGCCACGGGGGTGGCAGGGGAAAGGCTGCAAGGAAGAGGTTTCACCTCGTGTTCCAAAGTGACTGACAGCATCACTGCTTGTTGCTGCACACCACCAGCAGCAGCAGGGAGGAGAAACCAGTTTCAAGCACAGCAGCCTTGGAACTGTGGTAGGTCTAAGGCTTTCTGGCAAAAAAAAAAAAAAAAATCTTTCTTTTGCTGTTACTGCACTAGGTACCTCCCTACTTGGCTTAAGTCTCATGATAGCCCCAAATTAAAGACTATTTTTACTTACTGATATAAAGTTTTGTGAAGCACTCCATAGGCAAATTGCACAAGATCCTTTCTGATTAATCAGCCTGAATGCTATAATGATATATTTGTCAAATAAATGCTCAAAACAGAAGCAGTTTTTTCTTTAGCACCTAAAACTAAGTTCATTAGCATACACAAAGTTGTTAAATGTGAAGCAAGAGCAAGGCAAAATGTGACAAGGCTGCAGGCAGTTTAGCTCATGTGCAGTGCAGGGGTGGTCCAGGGACCTTAAGTCCTGCAGTTGATGGAGATGAGCACTCTTCATCAGCTGTTCTCCCAGCCAAGTCCATAACATTAGCTGGACTGTGCATAGCTGGACACTGATTATGTACCTTTTTTCCTAGGAGAGCACAGTATTTTAAAAGCTGTGTATTGTTCTTGGGGAGATAATTCCTCAGATAACTACTTGATATCTTTACCTGTCTTTTCCCCCCGTAAACTTGAGCAGTTTCAGTGACAGTGTTCATTGCTGTTGTTTCCATGAGGGAGCTCATTTTACTGCTCTGGGGACATAGAGAATCACTTTGTCTATGCTGCAGCTACACTGTTGCTCCAAGCTCCATATGAATGCTTATGGGAGGAAAACCTCATTTTATTTTAAAAGAAATCTTACTTCACTCACTTTTTCCTGCTGTGCTTCTCATAAACACCAGGACAGGTGCCTCTAGGTAGACACCCAAACTGAGACCTTGCCATGTTGCCTAGATTAGGGAGGGTGAGTGAGCTTTGACTCTCTTTCTCCCCCTTAGGAACTGATGATGGATTTTGCCTTTCTATCCTATCCCATCCCATGCCACCCTTGTGAGTCCATGGGCTTTCCTCACCATCCTTTATCCCGTCCTTTAGGCAGCCTAGGACTCTAGTCTGTTCTTTATCTTTCCACTTTGATGGAAACCATTACTGTTTCTGTATTTTAGTTCAGGTGTAGGCTTTTCCTGGCTCTGAGAGTTGTCCTGAGATATTGCAAGTAGCTATACTGCACCGGGATGTCTGTGACCTGTTGTCTTGGTTTGAAAAAACATCTGTTTGCTAAGGAAGGCAGAAGCCTCCCCTGAAATGGAAAATGTAAACCCCCTCCCTCCAAAACATTATAATTTTGAAATTAAGGGGCTCTCAGGCAAAGAAATGGGAGCAGAAATAACAGTTCTTTACTAGGGAAGAGAATAAAAGTAAAATTATAAATGCAGTAATACAGAACACTGACAGAGTCAGAATACAACCTGACATCCTGTTAGTAGTCCTGATTAAATGGTGGCTGCAGTTCTCCTGGAGTGACAGGTGAAGTTCTGTTGAAGCAGTGGTCCTGTGGAAGGGTGGAGTGTTCCTCTGAAGGCCCAGTGGTGTAGATGGACCTGGCCTTCCTCTGGGAATCCCATGGGGAAAGGCTGTTCTGGTGTTCCAAATCTCAGATTATATCTAGGTAGGAATGCTTGGCTCCTCCCCATGGGCAGAGCTTCTCACAATGGGATGATGTAATTTTTATCAGTCATGCAGTGAGACTCAATGGCCCATTAATAGAGGATACCTCTTTGGGCTGAGGATTGGTTGTGGAAGAGATAAAGAAAACTGCCCAATTAAGAAGATAATTGCCCCACCTGTAACAGATGGGGATAGAATACTCACCCCCAGCTACATCTTCCAACCTAAGACACCCGTTCATCTGAGCACCACCAGATGCATCAGTTTTATGGCCCTTCTGTTCCTTTGGCTGATCCTGCAGCCAGACCTACCCACACAGTCGCTGTTCATGCCAATCTTAACTGTTACAGATCTCTAAAACACCCAAAGCTCTTCAATGACCCTTGCCCTCACTGCTACTATGAAATGAGTTTTTATGAAGTGAAATGAAGGCACAGATCTAATCTTACCTGTTGTTGCAATTCCTAATAATTCAGAGTGTATCATTCAGTATCTACCTTGGCGAAACAATTCAAGTTGTTAACAATTTGAAATTAAGAATATCTCAGGAAAAACATCAAGCTTCAATGAATATTTGTAGTGAGAGGAAGCAGAAAACATTTGGGTTCAATTAGCTAGTTCGTTCACATCTTCCTTCTGTTACATCTTGCAGTGATTCTACAAAATAGCTTTGGTTTGATATTTTTCATTATTATTTTTACCCCAAGCAGAGGAATGTGTTTTTTAGAGCTGTTTTCTTTTGTCATTGTTAACTTTGAAACAGAGAATAATGTAGTTTTCACTAAGTTTTTTTGTTTTCAGCCAGAAAATATGCTCTGCAGTGCATAACTGCTATGTGTGTCTAGCTATTCAAACAGAACTTGAAGACCAGAAGCTGCAGCATGGCTCATAAGGGATTTTTTTGTAAATGTAATGTTAATACAAAAAGGAAAATCAGACCAAACTTTTAAGGGTCCATGAGTTAAAGTCAAGTAGACTCACTAGCTTAGCAGTAGTAAAATCTTGTTAATAAAAAAAATACTCAGAGTGTTTTAGTTTTAACTGGTGCTGTTCCCTTTCACATTTACATACTTATAGCTACTCTGATAGTATTTCTTCATGCCATGTTCCTGTGCTATAACAGAAAATGGCTTCTGAAATGTAACCATACAGCCTGGGATATCATACAGAGCTGAATCTTCTCTTGATAGCACTCCAGGATGTTTGACATTAATTTAGAATGCAGTGTCATTTCCCAGGAGTTATGGGTTAATTCTGAAAAAAATTAAATGACCTTCAGATACATGTTGCATAAATGGTTCTCACTCATCCATATTCAAAGCAAGACTTTTAAAAGAGGCTCCATGTAGCTCATATCTGCAAGTATGATCTCAGGAAAAAATAATTGCATTCAAAATTGCAGTTACTTGACTAGAGGCAAAAAATTTTTAAAATGTCTACCTCTTTCAACAAATCATCTTGCATTTGAAATTTATTTTCAGCTTTCCAGGTGGTTATCTTTGTCAGAGTTTCAGGAAGAAAAATAATATATATGAACCATAGGAAGTGGATAATTGAGACTTCCTATAAAGACAAACTATTGTGTATGTAAACATCTCAGCAGTGCTAATATGAGTGAAAGTGTATGAAAAGCCTTTTTATTTCACACCAGTCGGTCTCAGATAATTGTTTTCTATGAATTTGTAAGGAACAGTGGCTTTCCATTTCATGTGATTAAAACATCCACTTTATTTTTTTGATAAAAATAAATTTTACAATGCTTTAATGCACTTACAGATAGTCCTAGACAAGAAAAAAATGCCTTCAAGTTCTTGAAAATGTCTAGATCATCTCAGAAAACTGCTTGAGTTTAACAAATATTTTTATTTTATAATGAGAGTAAATAAATATTTTCCTTCTGAACGAAGAGTAGGAATTAACAAATACCTGTTTTCTAGATGAAATTAAACGCATAGTAATACCTGTTTAGATGCATAGGACCCTCAGATGTTTAATATGAAACCCCTTGTTTGGATGAGTGGGTTTCCTCTTTCTGCTCCTGAAGACCTTGCCCCAGACTCTTTATTCCCAGAAAAATTGGTGTCTCTGGCATCTTTTTTTTTACAGTGCCTTTTTATTTTTTTTCAGGAGGTAGAGCCGTTGTTAAGTCCTGTGTGAGAATTTATCACTTCTAGAATAGCTTTTTAGATTTTAGCCCATTCTGACAGCCTCTGAGTCTCACAATGCTGAAGAGAAGGTTGAGCCTTGTGACATAATAAGTTTTGGGGGGTGTTTTGTTCCCATTCCATAATTTTTCAAACATTAAAATAATTTTCAAATGTATCCTGAATTTAGCAAGCACTTGAAGCTGAAATCACAGATGAAAATTGTTTGAGCCTTCTGATTTTCCTTTTAAAGCATTTCCCTTGATGAAAAGTCACAATATTCTCACTTATGAAAAAGGTCAAGGATATGGAGGTCCAGATTATCCTAGCCTGTAAATATCAATCCCCACACCCAAAAAAGGGTCTCAAGAGTCATTAACCACCACTCCTTTCCTATTATGTGATCCTTTTCAGATCCTTTTCATGCTTAGAAATGCTCCTGGCTTGATACAGAGAGAGCAGTGCTACCTGCAGGGTTTTAGGGGCTGGGAGGATTTGTCAACACCTGTAGTTTTACCAAATGAAACTGTGGCTGAATGGAAAAAAAAAAAAAAAAAAGGAAAAAAAAAAAAAAAAAAAAAGGAGAGAGAGACAAATTCCATGTCCTTGAAGACAGAGCTGGTAACTGCCCACAGGTTTCAGTGTTTCGGTGCAGTCTGTCTGAAGCCACAGAGGTGCAGTCTCTGCCTTCTGATTGGGGTGTGTACCTTAGCCCTAGGAACCATGCCTGTGTGTTGGGGAAGAAAAGGGCACTACAAACAGTTTTCTGTGTCTCAGGTTGCTTGCTGTTTGTTGCAAATAAACCCAAATGAAAGAAAGGTTTGTTCCGATCAAAATCTACCTCCTATTTTTCCCTTTTTCCCCTTTTTGTCATTTTTGTGTTTTATTTGCCATTTACACTCCCCTCTCCTTACAAAAACAACAACAAATAAACCAACAAAAACAAACTATTTATCTGCATCTACTTCTACCTACTTTTCTGGTTTTACTGCAAATGTATAATTCTATCTTGTCCCAGATGGTGGTTGTAGAGACAGAAACACAGGTGTTCTGGTAGACCTAAATGGATCTGAACCCATCTCTTGTGTTTCCCTAAGTCATTTCTCACTGAGGCCCCAGTTTTCTTCCTCTAGAGCCCCAAGTTTTATCTCAGTTAAAGCTGTGTAGAGGACAAGCTGTAAGCCCTTCACTCTGGCTTTCCTTAGTATGGCTACATGTCACAAGCTTAAGGAAAAAGCTCTTTAAAAAAAAATGAAAACAATTTTTTCTACAAGGCCTATCACAGGAATTAGGAGACAGTCTGAGGCTGGGACATGTGGGCTGCCTGTTCCTGTGTTTATAAAGAGAGGGAAATTAAATGTGTAGAAGAAAAAGGCTTGAGGTATATAGCCAGAAATGCTGGGAAGTGCAGCTGTCAAGGAGATCTGGTGTATATTGACATAGTTTTCTAAAAACCTATTTTCCTGAGCAATATGACCCTTCTGTCCTATGCTGGTCATTGTTTCAGGAACAAGTCAGAAGTTCTCTCCACGAAGTTGTAAAAAAGAAAAAGTAGGAAGGAGCCAGGGGAAAAAAAAAAATTCCCTGTCAGAATTAAGTCTGAGACTTCACATCTTCAAAGAATAAGAAAAACGCCATGGTTACAATTCTGAAGGAGAAATCTGACAGATTAAAATGACCAGAAATAGTATTATAATATTGTTACTTCTCTGTATCTGTGGATAAGTAAGACATATCTTTCAAATATAAGTTTTATTTTATAATCTTGTGATATGATTATTTTCCATGGATTCATTTTGCATTAATATTTTGCACCCTATATTTATACATGCCATTTACAAAATTTACTTCATTTGAGTGTTGATTTCATGAACTGAATTCCATATTGTCAAAAAGAAATTGAAAGACTGAAACAATGCACAGTGAATTTTTCATTCTTCTGAATGTAAGTTTAATAACCACATTGTTAACTGTGTTGTTCAAACACTACACAATCTGCTTAAATATTAAAGGGGTTTTTTTTCTGCTGACACTAGTTTCCTATGGAAAATGTTTTTTTAGCCTTTATTTGCGACACATTACTAGGCACTGTAATTGCTGCTTTGTTCATTGATTTTCAAGCTATGTGTTAGTTTATTTTCACAATATTTTAAATTCAGAATAGCAAATTAGAGACAAAATAACGTACATATCCACTTTCACAGGGTATCTCTAGATATTTCTGGATTTTCTATTGACTCTAGCTCTCTATGTAAGTTTTACCAGGAGACCTATCACCTGCCTTGCAAATTCCTAAGAACCAAAATAGCAGCAGCTGTACGTTGTCATTGCACTACGAGCCATCCTGAGAGGAACAATGCACAAGAGGAGAAATAAGACAAGGAATATTGACTTCCATCTGACGAGAGTCAAGCAAAGACTATTTCCATGAAGTGTTGTAACTATATTTTTGATCACCTCCCTGTGACTTGAGTATAATGGTCCTTGGAAACCCTAGGCTATGCTAGATTTAGGATCCTAGCTCTGCACAGTTGACAGAGAATATATAACATTATACTCGCTAGTGGCTCAAAGTCTGCATTGTATCTTCCATTTTTCAGTCCCTGATGGGATTGTACCTTGTACTTTTAGGAAGTATCAATTTTGCAGAGGCTTTACCCTTTCTTCATCATAAATACTCTTGCTTGGATAGAAATTTTAGAGTGCTGAAGCATCAGTTTTTAGGTCCTATGAAGAAATTTTGTATACAGCCCTAGACCCTGCTCACTGCAGTATTTATTTGATTTATGTGACAATGAGGTTTGCAAAACCTCGGTTGTTTTCTAGTCCATGGATTGTGAGAACTGCCTTTCAGAATTGGATCGAACATTGCTAATGCTGTCTATAAACAACCCAAAACAACACTCGGGGGAGTGTAAATAAACCTGGAGCTCATTAATCCGTATCAACTGCTGCACTATTGTCATTGAGAGACTGCTCTATTTAGCAATCCAGGTGAAATCATCTCAGTACTCCAGGAATTTCGCCTGAGGCACAGCTACAAATGTGTTGCACAAGATTTACACAATTACACAGCACAAAGCTCTAAGAGGAAAAGTACCTCTGAAAACAGGATCATATAGGATGGTGGATGGAGAAGAAATTTTGGAAGAGATGGCACAAAATCAGTGTTCTTTCAATGACAGTACTGGCTTAAGTTCCCTTGTGCATCAATGAAAGATATTTTTGGACAGAAAAAATAGGCTACAATGTTTGAATTTGTTCATATGTGGAAAATACAAGTTGTATCAAAACTTTCTGCACATGAAATTTAGAAATTTCTATACCAGTTCATGTAGGACACTAAGGGTTTTCCAGGTTTCCAAGGACTGAACACTAATTTTTCCATAATTACAGGGAAACTATTTGTTTTTTAAAAAATCCCTCACTGAGAATAAAGAAATGCCTAAGTGCTCAGTGAGACTGAAGGTTTGAAATTCAGAAGGGCTTTATGCATTCTGAAGCTTTTCACTGCCAGTGCTTGCTTGTGACTTGGGCTAAGGAATTGATATCTTCAGAAAGGTGACTGCACATGCCATTTCTTTGTTTGCAGGAGATTAAGGGCTTTTTCTTTATCTTTTCTCTTTTACTGCTTTAGGCATGACAGGAAGCTGACACAAAGTGTGATCACAATTTGTGTACATCTAACAGGTGTAGATCGTGTCAGGACAAAAATCCACCTGTTCACCAGTCTGACTTCTGGAATTTGCCTGGGGAACAAATGTAAGCACCACCCTGTTGTCTCAGTCCTTGTAGGAATCTGTGAATAGTGACTTCATCCTTGCATGCATGAGCATGCCAAAGCAATAGATAATACAGGCAGAGAGCAAAACACTTGCAAAAAGATTCTGCATTTTGTTTCTTTGCATAATTTGGAGTTAATTTCATCATAACCTGACATTTTGATGATCAGAATCATAAGTTTGCAGCTACTTCTTACTAGTGAAAAATACCTGGATTGAAATTTTCCCTTCTGGTTTCCTGCATAGTACAGGGGGAAGGAAGACCTGTACTACTTCTGGGGACACTTCCTAATGCAAGACAGACTCTTCCTGAGTGAAGATAGTGATTGGATACCTACACTTTACCCTTCTCTTCTCCAGACTAATCAAATGCAGTTACCTCATCCTCTCTTAACATATCATGCTCCCCAGTTCCTGATAATTTAGTAGCCTCTCACTGGCCTCACCCTGTTTGCCACTCTCCCTCCTGCTCTGGAGGGCCTGGTTACAATACCCCAGGTGTGTCTTCACAAAGGCTGAATAGAGGGAAGTAACATTTTCCCATAATATCATGGTTAAATCATGGTTCCAGAGTATTTACTGTCCATTCCTGTAAACACAGTTCCCAAGAGTACCAGGAGTAAATAACATAACCCTTTTAACAATGTTATGGTCTTAAGTCATTGTGGTCTCATTTGCAGAAGTTTTGGTAACTCCTTGGAACAGCTGAAATCAGGTGACTTAGTTTGAACAAAAGAGATTTTATTTATTGATGTTTCCGAAAAATTATTTTAAAATGAGCCCAGCCTATTGCAGTAATATTAGCCACAGCTAGAGGATATATTGTTCTTTTTAAAATTATTTGTGCCTTGTTTCTGGTCTTTCTGCTAGGTCGTGCTCATGCCAGAGGTTGCTAAGAAGCCTGACTACAGTTTGTGAAACCCTCAGACACTGAAACAAACACCATATTTTGCAGTGTAAAAGGACACTGCAAAATATGGAAATTCTGTATATGAATCAAAAACAAATCATGCCTTGTGCTGAAGTGGAAAGGAGTCACCTGTGAAGAAAACATAACCTTGAATTTTTTATCTATATCAGAATATATAACTATCTTGACATTTTCTATCCACTGAACACTTCTGAGCCTCTATAACATTCTTTTAAGAGTATTTTTTTCTTCTAATTTAATAATAAAAGAAGCTTGTTGAGCTAAAGAATTAGGTTGTAACTAAAGGTCAACTAATATACACTAATAAAACTGTGCAGAATATGAAATATTCCTTTTTATGTATCATCTGTTATTTATGGTATTTCTCATAACCTGCACTGAATTAGTGATATTGAAATATCCTTGCAGGATAGCTACTCAAAGGAGAATAAAATATATTTGGTACCACTGGAGCTGGAAAATAACCGAAGTTTAGAGGAGCCGAAGTCCTAAAAAATATAATTCTAAGTGTAAAATCTGAGTTATCAGTACTGCTACTAAGCTGTTCTTTTGGGCTTTCGGGTGAGAAACATAAGTGAAATCTCAGGTGAGAACATAATTGCCCCTGTTGAGGTCTGTCTCAACACCCTCCCAAGCACCACTGCTCAGCTGGTGTTGACTGTGGCTTGACACCCAGCTCATGCACACCCTTAAAGAGCCATGGAAACCTGGGACTTCTCCAAGCCAAGTGTTTTGCTCTGGCTGGTGTTTCCTATCTACCCTAAGACACCACAAAAGAGACACACAGAGAAACAGAAGCTGCCTTGCAGTCCCCTTTTGCCCAGGAGTCTATTTTACCAAGAGCTGGCACTCAGAGCGAGAAGTTCTAGAACGTTCCCTCCTTATCCAGCTCCTCTGTGGATTGCACATTCAACTCCTTCTATGCCTAAAAAAATTTTAGTTGAAGTAGGAACTACAGCTGGATGTTCACAGATTAGATTAATGCAACCAGTTGATAGCATGTCTTGGTGTGTGCAGCTGATCTCAGACCCACAGCTGTGCTTTATACATGAAAGAATAAAAAGCACAGGTCAGACAGGAGAAAATGACCCCAAATACTATGGATAGCTCCTGTACTCATGAAATGCATAGATCATTTAAAGTAAATTACTCAGTCTTAGATACCAGATTCCTGTCTGTCTGTACTCTGTCTGAACAGGTGAAACCAGACTTAAATCCCTATTTGCTAACACTTATTCTGCTAGCTTGGTGTAGTAAACACTGAGGAGTAACACCAAACAAACTTCAGAATTTTAACATTTAATAGTCTGAAACAACTTGAATGTGAGAGATGTCTCACATTTGTTTGTCTGAAGGCAAAACTAAGTGACATGTTACCTTGTCCTTCTCCTTTCCCAGGTTTTCTCATGCCTTTATTATTATTGATTGGTATTTTTCTAACATATTATTCCCAAAAACTTTCAGAATTGTCTATCTCACAAGCCCTCCAAGCTTAGTCCTATGCTTCATTATTCATCCTATGAGATTTTCCTGATAATGCATCAGTTTAAGCTACTTCATATCATATCCACTCAAAGGCATGGGAACTGATCACTATTTTGCATATGTTTTGATATATAGTCTCTAAATTCTTTCACACTAGACTAAGATATTTGAAATTTTCCACTCTTTTTAAATGAGATCAATTTTATTACTTTGAACTCTACATTTGTTCCCCTTTTTTGAGCGTATTTATTACTGCTGGAGATACTACTCACTAATGGCTGAGGCAAAAAAAAAAAACCCAGAGAACAGCCTGCTGTATTTGGTAGGTTATATTCTTGTGTGTACACATATGCATCAATATGTGTGTGTGTGTATATTCTAGAGGAGTGCTTGTCTTTTCTTCCTAACAGCATGATTAGATTCATTAATATTCAGCTTAGAATCAAACCTTCCTCTCAAACTCGAATCCTTTCCTTCAGAACTACTCCCCAGCCTTCTGCACTTGCAGCTTATCTACCTACAGTACAACATCTTTCATGTCTTTATTGACTGCACACTATTTTCTTAAGTTTACATAATCGTCCTAAGTTCTAACACTGCTTTTTCCTGTTCTTTCATCCCCACCTCCAGTTCAATGCCATCTGCAAACTTCATATTCTGCTGTGAAAGTTCTTAACAGAAAAATTGAGTAGTAGCCATCTCAAGAGGGACCTCTTCAAAAGTCGATTGGCATGTCTTCCATTTTGACACCAACCATTAATAAACACTTTTAGTGGTTACCAAATGCTCAAGATTTATACTCTTTCATAAAAATCTCTGTATGACAGGTTTTTCTCCTAATTTGTTTTCAGAAATATCATATAAAACTGTCAAAGCTTTCTGAAGTGAGGATATGACATATACTGCTCCTGCTTTTTTTCCCTTATGGAACACTTAAATCAAATTTACAAACTCTAAACTGGCTGGTGTACTTGTCATCATCCAGGTATCTGTAAATTACAGTTTGATTATTTATGACTATATTTTTTTCCTTGCTAGTATCTAACTCCCAGCACATCCTTTAGCCTTTCTTTAAAACTTGCTATATATTTGCCCATTTGCAGTCTTTAGGACCACATCTGTTCTCCATGAACTCTGAAAATTGTTGCTGGGTTTTGTTTGAGGTGGTTTCTGTCAGATCTCTAAATGCTTTACCATGAGGCTCATCCGTCTCAGCCAATTTTGAAGTCTGCACCTTAGGTAGAATCAGAGGTGTGCAAGAAAAAGACAAGAGACAACAGGTACAAGTTGCACTTAGACAAATAGAGAAAAAATGTCACAGCAAGAGTTCCTGTAAAGACTTGAACAGGTTTCTCAGTGAGGTTGTGGAGCTTCTGTCTGGGTAACCTGGGAAAATGTTGAAGTTGGCCCTGTTTTGAAAGGTAGAGACTAGATCACCACAGAGGGCTCTGCAGTGTACATGATTCTAATATTCTGTATTGATTTTATCACTCTTCTTTTTTCCTCTGAAGTTCAAGGTTTGACTGATTTTTGTCTCTGATGAGTGGACATGATCAAGCCAGATATAATCATAACAAAATAATGGTTTAGTAACAACTGAACTATCATCATTTTCTGCCATCCTCTTTTATACTCAATGACAGCACCAGTACTCAGTTCCTTTGTGCTATTTGTTATTGCTCATCAGCTGGGTTCCCAGCTCCTTTGGAAATAAAATAGGTAGGTGACATTAGTCACAAATATTTGTAAATTGCATCACCATGGTTATAAGTTGGTGTCTCATGTTTCTAAGACTCTATTAGAATTTGTTTTTATTGTTTTTCATACCATACTTCTAATTAGTTTCCAGTCCTATGCTATCAGGTACGGCAAGGAAAAGGCTTTTGTGTGTGTGTGTTTAAAGCCTTAGTGTGCTTTATCACAGGCCTAGGCAAACGATAATTAGCATCAGTCAATTAAACAGATAAGCCAAAGAACTCTCCTTACCTGTGTAAGGTCATCTATCTCAATGCACATCTCCCCTAGGGGAGATGTACTAGGAGGTCAGCCCATGCTGTGCCATGAAGAGATTCATCACTTACACTCTAAGTAAAACCAAATTATTACTTTCTTCTTCTTTGGTGCACTTAGTCATGGCACAAAGAGGACCTGTGACCTGCTGAGTTTCACACCTATTTAAGAGTCTTAAAGCTTAACTGGGATTACAGTATTTTCTGCCACTTCCATTTCTTTGGGCATTTTTGCTGTAGTCGGTTCCTAGGAAGGAACACATGTTTTTGTTCATCTCTCCACCTGAGCCCTTAGCTTTTTGTTCACAAATCCTGCAGCTGGTTGGCCTGCCAGATAACTCTTCCTTCTGTGAGAGCTGCTGTGTGCCTTGCTGTAAATATAGCCAGCTTGGCCAGCATGATCGTTTCTTTATAAACCATTTGTCACAGCCCTCAGGGTATTGCATGTGCTCTTTACAATACTAAGCACACAGAGGAAGCTACAAAATAATGTATCTGATTATTTATTCTGGAAAGTAATTTCTGCTGAATGAGAAAACAGCAATGACTATTATGTTGTGCCAGCTCTTGGCAGGCTGACCAGCCCAGAAAACTGACCAGCCTGCAAAGTCCCTTTGTTTGTCATCATCCACCAAGTAGAGATGCCTTGCTAAACCTCTTTTTGTGCTCTTTATAAGTCCATCTACTTTCATTCTCCCTTTATATTTTCTCCTTTAACATCTTTCTTTATTTGCCACAAACAAAGCCTTTTTTTTCCCAGCTGCACCTCTAGCAAAATGGGAAGTTAAGGTATACTATTTTTGGGTAGAGTGTTGACACCAATTTTTCTCCACTGAGTCCTAATATTTATTTTTATTTTGTTAATAAATCCAGAGTGTTTACATATCTGAGAATTTGACTAACATTATACATTAATACAAAAGGACTTTTTAATTTACATCACTTTTCACTTGCTTCTTGTTAGAATGTGATAATTCAAGTTTTGATACAAACATTGTTTACGATTGTGTATATTGTACTTGCTGTGAAGCATATTAGCTTGTAAATCCTTGTAAACATCTAGCTTGTCTAATGTCTTATCAGCAGTTCACTGGGGTGATTCACATCCGTTCAAATGTCTAACTTCTTTTTTTTTTTAAATTGTTAGGCTTTCTGAATCATTATTGTATTCTTTTCAGCTTTTCTGCATTTTGCCATGCTTGAAGAATGACTCTGTGCTATATGAACATGACTGGCAATTGTTTCAGTGAAAACAAGTTTAAAAAAATTTTCATATTTTAAAAAAGGAACTCCTTTTAGAAGTTAACCTTCTGTAGCTATTTCTAGGTTCACACATATATTTCTAACTTATTCCCAATTATGACTTCTCAAACTGCCTTTTACTCTTTTCATGAAATGTATAGTAAACAATTTTGCAGAAAAAAAATTCTATCTCTATTTTTAGGTAGTGGCATATATTAATATACAGAAGTTAATTTCACATAGGCACGAGCAATCAAAGTCTTTAAAGAGGCCATTTTCAGGGCATTAAAGCAGATGTCCTTGTACCTCACATAAAGCTCAATGTTTTGCTACTCACACATATGCAAAGAAAAGGTTTTTTCTTTTCACATTCTTTAGGGAAAATTCAAGAATCAGGGAGCAGAGGCAAAGGATACCACTGATGTATCCTAATGGAAGCACTTTGGCACTCACCAATAATTGTGAGTAGCATATATACTGTGAGAAGTCTGAGCAGCATATAGTTGTGAGATGGTGAACCCCTAGAATCACCCTGATACACTGTGTCCTCCAAGGCATCGTAACAAATGCAATATCAGAAAAATCTTCTGGAAATAAATACTGAGAAAAAGTGGTTCACTAGAGAGATCGTTAAAAGACTTTCAGTGTTTAAAGGCACAATCTGGAAAAGCAATTTATTATCCTGTGCTCTTGGTAACCTGGCACATATGCCCTTAAGTGACAGGTTTGGTTAGCTCCTATAGAAATGATTCTGATTATTATTGTTTTTATAACACCTCTTCCAGTGGTTAGTTGAAAGTGCTGTCCACAGGCTATCCATTCTACTAAGATTTCAAATTCATTATGGTCATTTTTCAGAACAAGGAAATCCATTTTCTATTACCCAGAAGATGTTAGCTTCGTGCGTTTCTGAAAGAGCACAATTGTGGTGGTTGCTGATGGTGAGTGAGTAATTGACCACAGAAACTTTTTGTATCCACTTTGGCATGATAAAAAGCTAGTGCTGTTCAAGTGAAACATTATAAGCTTTTTCTTTGTACTGAGAACTCATTCTTTGTCCACGTAGTAAGTGCAAATAATTACATGCCATTTAGTTGAATAAAAAGATAGATGACAGAAAATGGGAGGAAACTATAGCAAAGAGAAGAAAAAAAATAGCTATGTAAAACTTATAAATCATTTTTACCTCCACAGAGTCCTTGAGATAAGAGGTACTAGTCTGCTTAGCTACTCTGAAGAGAAATTGTCTTAGAATTAGTACCACATTCTTACAAATTAAAAGTAAACACCTTTTTTACATCCTGCTGAGACCTCCCTGGTTTGAGCTGTCATGGCTTGAACTCTTCCAATGCCATGGGATGAGCTTTGTCCCAAAGCAGGGTGAGCACATCCTTGCCAATAAGCTCTGGGGGAGTGGGTATTGGGGTAAAATATCCACAAGCAGGGACTCAGTGAATCACCACATGCAGCGCCTCAGCACCTGCATCTGGAGCTCAGTTATCTGTTTCATTTCTGCTGCTTTTGTTTTTTCCACTCCTTCCAGTCTGGTGGAGGTGGTGGTAGGTAGAGGTCACATTTCAGATTAACATATGTCCTCCATAGTGATTTTTCAAAGTAATCTTGTTATGCTTATTTTTTGACAGTCGGAAGGGAGGAAGGAGCATGGGGCACCATGACATGAAAAGCATTTCTAGCAACCAGAAGTAGGGCAGACACAAAGTTGTCAAAGCAAAACAAATCCTGTTAAGCTCAGCCTGTTCATACAGCGAAATAGGTTTTCTTGCAGTTTATATTTTATAATACATATAATCTTATAATCTTCATGATTCAGTTTCCTAAGTTGGGAGTACTGTTCTGTTCCTTTACTTAATAAGTGAGCATAACAAAACATAAATGAGCTACTCTATTGCAACATAAATTTGGATTTTCTAATTTGAAGTAGAACATGGTGCTGTAATTTAACATTAAATAAATGCTGAAGTCCAAAGACATCACAATCAGAGAATAATACATTTTTGCAAGGCTGGGTACATCAATGGCTACACGGAAGGAAGCCCTGAGAGAATTTAAGTACCATTGAGGAAGATTTTGATAATTCATTAAGCATGAGAGACAATGTAACAGGGAAGACTGCAAATTAAGTTTCCCAAGTGTAAGACAAGAAGAAAAGTGCAAAACCCCAAATTGTCACTGAATGTAATACTAAAACTCTGATTTCAGTCTTCTTTGAGACAGAAGAGCTCAAAAATATATTATTTAATAAAAGCTAATAATAGATCCATTACTGGAAGCCCAAATTTCGGAAATTTGCATGAATGTTTTTGTATATATTACAATGGGTGTGAAAGTCATGACATATCCATATTTCAGGAAATATTTCAAGCCATATTGCAGAATATATTACTCTGCAGAATATGAGGAAAGATGCCCAGAGCACTCAGTTCACTCAGGTGAGTGCAACAATCCTTGACTCTTGGACAGATGTCGTCAGTGTCTCGGGACAAAGGCATACTTCTCTGCAGCAGGTAAAGGGAGGATTTGTGTACTACAGCACATCCTCCACAAGAAAGGATAACCTGACAGGATGGCCTAGATCCTCTTCCTATCAATCAAGACAATCACAGCCCTCCTGACCACATCTAGCAACAGGGGACTTCATCAGTCTTTTCATTAAGACACATGGGTTAGATTTAGTCTGCTGCGATACCTACTTCAGAGCTGTAGGTTTGGTTTTCTGCTGAAACACTCTTCCTTCAGCTGAATGCTGCTTCCTTATCTATCAGTGAAATATGGCTAACTGTTCTGAAGTCTTCCAGGACGATATTTGTTCTGCCGTATCTGGTCAGAGTTGTGAAAAGATGAAGCTTCCATTCATGGGTTGTATTTACAACACTCGCTGCCTTGCTTGAGTAATTTAATTCCTCTTTGCCACACCTATGCTATGCAGAATAAGAGAAAATATGCCTTCAATCCCTTCTGGGGGCTTTTACTCCTTTATATGACAATGACTATATTGCTACTAAGCATTTTTCATTTTGAAAGCCCACAATGCTCATTAAGAAAGCTCAGTGCTATTGCAGTGCCAATAGATATTAATCAAAGAGTTGTGTTGTGTGGGTCATGTGCAAGCCAAGCTCTTTACATGCCTGAATAAAGGAGAAATATTTTTCAGTGTTAGGATTCTTCTCACTGTCTCATCCTCTGAACAGTTCCAAAGTGGTTGCCTTTGCCAAAATTTTAGCAACCTTGAACACTTACTAGATATCTGCCTCCTGTTTTGACAGCTCACATGATGCATATCATTCTATGCTCATTAATCAAGGTCATGCTTATGCAGAGAGTAAAAACTGTCACTGGTAACAGATTCTCTTTTTGAGGGATTTTCCTTATTCAAATGCATGATAGACATAAGAACAATTCTCTTTTTTCACTTCTAATTTTCTTCATAATATGTTCAATTTGAAAACCATCTGGAACTGAGTTTTAAATCAGACACACTTTGGTTGTTCATGCTATTGCTAGATGATGTAAACATTCACATTACACTCATGGTAAGTTAAGTGTAATCAACCATTTTGTGTCTTTCCTCCCCAGTGAAAATAGCAAATTCTTGGGGTTTAGCTGACTGTCACAGTAAATGAAAAGCACAGACTTTGAGGAGACTGTCTCTGATTAAAATGATCAAAGAGCTCTGTCTATGAACGGGTAATAAAAAAGTTATGCATCATTCAGAAATAAGGGTAAAAATATGGAAAATTCAAACACTAGTATCAAGAGAAGTTTGGGTGTTTAAAGCTGGATCTACAGCCTCCTCTATACCCTATGTAGTGGAGTAAGTAATTGCTTTTGAGATAGTGATGGCATTCACATGTGCTGTTTTTTCCCCGAGTCTCAAACAAGTCTTCTTGTTCAAAGAAAACAGAAGTCTTCTTTTTGATGTTCTATTACTGATATCTGCTTTTGTTATATATTACAATGCTTTCTTTGGATGAAGATACCATATTCTCTTATAGAGAGTGAAAAATGATCTTAGGCTGCAAGAAAAAGACCTTGTACAGGGTTCAGAGTGAAATAGCATATTACTCATTCAGTTGTCATACTTATTTACCATATTACAGCTGTCACTGTTTGTAGATGGTGGTGCTATCTCATTATTTTCCAGCCTGCCTGCAATTAACCTCTTATTTTGAGTGTGGTGAAAACATGCAGTAACACCATATAATGTTTCAAACATATTTCAAAGTGCATCTTTGTCACTTCAGTCACTCATGAGGGAATCAAATGCTTCCTTACTGATTTGCATGCATGCTAGTCATAAATAATTATTATCCTTAGTATCATGCATTAGAAAAAAGTAATAAACTTCACTAATGCATTATATGTTTGTCATCATTGTCTGAATTTTAATAGCTCTTGAATCTTGAACATAAGTAATGCAAGCAGTAGCAAATAGGTTGTGAGCTCAAAGGAGATCATCTTGATTCTGGAGCTGTTTGTGATGAAGACTGGCAAGTCTAGTCCCAAAATGTAGTCATTGTGCTGTCACCCTTAGAGGAACTTCCAGTACCCAAATTTACTAGGGCCTCCAGTGTGCAATAAATGCTGATTTGCTACTTAATTATATTTTCATCCTCACATAAACTGTGTGATAGCATACCTGCTTTAACATTTGTACCCTGTTTAAAAGTCAGCTTGGGGACCTAGGCTTAGCACCTTACCCTCGCTCTCTAGCCAGCTACAAACCTGCTTCAGAAGGCAATTCCACTCATCCTCAGATGGTGGTTTTAATAGGTGAGACAAACTGTTTCACTGGTGTTGCTATTCTCTCTAAGAACAAAATTGGGAGTGAAGAGCTTCAATTTGGGTGAGGAACTTCTGACCTCTGGCATTGATTGGGCTGTGCCTGCTGATTTTTTCCCTTTTCTTCTGTGAGACAGCTGTTCTTAGCTAATCATCTGGTTTTCCACCTACAGACAGCAGAGAGCAAAGAGACTCTCCAGGATGATTCATCCTCTCCAAAGATAAGTATCTGACACAGGTGGGTGTTAGTCAAAGTAGAAAATGTACTGTAAATTCATTTCTGCTGGCATTGTTCACTACTTAAGCAGTCTCTTGGGAGGAGAGTTTCTTATCTGATTCTTGCTTCAGAGAAGAGGGTAGCCGACCCGCCCAATTCCTGGAGGATCAGATCTCCTGGATGTTGGTCTGAGCATTGTTGCCCTGCATAAATGAGGGAAGTGCAGGAGTAGAGGAAGGCCCTTGGGAGAGGTGTGAGCAATGAAAAGTATTTTGGGACATGTAAGAGGGTATATGTGAGAGGCAGTGATTACAGAAACAAATAGAAAAGGATTTTTAGGAGAAGAATGGTACAGGAAGTCAAATAAAGATTAAAGAGCACAAAAGATGTGAAAAGATGTGGGGGAAAATGAATACAAATGCCATCAGAAATGGATGGTAAATACATGATAAAACTTGTATGGAAAAAGATGCCTCAGAGCAGGAGATTTTGAAGAGGTTATTTACAAAATGAAAAACTAAGCTGTTGTCAGCTAAATAAAATAAATGCTGTTTTATTACTTCCATTTCAGGATAAGTTTCTGACAGAGGTAGGTAAAGTATTTGGGAAATGTGCCAGTTTGTTTTCCCAGGCCAGGCAATTAGAAAGAGGTGAGTTCCATATTCCCTGAATTTGAAGGTCAAGTGTTTGAATAATGCTTTCAGACATCTGGTGTGATTTTTGGGGTTGTCATGTGCAGAGCCAGAAACTGGACTCGATAATCCTTGAGGGTCCCTTTCAACTCAGGTTATTCTTTGATTCTATAATCTAGCTGTGTTTACTCTATGAAACTCACCACTGGGTCCTAAGCATATTTAGGGATTTTTCAATCTGGGCAGCCACTTGCTCTGGTTCTAGTAGAAACACTTTTCAACTGAGTGGATCTCCATTCAGTAAATTGGGAGTTCAGCTCTCTAATGTGTCTGTAAACCAAGATACGGAATTGGATGTGGTAATTTTGAATGGAATCTTACTCTCCTAGGCTGTGCTATCCTACTCATGTGGACAGTTAACTTAATTATTTTTTCCTTTCCTTCATTATTGTTAATTTCCATAAGGATTTGCTTTCTTGGACAGTAACAAGTGTTTGGCCACAGCAATATAGATTCACAGTGCACCATTTGTGATGTATTAACCCCAAGTGGACAGAGAATTCTACTTTAGTGTAAAGATGGGATAAACTGTGGTTCATTAAGACATATGAATGTATCACTTACAAGTAAGATACATCAGAAACATAGACTGGGAGTTGCTTCACCTGGCTTAAAGTCATCACTTAGCCTTGCTCTAAAGACTTAAATAATGCTTTTCTAAAACAGATGTCTTAAATGCTCAGGTAAAGAGGTGACTTTGTCCAGAGAAAGACCCTGCTTTATTTAGGTGCTTCACTTTAGTGTACAGGACTTTACTGTGTGGGTATGGTCCAGAGTGTTCACTTGAGGTGTTTGGACAGACAACAAAATTCTACCTACACTGCACCTACCATGTGAGCCAGAGCATAGAGCTGTGTTGTCACTTAGACTAAAATAATTATTCCTAGGCTGTATATTCTTGCCTGTTAATGTTGTCCATGACACAAGAAAATATCAGGCCTGATTGTGGTCCTTGGATGCAGTTATGATGCAAACAAAACCCAACAGTTTGACAATTAGGAGGTAAATGGAGGAGGGACTCTTGAGTTCTTCCATACCAGAAAAAAACTCCATTCCTCCCTTGGTATTAAAAGTAAATCCCCTAAAGTTCCTGAATGTCTGTAAGCCACTTCTAAGTATGCCTTAGCTATTGGTATTTGCTAGCACTGCTCAAAAGTCTAAGAAGGAGACTCCTTAAGCTGTATATCAGAAATGCCAAATGGCCAGCATAAAACTACATCAGTGTTTTGTCAAAATGCTGAGAAAAATGGAAAGTTCTTATCTTTTTGTTCCAGGCTGACAGCTGAGTTTTATTCTTACTGAAAAAGAATAAGAGCAGAGTCTGTTTCAGTGCAGCAATCTGAGCATTAGAAGTCTAGCCATGACTCTGGACTAAAACTGATCCATGAACCAAAAGAGGCTTCAAGAATAATATTAGTTTCCTTCTTTGAATTAGGTCGTAGAATCATAGAATGTTTTGGAAGGGACCTTAAAGATCTTTTTTCAATCCACTTGCCATGGCAGGGATGCCATTAACCTCACTACAATATCACTTGTTCCTGCCCTCCCTCCCATTAATCCTGACCCATAAACTCTTGATCAGCTCCTCATCCAAATCCAGGTGAAGCTTCATGCTGGCCACTGGCATAGAGGGTGACATTGCCTCCTTGTCCTCCTCCTCCTTTCATCAGTCTTCATTGGGAATGCTTTTTACTGTTCATATTACAGCTCTGGCAAAACAAATCCTCTATTTTAAAATTATAAGTCACTTCTATGAAAGCACTTAACTGAAAGTTGAAGTCCTTTTTCTGCTGGGTCCAGCACTTGTAAATGTGAGTTCCTTCCCCTACAAAGCAGTATTAGACTGCCTTAAGAAATTCAAAGAGAGAAATAAAAGGTACTTTTGTAGGTGACTTCCATTCACATTTCAGATCTAGCCTAACCAACCTTTGCTATTGGCCTCTGTGGCTTTGGGCTCCATGTAGGGCAAGAAGGAGATAGCCATGGCTGGCTGTCATCAAGGGATGCATGTAAGTTTCAGATTTCTCCTTGTTTTAAAATAGACTCTAATTGTTGGTATAACTTTTATAGCAGTATAAGAGCAGTGGGCTGCTTATCAGCAATTTTAGGTCCAAAAAAAGTGGGATAGACATATTGCTTATGTTGCAACTTTCTTGCACCAATATCTGAATCCAGCACCGCATGGCTAAAACTTGTCTGAGGAAATCACACTCCGTATACCTGGTTTATTTTAATGCTGTGGCACATTGGAACAATACATTGGAATAGACTCTTGAAATAAGATGCTTGCTTGCACAAATTAATTTAAACAAATGCAAACATTTTTGAGAGAGTCATTTTTTTACTCAAATTTTCTCTAATCGTTTTGTGAATATATTTTAACTCCTAAGAAGAAAATCTTAGATCAATTACTATCAATTCCTGTGGGGGCTAGGTTCTTTTTAAAATTCCAAATACAGAAGAAAATAAATCAAATTCTGGAAAATATATTACAGAACCAAACACACGCATAGTTTGTGTTCCAAAGGACTTGACTCATACTTATTTGCTGTAAATAACAAATATGGGTGTCAGAAATCACAGGAGTACCAAGAAGCTCCAGTGTATTATACTAAAATAAAATAGAAGCAACACCTCATTTCTGAAGTGAGTTAGACATAAACTTCCTAGCAGACCAACTGTAATGCTCTAAACATATCCCCACTCTCTTTCAAAAAATATGTGATTGATTCCCACCACATTTTCTAGTCTACACTGCTCTGTCAAACTCATTCAAGAGTTTGTTCCTTTCATTTTGAACATTACAGAATCACAGAATATGCTGAGTTGAAAGGGACCCACAAGAGTCACAGAGACCAATTCCTCACATCGATTATGATTTTTTTTTTTCCTGAGGGAGTTTTTCAATGGGTAGATTAAAAAAAACACATTGCTTTTTCCTAAGTTCTTTTGGTAAAACCCTCTACAATGACTGTGCTTGTATCCATAATACACTGTTGGGATGAGTTCTAACTTCTTCCAATATGATCTAACTATAGACACACTGAAAATATAAAATACATTCCCCTCTTCCAAAACAACATTAGATCTAGTTCTGGCCTAAAATGTTTCCTGTGGCAAATGGAGGTTTATAAAGATAACTTAATGTTATAGTTCAACAGCTATCTATATTCACAGCAGTCAGAAGGAGTAATATGGTTGTACGTTTCAGTCACAGAATATTAATTTGAAAGAGATTGATATCCCCCTTAGATCAATACTTTCATAGCATATATATTTTAATCTATATGCAAAGTTGATGGTACCATTTGAAAAGCAATAAAGGTACAATTTATTTCTAGGTAGATCTTGAATGCTAGTTATTTTAGTATAACTACCATAATAATTGACCATAAATTTTTTTCCAAGTTCATCTGTTTGTGTGGTTTCCCACAGTTCTTAAGAGGAAACTGTGAAAATACTATATTAAATCCCATTTTAATTAAACTTCAAAAGCATTTACATATCCTTGTTGCTCTCAGGCAGTAGAGACCTCAGTGCAAACAATTCAATTGAATTATATGTTGGTCAAAATACTCCATAATAAGAGAAATGCAATGGAACTAATCAATTGTCACACATGAGAGTCTTGCTTGGGCTTTTTCCTCACCTTTGGGCAGTAAAAGGGGGTGCCATCATCCTGTTTGTTCATTACAGGTACTAGAAACCACATTTTACAAAGGTACATTTGATGCAATGTGTTAATAATCATTATAATTGATTTAAATGCTTGAATTGACCAAGAGCACTCATAGATTTTTTCATTAGCTGGCTGCAAGGTAACACTGATGAAAACTGGAACATTTTGTTGTACTGCACAAAAGGCCTTAGAAAAGTTTCTGTGATGAGCAATTTTTTTTTTCTACCTGCTGTTTTGAATATTTTTCAACTGAAGGTAAAGATTCAGGTGAATCAAAAGGTGGATGTATTGTGTTACCCTAGGCATTCACTCAATGGTAATTTAACAATATCCAGGATTTAAATAAGCAGTGAGAAACAATATTTGTCAGCACATTTCTACAGCTTGAGATTTCCTCTGAATGCCACAGGAAGGATCACACTCTAATATAAAAATTATTTTTGAAAAGCTAAAAGCATACCTGTGGTTCTTAGTGTGCAGGTCAAGCCTTGTCCCTTCTCACCTTCAGCACTGCCAACACAGAAGTCTCTTGTGAATTTCTGAGACAACACTTAAGGGAAGACTGGTTGCAAATTCACACGTGGGGGAGAGGAACAGAAAATCTGAGCCTGGCAGCATTTAGACACCAGGGTGCTGACAATGTGGAATCAGCCTGATACAGTAAATCACATTGGTTTTATTGTTACTCATTGAGGTCAGTAAGTGATTTCTATATAGGTAATAGACCGGTTTCCACATAGAGTTTTCTCCCTATTTGTGCTGAGCAACTTTTATATTAAAGGGGTTTTGATTTATGAATATTGACAGGTCATATTCTGCTCTCAGTTATATCAATAATAAAATTGAATTCCACCTGTAAAAATCTGTTATGCCAATAGTTAACCTGTATAGAAATAGGTGGAACTGGTGGTGGCATTTTGATAACTAAATGCAATCTGAAGAAATGAAACACCTTTATGCACCTTTTTGAATCATAAATGTTCTAGTTAGATCTACATCTACCAACGATACGCCTCTGGTAATTATCCCAGGTGTTCCAAAGTACTGGTTTCAGAAGAATCAGATTTTATTTTATATGATAATTTCCATGTCTTTAGGAATCACTGATAGTAATTTGTACTTGTTCAGGTAAGTGTTTTTATAACACCCAGTAAACAAAGTGAGAAATATGCTAATTAGCATAAATAGTGCATAAATTAATTCACTGCTCTTCCAGTAGCAGCATATGTTACTTTCTGATTGCAGAACTTTTGAGTTATACCAGAGATTGAGTCTTTTTATAATTTATTGTCAAAGATATTTTCATGTGGAACAACTTCTAAACATTGGTGATGATTTCTAATGTTTAGGACTTTCCAGGATATTTTAGCAAAGCCCTCTGGACTTTATTCTGACTCTCAAGTTTGTTCAATCTGACCTAGTGTCCACAGTCCTAATTAAAAAATATATTGAGTCTCAAACTATTAGTCAGAGTGTTCTCAAAAGAAGATTCTCTCTTCTTCTAAGCATTTGTGAGGGAATGATTAGAACAATAACAATATCCATAAAAGTTAAAAGCAGCTAAAAAGCCTCTCTAGAGGATTAGAAAAATTCTCAAACCCCCAGTTCTCAAAACTGCAATGCCAATGAACGGTAATATAGGCTACTTAAAAATATAAAGACAACTTTTATGTTTGCAAAATCTTTCCTGCATGAGACAGTTGTAAGGTAGGAATGTTCATCAGCCACATTGGACAAAGGGGGGGAAATTTCTCTGTTGCTTTTCTCTCCACTGAAAGACAGTCTGCTGGGGTAGGCAGTGATTTGTGCTGGATTGTCCCCTCTAAAATCTAATATTGAAAATATTTTAGCTTCCTTGATGATACCTTAATTAATTCAGTAACTCATTTACAATTTTCAAAGAAAGGATGTCTGTGGATTACTTTTGCCTAGATGAGAAATTATTATCAATGCAAATGCATACTTTTCTCCATAACTGAACTGGTTGACAGTTATTTGAACCCACCAATCAAGTTTTTAAAGAGTAAGTTGAGTAAACATCTTCCACCATTATTAACTAAGTTGTAGTTAAGTTCTGGTTTGGGATGGAAGAGATAAATTTGTTAGCCTCTCTAATGTTGCGAGATGTCCTTATCTGTGCACTCTGCTCTATACATTGCATAATATTGTAATTTATTAATCTTTGAGTCTATCTAATTCCTAGACAATGGAGTTCAAATGCTCCATCTGCCAGATTTTTACTTACAAGGTAAGCTTGCATTATCTGGCACAAAAACACTGCTTACAATCTTACTTCAAAGTCTGGGGTTTAGAGAGGATTTTGCCAACTCAGCTGTAGTGAGCACAGAATTGAAACCACCTAATCCTCCATGCAATAATTTTGAAACCCCCAAGAGTTTCTTGACAGCTGCACTCAATTCTGTACTGACTTGTGGTTTAGAGATCCAGTGGTCTCCAAACACATGCAGGAATAAATTGGTTATTGCTAAGATTTGTGATCTGAGGTAAATAAAACTTCCTCACTTAGCAGCATCCCAACTCCAGCAGGAGAAAGATCAGGCAGTACAATAAAGACACAGGAAACTTCTCTTGCAACAAAAAAAGGAAAGGGCTATTTTTTCCTATATTGCTTATTTGGGGAGCATAGTGCCAGATTAGGGGGCAGAGTAAAGGAGTGGGAGCCTTGAGAGAAATGGGGACTCCTTGGCAGGGGTTACACAGATTCTGGATAAGAGTGGTGAGATGCAAAACTCTCACTGGGGGGGTTCAGCCACACAAGAAGATGAAAAAGTTTAATTCCTATCTTAGATACTTAACAAAATTTTTATCTTTTTTATAAAGAAATAATATTTTCCATTTTCATTACTAATAGCAAAGACTCAGCTGCAGCCACTTGTGACTTCAAAGCTGTATTAGGTGTGATCTCTATCCTTTGTGTTGGCTATGCTGTTAATCAGAAAATGGACTGCATGGGATCTCTTAAAATGCCTATTAGTGTTGTAAGGAGAATTAATCTGGTTTTACTACCTTTTGTCTGCTGGTCTGGCAAACACATATTCATTGCAGCTCAAGAAGGACAGACTCTGATTTTTAAAAAAAATTAATTAAAAATGTCTTGGAATACCCCATCACTCTCCAAGATGGGCACCTTGATATTCTTTTAATTCACTGTCAATCCACTTTGTGAATTTTCTCAGAAAACTCTAGTCTTGTAGCACCTAACATAGGCCAGACTGTAATACCTGTTTTAGGAGCTCAATTGGTGCCATGGCCTCTCAGAGGACAGTCTGGTGCTTAGACAGGCATAATTTTCCAGTGCCTTGTCTCTCCCCTCTGAGGGGAAATTATTAGTTCCTTAACTTAGTCTATGTCCACCTTAGCAAGTGGTACAGCACAATGGGAGTTAATCAGAAAACAAGGCATTTTTTTGTGGCGGATCCTTCCTCTATTCGATGTCGTCTGTAATACTTTAATCTACACTAAAGTAAGCCAAGTCTGCTGTCCCAAGCATGGTCATGGTACACAGAGCTGGAAGGAATTGCAGTCTCACTTCTGCTCCATAGAGGTACTCTGGAGGAACAGATGCTGCTCTCCCTGACTGTCCTTTCCTTAGGTAAGAAGCCAAGGGCCATGAAATTCTGATAGGCTTCCCTGCTACAGCTACTTTTATCCTCATTCACATGAAGTTCTGGATGCAGCAGGCAAGCTCAGAAGTGGTGGAAGGTGGAAATTACATTGTCTGTGGGATGGATAGCAACAGGCTCAATGTTTGTGAACGAGGAGACCAATATGATGAGCTCGTGCTGTTATTCCACTCTCAGTGAATACAGCCTGGGGGGCCATCCCTTCGTTTAAATTAATGGCCACCACTGTTGAGGCTTGCAGACCTTAGCACCTGCTGCTTGGTGGATAACTGTTTTTGAGGACAGCAAGCACACAGAGAGGAAGGTGATGAAGGAAGGTTTAGAAGGCATCCTCCAAAAGCATTTTTTGGGGGGGAAGTGAAAGTGGGACATATCAACAAATGGATGGAGAGCTGAGTGGTGCTCCCTGATAATGAATATTTCCAGAAACTTCTGAATATATGCTCAGCCCTCAGCATCTTCTGTTAGGCCATGAACATTTTCAACTTAATGTTCAGCTTTAGTGAAGTGTTGGTATCATTTGATTTCCTGTTTGGCCTTATTAGTTTTATACAACATACACAGCATTTTCACTGAAATAAATCAGTTTAGAGATTTAACTGGATATGTGTTGATAGGGATAGGCATGTACAAGGCAGGTTTTGAAAGAAAAAAAATGTAGCTCTTTAGATCTTTGAATAACTGAAAAGGTTTGGGAAAAATTGGCTAAAGAAAAATCAATCCTTATGCTTTGGAGATGTTAATGAAAAATATTGTGCTCTTTTCTGTATTTTTACATGTGTTTACACTCACAGAAAAGATATTTGGATTCTAACAGAACTGCCATTGTCATTTCACTTCAAATTTTTTATCAAAATACTTAAAAATTTGAAAATGTATTTACATTTTATGCCCTTACTGTGGTATTAATATAGGACTATCAATTATGGGGGCTTACAGTTGCAGTGGGTAGATGAATGCCTTCAGGGAAGTTGATGAGCTAAAATTCTAACTTGTACTTCTCTCATTTGTTTTTTCTTCTGTTTTTATGTCACTATTATTATTACTATCATTATTATTGTTGTTATTATTATTATTACCATCATCATGACCATCTTCATCCATAATAATCACACCTCTAACTGCAGAAGTTGAAACTACTCAAGAAAAAAGAGACTCGATAGCACACCTGCTCAGCAATTTGGGAGTGAAAGGAGAAAATAATTTGCTTTCTGTTTCCTGCTGCCTTTGCATATAATCTACAATTTACTCCCTTGTCTTCTGTGCACAATTTGTATCTTTTTTTCTGTGTATTAATGATAGCATCATGAAGCTGGGAAAAAGGACACACTGCAGGAAGCAAAGAGGCTTCCCTGTATTCAATTATAATGTCATCTCCCTTGACTCTACATTTTGCCTACATGTTTTTTCTGCATTTATCTGACTCTGGACTGCAAAGTCTTTTTGAGGCTATTTCTGTTACAGAAACTCTGAAAAAATCGACTAACCAAATGAATAGAAAAAGAAAATAGTTTACTAGAATGTTTCAAATGTGTGATGATGTAAATTTCTATGATTTTATTTTAATCATTAATATCTGGGGCTTGCATTCCTTGAATGTTTGTCCTTGGTTATTCCCTGTGCTCTTGTCTCATTGAAAGCATCTCAGACATGACAGGTGGACTGCTGTCAGTGCTCCTCTGGTGTAGTGTGAGAGGTGAGGGAGAGAAAGCTAGATGCATTCTGGCCCAGAGAATAAATGGTCACTGCAAGCATTGCAAAATCAGAGACTGCCTGTAAGAATCTATTGCTGTATTAAGATTACCAATTTGCTTAGAAGATCCAGATAACATTAAACTATTTTTTCTGTACAGTGAATTAAAGATAGATAAGTTATCTTCCACATCTAATCAGATTTGCAAATCATTAGCCTGGCAGCTATGAAAGGCTGTAAAAACATAGCCCTATAAACTAATAAGTAATAATAACTGCAGACTGTTTGAATCACTTTTTTTTCCATCTTTGTTCTTCCTTGGTACTCAGGTGAGTGGTCACTTAAGTGTATCCAGAAATATGAATGTAGAGTTGCACCAGAGTTAGGGAGAATGATTTGCCTTTTCTGTGCACAGCAATGCTTTTTTCTTCACTGTAAAACTTGGACTAAAAATAAACAGCCACCTGTAGCTGTGGATCACGTTGTTTTTCTAGCTTCCAAACGTCTACACCAGTCATACCTGGGTTATTGTAGAGTTCTCTGTGTCTAGCACAAACCACCAAAGAGAAGAAAATGATCCTGTTTCTTAAGAATAAATTCCAATTAGACTGTACTGTGTAGAGTTACTGGGTTGTACAAGCTGGAGAAACTGCAATATTTAAAAATAATGGTCTGTAACAGGATTCCCCCATGGATTTTCTCCTACAAATTCAATTTTCCTGGAGAAAGAAATGAAAATGTCTTTTTTTATGTTCCCCACTTTGTCTATGACTTTCCAATATCCTTATGGTGTTCAAAGAGCATATTTTAATTAACATTGCCTGGTCAAAGAACAATCTTCCAGCAATGAAAACATGCAGGATATTACTGTGCCCGGTGTACAGCAGAACATCTGTAGCCAGTGAGCAATATGTCTCAGCAGGGTTAGTGCTCTAGAGAGGTCTAGCATACTGCTAAAAATAGTTTAGTTAAAATATTTCTGATATAAAAAATAAATAATGAGGAATAAATAACAGAGAAAGGCAATTCAGGTTTCATAGCAATTTACATAAAGTTTTTACTTTTCCTCAGTAGCTTTATTTTTCTAATTTTTTTCATTAGTAGTTTTATTTTGGCCTATATAGAGATATTGTTCTTGGGCCTTGTCTTTTTTTTTGCTAATTCTTCTCAGTATCTAGAAAAATCTTAGTCTTAGGTAGCATCACAGTGGTATCTAAGGATTTTCTCACATGAAGGTGCTTGAAGAAGTCACAGGAAAACCTAGACACTAACTGAAGTCTGCTTGAAAGAATGCAGAATATTTATTAATTTTTTTTTGTGCAAAGTTGCTTCAAAACTTGAATTGGATCAGTTTGGAGCAGTGTCCCAAGTCACATTGTTCAGAAACACTGTGGAGATGGAGTTAATCTTAGATGGAAAATTGTAACTGCAACATCCCTTTGCAATTCTTAATGAATACTAACTCTCTTCTTTCCATCTTGTTTTCCCCTAGCAAAAGAGGAAAATCACATTGTAATTCTCCTATCAGAACGATAAAACACAATTACCCCTGGCTGCAAAGACATTCCTGAAGGAATATAAAGCATTCCTTCAAACACTGATGGTGTAATGAAAATGAGGACCAAGAGGTAGAAGGAATATAACCTTATTTAGATGGTGCTTTATAGCTTTAAATGACACTAAGGAAAAATACAGCAAGTTAATACCAACACTCGGAATATTTCAAATCATCAGAGTATGTCAGCAAATAAAGGCATGTGTTTTCATTTGAAAATGTTCTCTTTTTTCTAAGCCTCTCTGTAGGTAATCATAAATTTTCATTGGTGCTGTAACTTGGAGAAAACAGCACTTCTGCTTTAACACTGTGTATGGAAGGGTTGGAAAACTTAGGTATCAAACACACAAGTTAATTCCTCATTTTAAGTGCCAAGACAATGCACATCTTTAGACTTCTTAATACACTTTGAGCCTGAAATGGAAAAGACAGCAGCTGCTTTTGATGATATCCACTGCAACTCTGACAGATGGCGATGAACAATGTGAAATCAGTGTTTCCCAAAAATGTTTTAAAATTGAGGATCGTTACTGCCTGATTTGCCACCAGCACTCCAGTGAAAACATGTAGATTTATGCTGTAATATTGCAGTTGGTCTTTGTGAGATGTACTTCATTGAATTTCTTCTTTCATTGATGTGTTGGAGTGGCTGACGTCTCCAGCACAGACTGCAGATAAGTGATACTGGTATTGTTCTTGCAGTTATGTGCGGGACATGGAGACAAAGAACAAACTTATTTTAAAAAACAGCTGTGCCAGCAGAATTTTGCTGCCTTGCAGAGGGATTTAAGAAATTTCACTTGCTTAATTGTTTCTTTCACCTTGGCTGTTTCATTTGCCCTGTCTGGTACCACCTTGTCTTTTTCACTTAGACTAAGTAAAAATGAATCCTTCAAGGACTTTTCTAACACTCCCAGTGGTACAGAGCAGAATAATTTTCCCAACATTTCTGAAATGTGATCTGAGGTGTCAAAACCAATCACTTGCCCAGAGCATAGAACCACACAGCCTTACTAAGCATTTTGTCTCTGCTCGATATGTTGAATGTAGATTACCTTTTGATGTTTCTATGACAGAAATTCTATAAACGGAGTAATAATTGTATCATCCAAAATATAAATTAAAAAATAAAGAAAAATAAAGAGTGCCTACTTAATCTTCTCTTGGAAGAACACCAGATTAGTCTCTTGAGAGTGAAATAAAGCACTTGGAATATGTTGTGGAATGTGATTATTTCAATTCTTGGCATGGGTATCACAATAAAGATCAGGGTTCTTTGAAGCCATTTAATTGAATATTGGGGTATTTTTCACATTCCTGTCCATTAAGGTTTGATTTTTGTTAGATATTGATTACAATGGTGCTGGAATACAAAAGCTGTGTAGATTAGGTTCAGGAAGTTGAAGGCAACATTATATAGAAGATATTAATATTATTGTGGGCACTTATATCTGTTGTGATTGCCTTATTAACAGATGCTGAAAATCAAGAAGTGTTTAAAGAAATTGTTCAAGGTCTTGAAACTGACCTATATGTTGGACCTTAGACCTGCACAATCCATTTAATTTACCAGAAACAGTTAAGAAGGGATTTGACAATTATGTGTGCAGAGAGGTTGCAGGTGATAAGGAGCTGTTTCATTTAGCAGACAATGTATAATGCAATTCTCTGGTTATGGGGGGGACACTGGATAAATTCAGCTGGAAATTAAGGTTCAGGTTTCTAGGCAGGCTGTTGCTGCAACAACTCCATGGGAACTATGATGAACTCACTTGGTCTCAATAAGTCTCAGCTTGAGATATGTCTTTGAAGTATAAATTATTCACCTAATCAAATCTGAATGATAAATTATTTTAATTAAATTCTGTAGTTCGCATTGTGTGGGACATGAGACTGGGAACGTTATTTGTACCTCCTGGATCTTAAATCTATGAACCTAGAACCAGAATACTTAAGGGCTGATTTTAACACTTTAACACAGTTGTGGCAGAATAAAGTGTTCTTTAAGTGAGAGTAAATGTAATTTATGCACAATTAAAAGGCACTTTGCACTGCCTAAGCAGTGTGAAGAGGACTTGTAATAGTGACAATAAATCCATACTTGTTTGGGAATAAAAGGGACTCTCATGATCATCTGGTGTGAGTTATGGCAGGGCACAAGCTTCACAGAGTGTATCTCACATCAAGCTAAATGATATGTGTTTGATCTTTTGGAAGGGAATTCTGTTTTATGCCTTCATATCAGCTTCTTGATTCCCTTCACTCAAAACCTACCACACCTTTAAATTTTTCCTTCAGAGACTCCTGTTAAGTGAGGAGTGGAAAATTTTTCACTGCCTTTGACATTCACGGGCAGACTGGTGAATTTGAGAAAAATTAAATTAAAAGTAGGTGATTAGTTTTTAAGAGAGGGACTGAAAAATGCACTTTTTTCTCTGCATACATTTGGTTTATATTTGGTTTACATGGCCAAGCTTTGGTAGTTGCGAGGGTACAGGAGTGGCTTCTGTGAGAAGCTGCCAGATTCTTCCTCCGTGTTCAGTAGAGACAGTTGCTGGTGGCTCCAATGATGGAGTGGTGGACATGCCACCACTCAAGGCTAGGCAATTTAGAAGTAGTGGTAATACCTCTGTGACAACATATTGAAGAAGAAAGAAGAAGAAAGAAGAAGAAGAAAGAAGAAGAAAGAAGGAGAAGAAGAAGAAGAAGAAGAAGAAGAAGAAGAAGAAGAAGAAGAAGAAGAAGAAGAAGAAGAAGAAGAAGAAGAAGAAGAAGAAGAAGAAGAAGAAGAAAAGAAAAAGAAAGAAAAAGAAAAGAAAAAGAAAAAGAAAAAGAAAAAGAAAAAGAAAAAGAAAAAGAAAAAGAAAAAGAAAAAGAAAAAGAAAAAGAAAAAGAAAAAGAAAAAGAAAAAAAAGAAAAAAAAGAAAAAAAAGAAAAAAAAGAAAAAAAAAGAAAAAAGAAGTTGTTGCATGGTTGTAATTGCAGCCAGAGAAGAACAAAGTGAGAATATGTGAGAAGAACAGCCCTGCAGGTACCAAGTGACCAAGTGGAGAAGGAGGGGTGGGAGTTGAGACTCCCCTGCAGCCGATGATGCCGACCATGGTGAGGCAGAGGCAGCTGTGCCCCTGCAGCCCATGGAGGGCCATGGGGATGCAGAGATCCACCTCCAGCTCGTGGGCAAGCCCCACACCAGAGCAGGTGGATGTCTAAGAGGAGTCTGTGACCCTGTGGGATGCACGTGGAGGGAGAAGCACCCTTGAAAGACTGCAGCCTGTGGAAGAATGACCCACATTGGAGCAGTTTGGGGAGGACTGTTGCTCATGGGATGGAGTCATGAGGGAGAGGTTCATGGAGAGCTGTCTCCCATGGGAGGAGAGTGAAGCATGAGAAGGACCACTCTCCTGTGATGAACTGACCTTAGCTCCCATTCTTTGTCCACTTGTGCTGCTGGCAGATAAGGTAGAGCTGGGAAGGAGGGAGGGATGGGGGAAGGTGTATTTAAGGTTTTATTTTACTTGTTATACTATTCTAATTTTTTTAGCTCTATACTTAATTAATATCTCTAAGTTGAACCTGTTTTGCCTGTGACGGTACTTGATGAGTGATCTCTCCAGGTTGTTATCTCAATCCATGAACCCTTTGTTATATTTTCTCTCCCCTGTCCACCTGCAAAGGAGAGTGACAGAGTGGCTTTGATGAGCACCTGACATTCATCCAGCATCAACTCACAATTAGTTTTCCTCTGAATAGGCCCAATATATTGGCTTAGGTTATCTTTCTGAAATTTGTAAAGATGTTTGATTGTACTTTTCTATTCTGATTGAAAAGCTTACTTTTGTTTGACAGAGATACAAAGATGTAGATCATAGTCAGAGCTGAGTGTAAGTGGTTTTGAATAGCTGTTAAATGACACTGCCTACTCTGGGGCATGCTGCAGTTTTCTTAAAACGTCATCAACTTTAGGATTATGTTGTGTCCCAGTAGAATCTAGGGGATCAGTTTATCTCCTGAATGTAACTGCCATGTTCTGGGAGCTGGATCAGACTGTAAGGTCTAATTTAATGCTTTTAGATGGGCTCACCAAGGTTTGTCAAAATAAATTTGCCACAAATATGAACATGTATTTGGCAACAGGTCTCTTTGCTCAAATGTCCCTTTCAATAACAATAGTAATATAGTTATTTAATTTATTCTAGTTCATTTACTTTTATTACATGTCTTTTGTACTGCTAATGTGTCTTGTCCATTTGTCCACTGGCTTCCACATCTTTTTTTTCAGAAGGAAGAGCCTTTACCTTGTGTCTGAAAATAAACACTTGCAAAAGACTTGTGAGGGGTAATGCTGGAAACCATGTTATGCTAAAATGTGGTACTCTGAAATGAAGTAACAATACCTAATCCGAATGAAGTTCATCTATCATAAAGTTGTGAAAAGCTGCAAGCATCTTAGACTTGTTTAGAGGAACAATTTTAGTTATTGATTTCATTACCTTTCCTATCACCTAATCACTGAAAAAGGCTTGTAATTAATGTGGAAGTCATTTGTGACAGCTGCGCCTTTGCTGTTGTTTTACTGCGACAGTCACTTAGATATCTATGTGCTTATGTGGAACAAGTGTTTATGTGTGTTTCTGGGGTTTGTAAGACCTTCACTGAATATCATCTTAATAACCATGGTAACCATCAAAAGCTGAGGGGAAAACAATTTTCAAGTGCAAATAAAAAGCTCATGGAAGAACAGAGTAGAATGAGATTTCATCTGATCTAGACCTGTGATTTTTAAATGCATTAATAAATATGAATTATTAGGATTTTTTGTTTTCATTTGCTACCTAGACCAGTTCACCTACCTCCTTTTTCTACCTATTTGTGTAGCAATATATTGTTATTAATGGTACATGTTTTGAAACTAGTTTTTCATACCAGCTGTTAAAACTCCAGGTAGATATAAAGATAACAGTCACCATGAAGAATATGTTGAACATATTTGAAAATCTCAAATTAACTTTTGAAGTGCTGCCAAACAATATCTCAGTGAGGTTTATGGATTTAGTGCACATACAGGATGCTTTGCTTGGGAAAATTCAATAGATGTTGATGAAAGTTCCTGAATCCCTAATTAGTACAGTACTTTACAGAGGCTTTTTGGCTGAAGGTCTGTCTAGAAGAGAAAGCTGCAATTAACTTCTCAACAAACCATCGTGAACTTTATGGCACTTTTCAGAAAAAAGCAGTAAAAGAAAGATCCTGGAAGGACTGGAACGCCTCTTGCAATGCTTCTTTCCAGCTTTTTCAAATTGTGTCTGGTCTCTGCTGAACAGTGTGCTGGAAGAAAAGCATGAAGCTTTTCACAAATTTCTTCCTTTCTTGTCAGCCCCAGGTCTGTTCCTTAATATCTATAGCTTTTAAATCCAGTCATGGGATGCTTGCTCACATTTTAACTTGATTGATGTGGCTTACTGGACATTACTTAATGCCAAATAAGCAACCAGGAAAAAGTGAAATCCTTAGAGAAACTGTTTTTGGAAGGGAGATAACACAGATAGAAGTTTTGGTTAAGGATTAGAAATACAATGTTAGTTGTAAGGATAAATTATTACATTTTTTCACCTAGGAAAGCTTCTTCAAAGCTGCAGAAAAAAAATGTATTTTAATGTTATGACTAAAATCAAGTGTCAATTGTCATGCTTTGATGGCCATGCCTAAAGTTTGTACTATACACTGGGGAAGTTTAGCAGTGGCTTGCTTTCTGCACATTCCTGCGTGCAATAGATCTAGTTACACAGGGTGTCTGTCATATTGATTTATATCTTGTACACTGCATTTATGTTTATTATTGCTACAACTTCTTAAATGTGATAATTCTTTCATATAGATACAGTCCAGAAAATTGAATTCATGTTTCAAAGCTTTATAATTCAAGCTACAGTGAAACTAAGTAAAAGATGTTTCATTAAATTACTTACCACATAATTAATTATTCTGCAGGAGAAGGCTCAAGGCATCCTTTTTTATTCAGTCACCATTAAAAATCTTTTTAAACACTTGCTGAAAACTTCCAGCTAGTACCAACTTTTTAAGAACTCTTCATACAGCATGTATCAGTCTTCCACATTGAAAAAGAACCTCTTTTCAGACTGATGAAACTGAGACGAAAAAAAAAGTTCAGATAAAACCTGGTAGAATGGAAAGAATGCATTGAAAAAGATCTCCTGATGTTTATCCAGAAAATTTGTACTCAGAAAAGTGTAATGTCAGTGACATTAAATGATTTTTAATGGATAAGAAATAGTCATGTTTATCAGTTTTGATCATTTCAATAGGAGAAATATATACTTCTATTCTTCTATAATGCTGTATCAGACTGCTTGACTAAACATTTCAAAGTGTGACAAAGTAAGACTAACGCCAAAATACTGTATTCTCATAATGGTTTAGAAATAGTGGAATGAAAAATAATCAGTAAATGCATGCTAAGTTACAGAGGTCATGAAATTAACTATGGCATTAACTATGGTATTAACATACTTTTGGTCAATGTTTTAGTTAAAAATATGACAACGGGTCATCAGCCTAATCAAAATTATGATACTTCACTTTTTACAAATCTAAATTAATTACAAGGTTTCTATTTTAATTAGATTTTTAATTTTTAATTTTAATTAGAATTGTATTTTAAATTTTAATCTGTTGCAGTTAGAAAATCATGAACTCATGTAGATTAGATTTAATCAACATTAAGCAAAACACATTTCAGTTCTATCAGTTCCTTGGAGGTCCTTGAAGTAGTAATTAAATATTTCATTCAACAAAACTAGGTGTGAAATGAGATGCAGCTCACCTCGTATGATTTTGTAGATCATTATTTGTATGTTCTCCTTCCTACTTGCTTAAAAATTAACCGCATTACAAATTTGAAAGAGAAACCTTTTCCTAAACCTTGGTGTAATATTGAGTACACATAGCTGTTCAGGGTATAGATTTGCAGTAGAGGGAGCCACAATGAATATTATAGTATTTAAAGAAGTGCAAAATATCCCACAGCCTTTCAGTTTCTAACCTCTTTTTGAATACAGATCCTGGGAAGTAGAGATTATTTTTTTTACCCCTTTGTTTATGTGTGTGCAAATTTTCACTTGTTTTTTCCTTTTAGTAAACTGGCTTATTTCAACCTACTGGTTGTTTTCCATTTTATTCTTTTCTCTCTCCCACTAAGAAGGGAGGTTTAGTGGGCATCTGCCACCCAGCCAACGTCAACTACAAAATATTACAAAAATCTGACTGTACGTAAATGAGAGGAGTACAACCTAACAGTCAACCAAGAAGTTACCAAGAAGCCAACTGCTGCTGCTTTATGTTGATTTTACAGTTACACCCTCATGGATGGAAGCATATCTCCAGCCCCACTCTCTTTCTTCCCTCCCTTTGCACTGTATTTCCTCCTTGTTTCTTCACTGTAGTTATAGCCCTCAAGTAAAGGTCTTGAGGTTCACAGAGGTATGTGCTAGACTGCACTGAAGACATATAAAACAGTCTTTTTCTTCCTTTGTACTACATAATTCTGCCCTGTTACTCTCTGTGAAATATGGAACCATGGTTCCCTGACTAATGAAGAGGAACTGCCACACTTCTACAATTACTCTAAATGATCACCACAATACTGTAGTTTTTGCCGATAAGAATCAGTTACTTACAGTCACTTAGGTCTCTGTAGTTTGTTGGTTTTTTTTGGACTGGGAAATAACAGGTAGTCTTAGAGATGTTTTAGACCCAGATAAATGCAGTATTAGGTTCTGTGATATCTGCCCTAGACAGAGGTAGATGTGGACAATTTATCTCTGCTCTGACTTAATTGGTTTAATCTGAGATAGATAGGAGTAATCATAGACCAATTGTTTTTCAAGCCTATTTATGCTAACTTTCCTAATTTTGTTCCCCAGTGTGTCTTTGGGAAGACAATTAAAAAAAAAATCAGCCAAAATGAATCCTTTCAGTGGTCTTTCTAAATATGTTGTCTTTCATTTGTTTTTGCTGTTGGAAGGATGGATGGCTTGTTTTGACTTAAGAGAAACATGGATTTTGCATATACCAATAACTGTAAGAACTGAAAATGTAAATGAAGAAGCTGGTCTTTCCTATTGGGTTAGGAAGAAATAGATACCATTTAATGACTGCTATGGAGAAAAAATATGAGCTATATATCTCACCTTTTTCAATGGACTGTTTTTAATAATCACATATTGAATTTGGTCTGATATTTTGTGTTGTCTTTGGCAAATCAAATTATTTTAATTATCTGTGAAAACGATCATATAATATGTTAACTGGTTTGAGTCTTCTCAAAGCAAAACAAAACAGAAAGACCTCCACAAGGCGGTTAAACCAACATAACAAATCTTTTTAAAAACAGTATTTATAGCAATTTTGGAAGGGCTTGCTTTTACATTTTCTCTAAATATATTTGCTATAATGCAATTTACATGACTTTTAAGTATCTTGGAATTAAATAATGAACTTGTATGTAACATAAAAGTGACAAAAACGAGCTCTGGTTTGCAATCATACCTTCATGAAATTCATACCCATAAGTGTTTCAGTACCTCCTTTTAATTCCAGAGGGGCAGAATGCCTTTCAAATCCTCAGCCTTGACTCACCAAGAAATGTAATTGCTGGCTGGTATCTGAGTGCATCACACAAGGTTACGATTATTTCTAAGATTGTGAAAATCCTTGACAAATTTAAAAAAAAATAATTTATATATATGTATGTGTGTGTGTATAATCAATGTTTAATTTTCCTTTAAACTCATAATATGATGAATCTGTAATAAACTTCAAAACCTAGGGGACATAGTGTCATAAATTTACCTTAAGAGCTTAATTTTGAGTTTACATTTTCTTATGCAAGTCTGACTTCTGAGAAGATGTGTGTTGGCTGAATTGTAGTGCCTTCACTGTTTTGCAAGTGAAAATACTGAAAGGCTCATTTCTGTGTATTTGAATGTACCTTTAAAATATTCAGAGAAGCTCAGTAATTTATTATACTTCTGCTGATCTTGCCTTAGCAAATATTCTCTGTGAAAGCATTTAGCAAAGCCCTAAAATGCTTAAACATAAATAACTAAGGATAAGTACAAATGATTTATCTAGGATAGCACATTTAAGGAATCAATACAGACCATTAGCTATTTTAATTAAAAATAGACAATAGATGGCTTTCAAGTAAAAATTCAAGAGCTTCACCTATCTCTCCAATCTGGTCCTGCCAGAAGAAACAGTATTTTCAAAATATGAACATTTGAAAACCCATTGGTTGAACCCTCAAAACACCAATCAATGGCTGTGCATCTTCAGGAGATAATCACAATTGCTTAATTTGATTATTTTCTTGCTTTCAGTACTCTATCATATTTGTTTCTTGCTAAAGTTGTATTGATCTTCCACCACACAATTTTCAGCTACTTAGCATGCTGACAGGGTGGCACTTGTCACAATGGATACTGGCAATTAAGCAGCCAACATTGTGAGAGGGATACAATTTACACCATGTCACTCTTTATAGATAAGGTTATTGGTGAGGGGCATGTACCTTGAAGCAGTTATTGGGCATTATTTAGGAATTTGCAAACTAGCTAAGTCACATGCTCATTTTGTCACTGTTAGGAACTAATTAGTTCATCATTACTTTAAACATGTTGCTTATTTTGCTCTTTAGGAGTTAACTATGTGTTTATACACCACTGACCTAGAAACCTATAAGGTATCTTGGGTTCTTTCATACCAGAGATATTTATAACAATCATTTGAGTCTTGCCTACACTTTTCAAAGAAATAGAAAAATCTTGTTATCCCTTTTTTAAAATGTTCAAAGGGCTGACAGAGTTTGTTAATGCCACTTCCATACCTCAGAGACTTTTGTAGTGTGAATAGGAGGTTTCACAAGCATTAATGCACTTGACCTAACATTTTCAAAAACTAATCCAGAATTACACTTCCAATTTAGTCAATTATCTACCTACAGCAATTCAACCACCTCTACCTTCCTTCTATTGCAGTCTCTGAATGTTTCATTAACCGGGAAAACAACAAGGAATACATGTCAATGAAGTACAGTCCATTCAGCACAGTAACTATCAACAATACTCCCAGAGTATCTCCAAGAGTTAGGGAGAGTAACATGCTGAGAAGTCTCAGAAACTGATGGAGCCAGACTAGGTCTGCAAATTAGACATGTCAGCCTGGTTTTTGCCTTACCTCTTCCAAATAAGAGTCAAAAACTGAAAGTCTGCACTCCTGTTCTCTACAATTTAGCATCTTTGGGGGCAGCCCTTTTCTGTCTGCCTTTGTTCCAAGTCCTAAACTCCAAGTCCTAAACTCCAAGTGTTCCTTCCTCTCTTGATGTGGTGAGATATTGTGGTACTCAAGAGGAATGAGGACAAGTGGAAGTTGTCTCTGTGATCCTGAAGGTTGTGATGATTTTGTGCCCAAAAGCGGCTACAAGCTCAGCTGAGCTGGGAGCAAGATGCTACAGCTACATTGGTCCTACAACTAAATCCCATTGCTTCACTACAGGCCCCCCATCCAAAGTAGGACTGCTTTGAGAGGTGAAGCATGATGACATCATGGAAAGGAGGACAACAACATCACGGGCACCCTGTGGAGCCTAGGGAGGGCTGTCAGCCATTTCAAGAGACCAGGAAGGTGTGGAGGTATCTGTTAAAGCTGTTAAGCATGGACTGTCCCTCTCCTATGGGGAAGGAAAAAGTGCAAGCAACATGAATTTTTCACCCAGGACTGAAGACCATTTAGGGTGAATTTTCAGATGACTTAAAATTGCTTTCTTTCTCTAAAACAAGAGTAGCTACCTTTAATACTGTATATTTGTAGTGGAAGCTCAGTTATTTACAGTCTGTAGCTTCTCTCCACCTGCAGAAGTTCAAATATATCTCTGCAGAAACACACGCTCTCCACCATGGCTAAGTCATTAGAGAATTCCTGGTTTTTCCTATTGAATATATGCCAGTGTGAAAGCAATATTGACCTGATGGTGATGTGCAAAGAGAGGCTGCCTGAAGGATATGGCTGCTGTAGCCTGGAAACTAGGGCACTCATTTGAAAGCAGAAAGTTTGGGATTGGTTGCTATTCCCAGGTTTATTGCTAGGGGGTTATGTATGTCCAGAACCATACTTTATTCAGGTTTGCTTCAGGCTTCTACATTCTGCCTAGGTCCCAGTTTAGAAATCTTCTTTCTTCAAAAATACAAAAATACATGTTTCATTTATTCCTGGGTATAGCCAAATTATCTGCCAGAGAGCTTTCAGCTATGCATTTGCTGGTGTCCAGGTGTGTGTGCTGCTGCAAGAGAAGGCAAAGGATGAGAAGCAAGGATATGTAAAAAGATCCCCTTTTTCTTTTCATACAAAGAATCAGAGTGGAAAACATACTATTTGCTCAGAGAAATTGTGGGAAGACTTGGAGACAGACTGACTTTTCCATAAATTTCTTCTGGTAGACTGATGAAACTTCTTTTCAGTAGTTCTGGATCTATTAACTTAGCAAAAACCTGTTGTGTCTAGGACATGAAAGGAGTATGGGAAGTACTCATGTGAGCGGCCATATCAGAGGTTTTCAGAAGTTTTTCATGTGGTGGTTTTTAAGCTTGTTTTGTAGTCACCAGAAACCTGTCTAAAATAGTTCTTACCACCTGCCTACAGGCGCTGACTTACAAAGAAATAAGCATTACCATGCTTCAAATTCCACTCCTTTAGGTGTGGGAAGAAAGTTTAGTAGAGAGGGTAGGCCAACGTGGAATTGAGTTCCCTGTTTTTGTGCATTGTGTCTAAGACATAACAGTGACTGAGTGGTGCAGTGGATTGAATAGGAGATTGTTTTGACATTAACTTCCAGGTTCACACTTCCACTTATTGAATAACCCTTAGTCAACGAACTAGCATGCTAAGATTGTGCTAATATTTTTTCAGCATCATTCATCATCTGCTTATGTTCTTTTAACAGTAAAAAAATCTGTTCTCTCTTAAATTCCTATTGCATACAGTGATAAACAGAGTGCTCTTTACAGATCCTCATTTTAAAAGTGTCTCTAGACACTGATGAACAGAGATACCTTACTGTAAAAATTAGTTGAAACATTTACTGTTTTTGTAAGTCAATATATGCAACTCTAGAAGCTACAACTTGACAAAGGACAGAAATATTTTCATCCCCCCACAATGGTAAAGAACCATCAAGAACCATAATCCTGTGCAATGTGCTCTAAGACACCCTAATTGAGTAGGGAGGTTGGGCCAGATGACCCACTGTGGTGCCTTCTAACCTTACCCATTCTGTGATTCTGTGATTTTATTAAAAAAAAAAAAAGAAACTAAGTGTGGAACAGTTATTAGTCCAGTTAGTGTGAGGCCAGCCATTGACAAAGCAAGGGCTCTAAACAAACAGCTGCAGTGCCCACAAAAATATTGGCAGGAAAACAAGTGAAAAAAAAGAACAAAGTAATAGTTGCTGTTTATCTTCTCTGGTGACATAAAAGAGGAATGTGTTAAATTGGGAAAAGCAAGATATTTCAGTGTACATTCACTCAATTAGTTTTGAGACAACTTCTTTTAAGGACCTTTGTTGAAATGTCTAAAGAAACAAGGATGAAAATAGCCTAGAACTTGACAGACCATCTAATAAAAGAATATTAATGGCTAATGAACAATTTACCAATTCATTTGTTTATAGTATCTTTCTTCCATCTAATGGTCAGGCAAACTACTCTTCAAAAATTCCATTAAGTTTTATAATTTCTGTTTGTTTACTCCCTTGGATCCTTTATTTCCAGCTTCTTCCATCTCTTGAGGAAGTGATCTTTAAAATTACTCCTTTTTTATGTGTTGCTCCAACCCATCATCAGGGAGATGAATAGTGCAATACATCATAAAGTTGCTTTTCTGTTACTCACTAATGTAACTATCTGACAACAGCACACAGAGAACACCACAGTTTAATATCTAATGTTTGTCTTCAGCATTCAAGTATTTAAGGTTTTCTTTTTTTAAGATTTAATCAATATTTAGAGTGAAAGCAATAGAACTCTGGTGGAAGAAGCTATTTTCAGCACAGAAAAAAAAGAATGGGCCTTTTGGATTGGGTCCAGAGGAGGGCCATGAAGATACTTAGAGGGATGGAACATCTCTCCTGTAAGGAAAGACTGAGAGAGTTGGAGTTGTTCAACCTGGATGAGATTTCTCCACGGAAACTTTATTGCAGCCTTCCAGTATCTAACAGGGTCTTACAAGAAAGATGAAGTCAGATTTTGTTCTCCACAAATAGAATAGTCTGCTTCTAATCTGTGCCAAAATTTTACGACAGAGGTAATTGCTGAAAAGCAACCAATGTACAAGGCTTTAGCCAAAGAGAGGCAGTAATCAGGTGAGGCTAACCCACACTGGTGATATCAGGGAAGAGAAGGCTCCATGGTACTTCTGAGGCAGAGCAGAGCACACAAGTGAGTTAAAAATCCATTATCTTGCCAGCCAGCATGGAATTCACAGTCATGAACTTCCTAAGCTTTGCAGTGAGAATGTGTCTTCTTCATCACAATTAATTTGTATAAACTAGTATTTAAGGGAACTTTAAAATTTATTTATTTATTTTTATATGAGTACAGTAACTCTTTCATGCTTTAGAATAAATATGAAATTAAAACATTGCCCACCTTCATTAACCCAGAGGGGAAATAATATATGGTATCCATCCAGGTATTGCACCACAGACATACCTGACACTATGACATTTTTAGAAGAATACTTAACATTCTGGCTTAGATGTCTACATTCCCCAGGGACCATTTGTAAAACAAGATGTTTGCAACTCAATGAGATTGACTCATAGCACTTTTTAATACAGAAGTATAACAAGGAACTCGAGGATTCCCAAAAACAATATGTCCACCCACGCGAAGACTGTATCCAACATGTATCAGCACCCTGTGCTCTGAGTTAGTATTTTATGTGTGAATATTGTTGTTATATACTGGTCTGTAGTTTGCAACTGCACATATTAAGAAACAAAGCTCTAAGTAGACCCACATTTAAATTGCAAGTTTCAATTAAATCCACTATTTATTATTCTCCTCCTCAACCAGCTGCAGATAACCATAAAGATAAGAATTAACAACTTAAATACGAACGTAAATGGTATCAATAGAATGCATATGCTCCAAGTGAGACTGTGAATTAATTCCCTTCATGGGGAAAATACCTTAATAACTTATGCCAAGTTATTAAGTCTTCCTTTCCCTTGTGGTGTAGTTTCCATAACTCATGGAGTTCATTAAAGAGTTTGTATAAATATAGATCATCCACAGAAAATACTTAATCCTGTAACCTGTTTAGTAATCTGTGTGTTCTGCCTTATTAAATATGCCATATACATATAAATATTAATATTCCAGGAAGAATGCTTATGGGAAAGCTAAAATTTCTGATTTTTTTTAATATTTTACTGGAGCCTTTTGATGTTTTTGGTTTTTTTTCTTTCCTTTTCCTTAATTTTCTTTTTTTTTTTTTAATATGAAGCTATATGTTTAGTGTCAGGACATAATTATGGTAGCAAAATAGGCATTAATAACAGCTCAGTACATAGCAAGGCTAGTCATACTCCATGGAGCTCTGTGAGAGATAAGCCACTGATTTCAGTGAAAGCAAGGTCAAGCCCACTGAGTTTCAAGATAATTGTTGCAAAGTATCCATTAGATAATAAAGGAGATTATTAACAATTGAACACCAAAAGGCTTTAATTTATCATTAGATTAATATTTTAAATTTTCTTGAATGTAAGCAATACTCAAGAAAAAAAGCATTGCAGCTTATCTGCAGAGAAGTGTGTTTTTAGATAATTAACCCATCTGAACCTGAATTAATGGCAATTTAGACCAGTAATTCAGGAACAACTTAAAGCCATAGGTAATATTTTTTCAGAATTTTCAGAAATTTTGCATAAGCAAAATATATGTTTTATGCAATACACATTCATGAAGAGAGCAAGCTAACATACAGTTTTGGATAAAGAATAATCTAAACATTTTTTAGGCTTCATTGAAAAAGTTCTGCATTTATCCAGGAATGATAAATTCATTAGTATTTTGTATTGACTGGGTAAAGAAGGACTTCAACTTCATAAGACCATAAAGGAAGTAAGATGATGGATTAATAAACTCTTGCATGACATTTTGAATGCAAGTATGTTAAAAATGTATTGTCCTCATGACAGATCATCTGAGAATTGAACAAGCTAAAGCCATGTGGACAATATTTATGTTATTTATTGCATTCAAATATTCTTCTTAGCAGTAATTCAGTTCATGACTCTTTAGGTACATCATTCCCAGGGACTGGTTCCCATCAGTGTCCTTCAGTTACTTTATTAAATGGGCATCAGGATTGCAGGGATGAGAGGAGAAGTGTTCTAGGCAGGAAAAAAAACTTCAAAGGCAAGAAAGAATTTCATATCTTTTGATGTCCTTCAGCTTCAGGTAAGAGAGCATTACAGCTTCCAGGAGTGCCAATTAAAACTGATAGTTATTTCATTAACTTCATGTGCCTTTCAAATAGCTTACAAAACTTGCCATTCCTGACAAGAGGAAGCGCCCAAGTCCATGAACATGTATGATTTATTAGTCTTCCTTCTTTTGCCATGGAGACGCAAACGTAGTGATCTTGGATTGCAAGAACCAAAAGATGGAGCTGTACATACTAATTCTGAGGGCATGGCAATTCCCACTAGCAAAGTGCATTTTCTTTTCCTGACACTTTTAGGGGAGAATTGATTAACCGGAGTGTGGTGTCAAAATTGTTTTCCTCACAATTTTTTCTAACGAACAATGTAATTTCTAGCACAGGACAAAGCTGACACTTACTAACATCACCTCGTTGGAGAATGACTAGCAGCTCTGTCTTGTTTGTCTTTCCTGAGTCACAATACTCTCAAATACACCTCAAACTTTCTCTAATGCTCTGAAGTAGATATTGTTGCAGGGAATGGTGTTATAGTCCATATTTTATGAAATACAGTAAATTATTTTTTCTTTGTTTCAGTAACATTGGTTATTTTATTACTAATAACCCATATGGCCTAGAACAGATTAATAGGCAAAAGTCATGAAGTGCCTGTGAAAGATGATTTTTTCTCTGAGAAAGGTTTTCCAAAATGTGTGAAGTGCAAAAACAATATACACAAAGGTAATTCCTCTGCAAAAACTATTTGATGGCAGCTTTCAATTTCAGCTATTGTGAGCCAGTTAGAAAAAAATAAATTTCTTCATTACACATTTCTCTATGATGAAGGCTTGGACCACTGAGAGTAGTATCAAAACACTGTTTCTGTCTCTGCACTCAAAGAGGAATGTAGGACTTGTCTTGACAATTTGGGGGAGATTTTGCTGCTTTGAGCAGCAGTTCACAGATGTGGTTCTCAGGTAGTTTTTTGCTGGGCAGCTTTGGAGTAATTCCACTGCTTGTTTGGGTTTTGTTGTGATAGTTCATACAAATATAACAGTCAACAAAGCAGTAGTTTTGACATGTGGGTGTTATTAACCTGATATTCAACATTAGCTCCTGCTGTATTTCCCTGTCTATTGTCTAATGATCTCTGACTAAATACCTTATCCTTCTTTTTCGTTTCTTAATTTCATAGAATCACAGAATGGTTTGGGTTGGAAAGGACTTTAAAGAGCTTCTAGTTCCAACCCACTTGCAATAGCAGGGACAACTTCCACTAGACCACATTGCTCAAAACTCCATCCAACCTGGCCTTGAACACTTCCAGGGATGAGGCATCCAACTTCTCTGGGCAACTTGTTCCAGTGTCTCACCACTCTTACAGAAAAAAATATCTTCCCAATAGCTAATCTAAATCTGCCCACTTTATGTTTGATGACTTTGCCCCTCTCCTCACTGCATGTCCTTGTAAAAGCTCCCATTCCTGTTTTCCTGTAAGCCCCCTTCAGGTACTGAAAGGCCTCTAACAACTAGTTTGCTGTTTCTTTTCTGAAAAAACACCATGGTCATAAAAGCAAAGACACTTAAAGTGTCTGAAACCCTGACAATGCTCCCAGCTGTTAACTTGCAAGGCACATCTGCTCCCATTTGAACCTTTCTCCTTGACCTGAAGGATTAACGATGAAATCAGCTGAGTCGTTGCATCTCATTTTTTCTCCCAGAGCTGACTATAAGTTCTCTCGATTTACTCCATATGATCCTGGAGAGTATTTCCCTGTATTGGTGCCCATGTTAAGCAACATGAGACAAAGGGCTGGACAAGCCTTAGCAGCCTCTGCAACATGGCAAATGTCCCTGTGAAAGCGACAAACCTCCAGTGACCACAGGCCTGCTTAAGCTGATGTTGTTTCCCTGCATCCAGCCTCACCAATGCCTTCTGGTGATGACTTTTGGCTCAGGCTCAGTAGGCTTCTGGAGTTTGTCTCGATGGAGCTTGATCCTCTCCACTGTCTGTTAGGGCACTTTACTAATACTACAAGTTCAAATTTGAGAGTAGAGAAGGATCATTGCTCTTCTATCAGAAGTCAGAAATCTCCATCTTTCCCCATGTTGGGACCATCCAGCCAGCACTTGTTCAAGCCTCCAGCTGTCCGTCCTGTCTTTCATTATGTGGCTCAGGATATCTGCCAGGTTTCTGCAAAGACCCTGCCTCTTATTCATGAGGGATCTATTTGAGGCTTATCACTTGGAAGTTTCTGAAATATCAAGTTATTCTGAACCATACTGTTCTGCCTCAAGAAAATTGCTTTACATATATTAAGTACATCAGACTAAGCAAAAGCCCTTTACTTCAAAATCTGTTTATATCCAAATGCCATCTGCTGCTGGGTGGGTTTTTTCATGAAATAAATGATGTGCAAGAAAGGTCATACTTACTGCTCTATTGATATTTCAGCATGACACCCAATTTTGTAAAGGAATCTCATGCAGAAACGATTTGTTTTGCTACAGAGATGGCGTAAAGTTTAAATGCTCTGTCATAAAATAAAAGACAGTTTCTATACCTTGGGCACACAGGAATCAGCACATTCATTAATTTTAGGACAGCTGCATGCTGGTGTTACAGCACTGGAAGTTATTGATACAGGGAACCTACAGGGAGAACAAAGCAGTATTTAAATTGTGTGGTGCTAGTGATCAGTATTCTTTTGCTTGCTAATTTCTATGGTATTTTATTAGACTTTTAGTCATCCAAGTAGTAGCTAAGAATTCTTATGATTCATGATTACATCAAAATAGGCGTTTGCAATAGAGGTTATGTATATTCTTCCTAGTAGCACTAAATAATATCAGTCTGAGAATGTCCTAATGTAAAATGTGAACTTTAGTACTGCAGTGTAAACAAGTCAGAAATATTCTCAGGACAATATCCCAGTTCCACTTATTTCTCTCCAACATGATGTGTTGCCATCTTCTGGGCAGAACTTAGTGATTGAAAGTAAGGAGAGAGCATGAGTGGAGGGATCCAGAGCAGAGAGTACAGGAGTAGGCTAAGGCCATGCCTCTTAAGGGAGGAAAGCATGGCTATGAACCCCTGCAGTTCAGACATAAGCTCTCCCACAGAGCTATCTCATGGCAGAGTGACAAAGATAACAGGAAGGCTGTTTTACAGGATAGCAAGGCTGCCATGGTGATTGTAACAAGGCTTGCTCTGGGAGATGGACACAAGGAAGCTGCTGGTACACTGTTTCCAGGAAAGAACATACACTTACTTGGGTCCACAGCCTGATAAAATGTAAAGGCTGATTTCAAGTTGTTCAAAAATTAGAACAATTGGTGCACATGCAGGTGATAAAATGTCAAATACCAATAAACTTACAAAGTCCAGGAAACTCCTTAATTAGGTACAGCAGAAGATTTCTGAAGACTGTGGTTTTTTAGGCTTCTAAACCGTTGGCTTTAATCTCTTCACAGAAATCCTAGTGGAACGGTTACAAATAGAGGGAGAAACATCTGTCAGCTAACAGTGCGTCTGTCAGTGGCACAACTTAGCTTCGTTAAGAGAATTTTCAGATGCTTGGAGGTCAGTTTTTCATTTTAACTAAGTGAAATATGTGCTGTGTGAGGGTATTAAGATGAGCAAAATCTGTAGGTTTAGAGTAGCTAAGGACATCACCACAACACAGTTGTGCCAACATTTTATGTTGAATCTTTTTAGGTATGTAATCCCTAAGTGATTATTTATGTAATCATAAGTAAATAGATATTCTACTCCTGTCTCTCTGTAAGCATTGAGTCATGGTGACAAATGTACAGGGATGCAGACTGCATTGTATTTTCACTCACATATATATACTTTAATGAACTTCAGCTTGAGACATTAATGTGAGAACTATAAGCCATGAACTCCCAGATTAATTATTTTAAAGTAGTACCTGATAATTCCTCAAGCTAGACAATGCATGATTTTCACTCTCACCTCATTTTAATAATTAAACAGATTCTTTCATCAGCATCTTATTCTGAGTGCATGCTACTTCTACTAATTGATTGAAAACAACATGGTAGAAATGCCTGTAGCCACAGAAATATATATGTATTTCCATGCTAAGGATATTGCATCTTCAAGTTTTTAAAACTGCACTCTGCTCAGAGAAAGTGGCCGTGTAATCAGTAATACCAGTGATACCACATGTTAAAGGAGAGAGATGCATCTTGTTCTGTCTCAAGGATTATTTTTGTCACTTCTTGCTTTATAGCTTCCCTTAGTCCTGAAAAACAAGTACCTGTAGGACTGAGAAAAACAGTAGTGTTATAGAAAGGAGAAGGTTTTATCATTCTTCTCAGCCCAGTATCCAAGACAAAGGCATTAGCAGCAAACAAGAAAACACTTCAAAACTGTGCGGAACTGTTGATCTTTTAGATTAATTGACACTGGATGTACTTTAAACAAAAGGAAATATTTTTCTGAGTTCTAAATTCTTATGAATGTTTTAGGAAAATAGCCTGCAGATTTTATACAGAAAATTTTACCTTACACCTTCACTTAAAAGAAAATAAATCTGGGTTTATCTTGGAAATCAATCTTGGTGGAAGTAATACCCTAGTGCCTCATCTTGAGCCTTTAATATTCATTGTTTGTGTTCTCTAGATTCTCAAATACAGAGAGGAAGAGCTACAGTTGTAAACACTACAAAAGAGTGATAACTTCAGCTGTCATTTTGCACCATCTGTGCATCTCAGTACTGCACATCTCAATGAATTGCTTAATCCTTCAGCAATTTGCTGTTTTATTTCAAGTAAAACATTCTGTCTTTGCAAGCAAAGCAGAACTTATGTAGTACTTTCATCTTGCTATAACCATACCTGCTTTAAAATGCTCCCTATCTCCAGGGTACTACTCTGCTAGGATGTGGACAGGTTCTTGATTTTTTTCAATGGAATCTGTCTGAGATGCTGTCCAGATCCCAGGCCTCTGCACCGCACAAAAGCTCTTCTGTGGGGTTGTAAATATTTTACAGCGCTATTGCAGGAAATCCTAAAACATAAAAACATTTGTATTTTTATTATTAATTTCTTCTCAGAGCGCTGTCAACCTCTTTTTTATGTATTTGAATTTGTATTGTGTTTGCATGGTGAGGTTTTGGTAAATGGGATCCAGGGGTGATTGCTACCAGAAACTTCTCCCATGTCCAACAGAGCCAATGCCAGCCAGCTCCAAGACTGACCCACTGCTGGCCAAGGCTGAGCCTGTCAGCAGTGGTGGTAGTACCTCTGGGATAAGAGATTTAATAAGGGGGAAAAGTTACTTTGCAGAAAAAATTGCAGCCAGAGGAGAAGTTCAGCTGACACCAAATTCTGTGAAGAAAGAGAGCGACAGGGTGGTCCAGGCACTGGAGCAAAGATTCCCCTGGCACTTGTAGTGGATACCATGGTGAGGTGGCTGTGCCCCTGTAGCCCATGGAGGTCCCTGGGGGAGCAGAGATCCAGCTGCAGGCCCTGACGGAGCCTGCACTAAATCAGGTGGATGCCCAAAGAAGGCTGTAATCACATGGTAAGCCTGTGCTGGAACAGGCTTCTGTCAGCATCTGCAGCTGCATGGAGAGAGGAGCCCACACTGAAGCAGTTTTTTTTTGTAGGATTTGTGGCCCCAGAGGGGATCCATGCTGGAGCAGCCTGTCCTTGAAGGACAGCACCTTGTGGAAGGCACCCACAATGGAGCAGTTTGTGAAGAGCTGCAGCTTGTGGGGAGGACTTACACTGAATAAATTAGTGCAGGACCTTGGGAGGGACCCCCACACTGGAGCAGAGGAAGGGTGTGAAGAGTTCTGCCCCTGAGGAGGAAGGAGCAGTAACAAATGTTATGAAGTGACTGCAGCCCCATTCCCCATTCTCCTGTGCCTTTCAGATGGAAGTGGAAAAGAAATTGAGAAGTTGAGCCCAGGAAGAAGGGAGTGGTTAGTGGTGGATGTTTTTAAGATTTGGGTTTATTAGTCATTACTCTAATCTGATTTAATTGGTAAAAAACAAAACTAATTTCCCCAAGTCTGTTTTGCCCATGACAGTAACTGAATGATGTAACTGAGTTACTGATGCTGAGTGATCTCTCCCTGTCCTTATCTAGATCCATGGGCCCTTAATTACATTTTCTCTCCCCTGTCCAGATGAGGAGGAAAGGGAGAGAATGGCTTTAGTGGGCACCTGGTGGTGAGCCAGGGTCAACCCACCAATCAATAAAACAAAATAATTCTCTACTTAGCTGATGGGTTCATTTTGCTTTTTTCTTAGAGGAAGTCTTCCTTCACCACAAACATAAAGCACAATTCCAAACATCCTGAACACTGTGCGAAGTCCACTATATTGGAAACTTGTTCTTCCTGCTTGAGTTTCCTACACCCTACAAGTGTCTTTAATTTTTTTTGTTTGTAGAACAGCAAAACTACTCTCCAAATTCTTACACAAATGGAGAGTAATTTAGACAGTTTCTAATACTAGCTATCTCATAACTGGATGAAATAGTAACCTCAGGGAAAATGAGTCGGTCTTGTTTAAATGCTGGAAGGAGTTTTTTGCTTTTGTGCTTGCAGAAGTAGACAAAACAAGAATGAAGAACCACATTTTAAACGCAATCCTAGTCTTGTCTTTTTTTTCTTTCTGTTTCATCTTTTTGCATATTTTCAGTGCTACACAGAGATAAAGAAAACTCAACTCATTGTAAAGTGATGCAGAACTTGAGAAATTTATCTTCCTTCTAGGAAAAAACTTTTCCATTTAAATATTCATTTCATTCAGCATCTTTGTCTTGAGGGATTTCTTACATAGATTGTACAGAGATGAAAACTGAAAATCTGCATTTAGATAGAAGTATCAGGAAAGGCTTTCTTTACAAACTAAGCAGTATTCCTTTTTCCTTGCTTACATAAGACATAAAATAATTTTACTCTTCCATTCTTTAAATAATGACACTAAAGCAGGACTTCATGGTCCCCTAAATACTGAGGGTGAAGATTTTGTAATAACTCTAATTTTGTGTGATGAACCAAACTTCCTGCATGGATGCCCAAAAAGATGTATCTTTCTGTTTACTATAAAGATCTTCTGTTCTTCATTCCCCACATTAAAAGTCAACAGAAAAAAAATAGGAGAGCTAAGAAATAACATTTCTATTATATTCTTGCACAAGGTCTTGCTGCAGTCCCTGTACTGGGAAAGAAAGGTTAGAAATGACTGATGAATTTTTAATAGGTTTTCCTAGATTTCAGTGGCTATCATTTGTTTTCAGTCAATAATTCACATGGTTACAGAAGGCACTCAATTGATTTTTAGTGTAGTTGTTCACGGGAAAAAGGATTGTAAAATGCTTCGTAACATTTTACACATTCTGGGAAAATTCTGCCCCCAGGTCAGATCCTGGTAATATCACTGATTTCACAAAGGCTGGATGAGACCCAGAGGAATGACATTGGAAGCCAGGTATGTGCAATCAGTAGGAGAAGATCCCCAGTAACCCACTCCCTAATGGAATAGCAGGTGCAAAGACAGAGGGGAAGAACACAATTTGAGAGCAAGTGAAATTCTTATGCCCAAAATGATCCCATTGGATCACTTCATTGGGAAAATACTGATACACATGAAAGGAATAGAACTTTCCCAGTGAATTTCAGTGAATTTACCACAGCCTTCTGTTTTCCTCCACAAATAATAATCTTTAATTAATGAAAATCACTGCTGTAGCACCAAGAATGTCAGTGAGTTACAGCAAGATGTCTTTTATGTGGCCAGCACGGTTCAAACCAAATCTACCAGACAGTAAAATAACAGGCAGATTTAATGAGGTGAATTCACAGCCAGGAAGTTTCCAGGAACCAAGCATGACTCAATTGTTATTATGATTTCCAGAGAAAACAAGTCAGTCGTGTAATTGTACTTTCATTAAATAATGGCATGTGCAAAACAGCTTCTTCAGAGCTGTGTTTTAAGCATTTTGCTTATGATAAAGACACATTTAAAGCAGATGGTTCCCAAAAAGCCTTTGTTACAGAAAATTAAAGTTGGGGGTTGCAATTTACTTTGTTTTAGGAAAAATATACAGAGAAATTTCTGCTTAGCAGGTTTTCATGTAAATTAAACTTGTGATCTAAAAGACAGATGAGAAAGCAGTTTGATTGGTCAGACCTTGGACTGATGCACCATGCACAATGGCTCTGAAGGATTCAGTGTTCTGGATGCATCATTAACAACTTGTAGATGTTGAAAGACCCATTGTAATGCTGCTCTTCGTGTAAAGAAAAACAATTTCATCATCTTCTTCTAAAGAAATACAGCCTTACAGAGCCAATATGAGTTACCTGACCAAAGGCCTAAAAACATGTTGACATAAACATGTGATCTTAGAAAATCTTATAAAAATCACTGAGTCCACAGGCTTTATAATGATCTTTGATTTTTAATGAACCTTACTGCAAGTTTAGAAGCAAGGGAGGTTGGTCATTGCATTGCTGTCTCTCTCCCCATTTGGGAAAAAAACTTGGAAGTAGCCAAAGTTCAATTTATATGCCTTATAGAGCCAGGAATGAATGGAATTCCTGCATGGATTTACAGTGTTAACTGAATATTTTCTTTGAAATTATTGTGTCAAGACATTCGACATTCACTCTGAAAGTACTGCCACCCGAAGGTAAAAACTGCTGTAATGAACTTCAATGAGCTTAAAAGCATTGCAAGGACTGGAACTGCAGATTATTTTTACACTCTATTGTTTATTTATCCTCATCAACATATTGATTGCAGCAGTGGTGAAAGCTCTGTGGTACCTGAGCTGAGAGAAGCAGATGAAAAATGAAATAGAAACATGGCAAGGCTACTTAACAGAATGATTGTGCTTACAGGTTGTAATTATACTATTGAATCTGATAGTTTCAAAGGTAAAACAAGTATTTTCACAATTTAAAGACATTTAAATGCTCACCTGACTGTATTATGATTTAAGACATTTAAACTCTGGATGTCTGATTACACTAGTAGGTAATAATAGGTAATATGCATGATAGTCACAAATTATCAAGCAAGTTCTTTCTTTTCAGGCCTCAAGATTTATAGACAAGATACAGTGGCAGATAAGAAAAATGCTGGTAATCAAAGTATTGAAGGATTTCTTGATTGTACTTGTAGCCTATTGCAACACTTGTCAGGATGTTCATACCAGGCTGCACTGTATCACTGGATATAAGCCATTCTACCTAGTCTGAATCTCATCTTCCCAATAAATGTGTGTTTCCACACTCTCTAAAGTAAAGCTTTTACAAATGTTAGAGCAGAAAGATCTAGCAACATGCTCTGGATTTAAGAGAAATCAGATTTACCAAGTAGTGTAAGTTGCAGGGTACAGAAACATCAAGAAGAAAAGTGATTTTTTTCATATTAAGAGTTTCTCTAAATGGTATTTATATGCTTCTTACGAAGTAAAGGGTCTGAGAAAACCAAATGCAAAAGGTATGCCTCTCATTATTCTATCTCCACTTATTTTAAGTTGTCTGATTCCTCTCCAATGCATACTTCAAACTGCAGTATTGGGCTCTAAATCCTTCTAAATCCTCTAAGAGACTAAAGCATATGAGCCTAATAAAAGTAATGTCACTCTGCTGATCTTTGCCTCCATAAAATATTCTTCCCCCCTCCAGAAGCATGTAGTTCACAGCAGTGAACCACTATATTAAAACTGCTTGACAAGCTGGCCAAGCCAAGCTGTAATAGACAGTTTCCTGCAGGGTATCTTCCCAAGCATTAAAGAAAAGGGACAACCAATACTTTAAAACAAAAGGGGGGGGAAAAAGGCAGTAAAGGATTGTAATGATATACTTGCTACATTCTTCCTGGGCTGATAATAAAAGTTCTATGATATTTATTTGGATCCTGGACCTACATAGACATCTCCATGTACACACACAAAAAAAAAAAAAAAAAAAGAAATCACAGAACTATTGAGTTTTGAAGGGACATCTTGAGACCAGCTTGTGCACTCTCTGAGCTTAATCAGGCCCAGCTAGAAGGGGTGTCCCATGGCCATGTCCAGTTGGGTTTTGGAACTCTCCATAGATCCAGAGCTTCTCTGGGGAACTTGATCCAGTGTTCTAGCACCCTTACAGTAAAAATATATTTTGGTGTGTTCAGACAGAACCTCCTGTATTTCTATTTTTCTCATTGTCTCTCGCTCCCTCAGTGAACACCACTAAGAGCTCAGCTCTGTTTGCTTTAGTCCCCACATCAGGTATGCCTATCCATTGATAAAATTCCCCTTGATCTTCCTCTTCTCCAGACTGAGCAATCCCAAATCTTCCCATCTCTCCTCATATGTCAGATGCTCCAAGCCCTTCGTTATTTTTGTGGCCCTTAGCATGACTTGCATATCCATGTCTCCCTTGTGCTGGGGAGTCTAGAACTGGAAGCAGCATTCCAGGTGCTCCTCACTAGGGCCAAATAAGGGGGAAGGATCACCTCCTTTGACCTGTTAGAAATGATCTGCCTTCTGCTGCCCAGGATGCTGCTTGCCACTATTGTTGCAAGGATGCATTGCAGCCTCATGGTCAACTGGCTGTCCACCAGTATCCCACGTTCTTCCCAGGAAACCTGCTTCAGCCACAGCCCTATTATACACTATTCAAGCATTAAACACCATGAAAGAACCTGTAAATGGTTTAATTTCTTCTGTCTGAGCAGGTTATTTTCTGCAACAGGAGACAGATACTTTAATTGTCTCCTATCAAGACAGATAAAGAAGTTTTTGCTGTCAGCTAAAGAATAAAGAATTTTTAATTCTTCAAAATTACATCATTTGTGATATTATATCACATGCTATAGAGTTCTTCTTTTACTTAACCTATTAATAATATGCCTTTTGATTTACTTAGAGCCACAATTGCTCACTAGGGATTGAAGATATCTAAACTGGAAAATGAACCTTTCAATCACTCAGTCTTGGCTCCAGATGAGAAATTAGTCTGAAGCTTGTTCTCTGAGAACATTTTTCTTATTCCCCAGAGGTTCACTTATAAGAACCAAGACCATTAGTGCCCAATGTTAAACTGTCTAGATGGGTTTCAGCAAGAAATCAAACCACTTTGTATTCCAAAAAATTCAGTACAGAGTTGGGGCTTTTTAAGTAGTATTTTTTCAGGAAACAAAAATGGAGGGTAGGTCAGCACAGTACCCCCTCTGTTAGTACTGACCTTTTGTTCTCATGTCCCAGCCCAGAAAACCAGACCAGTGTGATGTCAATTTCTGGCTCCTCTGGCCCATGTACAAGATGCAAGGTACAAGCTGTGCAAGAGCAAGGCAGTTTATATCCTAGCTTGTTTGAAGGCTCCTGCCCCATGACATATTTGAGTTCAGGTGGGAGCGGGTATCCCTGACACAGTTGTGTAGAAGCACACAGCCCCTGCTCAGGCAGCAGCTGCACCTAATCCAGAGCACATTATTAGAGAGCCATGTTTTTCCTGGGCCGTGTGCTTTGTGGGGCTTGATGTAAGCAGGGGGAGTGATGCACACCCGTAATTTCCTTGCACGACAGAGTCATAACCACTGTGAAGAAATAACAAGGTATTGAGTGGATGCTGGAAAATAGCATCTAGCTTGTTATGAAGACTCAAATGTCAGATCACAATCTGACTGCATCTTACAGGACAGATGTCTCTGCGTTGCCCAGGCACAATTTGTTCAGTCAGTTTTGTGAAGGAGAATCTAGGCAATAGTTTTCCTAAAGCTGACACAACTGTGTGGATGGAAACACATCTTTGCAGTCTCTTTCAGTACAAAAGGCCATGATGCTGTACTCAGGGGTTGACCTGAGAGCTCAGTTGTGCCTGCTGATACTGTTGGGATGCCTTGCATTAACCAGGCTGCCAGGAACATGGCTCACAACCAGGGCAGAGGAGGACAAGGAATCAGGCCCCCCTGTATGCCTGGAAGGGGGATCTTTTCAGCTGTCTGGCTTAGAGCATTAGGTCTGAAAAGCACATCAAGTCACTGTTCATAGCACCTCAGAGAGCCGAGCAGGCTGCTTTCCACATATTTTGCTTGTCTAGTTTGTAAAAGCTCCTGATTTAATGAGATCTGTTTAGGTTCCAAGCCCTTAATAATCCAGGGCTCTTCCACAGCCATCCTTTTAAATTTCCCCCGCAAAGAGTTTATTCACTGACATCTTTAAGCCGACTGATAGGTGAACATTGCTCTCCAGCCGGTTGTCTGTCTTGTAACCTGACACATAAACGAACCCCTCTCTGTGGATGTGTATATATCTGATTGTTCTTGACAGACCATGTTATTCTGAAGTTCTTTAGTAAATGCCATAAGCACCAGCTGTTCACTACATTCATTACGCCCTTGTCTTAAGGATTAACTTATTGTTAAAGGAATGTTGTAAATAACCACTTCAGAGCTTTGGGGACATTTTATTTGTTCTGTTACGTGCACCAGCATGGAAATATCCATGCATGAGGCAGATGTTTATCCATGATAGTCTACATAGACAGAGCTCCTGACTTCTGCAATTTGAGAATAAAATGCACTCCTGGGAGAAGAACAAGTTTTGATATTTTCTTTCCCCTCCCCTCGCCTTTCAGAAAGTAGAAAATGCTCATTGAAGCCTTCATTTTGAGGCAATTAAGACTATTCCTAAGCCAAGCGAAAAGGATTGCTGAAATGCACAGACACAGGCTACTCACAAAGACAGTAAATTCTTGTGTGAAAGCAATTAAGAGAAGAAACACACATTCTCAAGACAGCAAGGAAACTCTGGTGTGACAGGAAAGAGTTTCACGTGATCTCCAGAAGTTAAAGTATCTCAAAATATTTGCTTTTAAAAAAGTTTGAAAATGGAAGAATGGTGCTTTTATCTGAAATTCTTAGAAAACCTCTTGATCTTGAAGCAAATACATAAGGAGGACACAGAAAAAACTTCCAGGGAAAAACTAATATATGAAACATGTTGTATATATGCCATAAGTTTTCTTTTGCCCCCTTTAAAAAAAAAAAAAAAAAAAAAGGGAAAGGGAAATTAAAAAAAAATAAAAGGAAAAAAGAAAACACCACAATTTTCTTGGATGTTAGATTTCACATAATCAAAGGCATTCAGAGTTTTGGTATAAAAATCTTGAGAATATCATTTACCTAAAACCCCAGTAAGGAATAATGGCAAATTTCCCCCAAATTCCTGTTCCCAGATTTTGTAAACCAAATCACCTGAATTAATTATCCTTCCTCAACTTGAAGAGTATAAATGTGATGTTAACAGGATTACTACTTGAGAAAGTCTCTACTCTCGCCACTTCAGACTGCAGAATTGGATTCTGAGAGCAAAACGCCATTCAGCGACAACACCTACATGAAATCTTGTCAAGCCCAGCCATGTAATGAAATGCCTTGAATTTTCAAATGTGTTAAAGTGTATTTTGTGTGCATAGTCTTGGACTGACAGTGTTTTGAATACAGAGTCACTGGTCCTGTGTGTGGCCATTTTTTGAATTCATAACACACTTCTGACTCTGAGTGTTTCCATTCAGAAAATTGGAGTAAGGAAAGCAATGGTCCTACATAAAATGCTTTGGCATTTGAAATGGAAATAGATGAATTAGTAACTGGCAACATATAACAGTAATATTAGTAACATACAATTTAATAAAAATTAAAACTAGTGAACACCTACTGTAGTATTTCTCAGCACTAATCTTTTGCCTAACATAGAAATACAGACAGTAGTAGCATTTAGAAAAGGAAGATATCCAGATCACACCATGAATTCCATCTTAACAAAATGGCAATTTTTTTAAAAAAATTAAAATTGGCCAATTTTCAGTGACTACACCAAATTATGTGGTAAATAGGTAAAATTCATCCAGTAAAATCTTAATAATAGTGAAGGCAAGTTGAATGTTGACACTGACATAGAAATAGATCATCTTCCTCTCTTTTTCAGAAAAATCCTTTCTGTTGCTTGTACAATTTATAAGTATCATATTGAAGGAGTAACACTGGGTCACTTTGACATTTAAATGTCATAAAAAACCAGAAGTACAATGAAACTTTAAAACTGAAAAAAAAAATAGGACACCAACTTATCCAACTTTTCATTGTTATGAGAAATGTGAAAACTTTGTGTTAGTGGGTTTGGGGTTTTTTTAAAATTGATTTAAAAGATTAAATTATTCACTTAAATCAATTTAAGATTCCCTGTTCCACAGTATCTGGCTCTTCAGAGTGGTAAATCTCCCCAAAATGTGTTAAAAGGGCAGAGAATTATTCATCAGACCAAGCATGAAACCTTAGTTACTGTACAGGGAAAACCTAAAAATTAAATTTTCCATTGCCCAGTGGTTCCAGTTTTCTGTGGGTTTTTTTTAAAGCTTTAGAGCTATTTTACAGATGGGTTTGGGAAAAAAAACATTAAAATAATTGGAATGAATTTTTTTCATACAATAACACAATATATGGAAACCCAAATAAAATAATAATTCCAATTACTACTTCTTCAAAAGAAATGCATTTGTGATTAAATTATCATACAGTGGATTACTGGATTAAATGCAGCTAATAAGATGCATTTAATTTCAAAATATTAAAACTATTTTTTGTCAAAGATTTTCAATTTTTACCAAGGAATAACAATGACAGAGTGAGCTATAAGAATTCTTCTTCATCCATTTACAGTGGCTTTCAGTTTTGGAGGGCTAGCAATTTGAAATGTCTTTGATCACAGTATAATATAGCTTTAAAAAATAGGAGGAACACAACTCTAAACTTTGTACAAAATGATGCCAGGCCCAAAAGGCAAAAATTGTCACCATGTACATCAGATATCTTGTGTTCTATTTCATCTCTCTCTTCCATGGTTTGGCCCAGCTCCACCACGAATTGTTTTTATTTTCCCTTCAAACTTCTGCACTGTCAAAATACTTGTAAGTATAAACACCTAATGGTTTAACATTCTACAGTTGTAAGATGAACTAATATATACAAATACATTAAATGTAACTATTAGAAGCTTGAAGTAAACTGTTATCTTTGCATGAAAAATACTCCCTTAACAGAGGAGATATTTGAGGAGATATTTTTCTCTCATTTAGTGTTCCCTTAATGATACAGGATCTTAAATTTCATTGACAACATTTTCCATTTTTGATTGGCCTGAGTTTTGTTTTTCAGCTCATTGTTTGCTAAAGAAACAGAATGGGCTGACAGTTTTAGGATGTTGTCAACACGGGTTCATTGAGCCAGCCAGTATAAATCTTTCTGAGAGTTCTTGTGCCAGGTACATGGCTGCATCAACATTTAGCACTTCAGACAGGAATGAGGCTCTGGAACCAGACAGAAACTTACATACACACCCTGTGGCAGCTCTTGGGGTCCAAGTGACAAAGCAGAGAAGAAGTTCCCACACAACCTGTAAAACATGGTCAAAAAGCCTCAGCCCTGCTCCCACCACATGAATCCTCAAGTATCCTTTAAGAAGGTTGTTTTCACCATTGCTATAATTCTTCTCTATGAATTCTTGTTTATCAATTTTACCTTCACCTTGCAGTGGCTCAGAATTATCTTCTTTCCTCTGAAAAAAAAAAAGGATTATTTTTTTGGTACTGGCAAAGCAACAGTTATTGGTTTTACGAGGTTGCACACAAAGAAATTCACTTTTTGAAAAGCTCTGGGGGAAAACTAGGCTCCCTATCACCAAAAGCCTGGTACTTTTACAGGATTGAAATGCCATGCAATTTTCTGCCTTAGAAAAGCCAAACTAATGTTGAAATAGTAATTTTAGAGAAATAGTCTCTAGAAAATGTAGTCTATAAAAGACAAGTCTGTAAGTTTTACCATTTTTCTGGTAGTGATTTTTTTCATGATGCATAGAGAGCTTTAATGCTGGAAGAATATAGAAGAAATTATGGGGCCATGGCTGAGAGGTCCAATAAGGACCCTCTAGAGATGTGCCATTAGAGTGCCTCTTTTTCAGCAGCCCATTAGTTAACTGGGTTTTTTTCTAGCTAAGTGGAGAAGGCACACAGCTAGCTGTTTCCAGCAAAAAAATCCACACCCAGGGGTCTCAGACAGAAATGCAACCTCTTAACCAGCTCATGAACTTTGAATTACATAAAATCTCTTCATTCCTTGATCCTGCACCTGAACTTTCAGTACCTTAGGCTTAACACCAGCCCCTACCCACCCTCCCAAGCAGCATCTCTCTGTGCAATAGTTCTTACAGCTTCTTAGGGTGTTCTGAAGGTGAATGTCTGTTTGGATGTTGATGCCATTAAATAGTTTTTTGAGTATTTTTCGCTTACCTTTAAGGCATGTCTGTTCTGAATTTGTTTAGAATTCTTCTTGAGACAAGCTTTACTTCTTCTCCAAGGCAAATGTTCCTAAAGCATTTCTCTCTTTCTCTCCACATGGTCTGTGCAGTGCCATGGCTTTTTCAGTTCTCCACATCAGATTGCACCAGGAGGGCTTATGCTCAAATTCTTCCCCTATAGAGTTTGGCAGCTGTGGAGAACTTGCTCTTACAGAGTCAGCATTTTCCCTGTGACTCTTGTTGCCACCAGAAAATATTTTAATTATTAATACAAAAAAAAAATCTCATGCATGCGATTCCTTGGAGAGTGTTGGGGTTTTCTTTTACCTTTCTACATGTTCACCTCATGTAGACAAGAACTTCCAGTGACCCAAAGATTGGTGGTTTAATGTTCTTTAGGAGACTCATTCAACTCAAGCACAGTACTTGGTTATCTTTCTGTTAGCTGAATATACTGTAAATTCAGTGGGTTTTGCAACCAAAGCAAACAGAAAAAAAAAAAAAAAAGAAGAAGCAGCCAACCAAAAAACCAAAACAGAGTATTCAGGCATGTTTTACAGTAACCAGTGTGACTGAGACACATTTGCAGAGTCACTGAGGGTGTGGCATCATCCCCACTCAAAGCAGACAAGCATCTCTGCAATAGCAATTCTGCAGGAGATTGATCTGAAAGCTGGACAGATAAAAGGATTAACTTTATATAAAGAAAAAAATTCTCCCTAGGGAAATGAGCCACTGAAATTGTTTGTAAACATCCAGATAAGTTTCAGATTGCAGAGTGCAGCAGCTCCATTTCATCTTGGAAAACAATCTTACACATTTTGTAGTGCTATCAGTAATGAACAATATTTGGTAAAATCAAACAAGCTGGGAAACAATTTGGTATTGATAGCATGAGATAGTGCAGTACAAAAGCATACTTTCACAGACTGTAAATTCCTCTGATCTGCCTGTAGAATCAAAAAGCGGAATGGACTTCAAATACCCTAACTAAACATTTTAGCTAATTATATAACAAATTTCTTACAATTTTATTGAAAAACATAATTTACTACAATTACAGTTTAATTACTTCACCCTCAGCATACTCTTATATGATAGCTATCAGATCTAATTATTTCCTTTCCATTTGAGTTTAATAAAAAATAAATTGGGCCAATGTAATTACTAGAGTAAATCTAGATATAGTGGAGTAACACAGCTGAGTTTTTATCATGCATTTACTGGGGCACTGCTAACTTAAATTGGGGAAATTTGTACTTTGGAAGACACCCAGAAATTTTAGTTGAAATAAGACCCATTCCAATGCCACTACATTTTCTCTTAAAAGCTTCAATGAGCAAATCTAAATCTCCATATAAACCAATGAACATGTATTGTGACTGCAAAGCAGCACAGGGCACCATTCATGACCTGAAAATTAAGTTGACTAAGTTGTCGCAGCCTTGTAAAAAATATTAGAATCACAATTTGTGGAAAACAATCTGGTAGCCTCAATTTTCTGATAGTATTTTTGGCCAGGAAATGTCTTTCAGACCTACTTTTATGATTGACACTCCTCCAGCTATGATATTTTCACTGAAAAAAATGTAATAATAAAGTTTAAAGTACTTGAATTTGCATTTGCTTGTGATGATTTATTTTCTCAAGTCACTGACATTTCCTCTGGCTCCTGGCTCAGAAGGCACAGGATGGTTCAACCACTGATCTGGGAGGACCAGATGTCCTGCATGTCGTGCAGTTGCAGATGCACCAGCAGAGATACAGCCTCCAACAGCCATGTGAGTTCCACATTTCTGGAAACAAGGCAGCAACAAAGATGCAAACTAATTATGAAACTGCTAGAAAACAAATATTTTCAAATAAACCCCAGGAAGATGTCAGAAATATCATTGAGCTAAAAATGACTGCATGAACTCTTCTGTGTCATGAAAGTCTTGTTCTGTTTTGATATAAAATATCAAAAAGAAGGTCTCATCATTTTCTGATCTTTCTGTGCCCTGCAGAAATACCAGCATTTCTTATTGAAGAGAAAGTCTAGTTTACAATCTGCAGTGGTCATCAGTAAGCTTGGAAAATGATTTTATGTGCAGAATAAAAGTCATAACATTGATGATATCCCTAACTTGAATATCCAAAGTGTGGAACTAAGTTGGGTTTTTTTTTCCTTTTCTTCAGAACAGTAACTTTACATTCCTAAACTTATTTGGTGCTTCTGAAGATTGAGATGCATTAGTTGTCTTTTCTTACAAACATATTCTCATTTTTACTCTTGCTTATTTTGCCTTCCCAATTTGACCCATCATATAGGGTTTGCAGGGCAAGGTTTTGGTAGAGGGTGTGGCAGCCAGGGTGACTTCTCTGAGAAGCTGCTGGAGGCCTCCTCCACATCTGACAGAGCCAATGCCAGCCAGATCCAGAATGGACCCACTGCTGGCCACAGAAAAGGCTATCAGCAACACTGGTGATGCCTTTGGAATAACAGATTTAAGAAGGGGAAAAAAAGTTATTGTGCAGAAACAAATTGCAGCCAGAAAAATGAGGAGTAAGAATATGCCGAAAGAACAGTCCTGCAGACACCCTGGTCAGTGCAGCAGCAGTGGTGGGTGGAGGGCAGGGGGATGCTTCAGGCACCAGAGCAGAGATTCCTCTGCAGCCCATGGGGAAGACCATGGTGAGGCAGCTGTTCCTCTGCTGCCCATGGAGGTCCATGGGAGAACAAAGATCCACCTGCAACCTTTAGAGGACCCCACAGAGAAGCAGCTGAATGGTCAAAGGAGGCTGTAACCTTGTGAGAAGCCTACAGGGCAGCAGGCTCTGGGCAGCAACTGTGCACTTTTGGATAGAGGAGCCCACACTGGAGCAGGTTTGCTTACAGGATTTGTCATCCCATGGGAGCCCCATGCTGGAGCAGCCTGTTCCTGAAGGACTGCACCCCATAGAAGGGACCCACCCTGGAACAGTTCAAGAAGAACTGAAGCCTGTGGAAATTACCCATGCTGGAAAAGTTAATGGAGGATGATTTGCCATGGGAGAGACTCCATGCTGGAGCAAGGGAAGAGTGTGAGGAGTCTTCCCTCCCTCTGAGAAGGAAGGAGCAGGAGAGACAACAGATCTGACTGCTGCCCTCATTCCTCATCCCACTGTTCCACTGAGAGGGAGGAGGTAGAGAGAACTAGGAATAAAGCCTGAAAGGAGGATGGAGCAAAGGGGGGGGGGGGGGGGGGGTGGTGTTTTTAAGATATTAATTTACTTCTCAAAATCCTACTCTGATTTGATTGGTAATAAATTAAACTAATTTCCCTAAGCTGAGTCTGTTTTGCCCATGATGGTACTTTCTGAGTGATCTTCCCCTTATCTCTAGGCACAAGCTATTTGTTACATTTTTCTCTCATCTGTCCAGCTGACAAGGGGAATGACAGAGCAGTTTCGGTGGGCACTGGCCATCCAGAAAAGGTCAAAACACCCATCCCACAGAGTTTCATGCCATCCTTGCAAAATTTCCCCAGCTGTTGAGTGGCATTTGTAAATATTTGCAAAGATCAGGCTCACGGCTATTTCAGACAGAATGCATTTTCCTCTTCATTGTGCAGTAAAATATCTTTGCATTCTTCAATGGTCTTTGCAATGTTATTTAATCAGTCCATTATCGAGAAAATATAGTCGCTTCAGTCATCTTTCTCAAATATTCTAAGGGTGGCTGAATACCAGTAGGATGAAAAAGCTCCACAAGTCTTAAATCTCTGTATTACTACCCGTTTGTCACCCTTTTATTTTTTCTTTTCTTTTGAGTTAAAACCATTACTCTCTATATTGTCAATTGAACAACAAACAAGTATGACATACTTGGCCTCAGTATTACTTGAAAAAATTTCACTTCACATTGGCTTTTCTACACAGAAATGAAATGGGTTATCTAGTCTTTAATGAAACTGCCTGGAGATCACCAATCTGTTAAGTTTAAGATTAATCAACACTTATTTACTTCAAACAAGAGTAGAAGCTGGATTTTTAAAAGCACTCAGCAGCAGTTCTCTCTTTGTCCTCATTGAAGTCTATTGGCTTCTGCTGATGAATTCAATGAGCTGAAAAAGCCATTTAAGAAATCCCTGTCTGTGCCTTACAGAAAAGATTAATGGTTAAAGAGCACCTTCATATGATAACCTGGGTCATTTCAATATCCAGAACTCTGAAATTTCCTTTCCATACAGAAGTGTTTATATCCTCTCAAAAAGACTTTCAGAATATTTCCCAAATTTTCTATAAAGTGCAGAATTCAGTGAAATAAGACAGCATGAACTCTACTGTTACCCATTAAAAATATTTTGAGGGTTCTGCAGTTTTGATACCTCAACAATTTCTTTTTCTATGTTTGCTACTGAGAAAAGCAAAGTCTCTGCAGAAGAGAAATGAAACCATTCTGATAACTCTGTTCATCAGATATGGCTCAAAACTTTCAATCTTTCATGACATGAAATCAGAATATAGAGGAAATGAACATGTTTTATGTATTTAGCACATTTTGTATATTTAATTTTTTTCTCTTAAAATCACATATTTCCTTTTACCTTTAGGTAAGCATACCATCGGCTAATCTCCAAAAACAGAAATTATTTAGTTCTTTAAGGAGTAGCTTAAAGAAAAGGACATTTTATACCTCTTTGTATGAGTACCATTTGGATGGACATATCTAATACTCTGTCTCACAAACTGAAAAATTTTGGGTTTTTTTATTAATTGTAGAATGGCTTGGCTTGGAAGGAACTATAAAGATCCTCTCCACTCTACTCCCCACCCTCTTACCCCTTGCCATGGGCAGGGATTTCACCCCTAGACCAGGTTGCTCAGGGTCCCATCCAACATGTCCTTGAACACTTCCATGGATGAGGCATCCAAACCTTCTCTGGGCAACCTGTTCCAGTGCCTCACTGTGCTCACATTAAATTTATTCTTAGCCACTAGTCTAAATCTCTTCTCTTTTAGTTTAAAACTATTCCCCCTTTTCCTCTCACTAACTGCCCATATAAAAATCACTCTCCCCAGCATAAGTGATCTGAGGTCTTTGTCTTGGTCTAAAACCACAGAATCTTAAATTTTAGAAAAATAAATTTCACTAAAATTTGTATGAAAAAAGTAAGTGTAAATATGGTATCACACCATGGTATTTCCAGAACACCGCTAATCACATATGCTGCTGGCTTTCCATAATTCTTCTCTCCTCTAACTAAGAAAGTATTAGAAATTGCACACTGTGAGTTTTCATAAGATAACAACATTCTGTTCTAATTTTAGAACTCATCTCTTCCTTCATTTACAGCCATAAATTTAATAGATGTGATTCTTTCCCAGGTGGAGATGCATGGGACTTCATCACTGCCATCACCAAGGTTTTTTTCCAGGGAACTACAGCATTCAGGTCCATCTCAGGTTCTCTAGCAAGGCTGCTAGATAATATTGTTTAGAAATTACACTGAATTCCCTGGGGTTACCAGGGAGAAAAGGCAATCTGGTCCATTGCCACAGGATCCTTCATTAACTTCCATCAATTTTAACATTTACACCTGCCATTACTTTCCTGCTGATAGAGTCTTGGCAATGCTGGTACTTCCAGGGTATTCCTGCCAGCTGGGTTTTCCTGACAACATTCATTAGCAGGTAATTTGCCAGTTACTCAGAAGGACCATGTTGTGTTCTGTGGTTTGAAGATCTCTAGCATACACCTGGTGTGGCTAATTGAATTCTAGCAATCCTCGCTATGGTTACTTTCATTAAAGGATGCTTGCAGCCTGTTAAAGGAACAATTAAAACACATCCTTTTCTGCTTGCAGATTAAAAAATCTGCCAGTTTCTTATCCAGCTATGCCCAGTTGCAGATACTGGAGCCACACAAGCTTTGCTGTGAGGCTTTCAGTAGGTTTCCCTTTTACTTTGTTTTACTTGTGCTTACTTTATTTTGCTGCCACTGTTCATTGTGTAAGATTGAACTTCAGAATTATAGAATTCCAGTTTTTCAGTCTGAGTGTTGAATGTTCATGTCCTTCATGTGCAGTGTAAGCTGTATTCTAAGCAATATTTTAGAGCATTTTTATTTGAGAACCACCAAACCTTTAAAAACCAATTTTAGCAGTGCCTTTGGTTGAGGTCCATTCATGATGCAAATTAGGTTAAATTTTTAATATTCTTTTCATATAATTTGATGCTTCTATTACATTGGTAGAAATACATTTTTTGCAGATTGTTTGCACTCATTCCATAGCTCACTACCCAATCCTACGTGGATCCTCTTTGATTCACAGAACACAGATTGTGGAATTTTTTATTTGACATAGCTCAACCATAAGCCAGGAAAATCTACTCTTGCAAATCCAAATGCATTGCTGGATGTGATAATATCCAGACCTTTCTGATTTTTGAAGCCATTTTAGTGTGTCTGTGTCACCACCCCTCCTATTTAACAAAATATTTCAATGTCAATTTGTAAAGCTACTACCTGAAGCAGTTGAAGTTTCCCACTTCTTTGAGAGAAGATTTCAGCCTTAGTGGACACCAGATGCATCATAATTTCTGATGATATTTTCCTTTTTTGCTTTCTTTTTTTCATCACAGCAAAGCAAAAGAAGTAGGTTTATGTGCACAAGTTAGTTTAATGTAACAATTTCTTTAAGATGATTTTTAAATCTGCTTTCCTATCCCTTTATGTAACAGTTCCTATTCTTCATTATCATATTTTTTTGCCTGTCAGAATAATACCAAAAAATTTATAGTAAGACAATGCAAAAAAATTTATAATAAGACAATTAGAATTAGTAAACTTCTGTGCTGCTCTCCAGTACTGTGATTGTCCAGTAAGAGTTTCCTCCCAAATACACAAAATTTGCAATCAAAATTGTCAATCAAACATGAGGAGAAACACTGAGGATTATACAGAAAATATTCCAAAACTGATATGGAAAGCTGCACTCAGTAATTTCTCCGTCTTCTTATGAAGGGAAATAGTTTTTTTTTTTTCATTTTGAAGTTTCGATAGCAGGGAACAATGAAGATGGCATGCAAGAGCAATGATTTCCTTAGAACCTTATTGCCCCATATGAGGTTTTATACTTATTGAGATTTCTTTAAGCACTTGGGACAGCTGTGTCCAGCTGCATGGAGTGATTAGACCACCCTTTTACTGTCTGATGCTTGCTCCAGTAGGAGACTCCAAGGTGGAAATGGCTTGGGAAGGGGAAAACAAAAGGTACCTTTCACTCCCCCCTCCTCCACACACTTACACATCAGGGTGTGTCTATATTTATGGGCAGCAAATTTTCCCCCAGAGCTCAAGGTCAGGTTGGGTGGGGCTTTGAGTGACCTGGTCCAGTGGAAGGTGTTTGTTCCCATGGCAGGGGATTAGGAACTGGATGATGTTTAATGTCCCTTCCAACTCAGACCTGTCTATAATTCTGTGATCTCTCCTACTGAGTGGTGTGGGTGAGTGGATAGAGCCTCTCACTCCCAACAAATCCTGGTCACTGCTCCCCATGGTGCTGGTGATAGTTTAATAGTTTAATATAGTTCCTTGCAGTGCCATGTATTTCAATGGTTACACATTTTCCAGCTGTCATTTCCACTTTTCCAAAGTCACTCCCAGGCTTGGAACAGGAATTAATTGCAATCCTCCTGTTAGGAGGGTAACAGTGCTTGCCAGATTCATTCAAATTCTGCTGCTTCCACCCAAAAAGCTGCTTCCAACAGTCTTGAAAGAACAAAATGAGGAAGCTCCACGCTTAGAAGCTCTATCACCTGCTCACATACTGCTACAAACAAACATCAGGATAGATTATGGTGCCAGAATTTAGAATTGTACCATTCTATCATAGTTGAACAAATTAAGTTTCTGCTAGTGATGTAAAAACCTCTGGGAAGATGGAGAAAAGGAGTCAGAATTAAAAAAAAAAAAAAAAGAAAAAAAAAAGGCATGATTACTGAATCTGCAATGGAATAAAAATTGAAAATAAGTAAAAATTAAACCCATCCTTTGATAAGGAATTTCAACCTAAGGAAATAATTTCTCTGACATGCCATCTTTGCTGTTCCCAGCTTTCAAAACTTCAAAATTAAAAGAATTATTTCCCTTCATAGGAGACAGAGAAAGCCTACATTTTAGGTTATAACTCAAAATAATAGGTACGTCAGGCAAGGAGTTGTTTTTAAGTTCTATTTTACTTCCTTGCTTTTCTACTTCACTCCTTTCTTTCACCTATGATCTCTGATTGCAGAGGACTTGTGAAGAGATGTAGGGGTATGTATGTTGGATAGTCCATTTTGAGTTCCCGGGAAACAATAATAAATTCTGTACTCGGAGAGGTGAGTGAAATACCAATTTCTGTTACAAAGAGCACCACAAATTCGGGAACAGCTGCTTCTGAGTAGTTCTGGTAACACCATGAAGTAAAAATTACTCAGTCTCCACACAAAAATTTGAATTGTGCTGAGTGATTTGTGAAAGATTCAGAATGGTTATATAATACTTTACTAACTTTTCCCTGAAAAAACTCTAATTCTCTCTCCTTTTTTTTTTTTTTTCAGTTTATGAAGACATTCAGAAAAGTTTGTCTCCCCTTTTTAGGTTTTAGTGCTAAGGCAACTGCTCTATTTTTCCTTTTCTCAGATGTTCAGGCCTTTTTCGCCCTTCTTTTGTGTTATGTTAATAGTTGCATTGGGATTGCACAGCCAGGTTTTGGTAGTGGGGGGCTGCAGCACTACAGGGGTGGCTTTTGTGAGGAGGTGCCAGAAGTTTCCCCCATGTCCAACAGAGCCAATGCCAGAGGGCTCTCCCCATGGAGAGAGGAGCCCATGGTGGAGCAGGTTTCCTGGAAGGACTTGTGACCCTATGGGGGACTCACATTGGAGCAGCCTGCTCCTGAAGAACTACATGCCATGGAGAAGTGACCCACATTGGAGCAGTTTGTTAGGAACTCTCTCCCAGGGGAGGGACCCCATGGTGGATCCCATAGCAATGACTCTTCTCTGTGAGCAGCAGCAGGAACAACCTGTGATGAACTGACTGTAACCTCCACTCCCTGCCTCCCTGCACTGCTGGGGGCAGGAGGGAGAGCCTGGGAAGAAAGGAGGGATGGGGGAAACTTGGTTTTAAGTTTTATTTTACTTCTCATTATCCTGCCCTGGTTTTGTTAGTAATAAATTCAATTAATAGCCCCAGTCTGAGACTGGTTTGCTCACGTTGGTGTTTAATGAGTGATATCTCCCAGTCCTCATCTCAATTCACAAACCTTTTGTTATATTTTCTCTCCCCTATCCAGTTGTGGAGGTCTGTGATACAGCAGTTCTAGTGGATGCCTGACACCCAGCCAAGTCAAACCACCACAACAGTGTGATCCTTCTGTGAGGCTTCCCACTTATTTACCAGAGAGAAAGAAATATAAGCCCACTTCAGATCAGGAGTAGCCCCTTTTGTTTAAGAAAGCAGGGATTTTCCTCTGTGGCTGGGGCAGGACCTGGTACAAACCATGGGGGTAGAAGGAAGCAAGAACCATCAGACTTTAATGCTCCTAGGCCAGTGGAGAGGCAGGCCATCCCACTTCTGTATTTTTCTGCCATGGAAACCATCAAATGGATGTATGTCAACTATTTCAGCATTTGTCCAGATGTTTACAAAGTTCATCAGCATTTCTTTTTCCTCTGAATACCAGACAAGTAGGTCGTGCTCCACAAATTACTTTTTTTCTCTTTGTGTCTAGACTTCATTCTGTTTATACTTTCAGCACCACACTCAGGATTTCAGAGTTGTATGTGACTAAGCCTTTCTCTATGAACTACTAAATCACCTGATTTCCATGGCAACTTCTCTCATGGGACTGTCAATTAACTGACCTCTGGGTTTATACAGAACTGGCATGTATTATATTTCTTTCCTAGGGAAAGCAATATCTCCCAAGCCATCCTTTTTCCAGAAAAGATTGCAAACCCTTACACTTAATCTACCATGCAGCCTCTCCAATAGGTTCATCTGGAGAAAAATTAAGTGATATACAAAAACTAAGACACAGTACTGCTGTGACAAAACTTTCTTGCCCAGAAATAAAGGAAAAATTCCATACTTTATTCTGTAATGCAGTCCTCTGAGTTCTTAGCAATGGACCAATCCAGACCTAGGTACCAGTTATCTACACCCTGTAGGTGTATTTTCCAAATTAAATCCTATGACCCTCCTCTGATGCAGACTCCAACAGAGAAAACAATGAGCCTCAGACCTTCATTTAGCTAGTGTGTGTCTAAACATTGCTTTTTCTTCCTCAGCTCGTAATGTGAGGCAGCTGTCTGGTGGAGAGAGCAGAAGAAACTAGATGAAAAGGTGCCAGATTGTTTGCTTCCACTCCTGCCACTCCTAAAGTGTAGCTTTTATAGGCAAAGGAAACAGTGAGTTTGAACCTAAGCCTGGTTTTGTCTTTTGTTTTAAATGAATGCCTTTAGTGCTAACAGCTCATAAAAGCTTTTATTTTTTGTAAAAATCCCCCCAACATATATACAAAAACATGAACAAGGAAACATTCCTAATATTTATCTTTATCTGAGCTTTCTTGATGCCATTTCTTCTCCAGTTGTTTTTCACAGGCTCTCAGATTTGTCTTTTCTTGACTGGGAAGTAAATCTCAGACCTACCTTTGAATCAGATCTGGAAATGCTGTGGGAGTTTCAAATAGTGTGAAAATACCTGTTCAGATCCTGAAAATAGTCTGAAAATCATGTCTGTAGACATTAAACATTGTAAAATCCATTATCCCAGAACACTTCAGCATTGATTAAAAGTCCTTTTAATTATGTCAACTGAACTTGGATATTCAGTCCACTGGAATTTTATTGGAAAAAATTGCTATCACTGCCTGCACTTTCAGTGGTAGCATATAGAAGGAAAAGAATCATCTTTAATTAAAGTTGTTTGCTTCTTCTGATCTCAAATAACACAGTCCATGAACTGTCATTTCATCATCCCACGCTGTAGTTGTAAAATTGTTTGCCTCTTATAGAAATTCCTGCAAGAGCTTTGAGATGTACCCTTTAATATTTTTTGGGGGTTTTTTTATTGTTGTGGTAGTTTTTTGGGGTTTGTTTGTTTTGGGTTTTGAGATTTGTGACTTACAGGAACTTATTTCAAAAATATTTATTCAAAATATACCCTGCATTTTTCTTTCCTTCTGTTTCTGGTCAATATCTGCCTTCTCTCCACTCTCACACGTGGTATGGTATTAATATTTCATTTAGCTTTTGTACCAGGAGTCATATTTACACTCTATTAAATATATAAATACTTCTTTTTCACTGCAGAATAAGGTATGCTGCTCAGTAATTTACTGAGAATCCTGGTTTTGGCTTGTTTTTATCTTTTCCTGAGGACTCTATATTTTTCCTTGTGACTCACGGTGGCTGCATGGTTTACCTTGGCAGCTGTTCAATATAAATCAAAACACACAAACATATGCATACATTATTTTTAAATAATACTATTTATTTCATTTAGCCATCTTATACCATCACTGCTTTCTCTGATACAAATGAATAGAATAGAATAGAATAGAATAGAATAGAATAGAATAGAATAGAATAGAATAGAATAGAATAGAATAGAATATCTGTGTTGATTTCACTAGAAAACAACATTTTATAATACAATCACAGTGCTGTAGTAAAGCTGCAAATTCACCCATGTAATCCCACAAATTCTGCTCTCATCCCTACATTTTTACAGGAAAAATGATAAGATGAAGCATTAAGGAGCCCAAGAAACTTTTATTCTGATTTTCCAGATACTAAAATAGATGAACAAGCACCACAACCACTAAGTTGCCACAGTCCTTCGTGAAGAAGAATGTGAAACATCTTGTATGTACAGGTTGGATGAGAACACAAAGGAGAAGAGCAGCACAAAATCAAAGAATATGCTGACTTGGAAGGGACCAACAAGGATCATTGAGTACAGCTCCTGGCCTCACATGGGACCATCCCAAGAGTCACACCATGTGTTTGAGAGCACTGCCCAAATGCTTCTTGAACTCTATCAGGCTCATGCTGTGATCACTTCCCTGAGGAGCCTGTTCCAGTGCCTAACCACCCTCTAGGTAAATAAACTTTTTCTAATATCCAGCATAAACTTCCCCTGACACAAATTCAGGCCCTTGGGTCCTGTCTGTGGTCACCACAGAGAAGAGCTCAGTGCCTGCCCCTCCTCTTCCCCTCATGAGGAAATTGTAACTGCAGTGAGGTCTCCCCTCAATCTCTTCTCCAGGCTAGAAGACTCTACAAGTATTCCGAATAGTGGCAACAGATCTGGATTTGTTCCAGTTATCCCAAAATAAAACAGGGACAGAAAAATGATTGGTCACTTTTACAGAAGGAGTGAAAGGAGAAATGTCCATGCCAGCTGAGCTCACAAAGGTTCTTTCAGGAGGTCCCTATAGAAGAATAAGAAGGTTTTCCAGAAGAGTTAAGGTTCTTGAACAAAGTATCCCAAGTGGAGAGCATTTAGAATCTTAAATAAGACTAGATTGCAGTGAGAACACAGAAATCTTACGATGACTGTTGGACTATCCCACCAGCTATGAAGAACTACCATGGCTAAACAAACAGCTTCTGAGCAGGCATTTTCTTATCAGAAAGTTATAGTTGTTATATATGGAACACCAGCTCGGTATAAGAACTGATAATAGACTGAAATATTCTAGTGTTTTAAAGTTTTTAATAAATCATAGGATTTTAAGACTCCATATACACAGAAATTGCTGAGGATTTTGGCAAAATTTATCAAAAATTATTGGAGCTGTGTATAAGATTTATGAATCAAATGCAGTTTCAAAGTTACATTCACACTCTTAAATGAAGGCATCCTCTTTGTGTCCAAGACCACCATCTCCTGAAACACGCATTCAGAATTCAAATGTCCAGTGTGGAAATCTTGGATGTTAAAATCAATAGAGAGTAAACATTAAATGTCATGACAAAGTGGAGAAAATATTCTCCTATGAAAGATCAAGTGATGTAAGACCTATGCACTCACTAGATGGTGTACACATACTCAACTTATGAAGCTGTTACTCTTTGCTATGAGGTTATTATGAAAAAAGGGAAGATTTAACAAAGTCATATCTTTCTGTTCATCCTATGAACAGATATTTGTCATAAAAATTGAATAGATCCTGGAACTCTGAGTCCTGAAGCTGGACTGAAAGGAACAAACCAAAGGAATAAATGCTGCATTGGGAATCTCTGAGCACAGAAATGCAGGTGCAGTCTGAGTTTTCTCTTGATAACCTGCACAATTAAGGGAAATTTGTTTTCTTTTGTACCAAAGGTGTGCAAACTCAATTACTTGTTAATAAAAAAATAAATAAATGAAGGCCCTCTGTTTCCTGAAAACTCTCAATTTTAATTTGACAACTTATTCTTGCAGTACATGTCAATAAAAACCCTGTTTTCCTGCAAAGTTGATTATATTCCAACTGAAACTAGGGTGACATAATGAAATCCCCTCAAATGTCAGTTATCCAGGAGTGAGCTTGCAGTCCTTCTTGAATGAGTATTGCAACAAAGCTGCTAGATCTGAGCTTATCATCTTTGTGACAACTGTAAACTGTGGCTGCAGCTTTTATGCTTCATAGGCTGTTATACAGACACTGTGGCACAGTGTGTGCTTTAATATGTAGATACATTAAATGCCAATATTTTATTAATTCAGATACATAAAGTATGAGCTTGTCTGTCCAGACAGACCAAGAGATTTCCGACAGGAAGCAGTGGGACTTTGACCTATGTCACATTCACAAAGTAAGCATGATCAGTTTCTCACTACCAATTAGCTTTCTGGTACAAAACTTGCTTTATCCCAGAGCCCCAGACAGAGACTATATCAATGTTAATACTTGAATGGATTTTCTCAACCTTTTATTATAACTTACAACCTTTGCATTAACATTTAGTAGTACATTTCCAGTGCAAAATCCAAAGTGCACTTAAATTAATACTGAATTTTAAACAGTCTTTACTGACCAGCTAGTCATAAAATCAGTTTTACTAGTGCTATAGCTAAGCAGCTTAAAAAAGATCAGAAATAACTATTGAGCAAAGCATTCTTTCTGGATCCAAATGCCAAATACTTAGCAAGGTGTGGATCTTGTGTTGCACAGTTTTCAAGGCTGTGCAAAGAATCCACTCCCTTATGAATGAATTCAACCTTCAGTATTATCCTTTTGCAGAGAAGCCACTACAGGACACCCACCCACTGCAAGTATCTTTAATCACAGTGTGGGTGACTGAAAATGCTTCCAAAGGGGAGGAAACATCCTGTTCTCCTTTGAGTGTTGGACACCAATATGGACTTACACATACAATAATTTTTAAGGGTAGGTGGAAGACAGCATCTGATTTATTAAGTTGTTTAGTTAAAGACTATTCAGTACCAAAGGATTAAAAAAGCAACAAGGAAATTGATAGATGGAAAGGAAAAGGGAAGTGACCATAAAGATGACCAGTGCTCTTTGGGCACTGATTGGTGACCATTAAGGGAATGGCTCAGGCACAGCCTTGAGGAGGGTCAGTGCAACTAACAAGGGGGGGAAACATTAAAACTGTGAGCATTGGGGGATATTTCAGGAGACTTCTGAGAATGTTCTGACCCTTTTGAAAGGGTTTTGTGGCATTGTGTAAAATGTATTGTGGAATGTTTAGGAAAATGGCCAAAGGAAGGGTCATACTGCACCATGGACCAGCAAGCCCAAGAGAAAGGAGAAGAGGGAGGAAAAGGGATGGTCACACATAAGCAGCCATTTACCCATGGCTGGGTATGGCCTCTATAGGGGGGTATGCTTGCAAACAGGTAAGGAGAGGGAGGAAGGTCTCTGCATACTTCTCTAGTGAAATTCAATCCTGACTCAGTGGCTGGTAAGAAGATGGGAACATGAGCATCTAGGAAGAGTTTGTCAGTACAAAACACCTCATTTCTGTAGAAGCATAGCATTATATATGGGGTAACGTGATTTGACAGACTTCAGAGTGGGAGATGACCTTGCTGACACCATGTGAAAACTGACAGCAAAGCCCCCACACTCTTCCTGGTCCATGGAAAGAAAAGACACCAATTCCCATTGCTGCATATTTGGCATAATTTGGAAGGAAATTCTCAGCAGGCAAATTGCTAAATAAATATCTCATAAAAGAAAACCTCTTTGCCTATGTTGTTGAAATGAAAATATTTGTTCTGAAGGAATGTTCCTTTAATCCGAAACAAATAAAACTGTTAAATCTTCCTGCACAGGTTGTCACAAAACCAGCACAAATCCTTTGTCAACAGTTTTCATTAGCATAGGAAGTCAGCACAGCAAGAACCTATCTGGTATTGGAATAAATATATATACACATATCTATTCCAAAAAATCAGCTGACTTTAGTACTCCCCACAGTCTTAATTTTCAGACTGTTTCTTTGAACACAACCACATGCATGAGGATACAACTTTCACATTAAGGAAAAATATATAATGACTTTTGTGTACATTTCTCTGTTCTTTACCTTACTGTGTCTGCAGAAAACATCAAATGTAGGAGTGAAACTGGACTTCCGCAGTTAGGGCAGAAACATCACTAGCTTTAGGTTGCTAAATTTGAACAATGAAGGACCACCAATGTGTTTGGAAACTATGTCCTGCTATGAGGGATGTCAGGAGGTCAGCACCAACCTAAGCCATGTATGGCTATAAAGCACCTTTCATCCTTTAATGTAGCTTGCAAAGAGTTTGTCAACCTCAGATAGTTTTCAGCTCAGAATCACAGAATTACTGAGACTGGAAGGAACTCCTGGAAACTGAGCAGTCCAACAACACTGTTCAGAGCAGAGAGCCAGCTAGAGCAGGTTGTTCAGGACTTTTTCCAGGCCATTTATGACTTTCTATAAGCATGAAGACTCCTCCACCTCTCAAGCCAACCTCTGCTGGTTTTTGACCATCCTTAAGGTAAAAGTATCTCTCTTAAGTTAAAATGGAATTTTCTATTCCATTGACTCCTAGCCCACTACTGGATGCCACTGAGAAGTGCCTGGCTTCATTTTCTGAAGTCCCCCCACCATTCATCTATTTATACATGTTTGTTGATAATATCCCTTTGAACATTCTGTTCTCCAGGCTGAACAGTCCCAGTCTTCTCAGCCTCTCGCCAGACATCAGATTCTCCAAATCCCTTATTTTTCACCCCTTTGCTGGATTCTCTGCAGCATGCTCATGTCCCTCTTCTACCAGAGAGCCCAAACCCAGACCCAGTACTTCAGAGGTGTCTCATTGGTTCTGAGTAGAAGGAAATAATCACCTCATTTGACCTGCTGGCATTGCTTCTCCTCACTTTTTACTTGTTTATCCCATACTTCACTAGTTTGTCTGTGTGGATATTATGGAAAACTACGGAAAACTGTATTGAAAGCTTTGCTTATGTTGAGCTAAAACACTGCTCTGCCTTCATCCACCAGCCAGAAATCTCTTTGTAGAGGCTATGAGGCAATTTAAACAGGATTTGCTCTTTGTAAAACCACACTGACTTCTCTCAGCTCCCTGCTTCCTGCTGAGCGGCTTGCTCTAGTGGAAGGTGCCCTTGTCTATGGCAAGAGAGTTGCAATAAATGATCTCTAGAGTCCCTTTCAACCCAAGCCATTCTACAATTTTATGATATGTTTGGAAATGGTTTCCAGGAGGATTTGGATTATACAGGCTTGTTAAATGGTGGGTTAGTTCAGAATGTAAGTATACATGTTTTAGCCAAGCAATTTAGGAGAGCAGGTGGTCAACCCAGCTGTACATGAGTTGTCTAGAGGAGTAAATTAGACTGTTCATAGAATGTAGTTGGGGTTTTTAAATTTATTTATTTTTGACTGATTAAGGCATTAATTTTGACTAATTAAGGCATTAAACTCTACCTCTTCCCTCCTTGTTTAGTAGTCAGTCAGGTTCTAAAGATTGCATCTGTCCCTCATTTAACATCAGTCCTAAAGGTGATAAAATGTACAGTTTGCTAGGAAGAGAAAAATCTCAGCTGAATAACAGAAAATCACACATCCATTTCAGAACACTCAATTCAGGTGGTTCCGTGTTTTCTTTTGTATTTAGAAATTTAAATGGGAATATTGCATTTAAGAGCTGATGGAGATTAATTGTTTGTGTGCTCAGCAAGCCCATGAAGAGGAATAAAAAAATAATTTAAAAGGAGCATGATTAAAATGCATGATGTAAGCCACAGGTATTGATGTATAACAGTTAGGTGCTCACTCAAGTGTTTCTGTTATTCAGAGTCAGTATAGCAAATACATTTCTTTCATTTCTCTGCAGCTCAACAATGAAATGAAAATTTCATTTTTGTGGAGTATTAAAGATACGTGTCGCTGAAAGGTTTTGGAAAGCAGAAGATACAGAAATGCATCCTCATTTTAGAAAATTCTTGGATGAGCTGAAAGATGAAAATTATGCATGCTCAAAAATAATTTTAAATTAGCTCTAAGGTTTTTTAATACTGAAGGCTAAATAATCCATCTGGTGGATTTTGGGGGCAGAGTTAATCTTTGGTATCAAACAGTTCAGCAAGAGAATTTCTTTGCAGTTTCTATTTGCCAAAATTCCTCTTCTGCAGCACTTTGACAAGCACCTTGTTTGTTGTGCTCTGGGGACTATCTTCTGCCTCAGATCCCATGCCAGAAGAAATGCCATGATAAGAGGAATGGAGAGAGATACCACCTGGGTTCACCTTTAGCAGCAAGACTGTCATGGTACAGGGTACTCTCTCATTCTCCTCTCAGGAAGGGGTGGTGGTACAGAAAGGCCCAGCAGCAGGAACTGCAGCCCAGGAAAGGTGCTGCAACATGGTCATGGGAGGAAGCACAAGGCGAGGAGCAAGCATCAAACAGGAAAGCAAGACCTAACACAAAGAGGTGAAGAAATAATTTCCATACTGTTTGCTTCCTATTCTTCTCTTTTTCTGTCTTCCAGGCTATTTTTAAACTCTTGCTTCTAAAGAGCAAGACTGTTCATTAATCTTTTCACCCATACTATATAAAGTATTAAAAAATATATTCTTGGCCAGCTTTTCCATACTTTAAATCTTGATTTTCTTTGTTCAACTTCTCTTTCTTTTCTTCCTCAGTATATTTTTCCTGGAACTCTTAAACAAGTATCATCCTAGGAGTCTTTCCTACAATTTTAGTGCTCAAATATTCTGAGTGAATCATCTTTTTCATGTAATTCCATTTGTACCAGGAAATAGGACTATGTCATAATAACATGAAAATACTTGCCTAGAAATTGTTCTGGTATTTTTAAAGTGCACCAAATTTTCTTGACTGCTTTGTGTTCCAAGATTTTGTGCTGTACTGTTAGTGTGTATTTTTACCAGTAAGGTTAGCAAACACTTCTAAAAAGTGTAGTCTCCAGGGGTTAAGCAGACTGATTGGTTGACAAAACATATAAACAAGGAGTCATCTTTTAAAATTTAATTCAAGATAAAAAAACTTTTCTTGGCTCTTTCATATCACACCAGATTTTCTGTGTGTATATCACCATAGTCCAGTTCTGCTCAAGAGAAACAGAGAAAAAAGCACTGCCCTGCTCTCTCAGTGGGCTAGGACTAAGTTATAAGGATTAAAATGAGCCCATCCATGCTGGTAACAATTGACAATTTCACCCTTTTAAGTTCATAAACGGATTGTGATCTCTTACTTTCAGGCTAGAGGCAAAGAGGACTTTTTGGGTCAGCATGGGGATCTTGTCTTCCTGAACAGGAAGAAAAGTGACAAAAGCTCCCTGTTAGGTAGAGAGCAATGTTCCTCAGTGGGATACTAAATTTCCTTGGGGAGCTTCTTCCCCTCAACAATTATAAACCATGTTTAGAAATACTATTTCATTTTTCTAAACCAGGGAAAAGAAATACCTCTTGCAGTCTCTGTACTGTCAGCTCAGAAAGACATCAAAGTTGGGAAGGAGAGGCTGTTTCCTAAAGGTTATTTCCAGTTGCATCTGCTTCTTCATTAACACTGTAAAGCCCAGAGAAACTTTTTCTGCTTCACCTACTCAGCTGAGCCACTAGAACTCCTGTCAAGAGACATCTTGGATTCTGCCTTTTGTATAATGCAATCAGATGGCTATTGGCAGTTGAAATACAATCAAATTTATTGTTTCAGACAGAAAAATTCTACAGAAATGTTGAAAACTGACTGATAATTCCCCTTTCCCCATAGAATATATATCAGGCTAGGCTGCTCCTACTTATAAACACTCATTGCCCATCCCCCATTGGAGATTGTGGCTGCCATAGAGGGAAGCACTTGCCATTCTGGCTGAAGGCTATTAGCTGGGTCATGAAATAAATACCTCTAAAGGCTTAAACAACTGCTGGCTGCCCAATTTTTTGCAACTTACTACATAAACCCTCTTTGAAGCAAGCTCTATAGCATGTTGGTCCACAGCCAGATACACCTTTAACAAGCAATGTGTGGGCTCAATCTGTCCATCAGCAGAGCTCTCATTCATCACCAAGGGAAGAGCAACAGCCAAAGCAACATCACAGGTGTCCTCCTTCACTACTTCTTAACAGCAAAAGTCTCCTGAACAACCCTTGCTTTCCCTTAAACACTGTTGAAAAGCTGCATTTAAGCAGTATAGTAGAGCTTCATAACGGAATTAATCTTTGTGGTGGTTGACCTAAGAAACTTTCTCAGTTAGATCCAACCAAGCCATCCATTCTTTCAAAGGTTTGGGTTTACTTTGAGCAATCAAATTTTCCAAGAATGGTGATACACGACACCTGTGTCCCTCCTTTGCATGCATTTGTTTTTTGTTCAAACAGTGCTCCCTAACAACAGCCCTGCAAGATATTCCAGTGCCTTTTTATCAATACTGAATTTTTTTACTTCTGAATGTATTAATCCATGAACTGGACCATAGACCATGTGTAGCCATATTTGGCCCCATGGTGATCAAGTGCCTCACCCCTCCGACAGAGTAATGACTCAAATGCATTGTCCAACTATTCAAGTGGCTGGCTAGTAGCAATCAGGACTTGTACTTAAAAATAGGTGAAACAGCTGAATAGTCCCAATGAGTTTTAAATTTTCAGTCCAACTCTTCAAAGTTCCAGTCAGTCATTACACCAGTATGTGATAATTTTATAAGAAAGCAAGGAATAATATTAGAGGCAAACCCCTGTCACCTCTGTCTGGTTTTGGCTGGATTATAGTTAATTTTCTTCTTAGTTGCTAATGTTTGGATTTGTGCTGGAAACAATGCTGATAACACAGGGCTGTTTTTGTTATTGCTGAGCAGTGCTGCTCCCCACCCCACGCCATCAGCAAGTAGGGTGGGAGTGCACAAGAATTTGGGAGTGGACACAGCTGAAACATCTGACCCCAACTGACCAACGGGAGGCTCTATACCCTGTGGCATCATGCTCAGCATATAAACTAGGGGGAAAGTTGTTCAGGCACTGTCTGGGCATCAGTTGCTTGATGGTGAGCGATTGCTCCACTTATCTTTCATGGGGTTTGTCTTTTTTTTGTTGTTATTTTATATCTTTATTATTTTTGTTATTATATATATAGCTATTATAACTATTGTAATTATTTTTTTTATTTCAATTATTAAATTCTTCTTATCTCACCTCACAAATCTTCTCCATTTTACCTTTTGAATCCTACTTCCCCCATCATGCTGGAGAGAGTGAGCAAGCATCTGTGTGCTGCTTAGTTGCCTGCTGGAGTCAAACCATGACAACCACACAAAAAAAAAAATTTAAAAAAATTTTAAAAAGAAAAAAAAAAAAGAAAAAAAAAAAGAAAAAAACCCCCAGTATCTGACTTGAACTCATTATGTACAAAAATTGTTATGATATTTTTTATTTAGAGAAAATACAGCATATTCACAAGATTGCTGATCATTGCTTTAATGCTTTTGCGCTTAACCTAGGATTTTCTTTTCCAAACTGCTTTGCTTGCAAAATAAATGCCAGTAGGAAATGATAGGACAGTTTAAAGAAATGTTTTTTCATAGGGCACATTGCTGATTCCTGTTATGTTATTCTCATATGGCAGGGCACCAAATCTTAAGAGAGAAGAGTTTTAATTAAGCGGGAGAGTGCACTTATTGCCTGCCAGAGACAAACCTTACAGAAAGGTTTTTCATTTAATTTGGGGCTATCTTTTTGGTGTAGAGGGATCCTTTCAAGCCTATGCAGTAATTGAGAGGTGCTCAGGTGCAATGCTGAGAGAAAATGTCATGAAAAAGATTTTCAGGGATGAGTCAGCCCTAGTTCTGATCAGAAATTCAGACAGAGTTTTTCATACAAATGAAAATATAATCATTGTGCTGCTGTGTGGAGTGATGTGCTGGTGTAGAACTTGGCATTGGATTCAGTACTACAGTACACAAACCTCAGCCAAGAAGCTGGTAGGCACTGTACAGGCTCACAGGTAGATTCACTACCTGCCACACCCTGCTCACATATTTTACCTCTGCAGATTCCTTTTCTGAGCATACCAATTTAAATCTGTTGCTGTAGTTTAATTTTTAAATTAAAATCACACATTATAGCTTTGCTATGGGTGTTTTAATACACCACAGAGAGTAGAAATTTGCTTGAATGTCTTTCCTTTTGCTAATGCAGAATAGCCAGCTGCCCTTCCCTCATTGACTGCAGTGACAGGGAAGTTGTAACAATGGGATGAACAGCATCTCTCTGCATTATGTACGTGCACGCAGGGGCAGTAGCAGCCCTTGAGCAGTGCCTGCTGCCTAGCAAGAAGTTACTCACTTTTAAAACACTGTTATGACAGAAAGACAGGCCAAAAGGATAATTGCTCAGTGGCCAGTGCAATTTTGCACGAGTGTTATGTAAACATCCCCAAATAATTAATAATATCACAACATGAGTGTAATAAGAATGGTTTCAGCTGTTGCAATGAAGAATAGAATAGTTATAGCACTTGTGCATCAACTCTTGCTTTTTAACTCTGGTATAATTTTGATGTTAAATAACAAATACCTTTTAAGTGATATCACAGATGTCATGAGGAAAAAGATACATAACCATGTAGCTGTATTGTGATAAGATAAAACAGATTTCTTCTTACAAAGAAGAAATATAAATATAGAAGGCTGTCCTGATGAATTATTCCATTTGAGGGCTGACTGTGTTCTACAATAAAAAATTGCTGTAAATTGACAGTCTTCAAATTTTGTACACACTTTCTTTGAATTGTTTGAAAAATGTAAAAGCAAATGTAGAATAAGCTTTAAGCTACAATTTGCAATAAATTCAACTTCTTCTAACTAGGCACTGGACTCCTGAAACTGGTTTCAGGATGAAGGACATTTCTCTCAATTCCTTTTAAATTTTATTTTGCTAAACTGGAAAGGAGAAAAGAAAGACCAATTCATTTCACAGCATAAACTTTATGTATGCTGGAATTTAATGGTTTGAAGACACAACTGCGTGCAACTTCAGGAATATAATCTGATATCCTCTGTCTGCTGAGCCAATGACAGAAACAGCAGATCTTCTGGAAACTAATAATTTGTGCAAAAGAATAAAAACACAGTATAGTTCTTTTGTGATGTGTTCATAAACATCCTCCCTGAGTTTTCATTGTGATATATATGTTCACATCCATCTTTTTTTTGCTGGTTAGCAGAAACAACCATCATTACACAGTACAGAAGTTAAAGCAGGGCCTCCTCATATGATACATAAAACATAATGGGTAGTGGGCAGCATACAAAAGCCTTTGTGTTCCCTGTTCATCACTCCTTTGGAAAAGCCCAGATCATAAATTCTGATTTAATAATATAATCATTTAGAATGGAAAACACCTTTTTCGCTTTTTTTTTTTTTTTTTTTTACAATCATGGAGTCCAGTCATTAACCGAATATTGTCAAATATGGCACTAAACCATGTCCCTAGATGCAACAACTACATGTCCTTTAAATACCTCCAGGGATGGTGACTCAGTCTTTTCCTAACACCTGACCTAGCCCACTCACATACTGACACAGCTCAGGCCATCCCCTTGGCCCTGTCTCTGGTCACCACAGAGCAGAGATCAGTGCCTGCCCCTCCTCTTCCCCTCAAGAGGAAGCTGTAACTGCAGTGAGGTCTCCCCTCAGTCTCCTCCAGGCTGAACAGACCCAGTGCCCTCAGCTGCTCCTCACAGCTTCCCCTCAAGGCCCTTCACCACCTTTGCTGCCCTCCTTGGACATTCTCTAATAGTTTAATGTATTTCTTACATTGTGGTGCCCAGAACTGCCCCCAGCACTGGAGGTGAGGCTACCCCAGTGCAGAGCAGAGCAGGACAATCCCCTCCCTTGCCCGGCTGGAGATGTTGTGCCTGATGCCCCCAGGACAGGATTGGCCCTCCTGGCTGCCAGGGCATGCTGGCTCATTTCTATTGACAAAGACCCATCCCAGGTGCAAAATCTTATACTTGTCTTTGTTAAACTTCATCTGGTTGGTGATTGTCCTGACTTGTGGAGGTCTTCCTTCAAGGCTTTCCTGCCTTTGAGAGTCAATGGCTCCTCCCAATTTTGTATCATCTGGGAACTTGCTCAATATCTCTTTCTGTGTCCAAGTTGTTTACAAAGATGTTGAGGAGCACAGGGCCTAGGATGGAGCCCTGTGGAACCCCAGTGGTAGCAGGTCACCAGTCTGATGTCTTCCCATTCACTATAACTCTTTGTGCCCAGCCCATGACCCAGTTGCGTACACACCACATGATGGGTTTGTCCAGCTGCGTGTGAGACATTTTGTTCCTGCGGTATATTGTGAGAGACACTATTGAAAGCTTACTGAAATCCAAAAACATTACATCAACTGGCTTCCCTTGGTCAACTCAGGGTTAGCCGTATTTACTTCTATCTAAATTCCAGTGCAGCATGAAAAATAGGAAATTTGAGCTGAAAATCAGACTTCACAGAACCCCTCTTGACATCTCTACCATACAAAAGCTTTTCTTTTGTAAATGGTTCCACATTACAAAGAGAGATTGATCATGGCTAAGTAATGTTTCAGCAATAGGAGTAGAGTAAGCATTAAGTAGATTTAATGGAATTGAATTAATCAATGAAAAATTTGGTTTGCAAAGGAAAACTCCTTCTGGGAGAGTAACTTATGAATGTCACTCCATAGTACTAATTTAATTTTCTTTTCTCTCCAAATTACATGTAATAGACACATTTATTGAGGAAAAAGCTAAAGTGGTCAAATCATTAGCAAATCTATCCCACTAAACTATGTTGGAAAATACCTTTCACGGCTGGAAAATTGTCTGGACATTCTAGATTTTCTCATCCAACTGTATATAATGGAATGAAATATACCTGAAATTTCACTGAAATTATCAATAAACTTGATTGTTTTACTGTGACATATGTAATTGTAAAGTTTAAACAAATGTTGCCAATGAGCACTGAGCTTTATGAGCAAAACCCTATAATGCTATCCTTTGTGTTGATCCAATAATTACTATTTTTCTTACGAAAGAATTTGAAAAGCCTTCAGTTAATTTGGGTAAAAGAAGATAAAATGTTTGAAATAAGAAAAGTTTTATACATATGAAAATAAAAGGATACCTGAGAAAAAGTATTAGTTCAAAGTATTCAACTTCCATGGCATAATTATGTATTTGAATGTGGTATCTCATTTATATGCTGCTGTATGCACTCCTGATGTCAAAACAGAAAAAAATAAGCTCTCAAATATTCATACAACTGCTTTCCAGGAGGGCAAATGAAATTACACATGTATTTGCAACCTCTGGCAATAAGGAATAGCAGTAGTGATTTGATTTTTAATTTCCCCCAGTCTTGCTGAAGAAGCATAAAGATCTCCTTTTACAGTGATGTAAAAGGTTGGCTAAAATTCAGCCCAAAGAAAACCTCAGAAAGTTATTTTGAGAAAGAAGTGGGCGTTCTGACCACTGGAAGCAGGACACAATATATTAAAACAAAATCTCACAATGAAAGAGGAAATTGAAGTGAATTGGAAGTCTAATGTCCTTGGGTAAAATGCAACATGCTTCATAACTGCAAGTGAAATGTCCATGTTGTACTCTATCTGCTCTGATAAATTTCAGGCTCAGCTGTCTTTGCAATAGCTGGAGAGAGCATTAAAACATGAAGGTCCTGGGAGAATTTTGAAAGTATTATTTTTCTTTTATTAGTTTTGAAGCAATAGATTTTTATTTATTTAGTAACACACAAAGGAAGGAAATATTCAATTTGGGGTTTTGTTTTTGTTTTGGTTTTGGTTTTTTCTTTTTTTATTGGTGGACATATATTCTTGGTCTTCCATAAAGAGCATGTAATACTATTGTGGGTATAGTGCAAGCCCACCCTTTCTCCAGAGCATTAAAGGAGGCAGAAGATTTCTTAAGGAAAGAGGATAGGACTGAAGACAGAGTCTTATGGTGAAATGTCTAGGCTGATCTTTTACCAAGACATGGTGCTGGTATGCAAAAATATAGAGACATTGATAGTCCACGGATATGGGCTAAGGGGAAGAAGTATGAGGAGCCAACCTCAGGGACAAACTAGATGGCACTTTAATGAAAAAGCACTGCTTCTCCATGGGTCAGCTATGACACCACAGGACATTCCATGGCTGGTAAAAGAGGACAAGGGAACAGAACCTCAGATCCAAATCACTGAGGAGCTGTGCCACACATTTTCGCTGTTACAAAACCTTGGGGTATTTTAAAGAGACACAGTTTTCAACAACTGGCTCATTAGGGCAGGGCTTTTTGTCCTCCATGTTCCAGAATGTCAAGCAGAGGAATTAATTAGCAGAAAGCCATTAAGTTAGATGACTGTTTCTCCAGGAGCAACAGTGGGAAAAGTTAGGTCCCTAATGTATCACAGAGTCTTTGTCATGAAGGCTTCAGATGGAGACTTTAACTCTTATGAAGTGTGCGGATTTATGCTAATTAATTTGAAGAAAAGGTCAAGTTCATGTTAATAACCAAATTGAACTGGTATCTCTGCATAAAGGTCACTGGAAAAGATTATGATTTTACACAGTTTTAATGTAGGAGCTACCAGCTTCATCACAGCATTGTGGCTCTTCAGCCATGTTTCTTCAAGAGCTGAATTATACAGAGCTGCAAGAGTCTGAGAAGAGTTTTGCAAATTGAAAAAAATTCTGTATCAGAATAACCGAGGAACATCTCTTCTGGGAAATCATATCAGAAGATTGTTTTATATAGCAGGTCACCACCACAATATTTATTCTACTACACTCATAAAAGCCCTTGTCTTTAAAACATGCAATGTGCCATGTTCTCTGCAGATATTCTCACAGGCCAGCATATTCAGTAACCTGCATCATTCCAATTTGTCTAAATTTTAACTAGATAGATATAAGTTTTCTTGCTTTGGAAAACTGGGGGGAAATGAACGGGAATGTCTATTATTGTATGAAAAAGCAATTTCCTTTGCCAGTAATCTTTCAAAACCCCATTCCTATTATTTGTGATGCTTGTGTTTGAAAAAGGTCTTTATCTTTCCTCTTACAGCTCTTATATAGATGGAATTATTCATTTTCCTATTAAATTGCCTATTTCTACCAACAGTATCTATAATTCAACCTGATTTCCTTTGCATGGTTAGTTTTGTTAAAACTCAGGAAAACAGATGCTCCTTCAAATGTAGAAAATCAGAACAAAATATTTTGAAAAACTAACTTGTCCCTTTGAAAAAAGTGAAATGTTTGCCAACCTAAAACAATAAGTAAAACGATCCCAGAGAGACCTGTCAGGAAAGTACCCCCAAAGTAGATGTACAGGTTTCTCCTGGCTTGGGCTGAACACAAGGTTAAGGACATGCAATGTCAGCTTTATGGACAGTACAACTCCTAGATTTCAGAGAGGCAAGCAGGACCAGGATAAGCAGGTCTGCCTGCTAGCTGTCCCTCTGTCTCTGCCTGCCTTCAGAGGCAATGCACCACGGGGGGGGATTTTTCCCATCCATGCCTTCTACCTTTCTTCTACCCAAGAGCTCACTGAGTGCATCAAACAAGCAGATTCAATGGCAAGAAATCCAGCAGTCTGAGGTTTGTGCCAGGCACTTTTCCAGGACAACTGCTCCTGATGGGATACATACCCACTTTGCCTTCAATGATTGCCTAAAATCCATTTGGTCCTTTCTTTTCTGTAGGTTATGAGGAAGAGAATCTCACAATATGTCCCGTAGCCTTCACCTCCATGCCCTAGAAAAATAGAGCATAGAAAGATAAAGAGCTTTATTGCTTATTCTCTTTTAAGGGAATATAAAAATCCTGTGTAGAGGAGTGAACTGAGGAACTGTGAACAAAGAGCAGGGAGAATTAAGCTGGGAGAACTCAATTGTTTGATGCTAATTTTAATACAGCCATAAGAACATAGAGGGGACAGTATAGTTAAAGGCAGAGGGGGAAAAAATGGGAGACAAGGAAGAAGGAGAAAAGGACCATATGCAAGTCAGAGATTTGAAACAAAACAAAACAAAAACCCAAACCAAAACAAAGAAAACATTTTAAAAATAGAGAAATCAATATAAGGAAAAGGAAATGTATGCACACAGAAAAAATCCCCACATATTGGAAATATGGAATAAAGCATCTCCTCTGAATATACTATGGAAAGAGAGAAAAGCTGAGCAGGAGAGGAAAACCACTTTACTACCACAAGATGCATACCCTAAAAATAAGTGTTAAAATGTTCTGCATCTGTCATGCCACTTAGGTGATGAGTTAAGGACTCCATGAACTTTCCTATATTTGATTGCTCTCTGGCTCACTCACTGTGTAATTTTACTTGGAAGATGCTACTTTGTTAAACATTTATAGAGAAAAGCTAACCCTTCCCTGACAGCAAATCAGATATTACACCCAAACCTATCTGACATTTGGCTGTTCTCTCCAAAATATAACTTACCAACAATTTATTGCCTTTTTCCCCTTAAATTTTGATAGATGTCCTTGCAAATTCCCACTGATGGAGGTCAGCTGTAGTGTTAGAAACAAGGGCACAGGAGGACAGTGCTCACACTCATAAAAGCAGACATTTTGGAGAAAACTTAAGAGCTGAAAATAAATATAAGAAATAGTTGAACTGCAACTAAATCCCAAATTCAGAGGAAAATAGTCCCATTATTCCTCTATAAAAGTTCCTAGTTTTGAAGTCAATAAGTTTTGAAGGAGTAGGGGTTTAGGCTCAGTGATAAAACAGATAATCTTCAGTTGCAGTGAATCTAGGTAATGAGCATGAGGGTGAGGCCCAAGATACCACTACTCTATAATTCTCCTCCTGAGTGACAGAAAGACTGATTCACTGGCTTAAAGCTGTCAAGAAGAAAGTGATGGATCTAGGCTTATGTCCAATACCTCCTTAATAGCCCAAGTGGAGTGCTAAAGCTACATTTGCTGTCATTGAGGAATTTCCTGCCTTTGTGGGAGGCTGCTGCCCTGAGAGGAAGACCTACTCCATGCAATGGCAGATGAAAAAAAGGGTAAAAGCCAGGGGAATATTGGTCTCTGACTTTGAAATACAGTGGAATGTGAAAAAAAAAAGTTCAGACAGGTCTTTTTACAATACTTCATATGTGGAAAAGAAAGAGTAAGTAATTACTGGAAATGTGCTGTTAACATGACCAAAAGCCAGTAGCTAAAGTGCCGTTTAATTGTGTATGAACTCCTTCATCCCAAAACAGATGGGGTCAAAGTGTGTTAGGCTGTTCTCTGAAGTCCATTTCCAAACTAGATTTTTCTCATTTACTAACAAAGTCTATTCCCTGGGCTAGTCCAGTACTACATCACTCTTGACATCAGGACTAGATCCAAGAGGGATGGCACATATGTAGGATTCAGCTTGCACTCCTGGAAACTTTCTGTTGCTTACACATTTTGTGACACTAAAATTTCCTGAGCACCAGAAAGTCCTGCTGTCAAGCATTCACAGAAATACCCCAGTAATAAGGGGACGGCTGAGATTGCTTAGGCCCACAGCATAGACAGCACTTATTTTTGCTGCTTTGATTTAGCAGGTAGTTCCAGGGGATGCCTGCAGACCTGGGATCCCTACAAAATCCAAGTCCTTGCTTCTTTTCTATTCCCCAGCTGAGTGCTCTAACCACTAGTTACATTCTCTTTTCACTTGCTCATGCCTGGAAGGAAAGGCTGCAGGCACCATTAATTAGGAGAGGGATCTGGACTGCAGGAAATGCTGTCTGAAGTTTTTACCTGAGGAGTCAAATTTAAGATACATACACAGGATTTGCACTTTCTGCCAGGTAGTATGTTTATTATGCATTTTTGCAACATCTAAAAAGACAGCAAGGCAGTGCATAACTTGTGACTGTGTGTGTTCTATTTTCTCTTCTGGCTGCATGCCCCTTGCCCTGCTCAATACATTAAGCTGTTCCTCTGGGCCAATAATGACATGGGAAAATGTGAAACTATGAAGATAATGCATTAAGCCCCTAATTGCTGAGAAAGTAAGAAAGGCAAAGAATTGATGGGCATAGTAGAGGAAGGCTGAAATCTAATTAGTCCCTCTTCCAAGACAGCAACATATTTCTTTACAACCAGATCACGTTCTAGGAGTTATGTTCAACAGTTGTGCTAATCTGCTCTCTGGAGAGGATCCCAATGGTAGCTCCTCTACAGCAGCTCAGTACCTCACACAACTAACTGCTAATCCTCCTCCAGTGTTTGATGCTCAACAGAGGGCTCAATAGCAGAAGAAATCACTCATATTATTGACAAATTTTTCTTATAACCTGCCATAAAGGTATGACACAGGCCTTGAAGTCCAAATGTGCATTACTACACACACACACACACACAAAATCTGTCTTCCTTACTCCTGCAAACAGCAATGACTTTCTTTCAATAAAAGCAGGTATGTCTTGCTTTTTAATGATTAATGATTTATTTTTGAATTCTGAAAATGCATTTATTAAGTTCATTTTAGGCATGAGGCTTCATTTTTGATTCTGTTCTTAGCCAAAGGAAATTTTAGGGTAAGAAAAGCAATGTTATCTGGGAATTTCTGTCTTTCTTTTTATATTTACCTAATTACCATCAGTTTTAACATTCTGTGTTTTAGTTTCCAGAGAAGGATAAATGTTATTAGACTTACAAATCAATTTGAAGACTCAGCATCTCTGCTTACCAGGACAGGGCATTTGCTTGTCAGGAGCTGGACTCACACAAATGCATTTATTTAACAGGCAGAAGTGAATCTCTCAGGAAATACGTCTACTGTTATTCACTTTCTGCTCATGGTTTTCACACCTTGAGACTAGATAGTCCTGCAAAACAATAAGTTCAGACTGATGAAGATTCAGACAGGAAAAAAAAAATGTTGATTTCTTGTGTTATTCAAAAGAGTGACTGAAATACCAGCACATTTTCACAAGTTTGTCCATAGTAGGCTTTAACCTCAAGCTTTCTTTCAAAGAATATTGAGTACATAATAGCCCCCCTGAGGTTTCACCAGACTTCTAATAAAATTCACGTGTGTGTGTATTACTGTGAAAGAAAGAAGACTGAATACACAGAAGTGTGTAAATTCTCAGGTATAACTTTGAGTCTGAGATAATTCTATATATTTTGTACAAAGCAAAACAGAATTGGGGACTATGGAAGACCACTTTTTTCAAAACCTGAACTTCATCAGGGGGGATAGTCTATCCATTGTACCATGACAAAATCAGAAACCTCAGTTAAAGAGCCTGAAGACACAGAGGTTCATGAAAGCAAGGCTGTGCTCGTTCACTTCAGTCACCAACCAGAATCATTCAAGCAGCCCTGGGTGTTACTCTGCTCAGACTTTATGTGACCCAAAAGACCTCTAGCTCAGTAAGGAGGCAGTTATGGCCTATATGAATTTAGACAATTTTATTTTTTACATCACTGTTCAAAACTGTTATAATATAGCATTCAACAGATAAAACAGTTTCATGTGTCATGCATAGAGGGTGACAACCAAATAACTCAGAATACTTTTATCCACTGCTGATGCAAATAGTTGTTAACTTGCAAGACCAGAAAAAAAGATGACATCTGATTAGCAAAGAGATATTTTCTTCTCAGGAAAAATATTTATTCTGCTTCAAAAGAAACTCCAGATTATAATCAAGTAAAGTAGAAGTTGACTTCTGGAAGAAAGATGATAACTGTCCAGAACTGATCAAAGACTTCAAGAGCAACATTAGCTAATAAACTCAGTTAGTACAGAGTCCTCACTTACGAATGCAATTTTAAACAGGAGGGAAATGCAAGAAAAAAGGAGCTTCTGACAGCCATCTCAGAGAAAGCCTACAACAGGTCAGCTGAATAAGGAAGAGAGAGAGAAGCACCTTTCTAATTAAGTTTTACTAGAGGTAAGGTAGGTTTTTCTTCTGTTTCTTTATCCATATAATTTTTAAACATAAGTGACTAGTGTGTATTTTGAGAGTTGTAAAATAAAAAAAAAAATTAAAAAAAAATTGAACTTGACTGGAACAAGGAGTGATTTTGAGGTAGATGTATAACAGCAAAGCACTTTGCCACTAGGAATACTGCTGGTAGTACAAATCTATAAAGTTTGGTTCCAGTACTCCCTATCAAGTGTCCCAGCTTTCTAAAACCTGTCCTTTACAGTACTTCAAGTGTGGCAGACGAGCATCCACAAAAACTGGCTAAGCAGAATGGAGAGTGAAATGGTTGGAGAGGGAGAACTATTTTCCATTCCCTGAAATGGGAGGAGGCAGCATACTTGAACCCCAGGGACAATAATCTCTATAAAGACATTAACAAGGCCAAGGCAAAGTCACAAGCATGGCATACAATGGCCCAAGCTGTTGCCTTTATTTCTGGCACAGTCTGAGCCCAGGCCAGGCCTCCAGATGACATTTGGGCACTGTCCCAGTTGAGCCTGAGGCCAGGATGGTGTCTGCTGTGTTTAGGGGTATCAATGTAGCTGGGTGCAGCAGGTCTAAACTCCTACTGCATGACAGATGGATGAGCCTTTCATTCTAGAGCCGAGTTTTTCTGTTGCTTTGAGAGTTTAGAAACAGCAATTTCTAAGTAGAAAAAAATGAACTCTGTCCTACAATGCCAGACATATCAATCATTTTCTATTCTTCTTCCAGCTTAACTATTATATTCTTGAGAATACACTCTGACTATGTAAATCTAGTAGAATATTTAGAACTACTTACAGCATCACAATTTTAACAAGCAGCTCGGACTCATTCTGGGGTTTCCCTCAGTAGGATTATAACATTTTTTAAAATACTACTTAAGCTTAAATTGCTTTCATGAATCCCAGACCTGAATTATTGTGGACAACTAGCAATCATCTGCCTATATTGTTTTCAAGCTACAGTCCACATGGGACCCATTATCTCTGCACACTGGAAAAAGCAAAGCCTCCACTGAGCTTTCACAACATAGAGTTTTGCTTGAGATAAAGCAGAACAGTTTGCCCTTTTTGTGTACTTGTTTAAGTATGTTTTCTGTGATGTCACCATAGAGTGCCAAATTGGTAGCATCAGGCGACCTGCTGAGCTAATATGGATTTGGATCAACACAATTGTTCTTTGGATCAAACAAAATGTCACAGTTGGGATTAGCTCCCTCTGTTTAAGACAAATGTGCTCTTTTGGGTGGATCACTATAATTTAATTCTATGTAAAGAAGAATGAGGTTATTATGGATTATCACAGATCTTTTGTAGCCACTACAGCACAAATACTTTTCCTCTTTTGTTGAAATAGTGTTTTACTGACTCTAAAGACAGGCTTATTTTAAATTTGCTGCTATTGGCAACAACTGTATTTTGTATTTGATGCACATGGACAATGTTCACAATTGTTTCAAAGCAGTGGTACAGAGGCCTCTCTATTACTTGCTGTCAAAAAAATCTATATTTACCACTTCCCTGTAACATTCTCATCATCATGTGTCACCTCTAAGTAGTCAAAATGGGCATTGGCTGCAGCCCACAGAGAGTTAAGGTAAAATCATGCTGAAGCTTCTGCAACTTTCAGTAATCTTCTTGCTCTCCCTATTATAATACCACTTCTCTTTTTAAAAACTCTGATGTCAGCTCTTAGTTCAGCAGATGAGAATTGGACTGCAGATTTCTTCAAAAGATGTGAACATTATTTTGACTTTGTAAAGGAAAAAACTCTTTACTTAGCTCTTCAGGTTATTTTAAAATATGCTGGGCAAGTAGCAGAGGACCTTCATCTACTGTCTCAAAAATCTATCAGGTACTTTCTTGTGTGATTGAAATTAAACTTTCCCAGCTGCTCCTAATATTGCCTAAACCAAGGACAATGCTGAGGCAAAAACAGAGCTGAAATGATAGGAAGCCAGGATGGAAGGTTAACCAAAACAGGAAGTGCCAATCTTATTTTTCATAATGTGTGAGAAAGACTGGATTTACCAGGAGATAGCACTGGCTCTCATTTACTTTCTTCATTTGTACATTGGAGTAGTGTACTGGGTTGATGCTGGCTGGATGGCAGGCACCCATCAAAACTTCTCTATCACTTCCTTTTACAGCTGGACAGGGGAGAGAAAATATAATGAAGGATTCATGAGTTGAGATAAGGATCAGGAAAGATCACTCACAAAATACCATCATTGGCAAAACGGATTAGAATCAGAGATATTAATTTAATTTATTACTAAGAAAATTGGTGCAGGATAATGAGAAGTAAAAAAAACCAAAAAAACAAAAAAAACAAACTTCAAAACAACTTCCCCTCACTCCTCCCTTCTTCCCAATTCTACCTTCTCCCCCAGTGTTGCGGGGAAACAGAGAATGGGGGTTATGGTTGGTTCATCACAGGTTGTTTCTGTTCACAGAGAGGAGTCTTTTCCCTGCCCCACCTTGGGGTCCCTCCCATGGGAGACAGTTGTTTACCACTTCTCCAATGGAAGTCCATCTCACAGGCAACAGCTTTCTGCAAACTGCTGCAATGTGGATCGCTCTTCCACAGGCTGCAGTCCTTCAAGGACAGGCTGCTCCCATGGGTGCTGCCTTCTCCAAGGGCCTCCCATGGGGTCACAGCCTCCCCCCAGGCATCCACCTGCCCCATTGTGGGTCTCCTCCCCAGGCTGCAGGGGGATCTCTGCATCCCCATGGCCCTGCCTGGGCTGCAGGGGCACAGCTGCCTCTGCCTCACCATGGGCAGCACTGGGGGCTGCAGGAGAATCCCAGCTCTGGCACCTGGAGCACCTCCTGCCCCCAGACCTCAGGGTCTGGATTTGCTCCTCTCACATGTTCCCACTCCTCTCTTCTCTGGCCATAATTACAACTGTGCAATAACTTTTGTTTTTTTCTTTCTTCTTAAGTCTGTTATCACAGAGGCCTTGCCACCATTTCTAACTGGCCCAGCCTTGACCAGTGGCACATCCATCTTTGGAACTGCCAGGGATTGGCTCTGCTGGACATGCAGGAAGCTTCCAGCAGCCTCTCACAGAAGCCACCCCTGCAACCACCTGCTACCAAAGCTTGGCCATGCAAACCCAATACAAGTAGAGAAAGAGTTCTCAAAAGGGGCTGTACTCCAACAGCATACACGCACAAAGGTGGAATGGTTTAGCATATCCTGCTTTTTTGACAAGAAGAGATACCATTGCCTATTGAAAATAATCTGTGTACTGTTGACAAAGCATTAAGACTGGCATTGCCTGGTAGGACATTGCAAAAGCAATATTATGTGATTAAAAATAATCTGAGTCAATCAAAACTTCACATGATGCAGAAGCAGTTTTATATGTACATTTTTAGGATAGAAGATTACAAAGTCCCATTTATGGTTTTATATTCAAGGACTACCCAAAATCTTAGGTTTATGAAACAGTAGTGCTGGTGCCCACACCAGCTTAAGAATTGGAATTTTTTCTGTCCCTGGCCTAATTCTTGCCTTTTTCACCTGAGTATTTCTTGAGTTTTAGGCAGTTAAATTTTTTAATTGGTTTGGCCCAATCTTAAAAAAAAATAATTCTTGTTAGGGATTTCATGCTGCTGTGGAAGTGTAAGCAGACACGGGCAGAAGGTCTTAAGCTGACACTGCTGCCAAAGCTACCTTAACAAGAAAATACGTCTGAATTTGGGAAATTAAGATTTTGCCTCAAATAAATTCCCATGTTTTTGTCAACAAGCCTGAGGACAGGACTTGTCAATGACTGTATTTCAGCTGTGAGGAACTGTTTAAAATGCCCTGACAGATAGTTAGACAGTGTGCTGTCTGTAAGTCATCTAGAAGCAAGACTGCAATCATCTAGTTTTAAATATAGTAATGTTTGTGTGCCCTTGCCTGTTCCTTTAAGGTCAGATAAGAGTGATTTCAGGAAACCCAGCAGAAAGACTTCATTTTTCCAGGACACGGTGATCCAGAGAAGAGCAGAAATGTTTATTCATGTCCCCAGCATCCCATAATGGGCCAGCCTAGCCTCAAACTGTGTGAGTCCCTCTGCAAGTCTGCTCCTGCTGCAGATTCCTTGGATGGCACATGCCAGAAGAGGCTCCTTCACACACACCAGGCTATGGGAAATGCCAAAACTGCCCTCAAAATCATAACAGATGGTTTCCATGCAAGTAAAGAACTACTGATATGTGAATGTCGTTGTACAGATCTGCATGTCCTGTCCTGCTGCTCAAAATGCATCTAATAAAGATTTCTCTGCTTACCCTGCAGATGATGTGCATCCTATGTCTGTTGGGCATATATTTTTAAATTGTTTTCAGTTCTAACATTATTCTGTGGCAAAGTATGAATTAACATCCAATATTTAATAACTCAATCTTTCACAGCTGGCCAATTCAACAATAAAAAGGATGGTAGAAAAACAAGGTTTGCAGGCCAGCAATTTTTCTGCGTAATAGATGTTTGTATGGAAATAAGCACATGGTGACTGGCTTATCTTCTGCTCAAGGCAACAATGTCTTCCAAAGATACAGGCACTTAATGCACAGGCACTGCATTCTCTTTGCTTTATTGAGACTTCCACTACAGTGTGAACCATGTTTCAAATGGCTTTCCCCCAACCTTCTCAGGAATAAGAGGAAGGAACAAACAGAGAAGCAATGACAGAGTTTCTGCTGAAAGCAGTGATTCTGCTGGCAAAGGAACTGGCTGTATTTAGTATTTACTGTAGGGAAGACTGGGCTGTGCCCAGGAAAAAAGAAAAGGATCAATATGCAATGGAGAGAAAAATTCAGGTTCTAGCATTATTGCTTTCTAAATATTTGAAATCTAAGGAGTCACAAGACAAAGCAAAGGATTAAATCCAAGTAAAAGGACACAGAATTACCTTAGATGGTTTTTGTCAAATGTGAATAGTGTTTGCGTAACCCTATAAATGCCTAAAAGCTTCAAGTATGCTTTTTTTTTTTTCTTTTCATGTTCTTCAGAGCTCTGCTTTTTACACCTTCTGCTCTGAGTGTTTACTCCATACCTACAACAACATGGCATGGACACAAGCTGGCTTCTTCAGTCCTGGAAGGTGCTGACTCAAAGCCTCACAACACATATGAGACCACTTCTGTTGGAAACCTGAGCGTTCTGGGAGTTGCTTAACCTTACCCAGTAAATGAGAGGCCTGAGTTAAATTATCTCTGCAGCTTGAGGGAATTGAGGACACTCAAGTTTCAAAGTTGTTGCATTGTTACAAAGAACAGAGAAGGGAGGCTGCATGAACAGGCAGAGGAAGTATAAGTACAGACACCATAATGCAATCCAGAGTAAGCCTGCTGTCTGCAAAAAATGACAGGGGACACAAAATGCATTTATCATCTTAAATGGGATTTATCATGTTATTCTAAAAGCATGCTAACTTGTCTGTCAGTCTTCTGTATAAAACCTAGCTTGTGTGCTGTCAGCCCAAACTGTGAGCATGTGACACCATTGCTCTGTATTCAACCCTTTTCATACTTGTTTGATTTTATTCTTTTCTGTCATACGCCCTTCATTCAGTGTCTTTTTTTTTATAAGCTCAAGAATTCTAAACCTATCTTATCTTCTCTGACAGGGGAATGAGACACATCTGTCCTTCATGAACCTGTACTTCTATGAAAATTTTCTAGTTCTAAAACTTTCTTATGAAGAATGATGACAGACACATCCAATATTCAAGCACTAGAAGGAGTTATGGATTTGTACTTTGGCTGCTACTGTAATGATACTTTTTTGATTTGTTCTCCAATCTGATTCTATAATTACATTTGTTTTTTGACTGACATTGAATAACAAGTTCATCCAAACAGTTTTCACAATACTGTCTGTAGTGGTGGCTTGCTGAGTGATAATAATTTCCTTTCAGCTCTCTGCTGTGGGTTTGTATAGCAGGGATTATTTCTGCCATTGTCACTAATTTGTGTTCATCAACACTAAACAGCACCAGATCTCATCTCACCCCCACAGCCTGTACTGAGAGAAGTTCCTGCAGCACTCTTTGGTAACTCCAGTTTACTACAGGAGTTTTCTTCTGTGTTTTGTAACAGACCTACTCAAACTCCTTTGGAAATGCTGTGCACAACAGTTCACTGTTACCAATGTGTTCCCTGACTTTTAAAGAGAATTACAGACATGTGAGGCATGACTTCTACATGGAAGTACTCTTTTTCCCCATTGTATCATTTTCATGACATGTTTTAACCCTGTTCTTTATCATAGTTTGCATGAGTTTGCTCAATATAGTCAAACTTACTGTTGCAACCTATATGTCACCACAATCTGGGTGTCATGGTTGATAATCGACATTTCTCAGGTACCTTGGATGACTTAAACTATTAGCAGGTCATGGTTACTTGGCAGTTGCATGCACAGGATCCCTCAGAACTCTTGGGCAAACACCCTTGGGTCTCATATATTAGTTCATATTATTTTCATAGGCCACTTATAGCTTGACTCATTATGTAACAAGATGAGAATTCTTAATGCTAGTTAGGAATGTTATCAACTCTGAACAAGGAACAAACAGAAGATTTTGTTTGATGGAGTTGTGGCTGCTGCTAAAACTGCTCTGTAGAACGACCACTAGGAACACCAAAAGACTATCAAGGAATCAGGTGATACTTCATTGCCATATAATAACGACTGATACAGCTGGGGTATGTGCCTTGAACACCAAAGGACAGAAAATCCTGTGTTTTTCTAAAATACATAGCTACTCTCAGCCCTTAAAGTTGTAAGAGATTAACTTCTGAGGAGTTATTTTTAACATCTAATAAGACAGTGCTTAGATTAAGAAGCCTGATATCCTGTTTGGTTATGTAGTAATAAATCAAATTTCACACATCTTTCTCCCATTAGCCTTTCACACAACACATCTGCCAGACTCCTCAAGGTTGTTCAAACCAACAGAGATTCTACCTACTTAAAAAATACCATGCAGACACATACTGGACTGCCATGGTTCTGATGGACTTCAGTGTTTCAACATGAATTCAGCCTAGAGCTTTATCCAAATAACCATAAAAAGTTGACATTGTCCTGCAGCTGTCCCTGAAAGATACATCTCAGCAACCCTCCACATTTGGTTTTGCCTGAGCAGGAAATCCACCAGAATCACAGGACTATTATCACATTTGAAAGAAACTAAAGCTACTCTAAATAGAGTAGCTTTCACTACTCTGCTAAAGCTCAACAGAGTAGTTCTGTGTAAGAGGGGAATGGCTACAAATCCCTCACTTTCTCTTGGGCTAAATATTTATGTCCTTAATTGATGCTCTCTTAATATTAAAAAGTTATAATTTTTTAAGTAAAACATAAAGTAAATCTACTTTTTCAATAAAACATTACAGGATATATATTATATCCAGTGATAGATAGTATGTCTATATTTTTATATTATTGTGTATCTTATATTTCTGTGAAAGACAGAAATGTTTCCCTCTGAAAAACAAAAGGACTTCAAATCTCATTTTAACCTTTCCCCCTCTTCATCATGATAAAGAGGTTATTGGTATTTTTACACTAGAAATTCATTAAAAATGAATTGTTTGTTGAGAGCCTGTAAGAGTAAAACAAATAAATCTGAAAGAGCTACAGATGTGGGGGCAGGTTATTAGACTGACTCATGGAAGCAGTCTGCTCTGACAGCCATGTAATGTCCTTTGTGTTTCATTTTTCTCTGCTCACACCAGTGACTCTTTCTTGACTAAATGTTTTTGCTTAGTGAGCAATCATTTTTACAAATTCTCAGTGTCCTAAATGAGGCATTTTAGGATTTCCAAAAAGTCCTCAGTGTTTGCCAAACCCTGCTCTGGGAAAGTTGAGTATGATTGATGCTTCAAGAAGAATCATGAGACTAAAATGTACTGAAGAGCTTACCAGAAAGGGGATATTGGTCACACACTTCTGGGGACTACCAGGATGCAGGGCAAATGGCTGGAACTTCCTTCAGCAATTTTAGGCTAGCAGTTACATTTATTATCCCTATTATGTTCTGAATTGTTTCATATAATGCATAGTAGTTTTACTTGATTTATAGTAGGAGGACATTATGCAAATAATTCAAATCTTGCTGGTCTCCAGTGTCTCACTTAAAGACAAGTGTTGTTCCAAGAGCTGCTCTGGGTCTGCAGCCTTGTTAGATGTAGGCCCACAGCCAGGTTGTATGACAGAATCATGAGACTCTGCAGCTAAAGAGGAGGAAAAGAAAAAATCTCCTGTAAATTACCTTTCTCACCTCTCAGTTCTTGTGAAATGGAAGTGGCAGTGGCTGTTGTTTCCATAACAGATGCTTCCAGCCAGGAACAGAGGGCATCTCTCAGCAGTATCACTTTTCAAGGTCACAGGAGGAACAGTCTGCATATGGATATTCCGGAGCTCAGTCTTCCTTCTGGCTCTTGACTCTTTCCTGTCTCCCAGCCACAAACTCATAGAGATTAAAGCAGCCCTATTAAAGCAGCACTGTGGTTTGTCAGAAGTGGGGGAAAAGTCAAAGGGCACAAAGGTCTTTGCTCATCCTAGCAGAGCAAGAAAATGTGAGATGCACAGCACAAGCTGTGATGGGTTACATGACTGCAAAGAAATAGGTGTGTAAATTATTCTGTCACCATGCAACTGTAAACAGAGTGGTGTTGAGTTACAAGTTCAGCATGATTTGTCTAATCAGGACAACAATCATTTAGTCTCTACAAACCTATTCTTGGTCTTTGTTTGGGTTTTTTTTTAAATACAAAGGCAAATATTGGAGTTAAAGCATTTAAATGTAAATTATTAATTTATTTTAACTGTGTTTTAAACACCTTTTCCCTTCCTCTATAAGGACAGAAAGCTGTGGAGTGACAATCTCTTGTAGGCTGAAATTATCTTTAGCCACCCTATATCCAGGGAAACTTTAGTAATCTGGATGTGCTGTGGAAATTGCTTCTATTTCAAAATCAGGTCTGCTTCCAATAAGATGAAAAAAAATACAAAAAAATTAGAAAGGGGAAGAGAAGAAAATAATAGGGAAGGGAAGGAGAAGTGAAGGGAATAAAGGAAAGAAATAGCAATGCAGCAAAATATACATCTCTTCCATTGTGTGTATTAGCTCATTGCTGCAGAAAAGGCTGCTCACAGCATCATCTTATCAGCAGCCTCAAAACCTGACATATAACCTGACATGCCCAAGTCAGGCTAGGCCAGAGTTTTATTAGCATTTTTGATCATGCATAGTTCATGGCTATGTTGAAAAAGTTGCAGCTTTGACTAGATAAAATATAGATAGGGAAGAAATCATATGGGAAAGCACAAGGGAGAACTTAGGGTAACATAGGTCCCAATCTCATATCCAGTACTTCATGAAAGCAAGACAGGTCGTGATGGGCTCAGGTTACATTTCTCTGACTTAAGTTTGCCAAGAGATGTCTTATCAGATAAAGTAATATAATATCAGAGCTTTTGACTTTGTCCCATAGACATGAGAGTTGTGAGGATCTGTAACAGTGAAATTTGCTTTTTAAGGCCGGAATAGGACAGAATAAGTCCTGCTCCTGTATAAATTTAAGTATTGTAAATTGCATTTTCAAGCAAGAAGACAGTAGACAAACTATAATCTCTTTTGAGTGCATGTTGTAACGTAATTTCTAATGTTTTTTTACTTATTACTTAATTTAGAACAAAAAAACAACAGATACACTAAAATACACTTAAGGACATCTCCTTTAAATTAAGACAGCCAGTATACTTCATACTATATGTTTTTGTTCAAGTTCAAATTGAATTCCAGATTTGGATCCTTTCCTGAAGTTTAGTTATGACAAAGCATTTCCCTTGCAGCATGGGGTATGCCTTCTAAGATAATCTGAACATATTAGGTCCAGCTATTTAAGTCTCGAGGCTCTACTCTCACTTTGTCTGTAGTCTGACTCTACACACTATAGTCTGAGGAGGACTGAAATGTTTTACTTTAATTCAAGCTGATGAATCTCATATAGATTATCTGCGTGAAGTTTAATTGCCTGTAAAATGCAGGTCAGTTTAGATGATCTAATGGTCCTTTCTGGCTTTAAACTATACAATATCTGTCAAACAAACCATTAAAATGTTGCTGTGTGTAATAATCAGAAAGATAACTGCAGCTTTTTTTAATGCCCTCTAATTTACATGATACCCTTTATAGTCAGCGTACAAGCTCTAATTAGCTATTTTAATGATGCTCCTAAATGTGGAAAGTGGTTTGTATAACATAGAATTTAACAGTTACTGGTATAGCAGGGATCAGATCTATACAACAAAACTTGTCCACCAAAGCTGAGACTGCACCTCTCAGAGCAGCATAATGTTTCCCAGTGCTTAAAAACTCAGATGTTCTCCCAGGTATTATCCAGGTGAGCACCAGCTGTCCCATGCCATAATTGCACCTAGAACTATATTAAGAAAACTATCTGTGGAATGAGTGCACATGCCTTTGTCCCTTGCTCTGTTTAGTTTTAAATATTTTTTTTTTTTTGAAATTTAGATATAATTTGCATTAATGTGTTGGTAGCTTGGCAGGTGCCTGAAGAAACAGGGAGGAAGAAGGAAGAATGGCTCAGAAACAAAGTACTGCTCAGACAGCTCTAGGAAGTTGTTCAGACAATGACAATATCTCTTGGCTTCTGTATCACTAGTTAATGTTTTTTGGGGTTTTTTTACAACCTTATATTCAAAACCAGGGAACACAGCTTCATTTAGAGGGAGTTTTGTTTCACCCAGATGAGGGTGACCTCAGCATTCCCCTGAGGATTCTGGCAAAGCCAAATCTATATAGGTCTCCCAGCAGGGTAAGGTGAGTACAGGAGTAAGATGGACATGGCTTTTAATTATAATATGTTACACCTGTTTCTACAGAATATTTTCTTCAGCTGGTAAATTAACATATCTTAAGAAGTATTTTTGATCAGTGTGTGATTTTGGTCACCAGAGGAGAAATATAAATACTTGAACAAAATGAATTGACAAGTTCATTTGTATTCTGAAAGATGTGCAGCTGTGGATCAGGGCTTTTCTTTGACAAGCCAGTGCCTGCTTTGGGTAATGCTTGTAACTATTGTCCTGGAATGAGGCACTCTGCTTTGTTCAGTGTCTGCCTTGTCTGTGCCTTCTGGTACCATAACAGAGCTCATCCATTTGTGACAAAGTTTGCTCAGGCAGAAATATTTGGCTAATGAGATATTTTCCTCACTGAAGAAAGCAAATTAAACACTACCAAGGTATAGACCCAGGCATTTTGACTCTCAACTGCTGGCAATTTTAGATCATTAAAACAGTCCCTAATACCTACTGTCGTGCAATTACCAGAATTTATTCCTAATGGCTTACTGGATCTATTTTTTCTGTCCACAATATATCTGAAAAACATCAAATATATAATAATTTATGTTATAATTAGGTGCACTTAACTCTAACCATCAAAAATAAATGTTTAATTCCTTTAAACTGTCTAACAGTCCTTATGACCAACCTAAATGGCAATTCTAGACTGGAAGTTTTCAGATAGCTAAAATCAGATGACATGGGTTATCCTCTCTCTCCTCTGGATTATTTATGTGAGTCATTTCTAGCCTTTCTAAGATGCCACATAGGGCTAGTTTTATGCAATGGGTTGCCCTATATCCCAAAGTAGTTTGCCACCCTTTGAAGGAACAGGGAATTGGAAAAGTGTTCAGTGTAATTTTCACTTTCCAATGTGTTTTGGGGGTTGCATTGGAAATTAAATTTAATTTCACTACACAAAAGGTCTTTCTTATTTCAGGATGGCTGGTTTCTTTCATAACCATGGGACAAATATGACCAAAACCAAGTTTACCATGCATGCAACAGATGTTGCACACTGTTTTCTGTCTCACTGTCAAAGTGGAGGGACGCTTGTGGACAAACCTGTCTGCAAATTTTATAGCCAGACCTTGGCTGGTGCCTTGCTATGAAAAAATTGGGTAAAGGAAGCTGCATCACAATGGTGTGATGTCTGCAGCATCAAGTGGACCCCTCTGAAGCCATGTGAAAAAAGATGTCTTGTGCACATCAAGCACACTGGACTGCAGATTTGACAGACATTTCTGGAATCGCAGTTTTCACTGCCCAGGTCTTCAGAAAATGCCAGAGAGGCTGGAACTTTTCTGCCAGTTCATGGGTGCTGACGCCAATGTTGCAGTTGATCTAAATGTGAGAATATGTCACCCTTATCATAACAGCTTTTTTCTCTATTATCAGCTTAAGTATTTCTGCCTGTTTCTTTGTTGTGCTCAAGTTATTTGTCTTCTTGTTCCAGAACCTTATAAAGGCTTGCAAATAGCCATAGGCCAAGTTCCATTACAAATTTTAATTCGAATATTTGTTTGTGTAGAAGTCTGAGATACCAAACAATAGAAGCAAATAGTCATTTTATGTATGAATATTCTGAAATATATTTTCAAAGTACCTTTTTTTGTATGTCTAGTGATAATAGCACTGGCTCATTAAATGGAGAGAATGCTCAATTCATATGCTCCTTAGTATTCAAAACAAGATTTACAACCTATTACCATTAGAAGGTATCTTTTGAAATTACACACAAAAATCCCCATTTTTATTATTAATTTTAATGATTAATTATTTCCATGAAGAAAAGTCCTTGAAAAAGATAAATTCCTTGCCAATTGAACGGACTGTGCTGGTAGTTGATTCACTAACTCTTTCCATAGATTAACTAAATTAATCATTCTCCCTACAGCGATACTTCATATTTATTTTATCCAAAACTTTAATCCAGTTTTCATTATATATAAACCTGTGGCTACTGTCCTGTGGGATAATAAGCTATTCCTATCATAGGGCTGCATGTCTTTAAAAAGAAGAAATTTTGAGAAAGTCTCCTGTTGGTTAATCTAATTACCATATTTCAGTTTTAAACTTTTCTGTTAAAACCCAAGGCTTAAACTAACTGAAATTAAAGGCAAATTTTAAACAGAAAAGAATATCTAGTTTTATGATGAATTTTAATATTTAAAAACCATATTAATTTCTGAGGAATTGAGAATTCATTGTTTTTCAAATATATGATGACAATATGGGGCTAGATAACACAAATATACACACCCTTCTCCTCCATTTTAAAAAATTTATCTTGTCAGCTTAAGTGCTTTTTTATGTTGGAAATGGTTTATAGTAGAAATCCCTCAGACAAGAGAAGAAATGGGCAACTGCTGAATATAAGCTAAAACACACACCATGAAATTTGTGTTCCTGCAATTGCTTGTGTCTATACATTTGGAACAAGTTTGTGATGGTCTGTTAGTGTCAGTGCTGGGATCTATGAAGCGGTTTTAAAATTCAATAAACATATAAATAGGTTTTAAAGTCATGAGGAAAAAAGTTGCTAACATTTTCTTACAGCAAGATGGGAACTTCTTTTGAATTCCAGATGTGATTTTACTTAGTGTCTCTTAAGAAAGGAGCTTTTCAAAATCAGCCTTGAAAACATTGTTATGGTTGCCATATCCCAAGGTAAATACCAGGTTTGCTAGTTGTATCGTCTTGGAGATCAAGTTTTACTTGTTTGTTCAGGTAAAACTCCCAGTCCTTACCTTATTTAGAGAATTCTTCCAAATGAAGAAAACTCCTATAATGATCCTATGCTTGCAAGGAACTTGATAGACCGTGAGAAATGGGAGCCAAGGTGTCCAAACAAGGTAGCAGTGAATTGACTGGCAAGGAGAGAAATAATGATAAAATGAAAGCCAAGAAAATGCCAAATATTTAAAATTCTGGTTTTTCCTTTGTAATCTCATGTAGGTGGAAGTGTTGTAATTCTTATCTGCAGTAGGAAATCTGAAATTAGAAATGCATAAATATATATGTAAATTATGGAAGATAAGTATTACTTCTTTAAGGAATACCTTAAATACTAAAGGGAAAAGTAGATATTTCCTGGACAAGTAAATGGTTCATAAATACTTTATCATGCACTAAAGCCAAATAGTACAGGAAAATAACATGCAAGGGTGTTTCTTATTTTTGAGTCAGAACAGAACAAAATTCCTCCTGTAGGAAAAATATGGCATTCTCTTATCCCACTGGAGTACCCTAATTGTTTCAGGGAGTGAGACACCAGAGACATTATGCCCCACAGCACTCAGTGTTCTATAACAGCAATTTGGGAAACTCAGGCTTCTCACTCCCAGAGTCTCCATTTGTTCAAATAGCTTCCCAGGACATGCAAATACTTTACAAACAAAAGCATTTCCCAAATATTACATACCCGACACAAGAAAAACAAGACAAAAACAGAACAAAAACAAAAACAAAAAATTCCTTTATTTAAAGAAGAAAAAATCCAAAAATCATTTTTTTTAAAAAATGTATCTAGCTCTACCCTGTGTCTCAACCAATGATCTTTTGTTGCTGGTGGGAAATAAGGAGTAAATACCAAGTTCCTTGGGGGGAAAAAAATCAGAAATCTACATAAATGCAATAAATTTACTCACTAGGCCCTTGTCCATGGTCTGAAGGTGAAGATTTATCATCTGCCTACCGTCCGGTTCAGAGAAGCCAGATACCTTCAAAACCTCAGATCATAAGAGGAACTGAAATGATTTGTATCTCCTACACAAGTGGCTGGTAGATTACAACCAACTTTTCTTCTGCCATGAAGAAACTTCTCCTTGGACCTCAGCCACTGCCTTTGAGCAGTTATCTCATAAACCATAAAATGAAAAGGTGGCCACACATTTCAAACTTAGCATCTCATGTGAAAAATGCACCTCTGAGCAAGTAACTGATGAGTGATAATTGTGCTGTAACTCAACATTAACCATGCTGCAAAGATCTGTGTGAATTCTGCTCTGAAAGGGCAGAAACCTTCCCTTAGAAAATCAGATTTTCAGAGCAGGGAGACATAATATTTTAAGTCATGTCATCTGCCCTCTACTAACATTCCACTCAAACCAGTATGTGGCCATTCACGTAAAGTCACCATTCCATATGTATTTTAGATTTTAGCAACTGTGTGATTTGCTTGAACAAGACAAATTATGGCTTTGCCAGTAGGTAAGGTAGGACACTGACCTTCTCAAAAACACACAAAAACAAGCTCAGAAGAGACTACATTAACCAGCCTCTAATCCACAAGCAATTCAAATGTAGGTTACAGAATAATTCTTTGCTGAAACCTTTGGAAGAGCAGCTGCCACAGGGCACCATATTTTTTATGTTCAAAGAAAGATTAAATGTTTTGGAGGGGAGACCATCAGAGCTCACGAGAGAGAAGGCAGCCCCTCAGTTAGATATCACAGTTGTTGCTAACGTGAATTACTGCAAAACATCCTACTGGAAGTATTGTCCTACTGTTGCAGGTAGTTCAATGGCTATTTTCAAGAAATGCATTACCTCAAGCCAGTATGTTACACTAAAGATTGTCCTGCAAGTCCCAGAGCCCACAGTGGACCAGCAATTTGCTTGCTCTCTGCTGGGCCTTTTGGTCTCTAACTTCATTCAAAGTAAAAGCCATGGATATCATGATTTGTTTTCATAAGGGAATACTCTGTGGAAAACATGGGAATGGTGGTTGAAAATGAAGAGAGAAGCAGCTTCCCACAAAATCTCCCAGAAATAAAGTGAAGGCAGTAAGAAGCAAAAAAGTCCACAGGTTCTTTCTTCCCCTAGAAGTTTGCAAGTGGAGAGGAGATCCCTAAGAAAATCTAAAAAGGGACAAGAGAAAGAGAAGCAGAAGAAAGAGAGACATTATAATGAAATCAAACATATGCTCAGCACATAATGCTGTCCAGTCTGTGAAGATTTCTTTACTTCACTTTCTTGCTAACAACTGGTGTTGTGAAGGATATGTAAATAATCAGTGCTGACAGCTCCCATGCACTAGAGGAGCTGAATAAAATTCACCTGGCCTGATAAACTTCTCAGTGAGTTGCACCAAATTTCAGCATTGCCTTTTTTGATTTGTCATTTATTATTACCATTAAATACCACTTCAGCACTGCTACAGTCAGTGGCTTGGTCAGCCACCTGAACCCATCATTCCAATGATAAAGCATCTGCTAAGCACAGATGAAAGGGCTTGCTTTTGTCGTATTCTAATTTCAAACACACAACCAAAATCTTGATAACCAAACTCATCAGGAACCTACTTGCCCACCATGGCAAATTTCCACCTGATTTTAATAAAAATGTGTGTTCCAGTTGAGAATTTTGTGTTTCATATTTTAAAGTACAGAGTGATGAGTGTTTCTCTTTTCTTTTTGAAAGATATATTCTAATTTATTACCATAAAACAGAGGTGGTTGAACAAATCTGAGCAATTTTAGAAGCACAGTACAGCATTTTGTTGCTAAAAGTGCTCTGGTAAACATGAAAAAATGTGGGTGGTGATTTTAGGAACAAAACAGTAAGGTTCAAATAGTAGAGATCTTGAATATAGGGTTTATAAAAATATATTTCATTTGAGTGATTGTAAATTGGACTACCAAATAATAGCATTCTCCAGGGTAATTGCATTACTATAATGTACTTTGCAGTTTCAAAAATAGCAGGCAATGATCACTCAGAAGGCAACTATTTTATTGAGATAAGCCAATTATTAACAGAGGAAATTAAGAAAGCCACATTTTCACATAAAGTGTTTCAAGATCACTTTCAGCCATCTTAACATTCTACTTTTAGCAAAGTTTTTACATTTAAGGCCTGCTAGGGGAGAATAATACTACCTGAAAGGAGAGTGCAGTGAGAAAGAGGTTGGTCATTTCTCCCAAGTAACAAGAAACAGGACAACATGAAAAATCATCAAGTGGCACCAGGGGAGTATTGCATTGGGCATTAAGAAATTTTTTTTTTCATGGAGAATGTCATCAAGCACTGGAATACGGTGCCCAGGGAAGTGGTGGACTCACTGTCTCTGGAGGTATTTAAAAGACATGTAGATGTGGCACTTAGGAATTTGGTTTTGTGGTGGACTTATCGGTTCTGGGTTGAGGGTTGGACTTGATCTTAGAGGTGTTTTCCAACCTAAACATTTCCATGATTCTAGGTAAAAAGTATGTACAGGAGTGCAGAACTCCCTGTGTTGTGCTATCAGTCTTTCAAACAGAGCTAACACTCAGAAAATTCACAAACACCTGAGAATCTTCCCAAGCAAATGAAAACTGACAAATGTGCTTCCATCTCTTAAGTGCAGAAATGTAATATATTTCTTGGAATCTCAGATCCTCATTCTCTGTAGCATCCTAAACATTCACATGCAAATTTCAAACCAATATAAACATTTAACAAAATGACTGTTTTTTTAACAAAAGCTGAGCAGCAGGTTTTCTTCCAGTTCCCTCTATATAACCATGATACTTAAGCATTTTAAATAATTGCTCTGCTTCTGAAAATAAAGTTCAGAGATTACAGGATAATGAAGTCTGACCTTCTGTATCTCAAATGACAGTACATTTCACCCAGATACCCACAAACCTAATCCAAGAACACTTAGCCACTTAAACCACTTAAAGCCACTCTGATTTCTATGAGCCTTTGCAGACACACAGATATCTAAACAACTCAGTACTTCTCTTTGGGGCAGTTTGCTCTCACTGTCTGATCTTGTTACAACTGTTCTTTATTTCTAATTCAGCTCTGTCTGACTGATGCTTCCAGCCACTGGTTACCATGTGCCTTTCACCAGCCAGCGAAAGTGACTATTAGCATTCAGCTGTTCTGCCTCAGTGATATTGCTGAGTATGAGAAAAAACTCTTCAAGGTGTGGACTGCACTTGTGCCTCTTCTCCAGAATGCTTCCAGTCCTACACTGCTAATATCCTTAGTACATCTGACACTCATCTACCCACAAAAAAATCCCACCATCTTCCTCTGAAACTAAAAAATATCTGCTGAAGAGTTTATTTCACACTCTTGATCATTAGGGGAAACCTGAGTCATTTGAGGAGATATGTCAAAAACAAATGTCTCTGAAACATTCCCCCCCTCTGTTAATATGTGCAGAGAAGTCCCTGACTTCTGAATTTCAAAGAGCAGCAGAATTTTGTTGGGTTCAGATACTTTAGGGAAGTTGATTATAATTTTGCTTCATTTTGTATCATGGTGATTTTTATTTGAACTAAATTTTCCAATAAAATATGTTGGCATAGATTTCCCCATGCCACTTGCTTTCCTGTGAAATTCTATAAATTTTAGGTTTACTTATTTCACTTTCAGATTACTTCAGAAATATTGTATTGCAAGATAGTTTTATCTGGCAATAATTAAAAGATAATTATATATTGGTACTGGAATACCAGTATATAAAGCCAATAAATACATTGCATGGAAATGCAGTTACAAGTATTTTCAGTCAGAAAACCAAACTTTGAAATATACTTTCCATTACAATATTAAGTGGAACAAATTAAGTTTTAGAGCATTTGCATCACGGTATTTTGCAAACAAAACAAGAGAACTCTACTTTGACTATCTCTTTAGTCTGTGTTAGTTCTGTTTTGCACTGTGAAAGGAGTGCAATGTAATTTTTTTTAAATTAAAATATAGCCTTGACAGCACAGTTTTGCTTGAGGATGTGGATTTGACAGCAAATCCCCTGGCTGTGAGAGGCCTTGCTTGTAGTAAGTCACCTCCTGACAACCCCTAAATCACAGGTTGAAATTAATAAGAATAAATTATATTGAATGTCTCTGACATAAAGTTGGATGCATTTTGGCTTTTTCCCTTCAGTTTTCCTTCCTTCTTTTGGTTCCTTTCTCTTCTGTCATATTCCACTTTTCTAGTCTTTTACTTTGTTTCCTCGTAGAGAAACCTGCAGTCCTTAGAATGGATTTTTTTTTCCTTTTTACCATTTAAATACTTCTTTGTCTCCAAAAAGAAGACTAAGAACTTGGACTGATTAGGTTCTAATTTATTTTAATTCATCTCTGGTCACTCCCATTTGTCTTTTTTGCCTCTTTTTAATCACACTCTTTTTAAAGCTTTTGTCATTATCATGTCTGCTACTTATTCCTTTTCCTGAATAAGTCTTTACTTTTATTATTATTAGCCACCTCTTTGTTTCTACTGTGTGTTTTAATTTACTCTTCCTTTTCAGGTTTTTTTTCCCCTCAGAGGTTGTGTTCTCTGCCTCAGCTGTACTGGTAAGATGTCAGTCGTGGTCTCAAGGGTTTGGCTCTGAAATCCCCTGGGAAGGAAAGCTTCCTGTCTGAAAGTCGGGTTAAGAAGTCTGAAAATCCTGTTCACTTGAACCCCCTCAGAAGAATCAGTATGATGAGAGAATAATGAAGTCACTGTGAAGGCGCTCTCGCTCTGACACTGAGAGACTGAAAAGCACAAACCACCCCAGCATCTCCTTCCTTCTCAACACCCCCTCTGGTCTCCAAAACTGCTAGTCAATTTTCTATAGTGCAGGCAGAGAATTACTTACTGCTCCATCTCCTAACTCCTGTAGAATACTGCATTATTCCTCAGTCTTACCAATTTAGCATTTTGAATGTGTATCAAATTTTCATGCCAATGGCTCTGTTGTATTTTCTCACCCTAAGCTTTCAGTTAAGAGAGAGCAGTAGCCTAATTCAGCAGACTGGTAGGCTGAGCCAGTAGGAAAGATTGCAATTGCAAGATTGTTTTTCAGTATTCTTATGCTCATATGTCTTTGCTTTGAGCAAGGTTTTAAGCAGTTCTTTTCAGGATTTTTTCAGATATGGTAATTTGATGTAATTTAAATGAATTAAGAGTTAAAAAATTATTGTCACTTTTAAGCATGCTAATACAATACAATTTAGCTGAGGAGTATCTCTTGATTCAAAAGTGAGTTCAACATTAATCTAAAGCAATAGAAATTAAAATACTGAAACAGAATACTTATTGAAACTATTTGGAATAACAAACTAGATTACTTTCATGAAAGTGTTCACACTTAAATTTTATTGTGGTTAGTGGCAGGAAAATTTTTAAATCACAAAAATGCTTACAGTGGCAGATGCAACCTTGCTCTTTTGATGAGTTTTTTGTATATGGCACTTCAGTGCAAATTTTGTAATTGTAACTATACAGCTACATTTGTATCCATTTGATGCCACACTGTAACAACACTTACTAATTTGCTTTCCATGCTTGTCATTCTCATAATCATTTGCCTTACCTTTATCCTGGTTTATTGCACAAAAGTAATTTAATACCTCAATAATGGAATAAATTATACACTACAACTCCAGTTTTAAATGCCTATTTCATTAACACTTTATAATTTTATTTTCTGCATAAGATCTTTCATATAATTCCTTGTGCCTTTAATAAATAATTTTAAAACTTTAATCAGTATTTGACAATCATATTAAATTTATTCTGTGTCTCATATATGGAATAATACTAAAATATACCTCAGAGAGGTGTTTCAGATTTCATTTACTGAACTATTAAAAGCTCACAGATGAACACATGTGAAAAATTTACCTTCTCAAATAGATTTATTAATATTTTGTGCCAATAACTACAACAATCTGCTACAAATTGAAAAGGGCATGGATGTATAGGTAGCATTAACATTCCTACTCCTCATACACAACTTTTACTGCTAACTACTTAAAACAGAGAAGAGTCCTCACAATGACAGAATACCTAATTTATTTAACCACATACTGTGTTTCAATATTTTTCTAATTGCACTCATATTCTTTACAGGGACTATTGATATATTTCCTTCTCCTTTTTTTTTTTTTCCTTAGATAACAGCCAAAATCTCTAAAGCCCTAAAGCCATTCAGACTCCCCCCTGAAAACTTTAGCCTTTCCTTCCTAACTGTGCTGTTTACCTGCCTCAGTTTTGCTGTCTCCAGGGGCAATAATGCACTAAAGGCCAGAAACATGCATAGGCACCTACAAGTAATGCAGGCATCTGAGTTCCAGCATGACCACCCATGGAAGCTCTGGGAACTGCTTTGGTCCCCACCACAGCTGGACACCATGGTTGGACTGAGGTGGTGCAGCTGCCTGGGAAATGCCACATCAGCACAGCTGGGATCACTGGGAGCAAGAGGGACTATGGCTTGTGCAGATGAGTAAGACTGCCCAGAGGGAAGCATGCAGGCTTGGGATCAGACACCCTCCCAAAAACCTGTTTCTGCTCCCCACTGGGTTCTAGGCCTCCTCTAGTTTGCCCCTGGCCTCCCTCTCACAAACCCCACTAATCTTGCCTGTGGCAAGGCTTCAGAAGAAGCAGCAGAGTCACGTAATCCTGGAAGGTGTTTCCTAGCAGAGGGTGGTGTGGAAGCAGTGACCTTCCAAGATATTCAGCTGGAGGCAGGTCTGTTTTTGTAAATACTGTGTCACCAAATCACCTTATCCCTTCCAGCAGAGCACAGTTTTCTACCCCAACTTGGGACCTCTTCATAGATGCTAACATGTCTTGCTAGGGATCTGCACAGACCTGCAGGAGAAAGAGAAGCAATCACATGATCATAGAACTATAGAATGGTTTGGCTTAAAAAGGGCCTTTAATGATTCTCTAGTCTAACCCCTGTGACATGAGCAGGGGACCTTCCACTAGTTAACTTTGCTCAGAGCTCCATTCAGCCTGGCATTGAACATTTCCAGGGATGGAGCATCCACAAATTCTCTAAACAACCTGTTGCAGTGTCTGACCACCTTCATAGTAAAACAAAATTCTTCCTTATATCCAATTTAAACCTACCCTCCTTGAGTTTAAAACTCTTGTCCCTTGTTCTATCAGTACAGGATTTGGTAAAAACTCTGTCTTTCTTATAAACATCTTTCTGTAGTGAAAGGCCATTAGAAAGTGATCCTAAATGCTTCTGAGATGACGAAAACAGGTAACAATTGCTCTCACATATTTAGGCACCAAGATCTATCTGCCTAACATAGATTTTTTTTCCACACTGATATCTCTATGTAGACGTTGTTATCCATTCACAGCCAATGAAGAAAAATTGGACTTTCTAAAAAACACAGCATCACCAAAACATAGAATCATCAAAGCTGGAAGACACTTTCAAGATCATCTAGTCCAACTATGAAGCTGACACCCCTGTAATCAACTCTCAATCATATCCCCAAGTGCCACATCCAGACACCTCTTGAACATGTCCAGAGACTGTGAATCAATCATTTCTCTGTGTAACTTAATCCAATGCCTAACCACTCTTCCATTGAAAAAAAATTTCTAACCTCTGATCTAAACCTCCCCTGGCACAACTTAAGCCCATTTCCTCTTGTCCTTTCAACCTGAGACATGGCAGAAGAGACTGACCCTCACCTGGCTATGCCTCCTTTCAGGCAGTTACAGAGCATGGTTAAGATCACCCCTGAGCTTCCTTTTCTCCAGGCTTCACAACTCCATCTCTCTCAGCTGCTCCTCACAGGACTTGTGCTCCAGAGCCTTCACACCTCCACTGCCCTGCTCTGGACTCGCCCCTGTCACTCAATGTCGCTCCTGAGCAGAGGGGCACAGAATCAGACACAGCACTCAGAGTGTGGCCTCACCAGTGCTGAGCACAGAGGGACAGTCTGGTCCTGGCCCTGCTGGCCACACTGTTGCTGATACAGGCCAGGTGCCATTGGCCTTCTTGGCCACCTGGGCACACACTGCATTGACATCTGAATAGACAACATCCACAGACTTTCCCTCACCCATTAACAGTTGACTTCAGAGAGTAAAATATTTTATTATAGAGGCAAACATGGCCTTTGTAGTTTTCTTCCCAGCGCTGTGAAGGTTAAGTAGCTTCAAGTGAATGTACACACTCTGTCCTAGAAGTTGATCAAACATGTTACAGGAGAATATATTACTAAGAGAAAATTCAGTTTTACGGTATGAAATTCCAAGAATTGAAATCTATTAATCTAACCCACAGTCTAAAGTAAACTAATCAATTTTTCATATACATCAGAGGAGACATGAAATAAACTGACAGTGACTCACTGAAATAGAAGTATTCACTTTGAAAAGACAATGAGATGAGCTTCTGAACAAATGTACGGCAAGTTGAAAGAAAGGACACAGGCTAGGTTCTGGGCATAAAGATGTGATTGTCTAAATGGCATTTTTCCATTGCAAAGTTTCTACTGTTCTTGAAAAAATATAATACTTTATTCTCAAAAGACATATGAAAGTTGGGAGGAAATAAGAGCTGAGAAATAGCTACTGCTCTGTTTTTGAAGGGTATTTTAGCTCATCAAATGTAACCTTTGAGAGAAAGGTAAAGACACCTTTTATGCTTATTAGGGAAAAAGCTTACATGACATTTCCCAAATCTCCTACTTATCCAACTGTCCAGTCAGCTGCAGCAAGTGCCAGGACCAGCAGAGAGCCAGGATGGCTGCTGTGTCTTGTCTTCCAGAATGTCACATTTTCTCATCACTGCTGTTTCTTTTTCCTATTTTTTATGTCCATCTGACAGAGCTGGAATAGATTCATTTTCTATAGGATCTGAAAAAAAAAGGCCATATCTATCTATTTTTTGTGTTTCATCATGGATTTAAAGGCATGGTGAATAGATTAATAGGTGGAAGAAAATATGAGGTCCTTTTCTAAAGAATGAAAATTTCAAGGACAGGGCTAGCAAGGTGCTTCTGGAAAGAGTATGGAGAAGGAGGAAAGATGGGGACTGCTCTGGGTCCCTCTCCCCTCTGTGCAGACCTGTTTGTCACCCTTTAGGCCACTACAGTGAAGCACATCTTTTCTCAAGCCAGGTGAAGAAAGTTTGTGGGTGAAGTTCCTGAAATGAGGGTTTGTCATCACCGTTCCTGTGCCTCTGTCCCTACTTTCAAGTGGATGTTGAGTGTCATTTTTGGTCACAAGACCACGTAGAGAACAAGAGCTTCTAAATTTCTGGGAAAGCAACATTTTATGGATGCATTCATATGGAAATGAATGAAAATTTAAAAAATACTATTAGTCTTAATCAGTAAATCCCACAATTTGCACAATCCAGATTTAGAAATTATGGTTCCTTACAGGCTTTTATCTTGTTATCATTATTTCTCATTTCTTACATAACAAACTGGACTTGAAATGCTTCCTCTTACCATTTATAATCCTAACTTCCATGTAGCCTTATATTTGTTTCAAAATCAACTACTGAGGGGTTTTTTATGTTTTTCCTCCTCTTATCACCTTTCCCCACAAAAAATTTATCCCACTGCCTGTTTTATCTAATTTAAAACTTAAATGTGCCTATTCATTTGAGGCTACTATCTCCAGAGCAATATGACACTGTTTGCACACTATTAGTGGCCACATTTTTGATTTTCTTTCCCATCCTATAAATACAGTCCTGATTTTTGTCACTTCTGCTCCTTCAAATGTAAAAATTATCAGCTTAAAGGAAGAAAAACTCACTTATCTGCCAATGCTGATGGCAGCAGCTGAATGCCGGCAATTCTGAGTACAGCTATGAATATATATTGCTGCTGTCCTCTACTAGTGAAAGCAGGAGCATTTGGCCCTGTGAATGAATATTCCCCAAATAGTGATATATTCTGTATACCCAGTAATACTATAATATTTGCATACCACTTTTGTCATTAGAATGAAAACATGTCACTTTGTCATAATTCTGCAATGAACCATTTGTACACTACTAGAAATTATCTTATGTTACAAAAAATATTTCATTATATAGAAGCTGATGATTTATTAAATAGGAGGTACTCTACCTGAAAAGCAGTGTTAGTACAGATTCCTCAGCCTCCCTGGGATATTGTTTCATATACACTTGAAAAGATCAACAGTAATAATAGAAAAAAGAGGCAGAGATATGAAGCAGAGGAGAAAGGTGTCTTATCTACATCTACAAGTACACATAAGTATTAAGTACTAATTTACATTTAATATATTTTCCATATTCTGACAAAGTGAGATAGCATGTTTTAGAAACACATCTTCTAGATACAATTTATGCTGTAAATAAAATAAGCCTAAAAATTTATGTATCACATATAATAATCAACAACACTGGCTCATTTTCACCAACAGAAAATTGGTCCTTCATCATTCAGGTACACCATTTCTGAGTATACTACTTCTTTTCTGTTTTTTCCAAGTTTCTATTGAAGTTTGAAGGTCAGAGAATGCTTGATTCAGGTACAGTTACCTCAGGATACTTTTTTCTGACCTTTAGGTAACTGATGAGTGTTTTAAGAAGCCACATGGGTTTTGAGCCATTCCCATGACATTTATTCAGGAAAGAATTATTCCTAAAGTTTGGCATTTCTGTTTTTCAGACTGCCAGCACTTCAGCTATCATTATTGCTCCAGGTCACTGCTGAGACAAATGGAGCTGGTTGAGGTCTGGGCCATCCACTGCTCTTGACTGGTTAAGTTTATGAATTCTCGTGATCATAGACTTTAACTTTTTTACAGCAATGTCCTCAATTTCCCAGTATCTGTTCTTTAACTTCAGGCTTGCAGATCTGCCTCGGTGATAAATGTCTCCATTAGAATAGATTAATTTTATTTTCTCAGTCTCACTCCACATGTTTAAAAAGATCTTAAAGATTTAGGAACTAATAGAACTAGGCAAATACAGCAAGAAATGTCAGTGAATTATTGGTTCACAATATTTTAATGAATTCTCTTAATCTGTGTCCAGCAATAGTCCAATGCATGGGTTTCACAAGTTGGCAGAGCTAAATAATCAGCAATTTTTAAATAAGTATTGGAGTCTAACATCAAGACTCACTTTCCATAAAATACTTACACCAGAAATCAGATTTTAAGAGTTCTGAGAATTTAATAGGGAATTGGAGCACTCATGTTAGTGTGAATAAGTTGAGGAAGCATTGCAGCTGTATTTTAGTAAGGTGGAAGTCACCACTCTTGAGATAAGAATAATTGCACTCTTCAGAGATGGCAGGAGCATGCTGGCTCTGCATGGCAGTTGGCCATACAAACCTCTTTCTTGTTTCCATTTCTGCTCAAGTCACTTCAAGCAGTACTAAAGAATGCACATTTCTTTAATAGCAAACATTTAACTGTTTTAAAATCTGCAGGTTTCACAAAAGCCATGCAACAGCTTGAGAAGTCCACCAGTTTACTGCAAACAAGATTTATCTGTTGTCGAATCAGAAGGAGCCATGCCTCAGTAAGCCCTGCAGTCATCTGATCTGCAAGGGCATGTTGTTTAAAGATTTCATAATTAGTTCATTATCTATGAATAGGCTATGGGCTATTTTCCAATTAATCTACTCATTTTATTCAGGGACTACACACTAATAGATCAAAAGAAAATGTATTCCTCTTGCTACAAGTATTTCTGTATTGCGCTGTAATATCCTCTGCTCTAGAATGATTTATTTCTTTCCTCTTTCTTCACTTCTGGCCTGCCCTGAAATATCAGTTTGATTAGGGTGTCTGAGGACTCAGATTTCCCCATTGGAAGTGCAATACTGAAAGGGCTTTTCTTCTCCAAACCAGAAACATTGTCTGAGGTTAAAGATAGATTAAAGGAAATCTGAGGAGTTGAGGAGGATGGGAAGAAGCTCAAATTCTAAGAACAGTGAAATAAAGCATCTCTTTATTGGCAACTTTGATCAATATGAGAAGGGAAGAGAAGTCAGCATTCATTGCTTTTGCCAACAGTTTTTCCATTAGTAGACCAGTAGCCATTTTCATCTTGATAAGGTGGTGCGTCAGATGTAGACCTCAAAGAAAATATTCATTTTAGCCACCAAAGCCTGTCACTGTCCAAATGAAAAATAAGCAACCAAATAACTAATTTCCAGTTTAAAAAAAAAAAGTCCAAGGAAATAAATAACATCTGCTTTTAAAAAATTAACAAATTTAAACTGGAGAAACCCTGCAATAATTCCCAGGCTAATCCCCAGCATATAAGTGTCACCATCATTTATTCTACTTATGACTAGCCATTCAGTGCTTCATTATGTTTTAAACACATTTCCTCCAGTTAGTCTCAACCAGCTAAAGGAGTAAGTCACAGTGCTTTGACATAAATACTTTCCTGGGGCTGCACCTTTAAAAAAAAGTTCTTGAATTATTCTGACAGAAAGTAGTGACAAACAAAGAAATTTAAATAAATGATAGTGAAATACTATTTTTATCCCATTTAGAAGATTTTCTCAGAACACTCATTATTGTTTCATATTTTTTGCCCACTTCTGTTAAATGGGGAATGTGCCCTGTACTAGAAATATGGGAGGTTTTTAGCTACTCTTACATAGCATGGGAAAATTCTTTTTATACTAAAAACTGGATGTTCAAGCTTTGGAATATTTCACTATATCTGGGCGAAAGGCTGAAACATTAAAATGCACAATTAAATATAACATCTTGCAGTTGCTGTGTTGTCTTAATGGATTAGGGGAGATTTTTCCTTTTCTCCTTATCCATTCATATAGGCAAAGATGATTTTTTTCAAGAAGATCTTTGGAGGAATATAAGACCACAGGCATTCATGTGAGCTTGACCATTTTCTGGTTTTGACCACTTGTCATTTATTACTCATTTCAGCCAGATGCATAAATAAGAGCTGAGTCTCACATGGCTTCCTATGTAAGTGCCAAAGTCCAAGATATCAGTGTTTAGGACCAGAACTGCACAGAAATGCTGCCAAATCTGTCCATTCCCAGAGATGCCACAATGGGATGATGTCTCAATTTATCAGCAGAGCTCCCACATATATAAAAAGTATTCACATTAAACCACATTTGATTTATTCTAAAAATAAGCAGTTTGTTGTTTGCTTGATTTGACAAATAGAATTCAGCTATTTAGGGATTTAGCTGAGATTAAGACATCTAAATTTATACATCTATGTACAGGGATTCAGATATGACCAGGTGAGATCCTACTAAAGTTAGGACACAAGCTATCAACCAGACACTGAAATTTTAAAGTTATTTATCTGACTAGCTGCTACAGTAAGATTCAGTAGCCTAAACAGAGATGTCCAGTGTAAATTTAGATGCTGTGAATTATCTTTGATGTCATCAATTGCTGCCACAAAAGTGTGGAGTTCTCCTGCGCCTGCCCTGTCTGCCTGTCCTGGGCCAGATATCCTGGGCATCATAGGCACCACAGAAAGCCTGTGCTCAGGAAACTCAGTCCCACCCCAAGCTGCTCCTGGGATGAGGTGAACTGCTCTACAGGCATGAATGACTGTATCATCTGTCACAGGAGCCTAAACTCCTGACTAATACCTATTGTACAAACTGTAGTTCAGATATCTTAGTTTTGAACTGAATCCCAACCACAAGCTTCCCTTCCTTCTGAAACAAACATGTCATTCCAAGAAAGTCTAGAATACAAGGCGGTATCCCCAGCAATGCCAAAAGAAGAAAATACTATTTTCTACTTTGCTTTCTGACTTACAGCATTACAGATTTGTTTCCTGCTGCTGCTTTTGAGGATTGGACAGCATATTTCCCATTTGCAGATGTGAGTACTCTCCCTCTTTTCAACCAGCAGTTCCAATCATTGTAAATCAAGCCTGGAAATCCATCATCATCTGGGGAGTTTCCAAAACAGTAGAGAAGAATGTCATTTTTATTTTCTTTTATACTGCTCGTCAGTCTGTACTTAGTTTATGCCCAGAAGAGCAACTTTAATAAGACTTGAGCTAAGTTTTCAAAAGATGAAGCATCCAGGAGTTTTAAGATATTCACACCCTACAGCTCACTTCTACCTGGTGCTGTGTGCCATTGTTCTTTTGCAGGACAAGAATAGCTACTTGTGTGGCTTGTAACTCAGGAAATTACCCACCTCAAAAATAAGCCAGAAATTAAAGAAAGTCATTAAAGGAAAGAGAGATTATTTCAAATCAAAATCAATACATCAAATTTACAGTGTAGCCACAGGAAGCAGAGTTGGAAAGTGAGTATATAGGGCTGAGAACAGGGAAAAGGTCTGGGGAAGGGATGAGAGATGGTAGAATGGGGTAAGAATATTTCAAAAGAGCTTTGCAACTCATTGCTTTGTCATGAGAAACTGCAGTCTGAAATAACCTCATTTCTAAACAAGGTATATCCTGGTGGTTGGTACGTGCACCTGACACTCACTCACTGAACTCCAGTCTGCGATTCCCATAAGGAAAGGTTCTGCCTTCTCAGATAAACCCTTTAATGGAGTGAAATTAGATGGGGAACCTACTGCATTTACAGAGATTTCTGTCTCTCACGCATCTCAAGGATAAATGGACCTACTGAGTTCCTCTGCTAAGGAAGTCAATATACTCCTTCTCTGCAGGAGATAAAAAGCCACAACTTGCACAACTTGAGTACACAAACTCTTTTTTAAAATCTTGGGAGAAGGGTGGGATGGAGAATCCCATGGCTTCTGTCAGCCCAGCCACAAGCCTTGCTGGAGGTTGATTCAGCTCTGGTACTAATGTGATGGTGCAAGGTGATGGAGGGGCACCCTGCCTCACACAAAGTCTCTCCTGTGTCTGGGACTGCACTCAGGCTGGACCACTGGTTTCTGCATGCACAGAGACAACTGCTGGGGCCAGACTGCCAGCCACCAATTAGCTGGCTATGCAGTCAAATCCTGCCTTCTCAATCTGGAGAATACCTCCAGGTAGTCTTCAAGGAATAAAAAACATATATATACCCAGCTTTTGGGTTTGGTCTTGGTGTGACCCAGGGGGTCACTGCTGGATGATGTGGTCACACCTCAAGCTGCAGTTCTTTACCTGTGTTCTCTTTTGCTACACTGATGCTTTTACCTGAGATAAATTTGACATTTCCAGAAGAGAAGCAGATTTTTCTCTAAAATCATCATCTGCTCCTAATTTCCTTGTCAATTAGAGAACACCTCCCAGGCTCAGAAGGGAACAATAGTTTCTCTCTGAGGTGATAACTTTATGACATGCTACACTGTTGAAGCAGCTTGCTTTGCTGTCATGGTGTGCATTTTATCTTGCCATGAGCTGGAAGCCTTAATTACAATCTTGTGTCTTCCATTGTTTGAGACAAATGTCTAAGTGACTTGTAAAGACAATTAGATTTGAATCTGCTCTAACTAATTTCTTTCCAAGTGTGATATCCTATTAGACACACCAGGCTTTTTTTCTGAAGGGAATAAGGGAAGATGGGGAGGGGAGAGCTGCCTTTGAAATTCTGTTTCAGGGACTAAAATGCTGAGTAATCAATTGTCATTGCTGAGTCTTCTCTGGTTGTCACCAGCTACCTTTTCTATTCCTCCTGCACTCAAATACATCCAGTTGAAACTAGATCTACAAGAATAACTGGAAGTGGACAAGAACGACAACTCCAAGGCACTGTTTTGTAAAAATGCATTTACTAGCTGTTTTGCAGGAGCCAGAAGAGAAATTCTGTGGTGGTGTGCTCTGATTGTTCTTGTATTTGGGGAGAGAGGAGAGCACCCAATTTTCCATTCACTTTGAGCTTGTCTTACTGTCTTTAGGATCTCACATCTTTTTGGTGCAGAAGGACATGGACATACTTCAATATCACATAACATTTGCTCTGAGGAGATCATTAACCAACCCATTATACCAAAATGGAATTCACAGAATTCACAGAATCACTGGGTTGGAAGAGACCTTCCAGATCATCAAGTCTAACCCATGCCCCAACACCTCAACTAAACCATGGCACCAAGTGCCACATCCAGTGTTTTTTTAAAAACCTACAGGGATGGTGACTCCACCACCTTGTCAGGCAGACCATTCCAGTACTTTATCACTCTTTTTGTAAAAAATTTTTCCTGATATTCCAACCTATATTTCCCTTGATGCAGCTTGAGACTGTGTCCTCTCATTCTGTCATCTGCTGCCTGGAGAAAGAGACCAACCCCCACCTGCCTACAGCCACCTTTCAGGGAGTTGTAGAGAGTGGAAAGGTCACCTTTGAGTCTCCTTTTCTCCAGGATAAACACCCCCATCTCCCTCAGTCTTTCCTCACAAAGCTTGTGGTCCAGACCCCTTACCAACCTAGTTGCTCTCCTCTGGATGCACTCAAAACCTTTAATACCTTTCCAAACAGAAGAACAGTTTTTACTTTTCTTCATGAGTAATTTCTAAAAATTCATATTTGCCTTTCTTAATTCACACCTTAGTGCTGCATTTCTTGACCCTTTTGTTTTCTTTGTGGACAAGTCTTCTCCAGGTTGACTGGATAAAGGATCAAGCATAACAGGTTTACACCAGAAATTCAGAAGATGGGGCAACAAAAGCGCAAGAAGCCCAGGACTGGAATAGGCCATGGCGGGGAGATGATGAGGTATTTTTTGAGAAGTATGTGGGCAAATTTTTATCAGACCTGGTCTTGAGGGAATATTTTCTGTTGGGAAATGCCAGAGGACATCCCAGGCAGGCAGAACTAAGCCTGGGCCTGCTCCAGTGTCATAACCAATGCACTAAATTATTGCCAGACTTTTCCTCCTCCCAGTGGTGGAGGGAAGGCTCCCATGGAAGCTCCCAGCAGCAGGAGAAGTATCCCCTTTCTGTAAACTACTTTGCAGGTTTCTGCACTCCACCAAGTGTGCTTGAAAAATATTACTCAGATAGATTTAGCTGCTGTAATTTGAAAGACCTCTCCCTCTTCCACCCAAAAATCATATATACTTAATGAAATATGAAAACAAGTAAAAATTCATTTTCTATACACTGATATTCAGTTACTGATGCATTAAGTTATTGCTTTCATTTTTTAATTGTTTATATTAATTAAATATAATAATTAGTTCTTCCTTATTTATGTTGTCTATTTATCTAAAAATGCCACATGTGTGTTATTAAATCACAATAACAAGACCTGAAAGACAGGTAGTCTACCTCTTTTAATGAACCATCCCAAGATGGAGGTACATATAATTTTCTGAAAGTTTGAAAAAAAATCCACCTCAGATTAGAATTTATTTTAGTTCCCGTGTGTTAGCTAAAAAGGTACTGCACACATCAAAGAACAAAAGATTTTCTGATGCATGTCTCTAGAATATACATTTTATACATACAATATACACAAATACCCTATATGAATTTTATATATCATAATATAAATTATTTTTATATATTATAATGAATCTTATAGATCATGAACCAATTTTTAAGTGCTTTTCTGAATCTCGCTAAACAACAACCTGGATCTTAGACTATCCTTGCAAATTATGTCTATATTTATAGGGCCCATCATGTGTGTTTCCTACACTTAAATAGTAGAACAATAATGTGTTTTATTCTTTTTACTCATATGAATTAATCATGTAATGAGTAAATATTTTCTGAGTTCAAGAAGTATGTTTGCAAATATAAATTGGTTGAAAACTTAGATTGGTTCTAAATATAACAGAATGTAACACAGTGTCTAGAAATTTGTGACATATAAAACTTTCTTTATGAAGCTTAATGTACCAATGAAAAGGTTTAATAGAGCAAATTTTCATTTCTAGTTGAGTAACCAAAAATGCACTTTAAACTTGGAAAAATAATCATTCACTTTATACTACTTCAATCCCATGTTTTTATAAATTCTTTTTACAGAGGCAGGTGAACATCTTCAGAATAAGGACCCTTAGGAATTTTAAAATATGAAAAGAAAGACCTTTGCTTGCAACAAGAAGTGTTTCAGTTTCTAGGCTGGATCTCTTGCTCTGCCAAATGTTCCAGCAATTTAGAAAGACATTTCAAGCACAGAAAATAAAAGGGTGTTTTCCTGAATATAGGATTTGAGTAATCTTATAGAACAAGAGATTTATGTTGTCTTCCTACCTGGAACTACCTGAAGGCATCTCACATACCTAGTTATGCTTTGCAACACTTTGAGATTAAACTAAAACTATTTTGCAACGAAGTGCATTGGGTTGACCTTGGTTGGCCACCAGGTCGCCTACAAGACACTCCATCACCTCCCCCTCTCAGCTGGACAGGGAGAAATAAGATAAAAATGTTCTGGGTCAATGTAAAGTTTAATAACAGAAAAGCAAAGGCCTCACATGGAAACAAAGGGAAAGAAAAGGATTTATTCAGTACTTCCAATCAGCAAGTGATTCCAACAGTTCCTAGGAAAGAGCCCCAGCATGCAGAGCAGTTGCACTGGAAGACAAATGTTGTAACACCGAATGTGGCACTCCTCCTCCTTTCTCTTAGCTTTTGTTGCCAAGATGACCTTACATGGAATGGGATATTGCTTTCACTGGGTCAGCTGTCTCAGCTCTGTCCTGTCCCAAACTGTGACCCACTCCCAGCCCACTGTCCTGTGGATGGGATTGGAAAGGCATCCTTGATGCTGTGTGCACACTGTTCAGCAGTGACCAAAATAGTACCATTCCACTGACTCAATTACAGCCACAAATGCAAAGCACAGCACTGGAAGGCTTCTATAATAAAGGATAACTCCATCTCAGCAAGATCCGATATGTGTATTTAAAATACTCAGAGGAATTCCCACTCCAAAAATGGCTGGAATTTCATCTGTAACTAGAGCATATGACTGAAATATTTCCTTAGTACCTCAAACATAGCAAGCAGCTAATCCAAATTAGCAAGTTAACATTTCATTCATTCTTTTGTTGTTGGGGTTTGACCCATTATTTCTATATAAATGCTAGTTGTAATTTTGTCTTTTCCCTCTTCACTTATAGACAGAGAAAACTGCAACCTTAGGATGTCTAGAAGGGATTATACATACCCATGACTACCTGACTCTCTAGAGCAGGAACTGGAAATTCCCAAAATGAACAGCTAGTCCTATGTAGAAATAATATTTTATTTTCTCTGGGAATTGGCTTAGCTCAAGTTCTATAAGGGTGTTGAAATGAAAGAAAAAGTGTCCCAGGTACACAGAACACCAATACCTTTAAAGTGCATCCTAAGAACATGAAGTAAAATGCTACAAAGCTGTACAGGTCAATACTAGTCAAGAAGAAAACTTGACTCAACAAAAATAAATTTTCCCCACTTACAAAAAAAAAAAAAAAAAAAGAAAGAAAAGTAAAAGAAAAAAAAAAAAAAAACAAAAACAAAACAAAAAAACACCTTGGAGAAACTTTAGGTTACTTGGGATCTTCGATTATTTACTGAAATATAGCCTGATATAAATTTACCTCTTTTTAAAAAAAACATTCCTGGGCTGGAGAGGTATGACCAGACTTTTTTGATTTAGGGGTCTTGAACCCTCAGAGAATAGAATTGTTATAAATCACCTTCTTATCTTCAGTGATTTTTTAGCTGATCTGATACCTACATCTTCCTTTGCTGCCACTTCCATGTTTCTTTCCAGAAACATGAGTTGCACATTAACTGTGACCTATAAAGTTTTTCTGTTCAATAAAAGCAGCACAGCATACTTTTTGTATCCTATTTGCTTTGTGTAGACTTGAATGAAGTCAAGTTTAGGCATCTGAACTGCCTAAACACAGTGAATAGGTGGTGATTTAGTGTACATTTGCTTAGAACCTAAGCTCATTAACTCCCCAAAACTAATTTGTCAACCCCCAAAAGGATGTATATGCCATGAAGCAAAATCAGGGCTGCTGGATCTATTCTTAACTATTCCTCAGTCCAGAAATTACAAAGGCTCTTCTTTCTCAGCAGCTGTGGGCATTCAACTTGCCAAAAGATTACAGAAATGCAAGTTATGAGAAGCTACTTTGGCATCTCTATCAAACTCTGCTCCTAACACAACATGTCAGCAGCAACCAAAGAGGTAGACAGAAGAATTGTAATTTTACATTAATTTGCTCTGAGTAAAGAGTCTGAAAAAATTCACAGGGCTTTATGTCCCAAGTTTTTTTCTGAAAACTTTCCTTCTTTGTGCAAAACTGGCTGATTGAAAACATCAGGTGATATTATAACTAGTGCTGTTAAATGGATCATCATTTCTCCAAGCTGAAGCATGCCAGCTTGGCATTATATGAAAATAAGCTGAGTGCAATTTTTTCCTTGCAATTTGATGAAAATGTAACTGGTCTTTTTTCTTACTAAAAAACCCAAAATAAAACAAAACAAAGTCCACAGAAATCAACCAAAAAATCACATCTTTAGACAGAAACTGATCTCCAGATGCAAGCCTTGACACTTTTCATTCCCATATGTCACGGCACAGCACAGGCCAGCTGGTAATTGCTCACTTTAAAAGCATCTCCCATGGGAAGCAGGGTCAGCCCAGGATGGACCATTCCCATAACACTGTCTGGGAATCTGACAAAGGAAAGGGCCTTTGCCCACACTACCTCCAAGCTGTGACCAAGCTGAACTTCCAGGAAGAGGGACATTCTTGGCGCCCTGATGATGTGCTTCATCTATACCATCAGGCAGTGCCAGGGACAGACTGCACACAGACAGGCAGAAAGACGTTCCACAAAAAATTCAGAAGCCAAAATGGAACTTCTGCTGCTCAGCTCTTTTCTATCTGTCCATTATTTTATTCCATAGGTACTAATCTGTTAAGCTAACTGCCATATTCCATCTATGCTTTGTCTTGACAATGGTCACCCCCATGAACAGTATTCATACTTCATGAGTGGAGAGGTTTTACATCATTTTATTTGCTGTCTTACGTCCTGCTTCTGAAAAGAGCCTAACACAAGCCCAGGGTCCTAATTTCTCTTGTAAGGACAAGCAACAAGAAAACTTGAGTAGTGGGTTTAGCATACAAGACAAATGCAGCCACAATCAGTACAAGACAAATTTCCAGGTCTAAGCAAAGTGCTCCATGTTAAAGATGGTAGGCAGCATTTTCTGAAATGCCCATGTCCATAAAGGGTGTCCATAAAAGAGCAGTAGCAAAAGGAACCATAGCAGGATTTGAAATTGGCAGTGATTCCTTCACATCAGCTTCTCACATTCAAGTTTTACTCCATGCTTAAAATGCTGTGAAGTGGCTTAGGACTCAGAATGCTGCTCTCATCAATCCTGAGATGGTGAAGCATCAGAAAATTTTGTCAATATGTGACCGAGGACAAACAATATCATGTCCAGAGAACAGCAAGCATTCAGCAAAGCACTGAGCTTTGACACCATCAAAGCAACTTCAGTCACAGGGCAACTGCTCAGTAAGTCTGATTCAATTGCAAATGTCCTGGCAAACAGCAGGATGCTAAATGCAGAGAGCCATGAGCCATTCAGTTCTTTGCAAATGGCCCATTTGCTGCAATAAAGAAATGAGGGTCAATAGGGAAGTGCTTTCCCTATTTATTTATTTCATTTTTCACAAGGCAAATTCATTCTGGACCATTAGGTTACATATCCAACCAACCCTAGAATCATCTCAGTTTTTTAGAACACCTTATTTTTTTTTATTGCTTTTAACAAATTTTTCTCTCTTGAATTAAATATAACTGAAAAACCCACACAAGATAATTTCTTCCTTCTCAAGTGCTATGAAAGCACAAATAACTATAAGCCAGATTTCTCGCTTCTGTAACTTCATTGATTTAAAAGTGCTCAGATGCAGATAATCTGGGATAATAACTTCTTTCAAGTGTGAGCAGATAAAACTACTAAACAAAAAGCTGCAGTAATAGCCAGCAGATTAACTATCACAATACATAGGACCAAAACTGTTATTATTTATACCAACACAGAGTGAACCACCTTGAATCATTAGGTGAGCTGCTGTTTGGAAACCAGCCATAGATTTTTTGATAACGGGGTACTTTTTGAGCTAACCTAAATGGAAGATGCTCAGTGGAACTCCTTCATGAAAACTAACAGAAGACATACCAGAGACTATCTCCACCTCAGATCTGTTTATGTTGGGTGTGGGGTTGTTTTTATTTGGACTCTAGAAACCAGTGCAGTAAGCAGCAGGAGTGTAGAGGTAATATATGCTTTATATCTTACCAAATTCTTGTTTGGATGCAACCTCTCCAGTTGTATCCAGGAATTTATCAAAAAAATAGATTGCATTATCACCATTAACATATATCATGTCACTTGCACTTAAGTTGGATTTGGTATATGATTTTGTTGGTGTTGCCTTTGGGTTTTGCTTGCTTTTCTGCATGCTCAAATACTGGATGTGTGTTGCTCTTACTAAACATGCACAACAATCCAGGCTCAGGAGCATTTTTTGGACGTGCTTTACTTTGCAGGTGACAGCTCAATGTAAAGACACAGGGTACTCCCGAAGAAGCTGTCAAAAATGCTTTGGGTAACATAGAGACCTGGAAGATGAGACTTTAATTCACATTGTTTGTTCTGACCAAAAATCATTACTTCTGGGCAATTTTTCCAGCAAATTTGAAGGGATTTTGTGCACAGCTACACACAATTACAATTGTTCACATTTTTGTACTGGTGTTGGAAGAATTTTAATTAAAATTTTGTATGGGAAAGCTGTCTCATGAAAAGATCTTTTTGTGGGGTTAATTTTGCTCTGCCACAAACCCACTGACTAAACGGTGTTTATGCCAAAAATGTTTCGGTGCTTTTTTTTTTTTTTTCCTCTAAATTAAATACAGATGATAATTGCAATGAATAACTGAAAAAATGGCTGTATCATTTTAAACTAATTAAATTTTAATTAAGTGAAAAGTTTAGTAGCCTTCAAAAAACATTTGGATGGCTCTAAGTGTGCTGCCAAGGCTTAGCTTATTGCATTGCTGTGACCATGACTGATACTGAGGACCATGTTTTAGTGACGTTCTAATGATTCATCATTGAGCATATTCTGATGACTCGATATTCTGGCAGATGAAGTGGACTTACAGAAAGATGTTGTCTGGGGGAAAAGCCTTTAATAAGTCTGAATAAAACTGCAAAATTTTCAGAAAGATAGATGACTGTCGTAATTTTTATATGTGTTGTACAATGTAATTGCTTTTTCATTGGTGTTACAAGTTTAAATCTTTGAATATAGGATTCCATTTCACATGGGGAATCAAAGCTTAGGGAGTCAAATGCCCTGTACGCAAATGTGCAGACAGAGTCATATTCTGTGGCTGCTGACAGGGATTTCAAAGAGACGTGTCCATGTCTTTTCTCAAAGCCACATGTGCCTGGCACTCATCCACCACAGTCAGAAAGCTGAGGCGCAACTTGGAAGAGAGAAAGAGAAGAGAAGCAGAATTTTGTGCCCAGGCAGGAGGAGAGTGATCAGAGCTCTCTTGGGAGATCTAAAACCCAGTGGCACCGGGACGAGACTGCCATATGACAGGGGGCATCTGGGTTGATCAGCCCCACCTGCACTCATGGGGGTGTCACTGGCCAAGAATGTGCAACTGCAAACCAGCTAGGAGGCAGAGAGCCTGGTTTTGGGAACGGTCTGCACTCCAAGAGGGTGAATAGGAAAAGAGACATCATATCTCATCATCCTCAGCTTTGGACAGATGTGTGCAGTAATTAAACGCACTGTTAGACACATTACCCTAAGTCCCTCTCAGACTAAATGAGGAAGTAAAGGTGCTCAACTATAGTGGCAGAGGAAATTGCCGTCTAAATATCTGTGCTAAAATAATCATAATATCATAAAATTGCTTAGGTTGGAAAACACATTTAAGATCCCTGAGTCCAATTGTTAATCCATAACTGCCAAGTTCACCACTAAACCATGTCCTTCCATGGTACTGGGATTTCAGCACTTCCCTGGACAGCCTGTTCCAATGCCTGACAACCCTTTCTGTGAATGAATTTTTCTTGATGCCCAATCTAAATCCCCTCTAGTGCAACTTGAAGTCATTTCCTCTTGTCCTATCTCTTATTACCTGTGAGAAGAGAACAACCCCCACCTCACCACACCCTCTTTCAGGTAGTAGTAAAGAGCAACAAGAGTACCCCTGAGCCTCCTTTTCTCCAGGCTACACACCACCAAATCCCTCACTCCTCATTAGACTTGTCCTGCAGACCCTTTCCCAGCTTTACCAACCTTGTTGTCCTTCTCTGAACACACTCCTGGACCTCGTAGTCCTTTTCAAAGTGAGGGGCCCAAAACCGAACACAGTACTCAAGGTGCAGCCTCACTGTGCTGCGTACAGGAAGAAAATGTGGTACAACACAGGAGCCATGCAGTAGGTGTTGATGCAGCTTCATAGAGCAATGGGCCACATTAAATGGACTGTTAAATGAAATGGAGCATATTAAATACAATTAATATTGCTACTGCTTCTTCTACACATGCATTCAGTGGTGCAGGCAATGCCTTACACATGTTGCACTAAATGCATACCCCAAAGCTCACTACATTATCACTCCATAGTCGTGTCTCTGTTTTGCCCACCTCTCCTTGCTGTTGAAAAGGTGCCGAGAGCATTCTCCCAGGCTTCAGCTGCCAGGGCTCAGGGCCAGCACAGCCAGGAGAAAGACCCCTCTCAGGGGACACGGGGAGCCCGCAGGGTTGCTGTGGCTGCAGCCCCCACTGCCTCCAGTGCACACCCATGTGTTGGACCTCCCAGTGCCACCATGGCAGGCCAGCCTGGGGGACAATGGGTCCTGGGATGACCCCATTACTGGCTTTGTCCAGTCCTGCTTTCACTCTCAGCCCCCACAAGGCAGCCAGGGCCCTGAGGTCTGTATTACAATAGCCTATGAAATTTGCTCTCTTATTTCTCTATTACTATACTACAGATTAAAAATAAGAAAAAGAAATGAAATGCTGAGAATGTTATATCAAACTACACTAACTTCCCTTGAAATGGTTGTAAATCTTGCTATCTTTTAACTACATATAGAAGGCATAATATGAAATAAAATTAATATTGTTACTGCTTTCCCTATTCATATATTCAATAATGCAAACTTGCACTTTATTTGAAGCTATGTATAAATTTAATATACATACCATTACAACAAGGTCACTTTGGAGTAATCTGTTTGATTGATTCCAGGGAGGTGGTATGCAGAGGGAAAAAGTAATCTTGTATGGAAAACACACAATATCAACCTGAAAACAGCCTGTTTTCAAGTCAGAGTATATAAATGACAACTATTATAATTTCACTTATACCACACAGCCAAGCATTGGCTTGTTGCAGCTTTGCCAGTTATTTTCCATAATAAATTAAATTCTCTTCAGGGCTGGCCTTCTTGCTGTGTTTGTCACTCCACTATCAGAGTACTTTACACACACAAAATCACCTCTTGGTTTTTGCCTTCAGAAGAATTCTTGTACCAGCTCCTCCACTCTGTGCTATCGAAACAATAAGCTATCAATCAGGATGAAAAAAAATTTATGAAAAGAAAGGACAAAGTAATATTCTTTAGAACATTTCTCCTCAGCACAATATTGCAAACAAATACTGAGAGAGAAATTTCCATTATAGTATGAGTGTGAACAAGAGATCCAAGCACAAAGCACAGGTTCCTTTGCTCTGAGCCCTGTGCCATGCCAATATTTAGCTGGTGCTGGCCATCAATATTTAAGCTAGACAGAATAGGCTGATATTTAAATATTAGTATACTTGTGTTACAACGTTTGTATATTTTAAATCTAAAATGGCTATTAAATTTTATCAGAATCCAAGGCATGAACATATTCCTCTCTTCTGTCTAGCAAGCAAAAGACACTGGGTGCTGGCTCAAACCCAGCAGCAGTGGAGCATCTCCTCAGACAACTACCTTATTTCAAAAACATTCCAAGGAAAAGGAAGTCATTACAACATCTCATCGATTGCTCCAGCAGATATTTGATCCAACTACAAGAAAAAACATGCTCATTGTCCTGACTTTTAATTTGGTCAACTGTCAGCTAGTAGATGTTAGTGTAAATGTTGAGACTTTCTCTGCCTCTTTACTCCTTACCTTAGCCCAAAAGAGTACTGTAGGGCAGACAGTAATTCCTCAGCACCCTGATGAGGTCTGTAAGGTGGAGAGTGAGATAACAGTGGTTAAGAACTGGGGAAACTGAGCAAGGATTTGCTCCCTTCAGTGTTTATCTCTTACATTGTACAGTGTTTTCATACATTCTGTCTTTTCTTAGCACTGGAAGGGAAAACAAAAGTTCTTAAATTATCAGAAAATCCTTTTTCATGACTGATCAAAAAATGCAGTCATATTTTCTACAGAAGATGAGTACAATAGGATCTGAGACTACAATATATAGGAGATGAAACACAAAAAACCCCTTGGTGTTTGCATTCTCTATTTTGAGAGTACTGCAAGCTGTTCTGTACAGGTAAATTTTCTGCTGAGATCATGCACAAAAACACATGAATCAGGCCCAAGACTGTGGGTGACAGATCATCTTGGGCTACTTTCAGACTTGTACCTAGATCTACTTTTTCTAACCACAAGTTGTCAAATTAGATACCTCTGTGAGGAGCTCTCATAGCTTTCCTCAGTCCTTGTTTTGTGCCTCAGCACCTTCCAAAAATTAGAGAAAAACCCCTTTTCTCTGTTGCATGCACAAAGCAGAAGATCTCATGTGTTCATGCTCCATCCACCCTGACTCTCTCTTTTCTTCAGTACTCAGTTTTACATTAGATCCAAAATTCCAGATTGTTTAGGGCTCAGCCCTCCATCAACTTTTGCCATGATATTGATCTTCCTGTGCAAGCTGTAATGTGTGGGGGTTCTGTGGATGAATGATGCTACCAGAAGTTTCTTCCTATATTGTTGGTATCAACATTTTTAAATGTATGCCTTTTGGTTTCCCACGTCACTACTTTGCTAATAGCAATTCTCCATCCATAAGAGAAGAGCCCTTCTAGCGTGAACATCTTTAACTGCTTTTAAAAGCTTTTAGACTCTTCAGGACAGTCATAAAGCACTCAAAATAATATCCTCCTTTTAAAAAGCATTTGTGGTGGACTAATATATCGCCTCAACTTGCTAATTACATCTGATAATGGTTGAGTATTGCAGTACAGGACAGGTGCAGCAAACTCAATAGCAGCACTCTACTTTTTGTGTTCCATCACGTTAATGAAAGCAATAAATCAATGACGTGTTCCAAACCTTGACTTGTCCCAGAAAAGGGGAATGCCAACAAAATTTAGCACATCCACCTTAGAATTTCTCAGATGGATAGGTCTCTTTTCACTCTAGAAAGGTCTAAATTCTCCTTTCAGCATAAAGGCAATCTTCCAAGATGCTGAGCATGCAATGGATCTGAATGTACCCTTTTTTTGGGAGACTGTATTAACTTAGAAACAGGTACACTATTCAGATTAATGATAAGGGAAACAGAGTCCTGAGATGAATGATACAAGGGACAGAGTGTTACAGAAGATGATTTCACAGAGATAATAGGAAACAAGGAAATGTCATTTCAGAAAGCCAGAAAAGTCTGTTTTCCCTTTTGTGGTATAAACATGCAGAAAATTTCAGTCTCCAGAGGCAAAAAAGTAATATGAAAGGACCTTAAAATATTGACATCTCGTAGTCTTGAGAATGAATTAAGGCTAATGTTAAAAAGTGAAAGGTCTAAATGACAGTAATTAGACCTATATCTCATTTGTCTAAGAGTATTGTGCAATTAAAGTCACTGATGATAGATAACCCTGTTCTCTATAAGGTGTGTACACCTTAGTCTGCAGGTACTGAACGTATATTTCTCCTCTGAAGTTTTGGTAACCTTCCTTAATTGCTGTAGCATATACAAACATTCAATTGATAAAGATAATCAGAAATTGCTACTAGTAATACCTCAACATCACTGGAAACTAAAATTTCCACTCTGAGAGGGACCAACATATGGCCCACCCAGATTTTTAGTGTAAAATCTGGTCAGTATGCTGGATGACAATGCCTTTAAGGCAATAAACCATGAAGGGCTGCAGGCATTAACCTAGCATGGGCTGTCATGGAAAGCTATGGGAGTAACCAATGTTCCCATTTCAATGGAACAAGGACCTGAACACCTCTTAGAGTTAACTGAGAAGTGATGTTCCACTTCTCTGGTCAGAGCCATTTTCATTTCAGTAGGCCCTCTGCAAGAAACCTGTTTATGCAGAATTAAAGGAAATTAAGTAGATTTTTTGCTGAGGACTAAAAAGATATAATGTACCACATGGCAGAAAAACCTTTCGTTGGCTCTGCTAAACTTTTCTGCTAGCTGATCATGGTATCCCTAACTACTTGTTCTGACATTATGGTACCTGGCTCCTACACACCTTCAGCTCTGAAGAAGAGCTTTGAAGTGGGTCAGCTCACAGCATCAAATGGCAATGCCTGAGATGAGCTCATTCAGTCTCTGTGAGGTCATTGAGGAATGTACATGACTTATAGGTACAGCAGACACTACCAGTTGCAATATCTGAATTTCAGTTCCTGTTATCACAACTCTACAATAGCTTGGAGTATTTATGATGCCTCTTTGTTGTTTTTTGTTATTTGAGTGCTAACAAAATGTGGCAGCCATACCAAGAAAAAAGACAGATATTACTTAGAGAAGCTGATATGATTGCATTGTAAATTTTCTTCATAGTTCACACAAAGAAGTTCCTACAACAGGTTTCCTTCAATTTTTATTTCAATAATCTTTTATATGTAGCATCCTTTGACCTTGAGGAAATCTGTCTAAGCATTTATTGAGGAATCTTTCTGTCTGCCCTGCCTTGTGCAAACTTAATCGGTAAACAATTTGTTTTGATGGATGTGTACTGAGTATGGAGAAGTTTAACAGGAAATTGGTTGGACAACTCTTACCAAATGAGTAAAAGTCAGCAAAGTATAAAACAGACTTTTTGGTCTGGAAGACCATACCACATTCTATTTATATTAATCACTGTGTTTGTTCAGCACCTGAACATGTGATTTTAAAGGAATTTAGAGAAAGAAAACTCCCCTGGCTTACTATAACAGCAATAGAAATTACCAGCTACTGCAATTCAGTCCTTATTATTTTGAAATGAGAGGTAACTGAAATTTTTACTTTTCCATTTGTTTTTTTAAAGGGTTCCTAAAATGCAGAGGTAAAACCTGTCATCTCTGGTGTTAGTATGCAGCTTGGAGAAGTAAATCAGTTGTTTCATTAAATCTTAGCCAACACAAATATATCATCACTGAGGGATTCTATGAATGCATACATTAACATTTCTACAAATTGTGTGACATTTTAAGAACATTCTGGCAAGATTTTGAAAAAGCAGGAAGCTTATTGAGATGGTCTGGAGGCATAATGGTGACCTGATTCTGTTTTTTGAAGACAAACAAGTAAAGCATATACAACAGAGGTAAAGAAACCACGGTAAAAATCAAAAGCCTGGCTTTAGTTTTTGAGTTTTACTTGTACTTTCATTGTTAGAAAAACTTAGACACAGCACTTGTTTCTCTTAGCCACCTCAAAAACTGCCAATCCAATGCCAGTGGTAATCTGTGTAAGATACTTCTTTTAGCTGTTATTTTGGAGGTGTTCAAAAGACTTGGACTCAACTAGCTAAAGCAAAGACTCCTTAAACAGAGGGCAAAAAGAAAGGGAGAAATAAGAAGAGAATAGGGAAGCCTGTTTTTTTTTTTTTAAAAAAAGGTAATTTATTAGTTTAGCTGTAGAACTTGTAACTTTCAAAAGGTATCTGGCAGCCAGATTAACCTGACAGAGATCCTAGTGTCCTCTGCTTTCTCCCTTTTGGACTGTCAGGCCATGACATCTGTGAGAGTCAGAATGATAATGGCACAGTGGTATTAATATAGTAGGCTCTAGAGTCCCAGGCGCAACTGTGATACTCACTTGTCTTAGCTTCATACCTGACTTGTATCCAAATCAAATTGTGATTGTTCAGAACAGCCACCTGTTCATTATTTTGTCCACTAATTGACCCTCCTTTTAAGTTGGGCAAAGTTAATGAGTTTCTGTGTTCACACTTTCCCTACTTACATGTGCAATCTCAGCATTGCCATTCTCCAAATGCAAGTCTTTGATTTATTAGATTAATTCAATTTTTCTGCCTTTGGCAACTTTTTATAAACATTTCTCTGTGAAGGGATCAACTGCATTTCTGTTACTGGAACAGCTCCTCTGAGCTGTGTGCTAAATGCCTCTCCACTTTGCTGTACTTGGTATGCAAGAGAAGTGAACTGACTGGGACACAATTCGAGGATGTTTGTGTCTGGGAACTGAAGAGTAATTAGACTAATTCTTTTGAACAGAGCTTATGCTACACCTCCACCTCACATTTTCCTTATGACTATCTTCAAGAGGGCATCATGACAACTGAGATTCACTTTTTCAAGACACAGTCCTGCTTGGGACAGGAGGTTTCACATCACCTGAACTGGGAAAGTGACCACTGGTTAGCAGGACAATTCATGAGCATTTCCACACTGATCCTGTCTCTTTCCCCCACACCTACAAACTTATCTCCAAACTGATTTGTAGGTTCTGACACATAGCAATAAAAGCAACTTGGTGAAGATAACTTGACTTGTAAACTGCGGTAACCAAGAGCCTTAATTTATTTAATTCCTTGTCAGTGCATTGCTGTTTTAAAACTTATTGTGTCATACACATACCAGCTAATATACAGATTCATATTAGCTACCTTAGAAATATATGTGGCAATTTTACACATTTGTAATAATGGCTTCCACTGCACAAAAAGCCTCCCTAAGAGGTAGAAAGAGACACTCATAACAAAAAAAAATAACCATTTTTCAGAGATGACAGCTATAGTGCATTCAGTCAAATAAAGACAGTCCTGGAGATCAGGAATGAGATGAGCCCAAAAAAGGCAAAGGCTTGCTCTACATCAAAGTTCAGTCCAATCTGCTTTCTGGAATGGTTCAGGGAACTGACCAGCTATCCCAGGCATGATGGGGGTAGTGCTGTGTAACAGTGGCTCCATCCAGCCAAGCTACTATGCTTGTAGGAGACCTTACAGGATCTGAGAGCTTATCTTCAGGCAATTTCTCTAGAAACAACAGCAGTACAGTAACTTTACCATGGTCTTTCTGCTTTAGTTAAGCTCAGAGTAGTAAAGCCAATTTTGTTCTGGCCAACTTACAATCAATCCCAGCAGGTAGCACTGTTCCCTCAATACCAAATTACTTTCCTTCCTCTAGACTACTTACCAGTTTCCTTCCATACTCTTTCTAGTGTTTGTCTAAATATAAATCTCATGGTTTTCATTATAGATTCCTAGAATATGCTGGGTGGAAATGACCTATCAGGATCATCAAGCACTCCTTGAACAGGCTTGGTGCTCTGATCAATTCCCTGGGGAGCCTGTTCCAGCTCCGAGGAGAAGGATTTTATACTTGATTGTGCTCCCTCTATTCTTGATCATGCTCCCAGTCTGTCTCTGAAAAGCATGAAAATTTTGCAGATTATCATATCAAGCACTGAAAAATGCCACTGATTTCCTACTGAGCTGCTACTGTTGCTCACCCTGAGCATCTGATCTCTAGGTGCCCAAATATGGTGCTTGACTTAATGACATGAATGTTGTAAAAAATTATAAAGGACAATGACAGTATTTTTAATGTATAAAGGGTGTTTTGGCAGGAAGACTTAGTGCTGTGCATTGTTATATGAGCTTTTGGCCTTCAGGAATAGTCAGTGATCTGGAGATGATAAGGAAAGAGACAAACAATGCAGCATCCAGAAAAATGGCGCAATGTTTCTTATTGAGGGTGCTTCTGAAACAATGGAAGGTCCCAGAGGACCAGTGATATGGAAGAAAGGGGGAAGAGGATGGCATGAAAGAAGAGAGAGAGGAAAAAAAGGAGAATGGAGAGGGAGGAAAGGAAGAAGAAATGTCAATCTTTTCAGTGCTTGGTCTTGCTTGTCTTGGACTGAGAATTTTGTGATTGTCTTAAGTAACAGGGGAAAAACATTTTGTACATTCACCAGCAGGTAATAACATCTCTCTCCTTAAATCAAAATACATAAAAATCAGCTCAGATATCTTCCAGGTGCCAGTACTTGGGCTGTTTTCCTGTGCTTCCTCAAGCACTGCTTATCTCTTGTCTCCTGCCTGTAGCAGAGAGCAGTGTGTGGACTGCAGAGCCCTTAATTCACACTGGGACCCATAACCATAGACCTCTCTTTCCCTTCAAGGCCCTCCATGCCCAGTGCCAGGTGTCACTTGTCTCTAGAGCATTTCACCACAGTCTGACTTTGGGTTCATGCTCTTGTTTGGTGGCCTGGGAGGGCTGATACCAGGCCCAGCAAAGCAGCTAAGCATTGAAACGTGGGTCACTAACCAGAGCACTGCAGTCAAGAAGGACTCACAAGGTGACAATTTCACAGCAAGTCACAGCTTCTTGTTTTGCCCATCATTTTCCACATGGTTCAATGCTCCACCACCTCCCCTGCATATGCCTGCTCTCAGGAGATAGGTTACATAGCTTCATTTTGGCATCAGGACATACTTGTCATTTTGCTGGCTAATCTGAATAAATGAATATGGTCCTCTTCTTTGTCTTCAGCTTTTTTTCCTTATTAGGGATATTATATGGTAGGCAAAGGTAAAGACTTGAGTGTACCCCAGGAGTCCAGCTGCAGCAGTGTCATCTATAATACTTGGACTGTCTTCAGAATCATCCAGTGAATTAACACTCCAACTTGTCTCCCTTCAAACACACTTTAGCTACCAAATTTTTCCAGCTGTAAGGTCACTGTAATGTATTTATTTTAGTCTCTGAATACTGCAGTACACTTTTTGTTCTATATGTCACACTACTGCTCCCTGCTGCTCAAGTCTGTTTCAGATTCACAGAGCCATTTTACACCACCTAAACATGAGACAGATCATGTAATGACTGAGGGTAACTTGCTCCTCAGAAGCAGGGAGGCTGTCAATGAGATGTTTGTCTCACCATGATTAATTGCTGTGAAATTCCCACAGAGATTTAAAATCATGATTAATTACCAGAAAATGCACAGAGACCTTAAAGACTAAATTCTACTCCTTACTAAGTTTAGCCAAGAGTTCCTGTACATCCTGCATCTGGGACACGCAATGCATCCTGCATTTGTGCAACATGCAATCAATTGCTAAAACTCCCCCAGAACATATGGCAAATTGTCAGCCAAAGGCTACATAGAAATAGTTTGTAGTAAGCTTGGAGTCAATATGTGTAGATAGTCAATGGCTGAGATATTAATAGTGTATTTCTTTAACTGCTGTTTTCTTTTACCTAGAAGATACTAATTTGTTTGCAATTACATTGTTGTTGGTGTTTTTTTTCATTTGGCCTGCTCAAAGACATAACAGTTACCACAAGGTTAATGTTCTCTCTGAGTAAAAAAAAAAAAAAGCTAGATCCTATCAGTATAATGCATTTCTTTTCTATTTTATTCAGCACAGACACTGAGAAGATTAATAAGCTTCAGTATTTTATGTTAAGCTTATTAAAGATCCAAGTTTTAATAGGTTTGAAATCATCTTCAGAAATCCCACATTAAAAGAAAAGCTAAAAGCAACTTACTCCATTTCCTGGGAACTTTCCAGAAGACTTTTATCATCCACATAAAATTCAGAAAGCAGACCACACTGTGTCACGTGGCAGGGAGGAGGATAGTCAGTCCACCCAGACTTCTGCCACATTTGGCTCTCGCTGGATTCATGACAGCCTCTTCCCACCTTGCAGAAAAGTGCCCAAAAGCACAGCCATACTTTGACAGGTAGAAGCAAACTGGTATTGTGCTGGGAGAGATAGAACTGGGAAGAAGATGTGGCAGTGAGACTACCCGCACAAACAAGTAACCAGAGAGCACCACAGACTGTGTTAACCCCTTCAGCTGGTGAAACCCCATCAAGAGCACAGTCTCTGTGAATGAGGAAAATGTATTATCCTAATCACTTCAATCCTTCTTCAGTTTTCCATGCAAAACTTCACCACGTTTTCAATACATTTCAGTCAAGTGCACTGAATTAAGTCCTTTTAAAAAATTTTGTTTCTGTAACACTCAAAATCCTTAGTGAATTTTGTCACTGGGCTTTCTGGGAATTAATTCCTTTCACCATTTCCTTCTGCTACCTGCAATTCATTTAACATAGCTTAATAATATTTCTGTCCAGCATGTTGAAGTTAAAATCACAGGGAAAAATTCTACTCTGAGAAGTAGAATTCCTTCTCAAGATAATTTACCTAACTTTATACCAACTTATATGAAAACCAAGAACTGAAGAGATCTTTGAGCACACACACTAGGTCTAAATTCTAGGTAGAGAGTAATCATATCCTTTAGTAGCAGGTACATTGTGCACAGGAATTTCATCCTACACAGAGGTTTGGTAGAAATATTAATTGTTTTCTTATAAAATAAATTAATTAACAGTAACCATTTGTGTAAGAGAAAGATCAAGCAAATAGACCTGCTAAAGCTGAAAAGACTCGCTCTTTCCCTTGCCTTGTCAAAGCTTTTCACTTCTTGGAGTTTATAAGCCTGGCTGAAGAAAACCTACTGAAAGAATACTATGAGCATCAAATCTTTATTCCTTTGGGATTTTATTAAAGAATAAAAGAATTTAAAGGACTTTAATAAAGAATAATAGAATGTGATTCAAGTGTGAAAAAAAAAATAAAAATTTGACCTGGGAACATCCTACCTTCTGCTCTTTAAACATTTTCACACATACAATGCTTTTATTTCAGGAGCAGCCATAGAAAAGGTTTCAACCTAAGCCTAGGGATGAAGTAACTCACCAGAGGGGTAGCTGTAAAAAATGTTGTATATCTAAGAAGTGGGTCAAAGACCAGGTATCCTTTCTCAATAATGTAACTGCAAGATGACAACACAGAGCTGAGTTAAGAGTAGAGAATTAAATAGAATATTGGAATATTCTAAGACAAACCGAAAAATCTGAAAATAATTACAATCTATAATTGTAAAGTGACACACTGGTACATCAGTTGGGTAGGAGTTAGGTGTCTTTTTGAGAGATTGCTCCAGACAGTGCCAACCTGCAAAACTCAGTCATAGTAGCTGGAAAGCTGGCCTTGCTTCTCTACATTTAGTACAAACCAGTTGTTTAAGTTGCAAATTCCCCTTTAAAATGCTCAGGCCATAAAAAAAAAAAAAATAAAACCAATACATTGACATAATGAAGTGCAACTATGAGGAACAGCTTTTCAATGGGAGACCCCAGATGTTCTATATACAATGGCTATGGTTTAAATTGAAAAGTGCCATTGTTTGACCATCATTTCAAATCACAATACTCTAAAGGAGAGTTTTCAGAACATAGACACTTGAGGAGCACAAAGCTAAGGTAGAGCTAAATTGCTGTATCTGCTCCGCTCTGTCTGAGGGAAAAGAAAATGGTTTTCATATGCACAAAAAACAAAAAGTGGAAAATCATAGTTGGCATGTAAGGGGAGACAAGGAGTGAAAGGCAAAGAGCATGGACAGCAGCAGCCTTCCATCAGCTGATGGGAACAAAAAAGAAAAAAAAAATTTTCCCCAAAGCTGGCACTACGGCAATGGGTAGGAAGACTGTGCCATTTCCCTGGAGCCTACAGGCGTAATGTGCCCTGGCACTGGAACAGGACGAAGAGAGGAAGAAATATGTACACCCAGTGCTTGTTTGACTAGGCAGAGTGCCCAAGTCAGCCATGCCATACCACTGCACAGATACCCTCTTCTGCCACAACACCACAGGGATCTTGAACAACATTTGGGCTGCTGCCATAAGAGACCAAAGCCTGCCTTCCTGACAGTAATGTCACCAGCAGTCCCCTCCTGTGAACACTCCCACTACTTTTATTTGTCCTGCACTTCAGAGCAACCTCTGTACATGCGCTGAGTTAGAGATGCTGGATTGGACCTCCCAGGTGTGGTAGTGATAGAAGTGATACCTTATATTTTATACTCATTTCAGATCAGCTGCATATGGCAACCCTTCTCTGTCCCTTGGAGAAATAATCATAGAATCATAGAATGTTAAGGGGTTGGAAGGGACCTTAAAGATCATCTAGTCCCAGTCTCCCTTGCCATGGGCAGGGGCATCTCCCACTAGACCAGATTTCTCAAGGCCTTACCCAGCCTGGCCTTAAACATCACCAGTGTTGGGGCACCCTCTACTTCTCTGGGCAACCTGTTCCAGTGTCTCACACCCTAAGAGTGAAAAATTTCTACATAATATCTAACCTAAATTTCCCCTCTTTCACTCTGTACCAATTACGCCTTGCCCTATCACTGCAGATCCTGACAAAGGGTCCCTCTCTGGCTTCCCTGCAGGCCCCCTTCAGGTACTGGAAGGTTGCTGTGAGATCTGCACACAACCTTCTCTTCTCCAGGTGAACAGTCCCAACTTTCACAGCCTGTCTTCCTAGGGGAAGTGCTTTACTCATCTTATGAACTTCATGGACCTCCTCTGGACTGGCTCCGACAGTTCCATGTCTTTTTTATGTTGGGGGCACCAGAACTGGACATAGTAAAAGCAGTTACACAGCAGATAATTATGTCCAGAGTTGCAAACAGCCCTACAGGCTCCCCAAATGTTTCACCAGCACTTGCTCATACAAATTGTCCAACATATATGAACATATATGTTTATTTATATTCCAATAAACAAGCAATAAATATGATTTTCCATATACTTCATCACTATAGAAAAAAATGGGTTAGCAAAATCTGAAGAGTCATGGTAAGATGATAAGACAACCACAGTGAAAAGAAATCCAGGTATATTCTGATTACATAAAAACTGTCAGATTTATCCCTTGGCAAATCATGGGAGAAGAATTGCCAATCAAGAGCCACTTTCTGCTCCAGACAGCAGGGAAGAGGGGCATAATGTATAGAACTGATAGGAATTTTCACTGGTCAGGAAAAATACAGAAAGCAGAAAAGCACATTTAATTAATATTCTTCAGGATAATGCAGGTGTATATCTATATCCTTTATACCTTTCTTTTGCTTATCTCTTTCTGCTCTCTCCTTTTTCCTTCTTTACACAGCTGTCAATTTGGAAGTGAAAAAGTCAAGATGCTCTTCAAAAAATTTGATCCCACAGAAGATATGGAAAATGGTCAAAAAGCCTCAGCTGAAGAAGCTCTGTCTCCCACTCCTCATATGCATACTTTCAGCACTAGACATTGTGGAAAAGGTTTGCTGTTGGAGGCAGAGGTAACTGCACCACTCAGTAAAACCGAAAGCTTGGCTTAAAATGCAGTCACAGATTTTTGCTGATTTTAAAAGTTAGCTCATAAAGCTGTGTTTTATAACATGCATTAAGTGAAGCAGAAAAGGAATCATGGGTTTTGTGGGAAAATGAATGTTGTCATGGGCCTATAACAGAATTTCACTTTTAAAATACTTTTCTGTGACTGTAACAGAAATCTCTTTCCATCTTGGCTACAATTCATTTATTCACATTTCTGGGAAGGCCATTCTCTTTGCTGTAGAATAGTCAGGAGCTGGGTGAAACATAACTTTATGCCATTCATTAGCAGAGAGCAAAGAGAGACTGGGCAGAATACCAGCTAATATTGTTTTTGGTTTAGAGTGTGCATACACTATTGCATGTGTCCAGCCAAATTGTTCTTAGAAACAAGTAGATGAGACACAATAAATAACACCATTCTGTTCTGTCCAAACTGTCTACACCTAAATGGACCAAGAAGCACAAACAGAAGGAACAGAAATGACTAACTTCTGGCATCAAACGTGCCACCATCCTCAGTACTTCCAACATTTCAGCTTTGTTAATGGCAGTAAGGTTGCCTAAGCTACACCACTGCACAGGATTTTGCATTTCTATTAACATTCCTCTGGCAGGCAGGGATCTTGTTAAGGTTCGTTAATCTTTAATTATGTTTTTAAAACCCTGTAGCTGCAGTAAATACCAGTAGTTTATAGTCAGTTGTGAGAAGTAATATTAACCTCCAATCTGCATACACCAGTCTGCTCCTGTACGTTAAGCACCTAGCACTGTTCACCTTCTCTACCATTTTGCCTTGTACACATTTTACATCATCCAGGTACTGTAAATTGGTATTTATACATAGGACTCACAGCCTGCATATGCACACAAAATCAGGGCTAGAGGGTAATAGGGTAAGGAATAGTAAAGATTAGAATAAGAAATGGAAGCAAATGACAGGGAAGGCAGACAATATGATATAGAGGCGCCCTGGGGAGCTAAGGGAGAAGAGATGATGCTTCAGCTGATTCCCTTTGTATAAGCCACACTCATTTATAACTTGAATGGATGAAAAAGTGAGTATTTTTACTTCCAGCTATCCTGCTAGCTGTAAGTGTGAAAATATGGTAAACATCCTCTCCAAAATGCATTCCTTATATCTCATCTCCTACTGTGTGCAGAAACTAGTTAGATTCATTTTAAAATACTTCTTGGCTGAGTTCTTTAGCCTCCTCAGATATAGGAGCAGAGACTTAAACACTGTTTAACTTCCAGGCTGATTTTGTTGCTTGATTTAAACATAACTCTCAGAAAGCTTAGTCACTGCAAGATCCAAATTTATGAGACATCAAGCACCATCTTTGAGCCTTAACGCCCTCAGCTGCCTTTGTCTTCTGAAGGGGCTTAGGATAAGGTCCTGAAAAGCAATCACCAAGAAGTCATGCCTAAATACTCGTTCAATTAGGGCTTGATCCCACAGGTAGTTATGTGCTGGAAGTGCAGAAACCAAGGGCTGGTGCTGAATACTTAGTGATTGTTTAGTGCCTGAGCAGTGAAGCTCGATAACAGAGTGAGCAAATGCAAAGGGAGGAGGGAAAAAAGCATCTTGCAATATAGTCAAATTTGTGCAGCCTTTTGCAGAGCCCTGCAGAGGAGAGGCACATGGGCATGCCCAGCATGAGCTGCTCAGAATGAGACAGTCATGATACTGAACTCAAGTGAGGAATTTCAGGTGCTGCTTGTGTGACAGAACCAGCAGATCACTCAAATGTGACCACACCAGAGATGAATCCACAGTAATGACACAGTAAAGACCAGAAGAAATTGAGGGGCCATTCTTTTCTTAATATTCAGCAGTCTGTTGACCCCATTCACACAGAGGGTAGCTTTTATGCTGTTCCAGAAGATCACAGCCTGGGTTGGGCTGCAGCAACAAAGTCTCCCCAGCAGCCCTGCAAGCAGCTCGGTGCTGCTCTCCCACCAGTCAAGATCCTATGTTGCTTCCTCATAGATTAGCCTGGGAGGCTGAAACAAATACAAATACCATGAGAAAAATAGTTTTTATCCTCTTCTGGTATTTTCACTCTCTTTATCTTTGTTTTCTATGTCTGTTCAGCCTGCAGGTTTATGGAGGAGTGTTTGCTGAAACAGCAAATTCTTGTGCAAGCTATAGACTAAGAACTTGTAGAAATTATTCAATGCATAAGGAATAAATTAAAAGGAATCAGATAATTAGCAAACAGAAAACAGAACCAAATTACATTAGTCATCAGCTCTCCCTAGCAGTTCTGACCTTGGAATGGCTGGTGGCTATTTCACACACATTTACTGCATTGCCCACTAGTTTCAGAGACCTCACCACAACCACTGTGATGTGCCTTGGGAGCTCTTTCACCACCATCAGACCCCATTAGCTACCACAGACAGTCAGTGCAGGCCAGCTGCCCAACAAGGAGCAGTAATGACAGTGGGGGCAGGAGGGTTTCACTGGCAAGGCCCAACCCCAGAACCTCCATAAGGCCACCAGGCCCAAGCTGAGGTAGCAACAAGGCTAGCCCAAACCACATTAGTTAACAGACATGGGTTGAAAGCTCTCAGTTTTGCAGATTTCTCACAAACTCATTGAGATATGCAGGAAAAATTCATTTGTGCTACTTAGCTCAGCTAGAGTTTCAGTCAGCATGATCTTCTTGCTATTCCCAGGTGAGTTAAACTGTGGGAGTTACTAATTTCCCTCCTTGTAGTCACATGAGAAAAGCTGTCTTTGGCCAGATTAGCCTCAATATTGAATAAAGAAAGCTTGTCTGTGATCCTTGTCTGAAAGTCAGCCTACAGTTAACCTCTTTTGGTGTCCCTAATGAAGTTGAGTATATCTATACTAATTTATATCACTGGAAAGGGAGTTCAATTTCCCTTCAAACTCCAGTACCTCCTCTAGGAGTGAATGACTAATATGTTCAACACCCTCTTTCTAAGCTGCATAATTATTCTTTTTTCCACACTTCCTATCTCTTCTCCTTTCAGAGAAGATTTTGTCTCTCAGAGCTGCCCTCAGTGGAACTCACCATGTGCTTTCAGATGCCCTCTCTGTCAGCTGCCAAGCTGCCCTTCTCTGCCTCTGAATTTTTCTTCTGGGAATTTAATTTGCAAACCACAACAAGAGGGGAAAGCAGCCACTGTGGTGTCAGCTGAAGAGATTCGATCTCTACAGGACTTTGGTACCTGAGGATATCCAGATACCCTGAGGATGTCCTTCAGAGAGGGTATTCTTGGACTTGACACATATCTTCAAACATCAGGCATGAAAAAAAAACATATGAAGATTTCAAATGGCATTTAATTTTTTTTACCTTTAGGGGATTATACTACTTCTAGTGCCATGAAGTACAGAGACCAGTAGGCATCTCTTTAGCCCACATTGACTCCTAGCACTTTCACCCTGTACGTATGCTGTACGACATGAAAGCAACCATTCTCCTCCAAACGAGCTGACATCTTCTCTCCAGCAACCCCGGGAATCTCTTTAGCCCACAGCAAATTAAGTGGAAAATGAAATGCCATCACCTGACAAGATGGAGAACAGCAATACTTACAAAAATACTTACTAGTCTGGTGTCTACCAGGGTCATCTAGAAGGTCCTAAGCCTGGCTTTCAGAGCAAACACCTAATGATTCTCATGAAAGGAAATGAGGAGGAGGACCACCAATTTTCAGAAAGCTCTCATTTGGGTGACCCACTCTGGCAAGGGTTTCAGGTTACAAAGCACAGAGAGATGCAAATATTTCCCATCCACTGCACCCAGGGCTTTTTGTTGGCTAACCAAGGAGACTCTCAACTCAGCATGCTGGCTGTTTTCAGGTACCTTGCTTTATCATGTGTTATGGCAAGGTGCCCAGGCACCCCATGTGACAAAGAGAAGACATCCCAATGGATTTCAGCACATCTAAAAGTCAGGAATTGCCCTGCCCTACACAGCACACCCTGGGGAAATTACGTACCAGAGAGCATCATGCCCAGTATATAAACTGGGGGAGTTGATATGCTGTGAGGAGCCAATTGCTGCTCAGGGACTGCACATTAGTCAGCAGGTGGTGAGCAATTGTTTTGTGCAGCACTTTTCTTTCTTGGGTTTTATCCTCTCTACATTTTTATCTGCCTTTTCATTACTATTAATTAGTGTTATATTTCACATTATTTCAGTTATCAAACTGTCCTTGTCTCAACCCATGGGTTTTACATTTTTTTCCAATTCTCCTTCCCCTCCCACTTAGTGGGGAGAGGCAGTGAGGAGTGTTTGTGTGGTACTTAGTTTCTGGCTGTTATTAAACCATGACAGAAGCCACCATGCCTGCTGTGCCCTGGCACACAGCCTGAAAATGCCAGTGCTCAGGAGCTGCTATTGAGCTGCGGGTCTGCCTTTGTTTGCCTGAGCAGCAGGTATACACTGGGGCTGCATTAGCCTGCACCTCACTGTGTGCTGATAAAAAAATGATGATGAATTATCCAGTTCATTTTAGCTCTGTGTAGAGCTATCAAGACTCTCAATATGCAAATGGGTCTTGCTTATCATGTGATAGATACTGTGTAATGTAGCACCTAAATTACACTGAGTTTGCAATGCCATCTGGTTTAATCTTTCATTATATTAGAGGATCACTGTGTAATATTTGACCTGAAAATTGGCGCAGGAATAAAGCTGGGCCATGGATGTGGTTTGAAGTGGTAAGAAGCTCTGCTCACTCACATGAGGCAAGCAAGTTTCAGACATAATTCTCTTTTGTCCTCTTCAGATTTGGAAAACAGCAAGTACCAAGTAGGCCACAGCAAAAATCTAGTATTATACACAAGTTTATCTGGAAGTAGAGTCAGGTGACTGCCATAGAAGGAGTGTCCTTTCAAATTTTCTCATGTGACAGAAAAAAATGACATACAGTGGAAGGAAAGCCAGTGAACATTCAGAGGAACAGTCCATAGATATTAAATTACTTTTGGTTTGATAGGATCTTAAGACAAAGAAAATATTTACATTAACTTTTATGAAACTCCCAAGTCTTCCCATTGATGCCAAACTGATTTTTGCTTTTAAGTATTCTTTACATATACTTGTATCTCTCTAGCTTATTATGGTATAATTACATAGATTTGTAGCTAGCATTTTACCCACTCTGTTAGACAGAAAGACAAAGCACATTGCTAAAGGCCCCTATCTCATCGTGTTTCCTTTGGGAACTAAGGACAAGGCACTCTTCCAAGACACATTCTCATAAACCACTAGCAAAAGGGGGGCTCCAGAAAAGGGTTGAAACAAGGGGGAGAATTACCTCATCACCTCTGCTTTTAACTGGGGATTCTTGGAATTATGCTAATTTGTTAAACTTTGAAACTGTGTTCGGCCTATATCAGGTGAGCATTTTTCCATACTTGCCACTGAAGGCCTCCAATTAAATAGAAGATTTTATGTTACTGCCTCTACTAATATTGTCTTGAAAGTGTGTTGTTTTATGTTTAGATCTTTAAGACATCAAAGAAATTATGTGACTTCAAAGAGATTATGAGCTAGTGTATTTTTTTATTGGTAGTGCAAAAATGCTCAAGAAAATTGACAATTTCTCCTCATTGTCAACACTTGACTCAATTGGCCAAAGGACTTTCTTGAGTGCAAATTCCTCTTACACACCAGTTCTCTGGCTGTCTGATTAAACTAGAGAATAATAACCCATCATTGTCTGTCCATTCCCACTTTACTGACTGTCTAATTAGAACTATTTTTATTTCTTCTATTACTCTGAAATGTTACTATAATCTAGCTCACCAGTCTCTGTGTCTACCACTAGAGATAATAAATAATTAGATACAGAAAAATTATGTTTAAATAATATTATGATTTAGTTATAAAACTATAATAGCATAGACATTCCAGTTAAGGCCACAGAGTGTTGCCAAAGACATTTGCTGTACATTTCTCAGAATCTCAGAAAAGGCTGTGCACCCTGGGTGCTTCATTAGCAACACGTTACTGGCCTTATAGAGTCAAGTGAAACAGAAAATCACTTTACAGTGGTCATTATTTTTAATGTCAGTACTTACTGACAGTCCTTATCCTGCAGCATCTGAAATACATGGATCGGAAGATGTTGACAAATGTTGGCCCTTCAGTGGAATCTTCTTGCCTTAATTATCTTATTAGTTTATAAATTGTTTAAAAATGCCTCTTTTTTTGTGGTTTGTCTTTGTCTAATGGCCTTTTGATAAAGGTAGTTGCACCATATTAATGCCCTCAGAAGACAGAAGTAGCAATCAAAAATAGAATTGCCACAAACTAGACATCTCTGTAAGGAGCAATCAAGTCAATATAAATATTGGATATTTTAATTTTAAATACCCAGAATATTTTTTCTCTTCCTTATTTGTTTTTAGATACTATCACCACCAGCCCATCCTCAATATGTCACTATTTCCTACCTTCAGCACTTTTCCTTCTTCTGTGGTATCTGTTAATTCTGGTCCCTGATCAGTCCCAAATACATGTGTGAGTACATACACACATGGGCACAGGTAATGCCACTTAAATTCATTTGAGCCTGGTCAGATGCATCTCATTCAGCCTCAAAAGCTACAGCATGCAGATCAGCAGGCCTAGCTGAACTTGAAAAGTATCCATGCACTTTTTGTCTTTTCCTAATTTGAAATTTTACCCTATGTTTTTAATGATAATTTCATTAGCTGTCTGGTTTCAGCAGGCCTTTTCAGTGAAAAGTGTAGGAAAAAAGGTAACAAACACACTGGCCTTACCCAGTGTGACACATGTTGAAAATTTTCCATTCTTGCAGGCTGAACCAGAGAACATTGTAACAACCAATATTATTATCACCTGAATCCCTCACCTTCTTCCAGCCCTGATCCATGTTTTGGGGCTTGCTGTAAATTTCCATAACATAAAAATCTTCAGACTTTGCTTTATGTCTCATCCAAGCTGATTCCACAAGCAGAAATTTTATTTTGTTAAGATCTCTTGAGATATCAGAATAAAACATGTGAAGTTTTAGGTCTATAAGTTACTTGAGGTTATTTCCATATATTTTTATGTCTACTTTCAGCACCCTATAGTTAAATTAATACCAGATATAATCAACTTGGTTTTAAAAAATAAGGTCAGCAAAGATTAATGGCAGATTTACAGGAGATTTTTATATCTTGGTGTGAAGGTAATTTGCTGATGCAGATTGACAAAGACCTTGGAACACAAAGCCATGTTGCTGTCTTCCCTTCCCAACCAGTGGTGCTGTGGATGCAGCTTGTACTGAAATGGCCCTCATGCAATGCTGTCTATCTCATTCCCACTGGTTTTCTGTCACATGTGCAGCATTATGAGCTTCAAAAATAATTTTGTCTCCTGAGAGACCTGGGTGTCTTATCCTTGCCTCTTGATTCGTTGTCCCTCATATGGCCACAGCAAGTTGTGGGCTCAGCCAACTCAAAATCCTTTGACACATTTGCCAAAATAAATTTCATTAAGTTTTAGACAGCATCAAGACACCAGTGAAAATATAGGAAGCAGCAATTGTAATCTGTCTTTTACAGCACAGCCTTTTTTCCCCAAGTAGGGCTATATTTAGCTTGCATGAGGAGAAGAAGAGATCTCTTGGGAAAATTGTACCATATTTCTGTTTCATCCCAGCATTATCAGCCTCTAAATCTAAACACTTTGGGAAAAGGTTTCTGACTTTAAACAAAAGGGAAAGTCCCCTTAAGACTTACCTGACCTTTTTCCTCTCACATGGTTGTATACGTGTACCTTCCAGGGGCTACAGCTCATTTTCCACTGCTGGAATCATTTTTGTGGACATGCCACTTAGCCCATCTGCTCCTTAAATTAAGTCTGTGCTGCTTCATGAATGCACTAACTATAATAATCTTTAATTAGCATAGATTACATAGATATCACATAGATATCCCCTGCAGCTTAAAGTATATACACTATTTTATGCTCCCTCTTAGAACTCAGAATCTGATGTGTTCATTGCTGAAAACCTTCACAGGCAAAAAATCAGCAAAACAAAAAATACAGACAAAAGAACTGAGACAAAGCAACTGGTGTGAGAATTCAGATCCAAGTTTTCAACTTCCTGCCCAAGACTTCCAGTAGTAATAACTGAAGACAAATAAGATAGATCACATAGAAATTAATCCATCTTCCTGGGTAAATGGAGAGGAAGCCAAAGTTCTCAAAAAAAAAAAAAAAAAAAGGAAAAAGAAAAAAGAAAAAAAAAGTTGGAATAGCTCTACCTTTATAGCACTTTGTAGTCCAAGGCTTGATTTTCACAGTACACCAGCTGCTATCTGGAAGAGAGTTATTAGGTGATTTCATCTATATAATATTTATAATGGAACAGATGCTTACAATGTCTTTCTATTTATTAAATCTTTACCATGATAGTATACAAGACATGGAGTCATTCAAATGGTAATTGAGACACAAAGAAAGAAAATCTTGCAAAGCTTACGTGGAAAATTTATCAGATTAGAATCCTTGAACTACAACACAAACCACAGCTCTTTCCCTTCCTCCCTGATTTCCATGAATGCCTGATTAACACAACCTTTGAAACTGCCTTGAAAAAGTATGACAGACATGAAACAATGTTGAAATGGGATTTTATTTGGGTTTTTTTTCAATTCTAATCTGCAGTTTCTTTGTTTACAGTTCAAGCCTCTCTATTGTATAGCTTAGGTTATGCTTATTAGTCACTGACTGTAGAAGAAGCTCTTGATGGAAGATACATGCATACTCACCTAGGATAGGTGGGATTATATTTCTTCTTGAACACTTTTTCTCAAAGCTAGGATAAAGCATTCTCCCATGACATCAGAGTAAAATGTGAAGTTTACACAAACTGGACAGTTTGCAGAAAAGATAATTCCAATATATTGCTCAAGTCTGTGGAATTCCTTCCAGCTTTAGCCTGTAAAATACTGCTACTTTGAGATTATAGCACCTTCTTTGTGTGTTACTCAAAAAACATTCTGTAAGATTCCATTATCAAAAGCACGACCATAAATATGCAGAAAAGTAAGCTTCAGGAAGTGCAGATACTGCAGTGAATCTTTCAAACTCCAGAGGAGCTGGCTGATGAAAGCAGGAGAAAAACAATCAATTTAACTTGACTCCTTGACTATTCTTGCAACTATTTTTTTATTCCTTTCTCTAAAAATATCAATTTTCTCCTAAATTAGACATATTAAGACAAAATGCTCCAAATCAGGTTTTTACAGTTTCCTAAGCATTCTGCTGTTGTCTTTAATCAACACTGGTCAAAATGGATTGCAGAAATACCTTCTGCAGGGCATAGCCACACTATGTGGATAGTTTGGATTGCATCAAACTAGGCTGAATTTTAAGCTTTATTGACAGGTGAATGTGCTTTAGATTTTCAAAATATTTGTTTTCATTGCTTTTATTTGCTTTGAAGTTTTTTTCTTTTATTCAGAATCACAACAACAACATTACATCTTCTCTAATAGTTGCAATTAATATCAGCATCTGAATATTGAATGAATTAGCTGGGAAAGACTATATTAATTTGTTCTGGTCAAAGTCTGAATATTTTTGATTTGTCAGAAGCATTACCTTTATTCCCTTGGGGAGTGTGAAAGAACTGCTGGACAGCTCCTTCATGCAGGATTGAACAGAAGTTGCTATTTTGCTTGCAGAAGGAGATGGCAGTCCCAAACAAGCCTGCAAAAGGCTGCTCAGAAATTGAGCTGCATGAGATGGGTCCTGTTAGAGAGCAGTGTGTTCATCTGCAAACAGACAGCAACAGGAAAACTTACAAAAACAAAACAAAACAAAACACCAAATAACAAGAAAAGGAAATAGTGTCCTCAAAGAAAATAAGGATTTTGATACAGTGTTGTCTCTACAGAAGCTTGAAATTGTGAATGAACAAATTATTTCACTTTTATTTCTTCTGTGTTCAGGTGAGATCTGGTGAATATTTTTTCTCAAGAAAGAGGGTTGAGCAATTCCTCTTTTCAGGCAGTGCTTCCCACAAACCCTGAACACTGGCAACCTGCAGGAGTCATGGGGAGCACCAGTGCAACAGAACATGAAAAACATTTATGTTCCTAGTAGGGCAATCCAAAGCAATACATTTCACAACCAGTTAACAAACAAGGATGTAGATTGGCAGCTGTGAGCCCTCCTGCTGGAAGTGCTTGCATTGATCTCATGAGAAGAGAGAAAGTTCCATCCAGTTCACTAGCCTAGGTTGTAAGTCAACAGCATATCCCAGCTGCAGCCTCTCTGCCAGGCCTAGGCATAGATCCCAGGCAGATCAACAGAACTAAATTTACAGTGGAACTGTTTGGAATAACAAATTAAGAGAAAGAAATTGGGATATGCTCAAAATTATATTCCACGAACGTAAAGGAAGGTCATGTGTTGCATATGTTATTTTTTGCAGAAAGTCATTCATTCCCAGCTCTAAATTAATCATGTTTCATCAGAATGGTTTTGCATATCAATAAAGCTGCATTGCTTATGAATTCAGGTATTTCATAAGAATTTCATAAGAAAGTGCAAATTTTTAGCATTTAGACTTTCACATCAGAATAAGATCTTAGAGTTTCATAAGGCAAGATTAAATTTATAATTGCAAGTTGCAATCACTACACTGAAAAGAATATCAAGCTTAAAGCCTACCTGCACTGTAATATTGCAGGGAGGATTTCTTAGCCTGGAGCTAAAGTGCTGAAGTGATTGATCTGTTGTTTAAATGCCAGAGAGAGCTCTTAGGACTGGAGAGAGAACAATAATGCAGGGTGGTGTCTCTTTGAAATGGGGTTGTTCAACAGAGATAATTCAAAATGCTTATCCTTTTCCAACTTTAGTTACATCTCACTCTAAACTTTTATTTTTCTGCTACAGTACAGCCTGAGAGGAAAAATAAAAAACAGAAATAATAAAGTTCCCATTTCATTCCTTAAAGTGTTTTTAGAGAATGCTCATAACTTTATTACTGCTTGGGGCTTGCTTTACTGCATTAATGCAAACATAAAACTGTAAGGTCACAAATGAACAATACCAGCCAGAACATACAGGTCTTATGTAACAAAACATCCTGATGCAAAGGTAGATCACATAGAAGAAGCTGATCAATTACAGACCTTGTCGGATCAATTGTCAAAAATATTGAGCTGTCCCAGCTCCCTTTCCAGAAGATACAGATGGAGCAGATTTTAGTCCCAAATAAGCTGTCTTCCACACCCCACTCTATTTTGCAATTTCTATTCCCAGTATGTTTTTGGAGCATAGTGAGCTCAGACCAGGTTCTTTCATATTTCCTTCTGCTTCACTTTTTGTTGAGGAGCTGTTTTTTCCTCCCAAAAGAGGGTCATATTGTGAAGTGGGGAAAATATCAGGTGCCTTTGACCTGCTAAAGCCTGTTACTGGTGTCCAAACATCCCTAACTTGTATCCCCGCTGATTTAAAGCAATAGGTCCCATAAGAGGGACACATGGGTTATAAGCTGAGACACAGGAGAAAGATGGGAATGCTGGCTGTAAGTGTATCCTGTCCAGCCTATAAAGGATGGATATTGAAGCTATGGGAGAGGCTGTCAGGCAGAGTATGGGATGGTATGAGCATGGACACTGGGAACAACTAGGGGAGAGAGGCTGACAGCAAGGCTCAGAGGCCAGAAGAAGGCAAAAGTAAAGGGGGTTACAGCAGGGCAGCCTACAGGTAAAGGAGCAGGGAGCAGGAACACCAACATATTAGCTTACTTTAAATGAAGCCTTCCTATGGAGCAAGATATAAAACTGTAGACTGCAGCCAAGAGTTACTGCAGATGGGGAAAGACCAGGAGCTGGACAACCCTATGGGGAAAGGGTCAAATGTCTGTTAATGTAACACCATCACAAATTTGCTGTCAGCCTATTTATCTATCAATCAGGTTAAAGTTTTCCATCCTATAACAAAAATATTGGTGGTGAAGGCATTTGACTTGTATTTGCAAGTGAATACAATTATTTCACTTATCACCAGGATATTAGTGTAATCTTCCTAAACCTCTGGTAAGCACTGAAATACTATTTTTCTGGTGAAACCCTTCTTCTGGAATTTATCCCTTCTTGCTGCCAAGCAAGTCCTAAGGAAAAGCTTGCATGTGCATGCTGTCCACTCAGTCCGGGAGTAAGGCAGAGCACCAGGAACACAAGGTTTCCAGCCAGAACACAGGTTTTCCTGGCCAGCAGGCTGAGAACTGTACATCACTGCTGTACAGGCAGGCAGCTGACTGGCAGGTCAAAGGACATGTGCAGCTTCTCCTTGGAGTCACAAATTACCAAGAGCAAACTCCTCTTCAAAAGCAGCCAACAGCATTCAGTGAGGAACGGGGAAATGTCTCACACTCTAGTGGGAACATGGAAAAGCCAGGGGAGGGGAATGGGGAAGCCCTGGAGAAGGGAAATACAGAGGATCACAGGGTAGGCTGGGTTATCATGGGATCGATGAGAAATAACAGAGAAAAATACAGCAATTTTACAGGAAGAAATTACAAGAGGAATTGGATCAAGGAGGACCTTCACTGGCATCAGTGATCTAGAGGTATGATGGTGAAGGCTGCTTAAGACATGCCAGCATTGAAAGCAGAGTGGTGGCGACAGGCTGCATGGAGGGAAGAAGAACAGAGGTGGAAAAACAGCAGCAAAGAGAAGCTGGTGAGGGAGCACGGGGAACTGAAGGTGGAAGGAAAGCAGGAGGAAGACACATTGTGATCCATTTGCATTTGAAACTCAAGCTCCTCTTTGGTTAAATTATTACTTAATCAGTAAGATGTAAGCACTGGTCTTAATAAAAATGAGCAGTGCTGCTGGTTGCAGTGACATTCCTCACACTAACTACAGAGAGTGTTTCCAAACTAGTAAAGCTCTATCAAAAGAGAAGCTTGTTTATGCCTGCAGCATCATCTGCTTTTACAAAGCAAGAAATGCCTAATTAATTATGTTTGTTAGCTATTCTTTGGAAAAGGAAAAGGGTAGAGGAAAAATAGTGTTTACCTTGAATGACCACCTTCTGTTTCAGTCAGCAAGTGGAACTTGTTTATGTTTAACCAGACCAATCTTTAGTCGGCAAAATAAGTTAAATGTGCATCTCAGTAGCTGTTATTCTGTTGCTCTGGAGCTCTGTGGACTAAACAAGGATCTCATCTTCAACTCCACGTACAAGGCTAGACTCAATCCTCTATGGAGCAATGGGGTGGGGAAAGAAGGTCTAGCCTAAAACCAACTTGCAAAATACATCTTTCACAAATAGGAAGGAGTTCACCAAATGTTTTATTCAAAGTTAGCTACATAAGAGACATAACACAAACAATCCAGAAAATAAGCATTTAAAATTTGAAGAAAGCCTTGTTCCCAGTGCTTTCTAATAACAAATTAATACTCAAATTCCACTAGAGAATGAAAAATGAAGGATTCATCTGAAATCTTAGTTAAATTTGACCAGAATTTGAATTTTGTGTCAAAACTATCCAAAAGCTGCTGAACAAACTTTCTGTAATGTATATTCGTTTAATCAGTTCAAAATTAAAATTAATATTCTGATTATTTTAGGTAGCACATTTTCCCCTAACAATTTCAAGTAAAAAATTTTTGGCCATTATTTTTACAGAAAAGCAATATAAATTGGTTTATTTAACAACCAGAGACAAGCTGAAGTCCCCTGTGAAGCAGGCATAACTAAATTAATGCTTCCCTGTACAGTGTCACTCCATGATAAACATTTTTATTGAAGCTGGATGAAAAGAACACTGCAGAAACAAAAAGGCAGAGGTAGTTTAGCACTCATTACAGAAATGGTACTCAGCAGTTGCAAGCCCATCAAGTTTAGTTAAAATCTTGTAAAAGAGAGTGTAACATTGCACATAGATAAAAAATGTTCAGATGTTTATTAACAGCCCATTTGTTTGATATGCATTCAGATTATTAGAACACATGTGAAATGCCCAGCTCTTCATGCTTCCAATAATGTCCTGGCAATGCACAGTGAGTTGGAATTAGTTCTCCAGTGCCCTCTACTGGGAATAAAACCAGTATCCTCAATCAGGTTTTGGCCTTGGGCACTTTACTGAAATTGTGTAAAATGTGTCATTTTCTAATGTAACAATTTGACAAAAACCTAAAGAGATTTGCTTTCCGATCAATAAATTCATAATCAAGACATGACCTTGGAATCGTTTAGGCTTTTCTGGGTAAAAATTGAAAACTTTTTCTTACTTTTTCTTTGCCCTTTTTTGTCTTTCTTTCTTTCTTTCTTTCTTTCTTTCTTTCTTTCTTTCTTTCTTTCTTTCTTTCTTTCTTTCTTTCTTCCTTCCTTCCTTCCTTCCTTCCTTCCTTCCTTCCTTCCTTCCTTCCTTCCTTCCTTCCTTCCTTCCTTCCTTCCTTCCTTCCTTCCTTCCTTCCTTCCTTCCTTCCTTCCTTCCTTCCTTCCTTCCTTCCTTCCTTCCTTCCTTCCTTCCTTCCTTCCTTCCTTCCTTCCTTCCTTCCTTCTTTTGTTGCTTGTTTCATTGTTGTGCAAATAATACACAGTGTTTCAACTCTAACAGAGATGAATATTGAGTCTGCAATCATTCTTTTTCTAATTGTTAAAACAAAAAGAGAATATATATTGGTTCCACTGGAGACAGAGATAATAATAACAATAATAATAGTAGTAATAATAATAATAATGAGACGGTGAGAAGGACAGGTGTTTACTAACAGATCATTTAAACTGCCTCCTGACAAGACAAACAATTCACTCTTCACTGTAAAACAACATAGGAGGGTAGGGTTTTAAAGGCAATTTCAACTTCTTCCCTAGTCTTACAGCACAAATAGAATAGAGGACATTCACTACGAGTTGTTGATCTGCTGTCTAAAATTTACTTTTAAAGGCTAAACCATATTACAAAGGTCAACATATATGTTTTTATTACTTAGCAGACTTAAGGCTTAGATGATTTTGTCAATTTTGTATTGCCTAAAGAGAATTAGTTTGGAGCCAACACAGAGTGCAGTGAAGGGAAGCTCTGCCTCCAGCAGTTGGTCTCGCCCTCTTGGCAATCTGGCCTGGCACAGTTTGGGTGTTTTTCATTCAAAATTCTCTTCTTAGTCATGGCTTCAGAATTTAGATGTTATTGTTGGTTTCTTGGCCAGTTTCCTGACTACAGTGCCATTATTTCCAGGTACAAAGCAAAGTAGTGCCATGATGACAATCAAAGTGTGAATTATTAAAGCAAATTAGTAACTGGACTGGACACAATAAAAACCCAACAACCCACTAATGTAAATGCTATTAGGCACCAGTGAAACTAATATAATTACCTTTGTAATAATTCCATAGAAATTGAGGCTAGCTTCTGCTTTGCCTATTTGGGAAAATTAGTATTATTAATAAAATTCCAGAAACATTTTGAGAAACATTTTTTTAATTGAATAATAGAACTTAACAACTGCGTAGAGATTACAAGTTAATTTTTTTAATTAATTATACAACAATCCTTGGCTGTCAAAACATGGAGGCACTGATGTCCCGAGAAGGTGTGGGACAGCTTACTCAGATTCAGCAAACCAGATATATTTTCAAGATCTCAGTGGATAAAGCTAGACATACCTTTCCAAGCCAGCAACTGCCAACAACAAACCCACCCTTCTGGAGCTGACAGTTTTTCTGCCTCTTGGCACTCTGCAAGACAACAATGCAAAATACTAATGATGAATATTTGCATTTATTCTTTGTATTCTGCCAGTTTTCTGTCTTCCCTCAAATGTTCTTGAAACAAACCCCCAACTACCCTCCAAAATAAAATTTTAAAAAAATAGATAAAACTCAGAATAGGATTTAGTGAAATCCTTCCTGTTTTCCTGTAGTTCCTACAGCTGTCACAGACACCAGCTGTTTTTTGATCCCAGTGTGGATTTACCCACCAGGATTTAATCCCAGAAACAGTCCAGCCCCCCGCAGCATGGAGTGTGCACAGATGGATATGTCCATCCTGCTCTCTTTCTATTTGCTTCCCTTCAGTGGCCATTTGCTGTTAATTTTAATCTCTCAGCTCCTGCCCAAGGCCAGGGGACACCCTAGAGCCTGTGGATTCTGTAGCTGCTCTTTGGGGGCAGAAGCAGTGCTGAATCCCAAATGAGATAGCTTCTAATAACCCGCCTTAGTCCATCGTAAGCATTTCCTACTAATTCAGTTACCAGATGTAAAGAAATTGCTGGGCAGAACATGAGCTCCACCTTCACTGCAAGAGAACTGGTGTAAACAGCTAACCTGGGGAGAGTGGCTGCTGGCACAAACTACAAGCAGAAGAGCATTGACTTGCAGTCTCCAGTGACAATGACAGGAATGCGGAGTTAAAACACAGCCTGTCCTATTTCTCACAGGTGAGACAACCTGGGTCTTGTAGGGCTTGTTCCATCAAAAAACTCAACAACAAAAAATGGTGCAAAATGTTAATCCTCTGTTCTTAATTTCTAAAATAAAGATACTGATGGATGGTAGAATGATGAGGATCTCATAGCAGGTATCTCAGAGTGGCAAATGATCAGCTTGTAAAGATGTGACCTGGGAGGCTGTGAGCCTGGTGAAAGGGTTGCCATGCTTGTAGGGCAATGGCACAGCAGGACTTGCAGGGCATGGGCTGCCTCCTGGTGAGGCAGTAGGTAAAATACAGTGGTCATCTGCCAGCCTTGCTGAAATGGGATGGAAAAATTGAGACAAGCATTGGCAATGCAGATATCCAACCACAGCACCATCCCTGTAGGGAGGTACCATTTTCCTCCCAGGAATTGCCACACAAGAGACACTGGAAATGTAAGAACAAAGTTCTCTGAGTGAGAAACAGCTCTGCGAGGCAAAACCTCACCTCTGCTCACCTCCAAGAGCAAACAAGTTTTTGTCCCCAGAGATTTCCCACCTTTCTTTAGAACTTTTTAACATCCATCATTTGTAGAAACCAACATGACCTGCAAGCAACAGCTCCTTTCCTGAGCTGAGGTCAGGCAGAGTTTTTATAAAGATTTCCAGCAACACAAAGAGCCACATCCAGAGGGAGAGTTATGTCCAAGCAGAGTATGAGCTGCACAGTGGGGAGGGAGAGGCCACTGAATATAGAGACTGAAGCAGCTCTGGTTACAGTTTTCCCAGCTTAGACCAAACTCTTAAATATTTCAATGTGATTTTTTAATGTATGAATAAGTACTGTTTAATAAAATGAGTAATATGATCATAACTATAGATTGTTTTTGTTTGTTTGTACAGCTCATCTCATGCAATATTCATAAACCTGTTCCTATTTATTTTCTGATAATTTCACTAGCAAATTGAAAGAGTGCCTGGCAAATCACAAAATGCAATTGCTGTTTTCACAGCATATTGTGCACTTGCTAAAGAAACTTTTAGCTTCAAATGAATGCTACTCATTGTTTTGTAACAAATTACAATATGCTGGGGGCACACTGGGAAACCAAATGTCAGCCTCCATAGTATTAGTCTCCCATTAAAAGGTCACGTCTTATCTTAATGGGATAACTGGAATGTCTACTATGATTTCATATCTCTAAAACCACTCTTTGTTCCTGCAAATGTTTCCTTCTGATAAGCCCTTTCCAGTAATATAAACATAGATACAAATGCACATGGTGCTGCTAGGTAAGGAGAGAGCTTCCTTGATTTGAAGAAATCAGCTGTTTTTTTCTGGTTTTGTCCTTTTAGGAAGAAAATGATACTACAATATAAGAAAGAATACTTTATCAGTGATGGTTTGGACACAATATTGTATAAGTGTAGTGTGGTGTGGTGTGGTGTAGTGCAGTGTAGTGTCTTGTACTGAACTGTGGTGGCTACAGTATGGGTATAAAATCTGTACTGGTATTGGATTTGCAGGGTGACCCCCATGGCAGGGAGAAATCATGAGGAGGACTCCACAATATCAGAAAGCTGATTAATTACTTTATTATGCTATATTATTCTATACTATATTACACTCAATTTAAACTGAAACTGCACAAGCACTCAACAAAATCTCCTGACTGTCTCCTGACCAACCGTCAGGACACAGTTTGGAGAGATTGGTCAAGAAAACAAAACACTCACAGCAGAATCCAATCAAGCAAATTCCTTCAGGTAAATAATCTTCCAACACATTCCACACACAGTAAATAAGATAAGAATTGTTTTGATCTCTGTGCTTCTCCAGGAAAAACCTGAGAGAGAGAATTATGTCTCTCTCTGTTCAGAGAATGTGAATGCCACATACTGGTATAATGTAAATCATTCAGATCATCTCCTGAAGACTTTTTACAACTTTCAGTATTTTAAAAATACAGCAGAAACAATTCAATTTAAAGTACAGCTGGGCATTTGCAGTGTATGAACAAAAATTGTTATAATTTGGTTTTCTTCTGTTTGAAGACATGAAATTTCTCTCATTCTGCTCATTTCTGTCCAATCAATATAGTCAATGTTTTGAAATATGATCTTTTATTTGACTATTTACTTATTGGTTGGGGGGGGTTAATTTACAGTTGTGGTAGCATGCCATTTAATCCGGCTTTTCAGCAGAATTGATAACATTTTAATAAAACTATTTCTCATTTGTATATAACATTTAAAACAGGTATAATTGAATCTCAGTCCCATGCAAGTTAATCACTAACAGTTCTATTACTAACTTAATGGCAATAGAACACAGCCCCAGATAATCTCTGCTTACTACAGACTTCATACATTGCCTCTGTACATGGAATTTCTAGGAGCTTTATGAAGTGGGCCATAGAATAGGTCTGCCACAAAGCCTAGATCCAGCCTCGGGAGATTTTACTTCATAGCACTATTAAAAATACATAAAATCACAAGAGGAAGAATTTATTTGGCTGCACTGGCGTCCTGCAAGGTGCTACAGTGCTGTAGTTTTACATGTCAAAGCCACCACTAGTTAATGGTATTGTAGATTTTGGCTTCACTTCAGTATTTCATCTATGGCCTTGGGCAAAGATGTGGGTGTTGGCTCTATTGTCCTCTGGCAACTCTAAAAAGAAACACCTTCCAGTGGATAATTACATATTGACAGCAGAAGCCAGGCCAAGGTAAGGGAAGATGTATTGAAGATAGGTGGATCAACAGATGGAACAAGGTCAGATCAATCTTTTGTCAAAAACTGGGAGATATCTTCATAACATTTTGGAAATAAAAGAGGTTTGCCATTCTGCATGTATATGTGTCTGTGTGCACGACACAGGAGCTATGTGCCAATCTTTGATATAAAAATACTTACTAAAGAAAGAATAACCAGTGCAGTCTGGAAGATAATCAATCCCAACAAATCCCCCAGGTCATCTTCAGACAACTAAGTTCTAATGCTTACATAGAGATTCAGCTAAGAGCTGAATTGCTCTTCCTTAAATCAATATTTCCTGTACCTAGGTTTTAATTCTCATTTTTAGAATTAATGCAATCTAATTGCAATTTAAATACCTATTCCAAATTCAACAGAATACATAGGAAGCCTCTTATCTCCAAGGCACATTCACAGAAACTGCAGGCTCCCAATGTCTCCCTGACTGTACACATCCTCACACTCAACACCAACCATGACAAATAATACTTATATTCTATCTCTCCCTCTAGTGCCATATCAAACAGAGGGTCTCCAGTTCCAGTACTGGAGCCACTACTACTCACAGAAACTGAAACGAACAACTTCTGAGAATGGACAGATAACTTTTTAGACCCCCACTTCTCTTCCTGACTTTTCAAACAGAGCTCTAGATTAATTACTAGCAACACTAGTCCAGTCCAGCACTAAGTGGGATGAAGAGCAGATCCTTTAGTGCATTGCAGAAACATTTCCAAATTTTCAGTTTGTTGCTGATGATGTGAGCTGGAAAAATCAATCTCTGAGCTAATGTACAGATGATACAGCTAGCAATTTGTTTCTCTGTAGTGCTTTTGTAATAGGAGAGAGATTTGTAGGAACAAAATACTTTTAAACTGGACAACAAATTAAACAGATGGAGCAGATTAAACAGATCTTTACCATGGGCACCTGGGTGAAAACCATAAATACCTTACCTCTGACCTGGTCATAAGCATGCAAACCACACCACCTAAGAAGATCTTTATACTTTTAAAGCTTGCAGCTTTACATGCAGATGTTTCTGAGTGAAGACCAGTATCAAAAAATATCACCTGATTTTGTCTTTCAACTCTTCAGCTCAAGAAATTGCTCTTTTTCTTCCTGTAATGGCAGCCTAAGAAACCACTATTGGAAAACAACTTAATCATGAAAGACAACACAGAACAACCCATAAGGTTTGCTTGATCTCAGCATCTGAGAGTATTGATTAGTGTTCACTCTTTGAACTGGCTGCAAAGCGAATGGCAATGGGGGAAGGGAGAGAAATGCTGTCACATCACCTTGAGGAAGCTCCAGTTACTCGATTCATCCACATGGGTGGGTGGCCTGACTAACTAGGGAAAGGCAAGGCAGGACGTGGAGAAAAACACTCTTCAGAGACAACATCAGTCATACAGCCTGGGGAGATTAGTAAAGAAGCATAAATGATAAATGCTTCTTTTTTATAATTTTATAATTTTTATAATTCTCCTAAAGATTCATTTCCTCTTTGCAAGTGATTAATTGTTTTCCTCCTTGAGTCTCAGGTTATCTTAATAAGCATAGTAAAAACTTTAATTCAGTAATAAAAAGAAATAAGACTTGAAGCCTCATTTCATAAATTGTATCTGTCATTCAAAATACATTGACATATCAGGCTTCTTTTTGCAGCAGCTTTTGGAACAAAGTGTGTCCTGTGGATCATGAAAATTCTGTTTGCAGACTCTTGGAGCTCATCTCAACAAAATATTTGAGAATCTAATAAGGGAGAGTGGTGGCTCTCACAGACCTTACAGCCTTTTCCACACCTTACCTGCTTCCTTCACTTCTGCTGCTCTATCCACATCCCTGCCTTGTGACAGGTGATGGAAGTGAATTCATTCTTCGATGTTACTTATCTGGCCACAAGTGTCAGTATCATAGACCACAGATGGATTAAGCATATTTGATCTACCCTCTAGCAAATAAAATCCTGAAGAATTTGAATTTAATTACAACAATAATTCAATATACGTAGAATTTAAGCTCCTTTTTAATTAAGCCTAGGCCAGAGCTACAACACAGTTCCCTACAGACAAATGGAAAGGGAACTACTCTAATCTATGCATGTTACAGCCCAGCCCAGCATATCCTCTCCTTTTGCAGAACACGGATTCAAAAATAACCACATAATCTGACAAAATAGCATGAGTAGGTACAGCCTGTACCAAAGCCCACTTTTGTTGTCCAGATGAGCCTCAGAAAATCCCAGAGAAAAATAAAGTACCTCAGTAGCTGTTGTTTTGAATCCAGTCACACGACATCAGCAGTATTTCCAGAGATTCACTTGCTTTGGTGCAAATTCTCATGGCAAAAAGGAAATTTTAAAGGACTAGAAAGATAGTTGTTATGATTCATCTGCATGACTATTACTTGCTTGTTAAGAATGAAATACCTACATAGAAGCTACTGTTTACACAAGCGCTGTGAGAACATTTCAAGCTGAGAAAGATCTCTCACAGCTTCCACTTGCCCAAGACATTTCATACCTCAGAAAACCCATATGTAATATGTTGTTATTTGCAATAATGTCAGTATGGTATAGCAGGCATTTGGGCTATTCCACCCACATCACCTGCACTTTCCTGACCACTTTGGTACCTTGAGGCATCCCTGCATCAACTTTTCCTTGTGACACTACACAGTCAGCATTTCTGTCATCCATGATTAGGCATTTGACCACGAAAAAATGCTCAGTGGCAAGACAGGGAGTAAGTGTGGGAGTTTGATAAGGCTGTAATTTCTGATAAATCCAATTATCCAGATGGAGCTGTCATAGTTATAACCGAGGTCTGGAATTCTTATATGATTTCCTGCCAGTGGTTTGGGGTGGGGGAGAGCTTAAACCTGTTAGCAGATATTTAGAAGGAGAAAAAGTTGCTAATGAAATGAAAAGTTATAAATATTGTCTTTCTTTAAATGAAAGCCCAGTTGCCTGTAGAAGATACAATTTTGCTTTCTTTCCTTCAAGAGTCAGAGTTTGATTGACAATCAAAAATTTGTTCTGCCAAGATCAAAGTAAAAAATTCACATCTCAGTTATATGGAAAGGTCCCATTGCAGTGAGCTGTGGTTTTGGGAGTCCATTTCTGCTGTGATAACCCAATAGTGATGTTAACCCAGGGACCAGTGAAGAGAGGAAAGTCTTGAGGCTGCAAGCACCAGGTCCAAGATCAGTCCAGCACCCACAGGTGGTCCTCTCACAGACAATGGGAAGATTGAAAAATATTCGTTCATCTTTCACACAGTGAAACACAGTTCTTGGCACGTCCAGGCAAGCTCTCATCTTCTGCAGAGGGACTGGGGTGCACACAGACTTGTGCACCTCCCATTTTCCCCTCTATACTACAGCCCAGCCCAGTAATTTTGAGCAGTTTAAGGTCTAGTAACTCCAGTTTTGGACCAAGTAAAATTAATCTGAACTGGAACTTGTTACTAATGTTCTTTCAAAGTGGTGCTTTGCATTAACTATTAAAAAATATCTTTTAGATCCATTTCCTTGGCCTTACTAAGCCTATAAAAATATAACTATTATAATGCTGCTACAGCAATATCTTCCTGTTCTGCCATTGCACAGATGCTTCTGCCAATGGCCAAAATTCAGGAAAATTTTCCTTACTGGTAGTCAGAGATGCAAAAATAACACACAGAAAAAATAGTTTCAGATCTCTTAAACTATCTAACGTGTACAACTATATTTCTTCTGAGATTCCAACTGGATGTCTTTTTCTCAGATAAATATGCAGATGCCCTCATCCCTTTTTAGTAACTTTCTGCAAATACCCAGAGTCAGAAAAACCTTTCTTTTAATTACTCTTTCAAGATGAAGTTCCAGATAAACACTAATCAAGGAGAGGAACAAGAGAACACACTTTGTCAGTCAGGGGTCTCCAAGGGAATGGTCAAGACTGGTTGTGACAACTCAGCTCCATACTTGGGAAGTAACATCAAATTCATCAGGTAGGCAACTATAACTTCAAGGTCTCTGCCCACTGAAGCCCACCAGAGAGACTCACAGAACCAGAGAACACGTGCACCAATGGGAGGATAAATAGGCTAGTTTTTCTGGGCAAATAATTTTCATACATAAATTATTGGTTTCTTCTGTGAAAACAAAGGCATATATATGTAAAATATATTGTGTGTGTATATATAGGAACTTTTCTATATCCACATGCATTATATTTTGGTGGAAATGTATCCAGCATTGTAAAGAATGCCTGCTTTCTAATATGAAAATGATAATGTTAGAGAGTTTACTTGCTTGCTATTTTAGGTAAGACTACAAGCACAGAATATTAAACACCAAAATTCCCTGTGATGCTGCTTACTCTTAAAAAAAATAGAGGGTTGAAATTTACTTATTTTAGAAGAAGAATGGCATGGGGTTTTGTTTTTTAATAAATATCTGAAATTATTACCTTCCACAGGCCCTATAAATATATTTCTTCATGGATTTGTGGTAGGAATTTAAAATGCATCCTGTATTTCAGGAGCCAGAAAAATTACTATGAAGCCATAGACAAGAGTAACTCTTCAACAGCAAAGCCAGCATCCACAATGACTTTGAGAATCCATAGGATTTGATATTCTTTCCATTAGGTCATACTTGCATCACATTAATGCTACCGATTAAAGTCAAGGAAAATATAGTCTTTCATAGTTTGTTAATACATTCTGGTCGTAAGTTGCATTTTAATAGATGTGCTCTCAGACATCTGAGTTGCAGACCACGTCCTGAGAACAATGCCAGGCTCCTCTCACCACAGATACAGGATGAACAGGACTGAACTCTTAATGTTGAGGTAATTTAAGATTAAAAACGCTAGCAGAGTATATAGTTGGAACTTGTGATTTCTCAAAACTGGACCACTACTTCTCACAACAAAATTAATTGGGACACAGCAACAAAGCAGAAGAGGACCAAGCTGGAGGAGAGGGCTCAGTGCATTTTGGTGGTGAGACAGGTCAAGGGCAGAGATCACTCTCATCAGTTGGAAAATCTCATCTAGAGTACAGACTCCTTTTTCCTAGTAGGAGCTTCTGCCTTCTTAGCCCTCATGTCTTCTTCAAGAGCAAGCCTGGTTCTCTGAGGCACCAGCCCTGGCAATGTCAGAAGCAGGATCCTGCCTTTTCTTCACCATCACAATCTTAGCAGTGCTTATAGACTGTTACCATAGATGGCTGCCTCTGCCTACACTTAACTTGGTCCCACTATTTTTGTTTAATGTGTATATTGGGACTAGAAAATATAAGAGTGGTAAAGGGTGGCCAGGGAATAAGAGAGAAAATAACAATACCTTATCGTTAGCATGAATCACAGATAAAAATAGTTCAGCATGTTGTTATCTGTGTTTATAAAAAGAAAATCCAGCCCCAAAGGTATGCATCTGTGTGTGAGTATAAGTCAAGTTTGGCATCTCGTCAGTTTTCTAATTAGGAATTAATTTCTCTGAAGTAATCACAGTGAACTAAAAAGGATATAAGACAGCAGTGAGGGATGGGTACAGATTTTCTGAAAAAGTTCTGTATGCCCCATCCCTGGAAATGCCCAAGATTATGTTGAATGGGGCTCTGGGCAACCTGGTCTAGTAGAAGGTGTCCTTAGCAGGGAGGCTGGAACAATATTATCTTTAAGATCCCTTCCAACCCAAAACATTCTGTTATTCTGTGACCTTGAGTCAGCTGGACAAAGCCAGGCAGGGAACATCCACCAGAAAGCTTGAGACACAGAAGCAAGCAATGTAAACAGGCTGATGGTGCCCAAGTAACAGCTGGCAGATCTTATTCCCTTTTGGTGAAAAAAAAAGTCACAAACATGAAACAGCCAGTGTATGAAAAGTTGCATAAAAAGCTAAATTCATCAGTCAGCCTGTATCCAAAATCCCAGGACAAAAAATGGCACTGTTAGTACATAAAAACTGCAGAGCAAAACCATGAGCTCTATCTACCTCTTGCTGAAACCAGCTCTGTGTGAAGCCAGCCAAGCCCAAGAGTTTTCTGGCACTTTCAAATAGGTCAGATGTCCTGGCTGCTGCTTCTGGGATCAGTTTTAGGGGCATCTGAACTCTGAATACCAGCTGGGCTGACACTGCTAGCCAGCCATTTGTTATAGAGACAGAAGTGCCAAGTCACTTGGTTGTACGGTTGGGATTTCGATCATTCAAGTACTCTCTGTTTTGCTGTTGTTTACCCGAGTGTTCAGACCAAAAGCCTTTCACATAGGTCATATTCAGTTACCTCCCATTCTCTTATGCCATGAGACTTGCCAGTAAACTCTGTTTGTTAAATAAAGCTGAGTGACATTTCTGAAAACCTTTCTTAATGGACCAGACTCATCATTATAACCTCAGCAGCTGCATGTACAAAGCTCTGAGGGATTTGGGAGCAGTGATCAGCCACTCATTCTCTTCTGCAGAAATCCCTGCAGCCTTACCGTTCCCAGAATGTCAATATCCCTTCTGCTACTGCATTAAGCAACACAGTGTTTGGTGTTTGCTCACTCTCACTTCAGACAAAAGACAAAATTGTGTGCTGAATGCAATAATTAGCTGTGCTTGTAGGGCACATAATGGACTTTAGATGAGGACGGAAGAAGGTAGCAAAGGACACATTACCTCCACAGACACTATAATGGTAAAGGAACTGTGTTTACAACCACCTTCTGTCTTTAATGCTCACACAGTCTCTCAAATCAGCTTAAATCCAAGCTTCAAAAAAATATTTTAAAGATAAGACCAAAGATTTTAACCAAGATTCGGTACATGGAAGAAGTCACTATGAAGATATTGAATCTCCCCACTTGTGTTAAGCCAGCATGTTAGTTAAATTGAGTCTGAAGTCTGCAGGAATTGAAAAAAAAAGCTTATTTTGGTCAATAGGAATGTTCTTCTGCTGTCAAGTCATGGTTTAAATTTAGTTCCTCAAATGGGACACATTCCAGTATAATTTCGACTGAGATTAGACAATAAGGATATATCTGAGACACTATTTAGCCTTACTGTAACTCTTCCAGTTCCACCCTAGTAAATAAATAATGAATGTTTTTCTTACTTTGATAACTCTATCCTATAGCCATTTATGTTCCTCTGGGACCTGAATCTGCAGCCAGAAGATGCACATCAGCATGAGGCACCTGAGACTATTGTGACCAAATTGAGAGCTACCCCACAGTCCTGATTGCTGAAACACCTGGGAATTTCAGCATTGTATTTAATGGGAAAAGTTTTAGATATTGTAACACAGAAAGCTTGTACCAGAACCAATTGTATTTAATGGGAAAAGTTTTAGATATTGTAACACAGAAAGCTTGTACCAGAACCAATACAAGTGGGTCATTGGTAAACCTCAATAAAGAAAACACAAGTGAAATCAATGAACAGTAGTTACAAGAAGGAAAAACCACAGCTCAGCCATTAAGAAAAAAATAGATAAAATTATGAGATTCTTTTGGTTTGTATATTTTTAAATTAATCAGTCATTATATTAATGCCCAAGAAGTAAATAGTATGCTGGCTAAACTACTTCATCATTGATTTTTTAATAGGCTCTGGTCATAGCCTTCATCCTTGAATCACCTATTGAAATAACTTATGTGCCAAGTATGAGGACTTATCAGTCCAAACTCAGAATTATGGCTGACTTAGCATTTAAGTCTTTCTTTTTTTTTTTTTTTTCTGGTTTTGAGTTACTTGATTTTACTCTGTGCTTCAGTTTGGACAGATGATACTGAATTTGCCTAGAGTGCACTGAAAGGAGTGAAAGATGTCATTGCACAGATATATCTCTTTATTACCATGCTTCTGAAATATATCAAAACATTAAGCACATGATTGAATAGAATACCACTGGGAAATGAACTATATAGCCCTGCTGACTTATGTTTGATTGCACTTAATACTTCAGGGCTGACTCTGCCAGAGACAACTGCCTGCACAAAGTTGTGTCAGCTTCTGCCTGTACAGAACCGAGCCAGCCTCAGGTCAGGGCTGTAAAGCAGAAAGATCTCTTTCCCCAGTGTCTTTCTCCAAGGCATTTGTTCTTCCATTGTCCATCAAAGCCAACTGATGACAATTTGGAGGCACCTTCTGGTGCCAAATTCTTACTTCATCCTAGCTGAGGAGAAAAGTAATTGAATGAGCAGAGTACCAGGGTGGAGGGAAGGAAGAGGGTATTGGTATAAAAGGGTTAAGAGTGACTCTGCTTTCTCGGCAAAAGAACTCCCAGCAAGCTCCCATACAATTTGGAAGTTTTAAAGACTCCTCAGGAGTAAAAGGGAAGCTGAGCTGAAGTTACGGGTGATTCTTCCCAGGAAGTTTTGATGTGCATATGTGTGGGAAAAAACTGTGGGATGATCAGACCTTAATGTCGGGTGAAAAACTGCAAGACCTCATTCCACAAGCTTCAAAGGATGGAAGAATCAACCAGAAAATTTTCTGTTAATTCTTTCTGACTCTCAGGTCTTTTATCCTCCCTTCTTTGATGGGATGAGAGGCTGTGGATGCTACATTATTTGTGATCTCCAACCTTATGATTCAAACAGAAGCCTGTGAGAAAGGGTTTGCTCATCCCATACAGACAGAGCTGTCACCAGCTACGAGCTGACTCAGTAGGCAAGACCACTTTGTTTCCAGCTTAGTCAGCTTCTGATTTTACCCGGTGTTTGCTGCTAGAAGACTTAACACCAAAGAAGGTTTTCTTGCCACTATTTACTAATTGCACAAGTCACCTGCTGGTCTGGAATATTCACCACATTTTATTAAAGCTATGAAAAAGTTCCTGTTTTATTAGGAATATACAGGTCACAGCTGGGGTTTACAGACAGCATTACTCATTTCAGGACATTGGATAACAAGGCAGGCAGCTGCCATCTAAAAGAACCTGAAAGTACCTCTGAAATCAATGTACCAAATAATACTTCTGCACATTTACTGCAGCTACATACATACAAAAGGATTCAGCTAGGTTGCCCGTCAGTATCTTGTGCTCCATCATTTGGACAGTAAACCTTTCTTTCCATCTATTAGCACCTCTTTATTCCAAGGGGGGAAAAAAATCTGAGTCAGGTTGTTTTGAATGATTCTCTGTGAATAAATCTGACACATTCAGCCATTAACCTCTTCGCAAACAATCTTGTCTTGTCAGTTATTCTTGAGAACAAGAGGACAAATTTAATACATAAATAAATGCCTGTTTCAAGTAATCCATAAATAGGTAGTTAATCTCTGTGTGACATGTGACTGGCTACATTTCACATGATGCTTTTGCTGCTCCTCAGGCAAATCTTTTTATAGATTCAAGCACAAAAACAGTGGACAAATAAAATCCATCTAAAATAAGCAAACAATCTTCTTCCTCTGTAACTATGACTATTTTGACATGAATATATGTATTCAGACATAGAGAAGACATTGCTTGGCAAGTATCCTTTCACTGGGTAAGTAAAGAAACCCTTTGTATGCGCAGCCACTTGAAATTTTAAGGGATGATCAGATGTTAAGAGTATTTTTTTCCCTATGCTTCTAGTGTGGGCCATTTTTACTTGCTATCATATTTTCTGGTGCATTTTCATCTCTGCTTTTGTGTAATAATATAGGAAAGGGTGTCAGGTGTATTTTGAGTCTGGCCTATTACACATTAATTGGCTGCAAGTGCTATCAAATTACGAGGGAGCTATGTGCAGTGTCTGAGGACAATGCTGCACTCCCCAAATTCCTACACTCTTATCCTGATGAAGGAAATTAATCCCTATAGAAACATATACTTAGGATGCCCAAAACCCTTACATGTGGGGCTTTCTTTACTAAGACCTCTCAGTGCATTCAGGTTTCAAAACAGTACAGAAAACACACCTTCACCTTAAGAATGCAAGAGATGACTTAATTTTCCAGAGCATATTTTCTAGGCTCAAATGCAACCTCTTAAAATTTTTGGATATTTAATTAAGGGTGATATAAAAAGCATGCTGAACTGAGTACTATCAGCCACTTACCAGTCTGTGTAGTGTCAAATGACCTTTATAATGTTCTACTGCCCTCTATGTTCAAGCACCATGTTCCTTTATAGTCTTTCTATTGCTCTATAAAGTAAGGGAAGATAACATGTTTGCAGAATTTTATCCAGAACACAAGAGTCAGGTGCCTTTAATACAGTCCTACTTTTTTTTTTTAAACAATTGGTTTTAGAAAGTATGAGCAATTCTCCATTTTCTAAGTGATTTGACATGTTCAGTTTCACTCAGATGCACATGAACTTTGATAAGCATTATGATTTAAGAATACTTTCCATATTACAGCAGCATTTCACATGTGAATAAATGCAGACTAAAATAGCAATAATTATACTGTAGCTAAAATGTAAGCAGCATTAATACCTGATATAGCATTACTGCTGCCTGTTATTGGACAGCTACTTAACCACTGTTCTGTTTGACAACTATAGAATGTAATTATGTGTTACTATTAAATGTTTCTTCTGCAAAGTGCCACTACAAAAAAATCTTTTTTTTTTTCTTTTAGAAATAGTAAAACACGTAAAAAAAACCACCAAACAGCTTGATGAGCTGAATGCTGTGTTACAATCAAAAGCAAATCTGCACACTAACTGAGTGAATATACAGGGATTGAACCTGGAGAGAAGACACAATGTCTTCATCATCATTTTCCAAGTGGATGTGGTGGGACAAAGAGAGGAAACGAAGAAGAAAGCAGCATGCTCTGCAGGGCTGAACTCAGGGCTGGAGGCAGAAAAGACAAGTTCTAATTCAAACCTTCTCACTAAATCCTCATGCACCTTTGGAGTGCTGCAACTTCACCAGTGCTGGAGTGGAAATAATAGTTTCCTGTTTGGAAGGGTTTTAGGAAAAAGAGCTGGCTAATCCTGTGCCTGTGCTAACATCCATTTTTCCCAGTTCCAGTCCCAAAGGCAATTTGGGAATCATTTGAGGCAGGACTGCCTGCAGGCTCTACCGATAGCTTTGAGAACCAGCTTATTTGCACAAGTTTTTCCCAGGGCCAAGCTTGGTCTGTCCCCAGGAGGGAAGTGGAGGCCAGCTGTGCCTCAAGGCACCATGCTGTCCTTCCTCTTAGCCTGAGCAAAGCATCCTGGAGACAGAGCTCCTCTACATTCAGCATTGGTAATGGGGAACACGATCAGAAACAGAGGAGACATTTCAGATGCAAAGCAAACCCACTGGAAAAGGTCAGAAAAAGAGGTCTAAATATGTTTTTTGTGAGTTTCCCTGATCTCTAATTTCAGACCCCTTGCTTCAAGGCTATTTGCAGTTTTTTCTATACCATCTGGTACTAACTGTCGTGTCCACTGGCTTCCAGAATCTCAGGCTCTCACTGATTCTGAGCCTAGATGGTGACTGTGACAGAATGTTGGACTAAGTGCCCTGGTCTGATCCAGAAAGAGAATGCTCATTATCCATCCTAGAATTAAATGATAGTAATATCTAAATTCTAAAGTGAAAACACTGAATTACCAACTTGTTTATAGACACATTTAGACTAGAGCCCAATAACTACACTACCTTGAACAAAGATTGCCAGAGTCTCATGTTTATTTCATTGGAAAGCCCTCTCCTAGAATTCAAGACAATAAACTTTGGGTCTTTGAAATCAAATGATTATGTGACAGCACCCCCTCTTATTGTATATCCTAACTGAATTTAACATCATGCTGCATCTCTATAGAGAAAGACAACGATAAATTGTATTTTGCTGCAGAATCCTCAGAAATATCTTTGCTAGATCACAACTAGATTACTCTCTTGACAGCAATGATAAATGGTTGTCATTTCTATGTGTTAAAGAACTTTTAATGTAATAAACTAGTGATCCTAGTGCTCCAGTAAATAAGTGCACATTTTGTTAGTCCTCTGTCAAAGCTAACAAAATGGCCACACTGTGATTGCCTTTACCAGAGGCAAAGCCAACAGGGAAACACATCTGAGTTGGTTGTCACTTTAGATCCCTTGACAGGACACATCTACCCTAGGAAATCTAGACAATTATATGTTTTCTGGATGCTTGAACACTGAGGACAACTTGTATGGAGCAGCTTGTTAACATGCTTCAAAATTCTCTTTCCCTTATAAATGAGGTAGCATCATTTAAACTGCATCGGGAATGGCTTAGGCTAATTCCCAAGTGATGTCTGGGGATGGTTCAGGACACTGATATGAGTCCCAGGCCAAACATATTCAAATGACCATTCCAAAGATTTAAGAGCATGGACAATCACAAGTAGAAATATTGCTTGAAGATGGCTTAATTCAATTTCCTCTTTGAAACTGGACCATCACCCTCATTTGTTCAGGTCTGTCATTCCTCTGTTGAACCACATCTGGAAAAGATCCAAAGCTGAGGTGTGACAGTCCTTATGAGCTGCTTCTCAATGCTTCCACTGAAGTCATTTTTCTCACAGTTTTACCTGAACCTCTGAACCCCAGTCTACAGCTGTAAATCCATGCTGCACTGTCTGGAACTACTGTGAACAATTTTTTGGCAACTGAACACAGTTTCACTTACCAATCTATTTACTTTAGAAGCTCTGGGCCTGGGCTCCAGGAGATAGATGAAGAAGAGATGGAGCCATGGCTGAAATTAACTGGGTGTGGTTTCATGGCAGTTAGGTGTGATGTCAGGAGAACACGAACCACGTCAGGAACAATATCAATGTCCACAGGAAGATGCAAGTCAGGAAGTGCAGAATGGCCAGGTTTAGGGTATAGACAGTGCTCACAGCTCTTCCACCAGCCACAGGCTTTGGCATTAACCCTCTTAGCTCAGGGATTTTTTCATGCACATGAGCCATTGCAGTAAATTGATGGGGTGAAGAGAAGAGAGGTCAGACAGAGCATGCACCTGTGGGTACCCAATCCTGCACCATGTGCCAGCACTGCTGAGAGCAAGGAAAAAATCATAGGAATAAATCTACAGCAGCCATGCATGAAGTCTGCTGCTGTAGAAGTTGTGCTGAACAGTGAGTACTAAGAGCTCTGAGACATGGGGTTAGCTCCTGGTTTTCATGCTCCACATTTAGGCTTGAAGCCTTTACAGACTGTGCATCTTCGTGCTGAGGACTCTCATATATTCATGCATCCCTCCTCCCTACGCTGGCCAGGGAGTCCTCACAGCCTGCAGGCACTGGGTATGCCACCACTTTTGGTCTCTGGAGCTAGGTCAAGCAAACCCAACACACCTCAAACTGCTCCCATCCCCTCTGAGCCTGTTCAGGAACCAGGCATCATCTCCAAGAGGATGTGGGTACCTTAAAACAGAGAAAGAGAAACCAGGGGGTTGGGAGGTAGGGGGGACGTGAATCTCATAGAAAATAAAAGGTCAGCAAGTCAGTGTTATTAAGAACACAGGTGTTGCTGATCTTTTCTCTGGAATGTTTGCACTACAAAATACCAGTTACTACTGCTGGGCCTTAGGTAAACATGTCAAATTCCCCCATATGCATATGTACACACTCATTTATTGTATGAATGCCATCTAATTTTGTGTAAATACTTCTAAAATTATATGAGGCTGCATAATTTAAAAAAGAAAAAAAGCAATGTTTAACCTCATATCATTCTAAATTCCTAAGATAAATCCCTTATATCTGGAATTTGGCATCAGTTCTCTTGCTGAAAGTTAGTTCTACACATCAGTCAGTTTGGCATCAGAAATAATGCCACATGATCTGCAGAATTAAACAAAATAATACATTTCATTTTGACAATACTTTCAAAGCATTCATCTAATATTTCAGGCCCAGTGGACACAAAAAAGTAATCTTTGACAAATACAGAGGAAAGGTTCATAGGGCTTTTTCCCAGCCCTTTGGGAACATAAGGAAGAGAGAGCCATTAGCCGTTAGCCTGAAATCATTTATCCCATTCTGCCTGGCCACATCAATGAGCTGTATGATTTTAATATACTGCTAGCATGAATGATGTGAGCCTCAAATCTTGGAATAATCATATTCACCCACAGAAAACTGAGCTCAGATGAAAAATACTCACAGCCATGCCTTCATCTAAAGCTATTCGTCTGGTTTCCTGTCCTCTTATTTCTGGCAAATCTGTCCATCAAATTTCAGCTGCTGCATAGTTCTGTCTTCACCAGGAGATGAGCAGCACAACATGGGAGCTGTCATTTGTCTTTCATTTCTAGACTGTTTTACAGATGTGTGATTACAGGAGAACAAGTGGATGAACTCCTGTTTCATTTCCCTGGAGGATGCAGATCATCTTTACATAAGCTGTCACAGCTCCTAAGAGCTCCTGCTGCTGCTGGCTTTCACCCACTGCTGTAAATGGACCTCCCTTGTCCCCAGGGACTGCCCAGGGATATTCTGTGCAAGCACATGTCCCCTGCAGCCACAAAGCACAGGGGGAAGAATTCCCATTTTGTTCTCCACATTCAGATTTTAGGTATCTTGCACAGGGCTTCCAGCATTGTACAAATTTTGTGAGATTATGATATTCTTCAGGTGGACTGTGAGCTTTCATTAGGCCTATTTTAATAACATCTGTGAACAATACAAATCTGACCCAAGGGAAAACAAAAGCCAAACAAACAAAAAAACTCTTTCTCTCTTCAAAAGTTCTCATGAGGGGGGAGCACTTTCAGGTGTTCATAAAGTTATCCCACCAGAGAGACAGAGAAAACCAAGTTTTGGAGACTGGTCCAGCTCATCATCCGAGATCCAGATACAGCTTACCTGGCTCCTGGACCTGCTCCTCCACTAACTTTCTTCTTCCAGTTACGTGGTGGGACCCAATAAGGAACTTAAATCAGGGTAGATGCAGATAACAGACTGTGTCTCCCCTCAACACACCCATACATGGCTGTCACTGACTAACAAACTAACCTGTCCCACAGCAAGGAGCAGCACTGTGACCCTACTTTTGGGACAGTTCTGTCATGAGTGGGTGGTTTGGGAGGCTTAGAGAATCACCATCAAATGTATTGGTGAAAAGGAGATTTTAATATAAATCTGTGAAAGTGCAACATAACAGAGTTCAATGGCAAGGTTCACTCTATTATTTACCACATAGATGAAGCACACAAAGGGAAATCAATACAAAATTATTTACACAGAGACCAGGAAGGGTGCAAATTATATGGATGAAAAAGAAAAGGGTACAAAAGGGTTTAGCAAGAACTTAATCATTGACTACTTTGACATTCATAAAGTGATTCAATAGGATTTACTATAATTAAAACAGTGACTTAATTATAGATTCAAGATAACATTCATGCCATAATCAATTCACCCACATGCACACAGACAAAAGTGTATACATCTGTATCTATATATGCAAAGGTACCTGCTGCTGCACCTGTCCTGAGCCCAGTCAGCCCTGGGAGCAGGTCACTGGCACCCTTTGGGTCTCTCCACCTGGGTGTAAGTCATTGCACACTACTGACATCTGCCCAGTTTGAACTAACCAAGCACAATTATACCAGTGCAAAAACCAGTATGAAATAATTTCCACAGCAGTTATTTGAATTTGGGTCTGAGAGGTAAAAGGACCAACCTGCAAAACATAAAAATTTGTGAAGAATGACTCTTTCATTTTTATACACACATATAAATATGTATATTTAGTAGTTAGTGTAGCACTGCAGAGGCAGTGTCAAGTAGAATGTCATCATTTTTTAAATTAATTCCTGGAGCAATTCCTTTCTGAGGAATAAGAAGAAAACTGAGACCATGAGAAAACAACAAAAATGAACTCTCCATATTCCTTCACCAATCAATTACAGGATAAATACTGTCCACCCCCTTTACTATATATCTATGTACCTGTAACTGCATTCCTTTTTGTCTAGTCCCTTTTTGAAGCTGCTGACACATTCTGCCTCCATCATTTCCCAAGGCTATGAGTTCCAGATTATACCCACTACATAAAGACATAATTTCTCTTACATCCTTTAAAATAGTTTCTCACCAGTTTAGATGACTTCCCCAAGTTTTTTGTATTTAAGGAAAATAAAAGTTCTGCAGTGCCCTTAACAATATCTCCTTGATTTTTTAAGCCTTAGCCATACACTCCAAAGCCTTCCCAAATTGAAGGCCCAAGGCAGTCTGCAGCTCTTTCATCCCCCTTACTCATTTTAGTAATCTTCCCTGTACTGCAAAACAGCTATCTGAAATTTGTAAATGAAGACTGTCTTCTTGTCCTATGTTTTCACCATGTTTGTGGTCCTTTAGGCTAATATGTTTGACTTTGCAAATTAGATGAACTAAGAGACATGGCTCAGCAGACAGGTGGTAGCTCAGCAGGCTTCCAGAAAAAGCCAGTCCCTCTGGCTCCAAATCTGCCCAGGTTTTGAAAGCTAGTCAGTGACAGAGAAGAGAATCAGCCTCCTGCTATGCTTTACACAGCATTAGGGTGAGTGCTTGAGGGAGTCACTGCACAGCAGGTGCTCAGGGCACAACTCACCATCCATTTCTCCCGGAAGCAATGACCTTCTGTATTTTTTGGCTTTAAAATGTTCATCCCCTTTTCAGCTAAATCTAAGATCGACTGAATAAGTATTCATAGCTGATGCCTTCAGAATATTTGTTGCCAGGAAAAAAAATTCAAGAAGAAACTTAAAAGTGTGTCAAAAATTATTTAGGGGTTTGCATGTATGCATAGATGTATGCACATGCAAATTGAAGAGGGTGCAAAACTTTGAAAATTGGGATTTTAAAGATGCAGTTTATCTTGGCAGCAGAGATATTTGTGTTTATAGATCTTAAAGGACATACATTGGTGAAAGTCAGTGTGGTAATAGAAAGCCTAGGAGTAAACATGGATGAGGCTTGAAGGAAAACAAAATTGTTTTCAAGCAAAGGAAACAGTTAAGCTAACATTTCCTGTACAAATCTTTTAAGGTGTTGAGGTTTTTTCCTTAAGATTTCACCATAACTGGAGAACTAGGCCCTAAACCCTGCAATATATATCTCTATTTCTATCTAACTTTTTGGGAAATAAGTTAATCATGATGGCTTTTCACTAGAGAGCACTTCTGGAGTGCTACATTAATTATTAACTACACATAGGCATTGATCATTCCTCCCCATCCCAATCAATACTGATATTGAATTTAAGTTTGAAAAAATTGTAAGTTTGTGACTTGTGTTTCATGAGCAAATGCACCGACACCTACTTCAGGATTCATGTTTTGCACTCTGTGGCAGAAGGCCAGGTATAAGCAAATTAATCAGGTTATTAACTTGGCCTACACTACAAATTACAACTCTGCACATGGAGAGCAGAACACCTGAAACTTGCCCTTCTGATCTGCACAACAGCTAGAGAACTGGCACAGGAACTTAGAGACATGGCACATTTTCCAAGAACTTTGAAAGTCAGCCAGCACAGCAGCACAGAGCACATGCCTGAATCCAGTTAAGTCAAAATATTTTATCAGAAACCCATCAGTAGTTGGGTTTCAAAGGCTTTTTGACATTCCTCCCTCAGACAAGAACTGTGTCCTATCACTGGTCTCTCCAATCCCTAAGAAAAAGCATAACTGACCGTGAGTATTATCATATCAATAATGAAAGTATCACCAGGTGTGTCAGATGCTTTCGATGAAAGTAAGTTAAAGAAGGACATCTGGGGCAATTATGCATTGTCAAAACATAATGAATATATTTGAAAAGCAGAGTTGAAAATAAGTTGCTTGAAACAAACCTGCTAAAAAAGTAAAATGCTTCACACTGGTTAACATGGCATTCAGCACATTACATGGCACATTTGGCATCCCAACAGCAAGGCTACTACATGGACTCACTGTTGCCCTGGTCTTGGTAGTAATTCCTGATGAAAGCCAGGAGAGGTGCTGAGAGTGACTCCTCTGCCATCAGGAGAGAAAATGCAACAACTGGTCTGAAAATTAGAGCAAAATTGTCGCGATAAAACACCATTCATTTATCAGGTGGAGAAATATAAAATGGAGATCTGGGAAGTGCAGAGCATTTCATTTTGGCATTTTGGCATTGGCCAGCACTCAAGGGGATGTAGCTGTAGGGTCTTCTGCATCCCCTCTCCTGCTTCTTTGCTGAAGGGTGAGTGCTTGACGGAGTCACTGCACAGCAGGCTCAGGGCACAACTCACTTCTCCCTTTGCCAGTGGACATGAAAGTTACAGTTTGGTCTACACTGTGGAAATATTTATTTGCAAAGAGGGACAAGAGCTAAAACTGGGGTCTTGAGCAGCAGCTCAAGGAGTCCAAAGACACTGAAGTAAGAGGAAAGATAAAAGCTGTGACATATAATGGAACTTAGCTACAGAATGTTTCTGCTAATTTTTGCTTTTCTTTCTCTGTGCAAGTTCAGAAATACTACACACTCCATGCTACTTAAAATCACAGAACCTTGAAACTCTGATTTACTGTGGGCCAAAACATAAGTTCAGTAGTTTTAAATTACAACTTTTAATTAGTTTGAAACTGAAGTAGGTGAGAGTCCAGCTTTAAATAGGCTGTCATATACAAGAAAATATATGTGATATACTGTTTATTGTTTTTATGATATTGTGCAAGAGTTGCACATAGCATTTTGATGTATTAAATGAATAGTTTCTGCCTTATAATTTCACGCTGTAAAATGAAATATGTGTAAATATAGAAATAAATATATGTATGCATATACTTTGAAGCACATAGACTCCACGGCTGACAGCATAGAAGTAATAACCCAGTTTCAAACCTTTTTAAAACAGCTGTCAGCTTTGGCTGGTTTTAAAAAAATCAGGAAGTATGACGAAAAATGAGAAGCAAATTGATAAAAAATTCTACATTGGGGGAAGCAAATATATCAACTGAAAAACACAGTTTTTTAATTCTTTAAATGAGTTGTTGAATAAAACCACAGTCAGTTAACAAGCCATTCTTCAGTTGCACAACAGAGAGCTCAGCATGGTCACAGCTTGCCTTGGCCCTCACACTCTGGCTCAGTCTCTGTCCCAAGACATTGCTTGTGCAAACACACGTGTGTTCTATCCGCTGCCTTCACTAAATGAGTGCAAATAGTCAAAAACACTGAAAAGGCCAAGGGAATCATAAGAAATCATTAGCTTACCTTCTATATTTCCATCCAAAGCACAAATTTGTATATTACCTCTCAGATGATTGCCCACAATGGGAGAAATACACTCTGCCTTTTCTGATTCAGCATCAATTACCATGTGATTCAGGTCTGGTTGATAACATCCTAGCCAGACTCTTATTAAGATACTGTGAAGAACACCCCAGTCCTCACTCCTCCTATATGGCCCTTTGCACCAGAAGTGTGTGGTGGGCTGTTTGCTCCATTAACAAGCCTTTCAAACTCCATGCGTAGCTGCTCCTCCAGCACTATGAAATGGGCAAAACTACAATCAGTACTTCGTCTGGGATGGGAACAACTTCAGTAATTCATGTCTCTCTTCTAACACTACTTACGCTGGCCAGTCCTTCAGGGGACAGCTCAGGATTACAAGAATTTGCTCCCAATTACAATATCCCATGATGTGACTGCTACTCCATCCTGGCATGTTCCCAAGGAATTAGCTTCCTGAGCCCACTGCAAAGGCAGGTCAGAGTGGAACTCCTCTTGGAAGCCTTCCCAGAGTTTTCAAGCCAGATCTAGGACCCTGTGCTGTTCGCAACCTGGTAAATGAGATGAGAGATCAAACTAAAGCAGATTACTCTTGATCAACTTCCATAATGTTCAACATCTTCAGGTTATGCAGCAGCTGGGCAGTTTTCAGAAGGCTATTTAGGATGCAAAATCTAATGATGATGAACCATTCTGAGCACTTCAGCTCTCTATCTTTAGCTCACTTTCTTACCTCAGAGAGGTGCATGCAAATAAAGTAATAAACTGATATCTAGTTGGAATGTCTCTCTTAAAATTACAAACTCACAAGAAAAGTACCTGGCATAAATAGTTTAGTACCAACAAAGGAAAAGAGAGAATAAAAATCAAAAGCTCTTATCAAGATTCCTCTCATCCTTCTGTACAAATGTAAACTTGAATCAAAATTATTTCCAGACCTATTGAGGACTAGTACCTAAGATTTCCTTGGAAGGTGTTATTTGGAGAGAAATGTAATTTCAAGGAAGATTTAGGTTCCTCAAAGGAAGACTTCATCTCTCATCTAGCTCACCATTAGTTTTACTTCCCTAATGAGAATATAGCACATGGACACATAGGGAAGGAGTTTTGCATTGCAGAATGGAAAACAAAAACAACTATTGTGAGACACCCTTATTGCGAGCAAAAATAAATATCTTTTTAAAGACCAGAGGAATTCTCTGTTCCTTGGATACCTCACTACAGAAGGTTTTTATTAATCAGAAATCTTGCCCTAATCTACTCAGCTGCATAATGATTCCTATGATGAACAGTACAAATGGATATTCATACTGCCTCAGCACAAGCAGCAGGCTCACAAGCCTACAGGACTGGTCATGACTTCTACATCCCTATCATATATAAGAAGATGCTGAAGTGACCCTGCACACTGAGGTTACTCTTTGTCATAATTTCTTATTCAGCAACTTTTGTGAGGTACATTAAATTAGTTCTAGCAACCCATCCCCCTCTAATTGCTGAGTTTTTCAAACCAGCATTTTCAACAGGTTTTTCTTGGCAGCAAATCTGGATTTAGTCTTAGAAAATGAATTTAGTCCCTGAATTGCAAATGTCAAGGCCAAGAATCTCTGCATTATCAGCAGATCTAGAAGAGTCTGCATATGGAGAACCTACTATGCTGGCACAAAAGGGATCAGGGAAATAAGCATAATTTCTAACCTGCAACTTCCCCTGAGGTTGAAAGCCAGCCAAAGTAAGGTTTGGGCCAAATCTCTTCTACAGGTATTTCTGAGTGGCGATTCAGGAATCAAAATTAGGCTCCAGCTGTTAATTACCTTCAGAGGATCCCCATCTCTTCACCAACCACAGCTGGAGGTCTGGGAGACTGTCCTAAATCTCACACCTTGGCATGACTCGTACATTTGGTAGTTTCAGTCAATCTCCACGCATGCTATCTTTGGGTCTGTGGCAAATTTACACACTATTCCTTTCCCTAATTTGGGAAAGGAAACTACTCTTTGTCTCAGTGATTGGACCTTTTTATTTCAACACTGTTTATCATCACTCCTGTGACCCAGGAAAAAGTGGAATTCCAAAGAAAGTGAACTTTATTAATTAAACCAGAGATTTTCTTTTTTCCCAGAACTATTACTGGAGTGCACGCAATAGAAATTGCAAGTTATCTGTTACATGTCAGGAGATCTTGCCAAAATATTTTCAAAAATTTCATGATGCCTGATTAAGTAATACAGTTTGAACTTCCCTTTCCAAACAGATGCTGTGCCTTTTTAGATATATTTTTTCAGCTGAATTAACTGCTTCTCTGTTACAAGCTCCACAGTACTAAGAAACTTCTCTACATTAAATGATCTCATCTGTTCTTCATTGGTTACATATACTTATTAGGCATATATTAACTTAAGCAATATTTCTACTTTAAAAAATGCAGTGCTGCACAGAAAATCCAGAGAAAGCAGTTCCAAAGAAATCAGAGATGCCTGGAGCTGCATCAGCTTGTCCCTTCAATAAGACTAAGGCATTCAGCTTTGCAAAAGTCCTCACCACTCTGCACTAGGGCTGCTGCTCTGTCTCTGGTTCCCAAAGTAGGTAATTCATTAAATTACATATCTTCTCCCACTTGATTTCAAAGCAAAGGTTTTGTGTATGGAGATAGGTGGAGTTACCATAATTCTCAATAGAACCAAAGCTGCTAGTCCAATATCATTTAGAGAAGGTGGTGAGTAGGAGACAGCAAATCCCATGGAAGCAGCCTCCAGCCAAAACATGGCATCGGGTGTTTCTGTGCCCTAAGGTGGTAAAGGCTTCTTTCTCTTTCATGTTAGAGGCTTGGATGAGGCAGCCAGGTAGCCACATGATACTTGAAGCTGAGCTGCAAGAGAGAAATGTGACAGTGAGGCATAAATTAGACTAAAGTGAATAACATCAAATTATATTGAGAAACATTAACTTTAGCAGGCTGAAAGTTTAAGGCTGACTTTTAGTCTAAGTTAGGAAGCTTCCTCTTCCATGGGAACAATTGGGTTCTTTAGAGACTAATACTCATCCCAAGGTAAGTTTCCAAAGTAAATTGAATGAATCATTATGCCGCTATTTTTCCAAGGTAAGAGCTGCTACCAGATCTTTCAGACCCTTATCACATGGGTTTTCCTCTAAGACCAAGTCAGAAAAAAATCTGCCTACATGTTCCCTTCTACACCAGGAAGTATCACACACAAACAAAGTCACTTCTTATTCAAAAACCTTTCACTGAAGCCTCCTTCAGTCTTCTCTCACAATGTAAACCGAAGAAAGATTACCTTTTTTATTTCCATTTGCTGATTTCTATTAATCTGTGGTAAAATTTTACAACAATGTCATTAATCAAAACTAAATTTAAATAAAATTCCTATTTCATTATCTTTTATTGTTGGTACTATTGCTCTCATAATGCTGAATAATGTTAATGAAGTGCTTGTGTACCACCAAATGATAAATTAAAAAGGATCTCATGAGTGGAACTTGTTTCACATTGAGCCCTGGAAAGATTTTGCTGGATTAGGTATGGTATGGTCTATTTTATTGCAAAATACTTCAAATTTTCTTTTTTATTTGCGAGAAAGGCTACTGACAAACAATTATTTTATGCAGAACACCAAAGAGCTGTGGCCATACACACATCTACATAACCCAGTTATTACTATAGTCATGAGGCAGGTAGAACACTTATGCACATAAATTCTTTTGCAATTAGTGCAATTAGACATTTTGAACAGTGATGTTGCATTTTTTGCAAAGACTGATTATAAGAACTGCCATCCTTTTGTATCAGTGCAGGCCATTTTGCCAATCTTGTTCTTTTTCCACTTTGCTTTTACCCACTTCTACATGCCTTTTGTATTTCTGTTTGATCCTATTAGTACTGAGATCAATCACAACATTCCTGCTGGGAGCAGAATGGGATGCTATCTTTGTGATGTCTAAATCCAATATTTGACACCATTTTTCTTTACACACCAGCTGCAAACTGGTATCTGTTCTTCTAACTCTTCACTTTAAGTCTTTTATTGTTAGTTCTTTTTACCATTTGAAACAAATGAGAATTTAAATATGCAAAAATTTTTGAATAATGCTAACTTTTCTTAATGTCCTAGAATTTTCGTACAGTTACTTATCTAATCCCAATTCATATATTCATAAGCACACTACTGGTTTATTTACAGAAACTCTACTGGACAGGTCCTCAATGTTTTTCACAAAACCTGAGCAAGTTACCTAGACGTTTCCTGGATGTCTGTGGGTTTTCAGAGTGAATAGCATACATCCATTTACAAAAATGTATCAATATGGATAGGAAAGAAAATCCAAATTCAGCCCCTCAGATGGGAAAAAATAACTCAAAGATTTGCAGATTGTAAATAAGTCTTCCTTGAAAATTTCTTATTGACAAACATCTCCTTTGTCACAATACTGTGAAATGTCTTGAGAAATGGACTTATATTCTTTATACAGGGCAGAAGAGAAAATTAATTTTTTTTTTCTTTAATACCAGCTCACTATTAAAATGAAAATAATTAACAACTATGCATAGTCTCATATCATTTTTGCTGTCAAAGAGGGCATGCTGCACACACAGTTGCTCATCTCACTGAACATACTAGGAAAATTATTTTAATAATGAATACTTGCCACTGCATTGGTTTTAATCCAGTTAAGATTGATAGCCAGTGAAAGAGCAGCAAGGTAAATGCCATTTTAATAAAAACAACTGTTATAACTGATTTCTGCTATTTCACTACTGCAATCCCCTTCAGCAATACAGAAAATGAAAGCTGTTTCTCTGGTGCTGTCACACTCAGATTTCAAGACTATCACTTCTTTAAAACAAACCAGAAATATTTCCATTTGCTGTTTTCTGAAAAAGCAGTAACTTTTGTTGTGAAACAGATGCCACAAGAAATTTTAAGGTGCCTTTTCTGCTGGACAGGTATATAAGCACACAAGTCACTGAAGTGTGAAGTTCCTGTGTTACCACAGAAAGTAAGATATTTCTGACCATGGCATTTCATTTGTGTGCATACAAGCAGCCCCATCTTTCAGGTATTCCATCTCACTTTTCCAAGAATAGAACTCAGGATTTCTACAAATTCCATTAGGTTTACTTAGAATAAAGCCATTGCATCCAGTTAGAAAATAAGCCATTAAGCCTATCTGAGGATATGAATTTGATAGAATTTGGATCGCTGAAGGACTTTTCAGGAGATTGGAAAATTGCTAATTATACACCATTATCCCAAAGGGTAACAAGAAATACAGAAAAAAAAAAAAGATGCTCAGCAAAATGACAGGGCCATTTAGGAAGGTATGAAACAATCGAAAATCAGATGCAGAAGTAATGTCCATCAATCTGGCTTTATGAAAGACAACTTGCTATCAAAATCAGTTTTACATCTGTAATACACCATTTGTAGATTAAAGTAATTACATAGACATAATATGTAAAAAATTTATTATTGTCTTTGATTCAACATCATCTTCAGAGGGGAAAAACCTCAAATTCAGAGGATCCTGCAAAACCCATTCACAAAGTCCAAAAAGAGAAAATAAAGAGAGAATTTAAAAAGATACTAAGAAGTCACTTAGTCCATCCCTGCCCAAATGCTTCACTGTCCCAATGCCTTTCCTGCAAGGGGGTTGCCAGACTTGTTTTTAAAATCTTTCATGACGGGGATTCCTTCTATGTCATTTCTATCCAAGTTTTCTGAACTTTTCTGCACAAGAACATAACACTACATTTAGCCTCATGTATCTTTTCGGTCTATAAATTTATTTTTCTTGAAGCTCCAGCACTATTAAATGAAACCACACGGTTCCCGAGGCACAGTGTGTTTCCCTAGGAGAGACAGACAGATGAGGGGGTTAAAAATGAAGACCACACAAGGAGGGTGTGGTCCTGTGTAGCACTATCCTATCAACATCAGCCTATCAATTACAAATATTCAGACTATGAAGCAGACAAAAGACCTTGGTTTTTTATATATAATTCTGTTGGAATTTGGACTTGAGAAAAATAAATACTGCATAATTTTTACTTACATTTTAATTTGCCATTGGGGTAATCTGAGTCATGACTTTTGGGTTTTTCACTGCAACCACTAAAACTAATGACTATTTGTGGGTTGGATTTTTTTTTCCAAAGTAAGTGAACAATCTCCTGTAATGACTTGTGTCCAGGAGCAAAGCCTTTGACTGAAAAAAAACCCACTGCATAATTTGAAAACTACTGTTCTTCATAAATGAGCTGGCAATTTTGAAATGCGTGCAGCTTTCCAAAAATAAGTGGGAACTACACAAACATTTTATCACACAAGACAGAAGAAAACAAAAACCATCTCACACTTGTTAGCAGGCATAGAGGAGAGCTGACATCAGTTGGCAGCTGAGGGACTGAAGCAGCTTCCTGTGTCTAGCATCTGGAGCTGCTCCAAGTGTTGGTCACCAGCAGTGCTGGACCTGAGCATATTCTAATATAACCTGACCATCAGAAATTCAGGAACTAAGATGTGTACAGAGAGAGTCAACATCCAGGAAACAAGAGTGTATGTAAAACTCTCATCTCTATGCCAGGGATCATAGAAAGGATTGGATTAAAAACAAATGGGAAGGTATCAGGAGCTCTATGGCACTGAATTTCATACAAAGTCACCCCATGGGATGATGAGGAAGAGGGTAGTCACTGAGATATCACACTGTGTATGGTTTAATTTAGTTTGACTGCCATCAAAAATGCAGCTCATGTGAGATGCTAATGACAGCCTTCTGCAATGCAAGCTTTCAACAACAATTTATTAGCTTGGGTAGGATCTAGAAGTAAATAAGGCATTATATTCATGAGAATAATTGAAATAAAGGTTAAATACTGTCAAAATGCAACCGTGGTGTTCTCATAACAAATCTGTGGGGGCTTATACCTATTTAAAATTTTAATACATTTTTAGAGCTCTCAGCAATGCTTGTGACTAAAATGTTGGAAAATGGCTCCTGGGAGGGTAAGGTAGACTGGTTTATGTATTATTCCAGTGCTGTGGGCATTTAGCAGCCTCCTTAAGTAATCAATTATGATGGGGAACTACTTCAGTGTTTTTGTGCTGTAAGACTTAGGCAGAAAATCTTAAACATGTAAATGATTAACCAGGTTTCATCAGATTTCCTTGGAGTACCTGGCTTCTCACAAGTTTTCTGATGGAGCTTCATCTCCCAGTGTGCAAATACACACACACATGCTGTTAGTGTAATGTGGTTGCCACAGAATTTATTTTAAAAAGCAACATGCAACACAACCCATTAGAAAATACTAGGAGATAGTGGGTGAAAAAATCAGCCCTGGTTCAATTCCATTCATGTTGGTGAGTGCTTGATGCAACACATTTGCTGAAACCATCCACAATCAATTACTGAGACAGAAATAGAAGAACAAAAGCAACTTCCTTTAAATAACAGATTGTTCATGTACTTGAAACAGTTCCTGATTTGTTTTCCATAGTACAGAGCTTCCTATGGCTTTTCCTATGGGGTCCTGGGAGTTTCTCTAAGAACAAGCATTGAGCTCTTTTCACACTATGGCAGAGTCCTAGTTAAATAAAGGGTATAGGAAGGTTGTTATGAAACATGCCTAACATCTCTCCCCTTCAAGGAAAGGCATGTGTAAACAAAAACTGCTAGTGAGAGCAATGAGAGTCACTCAGACAATGCCAGGTTGCTCAGGCACTAACTCATGTTTGTTGCGGTTCTAGCCTCAGGTAAGAATCCTTAAGATTTAGGAGTGTTACTGATATGTTTTGGAAATGCTGTGTTAGCCTTTCCTACCACTTTATCCCCCCCCCCCCCCCCGCCACTTTCTATAGTTAAAGCAGAAGAGGTTGTGAAAGAGCAGATCTGTCCTGGCCATTCATGATGCTTGCCTGCTTCCCACTTCTGCCTCCATGCATTGGTGGCATCTGCCCCAGCCCCACATTTCAGCCTCTCACCAGAGCTTTGCCTTGGGACTACTGAATGCTGCACTAGCCAGACTAACACAGCTCATTTTCCTTCCCATCACACAGCTCCTGCCATGCTTCAGTTGAAACCAGCACGCAAAACAAAGACCAACTATTATGCAAATAGAAGAAAAAAACTTATGGCTTAAATCTAAATTTGTAAACATTTACAGATTTAAAGAAGAAATCATGTTTACTATCAGTATGGATAACCTTAGAAATAATCATGCTGTGTTCACTTCTTTGAGTTACATATTGCTGTAATAAAATGGTAAACCAAAATATGAAATAGATACTGGCAAATTAACAGTTTATTTAATATGAAATTGACTAAATATTAACATGATTACTGTTTTTTTTCAAGTGCTATTTCTTTTTATAAATGAGGTTTTAGAATTTTCAGAGTATATGATATTTCCAATCCTAAATAGTTCTCTTTCATCATTTAACAGAAAAGGCAAAGTGCCTCGGAGCACAAGAGCAGGAAACCAGCACTACAGAATACCCTCTCAGAAGGCATTTAAATTTTATATAGTAAGCCAGGTCCATGACAAAAGTATGTGTAATGTAATGTAATTGTATCATTTCTCAAAGTTTTACATAATGACTTTCTGTTTCTAAATAATACTTCATTATTGGGAGCAGGAGAATGTAATTGTTCTCTGGGTGCTGCTGTTAGCTCCTAAGGGCACGATCAATCCTGCCGAGACATATAATTCATGCACTGTTTGCTTCTGATAAAGCTACATTTACGAAAGCAATGCAGTGATTAGATTCCTCCAGAACAAATGTGTCTATAAATCCCTGTGTTGTAAATATTATTAACAGCTATATCCACTGAAGGACTTGAGCCACTGACATGAGGCTGAGGCAAAATTAACAGAGTTCCAAACAAACCATAATTTTAAAAATTTCTTTTAAAAAATCCCTCTCTGCTCTGGCTTAATCCTGGACCCATTTACCATCACAAGGCACCCTCCCATCTACTGTAGTATACTCAGTGCCGGAGGTGCTGCTCCAGCTTCTGCTCACCAGGAGCTTCTCAAACCCCTTTCCCACATCTGGGAAACCTGAGTCATGGCATTCAGCATGCTTCTGCCATTTTTTTCTTTCTATTTTTTTTTTTTTTTTTGAAAGACTGAATCTAATAGATATTTAATGCAGCAGGAGCAGAATTAGATGCCTTCACAAAAGCAACCAAGGACACTCATAAAAAAAAGTGGCTATTTTATCAGCCAGTGAGTGCTCATGAAGGGAGATCGCTCCCAGCAGCACCTCATGCCGCAGGAGAATAGTGCCTTCAGCTCCCTCAGGCTAGACATGATTATAAATAATGATCTAGGTACTCATAGAAATTACACTGTCTGAACAAAGGGTAAAGTTCATGTCTACAAATTAAGACATCTGCAACAGATCTAGCTGGAGGAAGATGAGTGTTTTAGGGCCCACTTCATCTCATTTAAGCAATGAACCTAAAATTCATGATGTGCATCACTCCTTGGGATTGCTTTTCCCCACACTGACTGCAAAAGGAGCCCTAAAAAGCTAAATCAGATATAAATGTATTCACGTATGTACTGCATACTGCTAAATTTAGCTAAAATCAGTTTTGCATCAAGTGTTTATTAATAATTTAACTAACAAGAAACATGGATGAAAGTGAGTCAGTGCATTGTTTTAATATTATTTACGTTGCCATTGGACTGTGCAGAGAGCAGAAAGATGAAACAGGGGCTGAATAAACATAAATCTTTCCTAATAGTGGAAAAAGTCATATTTATGTATGTCTTTGTATCCAGAAATACCATATTGATTTTCCATCATTTCCACATCTGCCATTAATATACAGAAATTAAATTCTGAAGGCAGTAGTTTTTAAAAGAGAAAGAGAGAGAGAGAGGGAGAAGGACTTCAATAAACCTATAGGATTCCTGTAATAGTCCAAGGAGATTTTCGTACACAGCTTTGTAACTACTCTTGTTATTGGGTTCCATGGACAGTGTCAGGGAATCTTCTCAGGACATCAATATAATCAGTTTGTCTCAGCACATTTCCAGATCACTCTTGAAGAAGACTGGTACTATTTACTTTACAGCCTAGAAAGGCTGATTGTTAGATCTTTCTTCCCATTTGCAAGTAGCATGTATAGTGCTTACAACTGTACTGAGTTTTTTGGTCCACAATGGCCTGTTTCCAATATATATATTTTAGGAAAAGACCACCTATATGAAGGCATATTTCCAGGGTCCATGTAGCATCTAGTAACACGGAATCTCAATCCCATCTTTGCAGAATTGAAACCTAAATTTCCTGCCAGATGACATAGGAATTGTTATATTTAACAAGTAAATGAGAACTACATACTTACTGCAAAAAACCCCAATGTAATTGAACCATACATCCCTCTTGTTGACACTAGTCTATAATTTGGAATATATCCTCACCCACCCCAGGAATCTCACCAGAACATTTTTTGCTTTCTTTATAGCCTGCATTTAAGAAGAGCATCACTTGCTGTCTTCTGAGTGTTCAATTCACTGGTACTTCAGACAGGAATGTATTGTAATTTTCCTGCAAATGACCCATTTAAGGAGAGGCAAAGATGTTAAGTATCGCAATGCCATAGAGAAAAAAGACAAGAAAAACAACAAAAATCAAGGGAAACTGTTGGTAAATCCCTAATCGGGGTTTGCAGTCCTCATTAGAAAAAATAAAGATAAGAAATAATCCTTAATTGAAAGAAAGCAGGACTGAGAGATCAGCACTCATAGTTCAGGTGTTTCACCTTTGCTTTCTCCCTGAGCAAAACCAGTTGTGGCATAAATATTTTTTTTTACTGTGCTGCCTGTGGTCTTTTTTAATTACTCAAGTTTTAATTTTTCTCTTTTTGTTACCTATTTCCCATATTGATCACAGCTTGCTACCTTTCTTTTTTTTTCTTTCATCTGCTGTCTGCACTTAAATTTAATTTTGTTAGTGTTTTCATTTCCCTGCTTCAGCTAAGCACCACCTCATTTTCATGCAAGTGCAGGAAGTCTCTCCAGCATGAGCAGAATGCAGCTTCACAGTGGAGGCACACCAGAGTGCCTTTTACTGTGGTGGATGACCAAGATGTGCCAGCAACAAGGATGAGCCTGTGGACTTCAGGGAAGAGCTTGACTACTTGCAAAAAGCAGAAATGGATGACTGTCCATGCAGGAGGTGGGAATAAGGCACAGACAGAGCAGGCATTTTGGCTGTCTGCCATCAGACAAGATCTCTCTCTGCTGGCTCTCCCTGTGCCTTTCCAGCCACCTGAGTGTGCACTTCCAGCTGAATTGCAGAGGGCTTAATATATTTGATTCCCAGTTTGACAGATTGGGCCTGCTCTAAACTCTGAGCAGTTTGCAGGAGTTATGTAGACACTGCCGGAGCAGGAGCATAAATATAAACACATGCATTTGCATGGTCCTCAGTTTTCAAATGGAGATGGTAACAGTTTACCTCACCCTGTGGACAAACATTATTAAAACCTTTGAAGGAGTACATGTGACCCCACCCAAGTCATAGTCATACCCTCAACCCCTTGAAAACACAGTCATAGAAAAGCTAATTATGCTGTGCTAGTTCAGATTAATGTGTTGCAACCCCAGGTAGCTCTCTGAAGATTTAGCCTCTGAGTTCACAGGCAGTAATTTCCCTGAAGGAAATGGAACGGTTGTGGCAGCTCCTGCAAGCCTTCCACTATCAGCAACACACAGCAGCTCCAGTACCATGACAGAAAGAGTCAGGATCTTTAATACAAGAAGGAACCGCAAGGGAACATAAAACCTTACTGACCTTCCCTTTCCCTCTCCTGTGGGAAGGCAGCCGGCAGGAAGCTGAGGGGTGACACAGTTTTACCAGAGATAACCCAGCCGTGAAGGACACAGGACAGGAGTCGTCCCAAGGTCTCTTCCACCCCAGCTCCCTATGATTGCTGGCTGGTCAAAGAGCATTCCTGAATCCATGTCTCACTTCAGACTGTAACCTCTAACCAATTTACAATGCATAAGTTGTCTTAGCTTTACCTCTAGCTGAAGGATGTCTCCCACTTTAAAAGGATCTATTCACCTAGCACTTAGATGACATTCCGAAGTTCAGACATGGTATGGATTGTACTGTTTCCTTAAAAAAGTTTTCAGTTTTCGCTAAAAATTCGTATTACATTTCATTTTCACAGGGATTTTTTTTCTGAATCTCAAGGCCCTTGGCAAAGGTAAATAACTGCAAAAGAAATCTTTTGAAGAGCACAGTTCTAGCATCTATGTGTTCTATGAGAAATTGGTTATGAATGTATAATTTAGGGCTTCAAGGAAAATGTTAAAGCCAAGTATAAATTAAGGACCTAATACTGTACTCACTGAAGTCTGTTAGAACATGACTGGACTCTAAATGACCACTGGAGGTTACTGTTTCTCCACAGAAATTCAATGAGTCAAGCATTATGCTAATTCTTTTCAATTATTAAATACAGGCATCCTTAATATCAGTGGCTGCAAATTACTTCCATACATGGCAAGCTTTTTTAAGTATGTTCCAGGGTGGCAGAAATCAGGGGCAGGAGAAGGGTATTTGAGCACACAAACATAGAGATGCAGTCGAAGAAAGATTTCTCTGTGCTTATTATTATTATTTGTTATTATTGTTTGTATATACTTCAGGACCTAGAAAACCAACATTTACTAGGTTTCTGTTGTGTGAAGAGCTCTACAGGTTGGAAGTGCTGTCCTGGCCACCCACAAACTTAGCAAGAGACAACAGGCCCTTAGAGGCAGATAGGAACCCACCAGACAGTATCAACTGGTGAGACAGACAACAGCATCCACACGCCAGTGGCACATCCTCATCAAGTCTTGGCAGAAATTACAGACACAGAGGGAAATTTTGAGGCAAGATTCAAGGGGAGGGACAATAAAGCTGTTTTGCACATATTCACAGAAGTTATTTTGCAGTGCATTGGACAGCATGAGCTTTATTGGTGTACCCCTGAAAAGAGGTGAGCAAGTGCTACTGATTTTCGGGTACCAGGGGCAGCAACCAACATCTTAAGAATTAATGAGAGCTGCCAAGGTGGTTCATATAACTGATTAACTCTTTGCACTTGTTAGCCACTGTGAGTATCTTGTTTTATTGCTTTAACACATCATTTCACCTTAAAGGTTGTAAGAAGGTGGGGTTTTTTAGGATAGATGTAGTATCATTCTCCTTTGCCCATATTACTTCTATCTGGAGCTTGTAGTACAATTTTTTATTTTTTTCTGTGCAGCAGTGAACTTTCTGCTGTAAATTTGGGATAATAATTCCCTTTTTTATGTCTCACTCATTTGAAGGCAAGTTCTGGCTGCCTTTTAATTTCCATTTGTGCAATTCCAGTACAATAGATCTGGACAAGGGTCCCTAGAAACTCCTTCAGTACAAGTAGTAAAAACAGTAACAAGGTAATCCTAACCTCTCAAAATATCTTCAAAGAGTAAACACAAACTTTAATGTTTTAAGTCATGTCAGGAAGAGCCTAATGGCAGTTTACCCACAAGAACCTGATATTCCTCGCTATTGGCAGCCAGAGGCACCTAATGGCATGTTAGAGACAGCACAACAAGAGAAGATCAATGTGACACAAAAAGAAAAGAGAAAAAACCAGCCCAGTGGTGTGTGGAGAAAGCATTGTGAGGCTCAGGGGAAGCAGTTGCTTTGTAATCTCTAAGGCTCTATAAAATACCACAATCTGAAAATAATAGAATTTTAAAAATAGTACTCCATTTTCCCTTCTTTAAAGATTTGTCACCCCCATCATTTTCTCTTCTGCAAAGTTCTGCTCTCTCTCAAAGCCTTTTAACTTTAATATTAAAGTGACATATCACTTTTTTCCTCTTTCCTTTTATTAGGGGGGTGTGGGGGAGGATTTGAATATTTTCCTTCATTGTTGGATTTATTTTTTCCAGTCCAAAGCTGGTTTTGAAATTCTAAGCAGGGTTAGAAGCTTTGGTAGAAATTCAACAACATTCTGTTTATTTAAAAAAAAAAAATCTGTGCTTTAAATCTCTGTCACACTGTGAAAGGGTATTAACATACTCTTTTCAACTGTTTCACTGAAAGTCTTTCAGCAGGTAAAGCACGACTAGGTGCAAGAGAAACCTCACCTTCAAAGGTTTTGGGTCTGGTTGTCTCTCAGATATGTTCCTCTAGCACAGACTGCCATCCTCAGTTTGGCAGAAGGATACAGAGTCTTTCTCCTTCCACTTGTCACTTCAAGTCTGGGTGAGTCTGGCAGTCAACACTAACCATCACCACTTAAACAGGTACTGGATAAACACTGAGCACCACACTGTGATTGATATGAACCATTCCTTCACCATTCTACCAGGACCTGAATGGAAATGGTAATAGGTGGGCTCTCATTTAAAGTGAATCACTGCTAGAGCAGCAAAAGTCCTCACCCACAAACCAGGGAAAATTATCCTGATGCAATGAGCAAAGCAAAGGACTCAGGGAACAAACTGTCCCCACTGGCAAACAGGAAACAAATGTCTTCCCAAGGTATACTTTTATTAAAGGCAGAGAAACAAATGCCTTTCACAGGCAGGGAAACAAGACAACAATAAGTCATTCTCAAAGCACAACTGTACTTTATAGCTTTTTCTTCCAGAAAGAGAGCTGCCATGGCAGCTGGATGTCTTTCCTTTTCTCTGCCAGCGTTCACTGGCTATGCAAGATTTTACAGCCTTTTGAGGCCCATCTCAGCTGAGCAGATTGGCCATGGGTGGCCCTGGGCCCTGCTCCATCACCCACAACCTCCCATCAGTCCTCCTCCACGGCCAGGCATGTGTGTTCCCTACACAGCACAGGGACAGCTCCAGCCTCCCTGGAGTCAGCTCTGCCTGCTGCTTTCTGAGCAGCCCATAAAAGAAAGGAGATGTCACCCACCTCTGAGAGCAAAGAGAGATTGTAAATTGTCCTGGAAGCATGGGGACATGCTGATAGCTTTCCCATTTCTCAAGAAAAGTGACTTCTGGGTTGGGGTAAGGAGGAAGAAGGCAGGGGTGAGGGAAGGAAGAGCATGTGGGAGTTGGTCCCCTGGCAGAAGTGCAAAAAGTCAGATCCAGATGCTCAAGCACAGTCATGATGCTGAAACTTGAAAGCAAACAAGAAAACTGAATCAGTGCAATGCGGTTTCTTTTTTTTGCAGGTCTGGGTGCTCCCAGGGAGTAAAAATGTAGCCTACACAAAGCCTAAAAAACATTGTTCTCTCTCAAGGGCAGAATAAAATAAAATAATTTAAGGCTTCCTTGTTTCCAATGGGAAAATCATTCCTCTCTTGTACTGCAAGTGCATCTTGACAAAAAATGATGCCACTGAAAAAAGCTCACGTAAAATTTTGAAGGGATGATTCCCAAGATCCTTAAATATTTACTTTATAGGACCCAGTTAACATCTTTGATGCAGAGAAAAGTAAGGTTGATGGAGACAAGACTATCAAGTTCTGAACCAGCTCTTGTAAATGCAGAATTCTCTAGTGCAAATAGCACCATTATCCATAAAAATGGCATTTTATTTTTTGTAGGTTTTGTAACCATGCCTACTCTGTTCACAGAAATCTGCTGTTGATTGGAAAAGCCACTTTTTAAAGTAGTGCCAGAAATTACCTCCCCTTCTCTGTGTCTAGCACATACAACAGTTGGTAAACTCTCATATCAGCTTGATATGATTGATTAAATTAAGATGAAAAATTTCCTCTTGGCGATTAATAGCCAGAAATGTTTCTAAGGTATAAGATGTTATTTTACTGGTGGACTTATTTCAGCTCTAAGGCTAGACAGATTTCAGAGAGTTCACACTGACAAATGACACATTCAGTGGTTTCGCTTTGACTGTGACCATTACAATATTGCTTGATCCTGTCACTCTTATTCCAGAGATAATTCCTTTTTCTTTTTCCAAAGAGAAAAAAAAATGTGTGAGTCTGCCTTTTTTTTCCATTTTTGGGCAGCACTAGGACAGGGGAAGTTGGCTCATGATGATGCTAAATAACTAATAATTAGATAGATACATGACAGCAGAGCTGGCAACTATCAGTTGATAACAGAACTGTTAAGGAGCGTGTGAGAAGGAAACATGCCTGGCTATTCAGAGTCCTGATTAATCCAGAAATTTTTATTGACTCATCTCCAAATGGTTTAACTTACATTCAATATCTTATAAAACTAAGTTCATAACAGAGAGGTCATGAGTCAAAACACTCTTCAAAAATTTGGTCTTGAAATTTTTATAATATCTTGATAAATTATGCAGTTAATTTGGTTGTTTTTTCTTAAAAGTGGCAGCACTGGCTGTTTGAAGCTCTGAGTGTGCAGTAGCCATTCTCATGAAGATGAAAGCAGGAGCAGAGAGCACAACTCGCTCGTTCCAGAGAATGCTGTTCACAGATGCAATCAAAGCCATCTAAGACTTCTTTGTGGAGCAGGTGAGAAATTTTTCAATTAAAGATCCCCATCTTGACTTGCTAAAAATTGTTGTTAGATATTATTTGAGGAAAAAGGTAAAATTTCTGTGTTCAAAGTACTTTGCTTTAAAATTTAAGCAAAACTATGCTTTTATCTGAGCTGTGTGCTCCAAAGATTTTTAATCCTAAATATTTTTGAGATTTTAATTTTGCTCTGTACCCAAAATAAAAATTTTTAAGACTTGAATATACTCACGTCTACTGATCAGCATATTTTTTTTTTCTCTGATATCTGAGTTTTGAATAGTTTGGTACAATGGACATAGAAGTCACAGGTAGAAACAACTTGCAATGTGATATTTGACATGGCACCAACTTACTTCTCCATAATGAGTTTTCTGAAAAATAAATAAAATTTTAAAATTCAGGGGAATTTTTACTTACCAACTTTAACCATGTTATTCATCTTTCCTCTCACTGACATATTCCTTTTTCCTACCTCTATTTTGATCTGTTGAAGTCTGCCAAGGAAGGTTGTCTACAAAAATACTACATGAGAGAAGTCAAACGTCTCATTAACTCAGCTCATTAATAAGTTGTTGTGCAGGAGAAGGCACCCTTACCTTGCTGAATCATTGCCAGGTGCCACAAACTTACTATCAAGACAGAAGAAATTAATTACTATAGCATTTTAAAGCCTAAAAACTTAATGAAAACTTTACATATTAGATGTTATCGGTCCTACTGAGTCTGACACCATGAAAGCTGAAGCTTTGTCCAGTGAGAACTGTTGAGAACTTTGTAACAAGCTAGCTCCCAGCTAAAGCTCACAGTGAGATTAATTTGACCAAGATAGAAAATGAGGGAGTTGCTATCCCAATTAAACTGTGTCCTTGGCCCACGGATGAAGTAATGCACAGACACAGGTGGTGGAGCAAATAGCCTGGGAAAGTGGAATAGTTATACTAAAAACAGCACGTAGTTAGCTGATAGCTAGTTAGCCAATGGTGAGCTGGGATTTTGCACTATGCATGAGCTAATTAAAAGGTGTATAATAATCGGTGATTCGGGAATAAAGACGAGACTTGTCGATCATCATATGGTGAGCAAGTCTTCCTTCTCCATCAGAGAACCAAAGAAATATGTCCCTAAAACTCTGATAAAGTAAAGCTTAACTGCCAACTTTTTCCAAAGCACAAGTTAGGGACCCCATTAAAGTGAGCATGTAAATTCATAGCTATCTTCATATATTTTTAAAGGAACAAAACAAGTCTTACATTTTAACACTTTCTTCTATTTGGAAGGCACTGGCAGACAGCAGATTTTAATCTGAGTTTTCAGAAAAACGATATCTACTTGATTTCTCTTCCTAGATCTCTCAGTGGAAATAGACATTATACCAACAAAATCACTTATTCTTATCTTCAAACGATGTTTTGAAAAAGATGTGATGTTAAAAATTTATTTCTTAGCTGAGAGAAAACATAGGAATGAGACTATTATGCCATAGAAAATTTGAGTGTATATAATTTTACATTCCTTTCTGAGTTATGACTCTCATTCCTGCTGCCAATAAATTTCAGGATTATAGCGGTTGCTGTTGGGTATCTCAGCCCTCTTATGGCTGGTTATCTCATTCTCACAACCCATTTGACACAACCTAATCCATTACCAGTCATTTCCCCTCTTTGGAGCACTACCATTCGTTCCTCTCTGGTGTATGAACAGACATAAAAATAGAGAAAAATCAGATGACAGATTAGGAAGAACTGAATGGCAGTGCAAAGGGTCAAAACATGCAAAAACTAACCTGATAGATGCTGCGAAAGCGGGGGAAAAAACGAAGGAGGAAGACAAAAAGTTGAGGGCAAAATACGAGATCTATGGCATGGATTCTAAACTGCAGAGATGTGGACAAAACCTTACCAAAAAATATCCTCACGAAAACCGTGGAAACAGAAAAGACGGAGATAGAAATGCTCTGGAATGCAGATATGATCAAAGGAAGTACAACTGAAGGAAATAAAAAATTCAGAAATACACTGTCTACAAGAAAATAGACCAGGATGATATAAGGTGCAGTGCAAAGGGTCAAAACATGCCAAAACTAACCTCAGAGACATTGCAAAAGCAGGAGAAAAAATCAAGGAGAAACACCATATAGGAGAGGATAGGAGAGACATGACATGCACACTGGAAGAAAAAAAAAAAATTCATCGCCAAAGTCAAAGGCATCAAAAGGCATGGGAATGCCGGGAACTGCAGGGACAAGGACCAAAGATTGCCCACTTGATTCTCATTGAAATCACAAGATTTTGTTTCCCTTCCTGAAAGGAAATAAAATTTCCATTCGGTATAGGAAATAAAACCTTGCAACCCAGAAAAGAAAGACTTAAAACACTCTGGAAAGGAGATAGGATCAAATGAAATGTTCCAGAAAGAAACCCATAAAAACCAGAAAATTGGACAATTCGTGAAAACAAGAAAATGGCCTGGGAGGAAATGAGGTGCAGTGAAAAGGACACAAAGATGCCAAAATTAAACCCAGAGCTGGTACGAAAGCAGGAGAAAAAAATCAAGGAGGGAGACAGAACTTTAAAGGGAAGATATGAGTGACATGGAATGATTCTTGACAAAAAAAAAAAAAAAAGGACACTTGGGTGTCTAGAAGAAAAAGGACCTGGATTATACAAGGTGCAGGGCAAAGGGCCAAAACATGCCAAAAGCAATATCAGACACAATGCAACAGCAGGAGAAAAAGTCAAGGAGGAAAACAGAATTTTAAAAGGAAGACAGCACAAATATGGCATGACCACTGAAAAAAAATAAAAAATTAATAGTCCAATTCAAAACGAACACAAGCCATGGGATGTCGCCAACTACAGGGACATGGACCAAGGATAGCCCAATTGATCTCCACAGAAATCTAACGACCCAGGAAAGAAAGGCTTTCAAACGCTCTGGAAAGGAGATACGATCAAATGAAATGCAACTGAAAAAACCCCAAAAAAACATAAATGTCGAAGATATGGTCTGGGAGGAAATGAGATGCAGCACAAAAGACAAAAAGAGGCCAAAACTAACCTGACATATACTGCAAAAGCGGGGCAAAATACCAAGGAGGAAGACACATCACTGAGGGGAAAATATCAGAGCCAGGGGCTGGATACTGAAAAAAGAAAAAAAAATTTTCGCCCAAGTCAAACCCATCAAAAGTCACGGGATGCCGTCAAGTGCAGGGACATGGACCAATGATAGCCCAATTGGTCCCCATTGAAATGGCAAGATTTCGTTTCCCGTCCCGAAAGGAAATTTCATTTCCTTTCGGGACGGAAAACGAAATCTTGCGTCCCAGGAAAGAAAGGCTTTCAAACGCTCTGGAAAGGAGATACGATCAAATTAAATGCAACTGAAAAAAAACCAAAAAAATCCTAATTTTCGGAGATATGGTTTGGGAGGAAATGAAATGCAGCACAAAAGACAAAAAGATGCCAAAACTAACCTGACACAAACTGCAAAAGCGGGGCAAAATACAAAGGAGGAAGACACATCACTGAGGGGAAAATATCAGAGCCACGGGCTGGATACTGAAAAAAGAAAAAAAATTTTCGCCCAGTCAAAACCATCAAAAGTCACGGGATGCCGTCAAGTGCAGGGACATGGACCAATGATAGCCCAATTGGTCCCCATTGAAATGGCAAGATTTCGTTTCCCGTCCCGAAAGGAAATTTCATTTCCTTTCGGGACGGAAAACGAAATCTTGCGTCCCAGGAAAGAAAGGCTTTCAAACGCTCTGGAAAGGAGATACGATCAAATTAAATGCGACTGAAAGAAAAACGAAAAAATCCTAAATTTCGGAGATATGGTCTGGGAGGAAATGAGATGCAGCACAAAAGACAAAAAGATGCCAAAACTAACCTGACACATACTGCAAAAGCGGGGCAAAATACCAAGGAGGAAGACACATCACTGAGGGGAAAATATCAGAGCCACGGGCTGGATACTGAAAAAAGAAAAAAAAATTTTCGCCCAAGTCAAACCCATCAAAAGTCACAGGATGCCGTCAAGTGCAGGGACATGGACCAATGATAGCCCAATTGGTCCCCATTGAAATGGCAAGATTTCGTTTCCCGTCCCGAAAGGAAATTTCATTTCCTTTCGCGACGGGAAACGAAATCTTGCGTCCCAGGAAAGAAAGGCTTTCAAACGCTCTGGAAAGGAGATACGATCAAATTAAATGCAACTGAAAAAACCCCAAAAAACATAAATTTCAGAGATATTGGCTGGGAGGAAAGGAGATGCAGCACAAAAGACAAAAAGAGGCCAAAACTAACCTGACACATACAGCAAAAGCGGGGCAAAATACCAAGGAGGAAGACACATCACTGAGGGGAAAATATCAGAGCCAGGGGCTGGATACTGAAAAAAGAAAAAAAAATTTTTGCCCAAGTCAAACCCATCAAATGTCACGGGATGCCGTCAAGTGCAGGGACATGGACCAATGATAGCCCAATTGGTCCCCATTGAAATGGCAAGATTTCGTTTCCCGTCCCGAAAGGAAATGAAATTTCCTTTCGGGACGGGAAACGAAATCTTGCGTCCCAGGAAAGAAAGGCTTTCAAACGCTCTGGAAAGGAGATACGATCAAATTAAATGCAACTGAAAAAACCCCAAAAAACATAAATTTCAGAGATATTGGCTGGGAGGAAAGGAGATGCAGCACAAAAGACAAAAAGAGGCCAAAACTAACCTGACACATACTGCAAAAGCGGGGCAAAATACCAAGGAGGAAGACACATCACTGAGGGGAAAATATCAGAGCCACGGGCTGGATACTGAAAAAAGAAAAAAAAATTTTCACCCAGTCAAACCCATCAAAAGTCACGGGATGCCGTCAAGTGCAGGGACATGGACCAATGATAGCCCAATTGGTCCCCATGGAAATGGCAAGATTTTGTTTCCCGTCCCGAAAGGAAATGACATTTCCTTTCGGGACGGGAAACGAAATCTTGCGTCCCAGGAAAGAAAGGCTTTCAAACGCTCTGGAAAGGAGATACGATCAAATGAAATGCGACTGAAAGAAAAACCAAAAAATCAGAAATTTCAGAGATATGGTCTGGGAGGAAATGAGATGCAGCACAAAAGACAAAAAGAGGCCAAAACTAACCTGACACATACTGCAAAAGCGGGGCAAAATACCAAGGAGGAAGACACATCACTGAGGGGAAAATATCAGAGCCACGGGCTGGATACTGAAAAAAGAAAAAAAAATTTTCGCCCAAGTCAAACCCATCAAAAGTCACGGGATGCCGTCAAGTGCAGGGACATGGACCAATGATAGCCCAATTGGTCCCCATTGAAATGGCAAGATTTCGTTTCCCGTCCCGAAAGGAAATGAAATTTCCTTTCGGGACGGGAAACGAAATCTTGCGTCCCAGGAAAGAAAGGCTTTCAAATGCTCTGGAAAGGAGATATGATCAAATGAAATGCGACTGAAACAAAAACCAAAAAATCAGAAATTTCGGAGATATGGTCTGGGAGGAAATGAGATGCAGCACAAAAGACAAAAAGAGGCCAAAACTAACCTGACACATACTGCAAAAGCGGGGCAAAATACCAAGGAGGAAGACACATCACTGAGGGGAAAATATCAGAGCCACGGGCTGGATACTGAAAAAAGAAAAAAAAATTTTCGCCCAAGTCAAACCCATCAAAAGTCACGGGATGCCGTCAAGTGCAGGGACATGGACCAATGATAGCCCAATTGGTCCCCATTGAAATGGCAAGATTTCGTTTCCCGTCCCGAAAGGAAATGAAATTTCCTTTCGGGACGGGAAACGATATCTTGCGTCCCAGGAAAGAAAGGCTTTCAAACGCTCTGGAAAGGAGATACGATCAAATGAAATGCAACTGAAAAAACCCCAAAAAACATAAATTTCAGATATATTGGCTGGGAGGAAAGGAGATGCAGCACAAAAGACAAAAAGAGGCCAAAACTAACCTGACACATACTGCAAAAGCGGGGCAAAATACAAAGGAGGAAGACACATCACTGAGGGGAAAATATCAGAGCCAGGGGCTGGATACTGAAAAAAGAAAAAAAAATTTTCGCCCAAGTCAAACCCATCAAAAGTCACGGGATGCCGTCAAGTGCAGGGACATGGACCAATGATAGCCCAATTGGTCCCCATGGAAATGGCAAGATTTCGTTTCCCGTCCCGAAAGGAAATGACATTTCCTTTCGGGACGGGAAACGAAATCTTGCGTCCCAGGAAAGAAAGGCTTTCAAACGCTCTGGAAAGGAGATACGATCAAATGAAATGCAACTGAAAAAAAACCAAAAAATCCTAATTTTCGGAGATATGGTCTGAGAGGAAATGAAATGCAGCACAAAAGACAAAAAGAGGCCAAAAATAACCTGACACATACTGCAAAAGCGGGGCAAAATACCAAGGAGGAAGACACATCACTGAGGGGAAAATATCAGAGCCAGGGGCTGGATACTGAAAAAAGAAAAAAAAATTTTTGCCCAAGTCAAAACCATCAAATGTCACGGGATGCCGTCAAGTGCAGGGACATGGACCAATGATAGCCCAATTGGTCCCCATTGAAAAGGCAAGATTTCGTTTCCCGTCCCGAAAGGAAATGAAATTTCCTTTCGGGACGGGAAACGAAATCTTGCGTCCCAGGAAAGAAAGGCTTTCAAACGCTCTGGAATGGAGATACGATCAAATTAAATGCAACTGAAAAAACCCCAAAAAACATAAATTTCAGATATATATTGGCTGGGAGGAAAGGAGATGCAGCACAAAAGACAAAAAGAGGCCAAAACTAACCTGACACATACTGCAAAAGCGGGGCAAAATACCAAGGAGGAAGACACATCACTGAGGGGAAAATATCAGAGCCACGGGCTGGATACTGAAAAAAGAAAAAAAAATTTTCGCCCAAGTCAAACCCATCAAAAGTCACGGGATGCCGTCAAGTGCAGGGACATGGACCATTGATAGCCCAATTGGTCCCCATGGAAATGGCAAGATTTCGTTTCCCGTCCCGAAAGGAAATGACATTTCCTTTCGGGACGGGAAACGAAATCTTGCGTCCCAGGAAAGAAAGGCTTTCAAACGCTCTGGAAAGGAGATACGATCAAATGAAATGCAACTGAAAAAAAACCAAAAAATCCTAAATTTCGGAGATATGGTCTGAGAGGAAATGAAATGCAGCACAAAAGACAAAAAGAGGCCAAAACTAACCTGACACATACTGCAAAAGCGGGGCAAAATACAAAGGAGGAAGACACATCACTGAGGGGAAAATATCAGAGCCAGGGGCTGGATACTGAAAAAAGAAAAAAAAATTTTTGCCCAAGTCAAAACCATCAAATGTCACGGGATGCCGTCAAGTGCAGGGACATGGACCAATGATAGCCCAATTGGTCCCCATTGAAAAGGCAAGATTTCGTTTCCCGTCCCGAAAGGAAATGAAATTTCCTTTCGGGACGGGAAACGAAATCTTGCGTCCCAGGAAAGAAAGGCTTTCAAACGCTCTGGAATGGAGATACGATCAAATTAAATGCAACTGAAAAAACCCAAAAAAACATAAATTTCAGATATATATTGGCTGGGAGGAAAGGAGATGCAGCACAAAAGACAAAAAGAGGCCAAAACTAACCTGACACATACTGCAAAAGCGGGGCAAAATACCAAGGAGGAAGACACATCACTGAGGGGAAAATATCAGAGCCACGGGCTGGATACTGAAAAAAGAAAAAAAAATTTTCGCCCAAGTCAAACCCATCAAAAGTCACGGGATGCCGTCAAGTGCAGGGACATGGACCATTGATAGCCCAATTGGTCCCCATGGAAATGGCAAGATTTCGTTTCCCGTCCCGAAAGGAAATGACATTTCCTTTCGGGACGGGAAACGAAATCTTGCGTCCCAGGAAAGAAAGGCTTTCAAACGCTCTGGAAAGGAGATACGATCAAATGAAATGCAACTGAAAAAAAACCAAAAAATCCTAAATTTCGGAGATATGGTCTGGGAGGAAATGAAATGCAGCACAAAAGACAAAAAGAGGCCAAAACTAACCTGACACATACTGCAAAAGCGGGGCAAAATACAAAGGAGGAAGACACATCACTGAGGGGAAAATATCAGAGCCAGGGGCTGGATACTGAAAAAAGAAAAAAAAATTTTTGCCCAAGTCAAAACCATCAAATGTCACGGGATGCCGTCAAGTGCAGGGACATGGACCAATGATAGCCCAATTGGTCCCCATTGAAAAGGCAAGATTTCGTTTCCCGTCCCGAAAGGAAATGAAATTTCCTTTTGGGACGGGAAACGAAATCTTGCGTCCCAGGAAAGAAAGGCTTTCAAACGCTCTGGAAAGGAGATACGATCAAATTAAATGCAACTGAAAAAACCCCAAAAAACATAAATTTCAGATATATATTGGCTGGGAGGAAAGGAGATGCAGCACAAAAGACAAAAAGAGGCCAAAACTAACCTGACACATACTGCAAAAGCGGGGCAAAGTACCAAGGAGGAAGACACATCACTGAGGGGAAAATATCAGAGCCACGGGCTGGATACTGAAAAAAGAAAAAAAAATTTTCGCCCAAGTCAAACCCATCAAAAGTCACGGGATGCCGTCAAGTGCAGGGACATGGACCAATGATAGCCCAATTGGTCCCCATTGAAATGGCAAGATTTCGTTTCCCGTCCCGAAAGGAAATGAAATTTCCTTTCGGGACGGGAAACGAAATCTTGCGTCCCAGGAAAGAAAGGTTTTCAAACGCTCTGGAATGGAGATACGATCAAATTAAATGCAACTGAAAAAACCCCAAAAAACATAAATTTCAGATATATATTGGCTGGGAGGAAAGGAGATGCAGCACAAAAGACAAAAAGAGGCCAAAACTAACCTGACACATACTGCAAAAGCGGGGCAAAATACCAAGGAGGAAGACACATCACTGAGGGGAAAATATCAGAGCCACGGGCTGGATACTGAAAAAAGAAAAAAAAATTTTCGCCCAAGTCAAACCCATCAAAAGTCACGGGATGCCGTCAAGTGCAGGGACATGGACCAATGATAGCCCAATTGGTCCCCATTGAAATGGCAAGATTTCGTTTCCCGTCCCGAAAGGAAATTTCATTTCCTTTCGGGACGGGAAACGAAATCTTGCGTCCCAGGAAAGAAAGGCTTTCAAACGCTCTGGAAAGGAGATACGATCAAATGAAATGCAACTGAAAAAACCCCAAAAAACATAAATTTCAGAGATATTGGCTGGGAGGAAAGGAGATGCAGCACAAAAGACAAAAAGAGGCCAAAACTAACCTGACACATACTGCAAAAGCGGGGCAAAATACCAAGGAGGAAGACACATCACTGAGGGGAAAATATCAGAGCCAGGGGCTGGATACTGAAAAAAGAAAAAAAAATTTTCGCCCAAGTCAAACCCATCAAAAGTCACGGGATGCCGTCAAGTGCAGGGACATGGACCAATGATAGCCCAATTGGTCCCCATGGAAATGGCAAGATTTCGTTTCCCGTCCCGAAAGGAAATGACATTTCCTTTCGGGACGGGAAACGAAATCTTGCGTCCCAGGAAAGAAAGGCTTTCAAACGCTCTGGAAAGGAGATACGATCAAATGAAATGCAACTGAAAAAAAACCAAAAAATCCTAAATTTCGGAGATATGGTCTGGGAGGAAATGAGATGCAGCACAAAAGACAAAAAGAGGCCAAAACTAACCTGACACATACTGCAAAAGCGGGGCAAAATACAAAGGAGGAAGACACATCACTGAGGGGAAAATATCAGAGCCAGGGGCTGGATACTGAAAAAAGAAAAAAAAATTTTTGCCCAAGTCAAAACCATCAAATGTCACGGGATGCCGTCAAGTGCAGGGACATGGACCAATGATAGCCCAATTGGTCCCCATTGAAAAGGCAAGATTTCGTTTCCCGTCCCGAAAGGAAATGAAATTTCCTTTCGGGACGGGAAACGAAATCTTGCGTCCCAGGAAAGAAAGGCTTTCAAACGCTCTGGAAAGGAGATACGATCAAATGAAATGCAACTGAAAAAAAACCAAAAAATCCTAAATTTCGGAGATATGGTCTGAGAGGAAATGAAATGCAGCACAAAAGACAAAAAGAGGCCAAAACTAACCTGACACATACTGCAAAAGCGGGGCAAAATACAAAGGAGGAAGACACATCACTGAGGGGAAAATATCAGAGCCAGGGGCTGGATACTGAAAAAAGAAAAAAAAATTTTTGCCCAAGTCAAAACCATCAAATGTCACGGGATGCCGTCAAGTGCAGGGACATGGACCAATGATAGCCCAATTGGTCCCCATTGAAAAGGCAAGATTTCGTTTCCCGTCCCGAAAGGAAATGAAATTTCCTTTCGGGACGGGAAACGAAATCTTGCGTCCCAGGAAAGAAAGGCTTTCAAACGCTCTGGAATGGAGATACGATCAAATTAAATGCAACTGAAAAAACCCAAAAAAACATAAATTTCAGATATATATTGGCTGGGAGGAAAGGAGATGCAGCACAAAAGACAAAAAGAGGCCAAAACTAACCTGACACATACTGCAAAAGCGGGGCAAAATACCAAGGAGGAAGACACATCACTGAGGGGAAAATATCAGAGCCACGGGCTGGATACTGAAAAAAGAAAAAAAAATTTTCGCCCAAGTCAAACCCATCAAAAGTCACGGGATGCCGTCAAGTGCAGGGACATGGACCATTGATAGCCCAATTGGTCCCCATGGAAATGGCAAGATTTCGTTTCCCGTCCCGAAAGGAAATGACATTTCCTTTCGGGACGGGAAACGAAATCTTGCGTCCCAGGAAAGAAAGGCTTTCAAACGCTCTGGAAAGGAGATACGATCAAATGAAATGCAACTGAAAAAAAACCAAAAAATCCTAAATTTCGGAGATATGGTCTGGGAGGAAATGAAATGCAGCACAAAAGACAAAAAGAGGCCAAAACTAACCTGACACATACTGCAAAAGCGGGGCAAAATACAAAGGAGGAAGACACATCACTGAGGGGAAAATATCAGAGCCAGGGGCTGGATACTGAAAAAAGAAAAAAAAATTTTTGCCCAAGTCAAAACCATCAAATGTCACGGGATGCCGTCAAGTGCAGGGACATGGACCAATGATAGCCCAATTGGTCCCCATTGAAAAGGCAAGATTTCGTTTCCCGTCCCGAAAGGAAATGAAATTTCCTTTTGGGACGGGAAACGAAATCTTGCGTCCCAGGAAAGAAAGGCTTTCAAACGCTCTGGAAAGGAGATACGATCAAATTAAATGCAACTGAAAAAACCCCAAAAAACATAAATTTCAGATATATATTGGCTGGGAGGAAAGGAGATGCAGCACAAAAGACAAAAAGAGGCCAAAACTAACCTGACACATACTGCAAAAGCGGGGCAAAGTACCAAGGAGGAAGACACATCACTGAGGGGAAAATATCAGAGCCACGGGCTGGATACTGAAAAAAGAAAAAAAAATTTTCGCCCAAGTCAAACCCATCAAAAGTCACGGGATGCCGTCAAGTGCAGGGACATGGACCAATGATAGCCCAATTGGTCCCCATTGAAATGGCAAGATTTCGTTTCCCGTCCCGAAAGGAAATGAAATTTCCTTTCGGGACGGGAAACGAAATCTTGCGTCCCAGGAAAGAAAGGTTTTCAAACGCTCTGGAATGGAGATACGATCAAATTAAATGCAACTGAAAAAACCCCAAAAAACATAAATTTCAGATATATATTGGCTGGGAGGAAAGGAGATGCAGCACAAAAGACAAAAAGAGGCCAAAACTAACCTGACACATACTGCAAAAGCGGGGCAAAATACCAAGGAGGAAGACACATCACTGAGGGGAAAATATCAGAGCCACGGGCTGGATACTGAAAAAAGAAAAAAAAATTTTCGCCCAAGTCAAACCCATCAAAAGTCACGGGATGCCGTCAAGTGCAGGGACATGGACCAATGATAGCCCAATTGGTCCCCATTGAAATGGCAAGATTTCGTTTCCCGTCCCGAAAGGAAATTTCATTTCCTTTCGGGACGGGAAACGAAATCTTGCGTCCCAGGAAAGAAAGGCTTTCAAACGCTCTGGAAAGGAGATACGATCAAATGAAATGCAACTGAAAAAACCCCAAAAAACATAAATTTCAGAGATATTGGCTGGGAGGAAAGGAGATGCAGCACAAAAGACAAAAAGAGGCCAAAACTAACCTGACACATACTGCAAAAGCGGGGCAAAATACCAAGGAGGAAGACACATCACTGAGGGGAAAATATCAGAGCCAGGGGCTGGATACTGAAAAAAGAAAAAAAAATTTTCGCCCAAGTCAAACCCATCAAAAGTCACGGGATGCCGTCAAGTGCAGGGACATGGACCAATGATAGCCCAATTGGTCCCCATGGAAATGGCAAGATTTCGTTTCCCGTCCCGAAAGGAAATGACATTTCCTTTCGGGACGGGAAACGAAATCTTGCGTCCCAGGAAAGAAAGGCTTTCAAACGCTCTGGAAAGGAGATACGATCAAATGAAATGCAACTGAAAAAAAACCAAAAAATCCTAAATTTCGGAGATATGGTCTGGGAGGAAATGAGATGCAGCACAAAAGACAAAAAGAGGCCAAAACTAACCTGACACATACTGCAAAAGCGGGGCAAAATACAAAGGAGGAAGACACATCACTGAGGGGAAAATATCAGAGCCAGGGGCTGGATACTGAAAAAAGAAAAAAAAATTTTTGCCCAAGTCAAAACCATCAAATGTCACGGGATGCCGTCAAGTGCAGGGACATGGACCAATGATAGCCCAATTGGTCCCCATTGAAAAGGCAAGATTTCGTTTCCCGTCCCGAAAGGAAATGAAATTTCCTTTTGGGACGGGAAACGAAATCTTGCGTCCCAGGAAAGAAAGGCTTTCAAACGCTCTGGAAAGGAGATACGATCAAATTAAATGCAACTGAAAAAACCCCAAAAAACATAAATTTCAGATATATATTGGCTGGGAGGAAAGGAGATGCAGCACAAAAGACAAAAAGAGGCCAAAACTAACCTGACACATACTGCAAAAGCGGGGCAAAGTACCAAGGAGGAAGACACATCACTGAGGGGAAAATATCAGAGCCACGGGCTGGATACTGAAAAAAGAAAAAAAAATTTTCGCCCAAGTCAAACCCATCAAAAGTCACGGGATGCCGTCAAGTGCAGGGACATGGACCAATGATAGCCCAATTGGTCCCCATTGAAATGGCAAGATTTCGTTTCCCGTCCCGAAAGGAAATGAAATTTCCTTTCGGGACGGGAAACGAAATCTTGCGTCCCAGGAAAGAAAGGCTTTCAAATGCTCTGGAAAGGAGATATGATCAAATGAAATGCGACTAAAAGAAAAACCAAAAAATCCTAAATTTCGGAGATATGGTCTGGGAGGAAATGAGATGCAGCACAAAAGACAAAAAGAGGCCAAAACTAACCTGACACATACTGCAAAAGCGGGGCAAAATACCAAGGAGGAAGACACATCACTGAGGGGAAAATATCAGAGCCACGGGCTGGATACTGAAAAAAGAAAAAAAAATTTTCGCCCAAGTCAAACCCATCAAAAGTCACGGGATGCCGTCAAGTGCAGGGACATGGACCAATGATAGCCCAATTGGTCCCCATTGAAATGGCAAGATTTCGTTTCCCGTCCCGAAAGGAAATGAAATTTCCTTTCGGGACGGGAAACGAAATCTTGCGTCCCAGGAAAGAAAGGCTTTCAAACGCTCTGGAAAGGAGATACGATCAAATGAAATGCAACTGAAAAAACCCCAAAAAACATAAATTTCGGAGATATGGTTTGGGAGGAAATGAAATGCAGCACAAAAGACAAAAAGAGGCCAAAACTAACCTGACACATACTGCAAAAGCGGGGCAAAATACCAAGGAGGAAGACACATCACTGAGGGGAAAATATCAGAGCCACGGGCTGGATACTGAAAAAAGAAAAAAAAATTTTCACCCAGTCAAACCCATCAAAAGTCACGGGATGCCGTCAAGTGCAGGGACATGGACCAATGATAGCCCAATTGGTCCCCATTGAAATGGCAAGATTTCATTTCCCGTCCCGAAAGGAAATTTCATTTCCTTTCCGGACGGGAAACGAAATCTTGCGTCCCAGGAAAGAAAGGCTTTCAAACGCTCTGGAAAGGAGATACGATCAAATTAAATGCGACTGAAAGAAAAACCAAAAAATCAGAAATTTCGGAGATATGGTCTGGGAGGAAATGAGATGCAGCACAAAAGACAAAAAGAGGCCAAAACTAACCTGACACATACTGCAAAAGCGGGGCAAAATACCAAGGAGGAAGACACATCACTGAGGGGAAAATATCAGAGCCACGGGCTGGATACTGAAAAAAGAAAAAAAAATTTTCGCCCAAGTCAAACCCATCAAAAGTCACGGGATGCCGTCAAGTGCAGGGACATGGACCAATGATAGCCCAATTGGTCCCCATGGAAATGGCAAGATTTCGTTTCCCGTCCCGAAAGGAAATGACATTTCCTTTCGGGACGGGAAACGAAATCTTGCGTCCCAGGAAAGAAAGGCTTTCAAACGCTCTGGAAAGGAGATACGATCAAATTAAATGCAACTGAAAAAAAACCAAAAAAATCCTAAATTTCGGAGATATGGTTTGGGAGGAAATGAAATGCAGCACAAAAGACAAAAAGATGCCAAAACTAACCTGACACAAACTGCAAAAGCGGGGCAAAATACAAAGGAGGAAGACACATCACTGAGGGGAAAATATCAGAGCTACGGGCTGGATACTGAAAAAAGAAAAAAAATTTTCGCCCAGTCAAAACCATCAAAAGTCACGGGATGCCGTCAAGTGCAGGGACATGGACCAATGATAGCCCAATTGGTCCCCATTGAAATGGCAAGATTTCGTTTCCCGTCCCGAAAGGAAATTTCATTTCCTTTCGGGACGGAAAACGAAATCTTGCGTCCCAGGAAAGAAAGGCTTTCAAACGCTCTGGAAAGGAGATACGATCAAATTAAATGCGACTGAAAGAAAAACGAAAAAATCCTAAATTTCGGAGATATGGTCTGGGAGGAAATGAGATGCAGCACAAAAGACAAAAAGATGCCAAAACTAACCTGACACATACTGCAAAAGCGGGGCAAAATACCAAGGAGGAAGACACATCACTGAGGGGAAAATATCAGAGCCACGGGCTGGATACTGAAAAAAGAAAAAAAAATTTTCGCCCAAGTCAAACCCATCAAAAGTCACAGGATGCCGTCAAGTGCAGGGACATGGACCAATGATAGCCCAATTGGTCCCCATTGAAATGGCAAGATTTCGTTTCCCGTCCCGAAAGGAAATTTCATTTCCTTTCGGGACGGGAAACGAAATCTTGCGTCCCAGGAAAGAAAGGCTTTCAAACGCTCTGGAAAGGAGATACGATCAAATTAAATGCGACTGAAAGAAAAACCAAAAAATCAGAAATTTCGGAGATATGGTCTGGGAGGAAATGAGATGCAGCACAAAAGACAAAAAGAGGCCAAAACTAACCTGACACATACTGCAAAAGCCGGGCAAAATACCAAGGAGGAAGACACATCACTGAGGGGAAAATATCAGAGCCACGGGCTGGATACTGAAAAAAGAAAAAAAAATTTTCGCCCAAGTCAAACCCATCAAAAGTCACGGGATGCCGTCAAGTGCAGGGACATGGACCAATGATAGCCCAATTGGTCCCCATTGAAATGGCAAGATTTCGTTTCCCGTCCCGAAAGGAAATGACATTTCCTTTCGGGACGGGAAATGAAATCTTGCGTCCCAGGAAAGAAAGGCTTTCAAATGCTCTGGAAAGGAGATATGATCAAATGAAATGCGACTGAAACAAAAACCAAAAAATCAGAAATTTCGGAGATATGGTCTGGGAGGAAATGAGATGCAGCACAAAAGACAAAAAGAGGCCAAAACTAACCTGACACATACTGCAAAAGCGGGGCAAAATACCAAGGAGGAAGACACATCACTGAGGGGAAAATATCAGAGCCACGGGCTGGATACTGAAAAAAGAAAAAAAAATTTTCGCCCAAGTCAAACCCATCAAAAGTCACGGGATGCCGTCAAGTGCAGGGACATGGACCAATGATAGCCCAATTGGTCCCCATTGAAATGGCAAGCTTTCGTTTCCCGTCCCGAAAGGAAATGAAATTTCCTTTCGGGACGGGAAACGAAATCTTGCGTCCCAGGAAAGAAAGGCTTTCAAACGCTCTGGAAAGGAGATACGATCAAATGAAATGCAACTGAAAAAACCCCAAAAAACATAAATTTCAGAGATATTGGCTGGGAGGAAAGGAGATGCAGCACAAAAGACAAAAAGAGGCCAAAACTAACCTGACACATACTGCAAAAGCGGGGCAAAATACCAAGGAGGAAGACACATCACTGAGGGGAAAATATCAGAGTCAGGGGCTGGATACTGAAAAAAGAAAAAAAAATTTTCGCCCAAGTCAAACCCATCAAAAGTCACGGGATGCCGTCAAGTGCAGGGACATGGACCAATGATAGCCCAATTGGTCCCCATGGAAATGGCAAGATTTCGTTTCCCGTCCCGAAAGGAAATGACATTTCCTTTCGGGACGGGAAACGAAATCTTGCGTCCCAGGAAAGAAAGGCTTTCAAACGCTCTGGAAAGGAGATACGATCAAATGAAATGCAACTGAAAAAAAACCAAAAAATCCTAAATTTCGGAGATATGGTCTGAGAGGAAATGAAATGCAGCACAAAAGACAAAAAGAGGCCAAAACTAACCTGACACATACTGCAAAAGCGGGGCAAAATACCAAGGAGGAAGACACATCACTGAGGGGAAAATATCAGAGCCAGGGGCTGGATACTGAAAAAAGAAAAAAAAATTTTTGCCCAAGTCAAAACCATCAAATGTCACGGGATGCCGTCAAGTGCAGGGACATGGACCAATGATAGCCCAATTGGTCCCCATTGAAATGGCAAGATTTCGTTTCCCGTCCCGAAAGGAAATGAAATTTCCTTTCGGGACGGGAAACGAAATCTTGCGTCCCAGGAAAGAAAGGCTTTCAAACGCTCTGGAAAGGAGATACGATCAAATGAAATGCAACTGAAAAAACCCCAAAAAACATAAATTTCAGAGATATTGGCTGGGAGGAAAGGAGATGCAGCACAAAAGACAAAAAGAGGCCAAAACTAACCTGACACATACTGCAAAAGCGGGGCAAAATACCAAGGAGGAAGACACATCACTGAGGGGAAAATATCAGAGCCAGGGGCTGGATACTGAAAAAAGAAAAAAAAATTTTTGCCCAAGTCAAAACCATCAAATGTCACGGGATGCCGTCAAGTGCAGGGACATGGACCAATGATAGCCCAATTGGTCCCCATTGAAATGGCAAGATTTCGTTTCCCGTCCCGAAAGGAAATGAAATTTCCTTTCGGGACGGGAAACGAAATCTTGCGTCCCAGGAAAGAAAGGCTTTCAAACGCTCTGGAAAGGAGATACGATCAAATTAAATGCGACTGAAAGAAAAACCAAAAAATCAGAAATTTCGGAGATATGGTCTGGGAGGAAATGAGATGCAGCACAAAAGACAAAAAGAGGCCAAAACTAACCTGACACATACTGCAAAAGCGGGGCAAAATACCAAGGAGGAAGACACATCACTGAGGGGAAAATATCAGAGCCACGGGCTGGATACTGAAAAAAGAAAAAAAAATTTTCGCCCAAGTCAAACCCATCAAAAGTCACGAGATGCCGTCAAGTGCAGGGACATGGACCATTGATAGCCCAATTGGTCCCCATGGAAATGGCAAGATTTCGTTTCCCGTCCCGAAAGGAAATGAAATTTCCTTTCGGGACGGGAAACGAAATCTTGCGTCCCAGGAAAGAAAGGCTTTCAAACGCTCTGGAAAGGAGATACGATCAAATGAAATGCAACTGAAAAAAAACCAAAAAATCCTAAATTTCGGAGATATGGTCTGAGAGGAAATGAAATGCAGCACAAAAGACAAAAAGAGGCCAAAACTAACCTGACACATACTGCAAAAGCGGGGCAAAATACAAAGGAGGAAGACACATCACTGAGGGGAAAATATCAGAGCCAGGGGCTGGATACTGAAAAAAGAAAAAAAAATTTTTGCCCAAGTCAAAACCATCAAATGTCACGGGATGCCGTCAAGTGCAGGGACATGGACCAATGATAGCCCAATTGGTCCCCATTGAAAAGGCAAGATTTCGTTTCCCGTCCCGAAAGGAAATGAAATTTCCTTTTGGGACGGGAAACGAAATCTTGCGTCCCAGGAAAGAAAGGCTTTCAAACGCTCTGGAAAGGAGATACGATCAAATTAAATGCAACTGAAAAAACCCCAAAAAACATAAATTTCAGATATATATTGGCTGGGAGGAAAGGAGATGCAGCACAAAAGACAAAAAGAGGCCAAAACTAACCTGACACATACTGCAAAAGCGGGGCAAAGTACCAAGGAGGAAGACACATCACTGAGGGGAAAATATCAGAGCCACGGGCTGGATACTGAAAAAAGAAAAAAAAATTTTCGCCCAAGTCAAACCCATCAAAAGTCACGGGATGCCGTCAAGTGCAGGGACATGGACCAATGATAGCCCAATTGGTCCCCATTGAAATGGCAAGATTTCGTTTCCCGTCCCGAAAGGAAATGAAATTTCCTTTCGGGACGGGAAACGAAATCTTGCGTCCCAGGAAAGAAAGGCTTTCAAACGCTCTGGAATGGAGATACGATCAAATTAAATGCAACTGAAAAAACCCCAAAAAACATAAATTTCAGATATATATTGGCTGGGAGGAAAGGAGATGCAGCACAAAAGACAAAAAGAGGCCAAAACTAACCTGACACATACTGCAAAAGCGGGGCAAAATACCAAGGAGGAAGACACATCACTGAGGGGAAAATATCAGAGCCACGGGCTGGATACTGAAAAAAGAAAAAAAAATTTTCGCCCAAGTCAAACCCATCAAAAGTCACGGGATGCCGTCAAGTGCAGGGACATGGACCAATGATAGCCCAATTGGTCCCCATTGAAAAGGCAAGATTTCGTTTCCCGTCCCGAAAGGAAATTTCATTTCCTTTCGGGACGGGAAACGAAATCTTGCGTCCCAGGAAAGAAAGGCTTTCAAACGCTCTGGAAAGGAGATACGATCAAATTAAATGCAACTGAAAAAACCCCAAAAAACATAAATTTCAGATATATATTGGCTGGGAGGAAAGGAGATGCAGCACAAAAGACAAAAAGAGGCCAAAACTAACCTGACACATACTGCAAAAGCGGGGCAAAGTACCAAGGAGGAAGACACATCACTGAGGGGAAAATATCAGAGCCACGGGCTGGATACTGAAAAAAGAAAAAAAAATTTTCGCCCAAGTCAAACCCATCAAAAGTCACGGGATGCCGTCAAGTGCAGGGACATGGACCAATGATAGCCCAATTGGTCCCCATTGAAATGGCAAGATTTCGTTTCCCGTCCCGAAAGGAAATGAAATTTCCTTTCGGGACGGGAAACGAAATCTTGCGTCCCAGGAAAGAAAGGCTTTCAAATGCTCTGGAAAGGAGATATGATCAAATGAAATGCGACTAAAAGAAAAACCAAAAAATCCTAAATTTCGGAGATATGGTCTGGGAGGAAATGAGATGCAGCACAAAAGACAAAAAGAGGCCAAAACTAACCTGACACATACTGCAAAAGCGGGGCAAAATACCAAGGAGGAAGACACATCACTGAGGGGAAAATATCAGAGCCACGGGCTGGATACTGAAAAAAGAAAAAAAAATTTTCGCCCAAGTCAAACCCATCAAAAGTCACGGGATGCCGTCAAGTGCAGGGACATGGACCAATGATAGCCCAATTGGTCCCCATTGAAATGGCAAGATTTCGTTTCCCGTCCCGAAAGGAAATGAAATTTCCTTTCGGGACGGGAAACGAAATCTTGCGTCCCAGGAAAGAAAGGCTTTCAAACGCTCTGGAAAGGAGATACGATCAAATGAAATGCAACTGAAAAAACCCCAAAAAACATAAATTTCGGAGATATGGTTTGGGAGGAAATGAAATGCAGCACAAAAGACAAAAAGAGGCCAAAACTAACCTGACACATACTGCAAAAGCGGGGCAAAATACCAAGGAGGAAGACACATCACTGAGGGGAAAATATCAGAGCCACGGGCTGGATACTGAAAAAAGAAAAAAAAATTTTCACCCAGTCAAACCCATCAAAAGTCACGGGATGCCGTCAAGTGCAGGGACATGGACCAATGATAGCCCAATTGGTCCCCATTGAAATGGCAAGATTTCATTTCCCGTCCCGAAAGGAAATTTCATTTCCTTTCCGGACGGGAAACGAAATCTTGCGTCCCAGGAAAGAAAGGCTTTCAAACGCTCTGGAAAGGAGATACGATCAAATTAAATGCGACTGAAAGAAAAACCAAAAAATCAGAAATTTCGGAGATATGGTCTGGGAGGAAATGAGATGCAGCACAAAAGACAAAAAGAGGCCAAAACTAACCTGACACATACTGCAAAAGCGGGGCAAAATACCAAGGAGGAAGACACATCACTGAGGGGAAAATATCAGAGCCACGGGCTGGATACTGAAAAAAGAAAAAAAAATTTTCGCCCAAGTCAAACCCATCAAAAGTCACGGGATGCCGTCAAGTGCAGGGACATGGACCAATGATAGCCCAATTGGTCCCCATTGAAATGGCAAGATTTCGTTTCCCGTCCCGAAAGGAAATGACATTTCCTTTCGGGACGGGAAACGAAATCTTGCGTCCCAGGAAAGAAAGGCTTTCAAACGCTCTGGAAAGGAGATACGATCAAATTAAATGCAACTGAAAAAACCCCAAAAAACATAAATTTCAGAGATATTGGCTGGGAGGAAAGGAGATGCAGCACAAAAGACAAAAAGAGGCCAAAACTAACCTGACACATACTGCAAAAGCGGGGCAAAATACCAAGGAGGAAGACACATCACTGAGGGGAAAATATCAGAGCCACGGGCTAGATACTGAAAAAAGAAAAAAAATTTTCACCAAGTCAAACCCATCAAAAGTCACGGGATGCCGTCAAGTGCAGGGACATGGACCAATGATAGCCCAATTGGTCCCCATTGAAATGGCAAGATTTCGTTTCCCGTCCCGAAAGGAAATGAAATTTCCTTTCGGGACGGGAAACGAAATCTTGCGTCCCAGGAAAGAAAGGCTTTCAAACGCTCTGGAAAGGAGATACGATCAAATTAAATGCAACTGAAAAAAAACCAAAAAAATCCTAAATTTCGGAGATATGGTTTGGGAGGAAATGAAATGCAGCACAAAAGACAAAAAGATGCCAAAACTAACCTGACACAAACTGCAAAAGCGGGGCAAAATACAAAGGAGGAAGACACATCACTGAGGGGAAAATATCAGAGCTACGGGCTGGATACTGAAAAAAGAAAAAAAATTTTCGCCCAGTCAAAACCATCAAAAGTCACGGGATGCCGTCAAGTGCAGGGACATGGACCAATGATAGCCCAATTGGTCCCCATTGAAATGGCAAGATTTCGTTTCCCGTCCCGAAAGGAAATTTCATTTCCTTTCGGGACGGAAAACGAAATCTTGCGTCCCAGGAAAGAAAGGCTTTCAAACGCTCTGGAAAGGAGATACGATCAAATTAAATGCGACTGAAAGAAAAACGAAAAAATCCTAAATTTCGGAGATATGGTCTGGGAGGAAATGAGATGCAGCACAAAAGACAAAAAGATGCCAAAACTAACCTGACACATACTGCAAAAGCGGGGCAAAATACCAAGGAGGAAGACACATCACTGAGGGGAAAATATCAGAGCCACGGGCTGGATACTGAAAAAAGAAAAAAAAATTTTCGCCCAAGTCAAACCCATCAAAAGTCACAGGATGCCGTCAAGTGCAGGGACATGGACCAATGATAGCCCAATTGGTCCCCATTGAAATGGCAAGATTTCGTTTCCCGTCCCGAAAGGAAATTTCATTTCCTTTCGGGACGGGAAACGAAATCTTGCGTCCCAGGAAAGAAAGGCTTTCAAACGCTCTGGAAAGGAGATACGATCAAATTAAATGCGACTGAAAGAAAAACCAAAAAATCAGAAATTTCGGAGATATGGTCTGGGAGGAAATGAGATGCAGCACAAAAGACAAAAAGAGGCCAAAACTAACCTGACACATACTGCAAAAGCGGGGCAAAATACCAAGGAGGAAGACACATCACTGAGGGGAAAATATCAGAGCCACGGGCTGGATACTGAAAAAAGAAAAAAAAATTTTCGCCCAAGTCAAACCCATCAAAAGTCACGGGATGCCGTCAAGTGCAGGGACATGGACCAATGATAGCCCAATTGGTCCCCATTGAAATGGCAAGCTTTCGTTTCCCGTCCCGAAAGGAAATGACATTTCCTTTCGGGACGGGAAATGAAATCTTGCGTCCCAGGAAAGAAAGGCTTTCAAATGCTCTGGAAAGGAGATATGATCAAATGAAATGCGACTGAAACAAAAACCAAAAAATCAGAAATTTCGGAGATATGGTCTGGGAGGAAATGAGATGCAGCACAAAAGACAAAAAGAGGCCAAAACTAACCTGACACATACTGCAAAAGCGGGGCAAAATACCAAGGAGGAAGACACATCACTGAGGGGAAAATATCAGAGCCACGGGCTGGATACTGAAAAAAGAAAAAAAAATTTTCGCCCAAGTCAAACCCATCAAAAGTCACGGGATGCCGTCAAGTGCAGGGACATGGACCAATGATAGCCCAATTGGTCCCCATTGAAATGGCAAGCTTTCGTTTCCCGTCCCGAAAGGAAATTTCATTTCCTTTCGGGACGGGAAACGAAATCTTGCGTCCCAGGAAAGAAAGGCTTTCAAACGCTCTGGAAAGGAGATACGATCAAATGAAATGCAACTGAAAAAACCCCAAAAAACATAAATTTCAGAGATATTGGCTGGGAGGAAAGGAGATGCAGCACAAAAGACAAAAAGAGGCCAAAACTAACCTGACACATACTGCAAAAGCGGGGCAAAATACAAAGGAGGAAGACACATCACTGAGGGGAAAATATCAGAGCCAGGGGCTGGATACTGAAAAAAGAAAAAAAAATTTTTGCCCAAGTCAAAACCATCAAATGTCACGGGATGCCGTCAAGTGCAGGGACATGGACCAATGATAGCCCAATTGGTCCCCATTGAAATGGCAAGATTTCGTTTCCCGTCCCGAAAGGAAATGAAATTTCCTTTCGGGACGGGAAACGAAATCTTGCGTCCCAGGAAAGAAAGGCTTTCAAAAGCTCTGGAAAGGAGATATGATCAAATGAAATGCGACTGAAAGAAAAACCAAAAAATCAGAAATTTCGGAGATATGGTCTGGGAGGAAATGAGATGCAGCACAAAAGACAAAAAGAGGCCAAAACTAACCTGACACATACTGCAAAAGCGGGGCAAAATACCAAGGAGGAAGACACATCACTGAGGGGAAAATATCAGAGCCACGGGCTGGATACTGAAAAAAGAAAAAAAAATTTTCGCCCAAGTCAAACCCATCAAAAGTCACGGGATGCCGTCAAGTGCAGGGACATGGACCAATGATAGCCCAATTGGTCCCCATTGAAATGGCAAGATTTCGTTTCCCGTCCCGAAAGGAAATGAAATTTCCTTTCGGGACGGGAAACGAAATCTTGCGTCCCAGGAAAGAAAGGCTTTCAAACGCTCTGGAATGGAGATACGATCAAATTAAATGCAACTGAAAAAACCCCAAAAAACATAAATTTCAGATATATATTGGCTGGGAGGAAAGGAGATGCAGCACAAAAGACAAAAAGAGGCCAAAACTAACCTGACACATACTGCAAAAGCGGGGCAAAATACCAAGGAGGAAGACACATCACTGAGGGGAAAATATCAGAGCCACGGGCTGGATACTGAAAAAAGAAAAAAAAATTTTCGCCCAAGTCAAACCCATCAAAAGTCACGGGATGCCGTCAAGTGCAGGGACATGGACCAATGATAGCCCAATTGGTCCCCATTGAAATGGCAAGATTTCGTTTCCCGTCCCGAAAGGAAATGAAATTTCCTTTCGGGACGGGAAACGAAATCTTGCGTCCCAGGAAAGAAAGGCTTTCAAACGCTCTGGAAAGGAGATACGATCAAATGAAATGCAACTGAAAAAACCCCAAAAAACATAAATTTCAGAGATATTGGCTGGGAGGAAAGGAGATGCAGCACAAAAGACAAAAAGAGGCCAAAACTAACCTGACACATACTGCAAAAGCGGGGCAAAATACCAAGGAGGAAGACACATCACTGAGGGGAAAATATCAGAGCCAGGGGCTGGATACTGAAAAAAGAAAAAAAAATTTTCGCCCAAGTCAAACCCATCAAAAGTCACGGGATGCCGTCAAGTGCAGGGACATGGACCAATGATAGCCCAATTGGTCCCCATGGAAATGGCAAGATTTCGTTTCCCGTCCCGAAAGGAAATGACATTTCCTTTCGGGACGGGAAACGAAATCTTGCGTCCCAGGAAAGAAAGGCTTTCAAACGCTCTGGAAAGGAGATACGATCAAATGAAATGCAACTGAAAAAAAACCAAAAAATCCTAAATTTCGGAGATATGGTCTGAGAGGAAATGAAATGCAGCACAAAAGACAAAAAGAGGCCAAAACTAACCTGACACATACTGCAAAAGCGGGGCAAAATACAAAGGAGGAAGACACATCACTGAGGGGAAAATATCAGAGCCAGGGGCTGGATACTGAAAAAAGAAAAAAAAATTTTTGCCCAAGTCAAAACCATCAAATGTCACGGGATGCCGTCAAGTGCAGGGACATGGACCAATGATAGCCCAATTGGTCCCCATTGAAAAGGCAAGATTTCGTTTCCCGTCCCGAAAGGAAATGAAATTTCCTTTTGGGACGGGAAACGAAATCTTGCGTCCCAGGAAAGAAAGGCTTTCAAACGCTCTGGAAAGGAGATACGATCAAATGAAATGCAACTGAAAAAACCCCAAAAAACATAAATTTCGGAGATATGGTTTGGGAGGAAATGAAATGCAGCACAAAAGACAAAAAGAGGCCAAAACTAACCTGACACATACTGCAAAAGCGGGGCAAAATACCAAGGAGGAAGACACATCACTGAGGGGAAAATATCAGAGCCACGGGCTGGATACTGAAAAAAGAAAAAAAAATTTTCACCCAGTCAAACCCATCAAAAGTCACGGGATGCCGTCAAGTGCAGGGACATGGACCAATGATAGCCCAATTGGTCCCCATTGAAATGGCAAGATTTCATTTCCCGTCCCGAAAGGAAATTTCATTTCCTTTCCGGACGGGAAACGAAATCTTGCGTCCCAGGAAAGAAAGGCTTTCAAACGCTCTGGAAAGGAGATACGATCAAATTAAATGCGACTGAAAGAAAAACCAAAAAATCAGAAATTTCGGAGATATGGTCTGGGAGGAAATGAGATGCAGCACAAAAGACAAAAAGAGGCCAAAACTAACCTGACACATACTGCAAAAGCGGGGCAAAATACCAAGGAGGAAGACACATCACTGAGGGGAAAATATCAGAGCCACGGGCTGGATACTGAAAAAAGAAAAAAAAATTTTCGCCCAAGTCAAACCCATCAAAAGTCACGGGATGCCGTCAAGTGCAGGGACATGGACCAATGATAGCCCAATTGGTCCCCATGGAAATGGCAAGATTTCGTTTCCCGTCCCGAAAGGAAATTTCATTTCCTTTCGGGACGGGAAACGAAATCTTGCGTCCCAGGAAAGAAAGGCTTTCAAACGCTCTGGAAAGGAGATACGATCAAATTAAATGCGACTGAAAGAAAAACCAAAAAATCAGAAATTTCGGAGATATGGTCTGGGAGGAAATGAGATGCAGCACAAAAGACAAAAAGAGGCCAAAACTAACCTGACACATACTGCAAAAGCGGGGCAAAATACCAAGGAGGAAGACACATCACTGAGGGGAAAATATCAGAGCCACGGGCTGGATACTGAAAAAAGAAAAAAAAATTTTCGCCCAAGTCAAACCCATCAAAAGTCACGGGATGCCGTCAAGTGCAGGGACATGGACCAATGATAGCCCAATTGGTCCCCATTGAAATGGCAAGATTTCGTTTCCCGTCCCGAAAGGAAATGACATTTCCTTTCGGGACGGGAAATGAAATCTTGCGTCCCAGGAAAGAAAGGCTTTCAAATGCTCTGGAAAGGAGATATGATCAAATGAAATGCGACTGAAACAAAAACCAAAAAATCAGAAATTTCGGAGATATGGTCTGGGAGGAAATGAGATGCAGCACAAAAGACAAAAAGAGGCCAAAACTAACCTGACACATACTGCAAAAGCGGGGCAAAATACCAAGGAGGAAGACACATCACTGAGGGGAAAATATCAGAGTCAGGGGCTGGATACTGAAAAAAGAAAAAAAAATTTTCGCCCAAGTCAAACCCATCAAAAGTCACGGGATGCCGTCAAGTGCAGGGACATGGACCAATGATAGCCCAATTGGTCCCCATGGAAATGGCAAGATTTCGTTTCCCGTCCCGAAAGGAAATGACATTTCCTTTTGGGACGGGAAACGAAATCTTGCGTCCCAGGAAAGAAAGGCTTTCAAACGCTCTGGAAAGGAGATACGATCAAATGAAATGCAACTGAAAAAAAACCAAAAAATCCTAAATTTCGGAGATATGGTCTGAGAGGAAATGAAATGCAGCACAAAAGACAAAAAGAGGCCAAAACTAACCTGACACATACTGCAAAAGCGGGGCAAAATACAAAGGAGGAAGACACATCACTGAGGGGAAAATATCAGAGCCAGGGGCTGGATACTGAAAAAAGAAAAAAAAATTTTTGCCCAAGTTAAAACCATCAAATGTCACGGGATGCCGTCAAGTGCAGGGACATGGACCAATGATAGCCCAATTGGTCCCCATTGAAATGGCAAGATTTCGTTTCCCGTCCCGAAAGGAAATGAAATTTCCTTTCGGGACGGGAAACGAAATCTTGCGTCCCAGGAAAGAAAGGCTTTCAAACGCTCTGGAAAGGAGATACGATCAAATGAAATGCAACTGAAAAAACCCCAAAAAACATAAATTTCAGAGATATTGGCTGGGAGGAAAGGAGATGCAGCACAAAAGACAAAAAGAGGCCAAAACTAACCTGACACATACTGCAAAAGCGGGGCAAAATACCAAGGAGGAAGACACATCACTGAGGGGAAAATATCAGAGCCAGGGGCTGGATACTGAAAAAAGAAAAAAAAATTTTTGCCCAAGTCAAAACCATCAAATGTCACGGGATGCCGTCAAGTGCAGGGACATGGACCAATGATAGCCCAATTGGTCCCCATTGAAATGGCAAGATTTCGTTTCCCGTCCCGAAAGGAAATGAAATTTCCTTTCGGGACGGGAAACGAAATCTTGCGTCCCAGGAAAGAAAGGCTTTCAAACGCTCTGGAAAGGAGATACGATCAAATTAAATGCGACTGAAAGAAAAACCAAAAAATCAGAAATTTCGGAGATATGGTCTGGGAGGAAATGAGATGCAGCACAAAAGACAAAAAGAGGCCAAAACTAACCTGACACATACTGCAAAAGCGGGGCAAAATACCAAGGAGGAAGACACATCACTGAGGGGAAAATATCAGAGCCACGGGCTGGATACTGAAAAAAGAAAAAAAAATTTTCGCCCAAGTCAAACCCATCAAAAGTCACGGGATGCCGTCAAGTGCAGGGACATGGACCAATGATAGCCCAATTGGTCCCCATGGAAATGGCAAGATTTCGTTTCCCGTCCCGAAAGGAAATGACATTTCCTTTCGGGACGGGAAACGAAATCTTGCGTCCCAGGAAAGAAAGGCTTTCAAACGCTCTGGAAAGGAGATACGATCAAATGAAATGCAACTGAAAAAACCCCAAAAAACATAAATTTCAGAGATATTGGCTGGGAGGAAAGGAGATGCAGCACAAAAGACAAAAAGAGGCCAAAACTAACCTGACACATACTGCAAAAGCGGGGCAAAATACCAAGGAGGAAGACACATCACTGAGGGGAAAATATCAGAGCCACGGGCTAGATACTGAAAAAAGAAAAAAAATTTTCACCAAGTCAAACCCATCAAAAGTCACGGGATGCCGTCAAGTGCAGGGACATGGACCAATGATAGCCCAATTGGTCCCCATGGAAATGGCAAGATTTCGTTTCCCGTCCCGAAAGGAAATGAAATTTCCTTTCGGGACGGGAAACGAAATCTTGCGTCCCAGGAAAGAAAGGCTTTCAAACGCTCTGGAAAGGAGATACGATCAAATGAAATGCAACTGAAAAAACCCCAAAAAACATAAATTTCGGAGATATGGTTTGGGTGGAAATGAAATGCAGCACAAAAGACAAAAGGATGACAAAACTAACCTGACACATACTGCAAAAGCGGGGCAAAATACAAAGGAGGAAGACACATCACTGAGGGGAAAATATCAGAGCCACGGGCTGGATACTGAAAAAAGAAAAAAAAATTTTCGCCCAGTCAAAACCATCAAAAGTCACGGGATGCCGTCAAGTGCAGGGACATGGACCAATGATAGCCCAATTGGTCCCCACTGAAATGGCAAGATTTCGTTTCCCGTCCCGAAAGGAAATGACATTTCCTTTCGGGACGGGAAACGAAATCTTGCGTCCCAGGAAAGAAAGGCTTTCAAACGCTCTGGAAAGGAGATACGATCAAATTAAATGCAACTGAAAAAACCCCAAAAAACATAAATTTCAGAGATATTGGCTGGGAGGAAAGGAGATGCAGCACAAAAGACAAAAAGAGGCCAAAACTAACCTGACACATACTGCAAAAGCGGGGCAAAATACAAAGGAGGAAGACACATCACTGAGGGGAAAATATCAGAGCCACGGGCTGGATACTGAAAAAAGAAAAAAAAATTTTCACCCAGTCAAACCCATCAAAAGTCACGGGATGCCGTCAAGTGCAGGGACATGGACCAATGATAGCCCAATTGGTCCCCATTGAAATGGCAAGATTTCGTTTCCCGTCCCGAAAGGAAATGAAATTTCCTTTCGGGACGGGAAACGAAATCTTGCGTCCCAGGAAAGAAAGGCTTTCAAACGCTCTGGAAAGGAGATACGATCAAATGAAATGCGACTGAAAGAAAAACGAAAAAATCCTAAATTTCGGAGATATGGTCTGGGAGGAAATGAGATGCAGCACAAAAGACAAAAAGATGCCAAAACTAACCTGACACATACTGCAAAAGCGGGGCAAAATACCAAGGAGGAAGACACATCACTGAGGGGAAAATATCAGAGCCACGGGCTGGATACTGAAAAAAGAAAAAAAAATTTTCGCCCAAGTCAAACCCATCAAAAGTCACAGGATGCCGTCAAGTGCAGGGACATGGACCAATGATAGCCCAATTGGTCCCCATTGAAATGGCAAGATTTCGTTTCCCGTCCCGAAAGGAAATGAAATTTCCTTTCGGGACGGGAAACAAAATCTTGCGTCCCAGGAAAGAAAGGCTTTCAAACGCTCTGGAAAGGAGATATGATCAAATGAAATGCAACTGAAAAAAAACCAAAAAATCCTAAATTTCGGAGATATGGTCTGAGAGGAAATGAAATGCAGCACAAAAGACAAAAAGAGGCCAAAACTAACCTGACACATACTGCAAAAGCGGGGCAAAATACAAAGGAGGAAGACACATCACTGAGGGGAAAATATCAGAGCCAGGGGCTGGATACTGAAAAAAGAAAAAAAAATTTTTGCCCAAGTCAAACCCATCAAATGTCACGGGATGCCGTCAAGTGCAGGGACATGGACCAATGATAGCCCAATTGGTCCCCATTGAAATGGCAAGATTTCGTTTCCCGTCCCGAAAGGAAATGACATTTCCTTTCGGGACGGGAAACGAAATCTTGCGTCCCAGGAAAGAAAGGCTTTCAAACGCTCTGGAAAGAAGATACGATCAAATGAAATGCAACTGAAAAAACCCCAAAAAACATAAATTTCGGAGATATGGTTTGGGAGGAAATGAAATGCAGCACAAAAGACAAAAGGATGACAAAACTAACCTGACACATACTGCAAAAGCGGGGCAAAATACAAAGGAGGAAGACACATCACTGAGGGGAAAATATCAGAGCCACGGGCTGGATACTGAAAAAAGAAAAAAAAATTTTCGCCCAGTCAAAACCATCAAAAGTCACGGGATGCCGTCAAGTGCAGGGACATGGACCAATGATAGCCCAATTGGTCCCCACTGAAATGGCAAGATTTCGTTTCCCGTCCCGAAAGGAAATGAAATTTCCTTTCGGGACGGGAAACGAAATCTTGCGTCCCAGGAAAGAAAGGCTTTCAAACGCTCTGGAAAGGAGATACGATCAAATTAAATGCAACTGAAAAAACCCCAAAAAACATAAATTTCAGAGATATTGGCTGGGAGGAAAGGAGATGCAGCACAAAAGACAAAAAGAGGCCAAAACTAACCTGACACATACTGCAAAAGCGGGGCAAAATACCAAGGAGGAAGACACATCACTGAGGGGAAAATATCAGAGTCAGGGGCTGGATACTGAAAAAAGAAAAAAAAATTTTTACCAAGTCAAACCCATCAAAAGTCACGAGATGCCGTCAAGTGCAGGGACATGGACCAATGATAGCCCAATTGGTCCCCATTGAAATGGCAAGATTTCGTTTCCCGTCCCGAAAGGAAATGACATTTCCTTTCGGGACGGGAAACGAAATCTTGCGTCCCAGGAAAGAAAGGCTTTCAAACGCTCTGGAAAGGAGATACGATCAAATTAAATGCAACTGAAAAAACCCCAAAAAACATAAATTTCAGAGATATTGGCTGGGAGGAAAGGAGATGCAGCACAAAAGACAAAAAGAGGCCAAAACTAACCTGACACATACTGCAAAAGCGGGGCAAAATACCAAGGAGGAAGACACATCACTGAGGGGAAAATATCAGAGCCACGGGCTGGATACTGAAAAAAGAAAAAAAAATTTTCACCCAGTCAAACCCATCAAAAGTCACGGGATGCCGTCAAGTGCAGGGACATGGACCAATGATAGCCCAATTGGTCCCCATTGAAATGGCAAGATTTCGTTTCCCGTCCCGAAAGGAAATGAAATTTCCTTTCGGGACGGGAAACGAAATCTTGCGTCCCAGGAAAGAAAGGCTTTCAAACGCTCTGGAAAGGAGATACGATCAAATGAAATGCGACTGAAAGAAAAACGAAAAAATCCTAAATTTCGGAGATATGGTCTGGGAGGAAATGAGATGCAGCACAAAAGACAAAAAGATGCCAAAACTAACCTGACACATACTTCAAAAGCGGGGCAAAATACCAAGGAGGAAGACACATCACTGAGGGGAAAATATCAGAGCCACGGGCTGGATACTGAAAAAAGAAAAAAAAATTTTCGCCCAAGTCAAACCCATCAAAAGTCACAGGATGCCGTCAAGTGCAGGGACATGGACCAATGATAGCCCAATTGGTCCCCATTGAAATGGCAAGATTTCGTTTCCCGTCCCGAAAGGAAATGAAATTTCCTTTCGGGACGGGAAACGAAATCTTGCGTCCCAGGAAAGAAAGGCTTTCAAACGCTCTGGAAAGGAGATACGATCAAATGAAATGCAACTGAAAAAACCCCAAAAAACATAAATTTCAGAGATATTGGCTGGGAGGAAAGGAGATGCAGCACAAAAGACAAAAAGAGGCCAAAACTAACCTGACACATACTGCAAAAGCGGGGCAAAATACCAAGGAGGAAGACACATCACTGAGGGGAAAATATCAGAGCCAGGGGCTGGATACTGAAAAAAGAAAAAAAAATTTTTGCCCAAGTCAAAACCATCAAATGTCACGGGATGCCGTCAAGTGCAGGGACATGGACCAATGATAGCCCAATTGGTCCCCATTGAAATGGCAAGATTTCGTTTCCCGTCCCGAAAGGAAATGAAATTTCCTTTCGGGACGGGAAACGAAATCTTGCGTCCCAGGAAAGAAAGGCTTTCAAACGCTCTGGAAAGGAGATACGATCAAATTAAATGCGACTGAAAGAAAAACCAAAAAATCAGAAATTTCGGAGATATGGTCTGGGAGGAAATGAGATGCAGCACAAAAGACAAAAAGAGGCCAAAACTAACCTGACACATACTGCAAAAGCGGGGCAAAATACCAAGGAGGAAGACACATCACTGAGGGGAAAATATCAGAGCCACGGGCTGGATACTGAAAAAAGAAAAAAAAATTTTCGCCCAAGTCAAACCCATCAAAAGTCACGGGATGCCGTCAAGTGCAGGGACATGGACCAATGATAGCCCAATTGGTCCCCATGGAAATGGCAAGATTTCGTTTCCCGTCCCGAAAGGAAATGACATTTCCTTTCGGGACAGGAAACGAAATCTTGCGTCCCAGGAAAGAAAGGCTTTCAAACGCTCTGGAAAGGAGATACGATCAAATTAAATGCAACTGAAAAAACCCCAAAAAACATAAATTTCAGAGATATTGGCTGGGAGGAAAGAAGATGCAGCACAAAAGACAAAAAGAGGCCAAAACTAACCTGACACATACTGCAAAAGCGGGGCAAAATACCAAGGAGGAAGACACATCACTGAGGGGAAAATATCAGAGCCACGGGCTAGATACTGAAAAAAGAAAAAAAATTTTCACCCAGTCAAACCCATCAAAAGTCACGGGATGCCGTCAAGTGCAGGGACATGGACCAATGATAGCCCAATTGGTCCCCATGGAAATGGCAAGATTTCGTTTCCCGTCCCGAAAGGAAATGAAATTTCCTTTCGGGACGGGAAACGAAATCTTGCGTCCCAGGAAAGAAAGGCTTTCAAACGCTCTGGAAAGGAGATACGATCAAATGAAATGCAACTGAAAAAACCCCAAAAAACATAAATTTCGGAGATATGGTTTGGGAGGAAATGAAATGCAGCACAAAAGACAAAAGGATGACAAAACTAACCTGACACATACTGCAAAAGCGGGGCAAAATACAAAGGAGGAAGACACATCACTGAGGGGAAAATATCAGAGCCACGGGCTGGATACTGAAAAAAGAAAAAAAAATTTTCGCCCAGTCAAAACCATCAAAAGTCACGGGATGCCGTCAAGTGCAGGGACATGGACCTATGATAGCCCAATTGGTCCCCACTGAAATGGCAAGATTTCGTTTCCCGTCCCGAAAGGAAATGAAATTTCCTTTCGGGACGGGAAACGAAATCTTGCGTCCCAGGAAAGAAAGGCTTTCAAACACTCTGGAAAGGAGATACGATCAAATTAAATGCAACTGAAAAAACCCCAAAAAACATAAATTTCAGAGATATTGGCTGGGAGGAAAGGAGATGCAGCACAAAAGACAAAAAGAGGCCAAAACTAACCTGACACATACTGCAAAAGCGGGGCAAAATACCAAGGAGGAAGACACATCACTGAGGGGAAAATATCAGAGTCAGGGGCTGGATACTGAAAAAAGAAAAAAAAATTTTTACCAAGTCAAACCCATCAAAAGTCACGGGATGCCGTCAAGTGCAGGGACATGGACCAATGATAGCCCAATTGGTCCCCATTGAAATGGCAAGATTTCGTTTCCCGTCCCGAAAGGAAATGACATTTCCTTTCGGGACGGGAAACGAAATCTTGCGTCCCAGGAAAGAAAGGCTTTCAAACGCTCTGGAAAGGAGATACGATCAAATTAAATGCAACTGAAAAAACCCCAAAAAACATAAATTTCAGAGATATTGGCTGGGAGGAAAGGAGATGCAGCACAAAAGACAAAAAGAGGCCAAAACTAACCTGACACATACTGCAAAAGCGGGGCAAAATACCAAGGAGGAAGACACATCACTGAGGGGAAAATATCAGAGCCACGGGCTGGATACTGAAAAAAGAAAAAAAAATTTTCACCCAGTCAAACCCATCAAAAGTCACGGGATGCCGTCAAGTGCAGGGACATGGACCAATGATAGCCCAATTGGTCCCCATGGAAATGGCAAGATTTCGTTTCCCGTCCCGAAAGGAAATGAAATTTCCTTTCGGGACGGGAAACGAAATCTTGCGTCCCAGGAAAGAAAGGCTTTCAAACGCTCTGGAAAGGAGATACGATCAAATGAAATGCGACTGAAAGAAAAACGAAAAAATCCTAAATTTCGGAGATATGGTCTGGGAGGAAATGAGATGCAGCACAAAAGACAAAAAGATGCCAAAACTAACCTGACACATACTGCAAAAGCGGGGCAAAATACCAAGGAGGAAGACACATCACTGAGGGGAAAATATCAGAGCCACGGGCTGGATACTGAAAAAAGAAAAAAAAATTTTCGCCCAAGTCAAACCCATCAAAAGTCACAGGATGCCGTCAAGTGCAGGGACATGGACCAATGATAGCCCAATTGGTCCCCATTGAAATGGCAAGATTTCGTTTCCCGTCCCGAAAGGAAATGAAATTTCCTTTCGGGACGGGAAACGAAATCTTGCGTCCCAGGAAAGAAAGGCTTTCAAACGCTCTGGAAAGGAGATATGATCAAATGAAATGCAACTGAAAAAAAACCAAAAAATCCTAAATTTCGGAGATATGGTCTGAGAGGAAATGAAATGCAGCACAAAAGACAAAAAGAGGCCAAAACTAACCTGACACATACTGCAAAAGCGGGGCAAAATACAAAGGAGGAAGACACATCACTGAGGGGAAAATATCAGAGCCAGGGGCTGGATACTGAAAAAAGAAAAAAAAATTTTTGCCCAAGTCAAACCCATCAAATGTCACGGGATGCCGTCAAGTGCAGGGACATGGACCAATGATAGCCCAATTGGTCCCCATTGAAATGGCAAGATTTCGTTTCCCGTCCCGAAAGGAAATGACATTTCCTTTCGGGACGGGAAACGAAATCTTGCGTCCCAGGAAAGAAAGGCTTTCAAACGCTCTGGAAAGGAGATACGATCAAATGAAATGCAACTGAAAAAACCCCAAAAAACATAAATTTCAGAGATATTGGCTGGGAGGAAAGGAGATGCAGCACAAAAGACAAAAAGAGGCCAAAACTAACCTGACACATACTGCAAAAGCGGGGCAAAATACCAAGGAGGAAGACACATCACTGAGGGGAAAATATCAGAGCCACGGGCTGGATACTGAAAAAAGAAAAAAAAATTTTCGCCCAAGTCAAACCCATCAAAAGTCACGGGATGCCGTCAAGTGCAGGGACATGGACCAATGATAGCCCAATTGGTCCCCATTGAAATGGCAAGATTTCGTTTCCCGTCCCGAAAGGAAATGAAATTTCCTTTCGGGACGGGAAACGAAATCTTGCGTCCCAGGAAAGAAAGGCTTTCAAACGCTCTGGAAAGGAGATACGATCAAATGAAATGCGACTGAAAAAAAACCAAAAAATCCTAAATTTCGGAGATATGGTCTGGGAGGAAATGAGATGCAGCACAAAAGACAAAAAGATGCCAAAACTAACCTGACACATACTGCAAAAGCGGGGCAAAATACCAAGGAGGAAGACACATCACTGAGGGGAAAATATCAGAGCCAGGGGCTGGATACTGAAAAAAGAAAAAAAAATTTTCGCCCAAGTGAAACCCATCAAAAGTCACAGGATGCCGTCAAGTGCAGGGACATGGACCAATGATAGCCCAATTGGTCCCCATGGAAATGGCAAGATTTCGTTTCCCGTCCCGAAAGGAAATGAAATTTCCTTTCGGGACGGGAAACGAAATCTTGCGTCCCAGGAAAGAAAGGCTTTCAAACGCTCTGGAAAGGAGATACGATCAAATGAAATGCAACTGAAAAAACCCCAAAAAACATAAATTTCAGAGATATTGGCTGGGAGGAAAGGAGATGCAGCACAAAAGACAAAAAGAGGCCAAAACTAACCTGACACATACTGCAAAAGCGGGGCAAAATACAAAGGAGGAAGACACATCACTGAGGGGAAAATATCAGAGCCACGGGCTGGATACTGAAAAAAGAAAAAAAAATTTTCGCCCAAGTCAAACCCATCAAAAGTCACGGGATGCCGTCAAGTGCAGGGACATGGACCAATGATAGCCCAATTGGTCCCCATGGAAATGGCAAGATTTCGTTTCCCGTCCCGAAAGGAAATGAAATTTCCTTTCGGGACGGGAAACGAAATCTTGCGTCCCAGGAAAGAAAGGCTTTCAAACGCTCTGGAAAGGAGATACGATCAAATGAAATGCAACTGAAAAAAAACCAAAAAATCCTAAATTTCGGAGATATGGTCTGAGAGGAAATGAAATGCAGCACAAAAGACAAAAAGAGGCCAAAACTAACCTGACACATACTGCAAAAGCGGGGCAAAATACACAGGAGGAAGACACATCACTGAGGGGAAAATATCAGAGCCACGGGCTGGATACTGAAAAAAGAAAAAAAAATTTTCGCCCAAGTCAAACCCATCAAAAGTCACGGGATGCCGTCAAGTGCAGGGACATGGACCAATGATAGCCCAATTGGTCCCCATTGAAATGGCAAGATTTCGTTTCCCGTCCCGAAAGGAAATGACATTTCCTTTCGGGACGGGAAACGAAATCTTGCGTCCCAGGAAAGAAAGGCTTTCAAACGCTCTGGAAAGGAGATACGATCAAATGAAATGCGACTGAAAAAAAACCAAAAAATCCTAAATTTCGGAGATATGGTCTGGGAGGAAATGAGATGCAGCACAAAAGACAAAAAGATGCCAAAACTAACCTGACACATACTGCAAAAGCGGGGCAAAATACCAAGGAGGAAGACACATCACTGAGGGGAAAATATCAGAGCCAGGGGCTGGATACTGAAAAAAGAAAAAAAAATTTTCGCCCAAGTGAAACCCATCAAAAGTCACAGGATGCCGTCAAGTGCAGGGACATGGACCAATGATAGCCCAATTGGTCCCCATGGAAATGGCAAGATTTCGTTTCCCGTCCCGAAAGGAAATGAAATTTCCTTTCGGGACGGGAAACGAAATCTTGCGTCCCAGGAAAGAAAGGCTTTCAAACGCTCTGGAAAGGAGATACGATCAAATGAAATGCAACTGAAAAAACCCCAAAAAACATAAATTTCAGAGATATTGGCTGGGAGGAAAGGAGATGCAGCACAAAAGACAAAAAGAGGCCAAAACTAACCTGACACATACTGCAAAAGCGGGGCAAAATACAAAGGAGGAAGACACATCACTGAGGGGAAAATATCAGAGCCACGGGCTGGATACTGAAAAAAGAAAAAAAAATTTTCGCCCAAGTCAAACCCATCAAAAGTCACGGGATGCCGTCAAGTGCAGGGACATGGACCAATGATAGCCCAATTGGTCCCCATGGAAATGGCAAGATTTCGTTTCCCGTCCCGAAAGGAAATGAAATTTCCTTTCGGGACGGGAAACGAAATCTTGCGTCCCAGGAAAGAAAGGCTTTCAAACGCTCTGGAAAGGAGATACGATCAAATGAAATGCAACTGAAAAAAAACCAAAAAATCCTAAATTTCGGAGATATGGTCTGAGAGGAAATGAAATGCAGCACAAAAGACAAAAAGAGGCCAAAACTAACCTGACACATACTGCAAAAGCGGGGCAAAATACAAAGGAGGAAGACACATCACTGAGGGGAAAATATCAGAGCCACGGGCTGGATACTGAAAAAAGAAAAAAAAATTTTTGCCCAAGTCAAACCCATCAAATGTCACGGGATGCCGTCAAGTGCAGGGACATGGACCAATGATAGCCCAATTGGTCCCCATTGAAATGGCAAGATTTCGTTTCCCGTCCCGAAAGGAAATGAAATTACCTTTCGGGACGGGAAACGAAATCTTGCGTCCCAGGAAAGAAAGGCTTTCAAACGCTCTGGAAAGGAGATACGATCAAATGAAATGCAACTGAAAAAACCCCAAAAAACATAAATTTCAGAGATATTGGCTGGGAGGAAAGGAGATGCAGCACAAAAGACAAAAAGAGGCCAAAACTAACCTGACACATACTGCAAAAGCGGGGCAAAATACCAAGGAGGAAGACACATCACTGAGGGGAAAATATCAGAGCCAGGGGCTGGATACTGAAAAAAGAAAAAAAAATTTTTACCCAGTCAAACCCATCAAAAGTCACGGGATGCCGTCAAGTGCAGGGACATGGACCAATGATAGCCCAATTGGTCCCCATTGAAATGGCAAGATTTCGTTTCCCGTCCCGAAAGGAAATTTCATTTCCTTTCGGGACGGGAAACGAAATCTTGCGTCCCAGGAAAGAAAGGCTTTCAAACGCTCTGGAAAGGAGATACGATCAAATTAAATGCGACTGAAAGAAAAACCAAAAAATCAGAAATTTCGGAGATATGGTCTGGGAGGAAATGAGATGCAGCACAAAAGACAAAAAGAGGCCAAAACTAACCTGACACAAACTGCAAAAGCGGGGCAAAATACAAAGGAGGAAGACACATCACTGAGGGGAAAATATCAGAGCCAGGGGCTGGATACTGAAAAAAGAAAAAAAAATTTTTGCCCAAGTCAAACCCATCAAATGTCACGGGATGCCGTCAAGTGCAGGGACATGGACCAATGATAGCCCAATTGGTCCCCATTGAAATGGCAAGATTTCGTTTCCCGTCCCGAAAGGAAATGACATTTCCTTTCGGGACGGGAAACGAAATCTTGCGTCCCAGGAAAGAAAGGCTTTCAAACGCTCTGGAAAGGAGATACGATCAAATTAAATGCAACTGAAAAAACCCCAAAAAACATAAATTTCAGAGATATTGGCTGGGAGGAAAGGAGATGCAGCACAAAAGACAAAAAGAGGCCAAAACTAACCTGACACATACTGCAAAAGCGGGGCAAAATACAAAGGAGGAAGACACATCACTGAGGGGAAAATATCAGAGCCACGGGCTGGATACTGAAAAAAGAAAAAAAAATTTTCGCCCAAGTCAAACCCATCAAAAGTCACGGGATGCCGTCAAGTGCAGGGACATGGACCAATGATAGCCCAATTGGTCCCCATTGAAATGGCAAGATTTCGTTTCCCGTCCCGAAAGGAAATGAAATTTCCTTTCGGGACGGGAAACGAAATCTTGCGTCCCAGGAAAGAAAGGCTTTCAAACGCTCTGGAAAGGAGATACGATCAAATGAAATGCGACTGAAAAAAAACCAAAAAATCCTAAATTTCGGAGATATGGTCTGGGAGGAAATGAGATGCAGCACAAAAGACAAAAAGAGGCCAAAACTAACCTGACACATACTGCAAAAGCGGGGCAAAATACCAAGGAGGAAGACACATCACTGAGGGGAAAATATCAGAGCCAGGGGCTGGATACTGAAAAAAGAAAAAAAAATTTTCGCCCAAGTGAAACCCATCAAAAGTCACAGGATGCCGTCAAGTGCAGGGACATGGACCAATGATAGCCCAATTGGTCCCCATGGAAATGGCAAGATTTCGTTTCCCGTCCCGAAAGGAAATGAAATTTCCTTTCGGGACGGGAAACGAAATCTTGCGTCCCAGGAAAGAAAGGCTTTCAAACGCTCTGGAAAGGAGATACGATCAAATGAAATGCAACTGAAAAAACCCCAAAAAACATAAATTTCAGAGATATTGGCTGGGAGGAAAGGAGATGCAGCACAAAAGACAAAAAGAGGCCAAAACTAACCTGACACATACTGCAAAAGCGGGGCAAAATACCAAGGAGGAAGACACATCACTGAGGGGAAAATATCAGAGCCAGGGGCTGGATACTGAAAAAAGAAAAAAAAATTTTCGCCCAAGTCAAACCCATCAAAAGTCACGGGATGCCGTCAAGTGCAGGGACATGGACCAATGATAGCCCAATTGGTCCCCATGGAAATGGCAAGATTTCGTTTCCCGTCCCGAAAGGAAATGAAATTTCCTTTCGGGACGGGAAACGAAATCTTGCGTCCCAGGAAAGAAAGGCTTTCAAACGCTCTGGAAAGGAGATACGATCAAATTAAATGCAACTGAAAAAAAACCAAAAAATCCTAAATTTCGGAGATATGGTCTGAGAGGAAATGAAATGCAGCACAAAAGACAAAAAGAGGCCAAAACTAACCTGACACATACTGCAAAAGCGGGGCAAAATACAAAGGAGGAAGACACATCACTGAGGGGAAAATATCAGAGCCAGGGGCTGGATACTGAAAAAAGAAAAAAAAATTTTTACCCAGTCAAACCCATCAAAAGTCACGGGATGCCGTCAAGTGCAGGGACATGGACCAATGATAGCCCAATTGGTCCCCATTGAAATGGCAAGATTTCGTTTCCCGTCCCGAAAGGAAATGAAATTTCCTTTCGGGACGGGAAACGAAATCTTGCGTCCCAGGAAAGAAAGGCTTTCAAACGCTCTGGAAAGGAGATACGATCAAATTAAATGCAACTGAAAAAACCCCAAAAAACATAAATTTCAGAGATATGGTCTGGGAGGAAAGGAGATGCAGCACAAAAGACAAAAAGAGGCCAAAACTAACCTGACACATACTGCAAAAGCGGGGCAAAATACAAAGGAGGAAGACACATCACTGAGGGGAAAATATCAGAGCCACGGGCTGGATACTGAAAAAAGAAAAAAAAATTTTCGCCCAAGTCAAACCCATCAAAAGTCACGGGATGCCGTCAAGTGCAGGGACATGGACCAATGATAGCCCAATTGGTCCCCATTGAAATGGCAAGATTTCGTTTCCCGTCCCGAAAGGAAATGACATTTCCTTTCGGGACGGGAAACGAAATCTTGCGTCCCAGGAAAGAAAGGCTTTCAAACGCTCTGGAAAGGAGATACGATCAAATTAAATGCAACTGAAAAAACCCCAAAAAACATAAATTTCAGAGATATGGTCTGGGAGGAAAGGAGATGCAGCACAAAAGACAAAAAGATGCCAAAACTAACCTGACACATACTGCAAAAGCGGGGCAAAATACCAAGGAGGAAGACACATCACTGAGGGGAAAATATCAGAGCCAGGGGCTGGATACTGAAAAAAGAAAAAAAAATTTTCGCCCAAGTCAAACCCATCAAAAGTCACGGGATGCCGTCAAGTGCAGGGACATGGACCAATGATAGCCCAATTGGTCCCCATTGAAATGGCAAGATTTCGTTTCCCGTCCCGAAAGGAAATGACATTTCCTTTCGGGACGGGAAACGAAATCTTGCGTCCCAGGAAAGAAAGGCTTTCAAACGCTCTGGAAAGGAGATACGATCAAATGAAATGCAACTGAAAAAAAACCAAAAAATCCTAAATTTCGGAGATATGGTCTGAGAGGAAATGAAATGCAGCACAAAAGACAAAAAGAGGCCAAAACTAACCTGACACATACTGCAAAAGCGGGGCAAAATACAAAGGAGGAAGACACATCACTGAGGGGAAAATATCAGAGCCAGGGGCTGGATACTGAAAAAAGAAAAAAAAATTTTTGCCCAAGTCAAAACCATCAAAAGTCACGGGATGCCGTCAAGTGCAGGGACATGGACCAATGATAGCCCAATTGGTCCCCATGGAAATGGCAAGATTTCGTTTCCCGTCCCGAAAGGAAATGAAATTTCCTTTCGGGACGGGAAACGAAATCTTGCGTCCCAGGAAAGAAAGGCTTTCAAACGCTCTGGAAAGGAGATACGATCAAATGAAATGCGACTGAAAGAAAAACGAAAAAATCCTAAATTTCGGAGATATGGTCTGGGAGGAAATGAGATGCAGCACAAAAGACAAAAAGATGCCAAAACTAACCTGACACATACTGCAAAAGCGGGGCAAAATACCAAGGAGGAAGACACATCACTGAGGGGAAAATATCAGAGCCACGGGCTGGATACTGAAAAAAGAAAAAAAAATTTTCGCCCAAGTCAAACCCATCAAAAGTCACAGGATGCCGTCAAGTGCAGGGACATGGACCAATGATAGCCCAATTGGTCCCCATTGAAATGGCAAGATTTCGTTTCCCGTCCCGAAAGGAAATGAAATTTCCTTTCGGGACGGGAAACGAAATCTTGCGTCCCAGGAAAGAAAGGCTTTCAAACGCTCTGGAAAGGAGATATGATCAAATGAAATGCAACTGAAAAAAAACCAAAAAATCCTAAATTTCGGAGATATGGTCTGAGAGGAAATGAAATGCAGCACAAAAGACAAAAAGAGGCCAAAACTAACCTGACACATACTGCAAAAGCGGGGCAAAATACAAAGGAGGAAGACACATCACTGAGGGGAAAATATCAGAGCCAGGGGCTGGATACTGAAAAAAGAAAAAAAAATTTTTGCCCAAGTCAAACCCATCAAATGTCACGGGATGCCGTCAAGTGCAGGGACATGGACCAATGATAGCCCAATTGGTCCCCATTGAAATGGCAAGATTTCGTTTCCCGTCCCGAAAGGAAATGACATTTCCTTTCGGGACGGGAAACGAAATCTTGCGTCCCAGGAAAGAAAGGCTTTCAAACGCTCTGGAAAGGAGATACGATCAAATGAAATGCAACTGAAAAAACCCCAAAAAACATAAATTTCAGAGATATTGGCTGGGAGGAAAGGAGATGCAGCACAAAAGACAAAAAGAGGCCAAAACTAACCTGACACATACTGCAAAAGCGGGGCAAAATACCAAGGAGGAAGACACATCACTGAGGGGAAAATATCAGAGCCACGGGCTGGATACTGAAAAAAGAAAAAAAAATTTTCGCCCAAGTCAAACCCATCAAAAGTCACGGGATGCCGTCAAGTGCAGGGACATGGACCAATGATAGCCCAATTGGTCCCCATTGAAATGGCAAGATTTCGTTTCCCGTCCCGAAAGGAAATGAAATTTCCTTTCGGGACGGGAAACGAAATCTTGCGTCCCAGGAAAGAAAGGCTTTCAAACGCTCTGGAAAGGAGATACGATCAAATGAAATGCGACTGAAAAAAAACCAAAAAATCCTAAATTTCGGAGATATGGTCTGGGAGGAAATGAGATGCAGCACAAAAGACAAAAAGATGCCAAAACTAACCTGACACATACTGCAAAAGCGGGGCAAAATACCAAGGAGGAAGACACATCACTGAGGGGAAAATATCAGAGCCAGGGGCTGGATACTGAAAAAAGAAAAAAAAATTTTCGCCCAAGTGAAACCCATCAAAAGTCACAGGATGCCGTCAAGTGCAGGGACATGGACCAATGATAGCCCAATTGGTCCCCATGGAAATGGCAAGATTTCGTTTCCCGTCCCGAAAGGAAATGAAATTTCCTTTCGGGACGGGAAACGAAATCTTGCGTCCCAGGAAAGAAAGGCTTTCAAACGCTCTGGAAAGGAGATACGATCAAATGAAATGCAACTGAAAAAACCCCAAAAAACATAAATTTCAGAGATATTGGCTGGGAGGAAAGGAGATGCAGCACAAAAGACAAAAAGAGGCCAAAACTAACCTGACACATACTGCAAAAGCGGGGCAAAATACAAAGGAGGAAGACACATCACTGAGGGGAAAATATCAGAGCCACGGGCTGGATACTGAAAAAAGAAAAAAAAATTTTCGCCCAAGTCAAACCCATCAAAAGTCACGGGATGCCGTCAAGTGCAGGGACATGGACCAATGATAGCCCAATTGGTCCCCATGGAAATGGCAAGATTTCGTTTCCCGTCCCGAAAGGAAATGAAATTTCCTTTCGGGACGGGAAACGAAATCTTGCGTCCCAGGAAAGAAAGGCTTTCAAACGCTCTGGAAAGGAGATACGATCAAATGAAATGCAACTGAAAAAAAACCAAAAAATCCTAAATTTCGGAGATATGGTCTGAGAGGAAATGAAATGCAGCACAAAAGACAAAAAGAGGCCAAAACTAACCTGACACATACTGCAAAAGCGGGGCAAAATACACAGGAGGAAGACACATCACTGAGGGGAAAATATCAGAGCCACGGGCTGGATACTGAAAAAAGAAAAAAAAATTTTCGCCCAAGTCAAACCCATCAAAAGTCACGGGATGCCGTCAAGTGCAGGGACATGGACCAATGATAGCCCAATTGGTCCCCATTGAAATGGCAAGATTTCGTTTCCCGTCCCGAAAGGAAATGACATTTCCTTTCGGGACGGGAAACGAAATCTTGCGTCCCAGGAAAGAAAGGCTTTCAAACGCTCTGGAAAGGAGATACGATCAAATGAAATGCGACTGAAAAAAAACCAAAAAATCCTAAATTTCGGAGATATGGTCTGGGAGGAAATGAGATGCAGCACAAAAGACAAAAAGATGCCAAAACTAACCTGACACATACTGCAAAAGCGGGGCAAAATACCAAGGAGGAAGACACATCACTGAGGGGAAAATATCAGAGCCAGGGGCTGGATACTGAAAAAAGAAAAAAAAATTTTCGCCCAAGTGAAACCCATCAAAAGTCACAGGATGCCGTCAAGTGCAGGGACATGGACCAATGATAGCCCAATTGGTCCCCATGGAAATGGCAAGATTTCGTTTCCCGTCCCGAAAGGAAATGAAATTTCCTTTCGGGACGGGAAACGAAATCTTGCGTCCCAGGAAAGAAAGGCTTTCAAACGCTCTGGAAAGGAGATACGATCAAATGAAATGCAACTGAAAAAACCCCAAAAAACATAAATTTCAGAGATATTGGCTGGGAGGAAAGGAGATGCAGCACAAAAGACAAAAAGAGGCCAAAACTAACCTGACACATACTGCAAAAGCGGGGCAAAATACAAAGGAGGAAGACACATCACTGAGGGGAAAATATCAGAGCCACGGGCTGGATACTGAAAAAAGAAAAAAAAATTTTCGCCCAAGTCAAACCCATCAAAAGTCACGGGATGCCGTCAAGTGCAGGGACATGGACCAATGATAGCCCAATTGGTCCCCATGGAAATGGCAAGATTTCGTTTCCCGTCCCGAAAGGAAATGAAATTTCCTTTCGGGACGGGAAACGAAATCTTGCGTCCCAGGAAAGAAAGGCTTTCAAACGCTCTGGAAAGGAGATACGATCAAATGAAATGCAACTGAAAAAAAACCAAAAAATCCTAAATTTCGGAGATATGGTCTGAGAGGAAATGAAATGCAGCACAAAAGACAAAAAGAGGCCAAAACTAACCTGACACATACTGCAAAAGCGGGGCAAAATACAAAGGAGGAAGACACATCACTGAGGGGAAAATATCAGAGCCACGGGCTGGATACTGAAAAAAGAAAAAAAAATTTTTGCCCAAGTCAAACCCATCAAATGTCACGGGATGCCGTCAAGTGCAGGGACATGGACCAATGATAGCCCAATTGGTCCCCATTGAAATGGCAAGATTTCGTTTCCCGTCCCGAAAGGAAATGAAATTACCTTTCGGGACGGGAAACGAAATCTTGCGTCCCAGGAAAGAAAGGCTTTCAAACGCTCTGGAAAGGAGATACGATCAAATGAAATGCAACTGAAAAAACCCCAAAAAACATAAATTTCAGAGATATTGGCTGGGAGGAAAGGAGATGCAGCACAAAAGACAAAAAGAGGCCAAAACTAACCTGACACATACTGCAAAAGCGGGGCAAAATACCAAGGAGGAAGACACATCACTGAGGGGAAAATATCAGAGCCAGGGGCTGGATACTGAAAAAAGAAAAAAAAATTTTTACCCAGTCAAACCCATCAAAAGTCACGGGATGCCGTCAAGTGCAGGGACATGGACCAATGATAGCCCAATTGGTCCCCATTGAAATGGCAAGATTTCGTTTCCCGTCCCGAAAGGAAATTTCATTTCCTTTCGGGACGGGAAACGAAATCTTGCGTCCCAGGAAAGAAAGGCTTTCAAACGCTCTGGAAAGGAGATACGATCAAATTAAATGCGACTGAAAGAAAAACCAAAAAATCCTAAATTTCGGAGATATGGTCTGGGAGGAAATGAGATGCAGCACAAAAGACAAAAAGAGGCCAAAACTAACCTGACACAAACTGCAAAAGCGGGGCAAAATACAAAGGAGGAAGACACATCACTGAGGGGAAAATATCAGAGCCAGGGGCTGGATACTGAAAAAAGAAAAAAAAATTTTTGCCCAAGTCAAACCCATCAAATGTCACGGGATGCCGTCAAGTGCAGGGACATGGACCAATGATAGCCCAATTGGTCCCCATTGAAATGGCAAGATTTCGTTTCCCGTCCCGAAAGGAAATGACATTTCCTTTCGGGACGGGAAACGAAATCTTGCGTCCCAGGAAAGAAAGGCTTTCAAACGCTCTGGAAAGGAGATACGATCAAATTAAATGCAACTGAAAAAACCCCAAAAAACATAAATTTCAGAGATATTGGCTGGGAGGAAAGGAGATGCAGCACAAAAGACAAAAAGAGGCCAAAACTAACCTGACACATACTGCAAAAGCGGGGCAAAATACAAAGGAGGAAGACACATCACTGAGGGGAAAATATCAGAGCCACGGGCTGGATACTGAAAAAAGAAAAAAAAATTTTCGCCCAAGTCAAACCCATCAAAAGTCACGGGATGCCGTCAAGTGCAGGGACATGGACCAATGATAGCCCAATTGGTCCCCATTGAAATGGCAAGATTTCGTTTCCCGTCCCGAAAGGAAATGAAATTTCCTTTCGGGACGGGAAACGAAATCTTGCGTCCCAGGAAAGAAAGGCTTTCAAACGCTCTGGAAAGGAGATACGATCAAATGAAATGCGACTGAAAAAAAACCAAAAAATCCTAAATTTCGGAGATATGGTCTGGGAGGAAATGAGATGCAGCACAAAAGACAAAAAGAGGCCAAAACTAACCTGACACATACTGCAAAAGCGGGGCAAAATACCAAGGAGGAAGACACATCACTGAGGGGAAAATATCAGAGCCAGGGGCTGGATACTGAAAAAAGAAAAAAAAATTTTCGCCCAAGTGAAACCCATCAAAAGTCACAGGATGCCGTCAAGTGCAGGGACATGGACCAATGATAGCCCAATTGGTCCCCATGGAAATGGCAAGATTTCGTTTCCCGTCCCGAAAGGAAATGAAATTTCCTTTCGGGACGGGAAACGAAATCTTGCGTCCCAGGAAAGAAAGGCTTTCAAACGCTCTGGAAAGGAGATACGATCAAATGAAATGCAACTGAAAAAACCCCAAAAAACATAAATTTCAGAGATATTGGCTGGGAGGAAAGGAGATGCAGCACAAAAGACAAAAAGAGGCCAAAACTAACCTGACACATACTGCAAAAGCGGGGCAAAATACCAAGGAGGAAGACACATCACTGAGGGGAAAATATCAGAGCCAGGGGCTGGATACTGAAAAAAGAAAAAAAAATTTTCGCCCAAGTCAAACCCATCAAAAGTCACGGGATGCCGTCAAGTGCAGGGACATGGACCAATGATAGCCCAATTGGTCCCCATGGAAATGGCAAGATTTCGTTTCCCGTCCCGAAAGGAAATGAAATTTCCTTTCGGGACGGGAAACGAAATCTTGCGTCCCAGGAAAGAAAGGCTTTCAAACGCTCTGGAAAGGAGATACGATCAAATTAAATGCAACTGAAAAAAAACCAAAAAATCCTAAATTTCGGAGATATGGTCTGAGAGGAAATGAAATGCAGCACAAAAGACAAAAAGAGGCCAAAACTAACCTGACACATACTGCAAAAGCGGGGCAAAATACAAAGGAGGAAGACACATCACTGAGGGGAAAATATCAGAGCCAGGGGCTGGATACTGAAAAAAGAAAAAAAAATTTTTACCCAGTCAAACCCATCAAAAGTCACGGGATGCCGTCAAGTGCAGGGACATGGACCAATGATAGCCCAATTGGTCCCCATTGAAATGGCAAGATTTCGTTTCCCGTCCCGAAAGGAAATGAAATTTCCTTTCGGGACGGGAAACGAAATCTTGCGTCCCAGGAAAGAAAGGCTTTCAAACGCTCTGGAAAGGAGATACGATCAAATTAAATGCAACTGAAAAAACCCCAAAAAACATAAATTTCAGAGATATGGTCTGGGAGGAAAGGAGATGCAGCACAAAAGACAAAAAGAGGCCAAAACTAACCTGACACATACTGCAAAAGCGGGGCAAAATACAAAGGAGGAAGACACATCACTGAGGGGAAAATATCAGAGCCACGGGCTGGATACTGAAAAAAGAAAAAAAAATTTTCGCCCAAGTCAAACCCATCAAAAGTCACGGGATGCCGTCAAGTGCAGGGACATGGACCAATGATAGCCCAATTGGTCCCCATTGAAATGGCAAGATTTCGTTTCCCGTCCCGAAAGGAAATGACATTTCCTTTCGGGACGGGAAACGAAATCTTGCGTCCCAGGAAAGAAAGCCTTTCAAACGCTCTGGAAAGGAGATACGATCAAATTAAATGCAACTGAAAAAACCCCAAAAAACATAAATTTCAGAGATATGGTCTGGGAGGAAAGGAGATGCAGCACAAAAGACAAAAAGATGCCAAAACTAACCTGACACATACTGCAAAAGCGGGGCAAAATACCAAGGAGGAAGACACATCACTGAGGGGAAAATATCAGAGCCAGGGGCTGGATACTGAAAAAAGAAAAAAAAATTTTCGCCCAAGTCAAACCCATCAAAAGTCACGGGATGCCGTCAAGTGCAGGGACATGGACCAATGATAGCCCAATTGGTCCCCATTGAAATGGCAAGATTTCGTTTCCCGTCCCGAAAGGAAATGACATTTCCTTTCGGGACGGGAAACGAAATCTTGCGTCCCAGGAAAGAAAGGCTTTCAAACGCTCTGGAAAGGAGATACGATCAAATGAAATGCAACTGAAAAAAAACCAAAAAATCCTAAATTTCGGAGATATGGTCTGAGAGGAAATGAAATGCAGCACAAAAGACAAAAAGAGGCCAAAACTAACCTGACACATACTGCAAAAGCGGGGCAAAATACAAAGGAGGAAGACACATCACTGAGGGGAAAATATCAGAGCCAGGGGCTGGATACTGAAAAAAGAAAAAAAAATTTTTGCCCAAGTCAAAACCATCAAATGTCACGGGATGCCGTCAAGTGCAGGGACATGGACCAATGATAGCCCAATTGGTCCCCATTGAAATGGCAAGATTTCGTTTCCCGTCCCGAAAGGAAATTTCATTTCCTTTCGGGACGGGAAACGAAATCTTGCGTCCCAGGAAAGAAAGGCTTTCAAACGCTCTGGAAAGGAGATACGATCAAATTAAATGCAACTGAAAAAACCCCAAAAAACATAAATTTCAGAGATATTGGCTGGGAGGAAAGGAGATGCAGCACAAAAGACAAAAAGAGGCCAAAACTAACCTGACACATACTGCAAAAGCGGGGCAAAATACCAAGGAGGAAGACACATCACTGAGGGGAAAATATCAGAGCCACGGGCTGGATACTGAAAAAAGAAAAAAAAATTTTCGCCCAAGTCAAACCCATCAAAAGTCACGGGATGCCGTCAAGTGCAGGGACATGGACCAATGATAGCCCAATTGGTCCCCATTGAAATGGCAAGATTTCGTTTCCCGTCCCGAAAGGAAATGACATTTCCTTTCGGGACGGGAAACGAAATCTTGCGTCCCAGGAAAGAAAGGCTTTCAAACGCTCTGGAAAGGAGATACGATCAAATGAAATGCAACTGAAAAAACCCCAAAAAACATAAATTTCAGAGATATGGTCTGGGAGGAAAGGAGATGCAGCACAAAAGACAAAAAGATGCCAAAACTAACCTGACACATACTGCAAAAGCGGGGCAAAATACAAAGGAGGAAGACACATCACTGAGGGGAAAATATCAGAGCCAGGGGCTGGATACTGAAAAAAGAAAAAAAAATTTTTGCCTAAGTCAAAACCATCAAATGTCACGGGATGCCGTCAAGTGCAGGGACATGGACCAATGATAGCCCAATTGGTCCCCATTGAAATGGCAAGATTTCGTTTCCCGTCCCGAAAGGAAATTTCATTTCCTTTCGGGACGGGAAACGAAATCTTGCGTCCCAGGAAAGAAAGGCTTTCAAACGCTCTGGAAAGGAGATACGATCAAATGAAATGCAACTGAAATAAAACCAAAAAATCCTAAATTTCGGAGATATGGTCGGAGAGGAAATGAAATGCAGCACAAAAGACAAAAAGAGGCCAAAACTAACCTGACACATACTGCAAAAGCGGGGCACAATACAAAGGAGGAAGACACATCACTGAGGGGAAAATATCAGAGCCACGGGCTGGATACTGAAAAAAGAAAAAAAAATTTTCGCCCAGTCAAACCCATCAAAAGTCACGGGATGCCGTCAAGTGCAGGGACATGGACCAATGATAGCCCAATTGGTCCCCATTGAAATGGCAAGATTTCGTTTCCCGTCCCGAAAGGAAATGAAATTTCCTTTCGGGACGGGAAACGAAATCTTGCGTCCCAGGAAAGAAAGGCTTTCAAACGCTCTGGAAAGGAGATACGATCAAATTAAATGCAACTGAAAAAACCCCAAAAAACATAAATTTCGGGGATATGGTTTGGGAGGAAATGAAATGCAGCACAAAAGACAAAAGGATGCCAAAACTAACCTGACACATACTGCAAAAGCGGGGCAAAATACAAAGGAGGAAGACACATCACTGAGGGGAAAATATCAGAGCCACGGGCTGGATACTGAAAAAACAAAAAAAAATTTTCGCCCAGTCAAAACCATCAAAAGTCACGGGATGCCGTCAAGTGCAGGGACATAGACCAATGATAGCCCAATTGGTCCCCAATGAAATGGCAAGATTTCGTTTCCCGTCCCGAAAGGAAATGAAATTTCCTTTCGGGACGGGAAACGAAATCTTGCGTCCCAGGAAAGAAAGGCTTTCAAACGCTCTGGAAAGGAGATATGATCAAATTAAATGCAACTGAAAAAAAACCAAAAAATCCTAAATTTCGGAGATATGGTCTGAGAGGAAATGAAATGCAGCACAAAAGACAAAAAGAGGCCAAAACTAACCTGACACATACTGCAAAAGCGGGGCAAAATACAAAGGAGGAAGACACATCACTGAGGGGAAAATATCAGAGCCAGGGGCTGGATACTGAAAAAAGAAAAAAAAATTTTTGCCCAAGTCAAACCCATCAAATGTCACGGGATGCCGTCAAGTGCAGGGACATGGACCAATGATAGCCCAATTGGTCCCCATTGAAATGGCAAGATTTCGTTTCCCGTCCCGAAAGGAAATGAAATTTCCTTTCGGGACGGGAAACGAAATCTTGCGTCCCAGGAAAGAAAGCCTTTCAAACGCTCTGGAAAGGAGATACGATCAAATGAAATGCAACTGAAAGAAAAACCAAAAAATCCTAAATTTCGGAGATATTGGCTGGGAGGAAATGAGATACAGCACAAAAGACAAAAAGAGGCCAAAACTAACCTGACACATACTGCAAAAGCGGGGCAAAATACCAAGGAGGAAGACACATCACTGAGGGGAAAATATCAGAGCCAGGGGCTGGATACTGAAAAAAGAAAAAAAAATTTTTGCCCAAGTCAAACCCATCAAATGTCACGGGATGCCGTCAAGTGCAGGGACATGGACCAATGATAGCCCAATTGGTCCCCATTGAAATGGCAAGATTTCGTTTCCCGTCCCGAAAGGAAATGACATTTCCTTTCGGGACGGGAAACGAAATCTTGCGTCCCAGGAAAGAAAGGCTTTCAAACGCTCTGGAAAGGAGATACGATCAAATGAAATGCAACTGAAAAAACCCCAAAAAACATAAATTTCAGAGATATTGGCTGGGAGGAAAGGAGATGCAGCACAAAAGACAAAAAGAGGCCAAAACTAACCTGACACATACTGCAAAAGCGGGGCAAAATACCAAGGAGGAAGACACATCACTGAGGGGAAAATATCAGAGCCACGGGCTGGATACTGAAAAAAGAAAAAAAAATTTTCGCCCAAGTCAAACCCATCAAAAGTCACGGGATGCCGTCAAGTGCAGGGACATGGACCAATGATAGCCCAATTGGTCCCCATTGAAATGGCAAGATTTCGTTTCCCGTCCCGAAAGGAAATGAAATTTCCTTTCGGGACGGGAAACGAAATCTTGCGTCCCAGGAAAGAAAGGCTTTCAAACGCTCTGGAAAGGAGATACGATCAAATGAAATGCGACTGAAAAAAAACCAAAAAATCCTAAATTTCGGAGATATGGTCTGGGAGGAAATGAGATGCAGCACAAAAGACAAAAAGATGCCAAAATTAACCTGACACATACTGCAAAAGCGGGGCAAAATACCAAGGAGGAAGACACATCACTGAGGGGAAAATATCAGAGCCAGGGGCTGGATACTGAAAAAAGAAAAAAAAATTTTCGCCCAAGTGAAACCCATCAAAAGTCACAGGATGCCGTCAAGTGCAGGGACATGGACCAATGATAGCCCAATTGGTCCCCATGGAAATGGCAAGATTTCGTTTCCCGTCCCGAAAGGAAATGAAATTTCCTTTCGGGACGGGAAACGAAATCTTGCGTCCCAGGAAAGAAAGGCTTTCAAACGCTCTGGAAAGGAGATACGATCAAATGAAATGCAACTGAAAAAACCCCAAAAAACATAAATTTCGGAGATATGGTCTGAGAGGAAATGAAATGCAGCACAAAAGACAAAAAGAGGCCAAAACTAACCTGACACATACTGCAAAAGCGGGGCAAAATACCAAGGAGGAAGACACATCACTGAGGGGAAAATATCAGAGCCAGGGGCTGGATACTGAAAAAAGAAAAAAAAATTTTTGCCCAAGTCAAACCCATCAAATGTCACGGGATGCCGTCAAGTGCAGGGACATGGACCAATGATAGCCCAATTGGTCCCCATTGAAATGGCAAGATTTCGTTTCCCGTCCCGAAAGGAAATGAAATTTCCTTTCGGGACGGGAAACGAAATCTTGCGTCCCAGGAAAGAAAGGCTTTCAAACGCTCTGGAAAGGAGATACGATCAAATTAAATGCAACTGAAAAAACCCCAAAAAACATAAATTTCAGAGATATTGGCTGGGAGGAAAGGAGATGCAGCACAAAAGACAAAAAGAGGCCAAAACTAACCTGACACATACTGCAAAAGCGGGGCAAAATACCAAGGAGGAAGACACATCACTGAGGGGAAAATATCAGAGCCAGGGGCTGGATACTGAAAAAAGAAAAAAAAATTTTTACCCAGTCAAACCCATCAAAAGTCACGGGATGCCGTCAAGTGCAGGGACATGGACCAATGATAGCCCAATTGGTCCCCATTGAAATGGCAAGATTTCGTTTCCCGTCCCGAAAGGAAATTTCATTTCCTTTCGGGACGGGAAACGAAATCTTGCGTCCCAGGAAAGAAAGGCTTTCAAACGCTCTGGAAAGGAGATACGATCAAATGAAATGCGACTGAAAGAAAAACCAAAAAATCCTAAATTTCGGAGATATGGTCTGGGAGGAAATGAGATGCAGCACAAAAGACAAAAAGAGGCCAAAACTAACCTGACACAAACTGCAAAAGCGGGGCAAAATACAAAGGAGGAAGACACATCACTGAGGGGAAAATATCAGAGTCAGGGGCTGGATACTGAAAAAAGAAAAAAAAATTTTTGCCCAAGTCAAACCCATCAAATGTCACGGGATGCCGTCAAGTGCAGGGACATGGACCAATGATAGCCCAATTGGTCCCCATTGAAATGGCAAGATTTCGTTTCCCGTCCCGAAAGGAAATGAAATTTCCTTTCGGGACGGGAAACGAAATCTTGCGTCCCAGGAAAGAAAGGCTTTCAAACGCTCTGGAAAGGAGATACGATCAAATGAAATGCAACTGAAAAAACCCCAAAAAACATAAATTTCAGAGATATTGGCTGGGAGGAAATGAGATGCAGCACAAAAGACAAAAAGAGGCCAAAACTAACCTGACACATACTGCAAAAGCGGGGCAAAATACCAAGGAGGAAGACACATCACTGAGGGGAAAATATCAGAGCCAGGGGCTGGATACTGAAAAAAGAAAAAAAAATTTTCGCCCAAGTGAAACCCATCAAAAGTCACAGGATGCCGTCAAGTGCAGGGACATGGACCAATGATAGCCCAATTGGTCCCCATGGAAATGGCAAGATTTCGTTTCCCGTCCCGAAAGGAAATGAAATTTCCTTTCGGGACGGGAAACGAAATCTTGCGTCCCAGGAAAGAAAGGCTTTCAAACGCTCTGGAAAGGAGATACGATCAAATGAAATGCAACTGAAAAAACCCCAAAAAACATAAATTTCAGAGATATTGGCTGGGAGGAAAGGAGATGCAGCACAAAAGACAAAAAGAGGCCAAAACTAACCTGACACATACTGCAAAAGCGGGGCAAAATACCAAGGAGGAAGACACATCACTGAGGGGAAAATATCAGAGCCAGGGGCTGGATACTGAAAAAAGAAAAAAAAATTTTCGCCCAAGTCAAACCCATCAAAAGTCACGGGATGCCGTCAAGTGCAGGGACATGGACCAATGATAGCCCAATTGGTCCCCATGGAAATGGCAAGATTTCGTTTCCCGTCCCGAAAGGAAATGAAATTTCCTTTCGGGACGGGAAACGAAATCTTGCGTCCCAGGAAAGAAAGGCTTTCAAACGCTCTGGAAAGGAGATACGATCAAATGAAATGCAACTGAAAAAAAACCAAAAAATCCTAAATTTCGGAGATATGGTCTGAGAGGAAATGAAATGCAGCACAAAAGACAAAAAGAGGCCAAAACTAACCTGACACATACTGCAAAAGCGGGGCAAAATACAAAGGAGGAAGACACATCACTGAGGGGAAAATATCAGAGCCAGGGGCTGGATACTGAAAAAAGAAAAAAAAATTTTTACCCAGTCAAACCCATCAAAAGTCACGGGATGCCGTCAAGTGCAGGGACATGGACCAATGATAGCCCAATTGGTCCCCATTGAAATGGCAAGATTTCGTTTCCCGTCCCGAAAGGAAATGAAATTTCCTTTCGGGACGGGAAACGAAATCTTGCGTCCCAGGAAAGAAAGGCTTTCAAACGCTCTGGAAAGGAGATACGATCAAATTAAATGCAACTGAAAAAACCCCAAAAAACATAAATTTCAGAGATATGGTCTGGGAGGAAAGGAGATGCAGCACAAAAGACAAAAAGAGGCCAAAACTAACCTGACACATACTGCAAAAGCGGGGCAAAATACAAAGGAGGAAGACACATCACTGAGGGGAAAATATCAGAGCCACGGGCTGGATACTGAAAAAAGAAAAAAAAATTTTCGCCCAAGTCAAACCCATCAAAAGTCACGGGATGCCGTCAAGTGCAGGGACATGGACCAATGATAGCCCAATTGGTCCCCATTGAAATGGCAAGATTTCGTTTCCCGTCCCGAAAGGAAATGACATTTCCTTTCGGGACGGGAAACGAAATCTTGCGTCCCAGGAAAGAAAGGCTTTCAAACGCTCTGGAAAGGAGATACGATCAAATTAAATGCAACTGAAAAAACCCCAAAAAACATAAATTTCAGAGATATGGTCTGGGAGGAAAGGAGATGCAGCACAAAAGACAAAAAGATGCCAAAACTAACCTGACACATACTGCAAAAGCGGGGCAAAATACAAAGGAGGAAGACACATCACTGAGGGGAAAATATCAGAGCCACGGGCTGGATACTGAAAAAAGAAAAAAAAATTTTCGCCCAAGTCAAACCCATCAAAAGTCACGGGATGCCGTCAAGTGCAGGGACATGGACCAATGATAGCCCAATTGGTCCCCATTGAAATGGCAAGATTTCGTTTCCCGTCCCGAAAGGAAATGAAATTTCCTTTCGGGACGGGAAACGAAATCTTGCGTCCCAGGAAAGAAAGGCTTTCAAACGCTCTGGAAAGGAGATACGATCAAATGAAATGCGACTGAAAAAAAACCAAAAAATCCTAAATTTCGGAGATATGGTCTGGGAGGAAATGAGATGCAGCACAAAAGACAAAAAGATGCCAAAATTAACCTGACACATACTGCAAAAGCGGGGCAAAATACCAAGGAGGAAGACACATCACTGAGGGGAAAATATCAGAGCCAGGGGCTGGATACTGAAAAAAGAAAAAAAAATTTTCGCCCAAGTGAAACCCATCAAAAGTCACAGGATGCCGTCAAGTGCAGGGACATGGACCAATGATAGCCCAATTGGTCCCCATGGAAATGGCAAGATTTCGTTTCCCGTCCCGAAAGGAAATGAAATTTCCTTTCGGGACGGGAAACGAAATCTTGCGTCCCAGGAAAGAAAGGCTTTCAAACGCTCTGGAAAGGAGATACGATCAAATGAAATGCAACTGAAAAAACCCCAAAAAACATAAATTTCGGAGATATGGTCTGAGAGGAAATGAAATGCAGCACAAAAGACAAAAAGAGGCCAAAACTAACCTGACACATACTGCAAAAGCGGGGCAAAATACCAAGGAGGAAGACACATCACTGAGGGGAAAATATCAGAGCCAGGGGCTGGATACTGAAAAAAGAAAAAAAAATTTTTGCCCAAGTCAAACCCATCAAATGTCACGGGATGCCGTCAAGTGCAGGGACATGGACCAATGATAGCCCAATTGGTCCCCATTGAAATGGCAAGATTTCGTTTCCCGTCCCGAAAGGAAATGAAATTTCCTTTCGGGACGGGAAACGAAATCTTGCGTCCCAGGAAAGAAAGGCTTTCAAACGCTCTGGAAAGGAGATACGATCAAATTAAATGCAACTGAAAAAACCCCAAAAAACATAAATTTCAGAGATATTGGCTGGGAGGAAAGGAGATGCAGCACAAAAGACAAAAAGAGGCCAAAACTAACCTGACACATACTGCAAAAGCGGGGCAAAATACCAAGGAGGAAGACACATCACTGAGGGGAAAATATCAGAGCCAGGGGCTGGATACTGAAAAAAGAAAAAAAAATTTTTACCCAGTCAAACCCATCAAAAGTCACGGGATGCCGTCAAGTGCAGGGACATGGACCAATGATAGCCCAATTGGTCCCCATTGAAATGGCAAGATTTCGTTTCCCGTCCCGAAAGGAAATTTCATTTCCTTTCGGGACGGGAAACGAAATCTTGCGTCCCAGGAAAGAAAGGCTTTCAAACGCTCTGGAAAGGAGATACGATCAAATGAAATGCGACTGAAAGAAAAACCAAAAAATCCTAAATTTCGGAGATATGGTCTGGGAGGAAATGAGATGCAGCACAAAAGACAAAAAGAGGCCAAAACTAACCTGACACAAACTGCAAAAGCGGGGCAAAATACAAAGGAGGAAGACACATCACTGAGGGGAAAATATCAGAGTCAGGGGCTGGATACTGAAAAAAGAAAAAAAAATTTTTGCCCAAGTCAAACCCATCAAATGTCACGGGATGCCGTCAAGTGCAGGGACATGGACCAATGATAGCCCAATTGGTCCCCATTGAAATGGCAAGATTTCGTTTCCCGTCCCGAAAGGAAATGACATTTCCTTTCGGGACGGGAAACGAAATCTTGCGTCCCAGGAAAGAAAGGCTTTCAAACGCTCTGGAAAGGAGATACGATCAAATGAAATGCAACTGAAAAAACCCCAAAAAACATAAATTTCAGAGATATTGGCTGGGAGGAAATGAGATGCAGCACAAAAGACAAAAAGAGGCCAAAACTAACCTGACACATACTGCAAAAGCGGGGCAAAATACCAAGGAGGAAGACACATCACTGAGGGGAAAATATCAGAGCCAGGGGCTGGATACTGAAAAAAGAAAAAAAAATTTTCGCCCAAGTGAAACCCATCAAAAGTCACAGGATGCCGTCAAGTGCAGGGACATGGACCAATGATAGCCCAATTGGTCCCCATGGAAATGGCAAGATTTCGTTTCCCGTCCCGAAAGGAAATGAAATTTCCTTTCGGGACGGGAAACGAAATCTTGCGTCCCAGGAAAGAAAGGCTTTCAAACGCTCTGGAAAGGAGATACGATCAAATGAAATGCAACTGAAAAAACCCCAAAAAACATAAATTTCAGAGATATTGGCTGGGAGGAAAGGAGATGCAGCACAAAAGACAAAAAGAGGCCAAAACTAACCTGACACATACTGCAAAAGCGGGGCAAAATACCAAGGAGGAAGACACATCACTGAGGGGAAAATATCAGAGCCAGGGGCTGGATACTGAAAAAAGAAAAAAAAATTTTCGCCCAAGTCAAACCCATCAAAAGTCACGGGATGCCGTCAAGTGCAGGGACATGGACCAATGATAGCCCAATTGGTCCCCATGGAAATGGCAAGATTTCGTTTCCCGTCCCGAAAGGAAATGAAATTTCCTTTCGGGACGGGAAACGAAATCTTGCGTCCCAGGAAAGAAAGGCTTTCAAACGCTCTGGAAAGGAGATACGATCAAATGAAATGCAACTGAAAAAAAACCAAAAAATCCTAAATTTCGGAGATATGGTCTGAGAGGAAATGAAATGCAGCACAAAAGACAAAAAGAGGCCAAAACTAACCTGACACATACTGCAAAAGCGGGGCAAAATACAAAGGAGGAAGACACATCACTGAGGGGAAAATATCAGAGCCAGGGGCTGGATACTGAAAAAAGAAAAAAAAATTTTTACCCAGTCAAACCCATCAAAAGTCACGGGATGCCGTCAAGTGCAGGGACATGGACCAATGATAGCCCAATTGGTCCCCATTGAAATGGCAAGATTTCGTTTCCCGTCCCGAAAGGAAATGAAATTTCCTTTCGGGACGGGAAACGAAATCTTGCGTCCCAGGAAAGAAAGGCTTTCAAACGCTCTGGAAAGGAGATACGATCAAATTAAATGCAACTGAAAAAACCCCAAAAAACATAAATTTCAGAGATATGGTCTGGGAGGAAAGGAGATGCAGCACAAAAGACAAAAAGAGGCCAAAACTAACCTGACACATACTGCAAAAGCGGGGCAAAATACAAAGGAGGAAGACACATCACTGAGGGGAAAATATCAGAGCCACGGGCTGGATACTGAAAAAAGAAAAAAAAATTTTCGCCCAAGTCAAACCCATCAAAAGTCACGGGATGCCGTCAAGTGCAGGGACATGGACCAATGATAGCCCAATTGGTCCCCATTGAAATGGCAAGATTTCGTTTCCCGTCCCGAAAGGAAATGACATTTCCTTTCGGGACGGGAAACGAAATCTTGCGTCCCAGGAAAGAAAGGCTTTCAAACGCTCTGGAAAGGAGATACGATCAAATTAAATGCAACTGAAAAAACCCCAAAAAACATAAATTTCAGAGATATGGTCTGGGAGGAAAGGAGATGCAGCACAAAAGACAAAAAGAGGCCAAAACTAACCTGACACATACTGCAAAAGCGGGGCAAAATACAAAGGAGGAAGACACATCACTGAGGGGAAAATATCAGAGCCACGGGCTGGATACTGAAAAAAGAAAAAAAAATTTTCGCCCAAGTCAAACCCATCAAAAGTCACGGGATGCCGTCAAGTGCAGGGACATGGACCAATGATAGCCCAATTGGTCCCCATTGAAATGGCAAGATTTCGTTTCCCGTCCCGAAAGGAAATGACATTTCCTTTCGGGACGGGAAACGAAATCTTGCGTCCCAGGAAAGAAAGGCTTTCAAACGCTCTGGAAAGGAGATACGATCAAATTAAATGCAACTGAAAAAACCCCAAAAAACATAAATTTCAGAGATATGGTCTGGGAGGAAAGGAGATGCAGCACAAAAGACAAAAAGATGCCAAAACTAACCTGACACATACTGCAAAAGCGGGGCAAAATACAAAGGAGGAAGACACATCACTGAGGGGAAAATATCAGAGCCAGGGGCTGGATACTGAAAAAAGAAAAAAAAATTTTCGCCCAAGTCAAACCCATCAAAAGTCACGGGATGCCGTCAAGTGCAGGGACATGGACCAATGATAGCCCAATTGGTCCCCATGGAAATGGCAAGATTTCGTTTCCCGTCCCGAAAGGAAATGAAATTTCCTTTCGGGACGGGAAACGAAATCTTGCGTCCCAGGAAAGAAAGGCTTTCAAACGCTCTGGAAAGGAGATACGATCAAATGAAATGCGACTGAAAAAAAACCAAAAAATCCTAAATTTCGGAGATATGGTCTGGGAGGAAATGAGATGCAGCACAAAAGACAAAAAGATGCCAAAATTAACCTGACACATACTGCAAAAGCGGGGCAAAATACCAAGGAGGAAGACACATCACTGAGGGGAAAATATCAGAGCCAGGGGCTGGATACTGAAAAAAGAAAAAAAAATTTTCGCCCAAGTGAAACCCATCAAAAGTCACAGGATGCCGTCAAGTGCAGGGACATGGACCAATGATAGCCCAATTGGTCCCCATGGAAATGGCAAGATTTCGTTTCCCGTCCCGAAAGGAAATGAAATTTCCTTTCGGGACGGGAAACGAAATCTTGCGTCCCAGGAAAGAAAGGCTTTCAAACGCTCTGGAAAGGAGATACGATCAAATGAAATGCAACTGAAAAAACCCCAAAAAACATAAATTTCGGAGATATGGTCTGAGAGGAAATGAAATGCAGCACAAAAGACAAAAAGAGGCCAAAACTAACCTGACACATACTGCAAAAGCGGGGCAAAATACCAAGGAGGAAGACACATCACTGAGGGGAAAATATCAGAGCCAGGGGCTGGATACTGAAAAAAGAAAAAAAAATTTTTGCCCAAGTCAAACCCATCAAATGTCACGGGATGCCGTCAAGTGCAGGGACATGGACCAATGATAGCCCAATTGGTCCCCATTGAAATGGCAAGATTTCGTTTCCCGTCCCGAAAGGAAATGAAATTTCCTTTCGGGACGGGAAACGAAATCTTGCGTCCCAGGAAAGAAAGGCTTTCAAACGCTCTGGAAAGGAGATACGATCAAATTAAATGCAACTGAAAAAACCCCAAAAAACATAAATTTCAGAGATATTGGCTGGGAGGAAAGGAGATGCAGCACAAAAGACAAAAAGAGGCCAAAACTAACCTGACACATACTGCAAAAGCGGGGCAAAATACCAAGGAGGAAGACACATCACTGAGGGGAAAATATCAGAGCCAGGGGCTGGATACTGAAAAAAGAAAAAAAAATTTTTACCCAGTCAAACCCATCAAAAGTCACGGGATGCCGTCAAGTGCAGGGACATGGACCAATGATAGCCCAATTGGTCCCCATTGAAATGGCAAGATTTCGTTTCCCGTCCCGAAAGGAAATTTCATTTCCTTTCGGGACGGGAAACGAAATCTTGCGTCCCAGGAAAGAAAGGCTTTCAAACGCTCTGGAAAGGAGATACGATCAAATGAAATGCGACTGAAAGAAAAACCAAAAAATCCTAAATTTCGGAGATATGGTCTGGGAGGAAATGAGATGCAGCACAAAAGACAAAAAGAGGCCAAAACTAACCTGACACAAACTGCAAAAGCGGGGCAAAATACAAAGGAGGAAGACACATCACTGAGGGGAAAATATCAGAGTCAGGGGCTGGATACTGAAAAAAGAAAAAAAAATTTTTGCCCAAGTCAAACCCATCAAATGTCACGGGATGCCGTCAAGTGCAGGGACATGGACCAATGATAGCCCAATTGGTCCCCATTGAAATGGCAAGATTTCGTTTCCCGTCCCGAAAGGAAATGACATTTCCTTTCGGGACGGGAAACGAAATCTTGCGTCCCAGGAAAGAAAGGCTTTCAAACGCTCTGGAAAGGAGATACGATCAAATGAAATGCAACTGAAAAAACCCCAAAAAACATAAATTTCAGAGATATTGGCTGGGAGGAAATGAGATGCAGCACAAAAGACAAAAAGAGGCCAAAACTAACCTGACACATACTGCAAAAGCGGGGCAAAATACCAAGGAGGAAGACACATCACTGAGGGGAAAATATCAGAGCCAGGGGCTGGATACTGAAAAAAGAAAAAAAAATTTTCGCCCAAGTGAAACCCATCAAAAGTCACAGGATGCCGTCAAGTGCAGGGACATGGACCAATGATAGCCCAATTGGTCCCCATGGAAATGGCAAGATTTCGTTTCCCGTCCCGAAAGGAAATGAAATTTCCTTTCGGGACGGGAAACGAAATCTTGCGTCCCAGGAAAGAAAGGCTTTCAAACGCTCTGGAAAGGAGATACGATCAAATGAAATGCAACTGAAAAAACCCCAAAAAACATAAATTTCAGAGATATTGGCTGGGAGGAAAGGAGATGCAGCACAAAAGACAAAAAGAGGCCAAAACTAACCTGACACATACTGCAAAAGCGGGGCAAAATACCAAGGAGGAAGACACATCACTGAGGGGAAAATATCAGAGCCAGGGGCTGGATACTGAAAAAAGAAAAAAAAATTTTCGCCCAAGTCAAACCCATCAAAAGTCACGGGATGCCGTCAAGTGCAGGGACATGGACCAATGATAGCCCAATTGGTCCCCATGGAAATGGCAAGATTTCGTTTCCCGTCCCGAAAGGAAATGAAATTTCCTTTCGGGACGGGAAACGAAATCTTGCGTCCCAGGAAAGAAAGGCTTTCAAACGCTCTGGAAAGGAGATACGATCAAATGAAATGCAACTGAAAAAAAACCAAAAAATCCTAAATTTCGGAGATATGGTCTGAGAGGAAATGAAATGCAGCACAAAAGACAAAAAGAGGCCAAAACTAACCTGACACATACTGCAAAAGCGGGGCAAAATACAAAGGAGGAAGACACATCACTGAGGGGAAAATATCAGAGCCAGGGGCTGGATACTGAAAAAAGAAAAAAAAATTTTCGCCCAAGTCAAACCCATCAAAAGTCACGGGATGCCGTCAAGTGCAGGGACATGGACCAATGATAGCCCAATTGGTCCCCATGGAAATGGCAAGATTTCGTTTCCCGTCCCGAAAGGAAATGAAATTTCCTTTCGGGACGGGAAACGAAATCTTGCGTCCCAGGAAAGAAAGGCTTTCAAACGCTCTGGAAAGGAGATACGATCAAATGAAATGCAACTGAAAAAAAACCAAAAAATCCTAAATTTCGGAGATATGGTCTGAGAGGAAATGAAATGCAGCACAAAAGACAAAAAGAGGCCAAAACTAACCTGACACATACTGCAAAAGCGGGGCAAAATACAAAGGAGGAAGACACATCACTGAGGGGAAAATATCAGAGCCAGGGGCTGGATACTGAAAAAAGAAAAAAAAATTTTTACCCAGTCAAACCCATCAAAAGTCACGGGATGCCGTCAAGTGCAGGGACATGGACCAATGATAGCCCAATTGGTCCCCATTGAAATGGCAAGATTTCGTTTCCCGTCCCGAAAGGAAATGAAATTTCCTTTCGGGACGGGAAACGAAATCTTGCGTCCCAGGAAAGAAAGGCTTTCAAACGCTCTGGAAAGGAGATACGATCAAATTAAATGCAACTGAAAAAACCCCAAAAAACATAAATTTCAGAGATATGGTCTGGGAGGAAAGGAGATGCAGCACAAAAGACAAAAAGAGGCCAAAACTAACCTGACACATACTGCAAAAGCGGGGCAAAATACAAAGGAGGAAGACACATCACTGAGGGGAAAATATCAGAGCCACGGGCTGGATACTGAAAAAAGAAAAAAAAATTTTCGCCCAAGTCAAACCCATCAAAAGTCACGGGATGCCGTCAAGTGCAGGGACATGGACCAATGATAGCCCAATTGGTCCCCATTGAAATGGCAAGATTTCGTTTCCCGTCCCGAAAGGAAATGACATTTCCTTTCGGGACGGGAAACGAAATCTTGCGTCCCAGGAAAGAAAGGCTTTCAAACGCTCTGGAAAGGAGATACGATCAAATTAAATGCAACTGAAAAAACCCCAAAAAACATAAATTTCAGAGATATGGTCTGGGAGGAAAGGAGATGCAGCACAAAAGACAAAAAGATGCCAAAACTAACCTGACACATACTGCAAAAGCGGGGCAAAATACAAAGGAGGAAGACACATCACTGAGGGGAAAATATCAGAGCCAGGGGCTGGATACTGAAAAAAGAAAAAAAAATTTTCGCCCAAGTCAAACCCATCAAAAGTCACGGGATGCCGTCAAGTGCAGGGACATGGACCAATGATAGCCCAATTGGTCCCCATTGAAATGGCAAGATTTCGTTTCCCGTCCCGAAAGGAAATGACATTTCCTTTCGGGACGGGAAACGAAATCTTGCGTCCCAGGAAAGAAAGCCTTTCAAACGCTCTGGAAAGGAGATACGATCAAATGAAATGCAACTGAAAAAAAACCAAAAAATCCTAAATTTCGGAGATATGGTCTGAGAGGAAATGAAATGCAGCACAAAAGACAAAAAGAGGCCAAAACTAACCTGACACATACTGCAAAAGCGGGGCAAAATACAAAGGAGGAAGACACATCACTGAGGGGAAAATATCAGAGCCAGGGGCTGGATACTGAAAAAAGAAAAAAAAATTTTTGCCCAAGTCAAAACCATCAAATGTCACGGGATGCCGTCAAGTGCAGGGACATGGACCAATGATAGCCCAATTGGTCCCCATTGAAATGGCAAGATTTCGTTTCCCGTCCCGAAAGGAAATTTCATTTCCTTTCGGGACGGGAAACGAAATCTTGCGTCCCAGGAAAGAAAGGCTTTCAAACGCTCTGGAAAGGAGATACGATCAAATGAAATGCAACTGAAAAAACCCCAAAAAACATAAATTTCAGAGATATTGGCTGGGAGGAAAGGAGATGCAGCACAAAAGACAAAAAGAGGCCAAAACTAACCTGACACATACTGCAAAAGCGGGGCAAAATACCAAGGAGGAAGACACATCACTGAGGGGAAAATATCAGAGCCAGGGGCTGGATACTGAAAAAAGAAAAAAAAATTTTCGCCCAAGTCAAACCCATCAAAAGTCACGGGATGCCGTCAAGTGCAGGGACATGGACCAATGATAGCCCAATTGGTCCCCATTGAAATGGCAAGATTTCGTTTCCCGTCCCGAAAGGAAATGACATTTCCTTTCGGGACGGGAAACGAAATCTTGCGTCCCAGGAAAGAAAGGCTTTCAAACGCTCTGGAAAGGAGATACGATCAAATTAAATGCAACTGAAAAAACCCCAAAAAACATAAATTTCAGAGATATGGTCTGGGAGGAAAGGAGATGCAGCACAAAAGACAAAAAGATGCCAAAACTAACCTGACACATACTGCAAAAGCGGGGCAAAATACAAAGGAGGAAGACACATCACTGAGGGGAAAATATCAGAGCCAGGGGCTGGATACTGAAAAAAGAAAAAAAAATTTTTGCCTAAGTCAAAACCATCAAATGTCACGGGATGCCGTCAAGTGCAGGGACATGGACCAATGATAGCCCAATTGGTCCCCATTGAAATGGCAAGATTTCGTTTCCCGTCCCGAAAGGAAATTTCATTTCCTTTCGGGACGGGAAACGAAATCTTGCGTCCCAGGAAAGAAAGGCTTTCAAACGCTCTGGAAAGGAGATATGATCAAATGAAATGCAACTGAAAAAAAACCAAAAAATCCTAAATTTCGGAGATATGGTCTGAGAGGAAATGAAATGCAGCACAAAAGACAAAAAGAGGCCAAAACTAACCTGACACATACTGCAAAAGCGGGGCAAAATACAAAGGAGGAAGACACATCACTGAGGGGAAAATATCAGAGCCAGGGGCTGGATACTGAAAAAAGAAAAAAAAATTTTTGCCCAAGTCAAACCCATCAAATGTCACGGGATGCCGTCAAGTGCAGGGACATGGACCAATGATAGCCCAATTGGTCCCCATTGAAATGGCAAGATTTCGTTTCCCGTCCCGAAAGGAAATGAAATTTCCTTTCGGGACGGGAAACGAAATCTTGCGTCCCAGGAAAGAAAGCCTTTCAAACGCTCTGGAAAGGAGATACGATCAAATGAAATGCAACTGAAAGAAAAACCAAAAAACATAAATTTCAGAGATATGGTCTGGGAGGAAAGGAGATGCAGCACAAAAGACAAAAAGATGCCAAAACTAACCTGACACATACTGCAAAAGCGGGGCAAAATACAAAGGAGGAAGACACATCACTGAGGGGAAAATATCAGAGCCAGGGGCTGGATACTGAAAAAAGAAAAAAAAATTTTTGCCTAAGTCAAAACCATCAAATGTCACGGGATGCCGTCAAGTGCAGGGACATGGACCAATGATAGCCCAATTGGTCCCCATTGAAATGGCAAGATTTCGTTTCCGTCCCGAAAGGAAATTTCATTTCCTTTCGGGACGGGAAACGAAATCTTGCGTCCCAGGAAAGAAAGGCTTTCAAACGCTCTGGAAAGGAGATACGATCAAATGAAATGCAACTGAAATAAAACCAAAAAATCCTAAATTTCGGAGATATGGTCGGAGAGGAAATGAAATGCAGCACAAAAGACAAAAAGAGGCCAAAACTAACCTGACACATACTGCAAAAGCGGGGCAAAATACAAAGGAGGAAGACACATCACTGAGGGGAAAATATCAGAGCCACGGGCTGGATACTGAAAAAAGAAAAAAAAATTTTCGCCCAGTCAAACCCATCAAAAGTCACGGGATGCCGTCAAGTGCAGGGACATGGACCAATGATAGCCCAATTGGTCCCCATTGAAATGGCAAGATTTCGTTTCCCGTCCCGAAAGGAAATGAAATTTCCTTTCGGGACGGGAAACGAAATCTTGCGTCCCAGGAAAGAAAGGCTTTCAAACGCTCTGGAAAGGAGATACGATCAAATTAAATGCAACTGAAAAAACCCCAAAAAACATAAATTTCGGGGATATGGTCTGGGAGGAAATGAAATGCAGCACAAAAGACAAAAGGATGCCAAAACTAACCTGACACATACTGCAAAAGCGGGGCAAAATACAAAGGAGGAAGACACATCACTGAGGGGAAAATATCAGAGCCACGGGCTGGATACTGAAAAAACAAAAAAAAATTTTCGCCCAGTCAAAACCATCAAAAGTCACGGGATGCCGTCAAGTGCAGGGACATAGACCAATGATAGCCCAATTGGTCCCCAATGAAATGGCAAGATTTCGTTTCCCGTCCCGAAAGGAAATGAAATTTCCTTTCGGGACGGGAAACGAAATCTTGCGTCCCAGGAAAGAAAGGCTTTCAAACGCTCTGGAAAGGAGATATGATCAAATTAAATGCAACTGAAAAAAAACCAAAAAATCCTAAATTTCGGAGATATGGTCTGAGAGGAAATGAAATGCAGCACAAAAGACAAAAAGAGGCCAAAACTAACCTGACACATACTGCAAAAGCGGGGCAAAATACAAAGGAGGAAGACACATCACTGAGGGGAAAATATCAGAGCCAGGGGCTGGATACTGAAAAAAGAAAAAAAAATTTTTGCCCAAGTCAAACCCATCAAATGTCACGGGATGCCGTCAAGTGCAGGGACATGGACCAATGATAGCCCAATTGGTCCCCATTGAAATGGCAAGATTTCGTTTCCCGTCCCGAAAGGAAATGAAATTTCCTTTCGGGACGGGAAACGAAATCTTGCGTCCCAGGAAAGAAAGCCTTTCAAACGCTCTGGAAAGGAGATACGATCAAATGAAATGCAACTGAAAGAAAAACCAAAAAATCCTAAATTTCGGAGATATGGTCTGGGAGGAAATGAGATGCAGCACAAAAGACAAAAAGAGGCCAAAACTAACCTGACACATACTGCAAAAGCGGGGCAAAATACCAAGGAGGAAGACACATCACTGAGGGGAAAATATCAGAGTCAGGGGCTGGATACTGAAAAAAGAAAAAAAAATTTTCACCCAGTCAAACCCATCAAAAGTCACGGGATGCCATCAAGTGCAGGGACATGGACCAATGATAGCCCAATTGGTCCCCATTGAAATGGCAAGATTTCGTTTCCCGTCCCGAAAGGAAATGAAATTTCCTTTCGGGACGGGAAACGAAATCTTGCGTCCCAGGAAAGAAAGGCTTTCAAACGCTCTGGAAAGGAGATACGATCAAATGAAATGCAACTGAAAAAACCCCAAAAAACATAAATTTCAGAGATATTGGCTGGGAGGAAAGGAGATGCAGCACAAAAGACAAAAAGAGGCCAAAACTAACCTGACACATACTGCAAAAGCGGGACAAAATACCAAGGAGGAAGACACATCACTGAGGGGAAAATATCAGAGCCACGGGCTGGATACTGAAAAAAGAAAAAAAAATTTTCGCCCAAGTCAAACCCATCAAAAGTCACGGGATGCCGTCAAGTGCAGGGACATGGACCAATGATAGCCCAATTGGTCCCCATTGAAATGGCAAGATTTCGTTTCCCGTCCCGAAAGGAAATGACATTTCCTTTCGGGACGGGAAACGAAATCTTGCGTCCCAGGAAAGAAAGGCTTTCAAACGCTCTGGAAAGGAGATACGATCAAATTAAATGCAACTGAAAAAACCCCAAAAAACATAAATTTCAGAGATATGGTCTGGGAGGAAAGGAGATGCAGCACAAAAGACAAAAAGATGCCAAAACTAACCTGACACATACTGCAAAAGCGGGGCAAAATACAAAGGAGGAAGACACATCACTGAGGGGAAAATATCAGAGCCAGGGGCTGGATACTGAAAAAAGAAAAAAAAATTTTTGCCTAAGTCAAAACCATCAAATGTCACGGGATGCCGTCAAGTGCAGGGACATGGACCAATGATAGCCCAATTGGTCCCCATTGAAATGGCAAGATTTCGTTTCCGTCCCGAAAGGAAATTTCATTTCCTTTCGGGACGGGAAACGAAATCTTGCGTCCCAGGAAAGAAAGGCTTTCAAACGCTCTGGAAAGGAGATACGATCAAATGAAATGCAACTGAAATAAAACCAAAAAATCCTAAATTTCGGAGATATGGTCGGAGAGGAAATGAAATGCAGCACAAAAGACAAAAAGAGGCCAAAACTAACCTGACACATACTGCAAAAGCGGGGCAAAATACAAAGGAGGAAGACACATCACTGAGGGGAAAATATCAGAGCCACGGGCTGGATACTGAAAAAAGAAAAAAAAATTTTCGCCCAGTCAAACCCATCAAAAGTCACGGGATGCCGTCAAGTGCAGGGACATGGACCAATGATAGCCCAATTGGTCCCCATTGAAATGGCAAGATTTCGTTTCCCGTCCCGAAAGGAAATTTCATTTCCTTTCGGGACGGGAAACGAAATCTTGCGTCCCAGGAAAGAAAGGCTTTCAAACGCTCTGGAAAGGAGATACGATCAAATTAAATGCAACTGAAAAAACCCCAAAAAACATAAATTTCGGGGATATGGTTTGGGAGGAAATGAAATGCAGCACAAAAGACAAAAGGATGCCAAAACTAACCTGACACATACTGCAAAAGCGGGGCAAAATACAAAGGAGGAAGACACATCACTGAGGGGAAAATATCAGAGCCACGGGCTGGATACTGAAAAAACAAAAAAAAATTTTCGCCCAGTCAAAACCATCAAAAGTCACGGGATGCCGTCAAGTGCAGGGACATAGACCAATGATAGCCCAATTGGTCCCCAATGAAATGGCAAGATTTCGTTTCCCGTCCCGAAAGGAAATGAAATTTCCTTTCGGGACGGGAAACGAAATCTTGCGTCCCAGGAAAGAAAGGCTTTCAAACGCTCTGGAAAGGAGATATGATCAAATTAAATGCAACTGAAAAAAAACCAAAAAATCCTAAATTTCGGAGATATGGTCTGAGAGGAAATGAAATGCAGCACAAAAGACAAAAAGAGGCCAAAACTAACCTGACACATACTGCAAAAGCGGGGCAAAATACAAAGGAGGAAGACACATCACTGAGGGGAAAATATCAGAGCCAGGGGCTGGATACTGAAAAAAGAAAAAAAAATTTTTGCCCAAGTCAAACCCATCAAATGTCACGGGATGCCGTCAAGTGCAGGGACATGGACCAATGATAGCCCAATTGGTCCCCATTGAAATGGCAAGATTTCGTTTCCCGTCCCGAAAGGAAATGAAATTTCCTTTCGGGACGGGAAACGAAATCTTGCGTCCCAGGAAAGAAAGGCTTTCAAACGCTCTGGAAAGGAGATACGATCAAATTAAATGCAACTGAAAAAACCCCAAAAAACATAAATTTCAGAGATATTGGCTGGGAGGAAAGGAGATGCAGCACAAAAGACAAAAAGAGGCCAAAACTAACCTGACACATACTGCAAAAGCGGGACAAAATACCAAGGAGGAAGACACATCACTGAGGGGAAAATATCAGAGCCACGGGCTGGATACTGAAAAAAGAAAAAAAAATTTTTGCCCAAGTCAAACCCATCAAAAGTCACGGGATGCCGTCAAGTGCAGGGACATGGACCAATGATAGCCCAATTGGTCCCCATTGAAATGGCAAGATTTCGTTTCCCGTCCCGAAAGGAAATGACATTTCCTTTCGGGACGGGAAATGAAATCTTGCGTCCCAGGAAAGAAAGGCTTTCAAACGCTCTGGAAAGGAGATACGATCAAATTAAATGCAACTGAAAAAACCCCAAAAAACATAAATTTCAGAGATATGGTCTGGGAGGAAAGGAGATGCAGCACAAAAGACAAAAAGAGGCCAAAACTAACCTGACACATACTGCAAAAGCGGGGCAAAATACAAAGGAGGAAGACACATCACTGAGGGGAAAATATCAGAGCCAGGGGCTGGATACTGAAAAAAGAAAAAAAAATTTTTGCCCAAGTCAAACCCATCAAATGTCACGGGATGCCGTCAAGTGCAGGGACATGGACCAATGATAGCCCAATTGGTCCCCATTGAAATGGCAAGATTTCGTTTCCCGTCCCGAAAGGAAATGAAATTTCCTTTCGGGACGGGAAACGAAATCTTGCGTCCCAGGAAAGAAAGGCTTTCAAACGCTCTGGAAAGGAGATACGATCAAATTAAATGCGACTGAAATAAAACCAAAAAATCCTAAATTTCGGAGATATGGTCGGAGAGGAAATGAAATGCAGCACAAAAGACAAAAAGAGGCCAAAACTAACCTGACACATACTGCAAAAGCGGGGCAAAATACAAAGGAGGAAGACACATCACTGAGGGGAAAATATCAGAGCCACGGGCTGGATACTGAAAAAAGAAAAAAAAATTTTCGCCCAGTCAAACCCATCAAAAGTCACGGGATGCCGTCAAGTGCAGGGACATGGACCAATGATAGCCCAATTGGTCCCCATTGAAATGGCAAGATTTCGTTTCCCGTCCCGAAAGGAAATGAAATTTCCTTTCGGGACGGGAAACGAAATCTTGCGTCCCAGGAAAGAAAGGCTTTCAAACGCTCTGGAAAGGAGATACGATCAAATTAAATGCAACTGAAAAAACCCCAAAAAACATAAATTTCGGGGATATGGTCTGGGAGGAAATGAAATGCAGCACAAAAGACAAAAGGATGCCAAAACTAACCTGACACATACTGCAAAAGCGGGGCAAAATACAAAGGAGGAAGACACATCACTGAGGGGAAAATATCAGAGCCACGGGCTGGATACTGAAAAAACAAAAAAAAATTTTCGCCCAGTCAAAACCATCAAAAGTCACGGGATGCCGTCAAGTGCAGGGACATAGACCAATGATAGCCCAATTGGTCCCCAATGAAATGGCAAGATTTCGTTTCCCGTCCCGAAAGGAAATGAAATTTCCTTTCGGGACGGGAAACGAAATCTTGCGTCCCAGGAAAGAAAGGCTTTCAAACGCTCTGGAAAGGAGATATGATCAAATTAAATGCAACTGAAAAAAAACCAAAAAATCCTAAATTTCGGAGATATGGTCTGAGAGGAAATGAAATGCAGCACAAAAGACAAAAAGAGGCCAAAACTAACCTGACACATACTGCAAAAGCGGGGCAAAATACAAAGGAGGAAGACACATCACTGAGGGGAAAATATCAGAGCCAGGGGCTGGATACTGAAAAAAGAAAAAAAAATTTTTGCCCAAGTCAAACCCATCAAATGTCACGGGATGCCGTCAAGTGCAGGGACATGGACCAATGATAGCCCAATTGGTCCCCATTGAAATGGCAAGATTTCGTTTCCCGTCCCGAAAGGAAATGAAATTTCCTTTCGGGACGGGAAACGAAATCTTGCGTCCCAGGAAAGAAAGCCTTTCAAACGCTCTGGAAAGGAGATACGATCAAATGAAATGCAACTGAAAGAAAAACCAAAAAATCCTAAATTTCGGAGATATGGTCTGGGAGGAAATGAGATGCAGCACAAAAGACAAAAAGAGGCCAAAACTAACCTGACACATACTGCAAAAGCGGGGCAAAATACCAAGGAGGAAGACACATCACTGAGGGGAAAATATCAGAGCCACGGGCTGGATACTGAAAAAAGAAAAAAAAATTTTCACCCAGTCAAACCCATCAAAAGTCACGGGATGCCATCAAGTGCAGGGACATGGACCAATGATAGCCCAATTGGTCCCCATTGAAATGGCAAGATTTCGTTTCCCGTCCCGAAAGGAAATGAAATTTCCTTTCGGGACGGGAAACGAAATCTTGCGTCCCAGGAAAGAAAGGCTTTCAAACGCTCTGGAAAGGAGATACGATCAAATGAAATGCAACTGAAAAAACCCCAAAAAACATAAATTTCAGAGATATTGGCTGGGAGGAAAGGAGATGCAGCACAAAAGACAAAAAGAGGCCAAAACTAACCTGACACATACTGCAAAAGCGGGACAAAATACCAAGGAGGAAGACACATCACTGAGGGGAAAATATCAGAGCCACGGGCTGGATACTGAAAAAAGAAAAAAAAATTTTCGCCCAAGTCAAACCCATCAAAAGTCACGGGATGCCGTCAAGTGCAGGGACATGGACCAATGATAGCCCAATTGGTCCCCATTGAAATGGCAAGATTTCGTTTCCCGTCCCGAAAGGAAATGACATTTCCTTTCGGGACGGGAAACGAAATCTTGCGTCCCAGGAAAGAAAGGCTTTCAAACGCTCTGGAAAGGAGATACGATCAAATTAAATGCAACTGAAAAAACCCCAAAAAACATAAATTTCAGAGATATGGTCTGGGAGGAAAGGAGATGCAGCACAAAAGACAAAAAGATGCCAAAACTAACCTGACACATACTGCAAAAGCGGGGCAAAATACAAAGGAGGAAGACACATCACTGAGGGGAAAATATCAGAGCCAGGGGCTGGATACTGAAAAAAGAAAAAAAAATTTTTGCCTAAGTCAAAACCATCAAATGTCACGGGATGCCGTCAAGTGCAGGGACATGGACCAATGATAGCCCAATTGGTCCCCATTGAAATGGCAAGATTTCGTTTCCGTCCCGAAAGGAAATTTCATTTCCTTTCGGGACGGGAAACGAAATCTTGCGTCCCAGGAAAGAAAGGCTTTCAAACGCTCTGGAAAGGAGATACGATCAAATGAAATGCAACTGAAATAAAACCAAAAAATCCTAAATTTCGGAGATATGGTCGGAGAGGAAATGAAATGCAGCACAAAAGACAAAAAGAGGCCAAAACTAACCTGACACATACTGCAAAAGCGGGGCAAAATACAAAGGAGGAAGACACATCACTGAGGGGAAAATATCAGAGCCACGGGCTGGATACTGAAAAAAGAAAAAAAAATTTTCGCCCAGTCAAACCCATCAAAAGTCACGGGATGCCGTCAAGTGCAGGGACATGGACCAATGATAGCCCAATTGGTCCCCATTGAAATGGCAAGATTTCGTTTCCCGTCCCGAAAGGAAATTTCATTTCCTTTCAGGACGGGAAACGAAATCTTGCGTCCCAGGAAAGAAAGGCTTTCAAACGCTCTGGAAAGGAGATACGATCAAATTAAATGCAACTGAAAAAACCCCAAAAAACATAAATTTCGGGGATATGGTTTGGGAGGAAATGAAATGCAGCACAAAAGACAAAAGGATGCCAAAACTAACCTGACACATACTGCAAAAGCGGGGCAAAATACAAAGGAGGAAGACACATCACTGAGGGGAAAATATCAGAGCCACGGGCTGGATACTGAAAAAACAAAAAAAAATTTTCGCCCAGTCAAAACCATCAAAAGTCACGGGATGCCGTCAAGTGCAGGGACATAGACCAATGATAGCCCAATTGGTCCCCAATGAAATGGCAAGATTTCGTTTCCCGTCCCGAAAGGAAATGAAATTTCCTTTCGGGACGGGAAACGAAATCTTGCGTCCCAGGAAAGAAAGGCTTTCAAACGCTCTGGAAAGGAGATATGATCAAATTAAATGCAACTGAAAAAAAACCAAAAAATCCTAAATTTCGGAGATATGGTCTGAGAGGAAATGAAATGCAGCACAAAAGACAAAAAGAGGCCAAAACTAACCTGACACATACTGCAAAAGCGGGGCAAAATACAAAGGAGGAAGACACATCACTGAGGGGAAAATATCAGAGCCAGGGGCTGGATACTGAAAAAAGAAAAAAAAATTTTTGCCCAAGTCAAACCCATCAAATGTCACGGGATGCCGTCAAGTGCAGGGACATGGACCAATGATAGCCCAATTGGTCCCCATTGAAATGGCAAGATTTCGTTTCCCGTCCCGAAAGGAAATGAAATTTCCTTTCGGGACGGGAAACGAAATCTTGCGTCCCAGGAAAGAAAGGCTTTCAAACGCTCTGGAAAGGAGATACGATCAAATTAAATGCAACTGAAAAAACCCCAAAAAACATAAATTTCAGAGATATTGGCTGGGAGGAAAGGAGATGCAGCACAAAAGACAAAAAGAGGCCAAAACTAACCTGACACATACTGCAAAAGCGGGACAAAATACCAAGGAGGAAGACACATCACTGAGGGGAAAATATCAGAGCCACGGGCTGGATACTGAAAAAAGAAAAAAAAATTTTCGCCCAAGTCAAACCCATCAAAAGTCACGGGATGCCGTCAAGTGCAGGGACATGGACCAATGATAGCCCAATTGGTCCCCATTGAAATGGCAAGATTTCGTTTCCCGTCCCGAAAGGAAATGACATTTCCTTTCGGGACGGGAAATGAAATCTTGCGTCCCAGGAAAGAAAGGCTTTCAAACGCTCTGGAAAGGAGATACGATCAAATTAAATGCAACTGAAAAAACCCCAAAAAACATAAATTTCAGAGATATGGTCTGGGAGGAAAGGAGATGCAGCACAAAAGACAAAAAGAGGCCAAAACTAACCTGACACATACTGCAAAAGCGGGGCAAAATACAAAGGAGGAAGACACATCACTGAGGGGAAAATATCAGAGCCAGGGGCTGGATACTGAAAAAAGAAAAAAAAATTTTTGCCCAAGTCAAACCCATCAAATGTCACGGGATGCCGTCAAGTGCAGGGACATGGACCAATGATAGCCCAATTGGTCCCCATTGAAATGGCAAGATTTCGTTTCCGTCCCGAAAGGAAATGAAATTTCCTTTCGGGACGGGAAACGAAATCTTGCGTCCCAGGAAAGAAAGCCTTTCAAACGCTCTGGAAAGGAGATACGATCAAATGAAATGCAACTGAAATAAAAACCAAAAAATCCTAAATTTCGGAGATATGGTCTGGGAGGAAATGAGATGCAGCACAAAAGACAAAAAGAGGCCAAAACTAACCTGACACATACTGCAAAAGCGGGGCAAAATACCAAGGAGGAAGACACATCACTGAGGGGAAAATATCAGAGTCAGGGGCTGGATACTGAAAAAAGAAAAAAAAATTTTCACCCAGTCAAACCCATCAAAAGTCACGGGATGCCATCAAGTGCAGGGACATGGACCAATGATAGCCCAATTGGTCCCCATTGAAATGGCAAGATTTCGTTTCCCGTCCCGAAAGGAAATGAAATTTCCTTTCGGGACGGGAAACGAAATCTTGCGTCCCAGGAAAGAAAGGCTTTCAAACGCTCTGGAAAGGAGATACGATCAAATGAAATGCGACTGAAAGAAAAACGAAAAAATCCTAAATTTCGGAGATATGGTCTGGGAGGAAATGAGATGCAGCACAAAAGACAAAAAGATGCCAAAACTAACCTGACACATACTGCAAAAGCGGGGCAAAATACCAAGGAGGAAGACACATCACTGAGGGGAAAATATCAGAGTCAGGGGCTGGATACTGAAAAAAGAAAAAAAAATTTTTGCCCAAGTCAAACCCATCAAATGTCACGAGATGCCGTCAAGTGCAGGGACATGGACCAATGATAGCCCAATTGGTCCCCATTGAAATGGCAAGATTTCGTTTCCCGTCCCGAAAGGAAATGACATTTCCTTTCGGGACGGGAAACGAAATCTTGCGTCCCAGGAAAGAAAGGCTTTCAAACGCTCTGGAAAGGAGATACGATCAAATTAAATGCAACTGAAAAAACCCCAAAAAACATAAATTTCAGAGATATTGGCTGGGAGGAAAGGAGATGCAGCACAAAAGACAAAAAGAGGCCAAAACTAACCTGACACATACTGCAAAAGCGGGGCAAAATACCAAGGAGGAAGACACATCACTGAGGGGAAAATATCAGAGCCACGGGCTGGATACTGAAAAAAGAAAAAAAAATTTTCGCCCAAGTCAAACCCATCAAAAGTCACGGGATGCCGTCAAGTGCAGGGACATGGACCAATGATAGCCCAATTGGTCCCCATTGAAATGGCAAGATTTCGTTTCCCGTCCCGAAAGGAAATGACATTTCCTTTCGGGACGGGAAACGAAATCTTGCGTCCCAGGAAAGAAAGCCTTTCAAACGCTCTGGAAAGGAGATACGATCAAATTAAATGCAACTGAAAAAACCCCAAAAAACATAAATTTCAGAGATATGGTCTGGGAGGAAAGGAGATGCAGCACAAAAGACAAAAAGATGCCAAAACTAACCTGACACATACTGCAAAAGCGGGGCAAAATACAAAGGAGGAAGACACATCACTGAGGGGAAAATATCAGAGCCAGGGGCTGGATACTGAAAAAAGAAAAAAAAATTTTTGCCTAAGTCAAAACCATCAAATGTCACGGGATGCCGTCAAGTGCAGGGACATGGACCAATGATAGCCCAATTGGTCCCCATGGAAATGGCAAGATTTCGTTTCCCGTCCCGAAAGGAAATTTCATTTCCTTTCGGGACGGGAAACGAAATCTTGCGTCCCAGGAAAGAAAGGCTTTCAAACGCTCTGGAAAGGAGATACGATCAAATTAAATGCGACTGAAATAAAACCAAAAAATCCTAAATTTCGGAGATATGGTCGGAGAGGAAATGAAATGCAGCACAAAAGACAAAAAGAGGCCAAAACTAACCTGACACATACTGCAAAAGCGGGGCAAAATACAAAGGAGGAAGACACATCACTGAGGGGAAAATATCAGAGCCACGGGCTGGATACTGAAAAAAGAAAAAAAAATTTTCGCCCAGTCAAACCCATCAAAAGTCACGGGATGCCGTCAAGTGCAGGGACATGGACCAATGATAGCCCAATTGGTCCCCATTGAAATGGCAAGATTTCGTTTCCCGTCCCGAAAGGAAATGAAATTTCCTTTCGGGACGGGAAACGAAATCTTGCGTCCCAGGAAAGAAAGGCTTTCAAACGCTCTGGAAAGGAGATACGATCAAATTAAATGCAACTGAAAAAACCCCAAAAAACATAAATTTCGGGGATATGGTTTGGGAGGAAATGAAATGCAGCACAAAAGACAAAAGGATGCCAAAACTAACCTGACACATACTGCAAAAGCGGGGCAAAATACAAAGGAGGAAGACACATCACTGAGGGGAAAATATCAGAGCCACGGGCTGGATACTGAAAAAACAAAAAAAAATTTTCGCCCAGTCAAAACCATCAAAAGTCACGGGATGCCGTCAAGTGCAGGGACATAGACCAATGATAGCCCAATTGGTCCCCAATGAAATGGCAAGATTTCGTTTCCCGTCCCGAAAGGAAATGAAATTTCCTTTCGGGACGGGAAACGAAATCTTGCGTCCCAGGAAAGAAAGGCTTTCAAACGCTCTGGAAAGGAGATATGATCAAATGAAATGCAACTGAAAAAAAACCAAAAAATCCTAAATTTCGGAGATATGGTCTGAGAGGAAATGAAATGCAGCACAAAAGACAAAAAGAGGCCAAAACTAACCTGACACATACTGCAAAAGCGGGGCAAAATACAAAGGAGGAAGACACATCACTGAGGGGAAAATATCAGAGCCAGGGGCTGGATACTGAAAAAAGAAAAAAAAATTTTTGCCCAAGTCAAACCCATCAAATGTCACGGGATGCCGTCAAGTGCAGGGACATGGACCAATGATAGCCCAATTGGTCCCCATTGAAATGGCAAGATTTCGTTTCCCGTCCCGAAAGGAAATGAAATTTCCTTTCGGGACGGGAAACGAAATCTTGCGTCCCAGGAAAGAAAGCCTTTCAAACGCTCTGGAAAGGAGATACGATCAAATGAAATGCAACTGAAAGAAAAACCAAAAAATCCTAAATTTCGGAGATATGGTCTGGGAGGAAATGAGATGCAGCACAAAAGACAAAAAGAGGCCAAAACTAACCTGACACATACTGCAAAAGCGGGGCAAAATACCAAGGAGGAAGACACATCACTGAGGGGAAAATATCAGAGTCAGGGGCTGGATACTGAAAAAAGAAAAAAAAATTTTCACCCAGTCAAACCCATCAAAAGTCACGGGATGCCATCAAGTGCAGGGACATGGACCAATGATAGCCCAATTGGTCCCCATTGAAATGGCAAGATTTCGTTTCCCGTCCCGAAAGGAAATGAAATTTCCTTTCGGGACGGGAAACGAAATCTTGCGTCCCAGGAAAGAAAGGCTTTCAAACGCTCTGGAAAGGAGATACGATCAAATGAAATGCGACTGAAAGAAAAACGAAAAAATCCTAAATTTCGGAGATATGGTCTGGGAGGAAATGAGATGCAGCACAAAAGACAAAAAGATGCCAAAACTAACCTGACACATACTGCAAAAGCGGGGCAAAATACCAAGGAGGAAGACACATCACTGAGGGGAAAATATCAGAGTCAGGGGCTGGATACTGAAAAAAGAAAAAAAAATTTTTGCCCAAGTCAAACCCATCAAATGTCACGAGATGCCGTCAAGTGCAGGGACATGGACCAATGATAGCCCAATTGGTCCCCATTGAAATGGCAAGATTTCGTTTCCCGTCCCGAAAGGAAATGACATTTCCTTTCGGGACGGGAAACGAAATCTTGCGTCCCAGGAAAGAAAGGCTTTCAAACGCTCTGGAAAGGAGATACGATCAAATTAAATGCAACTGAAAAAACCCCAAAAAACATAAATTTCAGAGATATTGGCTGGGAGGAAAGGAGATGCAGCACAAAAGACAAAAAGAGGCCAAAACTAACCTGACACATACTGCAAAAGCGGGGCAAAATACCAAGGAGGAAGACACATCACTGAGGGGAAAATATCAGAGCCACGGGCTGGATACTGAAAAAAGAAAAAAAAATTTTCGCCCAAGTCAAACCCATCAAAAGTCACGGGATGCCGTCAAGTGCAGGGACATGGACCAATGATAGCCCAATTGGTCCCCATTGAAATGGCAAGATTTCGTTTCCCGTCCCGAAAGGAAATGACATTTCCTTTCGGGACGGGAAACGAAATCTTGCGTCCCAGGAAAGAAAGCCTTTCAAACGCTCTGGAAAGGAGATACGATCAAATTAAATGCAACTGAAAAAACCCCAAAAAACATAAATTTCAGAGATATGGTCTGGGAGGAAAGGAGATGCAGCACAAAAGACAAAAAGAGGCCAAAACTAACCTGACACATACTGCAAAAGCGGGGCAAAATACAAAGGAGGAAGACACATCACTGAGGGGAAAATATCAGAGCCACGGGCTGGATACTGAAAAAAGAAAAAAAAATTTTCGCCCAGTCAAACCCATCAAAAGTCACGGGATGCCGTCAAGTGCAGGGACATGGACCAATGATAGCCCAATTGGTCCCCATTGAAATGGCAAGATTTCGTTTCCCGTCCCGAAAGGAAATGAAATTTCCTTTCGGGACGGGAAACGAAATCTTGCGTCCCAGGAAAGAAAGGCTTTCAAACGCTCTGGAAAGGAGATACGATCAAATTAAATGCAACTGAAAAAACCCCAAAAAACATAAATTTCGGGGATATGGTTTGGGAGGAAATGAAATGCAGCACAAAAGACAAAAGGATGCCAAAACTAACCTGACACATACTGCAAAAGCGGGGCAAAATACAAAGGAGGAAGACACATCACTGAGGGGAAAATATCAGAGCCACGGGCTGGATACTGAAAAAACAAAAAAAAATTTTCGCCCAGTCAAAACCATCAAAAGTCACGGGATGCCGTCAAGTGCAGGGACATAGACCAATGATAGCCCAATTGGTCCCCAATGAAATGGCAAGATTTCGTTTCCCGTCCCGAAAGGAAATGAAATTTCCTTTCGGGACGGGAAACGAAATCTTGCGTCCCAGGAAAGAAAGGCTTTCAAACGCTCTGGAAAGGAGATATGATCAAATGAAATGCAACTGAAAAAAAACCAAAAAATCCTAAATTTCGGAGATATGGTCTGAGAGGAAATGAAATGCAGCACAAAAGACAAAAAGAGGCCAAAACTAACCTGACACATACTGCAAAAGCGGGGCAAAATACAAAGGAGGAAGACACATCACTGAGGGGAAAATATCAGAGCCAGGGGCTGGATACTGAAAAAAGAAAAAAAAATTTTTGCCCAAGTCAAACCCATCAAATGTCACGGGATGCCGTCAAGTGCAGGGACATGGACCAATGATAGCCCAATTGGTCCCCATTGAAATGGCAAGATTTCGTTTCCCGTCCCGAAAGGAAATGAAATTTCCTTTCGGGACGGGAAACGAAATCTTGCGTCCCAGGAAAGAAAGCCTTTCAAACGCTCTGGAAAGGAGATACGATCAAATGAAATGCAACTGAAAGAAAAACCAAAAAATCCTAAATTTCGGAGATATGGTCTGGGAGGAAATGAGATGCAGCACAAAAGACAAAAAGAGGCCAAAACTAACCTGACACATACTGCAAAAGCGGGGCAAAATACCAAGGAGGAAGACACATCACTGAGGGGAAAATATCAGAGTCAGGGGCTGGATACTGAAAAAAGAAAAAAAAATTTTCACCCAGTCAAACCCATCAAAAGTCACGGGATGCCATCAAGTGCAGGGACATGGACCAATGATAGCCCAATTGGTCCCCATTGAAATGGCAAGATTTCGTTTCCCGTCCCGAAAGGAAATGAAATTTCCTTTCGGGACGGGAAACGAAATCTTGCGTCCCAGGAAAGAAAGGCTTTCAAACGCTCTGGAAAGGAGATACGATCAAATGAAATGCGACTGAAAGAAAAACGAAAAAATCCTAAATTTCGGAGATATGGTCTGGGAGGAAATGAGATGCAGCACAAAAGACAAAAAGATGCCAAAACTAACCTGACACATACTGCAAAAGCGGGGCAAAATACCAAGGAGGAAGACACATCACTGAGGGGAAAATATCAGAGTCAGGGGCTGGATACTGAAAAAAGAAAAAAAAATTTTCTCCCAAGTCAAACCCATCAAAAGTCACGGGATGCCATCAAGTGCAGGGACATGGACCAATGATAGCCCAATTGGTCCCCATTGAAATGGCAAGATTTCGTTTCCCGTCCCGAAAGGAAATGACATTTCCTTTCGGGACGGGAAACGAAATCTTGCGTCCCAGGAAAGAAAGGCTTTCAAACGCTCTGGAAAGGAGATACGATCAAATGAAATGCGACTGAAAGAAAAACGAAAAAATCCTAAATTTCGGAGATATGGTCTGGGAGGAAATGAGATGCAGCACAAAAGACAAAAAGATGCCAAAACTAACCTGACACATACTGCAAAAGCGGGGCAAAATACAAAGGAGGAAGACACATCACTGAGGGGAAAATATCAGAGCCACGGGCTGGATACTGAAAAAAGAAAAAAAAATTTTCGCCCAGTCAAACCCATCAAAAGTCACGGGATGCCGTCAAGTGCAGGGACATGGACCAATGATAGCCCAATTGGTCCCCATTGAAATGGCAAGATTTCGTTTCCCGTCCCGAAAGGAAATGAAATTTCCTTTCGGGACGGGAAACGAAATCTTGCGTCCCAGGAAAGAAAGGCTTTCAAACGCTCTGGAAAGGAGATACGATCAAATTAAATGCAACTGAAAAAACCCCAAAAAACATAAATTTCGGGGATATGGTTTGGGAGGAAATGAAATGCAGCACAAAAGACAAAAGGATGCCAAAACTAACCTGACACATACTGCAAAAGCGGGGCAAAATACAAAGGAGGAAGACACATCACTGAGGGGAAAATATCAGAGCCACGGGCTGGATACTGAAAAAACAAAAAAAAATTTTCGCCCAGTCAAAACCATCAAAAGTCACGGGATGCCGTCAAGTGCAGGGACATAGACCAATGATAGCCCAATTGGTCCCCAATGAAATGGCAAGATTTCGTTTCCCGTCCCGAAAGGAAATGAAATTTCCTTTCGGGACGGGAAACAAAATCTTGCGTCCCAGGAAAGAAAGGCTTTATAACGCTCTGGAAAGGAGATATGATCAAATTAAATGCAACTGAAAAAAAACCAAAAAATCCTAAATTTCAGAGATATTGGCTGGGAGGAAAGGAGATGCAGCACAAAAGACAAAAAGAGGCCAAAACTAACCTGACACATACTGCAAAAGCGGGGCAAAATACAAAGGAGGAAGACACATCACTGAGGGGAAAATATCAGAGCCAGGGGCTGGATACTGAAAAAAGAAAAAAAAATTTTTGCCCAAGTCAAACCCATCAAATGTCACGGGATGCCGTCAAGTGCAGGGACATGGACCAATGATAGCCCAATTGGTCCCCATTGAAATGGCAAGATTTCGTTTCCCGTCCCGAAAGAAAATGAAATTTCCTTTCGGGACGGGAAACGAAATCTTGCGTCCCAGGAAAGAAAGCCTTTCAAACGCTCTGGAAAGGAGATACGATCAAATTAAATGCAACTGAAAGAAAAACCAAAAAATCCTAAATTTCGGAGATATGGTCTGGGAGGAAATGAGATGCAGCACAAAAGACAAAAAGAGGCCAAAACTAACCTGACACATACTGCAAAAGCGGGGCAAAATACCAAGGAGGAAGACACATCACTGAGGGGAAAATATCAGAGTCAGGGGCTGGATATTGAAAAAAGAAAAAAAAATTTTTGCCCAAGTCAAACCCATCAAATGTCACGAGATGCCGTCAAGTGCAGGGACATGGACCAATGATAGCCCAATTGGTCCCCATTGAAATGGCAAGATTTCGTTTCCCGTCCCGAAAGGAAATGACATTTCCTTTCGGGACGGGAAACGAAATCTTGCATCCCAGGAAAGAAAGGCTTTCAAACGCTCTGGAAAGGAGATACGATCAAATTAAATGCAACTGAAAAAACCCCAAAAAACATAAATTTCAGAGATATTGGCTGGGAGGAAAGGAGATGCAGCACAAAAGACAAAAAGAGGCCAAAACTAACCTGACACATACTGCAAAAGCGGGGCAAAATACCAAGGAGGAAGACACATCACTGAGGGGAAAATATCAGAGCCAGGGGCTGGATACTGAAAAAAGAAAAAAAAATTTTCGCCCAAGTCAAACCCATCAAAAGTCACGGGATGCCGTCAAGTGCAGGGACATGGACCAATGATAGCCCAATTGGTCCCCATTGAAATGGCAAGATTTCGTTTCCCGTCCCGAAAGGAAATGACATTTCCTTTCGGGACGGGAAACGAAATCTTGCGTCCCAGGAAAGAAAGCCTTTCAAACGCTCTGGAAAGGAGATACGATCAAATTAAATGCAACTGAAAAAACCCCAAAAAACATAAATTTCAGAGATATGGTCTGGGAGGAAAGGAGATGCAGCACAAAAGACAAAAAGATGCCAAAACTAACCTGACACATACTGCAAAAGCGGGGCAAAATACAAAGGAGGAAGACACATCACTGAGGGGAAAATATCAGAGCCAGGGGCTGGATACTGAAAAAAGAAAAAAAAATTTTTGCCTAAGTCAAAACCATCAAATGTCACGGGATGCCGTCAAGTGCAGGGACATGGACCAATGATAGCCCAATTGGTCCCCATGGAAATGGCAAGATTTCGTTTCCCGTCCCGAAAGGAAATTTCATTTCCTTTCGGGACGGGAAACGAAATCTTGCGTCCCAGGAAAGAAAGCCTTTCAAACGCTCTGGAAAGGAGATACGATCAAATTAAATGCGACTGAAATAAAACCAAAAAATCCTAAATTTCGGAGATATGGTCGGAGAGGAAATGAAATGCAGCACAAAAGACAAAAAGAGGCCAAAACTAACCTGACACATACTGCAAAAGCGGGGCAAAATACAAAGGAGGAAGACACATCACTGAGGGGAAAATATCAGAGCCACGGGCTGGATACTGAAAAAAGAAAAAACAATTTTCGCCCAGTCAAACCCATCAAAAGTCACGGGATGCCGTCAAGTGCAGGGACATGGACCAATGATAGCCCAATTGGTCCCCATTGAAATGGCAAGATTTCGTTTCCCGTCCCGAAAGGAAATGAAATTTCCTTTCGGGACGGGAAACGAAATCTTGCGTCCCAGGAAAGAAAGGCTTTCAAACGCTCTGGAAAGGAGATACGATCAAATTAAATGCAACTGAAAAAACCCCAAAAAACATAAATTTCGGGGATATGGTTTGGGAGGAAATGAAATGCAGCACAAAAGACAAAAGGATGCCAAAACTAACCTGACACATACTGCAAAAGCGGGGCAAAATACAAAGGAGGAAGACACATCACTGAGGGGAAAATATCAGAGCCACGGGCTGGATACTGAAAAAACAAAAAAAAATTTTCGCCCAGTCAAAACCATCAAAAGTCACGGGATGCCGTCAAGTGCAGGGACATAGACCAATGATAGCCCAATTGGTCCCCAATGAAATGGCAAGATTTCGTTTCCCGTCCCGAAAGGAAATGAAATTTCCTTTCGGGACGGGAAACGAAATCTTGCGTCCCAGGAAAGAAAGGCTTTCAAACGCTCTGGAAAGGAGATATGATCAAATGAAATGCAACTGAAAAAAAACCAAAAAATCCTAAATTTCGGAGATATGGTCTGAGAGGAAATGAAATGCAGCACAAAAGACAAAAAGAGGCCAAAACTAACCTGACACATACTGCAAAAGCGGGGCAAAATACAAAGGAGGAAGACACATCACTGAGGGGAAAATATCAGAGCCAGGGGCTGGATACTGAAAAAAGAAAAAAAAATTTTTGCCCAAGTCAAACCCATCAAATGTCACGGGATGCCGTCAAGTGCAGGGACATGGACCAATGATAGCCCAATTGGTCCCCATTGAAATGGCAAGATTTCGTTTCCCGTCCCGAAAGGAAATGAAATTTCCTTTCGGGACGGGAAACGAAATCTTGCGTCCCAGGAAAGAAAGCCTTTCAAACGCTCTGGAAAGGAGATACGATCAAATGAAATGCAACTGAAAGAAAAACGAAAAAATCCTAAATTTCGGAGATATGGTCTGGGAGGAAATGAGATGCAGCACAAAAGACAAAAAGAGGCCAAAACTAACCTGACACATACTGCAAAAGCGGGGCAAAATACCAAGGAGGAAGACACATCACTGAGGGGAAAATATCAGAGTCAGGGGCTGGATACTGAAAAAAGAAAAAAAAATTTTCACCCAGTCAAACCCATCAAAAGTCACGGGATGCCGTCAAGTGCAGGAACATGGACCAATGATAGCCCAATTGGTCCCCATTGAAATGGCAAGATTTCGTTTCCCGTCCCGAAAGGAAATGAAATTTCCTTTCGGGACGGGAAACGAAATCTTGCGTCCCAGGAAAGAAAGGCTTTCAAACGCTCTGGAAAGGAGATACGATCAAATTAAATGCAACTGAAAAAACCCCAAAAATCCTAAATTTCGGAGATATGGTCTGGGAGGAAATGAGATGCAGCACAAAAGACAAAAAGATGCCAAAACTAACCTGACACATACTGCAAAAGCGGGGCAAAATACCAAGGAGGAAGACACATCACTGAGGGGAAAATATCAGAGTCAGGGGCTGGATACTGAAAAAAGAAAAAAAAATTTTCGCCCAAGTCAAACCCATCAAAAGTCACGGGATGCCATCAAGTGCAGGGACATGGACCAATGATAGCCCAATTGGTCCCCATTGAAATGGCAAGATTTCGTTTCCCGTCCCGAAAGGAAATGACATTTCCTTTCGGGACGGGAAACGAAATCTTGCGTCCCAGGAAAGAAAGGCTTTCAAACGCTCTGGAAAGGAGATACGATCAAATTAAATGCAACTGAAAAAACCCCAAAAAACATAAATTTCAGAGATATTGGCTGGGAGGAAAGGAGATGCAGCACAAAAGACAAAAAGAGGCCAAAACTAACCTGACACATACTGCAAAAGCGGGACAAAATACCAAGGAGGAAGACACATCACTGAGGGGAAAATATCAGAGCCACGGGCTGGATACTGAAAAAAGAAAAAAAAATTTTCGCCCAAGTCAAACCCATCAAAAGTCACGGGATGCCGTCAAGTGCAGGGACATGGACCAATGATAGCCCAATTGGTCCCCATTGAAATGGCAAGATTTCGTTTCCCGTCCCGAAAGGAAATGACATTTCCTTTCGGGACGGGAAACGAAATCTTGCGTCCCAGGAAAGAAAGGCTTTCAAACGCTCTGGAAAGGAGATACGATCAAATTAAATGCAACTGAAAAAACCCCAAAAAACATAAATTTCAGAGATATGGTCTGGGAGGAAAGGAGATGCAGCACAAAAGACAAAAAGATGCCAAAACTAACCTGACACATACTGCAAAAGCGGGGCAAAATACAAAGGAGGAAGACACATCACTGAGGGGAAAATATCAGAGCCAGGGGCTGGATACTGAAAAAAGAAAAAAAAATTTTTGCCTAAGTCAAAACCATCAAATGTCACGGGATGCCGTCAAGTGCAGGGACATGGACCAATGATAGCCCAATTGGTCCCCATTGAAATGGCAAGATTTCGTTTCCCGTCCCGAAAGGAAATGAAATTTCCTTTCGGGACGGGAAACGAAATCTTGCGTCCCAGGAAAGAAAGGCTTTCAAACGCTCTGGAAAGGAGATACGATCAAATTAAATGCAACTGAAAAAACCCCAAAAAACATAAATTTCGGGGATATGGTTTGGGAGGAAATGAAATGCAGCACAAAAGACAAAAGGATGCCAAAACTAACCTGACACATACTGCAAAAGCGGGGCAAAATACAAAGGAGGAAGACACATCACTGAGGGGAAAATATCAGAGCCACGGGCTGGATACTGAAAAAACAAAAAAAAATTTTCGCCCAGTCAAAACCATCAAAAGTCACGGGATGCCGTCAAGTGCAGGGACATAGACCAATGATAGCCCAATTGGTCCCCAATGAAATGGCAAGATTTCGTTTCCCGTCCCGAAAGGAAATGAAATTTCCTTTCGGGACGGGAAACGAAATCTTGCGTCCCAGGAAAGAAAGCCTTTCAAACGCTCTGGAAAGGAGATACGATCAAATGAAATGCAACTGAAAGAAAAACCAAAAAATCCTTAATTTCGGAGATATGGTCTGGGAGGAAATGAGATGCAGCACAAAAGACAAAAAGAGGCCAAAACTAACCTGACACATACTGCAAAAGCGGGGCAAAATACCAAGGAGGAAGACACATCACTGAGGGGAAAATATCAGAGTCAGGGGCTGGATACTGAAAAAAGAAAAAAAAATTTTCGCCCCAGTCAAACCCATCAAAAGTCACGGGATGCCGTCAAGTGCAGGGACATGGACCAATGATAGCCCAATTGGTCCCCATTGAAATGGCAAGATTTCGTTTCCCGTCCCGAAAGGAAATGAAATTTCCTTTCGGGACGGGAAACGAAATCTTGCGTCCCAGGAAAGAAAGCCTTTCAAACGCTCTGGAAAGGAGATACGATCAAATGAAATGCGACTGAAAGAAAAACGAAAAAATCCTAAATTTCGGAGATATGGTCTGGGAGGAAATGAGATGCAGCACAAAAGACAAAAAGATGCCAAAACTAACCTGACACATACTGCAAAAGCGGGGCAAAATACCAAGGAGGAAGACACATCACTGAGGGGAAAATATCAGAGTCAGGGGCTGGATACTGAAAAAAGAAAAAAAAATTTTTGCCCAAGTCAAACCCATCAAATGTCACGAGATGCCGTCAAGTGCAGGGACATGGACCAATGATAGCCCAATTGGTCCCCATTGAAATGGCAAGATTTCGTTTCCCGTCCCGAAAGGAAATGACATTTCCTTTCGGGACGGGAAACGAAATCTTGCGTCCCAGGAAAGAAAGGCTTTCAAACGCTCTGGAAAGGAGATACGATCAAATTAAATGCAACTGAAAAAACCCCAAAAAACATAAATTTCAGAGATATTGGCTGGGAGGAAAGGAGATGCAGCACAAAAGACAAAAAGAGGCCAAAACTAACCTGACACATACTGCAAAAGCGGGGCAAAATACCAAGGAGGAAGACACATCACTGAGGGGAAAATATCAGAGCCACGGGCTGGATACTGAAAAAAGAAAAAAAAATTTTCGCCCAAGTCAAACCCATCAAAAGTCACGGGATGCCGTCAAGTGCAGGGACATGGACCAATGATAGCCCAATTGGTCCCCATTGAAATGGCAAGATTTCGTTTCCCGTCCCGAAAGGAAATGACATTTCCTTTCGGGACCGGAAACGAAATCTTGCGTCCCAGGAAAGAAAGCCTTTCAAACGCTCTGGAAAGGAGATACGATCAAATGAAATGCGACTGAAATAAAACCAAAAAATCCTAAATTTCGGAGATATGGTCGGAGAGGAAATGAAATGCAGCACAAAAGACAAAAAGAGGCCAAAACTAACCTGACACATACTGCAAAAGCGGGGCAAAATACAAAGGAGGAAGACACATCACTGAGGGGAAAATATCAGAGCCACGGGCTGGATACTGAAAAAAGAAAAAAAAATTTTCGCCCAGTCAAACCCATCAAAAGTCACGGGATGCCATCAAGTGCAGGGACATGGACCAATGATAGCCCAATTGGTCCCCATTGAAATGGCAAGATTTCGTTTCCCGTCCCGAAAGGAAATGAAATTTCCTTTCGGGACGGGAAACGAAATCTTGCGTCCCAGGAAAGAAAGGCTTTCAAACGCTCTGGAAAGGAGATACGATCAAATTAAATGCAACTGAAAAAACCCCAAAAAACATAAATTTCGGGGATATGGTTTGGGAGGAAATGAAATGCAGCACAAAAGACAAAAGGATGCCAAAACTAACCTGACACATACTGCAAAAGCGGGGCAAAATACAAAGGAGGAAGACACATCACTGAGGGGAAAATATCAGAGCCACGGGCTGGATACTGAAAAAACAAAAAAAAATTTTCGCCCAGTCAAAACCATCAAAAGTCACGGGATGCCGTCAAGTGCAGGGACATAGACCAATGATAGCCCAATTGGTCCCCAATGAAATGGCAAGATTTCGTTTCCCGTCCCGAAAGGAAATGAAATTTCCTTTCAGGACGGGAAACGAAATCTTGCGTCCCAGGAAAGAAAGGCTTTCAAACGCTCTGGAAAGGAGATATGATCAAATGAAATGCAACTGAAAAAAAACCAAAAAATCCTAAATTTCGGAGATATGGTCTGAGAGGAAATGAAATGCAGCACAAAAGACAAAAAGAGGCCAAAACTAACCTGACACATACTGCAAAAGCGGGGCAAAATACAAAGGAGGAAGACACATCACTGAGGGGAAAATATCAGAGTCAGGGGCTGGATACTGAAAAAAGAAAAAAAAATTTTCACCCAGTCAAACCCATCAAAAGTCACGGGGTGCCGTCAAGTGCAGGAACATGGACCAATGATAGCCCAATTGGTCCCCATTGAAATGGCAAGATTTCGTTTCCCGTCCCGAAAGGAAATGAAATTTCCTTTCGGGACGGGAAACGAAATCTTGCGTCCCAGGAAAGAAAGGCTTTCAAACGCTCTGGAAAGGAGATACGATCAAATTAAATGCAACTGAAAAAACCCCAAAAATCCTAAATTTCGGAGATATGGTCTGGGAGGAAATGAGATGCAGCACAAAAGACAAAAAGATGCCAAAACTAACCTGACACATACTGCAAAAGCGGGGCAAAATACCAAGGAGGAAGACACATCACTGAGGGGAAAATATCAGAGTCAGGGGCTGGATACTGAAAAAAGAAAAAAAAATTTTCGCCCAAGTCAAACCCATCAAAAGTCACGGGATGCCATCAAGTGCAGGGACATGGACCAATGATAGCCCAATTGGTCCCCATTGAAATGGCAAGATTTCGTTTCCCGTCCCGAAAGGAAATGACATTTCCTTTCGGGACGGGAAACGAAATCTTGCGTCCCAGGAAAGAAAGGCTTTCAAACGCTCTGGAAAGGAGATACGATCAAATTAAATGGAACTGAAAAAAAACCAAAAAATCAGAAATTTCGGAGATATGGTCTGGGAGGTAATGAGATACAGCACAAAAGACAAAAAGATGCCAAAACTAACCTGACACACACTGCAACAGCAGGGCAAAATAGCAAGGAGGAAGACACATCACTGAGGGGAAAATATCAGATCCAGGGGCTGGATACTGAAAAAAGAAAAAAAAATTTTCGCCCAAGTCAAACCCATCAAAAGTCACGGGATGCCGTCAAGTGCAGGGACATGGACCAATGATAGCCCAATTGGTCCCCATTGAAACGGCAAGATTTCGTTTCCCGTCCCGAAAGGAAATGAAATTTCCTTTCGGGACGGGAAACGAAATCTTGCGTCCCAGGAAAGAAAGGCTTTCAAACGCTCTGGAAAGGAGATACGATCAAATGAAAAGCAACTGCAAAACCCCAAAAAAACATAAATTTCGGAGATATGGTCTGGGAGGAAATGAGATGCAGCACAAAAGACAAAAAGATGCCAAAACTAACCTGACACATACTGCAAAAGCGGGGCAAAATACAAAGGAAGAAGACACATCACTGAGGGGAAAATATCAGAGCCAGGGGCTGGATACTGAAAAAAGAAAAAAAAATTTTCGCCCAAGTCAAACCCATCAAAAGTCACGGGATGCCGTCAAGTGCAGGGACATGGACCAATGATAGCCCAATTGGTCCCCATGGAAATGGCAAGATTTCGTTTCCCGTCCCGAAAGGAAATGAAATTTCCTTTCGGGACGGGAAACGAAATCTTGCGTCCCAGGAAAGAAAGGCTTTCAAACGCTCTGGAAAGGAGATACGATCAAATTAAATGCGACTGAAATAAAACCAAAAAATCCTAAATTTCGGAGATATGGTCGGAGAGGAAATGAAATGCAGCACAAAAGACAAAAAGAGGCCAAAACTAACCTGACACATACTGCAAAAGCGGGGCAAAATACAAAGGAGGAAGACACATCACTGAGGGGAAAATATCAGAGCCACGGGCTGGATACTGAAAAAAGAAAAAAAAATTTTCGCCCAGTCAAACCCATCAAAAGTCACGGGATGCCGTCAAGTGCAGGGACATGGACCAATGATAGCCCAATTGGTCCCCATTGAAATGGCAAGATTTCGTTTCCCGTCCCGAAAGGAAATGAAATTTCCTTTCGGGACGGGAAACGAAATCTTGCGTCCCAGGAAAGAAAGGCTTTCAAACGCTCTGGAAAGGAGATACGATCAAATTAAATGCAACTGAAAAAACCCCAAAAAACATAAATTTCGGGGATATGGTTTGGGAGGAAATGAAATGCAGCACAAAAGACAAAAGGATGCCAAAACTAACCTGACACATACTGCAAAAGCGGGGCAAAATACAAAGGAGGAAGACACATCACTGAGGGGAAAATATCAGAGCCACGGGCTGGATACTGAAAAAACAAAAAAAAATTTTCGCCCAGTCAAAACCATCAAAAGTCACGGGATGCCGTCAAGTGCAGGGACATAGACCAATGATAGCCCAATTGGTCCCCAATGAAATGGCAAGATTTCGTTTCCCGTCCCGAAAGGAAATGAAATTTCCTTTCGGGACGGGAAACGAAATCTTGCGTCCCAGGAAAGAAAGGCTTTCAAACGCTCTGGAAAGGAGATATGATCAAATGAAATGCAACTGAAAAAAAACCAAAAAATCCTAAATTTCGGAGATATGGTCTGAGAGGAAATGAAATGCAGCACAAAAGACAAAAAGAGGCCAAAACTAACCTGACACATACTGCAAAAGCGGGGCAAAATACAAAGGAGGAAGACACATCACTGAGGGGAAAATATCAGAGCCAGGGGCTGGATACTGAAAAAAGAAAAAAAAATTTTTGCCCAAGTCAAACCCATCAAATGTCACGGGATGCCGTCAAGTGCAGGGACATGGACCAATGATAGCCCAATTGGTCCCCATTGAAATGGCAAGATTTCGTTTCCCGTCCCGAAAGGAAATGAAATTTCCTTTCGGGACGGGAAACGAAATCTTGCGTCCCAGGAAAGAAAGCCTTTCAAACGCTCTGGAAAGGAGATACGATCAAATGAAATGCAACTGAAAGAAAAACGAAAAAATCCTAAATTTCGGAGATATGGTCTGGGAGGAAATGAGATGCAGCACAAAAGACAAAAAGAGGCCAAAACTAACCTGACACATACTGCAAAAGCGGGGCAAAATACCAAGGAGGAAGACACATCACTGAGGGGAAAATATCAGAGTCAGGGGCTGGATACTGAAAAAAGAAAAAAAAATTTTCACCCAGTCAAACCCATCAAAAGTCACGGGATGCCGTCAAGTGCAGGAACATGGACCAATGATAGCCCAATTGGTCCCCATTGAAATGGCAAGATTTCGTTTCCCGTCCCGAAAGGAAATGAAATTTCCTTTCGGGACGGGAAACGAAATCTTGCGTCCCAGGAAAGAAAGGCTTTCAAACGCTCTGGAAAGGAGATACGATCAAATTAAATGCAACTGAAAAAACCCCAAAAATCCTAAATTTCGGAGATATGGTCTGGGAGGAAATGAGATGCAGCACAAAAGACAAAAAGATGCCAAAACTAACCTGACACATACTGCAAAAGCGGGGCAAAATACCAAGGAGGAAGACACATCACTGAGGGGAAAATATCAGAGTCAGGGGCTGGATACTGAAAAAAGAAAAAAAAATTTTCGCCCAAGTCAAACCCATCAAAAGTCACGGGATGCCATCAAGTGCAGGGACATGGACCAATGATAGCCCAATTGGTCCCCATTGAAATGGCAAGATTTCGTTTCCCGTCCCGAAAGGAAATGACATTTCCTTTCGGGACGGGAAACGAAATCTTGCGTCCCAGGAAAGAAAGGCTTTCAAACGCTCTGGAAAGGAGATACGATCAAATTAAATGCAACTGAAAAAACCCCAAAAAACATAAATTTCAGAGATATTGGCTGGGAGGAAAGGAGATGCAGCACAAAAGACAAAAAGAGGCCAAAACTAACCTGACACATACTGCAAAAGCGGGACAAAATACCAAGGAGGAAGACACATCACTGAGGGGAAAATATCAGAGCCACGGGCTGGATACTGAAAAAAGAAAAAAAAATTTTCGCCCAAGTCAAACCCATCAAAAGTCACGGGATGCCGTCAAGTGCAGGGACATGGACCAATGATAGCCCAATTGGTCCCCATTGAAATGGCAAGATTTCGTTTCCCGTCCCGAAAGGAAATGACATTTCCTTTCGGGACGGGAAACGAAATCTTGCGTCCCAGGAAAGAAAGGCTTTCAAACGCTCTGGAAAGGAGATACGATCAAATTAAATGCGACTGAAATAAAACCAAAAAATCCTAAATTTCGGAGATATGGTCGGAGAGGAAATGAAATGCAGCACAAAAGACAAAAAGAGGCCAAAACTAACCTGACACATACTGCAAAAGCGGGGCAAAATACAAAGGAGGAAGACACATCACTGAGGGGAAAATATCAGAGCCACGGGCTGGATACTGAAAAAAGAAAAAAAAATTTTCGCCCAGTCAAACCCATCAAAAGTCACGGGATGCCGTCAAGTGCAGGGACATGGACCAATGATAGCCCAATTGGTCCCCATTGAAATGGCAAGATTTCGTTTCCCGTCCCGAAAGGAAATGAAATTTCCTTTCGGGACGGGAAACGAAATCTTGCGTCCCAGGAAAGAAAGGCTTTCAAACGCTCTGGAAAGGAGATACGATCAAATTAAATGCAACTGAAAAAACCCCAAAAAACATAAATTTCGGGGATATGGTTTGGGAGGAAATGAAATGCAGCACAAAAGACAAAAGGATGCCAAAACTAACCTGACACATACTGCAAAAGCGGGGCAAAATACAAAGGAGGAAGACACATCACTGAGGGGAAAATATCAGAGCCACGGGCTGGATACTGAAAAAACAAAAAAAAATTTTCGCCCAGTCAAAACCATCAAAAGTCACGGGATGCCGTCAAGTGCAGGGACATAGACCAATGATAGCCCAATTGGTCCCCAATGAAATGGCAAGATTTCGTTTCCCGTCCCGAAAGGAAATGAAATTTCCTTTCGGGACGGGAAACGAAATCTTGCGTCCCAGGAAAGAAAGGCTTTCAAACGCTCTGGAAAGGAGATATGATCAAATGAAATGCAACTGAAAAAAAACCAAAAAATCCTAAATTTCGGAGATATGGTCTGAGAGGAAATGAAATGCAGCACAAAAGACAAAAAGAGGCCAAAACTAACCTGACACATACTGCAAAAGCGGGGCAAAATACAAAGGAGGAAGACACATCACTGAGGGGAAAATATCAGAGCCAGGGGCTGGATACTGAAAAAAGAAAAAAAAATTTTTGCCCAAGTCAAACCCATCAAATGTCACGGGATGCCGTCAAGTGCAGGGACATGGACCAATGATAGCCCAATTGGTCCCCATTGAAATGGCAAGATTTCGTTTCCCGTCCCGAAAGGAAATGAAATTTCCTTTCGGGACGGGAAACGAAATCTTGCGTCCCAGGAAAGAAAGCCTTTCAAACGCTCTGGAAAGGAGATACGATCAAATGAAATGCAACTGAAAGAAAAACCAAAAAATCCTAAATTTCGGAGATATGGTCTGGGAGGAAATGAGATGCAGCACAAAAGACAAAAAGAGGCCAAAACTAACCTGACACATACTGCAAAAGCGGGGCAAAATACCAAGGAGGAAGACACATCACTGAGGGGAAAATATCAGAGTCAGGGGCTGGATACTGAAAAAAGAAAAAAAAATTTTCACCCAGTCAAACCCATCAAAAGTCACGGGATGCCGTCAAGTGCAGGAACATGGACCAATGATAGCCCAATTGGTCCCCATTGAAATGGCAAGATTTCGTTTCCCGTCCCGAAAGGAAATGAAATTTCCTTTCGGGACGGGAAACGAAATCTTGCGTCCCAGGAAAGAAAGGCTTTCAAACGCTCTGGAAAGGAGATACGATCAAATTAAATGCAACTGAAAAAACCCCAAAAATCCTAAATTTCGGAGATATGGTCTGGGAGGAAATGAGATGCAGCACAAAAGACAAAAAGATGCCAAAACTAACCTGACACATACTGCAAAAGCGGGGCAAAATACCAAGGAGGAAGACACATCACTGAGGGGAAAATATCAGAGTCAGGGGCTGGATACTGAAAAAAGAAAAAAAAATTTTCGCCCAAGTCAAACCCATCAAAAGTCACGGGATGCCATCAAGTGCAGGGACATGGACCAATGATAGCCCAATTGGTCCCCATTGAAATGGCAAGATTTCGTTTCCCGTCCCGAAAGGAAATGACATTTCCTTTCGGGACGGGAAACGAAATCTTGCGTCCCAGGAAAGAAAGGCTTTCAAACGCTCTGGAAAGGAGATACGATCAAATTAAATGCAACTGAAAAAACCCCAAAAAACATAAATTTCAGAGATATTGGCTGGGAGGAAAGGAGATGCAGCACAAAAGACAAAAAGAGGCCAAAACTAACCTGACACATACTGCAAAAGCGGGACAAAATACCAAGGAGGAAGACACATCACTGAGGGGAAAATATCAGAGCCACGGGCTGGATACTGAAAAAAGAAAAAAAAATTTTCGCCCAAGTCAAACCCATCAAAAGTCACGGGATGCCGTCAAGTGCAGGGACATGGACCAATGATAGCCCAATTGGTCCCCATTGAAATGGCAAGATTTCGTTTCCCGTCCCGAAAGGAAATGACATTTCCTTTCGGGACGGGAAACGAAATCTTGCGTCCCAGGAAAGAAAGGCTTTCAAACGCTCTGGAAAGGAGATACGATCAAATTAAATGCAACTGAAAAAACCCCAAAAAACATAAATTTCAGAGATATGGTCTGGGAGGAAAGGAGATGCAGCACAAAAGACAAAAAGATGCCAAAACTAACCTGACACATACTGCAAAAGCGGGGCAAAATACAAAGGAGGAAGACACATCACTGAGGGGAAAATATCAGAGCCAGGGTCTGGATACTGAAAAAAGAAAAAAAAATTTTTGCCTAAGTCAAAACCATCAAATGTCACGGGATGCCGTCAAGTGCAGGGACATGGACCAATGATAGCCCAATTGGTCCCCATTGAAATGGCAAGATTTCGTTTCCCGTCCCGAAAGGAAATGAAATTTCCTTTCGGGACGGGAAACGAAATCTTGCGTCCCAGGAAAGAAAGGCTTTCAAACGCTCTGGAAAGGAGATACGATCAAATTAAATGCAACTGAAAAAACCCCAAAAAACATAAATTTCGGGGATATGGTTTGGGAGGAAATGAAATGCAGCACAAAAGACAAAAGGATGCCAAAACTAACCTGACACATACTGCAAAAGCGGGGCAAAATACAAAGGAGGAAGACACATCACTGAGGGGAAAATATCAGAGCCACGGGCTGGATACTGAAAAAACAAAAAAAAATTTTCGCCCAGTCAAAACCATCAAAAGTCACGGGATGCCGTCAAGTGCAGGGACATAGACCAATGATAGCCCAATTGGTCCCCAATGAAATGGCAAGATTTCGTTTCCCGTCCCGAAAGGAAATGAAATTTCCTTTCGGGACGGGAAACGAAATCTTGCGTCCCAGGAAAGAAAGGCTTTCAAACGCTCTGGAAAGGAGATATGATCAAATTAAATGCAACTGAAAAAAAACCAAAAAATCCTAAATTTCAGAGATATTGGCTGGGAGGAAAGGAGATGCAGCACAAAAGACAAAAAGAGGCCAAAACTAACCTGACACATACTGCAAAAGCGGGGCAAAATACAAAGGAGGAAGACACATCACTGAGGGGAAAATATCAGAGCCAGGGGCTGGATACTGAAAAAAGAAAAAAAAATTTTTGCCCAAGTCAAACCCATCAAATGTCACGGGATGCCGTCAAGTGCAGGGACATGGACCAATGATAGCCCAATTGGTCCCCATTGAAATGGCAAGATTTCGTTTCCCGTCCCGAAAGGAAATGAAATTTCCTTTCGGGACGGGAAACGAAATCTTGCGTCCCAGGAAAGAAAGCCTTTCAAACGCTCTGGAAAGGAGATACGATCAAATGAAATGCAACTGAAAGAAAAACCAAAAAATCCTTAATTTCGGAGATATGGTCTGGGAGGAAATGAGATGCAGCACAAAAGACAAAAAGAGGCCAAAACTAACCTGACACATACTGCAAAAGCGGGGCAAAATACCAAGGAGGAAGACACATCACTGAGGGGAAAATATCAGAGTCAGGGGCTGGATACTGAAAAAAGAAAAAAAAATTTTCACCCAGTCAAACCCATCAAAAGTCACGGGATGCCATCAAGTGCAGGGACATGGACCAATGATAGCCCAATTGGTCCCCATTGAAATGGCAAGATTTCGTTTCCCGTCCCGAAAGGAAATGAAATTTCCTTTCGGGACGGGAAACGAAATCTTGCGTCCCAGGAAAGAAAGGCTTTCAAACGCTCTGGAAAGGAGATACGATCAAATGAAATGCGACTGAAAGAAAAACGAAAAAATCCTAAATTTCGGAGATATGGTCTGGGAGGAAATGAGATGCAGCACAAAAGACAAAAAGATGCCAAAACTAACCTGACACATACTGCAAAAGCGGGGCAAAATACCAAGGAGGAAGACACATCACTGAGGGGAAAATATCAGAGTCAGGGGCTGGATACTGAAAAAAGAAAAAAAAATTTTTGCCCAAGTCAAACCCATCAAATGTCACGAGATGCCGTCAAGTGCAGGGACATGGACCAATGATAGCCCAATTGGTCCCCATTGAAATGGCAAGATTTCGTTTCCCGTCCCGAAAGGAAATGACATTTCCTTTCGGGACGGGAAACGAAATCTTGCGTCCCAGGAAAGAAAGGCTTTCAAACGCTCTGGAAAGGAGATACGATCAAATTAAATGCAACTGAAAAAACCCCAAAAAACATAAATTTCAGAGATATTGGCTGGGAGGAAAGGAGATGCAGCACAAAAGACAAAAAGAGGCCAAAACTAACCTGACACATACTGCAAAAGCGGGGCAAAATACCAAGGAGGAAGACACATCACTGAGGGGAAAATATCAGAGCCACGGGCTGGATACTGAAAAAAGAAAAAAAAATTTTCGCCCAAGTCAAACCCATCAAAAGTCACGGGATGCCGTCAAGTGCAGGGACATGGACCAATGATAGCCCAATTGGTCCCCATTGAAATGGCAAGATTTCGTTTCCCGTCCCGAAAGGAAATGACATTTCCTTTCGGGACGGGAAACGAAATCTTGCGTCCCAGGAAAGAAAGCCTTTCAAACGCTCTGGAAAGGAGATACGATCAAATGAAATGCGACTGAAATAAAACCAAAAAATCCTAAATTTCGGAGATATGGTCGGAGAGGAAATGAAATGCAGCACAAAAGACAAAAAGAGGCCAAAACTAACCTGACACATACTGCAAAAGCGGGGCAAAATACAAAGGAGGAAGACACATCACTGAGGGGAAAATATCAGAGCCACGGGCTGGATACTGAAAAAAGAAAAAAAAATTTTCGCCCAGTCAAACCCATCAAAAGTCACGGGATGCCATCAAGTGCAGGGACATGGACCAATGATAGCCCAATTGGTCCCCATTGAAATGGCAAGATTTCGTTTCCCGTCCCGAAAGGAAATGAAATTTCCTTTCGGGACGGGAAACGAAATCTTGCGTCCCAGGAAAGAAAGGCTTTCAAACGCTCTGGAAAGGAGATACGATCAAATTAAATGCAACTGAAAAAACCCCAAAAAACATAAATTTCGGGGATATGGTTTGGGAGGAAATGAAATGCAGCACAAAAGACAAAAGGATGCCAAAACTAACCTGACACATACTGCAAAAGCGGGGCAAAATACAAAGGAGGAAGACACATCACTGAGGGGAAAATATCAGAGCCACGGGCTGGATACTGAAAAAACAAAAAAAAATTTTCGCCCAGTCAAAACCATCAAAAGTCACGGGATGCCGTCAAGTGCAGGGACATAGACCAATGATAGCCCAATTGGTCCCCAATGAAATGGCAAGATTTCGTTTCCCGTCCCGAAAGGAAATGAAATTTCCTTTCGGGACGGGAAACGAAATCTTGCGTCCCAGGAAAGAAAGGCTTTCAAACGCTCTGGAAAGGAGATATGATCAAATGAAATGCAACTGAAAAAAAACCAAAAAATCCTAAATTTCGGAGATATGGTCTGAGAGGAAATGAAATGCAGCACAAAAGACAAAAAGATGCCAAAACTAACCTGACACATACTGCAAAAGCGGGGCAAAATACAAAGGAGGAAGACACATCACTGAGGGGAAAATATCAGAGTCAGGGGCTGGATACTGAAAAAAGAAAAAAAAATTTTCACCCAGTCAAACCCATCAAAAGTCACGGGGTGCCGTCAAGTGCAGGAACATGGACCAATGATAGCCCAATTGGTCCCCATTGAAATGGCAAGATTTCGTTTCCCGTCCCGAAAGGAAATGAAATTTCCTTTCGGGACGGGAAACGAAATCTTGCGTCCCAGGAAAGAAAGGCTTTCAAACGCTCTGGAAAGGAGATATGATCAAATTAAATGCAACTGAAAAAACCCCAAAAATCCTAAATTTCGGAGATATGGTCTGGGAGGAAATGAGATGCAGCACAAAAGACAAAAAGATGCCAAAACTAACCTGACACATACTGCAAAAGCGGGGCAAAATACCAAGGAGGAAGACACATCACTGAGGGGAAAATATCAGAGTCAGGGGCTGGATACTGAAAAAAGAAAAAAAAATTTTCGCCCAAGTCAAACCCATCAAAAGTCACGGGATGCCATCAAGTGCAGGGACATGGACCAATGATAGCCCAATTGGTCCCCATTGAAATGGCAAGATTTCGTTTCCCGTCCCGAAAGGAAATGACATTTCCTTTCGGGACGGGAAACGAAATCTTGCGTCCCAGGAAAGAAAGGCTTTCAAACGCTCTGGAAAGGAGATACGATCAAATTAAATGGAACTGAAAAAAAACCAAAAAATCAGAAATTTCGGAGATATGGTCTGGGAGGTAATGAGATACAGCACAAAAGACAAAAAGATGCCAAAACTAACCTGACACACACTGCAACAGCAGGGCAAAATAGCAAGGAGGAAGACACATCACTGAGGGGAAAATATCAGATCCAGGGGCTGGATACTGAAAAAAGAAAAAAAAATTTTCGCCCAAGTCAAACCCATCAAAAGTCACGGGATGCCGTCAAGTGCAGGGACATGGACCAATGATAGCCCAATTGGTCCCCATTGAAACGGCAAGATTTCGTTTCCCGTCCCGAAAGGAAATGAAATTTCCTTTCGGGACGGGAAACGAAATCTTGCGTCCCAGGAAAGAAAGGCTTTCAAACGCTCTGGAAAGGAGATACGATCAAATGAAATGCAACTGCAAAACCCCAAAAAAACATAAATTTCGGAGATATGGTCTGGGAGGAAATGAGATGCAGCACAAAAGACAAAAAGATGCCAAAACTAACCTGACACATACTGCAAAAGCGGGGCAAAATACAAAGGAAGAAGACACATCACTGAGGGGAAAATATCAGAGCCAGGGGCTGGATACTGAAAAAAGAAAAAAAAATTTTCGCCCAAGTCAAACCCATCAAAAGTCACGGGATGCCGTCAAGTGCAGGGACATGGACCAATGATAGCCCAATTGGTCCCCATGGAAATGGCAAGATTTCGTTTCCCGTCCCGAAAGGAAATGAAATTTCCTTTCGGGACGGGAAACGAAATCTTGCGTCCCAGGAAAGAAAGGCTTTCAAACGCTCTGGAAAGGAGATACGATCAAATTAAATGCAATTGCAAAAACCCCAAAAAAACATAAATTTCGGAGATATGGTCTGGGAGGTAATGAGATACAGCACAAAAGACCAAAAGATGCCAAAACTAACCTGACACATACTGCAACAGCAGGGCAAAATAGCAAGGAGGAAGACACATCACTGAGGGGAAAATATCAGATCCAGGGGCTGGATACTGAAAAAAGAAAAAAAAATTTTCGCCCAAGTCAAACCCATCAAAAGTCACGGGATGCCGTCAAGTGCAGGGACATGGACCAATGATAGCCCAATTGGTCCCCATTGAAATGGCAAGATTTCGTTTCCCGTCCCGAAAGGAAATGAAATTTCCTTTCGGGACGGGAAACGAAATCTTGCGTCCCAGGAAAGAAAGGCTTTCAAACGCTCTAGAAAGGAGATACGATCAAATGAAATGCAACTGAAAAAACCCCAAAAAAACATAAATTTCGGAGATATGGTCTGGGAGGAAATGAGATGCAGCACAAAAGACAAAAAGATGCCAAAACTAACCTGACACATACTGCAAAAGCGGGGCAAAATAGCAAGGAAGAAGACACATCACTGAGGGGAAAATATCAGAGCCAGGTGCTGGATACTGAAAAAAGAAAAAAAAATTTTCACCCAAGTCAAACCCATCAAAAGTCACGGGATGCCGTCAAGTGCAGGGACATGGACCAATGATAGCCCAATTGGTCCCCATTGAAATGGCAAGATTTCGTTTCCCGTCCCGAAAGGAAATTTCATTTCCTTTCGGGACGGGAAACGAAATCTTGCGTCCCAGGAAAGAAAGGCTTTCAAACGATCTGGAAAGGAGATATGATCAAATGAAATGCGACTGAAAGAAAAACCAAAAAATCAGAAATTCCGGAGATATGGTCTGGGAGGTAATGAGATACAGCACAAAAGACAAAAAGATGCCAAAACTAACCTGACACACACTGCAACAGCAGGGCAAAATAGCAAGGAGGAAGACACATCACTGAGGGGAAAATATCAGAGCCAGGGGCTGGATACTGAAAAAAGAAAAAAAAATTTTCGCCCAAGTCAAACCCATCAAAAGTCACGGGATGCCGTCAAGTGCAGGGACATGGACCAATGATAGCCCAATTGGTCCCCATTGAAATGGCAAGATTTCGTTTCCCGTCCCGAAAGGAAATGAAATTTCCTTTCGGGACGGGAAACGAAATCTTGCGTCCCAGGAAAGAAAGGCTTTCAAACGCTCTGGAAAGGAGATACGATCAAATTAAATGGAACTGAAAAAAAACCAAAAAATCCTAAATTTCGGAGATATGGTCTGGGAGGTAATGAGATACAGCACAAAAGACAAAAAGATGCCAAAACTAACCTGACACATACAGCAAAAGCGGGGCAAAATACAACGGAGGAAGACACATCACTGAGGGGAAAATATCAGATCCAGGGGCTGGATACTGAAAAAAGAAAAAAAAATTTTCGCCCAAGTCAAACCCATCAAAAGTCACGGGATGCCGTCAAGTGCAGGGACATGGACCAATGATAGCCCAATTGGTCCCCATGGAAATGGCAAGATTTCGTTTCCCGTCCCGAAAGGAAATGAAATTTCCTTTCGGGACGGGAAACGAAATCTTGCGTCCCAGGAAAGAAAGGCTTTCAAACGCTCTGGAAAGGAGATACGATCAAATTAAATGGAACTGAAAAAAAACCAAAAAATCCTAAATTTCGGAGATATGGTCTGGGAGGTAATGAGATACAGCACAAAAGACAAAAAGATGCCAAAACTAACCTGACACACACTGCAACAGCAGGGCAAAATAGCAAGGAGGAAGACACATCACTGAGGGGAAAATATCAGATCCAGGGGCTGGATACTGAAAAAAGAAAAAAAAATTTTCGCCCAAGTCAAACCCATCAAAAGTCACGGGATGCCGTCAAGTGCAGGGACATGGACCAATGATAGCCCAATTGGTCCCCATTGAAATGGCAAGATTTCGTTTCCCGTCCCGAAAGGAAATGAAATTTCCTTTCGGGACGGGAAACGAAATCTTGCGTCCCAGGAAAGAAAGGCTTTCAAACGCTCTGGAAAGGAGATACGATCAAATTAAATGCAACTGAAAAAACCCCAAAAAACATAAATTTCGGGGATATGGTTTGGGAGGAAATGAAATGCAGCACAAAAGACAAAAGGATGCCAAAACTAACCTGACACATACTGCAAAAGCGGGGCAAAATACAAAGGAGGAAGACACATCACTGAGGGGAAAATATCAGAGCCACGGGCTGGATACTGAAAAAACAAAAAAAAATTTTCGCCCAGTCAAAACCATCAAAAGTCACGGGATGCCGTCAAGTGCAGGGACATAGACCAATGATAGCCCAATTGGTCCCCAATGAAATGGCAAGATTTCGTTTCCCGTCCCGAAAGGAAATGAAATTTCCTTTCGGGACGGGAAACGAAATCTTGCGTCCCAGGAAAGAAAGGCTTTCAAACGCTCTGGAAAGGAGATATGATCAAATGAAATGCAACTGAAAAAAAACCAAAAAATCCTAAATTTCGGAGATATGGTCTGAGAGGAAATGAAATGCAGCACAAAAGACAAAAAGAGGCCAAAACTAACCTGACACATACTGCAAAAGCGGGGCAAAATACAAAGGAGGAAGACACATCACTGAGGGGAAAATATCAGAGTCAGGGGCTGGATACTGAAAAAAGAAAAAAAAATTTTCACCCAGTCAAACCCATCAAAAGTCACGGGGTGCCGTCAAGTGCAGGAACATGGACCAATGATAGCCCAATTGGTCCCCATTGAAATGGCAAGATTTCGTTTCCCGTCCCGAAAGGAAATGAAATTTCCTTTCGGGACGGGAAACGAAATCTTGCGTCCCAGGAAAGAAAGGCTTTCAAACGCTCTGGAAAGGAGATACGATCAAATTAAATGCAACTGAAAAAACCCCAAAAATCCTAAATTTCGGAGATATGGTCTGGGAGGAAATGAGATGCAGCACAAAAGACAAAAAGATGCCAAAACTAACCTGACACATACTGCAAAAGCGGGGCAAAATACCAAGGAGGAAGACACATCACTGAGGGGAAAATATCAGAGTCAGGGGCTGGATACTGAAAAAAGAAAAAAAAATTTTCGCCCAAGTCAAACCCATCAAAAGTCACGGGATGCCATCAAGTGCAGGGACATGGACCAATGATAGCCCAATTGGTCCCCATTGAAATGGCAAGATTTCGTTTCCCGTCCCGAAAGGAAATGACATTTCCTTTCGGGACGGGAAACGAAATCTTGCGTCCCAGGAAAGAAAGGCTTTCAAACGCTCTGGAAAGGAGATACGATCAAATTAAATGGAACTGAAAAAAAACCAAAAAATCAGAAATTTCGGAGATATGGTCTGGGAGGTAATGAGATACAGCACAAAAGACAAAAAGATGCCAAAACTAACCTGACACACACTGCAACAGCAGGGCAAAATAGCAAGGAGGAAGACACATCACTGAGGGGAAAATATCAGATCCAGGGGCTGGATACTGAAAAAAGAAAAAAAAATTTTCGCCCAAGTCAAACCCATCAAAAGTCACGGGATGCCGTCAAGTGCAGGGACATGGACCAATGATAGCCCAATTGGTCCCCATTGAAACGGCAAGATTTCGTTTCCCGTCCCGAAAGGAAATGAAATTTCCTTTCGGGACGGGAAACGAAATCTTGCGTCCCAGGAAAGAAAGGCTTTCAAACGCTCTGGAAAGGAGATACGATCAAATGAAATGCAACTGCAAAACCCCAAAAAAACATAAATTTCGGAGATATGGTCTGGGAGGAAATGAGATGCAGCACAAAAGACAAAAAGATGCCAAAACTAACCTGACACATACTGCAAAAGCGGGGCAAAATACAAAGGAAGAAGACACATCACTGAGGGGAAAATATCAGAGCCAGGGGCTGGATACTGAAAAAAGAAAAAAAAATTTTCGCCCAAGTCAAACCCATCAAAAGTCACGGGATGCCGTCAAGTGCAGGGACATGGACCAATGATAGCCCAATTGGTCCCCATGGAAATGGCAAGATTTCGTTTCCCGTCCCGAAAGGAAATGAAATTTCCTTTCGGGACGGGAAACGAAATCTTGCGTCCCAGGAAAGAAAGGCTTTCAAACGCTCTGGAAAGGAGATACGATCAAATTAAATGCAATTGCAAAAACCCCAAAAAAACATAAATTTCGGAGATATGGTCTGGGAGGTAATGAGATACAGCACAAAAGACCAAAAGATGCCAAAACTAACCTGACACATACTGCAACAGCAGGGCAAAATAGCAAGGAGGAAGACACATCACTGAGGGGAAAATATCAGATCCAGGGGCTGGATACTGAAAAAAGAAAAAAAAATTTTCGCCCAAGTCAAACCCATCAAAAGTCACGGGATGCCGTCAAGTGCAGGGACATGGACCAATGATAGCCCAATTGGTCCCCATTGAAATGGCAAGATTTCGTTTCCCGTCCCGAAAGGAAATGAAATTTCCTTTCGGGACGGGAAACGAAATCTTGCGTCCCAGGAAAGAAAGGCTTTCAAACGCTCTAGAAAGGAGATACGATCAAATGAAATGCAACTGAAAAAACCCCAAAAAAACATAAATTTCGGAGATATGGTCTGGGAGGAAATGAGATGCAGCACAAAAGACAAAAAGATGCCAAAACTAACCTGACACATACTGCAAAAGCGGGGCAAAATAGCAAGGAAGAAGACACATCACTGAGGGGAAAATATCAGAGCCAGGTGCTGGATACTGAAAAAAGAAAAAAAAATTTTCACCCAAGTCAAACCCATCAAAAGTCACGGGATGCCGTCAAGTGCAGGGACATGGACCAATGATAGCCCAATTGGTCCCCATTGAAATGGCAAGATTTCGTTTCCCGTCCCGAAAGGAAATTTCATTTCCTTTCGGGACGGGAAACGAAATCTTGCGTCCCAGGAAAGAAAGGCTTTCAAACGATCTGGAAAGGAGATATGATCAAATGAAATGCGACTGAAAGAAAAACCAAAAAATCAGAAATTCCGGAGATATGGTCTGGGAGGTAATGAGATACAGCACAAAAGACAAAAAGATGCCAAAACTAACCTGACACACACTGCAACAGCAGGGCAAAATAGCAAGGAGGAAGACACATCACTGAGGGGAAAATATCAGAGCCAGGGGCTGGATACTGAAAAAAGAAAAAAAAATTTTCGCCCAAGTCAAACCCATCAAAAGTCACGGGATGCCGTCAAGTGCAGGGACATGGACCAATGATAGCCCAATTGGTCCCCATTGAAATGGCAAGATTTCGTTTCCCGTCCCGAAAGGAAATGAAATTTCCTTTCGGGACGGGAAACGAAATCTTGCGTCCCAGGAAAGAAAGGCTTTCAAACGCTCTGGAAAGGAGATACGATCAAATTAAATGGAACTGAAAAAAAACCAAAAAATCAGAAATTTCGGAGATATGGTCTGGGAGGTAATGAGATACAGCACAAAAGACAAAAAGATGCCAAAACTAACCTGACACATACTGCAAAAGCGGGGCAAAATACAACGGAGGAAGACACATCACTGAGGGGAAAATATCAGATCCAGGGGCTGGATACTGAAAAAAGAAAAAAAAATTTTCGCCCAAGTCAAACCCATCAAAAGTCACGGGATGCCGTCAAGTGCAGGGACATGGACCAATGATAGCCCAATTGGTCCCCATGGAAATGGCAAGATTTCGTTTCCCGTCCCGAAAGGAAATGAAATTTCCTTTCGGGACGGGAAACGAAATCTTGCGTCCCAGGAAAGAAAGGCTTTCAAACGCTCTGGAAAGGAGATACGATCAAATTAAATGGAACTGAAAAAAAACCAAAAAATCCTAAATTTCGGAGATATGGTCTGGGAGGTAATGAGATACAGCACAAAAGACAAAAAGATGCCAAAACTAACCTGACACACACTGCAACAGCAGGGCAAAATAGCAAGGAGGAAGACACATCACTGAGGGGAAAATATCAGATCCAGGGGCTGGATACTGAAAAAAGAAAAAAAAATTTTCGCCCAAGTCAAACCCATCAAAAGTCACGGGATGCCGTCAAGTGCAGGGACATGGACCAATGATAGCCCAATTGGTCCCCATTGAAATGGCAAGATTTCGTTTCCCGTCCCGAAAGGAAATGAAATTTCCTTTCGGGACGGGAAACGAAATCTTGCGTCCCAGGAAAGAAAGGCTTTCAAACGCTCTAGAAAGGAGATACGATCAAATGAAATGCAACTGAAAAAACCCCAAAAAAACATAAATTTCGGAGATATGGTCTGGGAGGAAATGAGATGCAGCACAAAAGACAAAAAGATGCCAAAACTAACCTGACACATACTGCAAAAGCGGGGCAAAATAGCAAGGAAGAAGACACATCACTGAGGGGAAAATATCAGAGCCAGGTGCTGGATACTGAAAAAAGAAAAAAAAATTTTCACCCAAGTCAAACCCATCAAAAGTCACGGGATGCCGTCAAGTGCAGGGACATGGACCAATGATAGCCCAATTGGTCCCCATTGAAATGGCAAGATTTCGTTTCCCGTCCCGAAAGGAAATTTCATTTCCTTTCGGGACGGGAAACGAAATCTTGCGTCCCAGGAAAGAAAGGCTTTCAAACGATCTGGAAAGGAGATATGATCAAATGAAATGCGACTGAAAGAAAAACCAAAAAATCAGAAATTCCGGAGATATGGTCTGGGAGGTAATGAGATACAGCACAAAAGACAAAAAGATGCCAAAACTAACCTGACACACACTGCAACAGCAGGGCAAAATAGCAAGGAGGAAGACACATCACTGAGGGGAAAATATCAGAGCCAGGGGCTGGATACTGAAAAAAGAAAAAAAAATTTTCGCCCAAGTCAAACCCATCAAAAGTCACGGGATGCCGTCAAGTGCAGGGACATGGACCAATGATAGCCCAATTGGTCCCCATTGAAATGGCAAGATTTCGTTTCCCGTCCCGAAAGGAAATGAAATTTCCTTTCGGGACGGGAAACGAAATCTTGCGTCCCAGGAAAGAAAGGCTTTCAAACGCTCTGGAAAGGAGATACGATCAAATTAAATGGAACTGAAAAAAAACCAAAAAATCCTAAATTTCGGAGATATGGTCTGGGAGGTAATGAGATACAGCACAAAAGACAAAAAGATGCCAAAACTAACCTGACACATACAGCAAAAGCGGGGCAAAATACAACGGAGGAAGACACATCACTGAGGGGAAAATATCAGATCCAGGGGCTGGATACTGAAAAAAGAAAAAAAAATTTTCGCCCAAGTCAAACCCATCAAAAGTCACGGGATGCCGTCAAGTGCAGGGACATGGACCAATGATAGCCCAATTGGTCCCCATGGAAATGGCAAGATTTCGTTTCCCGTCCCGAAAGGAAATGAAATTTCCTTTCGGGACGGGAAACGAAATCTTGCGTCCCAGGAAAGAAAGGCTTTCAAACGCTCTGGAAAGGAGATACGATCAAATTAAATGGAACTGAAAAAAAACCAAAAAATCCTAAATTTCGGAGATATGGTCTGGGAGGTAATGAGATACAGCACAAAAGACAAAAAGATGCCAAAACTAACCTGACACACACTGCAACAGCAGGGCAAAATAGCAAGGAGGAAGACACATCACTGAGGGGAAAATATCAGAGCCAGGGGCTGGATACTGAAAAAAGAAAAAAAAATTTTCGCCCAAGTCAAACCCATCAAAAGTCACGGGATGCCGTCAAGTGCAGGGACATGGACCAATGATAGCCCAATTGGTCCCCATTGAAATGGCAAGATTTCGTTTCCCGTCCCGAAAGGAAATGAAATTTCCTTTCGGGACGGGAAACGAAATCTTGCGTCCCAGGAAAGAAAGGCTTTCAAACACTCTGGAAAGGAGATACGATCAAATGAAATGCAACTGCAAAAACCCCAAAAAATCAGAAATTTCAGAGATATGGTCTGGGAGGAAATGAGATACAGCACAAAAGACAAAAAGAGGCCAAAACTAACCTGACACACACTGCAAAAGCGGGGCAAAATACAAAGGAGGAAGACACATCACTGAGGGGAAAATATCAGAGTCAGGGGCTGGATACTGAAAAAAGAAAAAAAAATTTTCACCCAGTCAAACCCATCAAAAGTCACGGGGTGCCGTCAAGTGCAGGAACATGGACCAATGATAGCCCAATTGGTCCCCATTGAAATGGCAAGATTTCGTTTCCCGTCCCGAAAGGAAATGAAATTTCCTTTCGGGACGGGAAACGAAATCTTGCGTCCCAGGAAAGAAAGGCTTTCAAACGCTCTGGAAAGGAGATACGATCAAATTAAATGCAACTGAAAAAACCCCAAAAATCCTAAATTTCGGAGATATGGTCTGGGAGGAAATGAGATGCAGCACAAAAGACAAAAAGATGCCAAAACTAACCTGACACATACTGCAAAAGCGGGGCAAAATACCAAGGAGGAAGACACATCACTGAGGGGAAAATATCAGAGTCAGGGGCTGGATACTGAAAAAAGAAAAAAAAATTTTCGCCCAAGTCAAACCCATCAAAAGTCACGGGATGCCATCAAGTGCAGGGACATGGACCAATGATAGCCCAATTGGTCCCCATTGAAATGGCAAGATTTCGTTTCCCGTCCCGAAAGGAAATGACATTTCCTTTCGGGACGGGAAACGAAATCTTGCGTCCCAGGAAAGAAAGGCTTTCAAACGCTCTGGAAAGGAGATACGATCAAATTAAATGGAACTGAAAAAAAACCAAAAAATCAGAAATTTCGGAGATATGGTCTGGGAGGTAATGAGATACAGCACAAAAGACAAAAAGATGCCAAAACTAACCTGACACACACTGCAACAGCAGGGCAAAATAGCAAGGAGGAAGACACATCACTGAGGGGAAAATATCAGATCCAGGGGCTGGATACTGAAAAAAGAAAAAAAAATTTTCGCCCAAGTCAAACCCATCAAAAGTCACGGGATGCCGTCAAGTGCAGGGACATGGACCAATGATAGCCCAATTGGTCCCCATTGAAACGGCAAGATTTCGTTTCCCGTCCCGAAAGGAAATGAAATTTCCTTTCGGGACGGGAAACGAAATCTTGCGTCCCAGGAAAGAAAGGCTTTCAAACGCTCTGGAAAGGAGATACGATCAAATGAAATGCAACTGCAAAACCCCAAAAAAACATAAATTTCGGAGATATGGTCTGGGAGGAAATGAGATGCAGCACAAAAGACAAAAAGATGCCAAAACTAACCTGACACATACTGCAAAAGCGGGGCAAAATACAAAGGAAGAAGACACATCACTGAGGGGAAAATATCAGAGCCAGGGGCTGGATACTGAAAAAAGAAAAAAAAATTTTCGCCCAAGTCAAACCCATCAAAAGTCACGGGATGCCGTCAAGTGCAGGGACATGGACCAATGATAGCCCAATTGGTCCCCATGGAAATGGCAAGATTTCGTTTCCCGTCCCGAAAGGAAATGAAATTTCCTTTCGGGACGGGAAACGAAATCTTGCGTCCCAGGAAAGAAAGGCTTTCAAACGCTCTGGAAAGGAGATACGATCAAATTAAATGCAATTGCAAAAACCCCAAAAAAACATAAATTTCGGAGATATGGTCTGGGAGGTAATGAGATACAGCACAAAAGACCAAAAGATGCCAAAACTAACCTGACACATACTGCAACAGCAGGGCAAAATAGCAAGGAGGAAGACACATCACTGAGGGGAAAATATCAGATCCAGGGGCTGGATACTGAAAAAAGAAAAAAAAATTTTCGCCCAAGTCAAACCCATCAAAAGTCACGGGATGCCGTCAAGTGCAGGGACATGGACCAATGATAGCCCAATTGGTCCCCATTGAAATGGCAAGATTTCGTTTCCCGTCCCGAAAGGAAATGAAATTTCCTTTCGGGACGGGAAACGAAATCTTGCGTCCCAGGAAAGAAAGGCTTTCAAACGCTCTAGAAAGGAGATACGATCAAATGAAATGCAACTGAAAAAACCCCAAAAAAACATAAATTTCGGAGATATGGTCTGGGAGGAAATGAGATGCAGCACAAAAGACAAAAAGATGCCAAAACTAACCTGACACATACTGCAAAAGCGGGGCAAAATAGCAAGGAAGAAGACACATCACTGAGGGGAAAATATCAGAGCCAGGTGCTGGATACTGAAAAAAGAAAAAAAAATTTTCACCCAAGTCAAACCCATCAAAAGTCACGGGATGCCGTCAAGTGCAGGGACATGGACCAATGATAGCCCAATTGGTCCCCATTGAAATGGCAAGATTTCGTTTCCCGTCCCGAAAGGAAATTTCATTTCCTTTCGGGACGGGAAACGAAATCTTGCGTCCCAGGAAAGAAAGGCTTTCAAACGATCTGGAAAGGAGATATGATCAAATGAAATGCGACTGAAAGAAAAACCAAAAAATCAGAAATTCCGGAGATATGGTCTGGGAGGTAATGAGATACAGCACAAAAGACAAAAAGATGCCAAAACTAACCTGACACACACTGCAACAGCAGGGCAAAATAGCAAGGAGGAAGACACATCACTGAGGGGAAAATATCAGAGCCAGGGGCTGGATACTGAAAAAAGAAAAAAAAATTTTCGCCCAAGTCAAACCCATCAAAAGTCACGGGATGCCGTCAAGTGCAGGGACATGGACCAATGATAGCCCAATTGGTCCCCATTGAAATGGCAAGATTTCGTTTCCCGTCCCGAAAGGAAATGAAATTTCCTTTCGGGACGGGAAACGAAATCTTGCGTCCCAGGAAAGAAAGGCTTTCAAACGCTCTGGAAAGGAGATACGATCAAATTAAATGGAACTGAAAAAAAACCAAAAAATCCTAAATTTCGGAGATATGGTCTGGGAGGTAATGAGATACAGCACAAAAGACAAAAAGATGCCAAAACTAACCTGACACACACTGCAACAGCAGGGCAAAATAGCAAGGAGGAAGACACATCACTGAGGGGAAAATATCAGATCCAGGGGCTGGATACTGAAAAAAGAAAAAAAAATTTTCGCCCAAGTCAAACCCATCAAAAGTCACGGGATGCCGTCAAGTGCAGGGACATGGACCAATGATAGCCCAATTGGTCCCCATGGAAATGGCAAGATTTCGTTTCCCGTCCCGAAAGGAAATGAAATTTCCTTTCGGGACGGGAAACGAAATCTTGCGTCCCAGGAAAGAAAGGCTTTCAAACGCTCTGGAAAGGAGATACGATCAAATTAAATGGAACTGAAAAAAAACCAAAAAATCCTAAATTTCGGAGATATGGTCTGGGAGGTAATGAGATACAGCACAAAAGACAAAAAGATGCCAAAACTAACCTGACACACACTGCAACAGCAGGGCAAAATAGCAAGGAGGAAGACACATCACTGAGGGGAAAATATCAGAGCCAGGGGCTGGATACTGAAAAAAGAAAAAAAAATTTTCGCCCAAGTCAAACCCATCAAAAGTCACGGGATGCCGTCAAGTGCAGGGACATGGACCAATGATAGCCCAATTGGTCCCCATTGAAATGGCAAGATTTCGTTTCCCGTCCCGAAAGGAAATGAAATTTCCTTTCGGGACGGGAAACGAAATCTTGCGTCCCAGGAAAGAAAGGCTTTCAAACACTCTGGAAAGGAGATACGATCAAATGAAATGCAACTGCAAAAACCCCAAAAAATCAGAAATTTCAGAGATATGGTCTGGGAGGAAATGAGATACAGCACAAAAGACAAAAAGAGGCCAAAACTAACCTGACACACACTGCAAAAGCGGGGCAAAATACAAAGGAGGAAGACACATCACTGAGGGGAAAATATCAGATCCAGGGGCTGGATACTGAAAAAAGAAAAAAAAATTTTCGCCCAAGTCAAACCCATCAAAAGTCACGGGATGCCGTCAAGTGCAGGGACATGGACCAATGATAGCCCAATTGGTCCCCATTGAAATGGCAAGATTTCGTTTCCCGTCCCGAAAGGAAATGAAATTTCCTTTCGGGACGGGAAACGAAATCTTGCGTCCCAGGAAAGAAAGGCTTTCAAACGCTCTGGAAAGGAGATACGATCAAATTAAATGGAACTGAAAAAAAACCAAAAAATCAGAAATTTCGGAGATATGGTCTGGGAGGTAATGAGATACAGCACAAAAGACAAAAAGATGCCAAAACTAACCTGACACACACTGCAACAGCAGGGCAAAATAGCAAGGAGGAAGACACATCACTGAGGGGAAAATATCAGAGCCAGGGGCTGGATACTGAAAAAAGAAAAAAAAATTTTTGCCCAAGTCAAACCCATCAAAAGTCACGGGATGCCGTCAAGTGCAGGGACATGGACCAATGATAGCCCAATTGGTCCCCATTGAAATGGCAAGATTTCGTTTCCCGTCCCGCAAGGAAATGAAATTTCCTTTCGGGACGGGAAACGAAATCTTGCGTCCCAGGAAAGAAAGGCTTTCAAACGCTCTGGAAAGGAGATACGATCAAATGAAATGCGACTGAAAGAAAAACCAAAAAATCAGAAATTTCGGAGATATGGTCTGGGAGGAAATGAGATACAGCACAAAAGACAAAAAGATGCCAAAACTAACCTGACACACACTGCAACAGCAGGGCAAAATAGCAAGGAGGAAGACACATCACTGAGGGGAAAATATCAGATCCAGGGGCTGGATACTGAAAAAAGAAAAAAAAATTTTTGCCCAAGTCAAACCCATCAAAAGTCACGGGATGCCGTCAAGTGCAGGGACATGGACCAATGATAGCCCAATTGGTCCCCATTGAAATGGCAAGATTTCGTTTCCCGTCCCGAAAGGAAATGAAATTTCCTTTCGGGACGGGAAACGAAATCTTGCGTCCCAGGAAAGAAAGGCTTTCAAACGCTCTGGAAAGGAGATACGATCAAATGAAATGGAACTGAAAAAAAACCAAAAAATCCTAAATTTCGGAGATATGGTCTGGGAGGTAATGAGATACAGCACAAAAGACAAAAAGATGCCAAAACTAACCTGACACACACTGCAACAGCAGGGCAAAATAGCAAGGAGGAAGACACATCACTGAGGGGAAAATATCAGATCCAGGGGCTGGATACTGAAAAAAGAAAAAAAAATTTTTGCCCAAGTCAAACCCATCAAAAGTCACGGGATGCCGTCAAGTGCAGGGACATGGACCAATGATAGCCCAATTGGTCCCCATTGAAATGGCAAGATTTCGTTTCCCGTCCCGAAAGGAAATGAAATTTCCTTTCGGGACGGGAAACGAAATCTTGCGTCCCAGGAAAGAAAGGCTTTCAAACGCTCTGGAAAGGAGATACGATCAAATTAAATGGAACTGAAAAAAAACCAAAAAATCAGAAATTTCGGAGATATGGTCTGGGAGGTAATGAGATACAGCACAAAAGACAAAAAGATGCCAAAACTAACCTGACACACACTGCAACAGCAGGGCAAAATAGCAAGGAGGAAGACACATCACTGAGGGGAAAATATCAGATCCAGGGGCTGGATACTGAAAAAAGAAAAAAAAATTTTCGCCCAAGTCAAACCCATCAAAAGTCACGGGATGCCGTCAAGTGCAGGGACATGGACCAATGATAGCCCAATTGGTCCCCATTGAAATGGCAAGATTTCGTTTCCCGTCCCGAAAGGAAATGAAATTTCCTTTCGGGACGGGAAACGAAATCTTGCGTCCCAGGAAAGAAAGGCTTTCAAACGCTCTGGAAAGGAGATACGATCAAATTAAATGGAAATGAAAAAAAACCAAAAAATCCTAAATTTCGGAGATATGGTCTGGGAGGTAATGAGATACAGCACAAAAGACAAAAAGATGCCAAAACTAACCTGACACACACTGCAACAGCAGGGCAAAATAGCAAGGAGGAAGACACATCACTGAGGGGAAAATATCAGAGCCAGGGGCTGGATACTGAAAAAAGAAAAAAAAATTTTCGCCCAAGTCAAACCCATCAAAAGTCACGGGATGCCGTCAAGTGCAGGGACATGGACCAATGATAGCCCAATTGGTCCCCATGGAAATGGCAAGATTTCGTTTCCCGTCCCGAAAGGAAATGAAATTTCCTTTCGGGACGGGAAACGAAATCTTGCGTCCCAGGAAAGAAAGGCTTTCAAACGCTCTGGAAAGGAGATACGATCAAATGAAATGCAACTGAAAGAAAAACCAAAAAATCATAAATTTCGGAGATATGGTCTGGGAGGAAATGAGATACAGCACAAAAGACAAAAAGATGCCAAAACTAACCTGACACATACTGCAAAAGCGGGGCAAAATACAAAGGAAGAAGACACATCACTGAGGGGAAAATATCAGAGCCAGGGGCTGGATACTGGAAAAAGAAAAAAAAATTTTCGCCCAAGTCAAACCCATCAAAAGTCACGGGATGCCGTCAAGTGCAGGGACATGGACCAATGATAGCCCAATTGGTCCCCATGGAAATGGCAAGATTTCGTTTCCCGTCCCGAAAGGAAATGAAATTTCCTTTCGGGACGGGAAACGAAATCTTGCGTCCCAGGAAAGAAAGGCTTTCAAACGCTCTGGAAAGGCGATACGATCAAATTAAATGGAACTGAAAAAAAACCAAAAAATCCTAAATTTCGGAGATATGGTCTGGGAGGTAATGAGATACAGCACAAAAGACAAAAAGATGCCAAAACTAACCTGACACATACTGCAAAAGCGGGGCAAAATACAAAGGAGGAAGACACATCACTGAGGGGAAAATATCAGATCCAGGGGCTGGATACTGAAAAAAGAAAAAAAAATTTTTGCCCAAGTCAAACCCATCAAAAGTCACGGGATGCCGTCAAGTGCAGGGACATGGACCAATGATAGCCCAATTGGTCCCCATTGAAATGGCAAGATTTCGTTTCCCGTCCCGAAAGGAAATGAAATTTCCTTTCGGGACGGGAAACGAAATCTTGCGTCCCAGGAAAGAAAGGCTTTCAAACGCTCTGGAAAGGAGATACGATCAAATGAAATGGAACTGAAAAAAAACCAAAAAATCCTAAATTTCGGAGATATGGTCTGGGAGGAAATGAGATACAGCACAAAAGACAAAAAGATGCCAAAACTAACCTGACACATACTGCAAAAGCGGGGCAAAATACAAAGGAAGAAGACACATCACTGAGGGGAAAATATCAGAGCCAGGGGCTGGATACTGAAAAAAGAAAAAAAAATTTTCGCCCAAGTCAAACCCATCAATAGTCACGGGATGCCGTCAAGTGCAGGGACATGGACCAATGATAGCCCAATTGGTCCCCATTGAAATGGCAAGATTTCGTTTCCCGTCCCGAAAGGAAATGAAATTTCCTTTCGGGACGGGAAACGAAATCTTGCGTCCCAGGAAAGAAAGGCTTTCAAACGCTCTGGAAAGGAGATACGATCAAATTAAATGGAACTGAAAAAAAACCAAAAAATCAGAAATTTCGGAGATATGGTCTGGGAGGTAATGAGATACAGCACAAAAGACAAAAAGATGCCAAAACTAACCTGACACATACTGCAAAAGCGGGGCAAAATACAAAGGAGGAAGACACATCACTGAGGGGAAAATATCAGATCCAGGGGCTGGATACTGAAAAAAGAAAAAAAAATTTTTGCCCAAGTCAAACCCATCAAAAGTCACGGGATGCCGTCAAGTGCAGGGACATGGACCAATGATAGCCCAATTGGTCCCCATTGAAATGGCAAGATTTCGTTTCCCGTCCCGCAAGGAAATGAAATTTCCTTTCGGGACGGGAAACGAAATCTTGCGTCCCAGGAAAGAAAGGCTTTCAAACGCTCTGGAAAGGAGATACGATCAAATGAAATGCGACTGAAAGAAAAACCAAAAAATCCTAAATTTCGGAGATATGGTCTGGGAGGAAATGAGATACAGCACAAAAGACAAAAAGATGCCAAAACTAACCTGACACACACTGCAACAGCAGGGCAAAATAGCAAGGAGGAAGACACATCACTGAGGGGAAAATATCAGATCCAGGGGCTGGATACTGAAAAAAGAAAAAAAAATTTTTGCCCAAGTCAAACCCATCAAAAGTCACGGGATGCCGTCAAGTGCAGGGACATGGACCAATGATAGCCCAATTGGTCCCCATTGAAATGGCAAGATTTCGTTTCCCGTCCCGAAAGGAAATGAAATTTCCTTTCGGGACGGGAAACGAAATCTTGCGTCCCAGGAAAGAAAGGCTTTCAAACGCTCTGGAAAGGAGATACGATCAAATTAAATGGAACTGAAAAAAAACCAAAAAATCAGAAATTTCGGAGATATGGTCTGGGAGGTAATGAGATACAGCACAAAAGACAAAAAGATGCCAAAACTAACCTGACACACACTGCAACAGCAGGGCAAAATAGCAAGGAGGAAGACACATCACTGAGGGGAAAATATCAGATCCAGGGGCTGGATACTGAAAAAAGAAAAAAAAATTTTTGCCCAAGTCAAACCCATCAAAAGTCACGGGATGCCGTCAAGTGCAGGGACATGGACCAATGATAGCCCAATTGGTCCCCATTGAAATGGCAAGATTTCGTTTCCCGTCCCGAAAGGAAATGAAATTTCCTTTCGGGACGGGAAACGAAATCTTGCGTCCCAGGAAAGAAAGGCTTTCAAACGCTCTGGAAAGGAGATACGATCAAATTAAATGGAACTGAAAAAAAACCAAAAAATCAGAAATTTCGGAGATATGGTCTGGGAGGTAATGAGATACAGCACAAAAGACAAAAAGATGCCAAAACTAACCTGACACACACTGCAACAGCAGGGCAAAATAGCAAGGAGGAAGACACATCACTGAGGGGAAAATATCAGATCCAGGGGCTGGATACTGAAAAAAGAAAAAAAAATTTTCGCCCAAGTCAAACCCATCAAAAGTCACGGGATGCCGTCAAGTGCAGGGACATGGACCAATGATAGCCCAATTGGTCCCCATTGAAATGGCAAGATTTCGTTTCCCGTCCCGAAAGGAAATGAAATTTCCTTTCGGGACGGGAAACGAAATCTTGCGTCCCAGGAAAGAAAGCCTTTCAAACACTCTGGAAAGGAGATACGATCAAATTAAATGGAAATGAAAAAAAACCAAAAAATCCTAAATTTCGGAGATATGGTCTGGGAGGTAATGAGATACAGCACAAAAGACAAAAAGATGCCAAAACTAACCTGACACACACTGCAACAGCAGGGCAAAATAGCAAGGAGGAAGACACATCACTGAGGGGAAAATATCAGAGCCAGGGGCTGGATACTGAAAAAAGAAAAAAAAATTTTTGCCCAAGTCAAACCCATCAAAACACACGGGATGCCGTCAAGTGCAGGGACATGGACCAATGATAGCCCAATTGGTCCCCATGGAAATGGCAAGATTTCGTTTCCCGTCCCGAAAGGAAATGAAATTTCCTTTCGGGACGGGAAACGAAATCTTGCGTCCCAGGAAAGAAAGGCTTTCAAACGCTCTGGAAAGGAGATACGATCAAATGAAATGCAACTGAAAGAAAAACCAAAAAATCATAAATTTCGGAGATATGGTCTGGGAGGAAATGAGATACAGCACAAAAGACAAAAAGATGCCAAAACTAACCTGACACATACTGCAAAAGCGGGGCAAAATACAAAGGAAGAAGACACATCACTGAGGGGAAAATATCAGAGCCAGGGGCTGGATACTGGAAAAAGAAAAAAAAATTTTCGCCCAAGTCAAACCCATCAAAAGTCACGGGATGCCGTCAAGTGCAGGGACATGGACCAATGATAGCCCAATTGGTCCCCATGGAAATGGCAAGATTTCGTTTCCCGTCCCGAAAGGAAATGAAATTTCCTTTCGGGACGGGAAACGAAATCTTGCGTCCCAGGAAAGAAAGGCTTTCAAACGCTCTGGAAAGGCGATACGATCAAATTAAATGGAACTGAAAAAAAACCAAAAAATCCTAAATTTCGGAGATATGGTCTGGGAGGTAATGAGATACAGCACAAAAGACAAAAAGATGCCAAAACTAACCTGACACATACTGCAAAAGCGGGGCAAAATACAAAGGAGGAAGACACATCACTGAGGGGAAAATATCAGATCCAGGGGCTGGATACTGAAAAAAGAAAAAAAAATTTTCGCCCAAGTCAAACCCATCAAAAGTCACGGGATGCCGTCAAGTGCAGGGACATGGACCAATGATAGCCCAATTGGTCCCCATTGAAATGGCAAGATTTCGTTTCCCGTCCCGAAAGGAAATGAAATTTCCTTTCGGGACGGGAAACGAAATCTTGCGTCCCAGGAAAGAAAGGCTTTCAAACGCTCTGGAAAGGAGATACGATCAAATGAAATGGAACTGAAAAAAAACCAAAAAATCAGAAATTTCGGAGATATGGTCTGGGAGGTAATGAGATACAGCACAAAAGACAAAAAGATGCCAAAACTAACCTGACACACACTGCAACAGCAGGGCAAAATAGCAAGGAGGAAGACACATCACTGAGGGGAAAATATCAGAGCCAGGGGCTGGATACTGAAAAAAGAAAAAAAAATTTTTGCCCAAGTCAAACCCATCAAAACACACGGGATGCCGTCAAGTGCAGGGACATGGACCAATGATAGCCCAATTGGTCCCCATGGAAATGGCAAGATTTCGTTTCGCGTCCCGAAAGGAAATGAAATTTCCTTTCGGGACGGGAAACGAAATCTTGCGTCCCAGGAAAGAAAGGCTTTCAAACACTCTGGAAAGGAGATACGATCAAATGAAATGCAACTGCAAAAACCCCAAAAAATCAGAAATTTCAGAGATATGGTCTGGGAGGAAATGAGATACAGCACAAAAGACAAAAAGAGGCCAAAACTAACCTGACACACACTGCAAAAGCGGGGCAAAATACAAAGGAGGAAGACACATCACTGAGGGGAAAATATCAGAGTCAGGGGCTGGATACTGAAAAAAGAAAAAAAAATTTTCACCCAGTCAAACCCATCAAAAGTCACGGGATGCCGTCAAGTGCAGGAACATGGACCAATGATAGCCCAATTGGTCCCCATTGAAATGGCAAGATTTCGTTTCCCGTCCCGAAAGGAAATGAAATTTCCTTTCGGGACGGGAAACGAAATCTTGCGTCCCAGGAAAGAAAGGCTTTCAAACGCTCTGGAAAGGAGATACGATCAAATTAAATGCAACTGAAAAAACCCCAAAAATCCTAAATTTCGGAGATATGGTCTGGGAGGAAATGAGATGCAGCACAAAAGACAAAAAGATGCCAAAACTAACCTGACACATACTGCAAAAGCGGGGCAAAATACCAAGGAGGAAGACACATCACTGAGGGGAAAATATCAGAGTCAGGGGCTGGATACTGAAAAAAGAAAAAAAAATTTTCGCCCAAGTCAAACCCATCAAAAGTCACGGGATGCCATCAAGTGCAGGGACATGGACCAATGATAGCCCAATTGGTCCCCATTGAAATGGCAAGATTTCGTTTCCCGTCCCGAAAGGAAATGACATTTCCTTTCGGGACGGGAAACGAAATCTTGCGTCCCAGGAAAGAAAGGCTTTCAAACGCTCTGGAAAGGAGATACGATCAAATTAAATGGAACTGAAAAAAAACCAAAAAATCAGAAATTTCGGAGATATGGTCTGGGAGGTAATGAGATACAGCACAAAAGACAAAAAGATGCCAAAACTAACCTGACACACACTGCAACAGCAGGGCAAAATAGCAAGGAGGAAGACACATCACTGAGGGGAAAATATCAGATCCAGGGGCTGGATACTGAAAAAAGAAAAAAAAATTTTCGCCCAAGTCAAACCCATCAAAAGTCACGGGATGCCGTCAAGTGCAGGGACATGGACCAATGATAGCCCAATTGGTCCCCATTGAAACGGCAAGATTTCGTTTCCCGTCCCGAAAGGAAATGAAATTTCCTTTCGGGACGGGAAACGAAATCTTGCGTCCCAGGAAAGAAAGGCTTTCAAACGCTCTGGAAAGGAGATACGATCAAATGAAATGCAACTGCAAAACCCCAAAAAAACATAAATTTCGGAGATATGGTCTGGGAGGAAATGAGATGCAGCACAAAAGACAAAAAGATGCCAAAACTAACCTGACACATACTGCAAAAGCGGGGCAAAATACAAAGGAAGAAGACACATCACTGAGGGGAAAATATCAGAGCCAGGGGCTGGATACTGAAAAAAGAAAAAAAAATTTTCGCCCAAGTCAAACCCATCAAAAGTCACGGGATGCCGTCAAGTGCAGGGACATGGACCAATGATAGCCCAATTGGTCCCCATGGAAATGGCAAGATTTCGTTTCCCGTCCCGAAAGGAAATGAAATTTCCTTTCGGGACGGGAAACGAAATCTTGCGTCCCAGGAAAGAAAGGCTTTCAAACGCTCTAGAAAGGAGATACGATCAAATTAAATGCAACTGAAAAAACCCCAAAAAAACATAAATTTCGGAGATATGGTCTGGGAGGAAATGAGATGCAGCACAAAAGACAAAAAGATGCCAAAACTAACCTGACACATACTGCAAAAGCGGGGCAAAATAGCAAGGAAGAAGACACATCACTGAGGGGAAAATATCAGAGCCAGGTGCTGGATACTGAAAAAAGAAAAAAAAATTTTCACCCAAGTCAAACCCATCAAAAGTCACGGGATGCCGTCAAGTGCAGGGACATGGACCAATGATAGCCCAATTGGTCCCCATTGAAATGGCAAGATTTCGTTTCCCGTCCCGAAAGGAAATTTCATTTCCTTTCGGGACGGGAAACGAAATCTTGCGTCCCAGGAAAGAAAGGCTTTCAAACGCTCTGGAAAGGAGATATGATCAAATGAAATGCGACTGAAAGAAAAACCAAAAAATCAGAAATTCCGGAGATATGGTCTGGGAGGTAATGAGATACAGCACAAAAGACAAAAAGATGCCAAAACTAACCTGACACACACTGCAACAGCAGGGCAAAATAGCAAGGAGGAAGACACATCACTGAGGGGAAAATATCAGAGCCAGGGGCTGGATACTGAAAAAAGAAAAAAAAATTTTCGCCCAAGTCAAACCCATCAAAAGTCACGGGATGCCGTCAAGTGCAGGGACATGGACCAATGATAGCCCAATTGGTCCCCATTGAAATGGCAAGATTTCGTTTCCCGTCCCGAAAGGAAATGAAATTTCCTTTCGGGACGGGAAACGAAATCTTGCGTCCCAGGAAAGAAAGGCTTTCAAACGCTCTGGAAAGGAGATACGATCAAATTAAATGGAACTGAAAAAAAACCAAAAAATCCTAAATTTCGGAGATATGGTCTGGGAGGTAATGAGATACAGCACAAAAGACAAAAAGATGCCAAAACTAACCTGACACATACAGCAAAAGCGGGGCAAAATACAACGGAGGAAGACACATCACTGAGGGGAAAATATCAGATCCAGGGGCTGGATACTGAAAAAAGAAAAAAAAATTTTCGCCCAAGTCAAACCCATCAAAAGTCACGGGATGCCGTCAAGTGCAGGGACATGGACCAATGATAGCCCAATTGGTCCCCATGGAAATGGCAAGATTTCGTTTCCCGTCCCGAAAGGAAATGAAATTTCCTTTCGGGACGGGAAACGAAATCTTGCGTCCCAGGAAAGAAAGGCTTTCAAACGCTCTGGAAAGGAGATACGATCAAATTAAATGGAACTGAAAAAAAACCAAAAAATCCTAAATTTCGGAGATATGGTCTGGGAGGTAATGAGATACAGCACAAAAGACAAAAAGATGCCAAAACTAACCTGACACACACTGCAACAGCAGGGCAAAATAGCAAGGAGGAAGACACATCACTGAGGGGAAAATATCAGAGCCAGGGGCTGGATACTGAAAAAAGAAAAAAAAATTTTCGCCCAAGTCAAACCCATCAAAAGTCACGGGATGCCGTCAAGTGCAGGGACATGGACCAATGATAGCCCAATTGGTCCCCATTGAAATGGCAAGATTTCGTTTCCCGTCCCGAAAGGAAATGAAATTTCCTTTCGGGACGGGAAACGAAATCTTGCGTCCCAGGAAAGAAAGGCTTTCAAACACTCTGGAAAGGAGATACGATCAAATGAAATGCAACTGCAAAAACCCCAAAAAATCAGAAATTTCAGAGATATGGTCTGGGAGGAAATGAGATACAGCACAAAAGACAAAAAGAGGCCAAAACTAACCTGACACACACTGCAAAAGCGGGGCAAAATACAAAGGAGGAAGACACATCACTGAGGGGAAAATATCAGATCCAGGGGCTGGATACTGAAAAAAGAAAAAAAAATTTTCGCCCAAGTCAAACCCATCAAAAGTCACGGGATGCCGTCAAGTGCAGGGACATGGACCAATGATAGCCCAATTGGTCCCCATTGAAATGGCAAGATTTCGTTTCCCGTCCCGAAAGGAAATGAAATTTCCTTTCGGGACGGGAAACGAAATCTTGCGTCCCAGGAAAGAAAGGCTTTCAAACGCTCTGGAAAGGAGATACGATCAAATTAAATGGAACTGAAAAAAAACCAAAAAATCAGAAATTTCGGAGATATGGTCTGGGAGGTAATGAGATACAGCACAAAAGACAAAAAGATGCCAAAACTAACCTGACACACACTGCAACAGCAGGGCAAAATAGCAAGGAGGAAGACACATCACTGAGGGGAAAATATCAGAGCCAGGGGCTGGATACTGAAAAAAGAAAAAAAAATTTTTGCCCAAGTCAAACCCATCAAAAGTCACGGGATGCCGTCAAGTGCAGGGACATGGACCAATGATAGCCCAATTGGTCCCCATTGAAATGGCAAGATTTCGTTTCCCGTCCCGAAAGGAAATGAAATTTCCTTTCGGGACGGGAAACGAAATCTTGCGTCCCAGGAAAGAAAGGCTTTCAAACGCTCTGGAAAGGAGATACGATCAAATGAAATGCGACTGAAAGAAAAACCAAAAAATCAGAAATTTCGGAGATATGGTCTGGGAGGAAATGAGATACAGCACAAAAGACAAAAAGATGCCAAAACTAACCTGACACACACTGCAACAGCAGGGCAAAATAGCAAGGAGGAAGACACATCACTGAGGGGAAAATATCAGATCCAGGGGCTGGATACTGAAAAAAGAAAAAAAAATTTTTGCCCAAGTCAAACCCATCAAAAGTCACGGGATGCCGTCAAGTGCAGGGACATGGACCAATGATAGCCCAATTGGTCCCCATTGAAATGGCAAGATTTCGTTTCCCGTCCCGAAAGGAAATGAAATTTCCTTTCGGGACGGGAAACGAAATCTTGCGTCCCAGGAAAGAAAGGCTTTCAAACGCTCTGGAAAGGAGATACGATCAAATTAAATGGAACTGAAAAAAAACCAAAAAATCAGAAATTTCGGAGATATGGTCTGGGAGGTAATGAGATACAGCACAAAAGACAAAAAGATGCCAAAACTAACCTGACACATACTGCAACAGCAGGGCAAAATAGCAAGGAGGAAGACACATCACTGAGGGGAAAATATCAGAGCCAGGGGCTGGATACTGAAAAAAGAAAAAAAAATTTTCGCCCAAGTCAAACCCATCAATAGTCACGGGATGCCGTCAAGTGCAGGGACATGGACCAATGATAGCCCAATTGGTCCCCATTGAAATGGCAAGATTTCGTTTCCCGTCCCGAAAGGAAATGAAATTTCCTTTCGGGACGGGAAACGAAATCTTGCGTCCCAGGAAAGAAAGGCTTTCAAACGCTCTGGAAAGGAGATACGATCAAATTAAATGGAACTGAAAAAAAACCAAAAAATCAGAAATTTCGGAGATATGGTCTGGGAGGTAATGAGATACAGCACAAAAGACAAAAAGATGCCAAAACTAACCTGACACATACTGCAAAAGCGGGGCAAAATACAAAGGAGGAAGACACATCACTGAGGGGAAAATATCAGATCCAGGGGCTGGATACTGAAAAAAGAAAAAAAAATTTTTGCCCAAGTCAAACCCATCAAAAGTCACGGGATGCCGTCAAGTGCAGGGACATGGACCAATGATAGCCCAATTGGTCCCCATTGAAATGGCAAGATTTCGTTTCCCGTCCCGCAAGGAAATGAAATTTCCTTTCGGGACGGGAAACGAAATCTTGCGTCCCAGGAAAGAAAGGCTTTCAAACGCTCTGGAAAGGAGATACGATCAAATGAAATGCGACTGAAAGAAAAACCAAAAAATCCTAAATTTCGGAGATATGGTCTGGGAGGAAATGAGATACAGCACAAAAGACAAAAAGATGCCAAAACTAACCTGACACACACTGCAACAGCAGGGCAAAATAGCAAGGAGGAAGAAACATCACTGAGGGGAAAATATCAGATCCAGGGGCTGGATACTGAAAAAAGAAAAAAAAATTTTCGCCCAAGTCAAACCCATCAAAAGTCACGGGATGCCGTCAAGTGCAGGGACATGGACCAATGATAGCCCAATTGGTCCCCATTGAAATGGCAAGATTTCGTTTCCCGTCCCGAAAGGAAATGAAATTTCCTTTCGGGACGGGAAACGAAATCTTGCGTCCCAGGAAAGAAAGGCTTTCAAACGCTCTGGAAAGGAGATACGATCAAATGAAATGGAACTGAAAAAAAACCAAAAAATCCTAAATTTCGGAGATATGGTCTGGGAGGTAATGAGATACAGCACAAAAGACAAAAAGATGCCAAAACTAACCTGACACACACTGCAACAGCAGGGCAAAATAGCAAGGAGGAAGACACATCACTGAGGGGAAAATATCAGATCCAGGGGCTGGATACTGAAAAAAGAAAAAAAAATTTTTGCCCAAGTCAAACCCATCAAAAGTCACGGGATGCCGTCAAGTGCAGGGACATGGACCAATGATAGCCCAATTGGTCCCCATTGAAATGGCAAGATTTCGTTTCCCGTCCCGAAAGGAAATGAAATTTCCTTTCGGGACGGGAAACGAAATCTTGCGTCCCAGGAAAGAAAGGCTTTCAAATGCTCTGGAAAGGAGATACGATCAAATTAAATGGAACTGAAAAAAAACCAAAAAATCAGAAATTTCGGAGATATGGTCTGGGAGGTAATGAGATACAGCACAAAAGACAAAAAGATGCCAAAACTAACCTGACACACACTGCAACAGCAGGGCAAAATAGCAAGGAGGAAGACACATCACTGAGGGGAAAATATCAGATCCAGGGGCTGGATACTGAAAAAAGAAAAAAAAATTTTCGCCCAAGTCAAACCCATCAAAAGTCACGGGATGCCGTCAAGTGCAGGGACATGGACCAATGATAGCCCAATTGGTCCCCATTGAAATGGCAAGATTTCGTTTCCCGTCCCGAAAGGAAATGAAATTTCCTTTCGGGACGGGAAACGAAATCTTGCGTCCCAGGAAAGAAAGGCTTTCAAACGCTCTGGAAAGGAGATACGATCAAATTAAATGGAAATGAAAAAAAACCAAAAAATCCTAAATTTCGGAGATATGGTCTGGGAGGTAATGAGATACAGCACAAAAGACAAAAAGATGCCAAAACTAACCTGACACACACTGCAACAGCAGGGCAAAATAGCAAGGAGGAAGACACATCACTGAGGGGAAAATATCAGAGCCAGGGGCTGGATACTGAAAAAAGAAAAAAAAATTTTTGCCCAAGTCAAACCCATCAAAACACACGGGATGCCGTCAAGTGCAGGGACATGGACCAATGATAGCCCAATTGGTCCCCATGGAAATGGCAAGATTTCGTTTCCCGTCCCGAAAGGAAATGAAATTTCCTTTCGGGACGGGAAACGAAATCTTGCGTCCCAGGAAAGAAAGGCTTTCAAACGCTCTGGAAAGGAGATACGATCAAATGAAATGCAACTGAAAGAAAAACCAAAAAATCATAAATTTCGGAGATATGGTCTGGGAGGAAATGAGATACAGCACAAAAGACAAAAAGATGCCAAAACTAACCTGACACATACTGCAAAAGCGGGGCAAAATACAAAGGAAGAAGACACATCACTGAGGGGAAAATATCAGAGCCAGGGGCTGGATACTGGAAAAAGAAAAAAAAATTTTCGCCCAAGTCAAACCCATCAAAAGTCACGGGATGCCGTCAAGTGCAGGGACATGGACCAATGATAGCCCAATTGGTCCCCATGGAAATGGCAAGATTTCGTTTCCCGTCCCGAAAGGAAATGAAATTTCCTTTCGGGACGGGAAACGAAATCTTGCGTCCCAGGAAAGAAAGGCTTTCAAACGCTCTGGAAAGGCGATACGATCAAATTAAATGGAACTGAAAAAAAACCAAAAAATCCTAAATTTCGGAGATATGGTCTGGGAGGTAATGAGATACAGCACAAAAGACAAAAAGATGCCAAAACTAACCTGACACATACTGCAAAAGCGGGGCAAAATACAAAGGAGGAAGACACATCACTGAGGGGAAAATATCAGATCCAGGGGCTGGATACTGAAAAAAGAAAAAAAAATTTTTGCCCAAGTCAAACCCATCAAAAGTCACGGGATGCCGTCAAGTGCAGGGACATGGACCAATGATAGCCCAATTGGTCCCCATTGAAATGGCAAGATTTCGTTTCCCGTCCCGAAAGGAAATGAAATTTCCTTTCGGGACGGGAAACGAAATCTTGCGTCCCAGGAAAGAAAGGCTTTCAAACGCTCTGGAAAGGAGATACGATCAAATGAAATGGAACTGAAAAAAAACCAAAAAATCCTAAATTTCGGAGATATGGTCTGGGAGGAAATGAGATACAGCACAAAAGACAAAAAGATGCCAAAACTAACCTGACACATACTGCAAAAGCGGGGCAAAATACAAAGGAAGAAGACACATCACTGAGGGGAAAATATCAGAGCCAGGGGCTGGATACTGAAAAAAGAAAAAAAAATTTTCGCCCAAGTCAAACCCATCAATAGTCACGGGATGCCGTCAAGTGCAGGGACATGGACCAATGATAGCCCAATTGGTCCCCATTGAAATGGCAAGATTTCGTTTCCCGTCCCGAAAGGAAATGAAATTTCCTTTCGGGACGGGAAACGAAATCTTGCGTCCCAGGAAAGAAAGGCTTTCAAACGCTCTGGAAAGGAGATACGATCAAATTAAATGGAACTGAAAAAAAACCAAAAAATCAGAAATTTCGGAGATATGGTCTGGGAGGTAATGAGATACAGCACAAAAGACAAAAAGATGCCAAAACTAACCTGACACATACTGCAAAAGCGGGGCAAAATACAAAGGAGGAAGACACATCACTGAGGGGAAAATATCAGATCCAGGGGCTGGATACTGAAAAAAGAAAAAAAAATTTTTGCCCAAGTCAAACCCATCAAAAGTCACGGGATGCCGTCAAGTGCAGGGACATGGACCAATGATAGCCCAATTGGTCCCCATTGAAATGGCAAGATTTCGTTTCCCGTCCCGAAAGGAAATGAAATTTCCTTTCGGGACGGGAAACGAAATCTTGCGTCCCAGGAAAGAAAGGCTTTCAAACGCTCTGGAAAGGAGATACGATCAAATGAAATGCGACTGAAAGAAAAACCAAAAAATCCTAAATTTCGGAGATATGGTCTGGGAGGAAATGAGATACAGCACAAAAGACAAAAAGATGCCAAAACTAACCTGACACACACTGCAACAGCAGGGCAAAATAGCAAGGAGGAAGACACATCACTGAGGGGAAAATATCAGATCCAGGGGCTGGATACTGAAAAAAGAAAAAAAAATTTTTGCCCAAGTCAAACCCATCAAAAGTCACGGGATGCCGTCAAGTGCAGGGACATGGACCAATGATAGCCCAATTGGTCCCCATTGAAATGGCAAGATTTCGTTTCCCGTCCCGAAAGGAAATGAAATTTCCTTTCGGGACGGGAAACGAAATCTTGCGTCCCAGGAAAGAAAGGCTTTCAAACGCTCTGGAAAGGAGATACGATCAAATTAAATGGAACTGAAAAAAAACCAAAAAATCAGAAATTTCGGAGATATGGTCTGGGAGGTAATGAGATACAGCACAAAAGACAAAAAGATGCCAAAACTAACCTGACACACACTGCAACAGCAGGGCAAAATAGCAAGGAGGAAGACACATCACTGAGGGGAAAATATCAGATCCAGGGGCTGGATACTGAAAAAAGAAAAAAAAATTTTTGCCCAAGTCAAACCCATCAAAAGTCACGGGATGCCGTCAAGTGCAGGGACATGGACCAATGATAGCCCAATTGGTCCCCATTGAAATGGCAAGATTTCGTTTCCCGTCCCGAAAGGAAATGAAATTTCCTTTCGGGACGGGAAACGAAATCTTGCGTCCCAGGAAAGAAAGGCTTTCAAACGCTCTGGAAAGGAGATACGATCAAATTAAATGGAACTGAAAAAAAACCAAAAAATCAGAAATTTCGGAGATATGGTCTGGGAGGTAATGAGATACAGCACAAAAGACAAAAAGATGCCAAAACTAACCTGACACACACTGCAACAGCAGGGCAAAATAGCAAGGAGGAAGACACATCACTGAGGGGAAAATATCAGATCCAGGGGCTGGATACTGAAAAAAGAAAAAAAAATTTTCGCCCAAGTCAAACCCATCAAAAGTCACGGGATGCCGTCAAGTGCAGGGACATGGACCAATGATAGCCCAATTGGTCCCCATTGAAATGGCAAGATTTCGTTTCCCGTCCCGAAAGGAAATGAAATTTCCTTTCGGGACGGGAAACGAAATCTTGCGTCCCAGGAAAGAAAGGCTTTCAAACACTCTGGAAAGGAGATACGATCAAATTAAATGGAAATGAAAAAAAACCAAAAAATCCTAAATTTCGGAGATATGGTCTGGGAGGTAATGAGATACAGCACAAAAGACAAAAAGATGCCAAAACTAACCTGACACACACTGCAACAGCAGGGCAAAATAGCAAGGAGGAAGACACATCACTGAGGGGAAAATATCAGAGCCAGGGGCTAGATACTGAAAAAAGAAAAAAAAATTTTTGCCCAAGTCAAACCCATCAAAACACACGGGATGCCGTCAAGTGCAGGGACATGGACCAATGATAGCCCAATTGGTCCCCATGGAAATGGCAAGATTTCGTTTCCCGTCCCGAAAGGAAATGAAATTTCCTTTCGGGACGGGAAACGAAATCTTGCGTCCCAGGAAAGAAAGGCTTTCAAACGCTCTGGAAAGGAGATACGATCAAATGAAATGCAACTGAAAGAAAAACCAAAAAATCATAAATTTCGGAGATATGGTCTGGGAGGAAATGAGATACAGCACAAAAGACAAAAAGATGCCAAAACTAACCTGACACATACTGCAAAAGCGGGGCAAAATACAAAGGAAGAAGACACATCACTGAGGGGAAAATATCAGAGCCAGGGGCTGGATACTGGAAAAAGAAAAAAAAATTTTCGCCCAAGTCAAACCCATCAAAAGTCACGGGATGCCGTCAAGTGCAGGGACATGGACCAATGATAGCCCAATTGGTCCCCATGGAAATGGCAAGATTTCGTTTCCCGTCCCGAAAGGAAATGAAATTTCCTTTCGGGACGGGAAACGAAATCTTGCGTCCCAGGAAAGAAAGGCTTTCAAACGCTCTGGAAAGGCGATACGATCAAATTAAATGGAACTGAAAAAAAACCAAAAAATCCTAAATTTCGGAGATATGGTCTGGGAGGTAATGAGATACAGCACAAAAGACAAAAAGATGCCAAAACTAACCTGACACATACTGCAAAAGCGGGGCAAAATACAAAGGAGGAAGACACATCACTGAGGGGAAAATATCAGATCCAGGGGCTGGATACTGAAAAAAGAAAAAAAAATTTTTGCCCAAGTCAAACCCATCAAAAGTCACGGGATGCCGTCAAGTGCAGGGACATGGACCAATGATAGCCCAATTGGTCCCCATTGAAATGGCAAGATTTCGTTTCCCGTCCCGAAAGGAAATGAAATTTCCTTTCGGGACGGGAAACGAAATCTTGCGTCCCAGGAAAGAAAGGCTTTCAAACGCTCTGGAAAGGAGATACGATCAAATGAAATGGAACTGAAAAAAAACCAAAAAATCAGAAATTTCGGAGATATGGTCTGGGAGGTAATGAGATACAGCACAAAAGACAAAAAGATGCCAAAACTAACCTGACACACACTGCAACAGCAGGGCAAAATAGCAAGGAGGAAGACACATCACTGAGGGGAAAATATCAGAGCCAGGGGCTGGATACTGAAAAAAGAAAAAAAAATTTTTGCCCAAGTCAAACCCATCAAAACACACGGGATGCCGTCAAGTGCAGGGACATGGACCAATGATAGCCCAATTGGTCCCCATGGAAATGGCAAGATTTCGTTTCGCGTCCCGAAAGGAAATGAAATTTCCTTTCGGGACGGGAAACGAAATCTTGCGTCCCAGGAAAGAAAGGCTTTCAAACGCTCTGGAAAGGAGATACGATCAAAGTAAATGGAACTGAAAAAAAACCAAAAAATCCTAAATTTCGGAGATATGGTCTGGGAGGAAATGAGATACAGCACAAAAGACAAAAAGATGCCAAAACTAACCTGACACATACTGCAAAAGCGGGGCAAAATACAAAGGAAGAAGACACATCACTGAGGGGAAAATATCAGAGCCAGGGGCTGGATACTGAAAAAAGAAAAAAAAATTTTCGCCCAAGTCAAACCCATCAAAAGTCACGGGATGCCGTCAAGTGCAGGGACATGGACCAATGATAGCCCAATTGTTCCCCATGGAAATGGCAAGATTTCGTTTCCCGTCCCGAAAGGAAATGAAATTTCCTTTCGGGACGGGAAACGAAATCTTGCGTCCCAGGAAAGAAAGGCTTTCAAACGCTCTGGAAAGGAGATACGATCAAATGAAATGGAACTGAAAAAAAACCAAAAAATCCTAAATTTCGGAGATATGGTCTGGGAGGTAATGAGATACAGCACAAAAGACAAAAAGATGCCAAAACTAACCTGACACACACTGCAACAGCAGGGCAAAATAGCAAGGAGGAAGACACATCACTGAGGGGAAAATATCAGATCCAGGGGCTGGATACTGAAAAAAGAAAAAAAAATTTTTGCCCAAGTCAAACCCATCAAAAGTCACGGGATGCCGTCAAGTGCAGGGACATGGACCAATGATAGCCCAATTGGTCCCCATTGAAATGGCAAGATTTCGTTTCCCGTCCCGAAAGGAAATGAAATTTCCTTTCGGGACGGGAAACGAAATCTTGCGTCCCAGGAAAGAAAGGCTTTCAAACGCTCTGGAAAGGAGATACGATCAAATGAAATGGAACTGAAAGAAAAACCAAAAAATCATAAATTTCAGAGATATGGTCTGGGAGGTAATGAGATACAGCACAAAAGACAAAAAGATGCCAAAACTAACCTGACACACACTGCAACAGCAGGGCAAAATAGCAAGGAGGAAGACACATCACTGAGGGGAAAATATCAGAGCCAGGGGCTGGATACTGAAAAAAGAAAAAAAAAATTTTCGCCCAAGTCAAACCCATCAAAAGTCACGGGATGCCGTCAAGTGCAGGGACATGGACCAATGATAGCCCAATTGGTCCCCATGGAAATGGCAAGATTTCGTTTCCCGTCCCGAAAGGAAATGAAATTTCCTTTTGGGACGGGAAACGAAATCTTGCGTCCCAGGAAAGAAAGGCTTTCAAACGCTCTGGAAAGGAGATACGATCAAATGAAATGGAACTGAAAGAAAAACCAAAAAATCCTAAATTTCGGAGATATGGTCTGGGAGGTAATGAGATGCAGCACAAAAGACAAAATGATGCCAAAACTAACCTGACACACACTGCAACAGCAGGGCAAAATACAAAGGAAGAAGACACATCACTGAGGGGAAAATATCAGAGCCAGGGGCTGGATACTGAAAAAAGAAAAAAAAATTTTCGCCCAAGTCAAACCCATCAAAAGTCACGGGATGCCGTCAAGTGCAGGGACATGGACCAATGATAGCCCAATTGGTCCCCATGGAAATGGCAAGATTTCGTTTCCCGTCCCGAAAGGAAATGAAATTTCCTTTCGGGACGGGAAACGAAATCTTGCGTCCCAGGAAAGAAAGGCTTTCAAACGCTCTGGAAAGGAGATACGATCAAATGAAATGCAACTGAAAGAAAAACCAAAAAATCATAAATTTCGGAGATATGGTCTGGGAGGTAATGAGATGCAGCACAAAAGACAAAAAGATGCCAAAACTAACCTGACACACACTGCAAAAGCGGGGCAAAATACAAAGGAGGAAGACACATCACTGAGGGGAAAATATCAGAGCCAGGGGCTGGATACTGAAAAAAGAAAAAAAAAATTTTCGCCCAAGTCAAACCCATCAAAAGTCACGGGATGCCGTCAAGTGCAGGGACATGGACCAATGATAGCCCAATTGGTCCCCATTGAAATGGCAAGATTTCGTTTCCCGTCCCGAAAGGAAATGAAATTTCCTTTCGGGACGGGAAACGAAATCTTGCGTCCCAGGAAAGAAAGGCTTTCAAACGCTCTGGAAAGGAGATACGATCAAATTAAATGGAACTGAAAAAAAACCAAAAAATCCTAAATTTCGGAGATATGGTCTGGGAGGAAATGAGATACAGCACAAAAGACAAAAAGATGCCAAAACTAACCTGACACATACTGCAAAAGCGGGGCAAAATACAAAGGAAGAAGACACATCACTGAGGGGAAAATATCAGAGCCAGGGGCTGGATACTGAAAAAAGAAAAAAAAATTTTCGCCCAAGTCAAAACCATCAAAAGTCACGGGATGCCGTCAAGTGCAGGGACATGGACCAATGATAGCCCAATTGGTCCCCATGGAAATGGCAAGATTTCGTTTCCCGTCCCGAAAGGAAATGAAATTTCCTTTCGGGACGGGAAACGAAATCTTGCGTCCCAGGAAAGAAAGGCTTTCAAACGCTCTGGAAAGGAGATACGATCAAATGAAATGCAACTGAAAAAAACCCAAAAAACAAATTTCGGAGATATGGTTTGGGAGGAAATGAAATGCAGCACAAAAGACAAAAAGATGCCAAAACTAACCTGAAACATACTGCAAAAGCGGGGCAAAATACAAAGGAGGAAGACACATCACTGAGGGGAAAATATCAGAGCCAGGGGCTGGATACTGAAAAAAGAAAAAAAAATTTTCGCCCAAGTCAAACCCATCAAAAGTCACGGGATGCCGTCAAGTGCAGGGACATGGACCAATGATAGCCCAATTGGTCCCCATTGAAATGGCAAGATTTCGTTTCCCGTCCCGAAAGGAAATGAAATTTCCTTTCGGGACGGGAAACGAAATCTTGCGTCCCAGGAAAGAAAGGCTTTCAAACGCTCTGGAAAGGAGATACGATCAAATGAAATGGAACTGAAAAAAAACCAAAAAATCCTAAATTTCGGAGATATGGTCTGGGAGGTAATGAGATACAGCACAAAAGACAAAAAGATGCCAAAACTAACCTGACACACACTGCAACAGCAGGGCAAAATAGCAAGGAGGAAGACACATCACTGAGGGGAAAATATCAGATCCAGGGGCTGGATACTGAAAAAAGAAAAAAAAATTTTTGCCCAAGTCAAACCCATCAAAAGTCACGGGATGCCGTCAAGTGCAGGGACATGGACCAATGATAGCCCAATTGGTCCCCATTGAAATGGCAAGATTTCGTTTCCCGTCCCGAAAGGAAATGAAATTTCCTTTCGGGACGGGAAACGAAATCTTGCGTCCCAGGAAAGAAAGGCTTTCAAACGCTCTGGAAAGGAGATACGATCAAATGAAATGCGACTGAAAGAAAAACCAAAAAATCAGAAATTTCGGAGATATGGTCTGGGAGGAAATGAGATACAGCACAAAAGACAAAAAGAGGCCAAAACTAACCTGACACACACTGCAAAAGCGGGGCAAAATACAAAGGAAGAAGACACATCACTGAGGGGAAAATATCAGAGCCAGGGGCTGGATACTGAAAAAAGAAAAAATATTTTTGCCCAAGTCAAAACCATCAAAAGTCACGGGATGCCGTCAAGTGCAGGGACATGGACCAATGATAGCCCAATTGGTCCCCATTGAAATGGCAAGATTTCGTTTCCCGTCCCGAAAGGAAATGAAATTTCCTTTCGGGACGGGAAACGAAATCTTGCGTCCCAGGAAAGAAAGGCTTTCAAACGCTCTGGAAAGGAGATACGATCAAATGAAATGGAACTGAAAAAAAACCAAAAAATCCTAAATTTCGGAGATATGGTCTGGGAGGTAATGAGATACAGCACAAAAGACAAAAAGATGCCAAAACTAACCTGACACACACTGCAACAGCAGGGCAAAATAGCAAGGAGGAAGACACATCACTGAGGGGAAAATATCAGATCCAGGGGCTGGATACTGAAAAAAGAAAAAAAAATTTTTGCCCAAGTCAAACCCATCAAAAGTCACGGGATGCCGTCAAGTGCAGGGACATGGACCAATGATAGCCCAATTGGTCCCCATTGAAATGGCAAGATTTCGTTTCCCGTCCCGAAAGGAAATGAAATTTCCTTTCGGGACGGGAAACGAAATCTTGCGTCCCAGGAAAGAAAGGCTTTCAAACGCTCTGGAAAGGAGATACGATCAAATGAAATGGAACTGAAAGAAAAACCAAAAAATCATAAATTTCGGAGATATGGTCTGGGAGGTAATGAGATACAGCACAAAAGACAAAAAGATGCCAAAACTAACCTGACACACACTGCAACAGCAGGGCAAAATAGCAAGGAGGAAGACACATCACTGAGGGGAAAATATCAGAGCCAGGGGCTGGATACTGAAAAAAGAAAAAAAAATTTTCGCCCAAGTCAAACCCATCAAAAGTCACGGGATGCCGTCAAGTGCAGGGACATGGACCAATGATAGCCCAATTGGTCCCCATGGAAATGGCAAGATTTCGTTTCCCGTCCCGAAAGGAAATGAAATTTCCTTTCGGGACGGGAAACGAAATCTTGCGTCCCAGGAAAGAAAGGCTTTCAAACGCTCTGGAAAGGAGATACGATCAAATGAAATGCAACTGAAAAAAACCCAAAAAACATAAATTTCGGAGATATGGTTTGGGAGGAAATGAAATGCAGCACAAAAGACAAAAAGATGCCAAAACTAACCTGAAACATACTGCAAAAGCGGGGCAAAATACAAAGGAGGAAGACACATCACTGAGGGGAAAATATCAGAGCCAGGGGCTGGATACTGAAAAAAGAAAAAAAAATTTTCGCCGAAGTCAAACCCATCAAAAGTCACGGGATGCCGTCAAGTGCAGGGACATGGACCAATGATAGCCCAATTGGTCCCCATTGAAATGGCAAGATTTCGTTTCCCGTCCCGAAAGGAAATGAAATTTCCTTTCGGGACGGGAAACGAAATCTTGCGTCCCAGGAAAGAAAGGCTTTCAAACGCTCTGGAAAGGAGATACGATCAAATGAAATGCAACTGAAAGAAAAACCAAAAAATCAGAAATTTCGGAGATATGGTCTGGGAGGAAATGAGATGCAGCACAAAAGACAAAAAGATGCCAAAACTAACCAGACACACACTGCAAAAGCGGGGCAAAATACAAAGGAGGAAGACACATCACTGAGGGGAAAATATCAGAGCCAGGGGCTGGATACTGAAAAAAGAAAAAAAAATTTTCGCCCAAGTCAAACCCATCAAAAGTCACGGGATGCCGTCAAGTGCAGGGACATGGACCAATGATAGCCCAATTGGTCCCCATTGAAACGGCAAGATTTCGTTTCCCGTCCCGAAAGGAAATGAAAATTCCTTTCGGGACGGGAAACGAAATCTTGCGTCCCAGGAAAGAAAGGCTTTCAAACGCTCTGGAAAGGAGATACGATCAAATGAAATGGAACTGAAAAAAAACCAAAAAATCCTAAATTTCGGAGATATGGTCTGGGAGGTAATGAGATACAGCACAAAAGACAAAAAGATGCCAAAACTAACCTGACACACACTGCAACAGCAGGGCAAAATAGCAAGGAGGAAGACACATCACTGAGGGGAAAATATCAGATCCAGGGGCTGGATACTGAAAAAAGAAAAAAAAAATTTTCGCCCAAGTCAAACCCATCAAAAGTCACGGGATGCCGTCAAGTGCAGGGACATGGACCAATGATAGCCCAATTGGTCCCCATTGAAATAGCAAGATTTCGTTTCCCATCCCGAAAGGAAATGAAATTTCCTTTCGGGATGGGAAACGAAATCTTGCGTCCCAGGAAAGAAAGGCTTTCAAACGCTCTGGAAAGGAGATACGATCAAATGAAATGGAACTGAAAAAAAACCAAAAAATCCTAAATTTCGGAGATATGGTCTGGGAGGTAATGAGATACAGCACAAAAGACAAAAAGATGCCAAAACTAACCTGACACACACTGCAACAGCAGGGCAAAATACAAAGGAAGAAGACACATCACTGAGGGGAAAATATCAGAGCCAGGGGCTGGATACTGAAAAAAGAAAAAAAAATTTTCGCCCAAGTCAAACCCATCAAAAGTCACGGGATGCCGTCAAGTGCAGGGACATGGACCAATGATAGCCCAATTGGTCCCCATGGAAATGGCAAGATTTCGTTTCCCGTCCCGAAAGGAAATGAAATTTCCTTTCGGGACGGGAAACGAAATCTTGCGTCCCAGGAAAGAAAGGCTTTCAAACGCTCTGGAAAGGAGATACGATCAAATGAAATGCGACTGAAAGAAAAACCAAAAAATCAGAAATTTCGGAGATATGGTCTGGGAGGAAATGAGATACAGCACAAAAGACAAAAAGAGGCCAAAACTAACCTGACACACACTGCAAAAGCGGGGCAAAATACAAAGGAAGAAGACACATCACTGAGGGGAAAATATCAGAGCCAGGGGCTGGATACTGAAAAAAGAAAAAATATTTTCGCCCAAGTCAAACCCATCAAAAGTCACGGGATGCCGTCAAGTGCAGGGACATGGACCAATGATGGCCCAATTGGTCCCCATTGAAATGGCAAGATTTCGTTTCCTTTCGGGACGGGAAACGAAATCTTGCGTCCACATCACTGAGGGGAAAATATCAGAGCCATTACCTGGATATTGGAAAAAAAAAAAAATGGTGAGATTTTGTGACACTGAGATAATGGACCCGGATGATATGAGTTGCAGAGGAAAGGGCCAAACTTGCCCAAAGTAACCTCAGAGACTTTGGAAAATCAGGAGAGAAAAATCGATGATGAAGGCAGAACTTTATAGGGAATATATGAGTGAGTCAGAATGAATATTTACCCAAAAAAAAAAAATTGGGAAATTTAGTGTCTAGAAGGAAATGGATGTGGATTATATGAGGTGCAGTGCAAAGGGCCAAAACATGCCAAAACTAATCTTAGACACATTGCAAAAGCAGGAGAAAAAATTAAGGAGGAAGACAGGACTTGGAAGGGAAGATAGGAGAGACATCGCATGGTTTCTGAAAGAAAAAAAAGAAAATTTCATCGCCAAAGTCAAAGGTATGAAAAGTCATGGGATGACAGGAACTGCAGGGACATGGACCAAAGATTGCCCACTTGATTCGTATTCAAATCACAAGATTTTGTTCTCTTTCCTGGAAGATTTCCTTTTGAGACTGAAGCGAATTCTTTATAAACTGAAAAGAAAGACTTACAAACTCACTGAAAAAATATACAATCAAAAAACAATGCAATTTTGGCATTAAAGTGAGGACATTTGTAAATATATTGACTACACGAAAATGGTCTAGGAGGAAATGTGATGCAGTGTAAAGTACCTAAACTTGCCAAATCTAATATCATAGATGCTGCCAAAGCAGAGGAAAAATTCATGGAGGAAGACAGAATTTTGAGGGGAAGATATGAGTGACACAGCCAAAAAAATCTTCATTAATGTGAAAGACACCAAAAGGCATGGGATGCCATGAAGGGCATGGACATGGAATAAACCTTGCTCAATTGATCCTCTTTGAAATCTCAACAACATTTTGTTCCCATTCCTCTGCTTTTGCAACATCTGTGAGGTTTGTTTTTCATGTTTTGGTCCTTTCCACTACAACTAATAAATCTAATTATCTAATCTCAGTCAATTTCCTGGTAGTCACCAAATTCCTGAATTTTTTTTTTTTCTTCAATTGCATTTCATTTGACCATATCTCCTTTCCAGAGTGCTAGTAATTCCTTCTGTTCTCTTTTTGAGATTTTAAGGGAGATCAACTGGGCAAGCTTCAGTCCATGTCCCTGCACATCATGGCATCCCATGCCTTTTCATGATTTTCCTTTCAGCAAAGATTGAAGTATTTTTACTTCAGTATCCATGCCATTTTGCTCATATCTTCCCCTCAAAGTTGTGTCTTCCTCCTTGATTTTTTCCTCTACTTTTGCAGCATCTGTCAGGTTAGTTTTAGCATGTTTTCATCCTTTGCACTCCAAGTCATGTAATCTAGGTCCATTTTCTTGTAGAAAAAAATAGGACATCTAGTGACTTTCTTTTTTTTCTTTAATTGCAATTAATTAGATCATGTTCGCTTTCCAGAGTGTTTTTAAGTCTTTCTTTTCTCTTGCACAAGATTTCCTGTCCTTTCCCTTTCCTTTTTTCTTTCTCCTATCCAGTTAGTTTCTATTAGAGTGTTCGAAGTTACAGAATGTATATTTTTCATCCCAAGTCATTTAGCTACTTCTTATTTAACATTAAACCTTTTCAATTCACAAGTTTTGTCTTAATATTGGGCTTCTTTTTTTAAATACAAGGAAAACCTCAGCATCAGATTACTTAGTTGAAAATAGTATCTGAAATAAACTGGTTTACCCGGTAAAAAGGCCCAATATCAATCTCCCTGGACATTTTTGTTATGGATTTTCAAATGTTTCTGTTAGCAGAATTTAGTTCACTTTACCCCCATGGGAAATATATTTAAAATACTATAAATTTAGCAGAGGGTGATGAATTTTTTATCTGGTAATTCAACATCATTTTCAAATAAGACATAGTGCAGAAAAAGGAGAAAATAAATATATTTGAAGTGATCATTTTACTTCTTTAAGCACAGATTTTCAGGTCAGATACCAAATGAATGAAAAACATTTCCCTGTGTTTAGGATAGATTTAGTTTTAAGCTGAGATATGAAGCTGGTTTAAAGTTTATTTCCCTCAAATCTTCAAATTACATCAAGAGGGTCAGCACTTCCTCAATGGGTTTGATACTCTTTTCCTCATTGTCTTTTCAAAAAATTATTTTTATCATATATATTTATATGTATATATACACACACACATATAACTTGGAACAAGCCAATTGCCCTAGACATGAAAAGTTCTGTAAAATCTTGCTAATAATATTTACTCGCTTCACAGCATTAGGGTGATTGTCAATTAATGAATATTTGTAAATCACAACAATATACTCATACTCTGCTTCCCTCTCTGTAGCTTGATTTCTAGGCAAATTACAGCTACTAAATATCATATATGTTATCATAAATATGATAATTTATACCATAAATCTACAGCCAAGCCACCTTATTGTTTTCAAGAACTATATATAAAAGAATAGAAAACATTATTAATAAACAGTTATTTCAATGGTTGTATTCAGCATACATTCAACTCTTCAGTTCTCAGCAGAAGTGGTGTTCTCTCCAGAAATCTTTCAGAGATTGGTTGGTGTTGAAAGATACCAGAAGTTATCAAACTGTTGAGCTGAATGTGGGAGTATTTTTTAATACAAAACCTATATCTCTGGTGACTGGTACAGACTCATAGAATTAATCTTCATGGTGTTTAAGGTTGAGAGAGACTATCTAATCTCCTGAATATCATGGGCCATTCAGTATCAGACAATGATGCTGCAGTAAGATCCTTAGTTTCACAGAAACTTTTTTTTCAGACTAGTCCTGACTTGAAAATCTGAATATGGTGAGAATCTAGCATTTTCCTCTGTAGTACGTTCCAGTACCTACTCACTCTCCCTGTTAAAAATGTATGCTTATTTTCTAATTTAAATTTTCTAGCTTCTGCTTCCAGACAATTGGTTCTAGTTGTGTATTCCTCTGCATGTTTAAAGTCCGCTTTCATACGCGAATATTTTTTATTCATGAAAGCATTTATACACCTTAATCTAGTCACATCCCAGTCTTCTTTCCTGATAAGATAAACAGACCAAGCTAGAAGAATGACATTTTCTCCAGTTTTTAAATTATTTTTGTGTTTCAGCTCTGCTCACAGACTACTTTTAGAAGGTCCCTTTTTAAAATGTGGACACTGGAGCTCTATATTGGTGAGTGAAGTTCCCCTGGGGTTGCAGTTTCAAACAGCCTAAAATTAGGTTTCTGCTTGGACTTGTCTATTCCATAATTATCCTCCATTCTTTATAAAGAAGCTTAGAGAAACAGGTCAGGTATCCCCCAGGCTGAAGTTAATTTTTGTGATTACTTCCCTCCACTCCTCCACTGCTGGCCTTTCTTTACTTCTTTTCACCACAGCATCTCCCTAAGTGCTTGACTCTTTGGCCTCTTCCCTTTGTGGGAACCAAATTTAAGTCAGCCTAAAGCTTTAGAGATACTAGATAATCCTGCTGATTCAGAGCTGTCAGCTTGGAAACAAAGAGAGCGAGAAAGAACTAGTACCTTAGTTTTGGCTGGGATAGTTATTTTTGTTTCTAGTGGCTAATGCAGTGGTGTGTTTTGGATTTAGATTGACAATAATGTTGATAACACACTGATGCTTTAGCTGTTACTAAGCAGGCTTACTCTGACTCAAAGATTTTTCAGCTTCTCATGCTGCCCTGCCAGTGAGGAGGTGGGGGGTGCACAAGGAGCTGGGAGGGTAAATGTCCAGGACAGCTGATCCAAACAGCCAAAAGGTATATTCCATACTATAAGCAGCCTCTACTGAGCAATAAAACTAATTGGCAATTAGTTTTATTGCTCAGTAGAGGCTGCTTATAGTATGGAATTGGCCGACAAGGTGGGGCAGCCCTTTGCTCAGGGATGTGCTGTGAATCGGTCATTTCATGGTGGGCAACTGCATTGTACAGCACTTGCTTTATAATTTCTCTTGTAATTAATAATATTTTCCTTTCCCTTTCCTTTAGAGTGTCTGTCCTTATCTCAACCACAAGATTTACCTCTTTCCCTCTTCTCTCCCTCTCTCCCCCATCCCACTAGAGGGGAGTAAGAGAATGGCTATGTGGTGTTTGGCTGCTGGCTGGGGTTAAACCCCAACAGTTCTTTTTGGTACCCTGCATCAAGTTCAAAGGGTTGAGATGACAGATCTGACCAGAGATGTGTTAAAAAAAAATTGTTTTACAAATTCATTATATTAGTTTAATAGCTGCTGATCACACTGTTGATTTATCTGCTCTCAGAGAACTTATGCTTGTTCTCAGGGTTATATTATGTAGGACTTTAGTTGCTGTATGTGTTCCCTGTGGTGCTGTTTATCATCCCTGGGGGCTGGATTAAGGTTATCATTTTGCTCTACTGTGTAACACTGGCTTATGATATCATAAAATTAGTGGTCGTGAGACTAATCCAGTATTTGTATTCAGCATTACAGTCATCTCTGTACTTTGGGAACCATCTCTCAGAAACTATTAATGATTACATTCCACCTTTTCTCCTCAAAGAGCCGATCTGTGGGGGAGACAAGAGGGAACACTCCCCTGCTACTTCACCTTCCCCTTCTCCTCCAGGCTAGTTACAATAGCTGTTGAGAATTTTGAATCCTTGGGATGTTCAAACAAGCATGTTCCTACTTGCTTGAATGAGGTCTCAGGTCTTGTTTAAGATTAAACAAATATTTAAGATTAAACAAATATTTAAGAATTCCACCCAGAGATCTATCTAAGGCTAGATAGTTATGAATGTCAGGATATGTGGGATAGTATGGGCAGGAATCTAGGTGAGTGGACATCTCCAATGTTTTAGAACTTCACCCCTAAAAAAGCACAGAATCCAGAAAAACTGGTAAAATATTTGGAAAAAATATGCTGTGACCCTGACAATTCCAGAGAGAAACAAATCACTGCTACGTGCTGGGCCTGGCCCATGAAAATCCAGCCCTGCTCAACACTGTTTAGGGGGAAAAGGAGGCCTCTGGATGTGATGACAAAATGTCAGACACTACAGCAACCACAATAGGCACAAGGGTTGCTCAACCCCCTGCAACAGGCACTGCAGCTCCTCCAGCCCTGGCAAGTATAAAGCTGAACCAGGGTACCAACCCATACTGGTAACAGCCCCAACACACATGAGGAGAAATACTGGATGCAAAAGTGATCTTCTTTAATAAGGGAAGAAACCCCTAAAAAAAGGGAAGAAGGAAGAAGATAAAGCAGGATTCTCCAAGTGCCATCATGAGAACAAGAAAAGGAAGTGAAATAACTCATAAACAAGGCAGTAATCACCTGATCCCCATCCCTGAGAGAGCTGTGAAAAGCGAAAAGATTTCATCTCCATGCAGACCAGCACATTGTCACCTGACTGCTCCAATGCTAGGATAGCAGGACCAGTGGCCTGCAATTAGAGGGTAGAAAAACCAAGCAGCTAAGATCCCTTCGTAGACAAGGAACTGACAAAGTAATTGGAAAAAGGGCACAAGATCTCAGACTGCGGATGCGACTTCTGTTAGGCAGTAAGGGAAGGTCTCCCTACAAGGAAGGTGTTACGTCATTCAAGGAAATGGATCACCATTGAGAAAGGTATCTAGTACCTGAGGGAATTAGCCATGCTGGAAGTGACTCGTGATGAGCAATAAGAAATTATTGAAACATCCAGATGACATGAAGTGTATGTCATCCAAGTGGTTGAAGTTTGCATGGAGTTCACCACTGTTATATACCAACTCATAGACTGGGAAAGATGGAGAGAGACAAACAGTGGATGAATTGGCTGTCCAATTCCAGCAACATGAAGAAATTATCTCTTCCCCCAATGGGGCTGTGTCTCAGCTGTGGAGAAAGTCTTCCAAGAGTTCCAGCAATTCAGACAGAATATGTCCTACTCCATGCTTGTATGGACCATTATCTCAGCTATAAAGAGTTAGAGCTCTGCTGCTCAAGAGAGAAGATAGAGTAGTTACACACCACAGATTATCCTGTGGCTTCACCTGACTGACCATAGAGAAGACATGAGAAAGTAAGGTGGAAAATCTACCTTGACACCCTCACAGGTGTCTGATTTGCAGAAAAAACAACTATAAAATGGGATTCTTCAGAAAAACTGCTGCTCCAGTTTCCAGCAGGCAATTTCCCAGACTAGAGGAGCTGATGTTACTCTGATCTTAATAAAGAGAATTCTGTTTTGTACATACAAAAAGTGAGTAACCAATATGATGATCAGGACTAGAGCAGCCCTCCCTCCAGCCTGGTGGAGTAAGGGGACAAGAGAGTTTACTGGACAGTGTGATTTCAATGGCCAATAGGAGTATAAGGGTCTAGTGGATTCTGGTGTACAGTGTATCTTAATACCACCAAGCTACAGAGGAGCAGAACCCATTTGTATTTCTGGAATGACCAGAGTGTGCCAACAGCATATGGAGGCTGAAGTGACCTTCACTGGAAATGAATCCTTGAAACACCACTCAGAAAAGGGTGTTTCAAGGACCCAAAAGGTTGGGCTTTCTGTATAGCTGTCTTGCAGATAGAGGATATTAGGCAGGTGTCTTCCTTGCCCAGTCTCTCAGAGGACCCTTGTGTTGTGGAGTTGCTGAAGGTCGAAGAACAGCAGGTGCCAGTCGCTACCAGAACAGTGCACAGATGTCAGTATTTCACCAAATATGGCTCCCATCCATAAGCTGAGTTGTTGACTGGAGAGCCAAGAGTCATCAGCAGGACCTGCTCACCTTTTAACAATGCTATGTGGCCAGTTAAAAGGTCTAATGGAAAATGGAGACTAGCAGTGGACTATCGTGGCTTTAATGTAAGTCATACCATCACAGAATGCTGCTGTGCCTGACATGCTAAAGCTTCAATAAGAACTGTAGTTGAGGGCTGCCATGTGGTATGCCCCAAATGTGAACTGGTACTGTTTTCTCAGTCTCTTTGGCAGCAGACTGCAGGCCACAACAGAAGGTAAGACACTTATCTTTATGTGTTAATGATTTGCAGTAGTTTTTCCTTGCTTATTTCATTTCTTTCACTGATGGGGGGAAAAAAACACTTGAAAGGAAATAAATTAATTAACTTGGCATTGCTGAGTGTCTGATAAAAAGGATAGACATAAGCCTTCAGGATTACTTGAATGAACATCCCTACTGGACAAATGCCTTCCTCACTTACCTAAGGCAACTCTTTGATTTAAGTGGCATTCTGGTGATATATAAAAGATGTATGAGATTTGGTCCATTGATTTTTAGTGAGGTTAACAAGTACCTGAAGAGATTTTAAATTTAGTTTTGAAGATACACATTTTTTACTAAGCTGGTAAGTCCCTGTAATGGATCCTTCCAAGATGTCTTCTGATATACAGAGAAAGGAGGACTTCTAAACACAAAGCAGTGCAAGTCATGTGGAATGTCCCTAAACACATAATTTCAAGCTTCTGTTGTGTAAATTATTTTGCCCTTTGTATACATCTAAAATTCTTGGGATAAGGACTAAATACAAATAGGATAACAGCCAAATCTAACCAACTACACACTGTATCTTTATGGGGTTTTTTTATACTTAATAGAAAGGTCAGAAAACGTAGGAGCAAATTGCCTGTTAGATGCTAGATTGATCCCAGTTAATGCGAACACGTAATAATTTTCCCAAAACAAAGAACAGAAGAATAAACATTTCTTATATATGTTGTCATGACTCATTGATGCAAAAAATTTCTAAACTATCTGTAAAATATATGAACTAAATACGATAAAGGACTGATTTACTCTAATAAGGCCTAAACCAAAAGCAGTAAACAAGGAGTATCTCAGAGTTAACCAGAAGGAAATGCTTCAGAAAGAGGCGTATTTGTGACAGAACTATGGTATAAGGATGCAGGGTGCTAAACAATTCTTCTGTTGTGACTTCTGTGTGGAATGTCCCATGAAGAGGCTCAACCTTTTCTATACCACAGGACCTGGTCTACTTTGCTCTCTGTATCTTCCTCACACATGGTGAGGAAAGGAGACTGGGGCACTGTGTCACAGCTGCAGGAGCTACAGGGACTCCTCAGAGCAATAGGCTGGGGTAAACCCTTCAGTGTGTCTCACACTCATGCAGGACAGCTGACACACCCACAGTGTGGGAAACATGCCACTACCCACGTACATTAAGCAAAAGCAGAGAAATTATTTGCTCAGACTAAGGGGCTTTGGGTGCAATTTTCTCTCTGCCAGTTGGCTTCTGAAAGTATAAACTCTTAGTAAACAGAATATTTATGCATAGCAAAACAAAGAGAGAGGCTCAATTTTTACTACTCCTGCTAAATATATTATTAAATAAGAACGATCCTGTAAGGGACATTTGTTTATCTGAGTTTTGGAAAAGAAACGGGGTATCTCTTTTCTTTATGCCTGCTGCAGTAGCAGTGTCTGTGCAGTATTTAAGGGTTCATCTTCTCAGGAAGCAACAAGAGCAGGAAAGGCAAGCCAGAGGTGGGGTAATGGCAAGGGGGTAGGACACTGTTCTCATAAGAAAGGGTCAGCCTCACTGTGCCTAAGCAAGGCAAACAGGGCAGGTCTGGTGATGGTAACCAGGGTCTGTAACAGTCCAGAAAAGTCTGAGGTCAAATCAGGAGGTCAGGATGTTGGCCAGGAACAGGTATACCTCCAAGAATCAAGGAAAACAGCTGCAGCTTAAATGCATGAGTAAAGCTGGGAAAGGCCTTGACAGAGTTTTTTTATGTTTCTCCTGCATAGTTTTTTTTCCCCAGAAGCCTGACCCCAGCTTATCTTTTGTCCCAGTTGGACCATATTAGGACTGGCCAGCAGCACAGGCAGCAAGCCCCTCACTCAGGGCAGAGGTTGAGACTCAATGAGCTGCAGGACAGGAAGACCAGCTCTTCTACAGGATGTTGTCAAATGGAGAATGTATACTCTTCTCCAAGAGGATTACTGTGTGCCTGAGACCCAGTGACAATCAGGATTTCAGGAAATACAAACAAGCACGTCATGATGTTTTTTGCAGGGTAAACCAGAGATGGTAACATAATTACCATCTGTATTTCAAAAATAAAACAAAAAACTCCCCCACAACTGAAAAAGAGGTAGATTACCTAAAACAATTGCTCTGCAGAAAGAAATAAAAAATTTATATTCCACTCTGGAGAGGTTTCTGAGCATTATCATATTGTAATGACATCCTACAATTAATCAGCCCCTTTTAGTGATGTTGTAATAAACTCAGAGGTTCAGATTTTCAGCTTGTGTGAGTCAATATGGGTCCATTGATTTCAGTGGAACTGTGCCAGGTGACTATCTGGCTGCAGACATCAAGGAGAGTTGTACAAAGATGTTTAATAAAGCAAGAGACCTGTGTTTTCACAGTAGATAAATGACTTCCTGAGTGATGCTGCAGTCTCTTGTGGCACCTCTTCTCCAAGAAGTTTTATTTTAATAATTCTCATAAAGTTCCCTTAACTGCAACAATAATGCTAAGTTCCTGACACAAAACAAAGGAAACCAGATTTCTGGATAACTACTGGAATGAAATATTGCTCCTGGGTTGCTGGCTAAATTTGGGTTTTTTTTTTCCTGTTAGGATTTTTATTCTGTTATTTTCTTCCTTTTAGTAGTACTAAGAATATTTAAAACCCTAACTGCTTCGGTCCTTATACAGACAGACCTCCACGTGCTCACAGTAAGTAAAGCCTGTAACACAAAAGTATCATTGCTGTAGTTTTTAATCTATGTTTTTTGTGGTATGAAACAATGGTTTTAAGACCAACTGCCCAGTTTATCACATTGGTAATCCTGCAAAAAAAGTTCACCTGATAAAAACAGATCCAACCCTACAATAAATATGAAGGGATCAGTGAAGTACTCAAATGCAAAGTTGTTTAAATGGACTTTGTTTGGGATAGCAAGCACACTAGTGCTTATGATATTTTGTGCGACAAAGTCTCATTTAAACCTTGTCTCATGATAATAAAGCAATGGATTTAGCAGCACAAATATTACTAAAACACATAAATGTTGCATAAAATGTCTTCTGTTTACTTCTCAATGAATCAATAGGTACTGCATATGCTCAGGAGTTCAAACACCTTTGTTTATCTCTTTATTTGCCCAGACATGTATATTTGAGTCAAATCTGAGCCATTCAAATTTGACAAATTTGATCTAGGTCTTCAGTCAAAACTGATTCTTTCATACCTCTACATGTGATTAAAAATCTCAGATTCCTTTATATATTAATTGGTTCATTTAAGATTTATAATAATTTTCTTCCATTTGTTAGTCCAAATAAATTCTACTCAGATTAAATTTCAGACAAGTTGGTACAAAGCGCAAGTGGAAGCAGCTTTATTGATTTCCTAAAGGTTTTTGGCATGAATTTGAATATAGTCTGAAGGCAGCTGTGGTGGTAGGCACCATAGGCAGCATCAACATATCTTACAGCAGCACCATCATTTCTATATGCAATAAAAGGTACTTAATGTAAGTAGCAGTTAATAGAAAAATTCTAGAATTTTGCGGTCCATTCAGAAACAAGAAGCTCTCACTTTCATAGAGTAGGAATCCCATTTGCAATACTGAAACTGGTTCAATTTTTGCTGAAAACCTAGAGAGAGATTAAGCAAAATGTATCACCACAATATAGATTCTTGTGGCATCCTGCTGGTCCTTCTTCACCCTGGTCTTTGGTGGGGGCTGTTGGCAGTTGTTCTTATGGAGGTACCACTTTTATACAATCCAATCCCAGGAGCCCATGGGCATAGATGCCATTCCAACAACTTGGGCTGGCATGTGTAATCTTTCCCAGTTTTCCACTGCAATTTTTTTCTCTGGCTAAGTCTTGTCTTAAGTTCCCACAGTTTGCACAGTGGCATTTTGTCCAGTGTGCTGATTCCAGACCCTCACCTTTGTCAGGCTTGGAATTAATGCCTTCCTGTTTTGCTATCTGTGCTTATCTCAAGTTCCTGTTGTGGTGACTTATCTTATGGGTATCATGTTTTCAGACATGCAACTCCATTCTTCAAGTCCTCACACATGTGACACAAGGGCATTCAAAACCTCAAAACTCTTTTCAGGGAAGGCTGAAAAACTATGCAGTTATAGTACAACAAGTAGTGTTGTACTATTTCTGAGATGAAAACGGCTGATAAACAGATAAAGCAAAGCTTATGTACTTGGACAAGAAACTACACTTGCAAGGAATTTTTCTGGTGCAGATAATATACTTCCTAAAATTAACTTGCACAATTCTAGAAGATACTATGGAACTCTGCATGCCCTAGAAGAATTAAAAAGAGATGATCAGTACATGTTATTAAACTGAATGTTCTCATTGGTTTGCACTGTTTCCAGGTTGACTTCTGGAGAAATGACACTTTATGACATATGTTCACATATTTTGTTGCAAAAATGCCAATGTTACTTCCTAGCCTATTGGTCCAGTTCCATTTACCTTGGTACAAAATCCAAATAAATGCAAAATGCTTTAAATTCCTGGTGAAGTTAAAATGAATGGTAAAGGGTCCATACCAGTGCTGGTCTTGAGGTTTAAAGGCACCAAGAGACATACAGGTAGTTGTACATAGCTGTGGGGCTCTTGGGAGAGCTGGTGTCTGCTGGCCTCTGAGCACTAATGTGGATTATTCTCTGGCACTACTTGTTCTGCTACAATAATGGGTGATCTCATTAAACATCTCAAAGCTGAAAGGTCTCTCAAATCACTTAAAGTTGTGACATTTTCCACTTCTTCTAGCCATGTGTTCTGGGCTAAAATCAGCACTGTCTTTTGCTAAAATGTTACTGTAATAATTTTAATATCTGAATTCTGAATTTTGTGCTCCAGTGATTTTCCAGTGTCTACAGAATATCAGGGATTTAAGTTACCAGGCTCCTTCCCCTGCCCCACCTACACCCCCTGCCCACCTACATTGTAGATGCCACAGTCAGAAGTTTTCTATGCAATGAACATCATCAACAAAACCTAAATTAATCATAACTGACAGTTCAATAAATATATACATAAATTAATAAAGAAATAAATATTCAAATGCAACCCTAGGAGTAAAGAAGAGCAGTTCAGTGTTTCTCTCAGAAGAGACAAATTAAATCCCTCACTCTATAAGCAGCAGATATGATGAAACGTTGTGTCCTGCAGATCTGCATCTCAAGCCTCTGATGTCTAAGCAACATGATTTCACATTAGCTTCTGGCCTGATGGGGCATGAACACTCTGCCTCCTCTACCTGACCAACTATTTTCACACAGAGGTTTATTATTTTCATAGGTGGTTATTATTTTTCTTATCTTTAGATTTCAGACAAACTTGGATGAAATCAGCTGTTTGGGGTCAGTCTTAGCAGGACTGAGGATAGTTGATCACCAGACAAATGCTGCATGTTTTCATATTTGCTCAGGAAAAAAACAAGCTAAAATAAAACCTGTATTTGAACCAAAAGTTGGACACAGCTGTTATTTTCATGAATAAATGGGTGGAGGAAGTAGGGGTAGACAAAAAATGAAGTGGGATGACACTGAAATTATTCAGAAAGCATTCAAAGAGATATAGTTTTGATAGAGATTAGGAAAAAAAAGAGGGAAAAACTCTTTATCTAATGGGGAAAAATACTACTGCCATGTTCTTTGGAAATGACAGTAGGAATGCACTTTCCAGTAGCCTGAACACAAAACGCTGTGGCCTTCACCCCACAAATGGTCTGAAACACATTTGCTGAGAGTGAGAATAGGAGTCACAGACACAATAGATGCTTTATGCCCAAGTTCTCTTGTCACTCATTTGTTAGCACAATTTTCATGTAAATGATTCTCAGGAAACTTCTGAAGCTCACAAAGGAGGGGGAAAAAAAAGAGGCAAAGACATTTGCCATTTAAATAACATCTCTCTTTCCTCTGGTCCATAAAAGAAGAAGGCAGAGAGCTGTTGCTTTTACTTACCAATAAACTGATTGAGTAAAGAAAGCAACCAACAGCTTTTATGAACATGCATTCAGTTGAGGTAATGGACTTCCTATGCAGGATATGCACCAACTCTGGAAGTGTTCAAGGCCAGTTTGGATGGAGCTTTTAGCAACCAAGTCTATGAGAAGGTGTCCCTGCCCATGGCAGGGGGGTTGGAACTGGGTGATCCTTAAGGTTTCTTCCAACCCAAATCATCCCATGATTCTATGATAAATGTGTGTTTGAATGTTACCGCTGCTCACAGCGCAAGTAGAATCATTGACTCAGTGGGCAATGGTGCTCCAGAGTTTCTCTGGCTATTGCACTGTGCTTGACTGTGGTTGTTATTGAATAAGAACAAAAAGAAAGCCTTTGGAGGACTGGGAAATGAGTGACTCAAATCAATTTTCTGTTAGTGCCGGTCTGCTGGCCTGTATGAAATTAATCTATCTATAACATTTTATTATCACTTTAATAATTAAGATTAGTCTTACCTATCTGGGTCTTTGAATAACATGTAAATCTGAGTACCATCCTAGCTAGAAATGGGCCAAACTAGTGCCAAAATCTGTATCACATTAAGCTTTCAGCAGGCTCAATTTCAAGGCAGAAATCTAGACTGGTCTCACTAATATTTTACAGCAGAGGAGCAATCGTCTTCCACAGTGAGTCCTGGTAGGCCAAGCCCAAATGTAGAAGCCCCACTTCCCCTTGGAAATGCTGAACTCAGTCTCTCCTCCCATGGAGGCAGGGAGTGTAAGAAAAGGCCCCCACTTTCACTGCATGATAGCTGTGGTGACAAAAAAGGTGTCCATAAATCCTTCATTCAGCAGCATGAGCAGACACAGGTTAAGGTATAGAAGGCTAGATGTGAGCCCAAGTAGATCTCCTGCCTTTGTCCACAGAAAGGAAGAAATGTGTTACTTATAATCCATGTCCTCAGTGATAGGTAGACACCTGCCTTATACCATCCTCAGCAAGTTCTGTAAATATTTACCTGTAAAACTCTGATCCCTAAAGCTGTACAGAGGAGATCCTGAAGATTAAAAATATAAACCCGATTTAAAAGAAACAAATCAATTTTAAAAGAAACTCCTGCTTGCTCCATCCATCTCTAACTAAAATTTACCACCTTGACATAAAAGTCAAAGTTTTAACAGGGATTTGGAAACTGAACTAAATCAACTTTTCTTCTTGAGATACAAGCCTGTAAGAACAGCATACATGGGTTTTCACAGACCTAAGAAATCAGATGGTGTTTTCCTTCCTGAAGTACTTAAAAGCCTTGCCATGCATCCAGACTTTGTGGTTTGCTGCAGGACTTGCATCAATTCAGCCCTCTGCTTGTCAGGACTGGCAGCATCAACCTCCTCAGGACAATCCCATGACTGCAGCCTGCCTTATGTTATCCTGAAAAACACCCCAAGAACGTGCTGAGCAGGGGAATTATACTGCAAGGCCATGACTAATTTATGCACAACAGTTCTCCAGAAAACATAAGGCAACTATCAGAAGAGTGAGCCCTTGTGGGGTTGTGTACATGGCAAATCTCTCAAGCTTTACTTTCATCCCACTCTCAGTGCCGTGGGTCTCTGAACTTCATCAGAAAAAAATGCTTATTAATGATTCAGCTCTGGGAACTCCAACCGATGTAGAGGAAAAAATGTACCCTTTGAAAAAGATCTGAGAGAAATTTTCTCTTTCAAATCTCTCCTCAAGACCTACCTCTGCTGCGACATCTATCAGCCAGGTAATGATCCTCACACGTTAACAGCAGTCAGGGACAACCCACACCTCTTATTAAAGGTGTTTTGCAATAACTCATAAACACCACGCTGAGCCTACAGATAACTTACATAATCTTTTGGTTTCATTCCCACCTTCTTTCCTCCTTTACTGTCTCCTTCCTCTTTAAACTTATTTGTTATATTCTTTACAAACCCCTGCCCTGTATGTATGTGTGTATACATATTATATATATACACACACACATACTTGTCTTGCACCTCCACACATACCCTCTCCATTCACAAAAATCACCTGGACCTTCCTACAACAGAGCTTCCCCACACAAGATTATTCACATTTTATTTGCATTTTTAAGGCTTAGAAATCAAAAGTAGACAAGGAAAAATTATCTTAAAGTTTTTAGTATCTGATTAGGAGAATATTTTGGTTTTAAGTGATTTGAATTAGTTCTCCTGAATATAGGGAATTACATTATTAGAGAAAATGAAATAGCAGGATCAAATAAAAGTTTACATCTATCAGAGAAACTCTCTTTAAGGAAAATATTCAACCACAAAACTCTTAAGGCTCTTTCCCCCTTGGAAGTCACATGAAATAAAACTTATAATGATACGTCATCATTCTAAGTCAATTTTAGGAGTTACAGAATCACTGCTTGTTTTACTACCTCTATATACATTGTAGAATTGCTTACAATATGAAAGATGTTTGATAATAAAGTGGTAGGTAAAGCATGACAAGTTAAGCTAAAAATGGTTTTAGTCTATTAGTGCTAGGGACAGGGGTAGTTTATTGCTGTGGATGAAAGCCAGCCCTCTTTGAAATCAGATGGAATTTTGCCACTGAGACCTTGTCCAGGCCATTGTTCTGGGACACAGACCAGGGTCCCAGGTCTCAGTTTCATTATCTGGCTTAATTCAACCAGAAACACTAGTGTATGCAAAAATTAAACCTAAACAATAATGAAATATCAGCTCATTATCACATTTGAGACAGAAATCTTTCACACAAGTGGCCCTATGTGCATATAGGACTTCACTAAAGTCACCGGTGTCTTTGACAGCAGTTCTATTGATGACACAGCAAGCTCCCCGTTCCCTCACAAGTGCAGAGCATTATTCCACAGGCTACTCCCTACATGGAGCCTACTGCAGTCAAGACTCCTTTTGGATGTCCAGCTTCCCATGTTTCCTTAGGAGGCTGCCAGTGTTCTTGCATGGGAGAAAAGCCACATCTCCTTTAGGACAGAGCAGCACAGCCTCAGCCCCATTAAGACTTCAGGCTTGATAGACTCCTGGTGGCAGTTCTGAACACAGTGCTGCTTTCCCTCCCCACCTGAAAGCTCTTTAAAAGTGTCACATCCAGCTGAATGCTACATCAGCGGCAGTTTTTAACAAAAGCAGTCATGTGAAGCTGAAATGTGTATAGTTTAGGGGTTACAGTAGAGATTTACAAAGTATTTGGAACAGCCTTCTTCCACCCCCATACATGTCAGAGCAGCCTCCCTTCTCACCCCTTCCAAAGCCACCTGGTATCCAGGGACTTCTACCGCTATAGGACTGAGGGCCACAAAGCAGCAACCAGGAGGCAGGTAAAGCTGATGCAATGCTTTCATCCTATGCAGAAGTTCCCTGAACAAACCTGAATTCCATAATGCCTGGGGGGAAAAAAGAAAGTTTCACACTGACCAGACAGCAGGAAGCTGTCTCCTAGAGGAGACACCTCTGTTCCCTACTGGCCTCAGATCCCCAAATAGCATTTCCCTTATCAGATACAAGGAGTGCTCTTGAAATTCACCATTATCACAGTCCAGATGAGAGAGTATCAACATCAGACAATTTGTAAAGCTAAGCTATGCTGAAGAACACACCATACTGTATGCTAGATTGTGCTAAAACCTTTACTGCATCTCAATGTCTTACCATGTCCCAAAACTGATCTGAAGGTGAGGATTACCTGTTACATTCTGGAAATCAGGCAAATTAATGGGGTGTACACAGTAAAATGGCTTTTTTATTAGAACCCCTCAGTTGTCACCAAGACTGAGCAGCTGCTCAGAGGACAATAGTAGCTGCTGTGGCTGAGACATTGTCATTCTCAGCTCCTGTTTCAAACAATTTGTGGTATTCTGGAAACCGTTATCAAAACTATGTGGCAGAAATCATTGCAATATAAAGAAAAATAATAAAAGGAACAGCTGCACCAAGTTGATGATCTAAAATATAAAATATATATAATATATATATATAAATATAAAAACTATAGAAATCAGGTTATTCTAGTTGTCTACTTGCTTCTTGGACCGTATGATGTATTTGCAGCCAAGCCTCCTGGCTAAGTTGTGTATTTTCTTTAAAATGGGTGTCATCTTCCTGACTAAAATCTGAGCTGGTACCTTTGTCACCTGAGCCATAAGCCACCCAAAAGTCCCTTTCTGTCTCTAGTGACACACAAAATTTAAACCAGTAAACTATTTACTACTGTTGCTGAAACTGCAGACCAGCTTTAAGTTTTCACACACACACTAAATGCTTTGCATAATAGAAGTGTTCAAACAGTCTGTTATAAGAGTGGGGGAAAACTCTTGACCAGAATTTAAACCAGCTCATTAAACCATACTTGACATGACTCCCGAACAAATCAAACCAAGGGATATTCCAAAATATGTCCTCAAAAATCACTACAAAAAACCATAAATTGCTTCAAAATAATATTACCTGTGCAGAAATCTATCCATCCAGAATGAATTAAACCCCTATTTAATATAATGGCATAGACTCACTACCTTCATCCTTTCTTTGCTGTCTCCTAGAGTCTGGGGATTTTTTTTAATAATCTGCAGAAAGAGACAGATGTCAGTGTCCTTCTAACTAGCAGGCTTTCCATATACCCTCATGCCCATAATTCACCTTCAGCACATCTTAAAGATTGTTTTCAGTGCAAAAAAAAAAAAAAAAAAAGCCCAAAAAAAAAAAAAACCCAAACCAATAAACTGCCTCTGTTCTAGAAACAAATTTACCTGAATGTGTCAGCTTCCATCTCTTTATACTATCAGAAGGAGGAAGGCCATCAGACCACTTCAGAGGTGGTAAATGGCAAGCCAAGGCTGAGTTCCCCAAAGCCCCTGAAACTGGGACAGGGATGAACTCAAAGTGTCCCAAGCCAATCTCTGGGGTTTACCAGCCACCACTCTGGCTATCCTTTGTGCAGCTTATTTCACAGGGTATTCATTTGAGAGGGGAAAACATCTCTCAGCTTGAAAAACTGATTAAAGAAATCTAAACAAAACTGAAGCATCCATCTAGACTCCCTACAAGGAAAAAAAAGGCAATAAACACTTACCATTTGGTGCAATGCAGTGTATTCCAAGGGCAAGAACTTTTGTTCTTCAGAATTATTTTTATAATGTCACCTCTGCCAGGAATGATTTAAGAGCTTCTAGATAAGGGGATGAATTTCATCAGAGGCAGAGACATCACCTCAAGTCTCCCTTTAGCTTCTTGATGAATAAAACACCCTCCCAAGCTCCTTCTAGCACCTCACTGCTACATTCAGAAGTGGGACTTTAAAGCAAAAGGAAATTATTAGTCTCTCAGTGTAAAAGCCATCTTTAAGAAATTAAGGCAGCAAGCACAAAGGCAATAAGTAGAGATGAGTTGACTGAGCTTGAAGGAGCTTTAAAACTACCTTAAACCAGGTGTATCTAATCTACTCTTCTGAATAGCTGCTACTACCACATAGCAACGCTGTGCCTGCTACAAGTGGGAGCAAATAGTACCTCACATTTTCAGAAAGCAAAGGCTGATGTAGCAGTTCAGGTGCCTTTCATGTAGGAATTGCTTCTTGCCATTGCCAATGCCTAATTGTCATTGTTACTTGCATGTAGGAATATGCTCTCTTAAACCAATTTATACCACTTCCAACAATAAACAGCAGGGTATAAAGTAAAAACATAAATAAAGCTTGAATACAAATTTCCCTCTCTGTGCAGGGGAAATTTCTGATTAGTCTCACACACCAGGCCCTTCCTTTTCCAGTTCTCCTTAGTGAATGCCAATGACCAGGCAAAGGAATACAGGAGCTGGGAAATCATTTACAATTCACTCCTTCTGCCAACAAAAGTGGCTGCTAGAAGAGGTTGTCAATCTTTCACCCTTGTAATCCTTCTTCACCGCTACAGTAAGGAAAAAGAATACTGCACATTCCCAGTCATGAGTCACCCAAAACAGCACTGTGCTGGGTGGCCATAGTCTGGGTTTGCATAAGTCACTTGGACAGGAACAAGGATTAACTTGAATTGTCCTACATAAGTTCTTTCAGGTTGGCTCTGGATACTCTACATGTAGTTGTGTAGCATGATATTTTATGAAAAATCCTTCCCTAGGATTTTTCCCCTCCTGGGAGCTGAGGGCCTCAGGAAAGAAATGTAAACAATAACTATCTGCTGCTATGGAATGCAACAGGTGCATCTTCCATTGGTCCACGTGGATTGTTTTCAGTTGATGACCAATCACAGCCACCTGTGCCAAGGCTGTGAACAGTCACAAGATTTTTGTTCTGCATTCTATTCTATTCTTGGTCCTTATAGCTTTCTAATCGTTCTTCTCTCTCTGTTCTTTTAGTATAGTATTAATACTATAATAGTATAGTATTAATGTAGCATTTTAGTATAATATATAACATAATAAATCAGCCTTCTGAAAAAAATGGAGTCAAGCCTCGTGTCCCCACACTTGGAGCATCCACCACAACACAGCTGATTTTTAATATTGAGGTATTTTTTCCTATTCTACCATGATCTTTTCACATGCTTGATCTGGAAAGATATTTTGTACAAGTCTCCATAATCTTCATAGGATTCATAGTCATCCTACTTCTTATGCACAGACAGTGGAGGAGCAGCATTGTTCGGTTACATTCTGATAAGGAAGGCCTCATTTCACACAACACATACATTTCCTAACAGCCAGTGTTAAAGAAAGAAACTCAGACTGTCCCATGTTCAGAGAATAGTGGATAGAACACTGGAAAAATGGGGATTCATCTTATTACACTATTGTGAAATTACTTATTCAGCTCAAAAAAAGCAAAGGTGCCACATCCAGATAGAGGGTGCAACTGTACTACAAATGCTTCAAGGAGAAAGCACAAGAGAAAACCTATCCAATTTCATATGTTAGTGATGACACATGAAAAAATGGTTATTAAGAAATGAGATTTCCAGCCATCTGGAGACTGAAGTTCTGGAACAGATTTCCAGAAAAAATGTACTAGGAACAAAACAAAAATCCCCAATCAATTTTCAAGATGGCGCTGAACGTGTTTGTAAAAGAGGGTTATTTGCAATGGTTTCTCACACAGAAATCCACCTCGGCACTCTGCCTGGTGTTTTCAAGCTAGGAATAACTTACAGATATTTCTAGGGAATCAGAGCACACAAGGGCTGTTCTAGCAAACCTTTGGTCACATCACCTTTCTCTGAGGTACAGTAAAGCAGTATAAGCAAACAGTGCAACAAATTTGGAAAAAAAAATGTATCTGAAATCTTTAGGCATGAAGAAGCAGAAAAAATTAAAGCTTTAAATACTCATTTAAGGAAAAGTGCTATCTACAGCGCACAGCATATTGAAGGGCAAGGAATGCAATTAGTGCTTGCTTCTGTATTTCAGGAGTGCTTGATCATTTCTTCTTAGCATGTAATTTACATATTAATACTAGAAATGTCATTTGTTTGTTGTTTGCATTATCACTTTTTGATAAGCACATGTCATTATTGCATACAAATAAGGAGCTTCCACCTGTCTGACAGGAAACACAGCCAGAAGTTATTTACAAAGGAGCCCTAGTTAGTCTGTTTCACACCATAATGAATCACATGTCTCATTAGTGGGGACCTTTCCTTCCTCCACAGCAAGCAGGCAGAGAAAGATCCTGATGGGAGAGCTTGCACTGCTCACTGCATGCCAGGAAGTAACACAAGCTATTTTGCTACAAGACCAACATACAGATATGCTGGAATCATGCTCATGTGCCTCCTCAAGGCACCACCTTGTACTTGTATTCCTTACAAAGAACAAAACTTAAAACCCATCTGTGAAGAAAATCAAGGCTTGGGAGGGAAAAAGAAAGTCCAGGAGAGTGACAAAGCAGAAGTGCTGGGGAAGCCTGAAAGCAGTGCTCAGCTCAGCAGAGCCACAACCTCCTGCTAGTAGGTCTTGAGTCACAGTCAATAGTGAGGAACAGCATCAACTCCATATATCTGATGGAATGGCTATAAGCACAGATATTTTAAGATAGTTTGGTCAAACTAAAGGCCCATTCATTCCTGTAGCCAGTGTCTGGCTGTAGCTATCAGCAGATGCTCCTGCCAGGAACATGACACACAGAGAGCCCTGCTGACCACAGCTGATACTCCCAGCAAGCAGGTGTTTGAGGCTGCTCTGTGCCAGAGTTTGTTCTCAATGGCCTTGATTCTCCAGATCCATCCAATTTGCATTTCTAGCTTTACATCTGACACATCCCATAGCAATGAGCTCCTGAGCTCTATTACAGGCTGTGTGTCCTCCTGTTTGTTTTCGGCCAGATGTCTAATAGCACCATTACACTCTCCATACTGCACAGGCTGGGAGAGAAAGGGAATGATCATCTCCAGCTGAACTGCACCCTATACATCTCAGTAGTCACTTCCCCAAGCTAAAAGCCATAATTCATTTAATCTCTCCATGTGCAGAAGCCATTTCAAATTCCTGGTTAACCTTATTGTCCTTCTCTATCTTTTCCAGATCCCTGGAGACTAAGGGATCAGAAATGAGCTCTCTGTTCAACACTCCATATATGTAACAGTGACAAAGAGATAAAATATCTTCTATTTCTTTCCTTATAACTTCCAACATTCCATTTGCTCTTCAGTTATCAATAATTATTATAATGATTTTTTTTCTCTGAAATGTATGCATAATAACTTAAAATTCACATAGCTAATAGGGAAATTACAATTTCATACATATATTTGGGACTGGTTTTCCCAGGTGCATTATTCAAAACATCTGGGCCCTAGACTTCATCTGCCATTTCTATTTTACAGTCAGTTAATAACAACAAATCCTTCTAGTGCTCTTTGCAGTTGGTCTGACTTTTGGTTATTCTGAATATTTTGCTTGCTCGAGCAGCAGTTATCACCACATCACTTATCTCCTTTCTCAGATCATTAATGAATACACTAAACAGAACAGAGGCTGGAGCTATGCATACTCCTCTCTATTGTGACATAGAGATCATTTACCCTGCGGCTTCTTTCATCTAACCAATTAGTTAATCTGTGACATCTTAATATCATCAAGACTCCATAGCTAAAAATATCATTGAAAGTCTTTTAAAAAAATTTATTAACTGTATTAACCCTTACATACATATTCTTCACAGAACTAGAATACATGTGTGAAGGATGACTTCGGTCTATGAAATCTTCTTTGACCCTTCTCCTCTATGCTGTATTTCACCTCTCTACACTTTTCTGTCATTTGTAACAGCTTCTACCAATTTGTCCAACACAAAAGTCAGAGCTACTGTTCTGTAGTTCCTTGAATTCTCTCTGCAACCCTTTGATAAAAACTGGTGTTACATTTGCCACTCCTGAACCACCCAAAAGGAAAAATCATTTTAAACAATAAGGTGGAAGCTACAACTAATTGTTCAACAGACTCAACCCCAAGTTCAACAGGTATGTGCTTGGCTCATACTGCCTGATACCATCAGTTTGATTCTTCCTTTTCCACTGAATTTTCTAAACCTCTTCTGGTGTCTTTTTATATTGAGACAGTTCCTCAGACTTGCTTCCTATAAAGGAAGGTTTTATGGTTGGGCATATTCCCCAATGAATGCCAATGAAAAGAATTTATTTTAAGCTTAGTTCCCTGCTTTCTCTGGGCTCCCTTTAATTCTCTCCTGCTGAATTTGAGATGTCAGTATCTTCATTCAAAATCAGTTACTCTAGTTCATACCTCTTCATTTTAGACTTTTATTACTGGTAGAAAAGTATTCATATTCATAGGAGTTTTTAAAGTACATATGAACTTGATTGAGTTTTCTGTCTTATGCTTTATGAGATTTTTATTTTTAATATTGAGCAGTAAAAAAGGGACTATATTCGCCTAGACATGATCAATTTCACAGCCTTATGTTTTATAGCATCCTATGCCTAAGTGTAGGAATACCGCATCCCAGAAGATTTAACTACCCCAAAGATAACAGCCACAAATTAAAAATTCAAGACAGTTAGCTCTTTTACTCCTCTGTAAATTAGTTGTTCCTTCACCCTCCCCTCAAAACTAAAATCAAAAAAATGACCTCATGTGTTTAACTTAGAAGACTACATTATTTAGGTATAGTCTTAAATGAAGAAGGAAATGTTCAATGTCATATTTATACTGCCACATGCTGTGATTTTTCCTGCCTGAGAGACTTCATGGCATATGCTCTCTGCTCATCTGCAGTTGTGAAAATATTTTAGCTGCCGTTTGTAAAGTGAACCAATAGATAGGCATGAAAGTACTGAAGAATCCTTTTAAAACTACACAAAATATCCTGGCTAAATTTACCACCACCATGGTAGCTCTTACTTACAAAAAAAGAAACATAGCACTCTCTCTCTCCAAAGATACTTTTTGTTTCACCAGATAGCAACATTGGATATTGCTTTGATAATGAAGCTGACAAATTATTTCTATTCACAATTCAGCATCCCCAAATGTTTTTACACATATAGCAGCATTTGCAACCATTTACTTTTAAGTACATATTTTATGGCAGCATTATGTCTAGACCTATCAACTCTAATGGTCATTTTACCCAGGCCTCTTAAAAAAACAAGATGGTGATCATTTCAGACATATTTCTCTATTGAGAAACTTCTGGCTTTAAACAGACCCATTTTGATATTTTTATTTTATATGTTGTTGTATAATGCAAAGCCTGTTTTGTTGGGCCCCCCACTCAAGAAGTCCACATGGGGTTGTGCTCATTCTCAGCAGCTTGAGGCACAAAACCACCAAGCTGATTAATCCCCTGGGTCACCACTCAGGCATCAACAACTCAAAATTACAGCTCTTACTTCTTACCCTGAGCACACCCAAGTATTGACAAATAGCAGTGGAGGGAAAAAGCATATAGAGACACACAAATATACACATAACATATAGAGAAACCAAAAAAACAAAGTTCAGCAAGGAGTGCATGTATTGGCTATAGTTTACCAGGTACAAAGTGCCTGCACACCTTTGAGGCAGGAACTCTGAGAAAGGTGGGTGTATCACTCCAAGGGAGCCCTGAAACAAAGGATGGAGCGACACAAAGGTGTTGCAGTCATGCTCTGTTGAAATCAATGCACATATGAAACAAAGGATGGAGCAGCACAGCACTTATGCTCTGTTGAAAACAATGCAGCTAAGGGAAACTATGCCAAAAGAATTATCCAGAGAGTAATCAAAAGCTGAACTGTGCTTCATTAACTCAAAAATACATACTACTTTTAATGCCCTGCATAAGCTAATGAGTAAAGTCACTCAAAATTTCACCTAAGCATGAAACTGTAACTTTACATTTTCTCCTCCCGCAACAAAAAAAATAATATAAATATAGATTAAATAGGGGAAAGATTAGAGAAGATTTCATTGTAACTTCCAGGATCCATCAGTGGGCTGAACCTGTCTTGTCCCCATAGGGATGCCATTTGGGTAAGAACCTTATTTTCACCAAATGATTATCCTCAGTGAGCTTTCATTGGTGATTAGAGCTTGTCTACATATACATACTGATGGCAATCTCTGAATCTTGCCCTATCACAGTCGTCTATTACCAGTGTGTTTGATAATAAAGTGTGCTATTCCATAAAGTGTGAGCTTGAGTCCTTCAAGGGTGCCAGCAGCTGCTGCAGGGGATGACATGCTTGACAAAACAGATAATAATCCACAAACAGTGAGGACACTGTCAGCATGTGACCCTGAATTAGTGGTCAAACCACCCTATGACACAGGTGCTATTTAGTGGAGTCCACATAACAGACCCCTGACAGACTAGTCATGCACAATGGCCTCATCTTCCCTGGGGGCACTGATAGACTGCTCAAATATAAAGAGTTCAAGGAAACATCTCCCTTTCACCTGACAGTATAGCTCTCTTACAACCCAACAACTAGCATGCTGCTTGCAGGTTTGGTTTGAGCTAAAACCCTGAAGAAGACTTTCACGCTCAATACAGAGAAAAGCTATCTTGAAAGCAAGTAGAGTCTGGTCACCACTAATAACTAGCGCGTACCTGCAAGCTTCTCAGGCAGCTCACAGGAAAACTATAAAACCAATGTGAGGGTCAGGGAATTTTTGGAGAAAGCATGCACTTACTTGGCTGTTGCCATCTTATTGTAAAGGTTTCATACCTTCTTGGTGATAGCTCATGGGCAGCTCCTCACAGCACTGACTCCTTCTCCACACAGCCAACAAACTCCATCAACTTCTCGACCAGCCAACCTACTCTTTTACAATACCCATCCTAATTTGATCCAGCTGTGGCCTATTAAGGGCAGGCCTGTTCCTAATGCTTGATAAATAGCACAGCTGTAACTCCTTAGGGGTGAGATTACCTTCATCACTATCTCTATTCTCCTACATTCCACCCATCCACACTTGGCATCACAGGAGCACAAGTTTAAGTGCTCGCTTCCCTCAAGGTGGGTCAGAGACATACCTCAGGCTGCGTGCACTGAGAGGGTAGGTCTGCTACCCAGCAGTTGGTATGTGGGATGGGGAATCCCATTTCCTTAATGAACAACATTGGCTAAGCTAAGCCTTCAGAGAAAGGCCAAAGGTGGGGAGAAGGGCCTCCATTCTGAGCATCTCATCCCTTAGCAGCGTGAGCAGACAACAACCAAGCTTGGAAAATTCTGGGAGTTCACAGAGCTACCAGCACTGGGGGAGAAACACTGAGATGTCTCAGCTAAGTAAATGTTTCTGCAGATGTGGGCACCTTTTTGTGACTCACCTCAGCACAAAAATAGCTGTAGCTGCCAAAATATATGATGCTATCTCACTACTAACCTAAACGGGGTTACTCACACAGTCAAGGACTAATTGCATGAGAAGGGATTGCTTGATGAGGTTCTTAGACTTGTATGTTTCTGGTCAAGTCCTCAATGGATGCAAATTAGCACAGCTTCAAAGAAATTAGTTCAGTGATTCTGAAGGTGTGGCTTCCACTATTTGTGTGTTTGAGAGGGAAGGCAATAGAGACAAAACAATTGCAGGAGAAAGCTATATCTCTACTAACATATTAGTAATAGGTAAAGCAGGTTGATATGGTAAATTTTTTTTGATTTGTCATTATGTTCTTTTTAAGACTGCTAGGCAAACAAATTAGTCGTGGGTTAAATGTCAAACCTCTGTAGTGGGATTTGAAACTGATTAAAGGATACAAAGGGCAGAGAATTTAGGCACATAAATGGTAAGAATTTAAAGGTAGCTGTAGAGTGCCAGTACTATTTACTATATTTAAATTATTACTAATCAGGAGATGACTGTGTGGGAGCCTTTGGAGGACATAAAAAATTGAGATGCATCAAGTCTGAAAGAGGTTTGAGGAATTAAAAAGGATGTAAGTACATAAGCAGATTGTCATAATCTCTAAGACAAAGCGATACTTCCACAGAAAACCTCAGTTTGCCAGGTCATTGCTAAAGCACAAGTCAACAATGAAGCATCTCTCCTGTGAGGAAAGGCTAGCAGAATTGGGGTTGTTCAGTGTGGCAAGAGAAGGCTCCAGAGAAACCTTCCAGTACTTAAGGGGCTTATAAGAAAGGCATTTCAGTAGGGTCTGTAGGGATAGGACAAGGGGAAATGGTTTAAACTGAAAAAGGGCAGGGTAAAATTGGATGCTAGGAAGAAATTCTTTACAGAGAGGGTGGTAAGGCACTGGAACAGGTGGCGCAGAGAAGATGTGGATGCCCCATCCTTGGAAGTGTTCAAGGCTAGTTTGGATGGGACTCTGAGAAACCTGGTCTAGTGAAAGGTGTCCCTACCCATGGCAGGGGAGTTGGAACGAGGTGGTTTTTAAGGCTCCTTCCAAACCAAGCCATTCTATGATTCTCTTCCCTTCCTCTCTCTACTTCCCTCTACCTTTAAATCTCTGTGGGCTGAAACACAACCATTTTGCACCTGTTCACAGAAACCCTTTGCAACTGCAAGTGTCATTCTGCGAGAAGCAGCAGTACAGGCAAATGGTAGTTATTTTAGCAAATTTTCTGATGGCCATTTCACACTTCAGACACAACAACTTCAGAAGATGAAGAACTCTTGCATACCAGCATTTCTACAAAAACTTTTGTTCCCCACTGACCCTGAGTCTTGTATATCTGTGGGAGATGTATGGTATATAATAACAGCAGTGCTGGGGGAAGTTCAGTCAGTCATAGCTTACACACACAGGTAAATGCATTTTATTAACTGAAAGCTTTCATTTTCTCTTGTGGACTCATGGGAGCCCCTTATGGCATTTTTGTAAGGAGAAAAAGGAACTGAATAATCTTTCAAGAAAAAGAAAAACTAAAGCTTACAATTAATTCAGCTCTATAAAATGCCAAACTGGGTTCAAAAGCCAATTTAAAATCTTCAACATAAGATCAAAAATATTACAAAAGGATGCAAGTATTTTTTAAACAGGAATGTTCTCTTCAGGAGTCAAACCACTTCACAAGTTGACAACTTTCTGTATTCATAACCAGCAGTTTCATTTTGAAGCAACTTTCCCATTGAGATCTGATGGAATAGCTCAACATGGCAAAACAGACAAATACTATAAATTATGCTTATTATTTTGAGTGCTACAAAAATAAAGTCACGGATAAAAATCTCAAGATGTGCGCAGCCTAAAAACTTACTAGTCCCTGCCTTACAGAGATTCTAGCTGATATATAAGTGGACAAAAATACACAGGAAAGCAATGCAATAAGAAAAATGAAATCGATTAATTAGCAGCCTGTTTTGTGGAGTATGTATAAAGAAATAGCAGGTCAAACATATATTTGTAACAGTTTCTCCTTAAACCAAATTATGGTTATATTTGGGCATATTTGAAATAAAACACATACACTGTCAGCCCTTGCCAAATGAAGCCATCATCATCTGAGAACAGCACAAAGTAGAGAAGGAAGTAAAATTCCAAATTTAATCAATGTTGTCTATGAAAAAAATCGTTACACCAAATGGCTGAACCATATGTGTATAAAGATACATTCAGACAGGGATTCTTCTTCATCAGCAGAAGAAAATTCCCAGCATTTTAACATTCCTGTGATATAGCATGCAGTAGGTATATTAATTTAACTAAATATAAAACGACAAACATGTAGTAAACACAAAGTTCAAGTTCTCTGTAATATCAAACAAGAAGTGGTATTTAGGCTTCTCATTAGGCTTCTCCACAGAAGTGAATTATATACACAAAATTTGTATTATATCCATATATCCATTTCTCTTGCAGGTTTGTACCCACTGCAGAGAACATTGTAAGTGATAGAGCTTCCCAAGCATAATAAATTCTTTGCAGCTAACTCACAAAATTAATTCCTAAGTTTGTGCAGAATATGTGCTGAAATCATGCTGTTATTTCTTTGTCATTAGTTAAAAACTCTCTGGAGCAAAACACACAGTTATGGTTGCTCATGACACCTGTCATACCACTAAGCTCTGATCTGTGGATAAATCAAAAGCATGAAGTTATCAGAAGACCCATAGCAGCTATTTTGACATTAAATAATAAAATTTTTCTATTAGTTCATTAAAAATTTAAAGACAAAAGTATAAAATAATAAAAATAATTAAAACAACTGTTGTGAGTTCTACTTTTGTCTCTAGGGCCTCTTTATTTTCACACTGGACTTGCAAATTATTTTTTTTTCTTATAAAAATGTGTTAGGAAAAAAAAAATCATTATCTGGGACTATTTCTGTGACTCCTAGAACTTGCCTTATGGGACTAGCCGCCCAAAAATGACACTGGAAACATGGGTCCTGCAAAACAGAGTATACTTTTATCTAGGTCCAACAGCATGAAATACTTTCTGCTTGGAAGGAAGGATTTGTTCAGCGACACTATTGCATCTGATTATGCGACACTGCATGGTACCAGGAATAAACAGACATCAAAGACAGCGCTGTGAATGGAAGGACTGCTAAAAGCTTTAGCCAGAGACACTGAAAAAACAGGGAGAAAGGACATGGAAGAGACCTATGCAGCATGTATCTCCAAGTAAGGTGTGCCAGAAAAATGGAATGACAGTAAAAGAAGCTGTTTAAGTCTTACAATCTTTTAACTGTGAGGAAGTGGATATGTTTCACAAGTTTTCTGAAGTTTTCATGAAAATACAGTGTGAAAGAACTTTGCTTTTCATGCAGAAGTGTGACTCTGGCTAATCCCAGACTGGACAAGCTGTTTTGCTCTTTCCCTGGACCCTCATCCTTTAAGAAATATCAAAAATTAAGTTGCTCCCATTCAATTTTAGGTAATGCTTTAAAAAATGTAACTAGCAGCCCTCTTCCTGCTATTCTTCTCCCTTCTCTTTCCTTTAACATCTGCCAGAGCCCCAATACCTTGCTAGCTGGGACATTCACCTAGGTGGTGGGAAGCGATTGGAATTATTTCAGGTGGAGAAGGGAATGGAATTGTATCCCATATAGAGTATTCTGCCCACTCAGAATTACATTATATAGATTACCTGTAAGGAAGTCATTGATATTTCCTCTGGTTTTGACTTATAGATGACTACTGTTCCACTTCTAAAGAAAATTATTTCTGGGACAATCTACTTACTTCAGTGTGTCTGGAAAGAAGAACCTTGTGGGAGGTACAGGTAGGATGACTTTGAGTCCAGTCAAGGATGAGGATGTGAGAAGGAAGCTTATTCCCCATAGCCCCTCAAAGTGATTTGAGAACAACTTTTCCTTCCAGGTGCTGACTGTGGATTCCTTATGAGACATTCAGTCCTTGTGGGGGTAGAAAGGACAGGCATTGTAAGGCAGTTGATTCCTGTATGGCAGTAGGAACCTTAAAGGTGGACTATACACAGAGACACACAGTTTTCCAGCACCCAAATCTGCTGGTGGGCCCAGATCAATGCTCACTTCACTGTGTTGTGTCTCCTGAAGAGCCCCTGAGGTTGGTACTGACACACTATGAGTAGAATGTACAGAAGTCTACCTTGCTGCTGGTGCCACACAGGATTTGAAAGGATTTCTGTCACCACTGGGACCAGAAAGTTTAACATTGTTTGTTGGCTCTGTGTTTTCTTTGTTAAAAAATGTTAGGAAACTGACATTTAATGCTGCCTGATTTGCATACAACTAAGCTATATGATATGGTAATTTTTGCTTTGTTTTTTACACATTATTGCTATTGTTGTCAGTCTTTTGAGATTTGCTATTTATGCCCTAAGCACTAAACAATGCACTAGGATGCCACTTACCTTAATCTTTTCTGGACATTTTTCATATACAATGTTTCCTTCATAGTGACAGCTTCAGTACTATTAAAAAAACAGCAGGAGGAAAACCCAATTAAACTTGCAATTTTCCACTAAGCAAGGCACATATGCAGTGTGACCACCAGATGACTTGCTCTGTCCTTGCTCGTACAGGAGATATCTACAGGAGAATTTTCCCTGGGGGCACAGCATGTCTCACTTCCTAAAAATGCTACCTTTCTGCAGAAGATAAATATGAATAAAACATAACCATAATGGCTTTCTTCACCTCATATATATACTGAATTTACGTGAAGGGCTAACATTCCAAAAGGCTCTCCAGACCTCTGAAAGCTGCCTGGTCTTTCAGTTGTAGCTTTGTTGTACATACCAGAATTGCTTCCCATGTCGTTCAGGCTATTGTGGTGTGCAACTCCTCCATACATGGGCAATCATTTAATTTTCACATATGCAGGAGGAAGATTGGACAGTTTTACACTCGCAGAACTGGACTCCTCCTTTGAAATCCCATCTGCTCTTTAAAATCAATCACATTAAGGCACTCTTGGTGTGACTCACAGGGAACCCAAACCCTGCTTTATAGCAAACCTGGGATGCAATTTGTCTCCCATCACTTCATCTGTCCTCAAGCTCAAAAATTTTGGCAAGCAAGTTTTCCCTATTTCCTCCATACTCAAAGGAGTATTTTTTGATATAGGTATCCTTCTGCTCAGTGATTCATCAGCATCTCCCATTTCAGGATGGGCTGAGTAATTTGTCTCTCTGTTCAACAATTTAGAGCCTAGATCACTTTCTTACTCAACAATTAACTCCAAAGCAATTTACATTAAAAGAGTTGAGTCTTATCCCCAGTTGAATCATTGCTCTTCAGTTACTATTTTTATGTCAGGAATGATGACACTGTGACATAAATCCCACGGAACTTGGGTAAAGTAACACTCTGAGAGTGTCCTGGTTTTGGCTGTGATAGGGTTAATTTTCTTCGTAGCTTATTCAGTGCTGTGGTTTGGGATTTAGTATGAGAATAATATTGATAACACACTCATGTTTTGGTTGTTGCTTAGTTCTTACCCTAGGTCAAGGACATTTTACAGAACATATTTTCTGCATTTACAAACAGTCAACATATTGCTGATGGCTATAAAGATGAAGAGACTTCTTGACTCTGCAGTGAAAGACACGGAAATTTGGGAATCTTCAGGACAATGGATAGTTTTATCTTACCAATGAAAGAAAAACAGCATGTCTCAGGCTTCTCAGATTTCTTGCCAGAACAATTCCATCTGGAGCGTTATGACTGCAGAGCAAACATTCAGAACACTATATAAATTCTGTCCAAGAGAATGGACAATGGAAAAATCAGCTGCCTCAGTAGAAAGCTTTAAGTACATTGACAAAAGCAGCTGTGCCATGTGAATTAAAGAAAAAAATCATTCAACCCTTGCCTTCCTTTGGATCTGGAAGACTGCAAACATCAAGCTTTGGGCTGCCAAGCTTTCCCATGGACAGCAGTAGTAACAGTGCTACCAATTTCTTCTTTACAATGATTTCCAGTCTTGCCAGTGCATCATCATCTGGAAAGTCTAAATGTTTGAGAGCATTTCTGCTGCTTATAATACTCCTGCTTTTGAGGCTTTGTCTTTGCCTAGCAATTCTGCTGTGAACTCTTCCAGCATCACTGTGCTTACAATCTTTGGAACATTTAATGCAGCAGTAGAAACTTATGCCTCACAGTCCAGTAGTATTTCATTTGGATAGTGTATCTGGACTTAACATCATATCAGCAGCTTCTGCACTCACAAACCAGAATGCATGAAACAAGTTATTTAAATCAAGGAGCAGCTGAAGAATTGAAACAATTTGAAACAAAAATATTGCAATAGGAAAAATTCCTCTTAAGCCACCTAGTAGAACTTTTAAATGTTTGGGACTAAGTTTATTTTGAAATAATATATTTTCTCTGATAACTCAACTACATATTTTTGCGGTTGAGCAATGAAACAAAATGTTTCCATTTCAGTTCATTTCTGTTTCATCTTTAAGTCTTCTGCAGTAATAAACTCTGAGGGTAAAAAAAAAATATATCAAGGCCAGGTTGAATGAGGCTTTGAGCAACCTGGTCTAGTGGAAGGTGTCCCTGCCCACTGCAGGGGAGTTGGAACAAGATGATCCTTAAGGTTCCTTTCACCCCAAACCATTCTATGATTGTGTCTTTTCAGTTTCCCATACTCTGTCAGTGAGGAGTGTCACAAGAAGCCAGGAGGCAGCAAGGCCAGGACAGCTGATCTGAATTGTCCACAGGGATATTCCATACCATAGAATGTCATGCCCAGTATCTAAACTGGGGAGAATTGGCCAGGAGGGGAAGGCAGCTGCTTGGGAATGGGATGGGCAGTAGTCAGTGGGTGGAGAGCAATTGTGTTGTACATAACTTATTTCTCTTTGGTTTTATTTATACATCTTTCTCCTTTTCAATAAAATTTTGTTCTTGTTATTGTCATTATTATCATGTTTATTAGCAGTAGTATTATTATATTTTACTTTATTTGAAGTCTTAAACTGTTCTTATCTCAACCCATGGGTTTTACCTGTTTTTCTGATTCTGCTCCCCACCACACCAGGACTGCATGGGGGAGTGAGAGAGCACTTGTGTGGTTGATACCTGGGTTTAAACCAGAACAGTGTCAAGAGTCCAAGAGTCCAAAATAATAATCTCTATTCCAACAATATTTACACACATATAATTAGAACACAGATAAAACGCATAAGTAGTGATAGAAATGACACCTTTCTGCCAAACTGTGGTTCCTACCATTACCCAACTGTGTCGGGTCCCTTTTTCCCCTGTGTCCCTGGAAGCTTACACTACTGGATATCCAGGGGTCTGTCTGCGATGGAACAACTGCAGAGAGCATTTGCTTAGAGTGGTTACTGACCCAGCAGAAGGGTGCTTTCCATTTTGCCTGGCTGAGTGCTGAATTTTGACAAAAAGGAAAAGCACCTCTATTCCTCCCCAATAAGCACCTATGTTTCTTATCCAACAGCTCATCACCTGAGCTCATTAAGTAGTTCTAGGATGCAAATCCCACTCCTACCCCAGCATCAAGAGGGTGGGGAGGTAGTGAGACAATTCAATTTCCACAGACTGTTTCAATGGATCCCTGTGGGCTGTCACTTGCTAATACCAATCCTACATACCCAAGGGTCCCTACTAAATTCAGAACAAAATTTAGTACAAAGCATGAGCTTAAAAATTATATTTTCAGGACAGGCACTTAACACTGGGTCCATTGTAAATCATGATACAGGATTTGGGTGCAGAGCCTGTTCATGAACTGCTGAATATCACTTCCCTGGGAGTCTGGAGACACCTTGTGTGGAGATCACAGATAGGTACTGTGTTTTACAGACAGTAAGTGCAAAATCCATTAAAGAAGCCATAGCAATCACACTTTCAATGGATTGACTTTCATACTTAAGAATGAATAGTTATTTAAATGCATTATTGTGTGGACAACTTACTGATGCTTGGATTTTTAATCAGGAATTTTATTCAACAATTCTAAAAAGCAAAAGAATAAGGGTACAAATTAAGATGGGTTTGTTACCCAAATTATCAGCCTAGCTTGGTCACTGGGAACAGTGAGATCATATTACCATTATCATAGCCTAGATATTCTGCTCCTCAACAAGAATGGCTCCCGCATCACCCCAGCTATTCTGCCCAGGAAACTGCAGCCCTTCACCTGGGCTATCTGGCACAAAATAGCTTTGTGCCCTGTGCACAGACTCTAAATGTTGTGGGAAGTACAGTCATAAGGAAAGGGAAAACAATGCCATCCCAGACCAAGCTGTCAGCCCACCACAAACTGTTTTAGCCGCAGAAAAGAAGGGATCCTAAAAAAATGTACACACTGGAGGAAATCTTCCTGGACGTATGCCTTGGATGAGCAAGGACAGAATCAGCCAGCTTGATGCAAATGACAGTCCCTTACCAAGCTCTCCTTGCTTGAACTTTCTCTTGCTCCTGCAAACTTGACATAACATTACTTTTTCTAACCCAGGACACAGCAAAGGAATGGCTGAAATTCAGCAGCTACATCGGCATCAAGAAAGGCCCACAGAGGAGCATTCCTCAAGCCACAGTTTAAAGGTAAAACATACATTACCAAAGACAAAGGGACACTTTTCCTATTATGGTTTCAAAAGATGAAAATTGCATTTCAAAGGCCTGAATGTGCTCCTAGAAGGGAACATAGAAGGGAACACAGCTCCGTTCACCTTCAGAAAGTGAAGTGGTCATTTATGTCAAAACCTCCAGCTGGGAAACTACTGCTGGAATTATATCAAGCATTTGACTAAGGACACAGAAGTACATGAAGCCCCATTCAATATTTGGGTGACAATGTTTGCTTGTGCAAATTATATCCACCATACTCACTCCCAGCTTCTGTAATCATCAAAAAAAGTTGTGGTTCATGGAGTTTACAACTTTAATATTCAGATATTGAATATTAAAGTTGTAAACAAACAAAGTCACCTTGTTTTGTGACTTTTACTCCCAATTGTTATCTCTTATGAACCAGGGTTGTTTGTATCAGTATGAAATCCAAAACCAAGCTAGCAGAGTCAGTCTTCTATCCCCCGCACCAGAACATTGCACTTGCATTAACCTAAGGGCTCAGCATGAGAGCAGAAAATTCTGAACAGAACAAAATTATATGTATAATAGATGGTTTTTTTTGTATTCCTGTTTAATAGCTTAGTTCATCTACTGAGACTAATGAACAGAAAAATTTATCTAACGTTCACTGAGTTACTGGAGCTTACAAAGCCATCTGGAATCAGTTTTACTTTGTGTGTTCACATTATTAATAAACTATTCAACCGCATTTTTCTTAGAGCAGGAGATATGTGCCAGGCTTATGCTTGAATCAAATGTTTGTATTTGTGGTCAAAATCCATCAAGGGAGAGACAACAACAGTCTGCAAACTCTTTAAATTTTCTCATTGAACACAGCATGGACTACATGCTGCAGATTTACCAGAGGTAAAGCGTGGCAAATCAACAGGAATGGCTATAACTGTTTTACATAAAGATATTTCTAGTTTCCAGTTCAAACCCAAGGAGGAAAATGTGTATGCAATTTTCAGAGTTACATTTGTAAATTATGCTCTTCTTTGCTCTGTATTTCTCAGGTTCAGAAACTGCATGGATTACAGGGAAGAGAGTGCTCGCCAGGGAGAATTGTTAGCACTTTTTCAAGACTTAGCCACAAAACTAACTTCAGAGAGAAAGCAAAATATTGTTCCTTCTTGATAAAATATGAGAAAGGATTTTAATTTTCTTCTGGCTTTCTTGCTTTTGTCTGATTCATTGTTGTCGACAGATAGGTTTATAAGCAATGAAGAACAATGTTAAGTTTATTCAGAACTGAGTTTATTAGTCAAGCTAATCCTGAAGCTTTGGAGGAATTAATGCAGGGATTCAGAAAGGATATTAAAAGACTGTTTTGATGAGCACCAATCAAAATATTTCTGGAGATCAGAAATCTAGGCATTTTCTTAGGACAATGAAACAGATAAAGCAAAACACCTTCATATATTTTAACACTGAAGCATTCCCAGAAGTGCTTAAAATTCTGGCTAACCCAAAAGAGGATTGCACTGAGAATAAACTAGCTTAATTTTATGTTTGGCAAATGTTTTTACTTATGAGCATTTTAATTAATTATAACATTCTAACATATTTTAAAATACAGAGTGGACTGTTTATAATTTTGTATATTTTGCATTCACATTTTGAAGACAGCTCATATTAACTTTAGGAAGAAGCATGTCTTCACAATCATACTAAATGTCTTACTCTATTTTTTGATATATCCATAGGTTGAGAATCAAACACTGAACATGTAAATAAATAAAAAAAATTAAAAATTCCTATTTGTTCCAGAGCTGACATTTTCTTAATAGATAGCATAGGTAGGCTCCAACCCCACTTGCTACAAAAACAGTAACTTTAAGTTACATATCTGATTCTGGAGAATCTGGATCCATATATATTTTAGCAATTGACAAATTCAAACTACCTATGGTCCCACCACAATGTTCACAGTTCATGAGCAGATGCATTTTATTTGAAGTTATTTCTTCTCTTGTCTTGCCTTGCTGAAACAAACACTTTGTTCTATCTCAGTGATTAAAAAGAAATAGGAAAAAAGTAAAGAAACCAAAGTCTGTATCTAAAGTGATGATCATTTCCAAAACAGCTTATGAGTGTCTTACAAGAGATGCCTCCAATTGCACTAATAATTTTCTTAAGACGTTTGTTTGCAATGAACCAAAATGTAACTCTTGAATGAAGAATTATGGTCCACTTAAAATAACAGTATTTCCAATCAAATAACCTTCTTTCAAAACTGAGTACAAAATCATAAAGTGATTCAATATACAAATCTAAATTTTCCAAATAATCTAAAATTTAACTCCCTTAATAGCCTAAATACATTTTTTATTAAATTTAGAAGCTTAAATGTTATTGACTATCAATTACCAAATATTTTGGTTCTTAAAAAGGCAGTATGAGGTAAAAAGCCCCACTGTAGAGCAACTCATATTTTTTGAACCCAAATACCTTTAAGAACCAAGCTACTTGTAAAATATCTCCTTTGAAAATGTGAAAAAAGTTAACTCAGCCCAACCCAGTAAACAAAGGGTCTGAAGAAATTAGGTGTCAGTTTTTCTCCTCTATGGAATTAAACAGAAGGTACATTTTGTTTTGAAGTGCTTTTCTTCTCTGTGAAGGACACAGTTATACTCTGTTTTATATAACAATACGAGGAAAGAAACAAAATTATTTCTGCATGTGTTCTCCTGAAGAAATGTTGGGCCAGATTTGTAGACACACATTAAATACAAAGTCAACTTATTGAGTCTTCGATTTCAACAAGAATGTGTTACCTCTAGTGCAGTAGTTATAGCAGCAGCTGGGATATAGGAAAACCTTATTTAAACTCATGCTAACATATTGTTAGTAGGGATGGAAGGAATAATAGGGGATATTTATACTATTTAGGAAGAAAACAGAGGTGCAGTTGAATCTTGAGCTCTATTCTCACTTTAAGTGATCTATTGTAAATATTCTCACTTTAAGTGATTCAATTGTAAATATTACTCTTGAATTGGAAAAATCCTGATTTTCAGAAAAAGGAAAACTTACTCCAGGTCAAAGGATGTGATGTCTGTTTCCTAGCTGAGATTTTTCTAGTGGAAAGCATAGTCTCCAGACATACAAAAGGTTCAGGAGGGTGCCTTTTCAAGCCTGTAATACTGTCTGAATGGGTAGGAGGAAGTAAAGGACAGAGAGCAAAAGAGAGATACTTCCACAGATTCCTTTGACAGGAATTTTCTAACTTTATCACCTAAAAGTCAGCTCCCTAAATGTCAGGTGGTCCCCTGGGCTCCTTTTATAGCTGAAAAAGGGAAAGAGACACCTCCAGAAGGCAGTTCATCTCAACCTAGATATCTAAGACAGGTTCAATGAATCACAACTCGTTTCATTCTTATCCTATGGCTATGAAGAAAATATGACAGGTAACTTTTCGATGTCTGACTTTGTCAAGATTAATTCTGATTTAGTGTCATTTTTCACTACACTGTGAAATGCCACTTGTGGATATTCTTTGCCTTTGTGGTCTTTGTGACTTGGTTCCCTCTCTTGCCAAGCTTTGTGATGCCTGACCTGACCTCACTCACTGACATGAGCCCACTGGAAGATCCTCTTTTCTGTGAACGATCTCTGGATCAGACCTCAAGAGAAAATCAATATGAGGGCAAAAGCCCTCATCAAGATTATGAGAAAACAGCAAAACAGTTTAGTCCAGTCATTGCAGGAAAAGTTCTCCCTTGAATCTTTAAGACAGGGCCAATATATTGCTTATCCCATTTCAGTCCAGAAGGTCTAGCAGTTTTTGACTTCATATCTTGTGCATAACCTGATAAACTGCATCAAAATTGCTCCATATGGTTGTCATTCCCTTCTGGCCAGTAAAAAGGCCAAACAAATGTGCAAGACTCTCTCAGAAACCTGTAGTGCAAGAGTTTTTCTGCAATAGTCTGAGGAAAAATGGACTTTCAACCTGAATTCTAGAATTCCTTCTGTTCTGGAATTCATCAGAAGAGATTTGGGTAATACATAAAAATGTTGTTGTTAAAACATGTTCATTGAGGTGGAATCACGTGACTAATTTAGTGATTTTTGCCCGCTCCTGACAAGAGAACCAGTTCACCACAGTCAACTATTTCCAGTATCACACAGCAGTACACAAGAAAGCAATCATTGTGAGGCTGCATTCAGTGACAATGTATGAAAACCAAAATTTTCCATTGTAAGAGCAACAGCAAGGATTTCTTACTGAAATCAGAAATAGTTTGTGTTGGTCTTCAAAATACTTGAAACATTCAAAATCATTCAAAATTATGGGGAAGAGAAGCCAGAGGCTAAAATGATCTTGAAAACACGTCATTAGCAGACAGAAGTTGTCAATCATGGTACTGTATTGATTACGACAAAAATGGCAAAAAAAGATAAAGATCTTGACTTGAGAGCATCCATTTTCTCTTCACATATGATAAAAAGTACAGATGACTTTCTTATTTCCATATATTATCAGAATTCTCATTGGAAGACAGTGATTATCAGAATATGAACCTGAAATACGGAAACATCTTCATAAATGGGTAATGACTAGTAAACAATTAAATCCTAAAAAGCCATGGAAGTCTACCTGAGAGTTTCTACTTCTGTGGATTCAAAAGGGTAAGAATAACAATAAAGAGCAGCATTGCACTTGAATTTTCAAAAATCTACCATATTAACAATAACAGCAATTTTGTGAAGAAAACCTATTCAAAATTTTAAAAAAATTCTAAGCAGATTGAAGGAAAACAATTCACACTTTTAGTTCAGGTATGTTTACAAATGAAAATGGCTCCTATGAATCCATGTAAGTTAAACACAAAAATGTGATCTTCAGTAACCCCAATTTTGATGTTCTTTAAAAAATTGAATCAAAACTGAGGAATCTTTATCACTTTCTCATTAGAATTAATGGGGTAGAGAGGCAGTAAAAGGTACCATTACTATAACTTCATTATTATGAATTTACTATTATAATGAAGTAGGATTTTAACACCAAACAAAAATATTAACAAAAGGAAAGAAAGAATTATATTACTTCTAAAGCCACTCTTTCTCAGAAATTTGGAGTAAATGGATGATTTAAACCTCTAGTTGTACTTCATTTTTCCTACTAGTTTTCTTTTAATGAACACATAGGTTTTAAAAGGTGCACCCAGTTCTACAGTGCAGAGACGCTCCTATGCCACATGTGATCAAACGCTGTCCTGAAAAGACATATGATGGAATGTCCACTTCACCTTCCCAGGAACTTCATTATTAAAAAAGAACACAGAAGAAAATCAATTGAGTTTGGCTTTTTATCTCCTAAAATGTTGAAATCTTCCTTGGAAGCAATCAGGTACATGTGAACTACAGTGAAAGATGAAATTATTCATACCTGTAATCCATCTCCTGGCTTAAAGACCAAGGCCTTCAGGGAGCAAAAGAAATCCACATCATCTTTCTAAATGTCAGGTTTGTGCTTTGACCTCTGGCTTAGCTATCAGATAAAAATCATGCATAACCACATAACTCCCCAGCAACTACATTAAAACAGATGCTGAAAAAGAATAATTTTATCGAGGAAAAGTCATAATGAACTCAGACAAATATAAAGGTCTCTTCCAAATCTACCTCTCCCCACTAAATCAGAGCTCAGGCAATACCTTGCCAGTCACTGTAGAAGACATTTATTGCTCATTGTTGCTTGATGTTAATTTTACTTTGATCACATAAAGCTCGTTCTGGTCAGAGGTATGTACATTTATAAGTCACTTTCAGACCTAAGGACAAAAAGCACTAGCTAAAAATGCTATCATCACTACCACTCGAAAGGATTCAGAAAATGTGAATATTTCTATTTCAGAGAAACTTTAAGTATACACTGGGGGTGCAGAACATAGTTTTATATACTAATGTAAAGCTGTTACTGAAAATTTAAACGCAGACCTAAAGAAATCATTAGCACTGAGAAATTACATGCCCATATTTTGCAAATAATCCATACATTTTCTATCTTATCAGTTCTTAAATTGGACAAATCTTACAGGAATCAGCCTCCAGAAATAAAGCTCTCTGGTCTTCATACCGGTATCAAAGGCAATAATTATTTACATATTCAAAAGTCATTTCTCTAGCCAAAAGAAGGCAGTTTTGTGTCACCAGGTCATAGCCCTGGACTGGAAAGTTATGAGAAGACCCTAGAGCTTTGGTGTTATGAGAGAACTTAAAAAACTTCCTGCAGGGTTCACCAGCTCCACCCTTCTGGGGTTTGACTACAGCTGCCAACACCAGTCTGGGCCCACAGCAGCCTGTCTTCCCTGCTGGAGTTTAGCAGTGAATAAATTGAACAGCCCCTTGCCCATATTACTTCACTAACAAGGCTACAAAGCTGCATGTGCATTACTGACATGGTTGTTTCACTCCTACTTTGTTTCTATCAGCACATGAAACCATATTTAATATAATGTTAAATTTGGAGTGATTTTCATACAGCACAGATTTAAAAAGTATGAGCAGTGAATTTCAAGCACTTCCACACAGATGGCAATGCAGTGTGAAAAACGATTCCATTTTCCTACACTCAGATAAAAGAGTATAAATGCCAAATAAACTGGAGATCTTCCTCTGAGGAGAAGAAAAATGCAAAGAGAAAGTTAGAAAACAATGTCCTGAAGGAGCCCAGAAATCCCCATTTACCACCTGTTATACAATCATCCATATTGCAAGACAGTAGGTTGGTTCACTGGAATATGTCACACCGAACCACTGTATTTTGCAATCTCTTACTGCCATCTTATGCCATTTTTTGTCACTGCACAATCCATGGCATGCTAAAAAATGGCAAAAAAATGCTTTTTTACATAAAGCGTTGCCTTTCACAAGTGTTTGTGATCTTTTCAGCACATTATCATCTGGCCCTCATCTCTGCACCCCCAGTTCTGCAAGAAAATATTGAACACTGAATTGTCTTTGAAGTTGATGAGAACTGAGAATCCCTAGCACCTTTCAGGGTGGTGTTAGAAAGGTTAATAAAAAGCTCACTTCTTCAAAACTATTTCTTCAGTAGCTCATTGCTTTTCAGATATGTGGCTTGACTCATTTGCACTGATTGACTCCAAGGTTCCCAGTACTGCTCAGGGATTACAAAATAAATGAAGAAAGGATTGTAGTTTTCCTTCTGTTAAAAAAAAAAAATAGATGCCTTCCTTATAAATGCTGAAACCAGATTCATGGTATACATTGTTTGCACAAAAATAATTTACTAAAGTTGCTGATTGAAACGGCACTAAATGAAAGAACACCAAAATGAGTAAGGCACAAGGAAAAATAATGGTTTATAACGAGCAATCATATTTTATGACACACAGACTCCATCTTTGTAGCATGCATTAACTTCAACTGTTCCTACTTATTAGAATCCCATAGCACAACTTTGCAAGACAACTAACATTTGTATTTATTTTTCAATACATGCTACTCCTTTTTAACACACTTCACTGATCACTTTCAAGGACAATACAGTCAAATGGGACCAATATCCCAATATTTGTCTTTCTCTAAAAATGTAGCAATTACCGTATCTCAGTAATACATCCACAGGAGAGTTATTTAATATAGTAGGATGCTACTATTTAAAAGTAAAATTAGCTTCTTCTGTGCTCAGTTTCCTGAGAGACAACTATTACCCAAAAAAAGGACAAACTGATGTGATATTCTCCATTCTGGATTACACATCCAGCTCTGTTGTCCCTGGCATAGGAAGGACACTGACTGGCTTGAGAAAGTCCAGAGAAGGGCCATAGGAATAATCAGAGGGACAGAACACCTCTCCCATGGAAACAGGCTGAGAGAATTGGTATTGCTCAGCCTGGAAAAGACAAGGGCCCAGGAAGACCTTACAGCAGCATTCCAGTGTCTTAAGGGAGCCTGTTGGAAAGCTGTAGAGGAACTTTTTACAAAGGCCTGTGAAGATAAGGACAAGCGATAATGGTTTTAAACTGAGATGAGATTTGGATCAGATATTACAAAGACATTTTTTGTTGTGAGGATGGTGAGGCTCTCGAACAGAGAAGTTGAGAATATTCTATCCCTAGAAGTGCTCAAGGCCAGGTTGGATGGGGCCCTGAGCAATCTGGCCTAATGAAAGGTGTCCTTACCCATGGCAGGGGGGGTGGACTACACAATCTCTAAGGTCCCTTCAAACCCAGGCCATTCTATGATTCTGTGACTGGGGCCCTGTTATGACCCCCTGCTCTGGGACACATTACAGTGTGCTGGAATCTGAAGTTAAAGGAGGCTGCATTCTGCTTAGTTGCAAAGAGAAAGAGTGAAGAATCCAACCTTAAAAACTCCATAACATGCCAGATTGCTATATTCAGAACCATATGGTTGCTCTTGCAATTATTTGTTCTCCTTAGTATTTGTATATGCCTCTGTGGTCTGTCTTTCTAAAGTTCTAAATCATCTTTTGAGGTACAAAATAGGGTCCCTCCTGTAAAATAAGGATGTTACAGTCATACATACTCAAGTTCATTCAAAATATTGGAGCTTTTATTTTTTCTCCACAGATCTAAACTTAGTTAAATAAATATCTTACTAAAACAAAAAGAGGAAGAGTAAATACAGAGAAAAATAGCATGGATTAACTTTTCTGAGGGACAGGGTTAGGGTTTCCAGGGAAACAATTTTTGAGGAAGGACATAAAGAAGAGGGTGGTAACAGAGTGAATTTAGCCTTTGAGGAAACTCCAGAAAGGAGGGTAAAATCTGTAAAACATAGAGATGAAGGTGAAAAACACATCAGTTGGATTGAGTAGAGAGCAGGGAAATGGAGGGAAGCAAAACCCAGAGGACATAGACAAAATACAGGGTCATCATGGAAAATCCGAGGGTAATTAATGAAAGCTTTCCAAAAATAGAGTAAGAACTTTTGTTGCCTTCTCCAGTAACTTCTAATGTGTGAAGAAAAAAAGCATTGGCACAAAAGTTAGACATTTCTAACACCATTCCATTTATTCTTTTAAGGCTGTCACTGTGTCGCTACCTGTCTTCTTTCTAACTTTCATCTCCCTGAGTATATAAAAGCAAATGCAACCTTTTGCTGTCAGCTGCCCTGGTCTGAGCCTCCCACCTCTGCTTCCACATTGCATCCAAACTCCTGCACACCATATTTCAGCTAATTTCTGAATTGTCACACCTACCAAAGCTATTCTCACATCTCTTTCTTTCATCATCTACAGCTTGATCTTTGGATGTGTGTGTTTGAAAGAAGTATCTGTCACATGCAACTTTGCAGGTTTTTTGTTTATTAATTATTTCAGATCAATAGACATAATTAACAGTAATCTAAAGGTCATTATGAAGATCCATAACAAAACCAAAGTTACATCTTATTGCAAATATTTAAAAGATCTGATTACATGTACTGATTTTCCTTTTTTCTTTCAAAAAAGGTGAAGATCACCCAATGACTGGCCTAGATTTAAAGTAATCAGTTCTTTACCTTTCCCTCCACCAACTGTGCAACAGCAAGATTTCATCTGAATTGATAGCTTGGAAAAGAAAGACTACAAAAAGGAAATTTTCAGCCTGTGTGCAGTCAAAATATGGATTTCCTCAATTCAGGAGATTCAAAATTTGGCATCAAATCTAATAAAGAATGTCTGGGTAATTTACTGAAAGCCAACATTTTTTGCATCCTATACTCAATTAATCTTGTGCTTCAAGACATGAAACTGTAACTTTCCCTGCAGAAAAAGAAGCTGGTTTTTGTCTGTGACATGGTGATATGTGATTCAGTATAGTTAAATAAATAAACAATTCCTAAGGAATGATTTTTAATTTTTCTTATATTTCCTAATTCAAGCTTGAAGAAACAAATTTATGCATTCATTTTTAAAAGTTATCTATTTTCTATGTGTTCATTTGCATTACATTAAAAGAATTGTGAATGACCAGACAAATTCCATTAATAGAACTGATAAAAGCTGACCTAGGGAAAAAACAGACCCTTCAGAGTTTAAGGCTTGTTGGCAAATCAGACTATACCTATCAACAAAGAACAGGGTCTAAGAACTGAGTCCCAGAAATAAATCTATTTGGGATAAAAACTCCTTTCCTCTGCATTTTGAAGCGGGGACCATGGTCTCTGCAAAAAGTTGTGAGAGAGTGAAGTCACAGAAATAGTGCAGAAGGAATTCTGCTGGATATTAAGGACCTCTGCTTGTGGAAAGAGGGAGACTACAGACTACAGTGTTTCTTCCTTGATGCTAATTATAATTAAGAGCTAAATCAGTGCATTCCTTGAACCTAAAAGACATAAGCAAACACAAGATGGTGAGGACAGATAAAGATATGCTGTAATATCAGAGGTTCTTTTTAGAAGTGAGTAGCCTAAAATCTGCCATGAACTGCTTGGAAAATAATAGATTTGTTAATTTCCAGCCTCTTCTAGTCTGCGTTTTGTGTTTATAAGGTGACATATAATTTCATCCTTCTGTATCAATCAGAATAATTAATCAATAAAGATCTGCCCAAGAACAGCAAGAGGAATTCCATAATATGAAATCTTTCCATCAAGACAGCAGAGTCTTCAAACAGTTTGGTAAACTCACTTCTAAACTTTTGAAAGCTGCATGGCCTTTTACAGAGGGCACGACACAAGAATTACTTTTGCTCTTAAAATCCAACATTGCATAATTCTCCTCAATTGTATGGCTGTCTCCACAAAGCTTCTCTAAAATGTTCCTTCTGAACATATAATTGCTGTAACTGTCAGGTTCTTGGTGGTGAAATTATCAAGATTTATTGCCTTGATGAAAAGTATTTGTGGAAAATTAACACCCCGATGTTTAGCAGTGCTTTTATATGAGAAGCATACATGTCTGTTCATTCACAGTTATTGTGAGCTTCTAAGAAAATATAAAATTATAGACTGGAGAAAATATGTGTTGTTTCCTTTAGAACTTACAAAAGCTCAGATAACATTTTTAAATAAATTGTATTAAAATTATTCAGCATGTAAATTTTAATGAAGAGTTTAATATAAGCCAGTATCTTAAAATTACATTGTAGTTATTACATTCTGTAGGACTATCTTCAAGTTATGATTTTATTTATAATTTATTTTTTAAATATTACACATACATTTTTGGTAAAGATTTATTGCTTACAGAGAACAATTCCTTGCAAATGCAGTGCTGAAGACCACTTCAAGGAGTCACTTAGCCTTTCTGTAGTGTTCATAACCTTGAACAGAGGCTGTGACTTTTTAAAATTTTAGCTGCTTCTGAACACAGAACATGAGACATTTCAGTGATGTCTACCAGAGAGAACAGATTTAAATCTTAGCTCTACTAGTCTTAAACAGAACTTTCTCTCTGACAGCATTATTAATACCAGTATGTTCCAAGATTTAGGGCTTCATTCAGTCATGACTGAAGACAACCAGTCTCTTAACTGATTTCACTAGCAACTGTATTAAGTTGCTAGTGAAATAAGTTAAGAGACAGTTTTAACAGTTTTACAGAAATGGACAAGAATGATGTAATTACATTTTTGTACTGTGGGCTTTCAATCAGCAGATTAAATCAACACCAACAGCTAACTACAATCATAGAACAAGATAATTGCTAACATTATATGTTAAAGTTCACTGTGAAAAGCAGAGTAAAGAAATCTCTTCTTGCATTAATAGGACCAATTTAAAACTACAAAAAGTCAAATTGCATCTGCACTCAGCCTGAGACAGTAGCTTTGTGTGGAGTTACGTCCAAAGCAAATTATCTTGTCAAATCACTACTATTCTTTAAAGTAAAATAAAAATTTGATTAATCCGTTCATATTTTCCAGCAATACTGGAAAGAGTTCCAGCTACTTCCTCTACTCTGACTGCAAATTCTGGAGTATCTTCCAGTAAGCAACATCCAGAGCAAAGACTCACTGACTGACATTGTGAGCTACAGAAATCATTAACAGCCCTTGGAAATTCTGGAGGCATGGCCAAAGTGAGAGGACTGGAGGCACTCCCCTTTCTCTGTAGACCTCTGTATGTTGTAAAGGGAAAACTGTCTCACCAGCCTCAACTCCTGTGAGCCATAGTATGTTCCTCTCAAGCCTAGGCAAGTGTGTTTTTCTCATTAGTCCATGAGGGGAAAAAAACCCTCTGAGGACACACATTTCCTTAATATAGGAGATTTTACAGAAATCATCTAAGTTATACACTGGCTTCATCTTATCCAGTAAATGTTGATCTTGAAAATAAAACCTCAACTGGGACAGAGCTACTAGTGTTGGTCTCTTTTTCTTCCATGTTTCTTCTTAAAAGATACTCAAGTAAAAGTTTAAAGCTCCTTGGGGTTTGTTGTTAAGAATTCAATAATTTAGAATTCAGTAATTTAGAATTCTATTATTTAAAATAATTTAAAATTTTGAAGGATTATTTTCCATTTGTTTGGATCTTACCTTCTCAATTTTGAGTTTTATATGGTTCTGGAAAGGTAACAAACCAGGCTTACAGGAGATATTTATTTGTCCTACAGAGCAATTGTCAGTGTTATGTAAGTAGTGAGTGACAGACTGATTTTGCATAAAAACATTGCAAGGAATAACCAAGTATACATAAGTATGGCACAGGGCCTCCTGTGTCATAAATGTTTTGCAGCACACTAAGTCAGAAGACACATAACAACAGAAAGACATCAGTAAAAATCACTACTGCAAACTGTCCTTTCACAAAAGCAGCATTTGGCAGCAGCTGTAACAGAGATTTCCTCATCAAACACATTCCAAGCCTTAAAAGTCTTACCTCACTAAACAAATCCAGATCCATTGCTAAAAGTCATAAGCAATGTTGCACTTCACTGCTACCATACAGAAATAGATCCAAACATAAAACCATCTGTTTCCCAAGGAAAAAACCAAATCCCACACACCATTTAGCACCATCTCTATTTCTTCACAGTCTGTAGTTAAGTTTTCAATTTCTTAATGCAACGATAAGTTAGCAGAATGATATTCACAATTAAATTAGATTTTCCAACTAAAACAACAGGTTAATCTATCACATTCAAAGATGCCTCCTACTCAAAATGTAAGTCAGGAAAAGCTTATTATCTGTAGATTTGGCTCTATATTAAAATTCTGAGTGACAGACTCTCAATACACTTAAACTTGAGCTTTGCAATGTATCTTTAAAGAGTGCAAAGCAAAAATGTGGCTACAGTAATTAAATGATCCCTGGTGCATGATGTTCTTATAGTGCATACTAACCACTCACTCACATTTGACCTTGTTTCACAGAAAGGTCTTTTTCCATAGATTAGTTTGCATTTCAGGTAATTTGATATGTGGCCTTAGAAAGATCTTCTGGGATTCAGCCAATTAAGCTCTTAAATTGATACCTTTATGTAATATTTCTAAGAGACACACTGCGTTCCCCAAAATTTAAAGACCACACAGCACTGAATTTTGAAGTACGTAGCACCTATGAGATTTCATTGCAGATATACACATTGAGTATAAATACTTCAACATGTTTTGTTTGAGATAGGCTGTCTCATAAGAAGGCAAATCACTTTTACCCAATAGTTAAATCAGAATGATCTTGAACATGAAAAAAATGGAGTACAGAATTTTGCTTCATTACATTATCCAAGAGTTCTTTAAAAGCATTAATAATGATTTCTTGATAAGCACCATTCAATACTTAGAGTATGTTGATTGATACTATTACATATTTAAGTAATTCCTTTACAAACATCTTGGCTAAACAAAAACAAAACAACAAAAATGTAAGTACAGATGTGACAGACTACTTTCAAAAGCATTTAACTCTCTGTTTAATGAAATCATTTATTTCTGAGGAATATACATTTATGATTCCTCCTGTACTCATTTTCCTTTTTGTATTTTGTTTCTTAAAGTTAGCAGCGCCAAGAATTTATTCATACAAGCTCTCAAACTGATTTATTTTAAGTGACGAGGCACTGATATTTTTGGATTCTGTTACAAGCTTCTTCCTTATCTTGTCATATAACTTTGATCAAAGTCAGCTGCACTCAAAATTTTAGGAGTCTCTACTTCTGGTTGTTCCTGCTGAGAAACATGGAGTGCCATCTCCAGACGTAATGAATACCTAAGAGGTTCAATCTGTTTCATTTGAAGCTTTAAGTGTTCAGCAAATATGGAGAGAAAACCAGATTCAAAGGCAGAAGACTCCAAAAGTCATGAAGCAGGCAGAAGCCACTGACACCTTTTAAGGCAGATATGATATTAATGACAAGAAAGGAAATTTGTACAGAAGCTGTCTAATGACAAGACATGAAGTGCACACACACAAACCAAGCAGACTTATGAAGGGGACAAAAGACAGGGCTTCAACTCCCTCAATATTTCAGCTTCCTGACACCTCTAAGGAATCTTCATCTGAGTGTTAAAATCAGATCTTGATGCCTTTGCATGTCATGTTTTTATCTAGGAGGAGAATATAGCAATATTTATCAGACATAGACTTATCACAGTAACACAGATTTTCCAACATTTGGAATGTGAATTCTGAAGGCTGCAAGACCCTGTACAAACATAAAGTACCATTCCAGTCTCTGTGCTAGATTACAGATTTCAGGTAATCAAAACACAACGTATCACAAATGTAAACAGCAAGAGTTTACTAGAGTCTTTCCCAAGAATCGTCACACCAAGAAGACTAGACATACAGAGCTAATCACTGAGCTACTCATTTCGTTGTCACTCTGACCAGCTGAAGAACTGGGTTGAAAAGCATCTCATGAAGTTCAGCAAGGGAAAACACCAAAACCTGCAGCCGGGGTGGAACAACGCTGTGCACCAGTGCACATTGGGGCTTCACTGGCGGGAAAGCAGAAAAGGACAACAGGTGGATCATGGACCCCATGGCAAAGTAGGCCAGCTGCATTCTGGGGTGCATTGGGGGAAGCATTTCCAGCAGGTCAAGGATCCTTCCGCTTTGCTGAGCACTAGTGAGGCACCCCTGGAGTGTTGCCTGGATTCCCCAACACAAGGAAGATATGAACATAATGAAGAAAGTGCAACAAAAGGCTGTGAACATGATGAAGGGACTGGAGCATCTCTCTTAGGAGGAAGGGTTGACAGAGCTGGAACCACAGCCTAGAAAAAGATCAGGGAGATCTTATCAGTCTATATTTAGATGTCTGATGGATGGAAGACTTGGAAGCCAGGCTGCCTTCTGTGTTGCCCCGTGACAGGACGCAGTGAACAGACATTAAAACACATGACACTCCAGGTGAACATAAAAACCCTACATTTTTACTCCGAGTATGGTCAAACGCTGACTTGGGTTGCTCAGAGAGGTTCTGGAGCCTCCATCATTTGAAATATTAAAAATGCAACGGCACATGGACCTAGGCAACCTGCTGTGGCTGCCCCTGTTTGGGCCCGGCCATGAACCTTGTCCTTTGTCGTGTGCTTAGTCACTTTCATGGCTGGGTACCACCCTCGGACACTGCCATGGCAGCGTCCCCTCCCTGAGGAGTGGAGGAACTTCCCAGGCAACCAGCGACAGGATAGGAAGATATACTCTTAAACTGCACCAATGAGGTTTAGGTTGGATTTTAGGAAGAATTTCTTCACAGAAAGAGTGATTATAAACCAGAAAGGAATGTTCAGGGAGATGTGGGAGTCACCGTCCCGGGAGGTGTTTTAGGAAAGACTGGACGTGCCACTCTGTGCCATGGTTTAATTGGCATGGTGGTGTCCGGTCATAGGTCGCACTCGATGATCCCAGAGGTCTTTTCCACCCCTAACGACGCCGTGACGAGGCGGTCCCGGCGGGAGCGGCGGGCTCCGGGCCCGCGCGGCGGCGGCCGGGAGCGGGCGGCGCTGTGACGTGGCGCCCCAGGGTTGCCATGGTGCCGTGAGGGGCCGCCATAGCCGCGGCCATGGCGCCGCCCGCGCCGCCTCCCTCACGCGTCTTCGCCGAGCTCGACCTGGCCCCGTCCCCGGCCCCGGAGGGACGCGTCGAGCCTGCGGCGCTGCCCGGGCGGGAGGTGCATGTGAGCGGCAGCGCGGAGCTCAGCGCCCGCCCGGACCGGGCGCGGGTGTCGCTGCGGCTCGGCAGCCGCAAGGAGGCGGCCGTGGCGGCGCGGAGCAGCGTGTCCCGCCGGCTGCAGTACATCGCCCACAGCGCCCGCCTGCACGGCGTCCCGGTGAGCTCACGGGCCCGCTGCTGAGGCGCCGGGGCGTCCCCAGGGGCAAGGCGGGGCGGGGGGGCAGCAGGCGGGGCAGTTCCCGGTTCCCGGGGCAGTTCCCGGTCCCGCTCGGCAGCCGGCGGGGTGCGGTGCATTCCCGCCGGAGCGGCGCTCAGGGCCTTGGTGCCGGCGGGAAGCAGGGGAGTGACGGGTTTGGAGGTCTCGGTGCCTCGGGAACCGCTGGGAAAGCCTGCCGCTCTTTGGAAGGCTGCAGGCAGGAAAAGGTGGAATGTCGCTACCCGGGCTATCCAACAGGTTGCTTGTTAAGCATGTGGAAGCCATCCTGCTTGGACGCCCACGGTGGTGGAATCGCCGCCCCTGGAGGCGTTTAAGGAAGGGCTGGACGTGGCTCCCAGTGCCATGGTCTCGTTGGCATAGTGGCGTTGGGTCTAAGGGTGCACTCTGTCATACCAGAGGTCTTTTCCAACTTCATTCTGTGATTTGTTCGCGTAATACAGTATTCGCCCGTGCATGCGGGTGAAACCGATGAAGTTGTACACAGCAGCATGACCTGTACCTGTGTGTGTCAGTCACTGTGATTACCAGAGCTTAGCAGCAAATACATACAGAGCTCTTTCCTCTCTCTCTTTCTTGTTCTACTTAAGTAGAGAGTATGGAAAACATGGGGTATGATCAAGATAGCTTGGGTTGCTCAGAAAAGTTCTGGAGTCTCCAGAAGTGACAGAAGCCCTTTGGACCCAGAAAGTTCCTTTACCACAATGAGTATTTTAGCCTCTGGAAGTAATTTTGCAGCAATGAAAAAAGCACAGACTTACCTTTAAAGCTCTGTCCAAACAGTAAATGCTCCATAAGGGTGATATTTGACCTTACAACTGTGCTGATGATGCTTTTGGATTTCGCAAAAGAGTTTTGGACAGTGTTCCACACACGGGGCTCTTAAAAACAGAAAGAACCTGGTCTTTTATGGAATAAGCATTTGTTTTCAAAAGTTACTTCTTACTGAAGTTCCCTAGGGGATTTGTGCCTTTTGAGTGTATTCACAGTTAAGCTGGGGGAAAAGGGAGATGATAGAGTTTGCTGTTAACACCATATTATTCAGTGGAGTTAAAAAGAATTGCAGAAGGGTTTCCTGATACTGCGTGATGTTACAGTGCAAGCCAGAGTTAGTAAATGCAAAGTAAGAGAGCAAGTTACTCACCCTAAACAGTGATGTGCCCACAGTGAAATTGCATGCACACATTTCAGGTGCTGCATGCGTTTGAAGATAAGTACTGGCGCCAGCTTTTCACTTCCCAAACAAAATAGGATTCCATGGGGTTTTTTTGAACTGTTACGGTGTTGCTGTAGCATCTATACAAATTGTTCAGGAATAAAGAAGGCAGTAAAGAAGACCACTTAGCCCCTGAAAAAGCTCATATTGCAGCTCTGGGACTAGATGACAAGGGGACATGGAGGCTGCTTTAGGCAAGGTATTGATCATGGCTGGGTGCCTGTCTGTCACAGCAGCATTTGTCCTGGGTGCCATTGCCAACAGGATGACTCGTTCAGCCAAAACTGGTGCAGTTTTGAAAGGGATTACAGATTAAATGCCTTCAGTGTCTGTTAAATTAGTTAACAGTAGTTTAGAGTGGTGGATTTTAAGAGGAATGGGAGTGAACAAAGTAATTCAGCATGCATTCATTATTATTAGTAGAGAAAATGTTGACCTTTGTATCCACCACCATGGTGAGCTGTCAGATTATGGGGCATTTTTGTCCTGACTGTAATTAAATAGTTCTTCAGAGCGTGGCTATATTAAAAAAGTTGCAGATATTTACCCTACAGTGAATCTGAAAACTGACTTCCAGTTTTGACTTGATACTGATTGAATTGGGACAGCAAGGAGCATCCAACATGTAGTGGCTGGCACACAAGAGTAGGCAGGGTGTTAAATAGGTGAGGGTGCTTTAGAGGGGCTGTGTGCACCACTTCAGGCTAGAAAAAGGGATTGCAAACTGAAGTACAACTTGGACAAACAAATGATTTTATTTGGGTTTATAACAGTCAGGTTCAGAAAAGAAATGTGAGCAGGCAAGCAGGGTGGAAAGTGGGCTGTTTTTACAATGTGAGAGTATTCGGTGTCTTATTATAGTTACAATAATTTCACAGTAATCTTTTTCTCTTTCAAAGATGCTATGTGTTGGAGAATGGAAATGTTCTTTGCACTTAGTTGAGAGACTGTGAAATGCTGCTTGAGTTGTGTGTTTCTCAGTGTTAGCAAAGTGTTAGCTCTAGGGAACTCTGAGAAAAACAACATGAAGTTATTTTTTTTTCAGAGTAGTTCCCCACGGTATAATTTTTAGTGCTTTGTTTCATCCAGTTTTAAATCACTCTACTGGAGCTTTTATTTGCCTTGCAGCTTTTCCACTAACAACTCTCACTGCTGGCAATTTGTTCTTAACTGCGTTTGCTAACTTCACTTGCAGCTAATACCATTCTAGACAACTGTAAAATTAATCTCTCTTCACAGTCTCCATATGGTTCTAGTTGTTGCAAGCCTATCTAAGGCCTCTTTAGAAATCATCTAACTATGCTATATATTTATTTTTAATTAATCCACAGAACAATTTTCTTAACCCTTATTGTTGCTATGGTAGAAAGTCTGTGAGATCAGAAGTGCATAACCTTTGCAGCAGCAGGAGCTTGCATTAGCAGCTTCTCAGGAGGCCTGGGGGCAGCACCTGATTTCCATATACATTTACACAGGATTTTAATCAGAAATAGATGCACATAGTGGCATTTATTTATAGAGTGCTGTAAGTATATGCAGCACTTCAGAGCACAGAATGTGGTTTCCCCATTGATTTTACTTTCCCTGCAGCCTTCAAAGCAATCTCCCTTAATCAGCCCAGCTGCTCAAAAGTAACATTTTCTTCTCTTTCTCTAGAAGCAAACAGATTTTATATTTTCCAGCTGTGATTTATTTGGGGAGTGGTGTGGAGATGACACTTGCTTTCTTTAATGGCTCTATCTAACTGTTGGCATTGGCACCTTGTTTAAAATAGCAGTGATAATATTTGTTGTACCTGTCAGAGTGTTACAGAACAAAGCAAACCATCTAGCAAAATATATCTGGTAGGCTCTGGGTTAGAGATTGTCTGAACTGGGATACCTCCCGTGGATTTATGTGCAATATTCTTCATATTTCAAACTTCTTCAGGAGTCACAGTTATGGATGTACATCCATACAATCAGTTAAAAAAGGTTTTAAAGTTTGCTCACTTAGTTGCAAAATCTTCCAATGTCAGTTTATCCCTGACTGAAGGTAAAAACCTGTGTAAGGCATCACCTTTTTTATATTACCACATATATAAAGAAATATCTGCAGAGTACCCTGCATTTGCTGAGTACAAATCTGCTTTTTGTCTTTCTTGTAATAACTGTTACATATACTTCCGTTATTTCTTCTTCATTCAGCAGAAACTTTTTCACCATTGTTTTTTGGGGTATCATTCTGTCATCTCATGCCAAATAGATGTGTGGGGGTGAGAGGCTGGAGCACAGCTACCCAATCCCAGAAGGTGCTCACCATCCTTAACTATCTGGAGGCACTGTGGATGACTGTCAGGAGACAGGAGCGTACATGAACACTCTCATTAACCATTCCCATAGTGCCAAGAACAAAAATGCCATGATCAGATGAAAGAAGCTAACTCTTTTGATTGTTCAGATAGCTTTATTTTTGATAATGTGAAGTTATACTGGATATATCAGTTCAAATGTGCAAGTAGACTGCAAGAAACATTTTCAAGTGTCTCCAGGTATTTTTTATTTACAGTTACACATATCAGCATACATTACCCAACAGGCATACGTTCCAAACTGTAAACACTTTCCCTTGCTCAGGCTTGGCTTGTGTGTCAGAAAAAGGTCTCATAGTTTTGTTAAGTCATTAGCCAGGAGCAGAACATAATTTTATGTGCAGATGGGCTGTTCTCTCAGTGTGTTGTTGCATATTTCTCTCCTTGAAGTGTGCTTTTGCTAACATTTATTTTTGTCCCTGTTCTCTTCTGGGGAAAAGAGCAGTAATTCCTATAACCAGCCAGTGTCATCAGGGTGGGCACGATGGTCCTGTGACTACGACATTGTTCAGAATTAGCAGGTAGGAGGAAGGGCTATAAAAGGTTGTGTTCAGTTGAAAACAGTGAAAATATAAAGCAAAGCAATTTCTAGACTTGACATGCTCAATGGGATATTGACTGTCTTTTTCATTTTTGTTTATTTTAGAGTGCCTGAAGCAGTGATGTCATGCCACATAAAAATTAAGCTTTTTAAGCAGAATTCACAAGTGTGATTCTGTTAAGAGTTGTTCAATGGCTTCTGGGGTGATTGAGATACCAGTATTGTTATATTGGTTTAATTATTTTCTGTGATTCTTGGCCCACAGATTTAGAAAGTGGAGAAAGTTATTCCGTATGTCCAGAACACCTGAAGTGCAGTTTTCCTAAGTCACAGTGAAAAGTATTTATTCTGTGGCTATTGCAATCAAATCGGTATTTCCTCAGCCGAAATATGAATAGTAGACATAAACAGTAGGGAAGAAAAATTTTTGCTTTTGAAGTAGTCTCAGTCTTGATTTCAATTTAAAATTCTGTTGTCTCCTACCTGTCTTTTCCATATCTTTGTGTGAGCACAGTCAGAAACAGAAGCGAAGTATCTAACAGAAAATGTATCACAGAAGGCCACCTTGTTACGACTTCAGCAATTATTTCTTCTATTTATCTTCAGTAGCACATACAGCTACTGTCAAATTTGGTGGGATTAAAATTAGCTGTGAAGGAAATTTTTTAATACATGGTGCAAAATTATCTTTCACTCCATAGCATATTGATCTTGCCATAGCACTCGGTGCCACGGGATGGCAGTGTCCTTAAGTACACAGGAACTTTGGGAGGGCACAGCCAAATTCCAAGGCTTGGATCTCTCAGCAGGAAAGAGAACCTGTTTTTAAAAAAGGATTGAGGAGAGGGGACAGGGGAAAGCAAATGCATTTTTTCTGTGTTTACAATTGTGTTACAGCACAGCTATTTCTGTAAGATACGAGTTCTAGTAGTTTGTGTTTTCTGTGTGGTAATTTCTATAAGATACATGAAACCTCTGGGGGAAAATCTTTCTTGGCAATTGTAATTGAATTCTACCATAACGAGTAAGATTTACTCCATCCTGTAAATTAAATGAGCTGTTGGTGCTAGACTGTCTTGATCACTCTTTAGCAAATCCCAGCCAGCCACATAAAAGAAAAAATACAGCTTTTATGGGCTACTGGCCCTTGCTAATCCTTGCCCTAACTAGAAGAGACTTTCTGAAAATATCTAAAAATAGGACTGTTGTGCTTGAATTTGAGCACTACCAATCAATCATGGTACAAATTTTGAAATTTCAGTTTTTTGTAGACTTTTGTTCAATGGTAATAAAACCATATAATACTTTAAAAGGAGAATGCTTCTCATAGTTAATATCATTTGCATAAACTTATGCATGCTACATGATAAACTTGAAGACTTGAGCGTCTGTAGGAAATTCTCCGACACAAAGCATCTTTTGAATGTCAACATTGAAGGCAAATATTTCCTATGCAAATAAATCTAGTAAATAAAACTTCTTTAGTAATTGGAAGGCTGGGTATCTGCTTTACTGAAGTTCATGGGTGTTACACACAAAGCTGCAGTTAAACTGTAGGCTGTGCTTTTTTTTGCTATGTTAGAGTAATTTCATAATAAATTGTTCGTTCAAAGTGTTTACTGCAGAGCAAAGTGGGTGAAAGATATGTGACTGTTAGACCAGCAGCAAGCTGGTCAAATATTCACATGTAACTGCAGTTATTCTGTATCTTCCCAAGTTCAGTATCTTATTTATGTGTCCTACAGGATTTGCCAGTGCTCTGTGCAGCCATTATGTTGACCAATGTAGCTGCTGTTGATGCCGAGGCATCACTGGTGGAACAGCCTCTTTCAAGGGTTACCATTATGCCAGAATAATAGCTGTTCAATCTTTGTTCATATGACCTTGATACAAGCTGCTGCTACTGCTGCTGCTAAAATATCTTAAAATAGGGGCCTAAAAAGCACTTCTCACATACTAACTTTCTAAAAGCAATTGAAGCTTCTAGATTTCTTGTACCAGGTGAATTTACAGTTACACACTAATACACACAGCTTCTACCTAGCAGCCACTTTTATGACCTAATTGTTCTCTTCAAAGGAATAGCAGCAAAATCACATTATAGAGCTACTGTATAATTGACTTGGAAAAATTCAAGAAATCTTTAACATCCTGCTAGTTTTTAACTGAAGATACTTGCATGGAAAATTCAAAATTTCTGTTGCAAAGTCATAAGTAATATGCCAAAACAGTTCAGGTTTTATAGGACACCATGTACATACAGCAGATGCTTAATTTCTGTCTTTTAAGGTTATATTCCTCTACTTTGTTTTAGGAAGAAAATATGACTGTAACAGAAGATTTTAGTAGAGTAGAAAATACTTACCAAATGGAAGCAGAGGTATGTATTCAACCTAACCAAAAATAAAATTATAGAATAAAAAGTGTGTCAAGGACCTATAAAAATTTGCAGACTATCTTTTCTCAGACCAAGGAACATAACAGCAGCATAGTCCAAAAAAACTACTTAAGGACTGCAGTTTATAGCAGAGTTCAGCTGCAGTCTTGTGTTGTGTGCAGAACTGTTTTCTTCTCAGATGAATGTGTGCTTTTCAAATGTTACCTGATGCTACAGACTGGCATATTTGGTTCTGGGGCAGTATGAGCAAACCAACAATTCGGAACTTTCCTTCACGTATAGCCCTTCCTACCCTCTGCTTCTTGCAAGGAGTTGGTGAGTTCAGGAAGCTGCCCCAGTTAATAACCTTTTTTTTTTTCCCAGCTCAGCTTTCTTTTTTTTTTTTCATTATTTTAGCTCCTTGAACTGGGAGCAAATGCAAATTGTGCTTAGGTCACAGTTGCAGAGCACCTGGATTTTGCTCTGTTCTGTGCAACTCTGCCATCAGCTTGCTCTAAGTAAAGGTAATTGTTTCCTGGGTAATTGGCTCAGAATTTTGTAGGTAAAAAGTGCTCTGTGAAATGTAGATATTGTGGGAATAATCCCATTTACTTCAGTATCTGGTAAGGGAAGTATGTATTTGCACATTCATGCCATAGTAGGAAATAAATGCTGTGCTGAAACATTCACTGAGGGAAATTATGTGTGTTCAGCTAATGTATTTTTTAGACCATAAAACTTTAATCACTACCCAGCAAATTTAGAGATCCTTACAAAGTAAACCTTGAAGCCTGCAATAAAATGATAGCTGGTTTATAGAGCTGTGGTTTAGAGTCCTCTTAAACAGGTTCAGCCTCCTTAGTTTGCTTGCTTTAAGGCATATTTTCATCTAAATAACACCAATAAATACAGAAATGATTGAGAATTTGGAGAATAAAATTTGGATTTTAAAATGAGTCTTAAGATACTTAAGTGGTGTGCATCAGTGTCATGTTCTGAATTACTTCATCTTCCTCATGGAGACACTACTACCTTGAGAGCTTAAATCACCATGTTTTATAGATTACCTGTACTTAAAAATTAATAAAACCCTATTATTAATTATTGTATGAATTATTGTTTAGGCTGCAGACAAGCTTAGGCTTACAACTTCAGTCTTAAGTGGTCACTTAACCAATTATCCATCTTCTGCTATTAGTTTTTATACAACAAGGATTATATGTGGAAAACTACTTGCTTAGATTTAGTCTTGATTTGTAAGCAGCTTGGACCAGCTGTAATTGCTGTTGCAAAGTTTTGTGGTTGCCTGGGACCCCAGGGGCTGGAACTGGAAGAATCCAGCCACGGTGCTGCTGTTTTGGCTGCCCTGCATGCTGAGGTAGCAGTGTGGCCACTCTTAATGCAGAGATCAGTCTCTTCCTTGCTTCTCCCTGTATGTACATCCTTGTTTTATTAGTGCAGTTTCATAATCCAGTGAGGTTCCATTGACAAGCATGTTTGCCTACTTCAGCAATATAAATGAATTTAAAACTCACTTCCATTCACTTCTCTGTTAAAGTTTGCCATTATATCTGTGTTATATGTAAAGTCTTGGATGTGCTATTTTACTTCATCCTGTAAATTCTTTACCATTTGTCTCCTCTAAAGAATTTTTAGAAGACTGAAAAATTCCCAGGCGTGTAGCTATTTAAAAGTATAATGAAGAATTCAAGATATTCTTTCAATTGTAAGGAGATAATTTTAATTCATGCTATAACAAAGGAAAGTATGCAGAAGAATCAAGTTGTGTATAAGATCACAAAGCTTAATATCTTTATCATAATAGTTCATTTATTGCATGACATTCTCATGGGAGGAAGATTATGTTGGTTTTGTGCATTTCTTAATACACTTGCCTCCTTATAAACCATAACTTCTTGTCATTTGCAGCCTTATCCAAACCTTGGAATGTCTCTAATAGTTTTGCATAGCTTCATGTTACTTTTTCACACTTTTTAACCTTAATAATTGATGAAGTTAAAACATTTATTTGCATTTTAATGTTGAAGTATTCTCTGTAATTGTAAGTGGAAAGCATTAGATGTAGCTTTAAATGAAAATTGTGATTTCTTTTTTTGGGGGGACAGCAAAATCAGCTATTGCTCAGTTGTTTTCTGCTCTTGAGAGTACTTGATCAAGTGCTTTTTGTTTAACAGTAAAGTTCCTGGGTGCCCAAAAGTGCCCCAGCCTGATCAATTTATCTCCAGCTTAAGACCCATAGTTCTTTTGTTTCATCATTTTTTTTTTCATCTCCTAGAAGGAATAAATCTTGTAAATACTGATGGCAATCTGGAAAACACTATGACAGTCCTCATAGTGAGACTTTCCACAAAATACAGCTATGACAGTTTCCTGGCAAAACATCACAGGGGGATGTAGGCTTTTTATATGTATGGCAAAAACTCCCACTGAAGAAAAAACTGTAGGTGTAGCCTCATCTTCAGTCTCTATTCAATTGACACTGCACCTTTCAGAGCCACTGAACCAGTGCAAGGATCTAAGCCAGGGTAAGGTTCAGGTACTACACCAAAAGGCTAACAAGATGGGAGCCTTAATTACTTTTTACCTTACTCTGCATATGAAGTAGCTCCCTCCTCACTCACTGAGAGATTCAGCTTCCTTGAATTACCTCATTCTGCACAAGGTAAATCTCTGGGATGCACACAGGAAGCTGCTGCAGTGCCACTGACATGCTGTAACTGGGATTTCTGTGTCATGTCCCTTCACTGTGACTTGCAGTCACATAGACTGCAGCAGCCATGGGGGCAGCTCTATGTCCCAGGTGGTGGCAGTAGAATTTTCTTTACTGCAGGTTTTTTCTTCCACTCCTGTGGAAGCTGTATTAGTATGCAAAAAGAATGGAGCTGGGGATAAGAAAGAAGGTGAACCTGACTCATGGTCAGAGTGCTGTACTGGAAGTGAAGTTTTAGTTTTAAAAAAAAAAAAAAAAGAAAAGTTAGGGATCCAGGATTTCTGATTCCTCAATGCTGTATCAGCTCAGTGTCATTGCTTCAGTCCTGGCAGCTGTGCTTTGCCACAGAGAAAAACTGGCTTCTGCCTGGAAAGTTGCTGCCTGGCTGGACTTTCCACCAGGAAAACTGTTGGGCTCTGGATCCAGGGCTGATAGTGATTGCTGTTTCATAGCATTTGGGAAGGACCTGAATTTCTAGTGTATCTTCATTTAATGCTTCTTAAAGCCAGAGACTGTTAGGTGTTTAAATTGTTTTTAAGTGTGAAGTGCCCAGTTCCCTCTCAGCACTGCAGTGAGTCTGTTCAGACAATACAGGATTTGGAGCCCACTGCAAGCTGAACTGGGCGTGGCTTAACTTAACCTCATAGCTGCGGTTTCTTTAATGCTTGGAATTAAAATGTATTTTTCCTTCATGTGCAATGTTTTCCACATCATTTTGTATGAGCTTCTGCATAATTAATATCTAGCAATCTAAGAAGGGACAAACCAGGATGCATCTAGTCATGTGCACCAGAACACGTTCATTCTTCAGATTGTCTGCATACCAAGAATTCTGTATTTCCTGAGGAATGGATTTCTTAATCCTCAATTTTAAACTATTTACTTCTTTCTGTTGCAAACCTAATGCTAGTCTCTAGGGCTATATAAAAGTCTTATAAGTTCATAAATGTTGGAGTTGTATACAGCACTAGTATGTTTAATTACCTTGTAGATGTCTGGCCTTATACTGATTTAAATAAAAGTGTTGAGTAATAGTGGAAAATGAAGATATTACTCATGTGATGTCTGTTCACTCACTCCCAGGTCTGTATCATATTCAGTGATTTTGGAAAAATGCAGAATGTTTGCAATCTACTCATTGAGAAGCTAGGAACCTCTGTTACCATCAATCCACCTCATTTCTACCATACCCCTGAAGCCATAGACACACTTCGGTAAGTCCTCTCACACACCAAAAATCTCACAGCCTCAGTTAATATGAATACATAATTTATGCTGTTTGCAATGGGAGCAAGTAGTTTCCTTCACACCTATTAATATTTATGTTAGAGATTTCAGTATTTAAGTATAACTTATAAATTAATGCTGTTCAGCCTAGAAGATGGAATTTGTTCTTGTCCCTGTGCAAAAGCAGAATGTAATAAAAATTATTTTCCCACTGATTTTCACTGGAGTATAATCTGCTGTGAATCTTAGGTCAACAGAATTTGGCTTTGATTACATCATCATGCATAGATTTCATTTGTATTTATTCATGAGGAGGGTGCAAGTGTGTTACCAGGTGTTGATAATTTCAAGTACCTTTACCAATTCCCAGTACTGTTAGCTGGCATGATCTGGAAAGAACCATGTGTAGCACTTCTCAGCATCAAAACATGCTGCCCTGAAGCTCACAATCTTGATCTGTTTGCAGCATTGACTATTCACAGTCCAGGCTTCTCTCACTAAGTGGGAGGGACAGAAGGAAGTTTAGTCTTGGTTGGGGTTTTGCCTCTTGTAAGAAAAGAACTGCCTGGTCCAAGCAGCAAGCTTAATTAGCTGCTGTTAAAGGTTCCAGAGATGCCAAAAGTTGAATGTCAGAGGTATCTACAGGAGATCAGGAAACATGGCCAGTGACGTTAAGCAGGTGCTAATATACCTTGCAGCTGAGCCACTGAAATGCCTGGAGCAAGGGTTGAACTCAGCGTGGATGCCTGCAGCATGCAGGTGTTAGGAATGCTTGATCTCATCGGAATTAGTGAGGATGCTGACATTTGCTCCACACACTGTCCCCTCAATACCCAAGCTGTGGCTCAGAAGCTGGGGAAAGGTGATGTGCCTTAGCATCTCTGCAGTTACAAAACCTGCGACGTTAAAAACAAAAGGCTTGGCAGGAACACTGGTACATCAGTTGAACCTGCTTGTTATTGTGCTGCTGCTTCCACCTCTCAGCCGCCAAGTGTGTGTCACTGCCGTTGGAAACACGCGCCGGAAAGCCCAGGAAGTCTGTCGACTGTTTGGCCAGGCATTGGGAAAGCCTTTATTGATAAAAGAAGAGGAAACAAAAGAATGGGGAGGCCACATAGACAGTCACCTGTCATTCTCTGCTGATTCACAGACTCTGCAAGAAAGAATCCAGAATGCTACTGCTTATGCTTCTTGTAGAGTGTTTGCTGTGTTTGAGATAAAGGGAAAAGAAAACAGGAGAAACAAGTTGCCCTAGAAACCTTGAAATCCTACACATCTTAATAAAATTTTTATGCTTTCTTGTGGTTTTTGATGGTTTTTTTACTTCATTCTTGTGGTAAGTCTATCCCCTAAAATTAAGGTTACAGTTAATTCTGAAAGTACAGTTCACAACTTTTTTTTCTTTTTTTTCCCCTGTAAAACAGCAACATATTTGATGTGCCAAACATTTGGCAGACCTGGCTGAAACTGTGCTATATCTGAAACTGCACTTACCTTTCCTCCCAAAACTGGAAGGAAATTAATCCCCATTGCTGAGTTGTGACAAACTGAACGTGTATTGTGTTTGCTTCTGACAAAAGTGAATGTCCAACATAAAACCTGCTTAGGAATGTTTTATTTCATCATAGGAAAAAATATACATTTTGTCCTGGTGTCTGTTTGCTCTGTTGTATGGATGTACATTAGACGTACAGACACTGAAGTACTCAGTCATGAGGGTAGAGTTTTTTCAACCATGGCTGCATAATGTATTTTGATCCATCATATCCACTGAAGTAGGTTTCCATATCAGGGTGATACACCTGAGAAAAAAATATGTCAAGTTGAAGAAGCATCAGAATTGACAATAAACTGATACTTAATTTAAGTATTGAAGTTACTACATTGTTTGAAAACTCCTGATGAATTTTTAATGTACATAGAGGTAATTTCAATGGCATTTTCTGTGTACCATAACCATAACCATCAGAATAGCAGCTCTCTCCAAGTACTTTACAAATGTTGAAGAGTTCTCATGAGATGTTACAAGCTAGATTTACACCAGCATCAGTGTTTAAAATCAGCATTGTTTCTTACTGAAGTAGTTTCCACTTGTGTTGCTGTTAGATATTTGGTATTTCTTTTAGCTGGATCAGTTATCTAATCCAATGAGGCAGCAGGAACAGTAAAGAAGTGGTGAGGGAAATGATGAAGACAGACCCAGGTTATGGCCTTAGGTCCAACATGAAGATGCAAACCCACCAAGGACAATCCAAGCCTTGTCTTGATGCAGGAAGCCCACAATGAGTGGCTCAGAACTGTCAGCTGGGAAAGGGTCATGACAAGTCTAAGAATTTTCTGATCTCTCAACTCTTCAAGAAATTACTATGCCTATTAGGCTGTACAAAAGGCTGAGTGAGGGCAGTCCACAGAGCTTTTGAACTTGAGGCATGACTCACCATCTGGTATTAATAAGCTAGACAACTTTGAAGTACCTGGTTTTGTGAGTTTGTTACCAATAGTTTCTCTAATAATCTGCGTGGAGAATTAATCTGCCACATGCCACATATCAAATAAAACTATTTGATACCTTAAAAGTTAATTCCACAAGGTAAATATTTAAGATGAAGTATCTGTTTCTCCTGATGGAGTATTAAGGAAATTGAAGATAGCCAGCTAACTGGCATAGTGGAAAGTGCATTTTCTAGACAGTGTATGCAGAATCCAGTTTTAAATATTTATGATACTCATCTAGAACAGCATAGTTTCTGCTCCTAAATTGAGGCATTTTGGCATATTCTATATTACGATTGGTGGCTACACCAGAATGGACTGAACTAAGGCTTCGCCTAAATAAGAGGTGATTGTGTCACACTGTGGTTTATGTGCAGCAGCACCGTTTTGAGAGAGAGCATGGAGAGTCTTCAGGCCAATCTGACTTACACAATTCCTTTGGGAGGTTTTCCCAAAAGGCAGAGGAATGTGCCAATTTTAATCTGCTCTGTTTGACTAGACCAAGTGTCTCTTGTTAGATGAATGGTTCATATACTTACTGTTTTTTTAAATACAGACCCTGCCACTGTCCACAGAGAAGGCATCCACAACAGCATAGGGGTCCCTTGCAAAAAGCCACCTTGCATGCATGCATGCCTGAAGGCTTTTTTCTGGCTCAGAGTCTCAGACTAGTCTAAAAATCAGGTGTGCCTTGCATAAGCCGGGAATCAAAAGCTACTTCAACCCCGATACACAAAACAGAATTTTTGGCTCCCGAAGAGTTTTGCAGTTAAGAAAGGAGACATTCTTCAGTCTGAGCAGGAGCTGTTTGAAATGGAGATTTTTTCAGAGTAGAATTGAGAAACCAGCATACTTTGCTAGATCCCCAGAAATCACAAAACAAAAGCCTGTCTGTAACAGCCTATATATAATGGAAACCAAGTTGCAAAAACACTTACAAACCTCAGCAGCTGGATACCTTAAAATGAGTATTACCTGTGTTTGGTCATTTTTCAGCTTCAAAAACCTATGCTTGAAAGTACAGCAGTAATTTGTTTATCTGCTTTCTCTATTAGTTTTCACTAACTTTGCATCCTAGCTAGCATCTATTAAGCCAAAGGTCAGCCAACTTTTAAACATATAGGACAACAATCAATTTGCAACTGAATAAAAATAAATATTACCTCTAATCCCATAATAACTGTTATCTCTTCCTCAGAAACATAAGCTGTAGATTTGCCAAATCCATTTGCTTTGTTAATTAGAATTCGATAGCGAGGAGTATCTTTCAGATCCTGTAAAAATAGAAAGAAAATAAATAGCCTCAAAGAGAGATGATGACTAAAGATTACATATTATAATCAGTTAACTTTCAGTGGCTTTACAGAACCTAAATCCACCTGAGATACAGATGTGTATGTATATATATATGTGTGTGTGTGTACATATATATGTGCATATATATATATATGTATATACACATCCAGTTAGTTTTTATGATTTTACCAATGTCAGAATTAAATATAAAGAATCAGAACTGCAGCACATGAAGTTCTTGGCATATCTGAAACATTTTTTAAGAGTCAAGAGTTTAATTAGCTTTTTCTTGCACACCTTGCAAGAAACAAGACTTACAATAACCTTGCTTTTTGTACATAGGCCCAATGGCCATCTGCTACCACCCTTTTTACTTTACAAGTGACAACTGAACTCCAAGAGAGGAAGACACAAGTTCAGAACATAGTGCCACCTCCAACAACCATGGTCCCTGAAAAGAGCTAAGGCAACTTCTATGTGTATATAAACATGAATCTTCCAACAAAGAAGTGCCTGTGAAAACAAATCCTGGGCCAGGGATTATGGGCCATGATATTCACTGCTATCCGTAAACATTCCAGCCCAAAGTAACCCACGATTTAAACACAAAAAAGTGATGGATGAATACAGATGAAGTTTATGAAGCAATCAGTATCAATCAATGAACAGGCAGTGGCCTCTGCTCAGGGATTTCATAAAGACCTGGAAGTCAGAGGAAGGCAAGGAAAAGTTAGGCTGAAAACCTGGCTGATGTTTTAAGGGATTTACAAGGACCAAGCTCAGTAAGCTGCAGCCTAAGCCTAATGTCAGAAGGCATTTTGCAAAGTGCTTATGACATGATAGGCAAAGGCCATTAAAACCTCAAAACCAACAAAAGATGCTTACACTCCTTCATCGCTTTTGAAATTAAAACAATAAAGATGAACACAAGGCCACTGGGACAGCAGAACAATGTAAGGTACATAAAAAGAATCAGTGTCTGCTGGGAAATTCTTGGGGGTTCAGGTGGTGATAACACTACTGAGAGGAGAAAAGAAAGCAAGGATGCAGGTGTTTTAGAAGCCAAAGATAAGGGATAGTTGGATAAAATTACATCAGGGAAGGAACCAAATGCACAAAATGGGACTGAATGTCAGTTCCCAGCTGAACATTAATCTTCTGCTATAGGCGAATATTTTTACGTTTTCCTCATTTTCAGACCTCTGATTAAATGATTTGTGTCGTCCTGCCACTTAAGCAGCATGTTGGTGGTATGCAGAGTATGCAGCACTGTATTACCAGATTAGCACTGTCAACAAGGATTTAGTATCTGATTTTCAAATACAAGGACTTAAGCAAGAGAAATTCAAAGGCTTTAAGAATTCTAAAAATATGGTTTTAAATAGATTTACACTCCAAGTAACCAGATCCTCAACAACATTGCTTTCTTACTGAAATTGATTAAACACAGAAGATTATTTGCATTTCTTAGGTGCAGTGAAGATGCCACCAATTATGGCTAGCCAGATAAAGGACTTAACAGCTTCTCAACTTCAATGACACAGCAGGAGAAATCCATTCAGACGTCATAGGTTGACACTGGTACTTTAAATACAAAGTGAGAAGTTTTAATTTGAGATATGGCCACTACAGTCGTGACCAGCGAAGCTTAGCCACTCAGTGGTGTAAAAGCCAAGCTATACTGGGACCACAGTGCAGAAGCAGCAAAGGTACCACTCAGCTGTACAGGTGATACAGAACTCTGGAGCATTTCCCACTAGGATAGCAGGAAGTTGGTCTGTACCAGTGTTCCTGAGGGTATGTTAACCTGAGTTATTCTGTGTATATATTAATAAAGCAAGCATTTCGTATATTCAAACCTGTTTCACTGGAGTATATCTAGGCTGTAGTTGTTCTTCTGGAGTGTTAGCTTTTACATCCCATCCGACAATGACTCCTGAGTAGCCAAATCTTCTGTGAATTATTACCTGACCCACACAGAACTTAACATATTCAGGCTTTGGACTGTGAACCTGAGTTGATTCTAATTTAACAAAAAAAGAGACTTAGCAGGGATATAAATTTGATCAGATATATTAAACATTTTAACAGAAATTATTCTGACTTCTACCTGAAGGGAACTGATAATTAGATTAATAGGGGAATTAAAGAAGAATGGGTGCTTTGTTTCTTTCTGCCAGAACTATATTTTACAATATTTTTATAAAATTACTATATTTTACAAAGGAACATCCACTAAGAAAGACACTTTTCTATTTGTATGCATTTGACTTAGGGATCTTAACAGAATTTTAGAAAGCATTAACAGGTGTGTGCATTGACAGTTGCTTAAGCCTTACATACAGTATTTTACAGTGCTTACATGTGGTAACTTACTGTGATATTCTTTTTTGCCAATTTAGGTTACAGAATTATTCTATTCAGACTGATTAGGTGCTTTTTTCCAGGAACAAAGTGGTCAACTATTTCTTTTACCTTCTATGAAATTGGTCTAAATCAGTTCATTTGATCAAGTGAAAGCTGTACCACTGTTTCACAGGTCAATACAAAATACTTACACTGATGTATTCAGTAAAATACATATAGTTACATCATATTGATACTATTACACAATATGGGAAAGAGTTCTTGGATTTTATGTTTACTGTTTTGCTTACTGAATATTATCAATCATGTTTAGAGAGACGAAAAAAGGAAAACAGTCTGCCATTTACAAATTAAGTAAAGAAATCCACTTAAGAAGCCTTATAGACAGCATCATGAGTCAAATATAAAAGGATTGCAAACATTTCAATACCTGCAAGATAAGAATGGGGTTTTGCTTCATCATCACCACTTTCGGTTTTGTTCTCTCCATAGTACCAATTCCTAAAATGTAAAATTAATAACTCAACGTGCAAACAAGTTCTTTAGAAGATGAGTTTTAATAATAATCAGAAGGTTATTATCTTGAGTGGGATACTGCAAAGCCATAGATACAAACTTCTCTACGATTTGAAGCCTGCACAAGTTTTACATTAAAAACACTTCTAAGGAATACAGAAGAAAAAGGAATTTGATTCAACAGGAAAAAGAGGAAACTAATTTTATAGAGGTGAGAAAACACTGTTCTGCATTCTAACAGCATGATTCTTCAGTATCTTTTGTAAAGTCTTTAAAAATTTATTTATACTCTTATGGACAAGGTGTCTGGCAATGAGTCCCTGCCTAAGGCTGCAGTAGGTGTAGCTTTTCCTTCTGCACTAGACTGAATTTCATCTGAATTTAAAAGGTGGGCAGTAGGGGACAGACATGTTTAGAAAGGGGAAATTACTAACATTTTTAATTGCTATAGTGATAATGTGTAAAAAAACAGTGAGAAAATGGAACATTTCCTTCTGCTGTCGATGTAACAGCAGCAGTCAATGAGCAGAGGTGTTTGGGTAACATTCTGCATCCATATTAGCCAGCAAACCATTGGTGCCAAAGAACTACAGGTTGTCCTTGTCTCCTTCCTCTTCGATGGTCCCTTTCAGTCTCACTCCCTTCACCCTGCCTGGAGGAAAGTGAGAGCAGGTTCCTGTGCAAACTGGTTTTTTTTTCCAAAAGTTTGGTTTAGCTTACATGTGTAGAAAGACTTAAGGCTGACAAGTACCTCTTAACAGAAAGAGGAATGGGCAAAATCTTAATGTGTCTAACTGCTTTGTTAAAACAGCAGCTAATATAAAAGGTTTCAAATGACATTATTTTTAGGATAACCAATTCTTTATAAATATTCAGAAGACACAAACAGCTCTAAGTATATACAGATAATCAATGGATCATTTGATCTTTGCAGGCTTTATCTTTAGATATGCATGGAGCTTTCCATGAAGTTGAGAAGCAGTGTATGGTGAACCTTAGAAGAGCACAGTTTCTGATTCCATTCATAGACCATTCCCCTAGGTTTTGCTGGGAGCGAAACTAAGTCAGGGTGCTTCACAGTTCAGAGGACTTGACACCCTTGATTATTGTACATGGATCAAGAATAAAGGACCTTTGAAGGTCCATACAAAGTAAAACCTTTTGAATATTTCTACTGCACAAGAATTAAATCTCACAAATAAGCCCTTCAACAAACCGAAAGTCCATGAAGTCTTCTTAAATTAAAATGGTGTGTATGTATGAATGGATATAATTTTATTTTTTCTAGACCAATCATTGTTACATGACCAGTAATCAAAATTTCACTACTTCTTAGCCCACAGATTTTCTGTCTGTGATTCCTAATTCAGATTTTCTTGAACTACAATATAGAACATAAGATATCCATCCAATGCTAAAGCATCTGATCCTACAAACATGTAGTTGCTTACAGACATTAATTTGGCTAATTGCTCTGCCTTCAGAGTCAGATAAATTTTGAGGATAACATGTATAGGATTATTGCCATGAGTTACGTTTAGTTTCACATGAAGTTCAGTTATGATGTTTGTGTAGAAACTTCCAGATCAGTCTGAGAAGCAAATGAGAGATACTTCCCCCACGGCACACCTTCCTGCTCAGAACAGACCATGGCTGACATCTCCTAGGTGCAGACAGTAACACCCTACCTTGTCTTCGAGAGCCACAGCTTTAAACAATCTGCCCACGCATCCAGACGCAAGTAAGATCTTGTTGAGATTCTCCAAGAGGCAATTATCCTTTAGGAGTAAAAATGGCCATCATATTGTTTTTAAAACCTTCTCTAGTATTCTTATACAGATTTTTAATATTTAAACTTAGAAGTTTCACTTCCGTAGCAAAGAGAATAAAGGGTCAGTGACCATGAACAATTTCTCCTCAAGATTAATATCAACACTGCAAATGAATATTCTTTCAATCATCACTTGTACCAGTAAACCATATGTAAATTTTGGAAAATACCTTTTTTCATTACAAGATTGCTTTTTTCCTGTACTCAGACCATAGGAATTGTTAAACTACATTCAGATTCTGCAACTTCAACGGTTATTCGAGAATAGAGAGCATGAGATATATTTTAAATGGTGTACATAATCAAAAGACTATTAAAAAAGCTTACAGGTTTTTACATAAATCTAAATAATAAGTGGTTGATTCATTCTGTGAGGCCTGAAAATTATTTCACTCTGGGTTTTTATGCATAAGCCAAGCCTAGTTCTCATTTCATCAGACCAATCTTTTGCTCTTCCTGCTTCATGTGGTGGAATTCCACAGGTGAACCACACAGGCAGTGCACTGCACAGGCCACATGTACAACTGAGTCTCTCTTTGCATGGTTCATTTTCAAGATGCCAATGTTTGCCAATGGACACCACAATCAAAAATTTGGACCTGATGTAATAGTCTCCACTTTTTACTTGGAGATATGTATGTGGGATTCTGTCAATACACAGCTTCTTAATTCACAGACAAAATGGCACTCCTTACTTAGCTCTTATCGTTGTCACTGCCTTAAGTCACTTACTGTGAATGAATTTTATAGGTTAAGAGTCTGCACTGACTCATACTATGCAAGAAAATATTTCATAACAGTAAATGTCAAAAGGTGATGGAAAATTAGAACAACTGTTACTTAGAAACAAATGTTTAATTTTCATCTTTTGAAAGGGATATAACCCTTAGTAACGTATATTGGAATGTCCCAAAAAATAATGAGGTTAAGGCACTCATGCAGATATATAAGATTTTTGTGTGAAGAAATCAACAATTGCTGTTTGAATTTTGAAACTAAATACAGTCATATTAAGCCACAAAAATGCCTGAGGTGTGATTTAAATGTTGGTTCTGTATAGGAATAGCCAACCCACCCACACTTCAGCTTTCCAGGACAAAGTGTCATTGGGGATGAGAAAGAGAACTCTCTTACAAATAAATGCAGTAGGCAAGGGGAGCCTTACAACCTTTCTGTTATTTGGATGCGCTCGGCAGAATCTGTTCCGTACCACTGAGATATTAAATACTGTGCAGGAAGAGCAAAGAGCAGCATGGAAATCTGCAGAGCTGCAGCTGCATTGATGTGAGGCATTCCAACAGGAAGTTTCGTCAAAGACACTTCACTGCTCCCTACTCTGAAAAGAGGAAGAGAAAAATTTTAAAAAGAGACAAAATATGTAGCTGTGAGCTTTGCTAGATGTGTAGAACTTAAAAGTTTCCTTCTGGTTCACAATATTATGTACAATCTGTACTCAGGCATTTTGGTTACAGCTGGAGCACACTTAATTTAGGCCACTTCAACTGCATTAAATTTCATGGTACTTATAAAAGCTAATAGAAGACTAAAGTACACAAGACACCAAAAACCTGCTTTTAAGATTTATACAGGCATCTCTTTTGTCTGTAAACAGAGAGGGGGAAAAAAAGAAAAAGGAACTGGGAATTTGTATGGTTGTCCAATTTGCAGTAAAAAGCTGCTGTCTGTAAACCAAATTTGTTGTGCTGCTTTGTCACCTGATTCAGTGCGTTAAACATGTCTGGCATACCAGATTGATGGCCTCAAAAATAATCTGTTTGGATTCAGTGATAATTGCACATCTGACAGAACTAAGGGGTTTTTCTTTCAGGTTGAAGGCAACTTACAACATTGTATCAGGTTGATAATGTGCCACAGTCCCACCACTAGATCAGAAAAGGATTTGACATCACCTCTCATTCCCATAGGCACCTGAAACACCATACCAGTGCATATTCATTACTCTTTCCTCCTTCCCCAAATGATCAAGATATTCACCTTCACCTGAGGAGCATTTACTGTCTTCACATCTGGGAGGCTTTTTCAAATCAGAACTAAGATGGGCTGAAATCTGAGACTTTAGTCTTTTACACTTGTGTTCTCAGAGTACCCAGGTTTACTGCAGCATTCACCCACTCTGTTCTCCAGGAGCAGCTGTTACAGTTCCTGCTCTCTCCTGGAGTGGAATACTCAGCCCGCAAGCAGAAGCAATTCAGTACAGGATCCCAGTTGCTTCTAGATCCTGCTGTCCTAATTTATGTACTATGTAATATACAAAGCACATGTGCACATGGAAAGGTAGATTTATGAAAACTGCCCAACAAAAGCAGTCAAGATCACAAAACAATGCCAAAGGAGGTTCAAAGAATATTGTAAGGAATATGAAAACATCTTAGTGTGTGATGAAGCCTTACCACAAACTGTATTTTTCACTTCTGCATCATTTGCTTTAGAACCACCAGTAAAGAAAAAACATCTCCTAATCGCCTTTTAGATGTTATCAGTAGCTGTAGAGTACTTGGTTAGCCTTGTGTGTTGTGGGGGGAGGAAGAGTCACAGTTCAGCCAGAGTCATGAGCGAGGCAGGAGGGCTGGACACGACCCGGGGGTCGCTGCCGCGCTGCCCTCTGCACTTACACGGTGCGGCAGTACAACTTCTGCCGCTGCACATCTTCCTCCCGTCTCTAAAATCGGCATTTTGAGCAGCCGGATCCCTCAGACAGAAGGGATGCGGTAGGACACGGTTTGTCCGAATCCAAACATTTTTGTGCATATTTGGAAGCACCCGAACGCCTGCGAGAAGCGCGTTGTGCCTGCACCCCGGAGCGGGGGCCGAGCCGCAGCAGCCCCGAGCCGGCAGCGCCGGGGGAGCCGCAGCGCCTCTGCTCCTGTCCCGGCCCCGCTGAGCCCCGCTCCGGCCCCGCGCGGCACGGCACGGCCCGGCCCGACTGCGCGCCCAGGCGGGCTGCAGGTGGGCCCGAGGGGAGGGTTGTGCCCTCCCCTGCACAACAACGCCCTAAAGCACCCCGGAGAGGCGAGAGCCGAGCCTGAACCCGGGCCAGGCTCTCACCTTTTCCTCACACAAAAAGCTCTAAGGGCAGAAGGGTTCAGAATTTCTTAATCTCAAAACGCAACAAACACCCGCAAAGACTTTTTACACTCCGACAGTTTTAGAGAGATTCAAATAAAGAAATAAAAAGTTTAAATTTATCTCTTCAGACTAACAAAGAAAGTAACATTTTCAATTTCCTTACCTAGGTATTTTTTTCTGTGAATGTGGATGAACAAGTGGCTTGAACCGGCTATGAATAGAAGTCCGGTGGTAGTTCTCTCATATGAAGTTTATGCAAAATATGTCATAGCACAGCTCTGTAAGCCAGCCTCATGTCGTGCCTCCCACAACGCTGTTGGTACTTCAGAGAGCAGCTGGTGCAGCCCCTGGCCCGGCTTTGTCACAGCTGGATGCCGGCACAGCTGAAGCAGGAGCTCCCCAGTGGTTTCCATAGCGCACGTGTCAGCAACAGAAACTCCGCGGCTGCCCCTGCTGGGCTGCTGCAGGGGCGTCAAAGCCGGCCAGGAGCCTCATCCGTGTCACGGATTTCTGTGGTGTCAGTACAACAGCAAGCAGATTTGCTGATGGCACCCAAATCACAGTGGGAGCAAACAGAGGAGGCAGACTCAAACTGCAAATGATCCAGAGAGATCGGAGCAATGGGAACACTATAGGCAAGAAGAGAAATTCATCAGTAGTAAACGTTGAGCCTTACCAAGAGAAAGGAAATGTTCTAGCCATCACTTTTCACTGAACACAGCTCTCCAAAGGACAAGACTGAAAAAAACCCAAAAATGTTATCAAGCCTAGAAGACATGTGGGAACTAAGGGGCCAGGCCTAGGATGAAATTTTGTTAATAGATTTAAACCTGTGCAACATGGCAGGAATGCCCAATTTAAAACTCACATTAATATTAGCCTAGACTAGAAATACAAATTCTACCCTAAGAAAAATAGTTTTTAAATCATAGAATCTTAGATGGTTTGAGTTGGAAGGGACCTTTTCAAGGGCACCTAATCCAAGCCCCTGCAATAAGCAGAGATCAGGTGGTTCAGAGCAGCCTATTTGCCCCACACAGCCCACCCCAAGGAGAACAGACTCACTGGGGCCATCGTGGCTGTGTCTGCATCACCCAGCCCAGGCTGCAGTAAACACTGGGACCTACCAGCACCCTTGAGCAAAACCTCAGGAGCCATGTAAACACCTGATCCTACCTCAGGGAGGCTGAAGGTTTTTTAGTGACTCAAGAAACTTATTACTACCCAAACATTAAGACATCTTAATAAAAGGAAATCAAATTGCAAGATGAAGATGCTTCTTTTACAAAACAGGTTTTTGTAAAACCCCATGTGCTTGAGCAGAGATTTTCAGTGCACGAGCCAGAAAGAAACCAGCCCTGTGTGCTTTGTCATGACTCAAAGGGGGGCAAAGAGGCCAAAGCCAGAGGAAAATCACAACTTCATAAATTAGCATGCAAGAAAAAATAAACAATCCTAACCATAACACAATTTCAGATGATCTGCCCTTTCTTAAGACAATGCTTATGTGAATTTTCTAGTAATTTTTCCTAAATAAGTTAACCACTGATTGCCTTGTAAACTTTATCTATCCGAAGAGTTTAACATTAGCACACATTTTACAGCCTCAAACATTTTACAAGCATTAAACAGCATAAATGTTTTGAGTTCTAAATATTTAATCTTTCCCCATGTACTTGTGCATGCAGACTAATTGGTGTCAGTGAAGGACAACAACAGTACAGACTGCACATTTACCCAGCTCCTCATGTTGAGATTCTAGCTGGGTAAAAATAGGTAGTGTATTGAGAGGCAATCATTAATTAAGGATTGTAAGTAGCTTTTTTTTTTAAGTTTTTGACAGCTGTATTCCAATTTTTAGCAGTTCATGGAAGCTTACTCCATCTTCCTTAATAGTTAAGAGAATTCAAGTTTTGAATAAGGTGCTCAGATTTCAGAAAAATAACCCCACTAGATTTCTCTGCTACAGAATACAAACACAGTAATTCTTTCTAATATTTTAATCATATTCTAACCAGGTTTGCATTTTAAGTTCTGTCTTTATTGTTTTGAATGTCCTTGTTCAAAGTCAGATTCCAAGATCTGAGACAAAGCACAAATTAACAGCTGAGGTTTCCTGGCTCTTGAATGCTAACATTGTTTGAAGTCAGTACCTCAAGGAATAGGCCTCTGCAGAAATTTGATGCTGAATGACTTGGTTACCTGCTTCTTGCTTCCTCCTTCTTGGTTTTTCATTTGGGTGGGGTTTTTTTTGGTATTTACGTATTGAGCTAAATTAAAATGAAAGTCCAACAGACCAAGTTTAGGTAAAATCTTCCAATTTCAGAGACAAGAAAAGGAAGCATGAAGGAAGTTTATATGGCTGTTACCAGACTAGGAACATTATTCCCAAATTCTCTACCCTGTCCCCCCTTCAGCACTCACACAGATTTCAAAGTATAAGAGAACATTCATAAATTCTCACTGCAGTCCTGTCAAACAGTAAATTAAGCCTCTTGCAAAGATTTCTTAGCACAATATTTCTCTGAGCTAGAAAAACAACCAGACATTTTGGGCTTTGAGTTTCCTGTTAACAGTAGTAAAAGCCACAAAAATTATATTTTGCATTATAATTTGTTGTACAGTAACTCAACTTTATGCTATTTAAATTCCAGTCACATTGTCCATTGCTTGCTGGCACTTGCTTTATTTTCACATTTGCTTCAACGAGCAACATTGATTAATTTTTAAAGCCATTATACTTTGCTCATTTATCTTTGGAAAAAGTGACAAACATTTTTTGCAAAGCTTATATTGATGGCTAGAGCAGTGAATACAGGCTTTGGCACAAAAACTTTTCACTTTGAAAGCAAAACGGTCAACTTCATCGACCACACAATTTCCTTCATTTAATGAGCATTATGGTCTGTCCTGGTTAGAGAGGGGGTGGAGTCAGCAGTGTGGGTGTGACCAAGTTGTTATTCTGTGTCACACACTGCATCACCGGGACATGGACTCTGCAGGAAAAGCCAGGCGCCCTTACTGGAAGTTGGCCACTTTTTCCTCTCCTGCTTCAGCAGGAGGGTGACAGCAAAGGACCTGCAGACTCCATCCTGGGATACTTTTCTGGGACACGGTGCTGAGGCAAGGCTGAGGTGTGGCTCCATGTGTGGCACTGCAGGGACAGTGATCAGGGACAGCAGGAAGCCAGCATCCCAATGGGACCATCCTCCCCTGCCCTGGTGTACAGGAGCGTTGGAAGCGGCAGCAAAGGCACTTGCACAGAACTGAGCTCAGCAGAGCAGCAGAGCAATCCATTCTCAGACGACTCAGCTTCCAGGGGAGTTTGTCTATCACTGTTTTCCATTATTTTAGGCTGAGAAACATTAGCCATGGGAGCTCCTCCACCATATTGCCTTTGTTTCCCAACTACCATGTGGGCAGCGTGCAGGAATGATCATCCTATTGCCTTTGGAAAAACCGCATGGACACAGCCCATGGGGAGTGTCCCCCACCTTTGTTCTTGTTCCTGGTGGTGAATACCTTTCTGTGGGTAAAGCACCTTCTCTTTTTTTATTGTACTGTGGGTGTCTTATTCCATCATTTTGTGTTTCAGTAAGTTGTTATCTCTACCCATAGTCTCTCCTCTTTTGTCTCTCCTTTACTGGAAGGGGCAGGGGCTGGGATGTGGCTTGTTTGGAGTTTAATTTCCTGCTGAAATTAAAATGTGTTAAAATCAGCACATGCTCCAACAGCATTGCCAGGTACCAATATTTCACATCTGTTAATACTAAGCAAAGCCTTGATTTGTACACAAAGTGAAAGAACTACAGTAGGTTTCCAAAAGATACCTGTCACAGAAATGGGAACAGGGATACAATTGTATTTTAGGGATTTTGTACAGAGTTACACAGGAGAAGATTTTTTAAGATATTTTCAAAACAAAGAAAATGTTAACTGCTTAAGACTATTCTCAGCAACAAAACTAAAACCCTGGACCTGGAGTGGCTTATGCTTGGATGAGCACACCACTATTACTGTTGTGCTGCAATACTGGAAATGTACATTCAACAGAACTACCACCTCCAGGACAAAAAGCAGCACCAAAGTGTGTCATATTTTCAGTATTCTTAAGTGATTTTCTCCAAGCAGAATGCGCCAATAGCAAAACTCACACACTTGGGACAGAGATTTTTTCATCAGTTGCTAAAACAAGTCTCACTTTTGCCAGACTTCACATGGAGTCTAGAAAGTCACAGGGAACTCAATTCATTCCACATTCCCGTCGCCCAGAAGCACACATACCTTCATCTGTGAGGTGAGTGAGGGTCTCTTCCATCACTTCCTTGGGTTTTCAGGTAAGGAACGTAAGGAAATCATCTGACAAAGCAAATAATGTGAAATTAAACAGAATCCACATTTCTTTTTTCTTTCATCTATTGAACAAAAAAAATGTAGAAATAAACAAACCAACCCTGCAGTTTTGTGAAAACACATCCTATGTTGACTTTTCCTGGCATCACCCACTCAGAGCAGCTAGGCTGCAGACCAGTACTCTACAGGAGGGAGGCAGGGGATTCTCTCTGCTTAAGTGTTTCTAGCTTCTTCTAGAGCTGTTGGAAGCAGAAATTTCCATGGACTGGATGTAACTCTGGTACAAACAGTTGTCACCTGAACAGGGAAGGCTTCCTGGAGGGTTAGAGGCAGGTGCCCTGGTCCACACGTGAAAGTGAGCTACGAGGACTCAACAAGGTGTCTTCAGTGCCAGACGCTACTGCCTTTATATTGCCTCTTGAACTGCAGGGCTTAGCAAAGACCCCTACCAAATAGCAAATTCTGATCTCTGATTATCAAAGTTCCAATTTTATCTGTTCTCACTTACCCACTATACCATTCTACCAGATACAAATATTCCATATTCCAGAAGGAATCAAGAGGAGCTGAATTTAAGGAGTTCTGGAAAACACACAACCAATCATCCCATAGCACAGTAAATTACCAGATAGAAACAAACACTGTTGGACAGCTTAGAAAAACATGTTTTCTATTTATTTAAAAATAAGTTTGTAGTTACTACATTGCAGTGACAGTAATTCTTACACGTACATTCTAGTTTGTATAAAAGGATTCAAAGTATTATGCATCAAAACTAACATAGAAAGTGTCCACATAACAGTAAAGAAATTTCCAATCCATATGTACAAAAAGAAAGGGCACTGTTATCCTGGTGAGATACTTCAGGTTATATATAACATGATAATCTAGATTTCTGGAAGGAAAAAAGCCTTGATAAAGCTAAAGAATTATAGTTTTCAAAACTGTTACTCATTACATACAACAGATTTGTGTTTTACATAATTCTGTACAAAATAAGTGTAATTTTTAATCTGAAAATCTGTCAGTTTTAAAATTAACCTTTCTAGGTAATTTACTTGAAGTTGAGCTCCACTCTATACATATTGAAACATTATGACAGAATTTAATTCACACATGATCATTATCCAGTTGTCCACCACACTTCTGCAGTTTTAGTATGGTCCAAAAATGTAACTTCTGTATGGTCTCAATGCATTAGCAAACCAACCTGCACAGTTGTAACCACAAAACAGTACATGTACATCACACAGTACATGATAGGTACTTCTATTTCTTTCTACTCCTAATTTGTGTGACCTCATTCTGTGTTCTTTCAGTGTAGAAAGTCATAGTATAGTACTACTTTCCTTCCCTAAAATGTATTGTTTGCATTATTTGAAGTGAATTTCCTGATGTATTTATCTGCATTAAAAAGGACCCAAATGACTATTTGTCTCACTACATACCTCCTAAAAGCTAAATTTACTCACCCTTATTTTATTGCAGCATATAAGGTTTCTCTCTAGAGTGCCTTGAGGCTGTTAGAACCTTGGGGAAAAGTGGGGAGGAGGGGTGGTGAGGGGGAAGCAGCTAATCACCTTTTTCTACAATTTAAGATGTCTTTTAATCTGGCTGCCTGGCATGTTTCCTTCTCTAACACACTGTAAAACTGACATGGCGAATTCCCGCATCAAAATCTGCAGAAACACAAGAGCACCTGGAGGTTAGCTCTGGTTTAAAAGCTACCTGCTGTTTTCCCCCAGACATCATAGAAAGTGAGTAAGCTGTATTCACAATTCAAAAACAAGCAGCTACGTAAGCTGTCAATGCCAGATTTGTTATTTGAAACACATTGTCAAGCCCTGGCCAGATTTATGAAATGTAATACACTTTCCTCTGCATATGAACAAACATGTATAAACAGTAATTTACAGCAGAAAACTAACAGCCCTTTTATCAGCTGAATATCTAGGTCCCCCTGGAAACCAAACTGTTACAAGAACTTCAGGGATAAAAGAAAATATATACTCATTTTACACAGTTCATTTGTCTTCATTTAGGTCGTAAACAGAAAATGAGCTTTTGCTGTTTCTAGGTGAGGTTTCAAAATCCTCTACCTTCTCTATCACAGCACTGTAGCAGACTTATAATTAAATATTTTAAAACACTGTTAAAAAAGCAAAAAGAAAAACCTTTGACAATCTGCTGTCAAAGTATACTATTTTAGAAGAAGGTAAGGAGACGGGACACAATGTAAATATCGTGGTATGGGTATATTTTAACTGACCAGTGATGTTAAAATTACCTCAGCAAGATTCACATGCTACAAATAAACTGTGAATGTTGATGAAAGTGAGATTAAAAACCTCTCACCTCCAATTCACTATATAAATACAGGGTGAAAGGGTCCCATCCAGTTAAGCCTATTGCTTTTATAGAACCAATCAACTATTTAACATGTGCCTAAATTCAAATTACATGCTAAAGCATTTACTTGTAGTCCTCGATCCAACAAATGTGAGCAAAATATTTTAAAATGTGATGTAAAAATTGTAACAAGCTTGAAATTACTGAATCAACAGACTATTTTTTGTGTTGCGTGTAGTCCTTTTTTTGGTAAGACAAAAGCCTCTGGCACAGAATTGGTACTTAAAAATATTTGTACAGCAGTATAGTGAATAAGCTGTCTCTACACTACAATTTATTTTTTTAATAGATATTAATATCTATACGTGCTGCATCAGGGTCCTTTGTTAATTAATAGCTTTACAAATATTAAGTCATAGTAATATTCAACTCAACCAACTCAACCTTACAAGTCTATCAACAAACTGATCACAGGTACAAACCAGACACTGTACAAATAAACATCTGTAAATCTTTATCACAGCAGTCGAATCACTGGAGGAAGACATTTCTCTGTAAAGTTGTATCACTGGTCATTGCCAAGTGACAAAGAGCTCTAGTTCAATATTGACAATAATAATGAACACTACAGTGGTAAGATTTCAGTTCAGTTCCCAGAGAACACACTAACAACAGAAACAGAGTGGCTAAAGAGTTGTTAAGTATGTAGGCACAGGTACAATGACTCCTGTTTAACATTTAGAGCACACTTATGACAGAAGCAGAAGTATTTCCTCACTGGCAGTTAAAGAACACACTGTTATTGAGATACCACTCAGCAGCAAATACCAATTTTAACGCTTCCCAGTATAGCGTAGAAGTACCAGAACAGTATCCTTATATCCATGTCAAATATAAATGAATTTAATTAATAAAACTGAATTAATTGCTGCCAGATCATTTGCATGTATGTGACTATGAAGCTATGTTATTTACAATGCAAATGTAAAACAATCACATGAGGTTTTGATACTCCATTTTCTGAACCAGTTGTTAGGTACTTGAGATGGCATTATAAAACATGCATATAACTATAGATCTTAAATTATTTCAGAACACTGACCAATAGTTTATTGCTCACATTTAAAACCTAAGACTCTGTAGTCAAAAGCTCTTTTTCTGTATTGATACAGTATCTCACAACCACCTCAAATAATAATTTTTTTCCCAACCAAAACACAGTCTGATGGTGACTAAAGTCTCATAAATAAAGTTTGCAACCTAGTGAAATTAAATTATAAAAAATAGAACTTTTAAATAAATCTGGTATTAATTTCTAATAAATGTCTAGTGTTGCTTCTATAAAAAATTGACCCAAATTATCCACAGTTTATTTTTAAAGAAAAAACATTAATGTGTCTAATAAGAATCAAAAACTTACTGGCTAAAGTCACCAATATTACTGGGTGGGAAGCAGTACCCATGTTCTGCAGGTAAGGCCTTCTACCCTCGTACAATTAAGATGTACACTCCTCTGCCTACTGTTAAGGGAACGCAGATTATTTCAGTCTCCAAAACTTTACACACAAGGTATTTTTGATATATAAATATATACATAAACATGCCATATAAAACATTATTACAAACGGAGTAAATACAGAAGATGAATTTTAGATATAATCTATTTTATATATTACAATGCAGATAACATCAGGAAATTACACATTTTCAAATGATTGCCTTCATCAGTGAGATTTGACAAAATTAACAAGTAGAATCAATCAGTTTTGAATAGAGAAGCTGTATTGCAACTGTACAAATGTAGTTTGTTATCTTACCACATGTTTAGTGACTCCATTTAATCAGATGATAAAGAAATACTTGTTAGAAAAAATAAATATGCCAACAAATCAAATACAAACTAATCCCTGGCCCCCAAATTAAAATCCATAACAATTCAAAGAGGATCTGGAAAATTTTCTCAGCCATTTTGTGTAGCAAAACAAACTACCTAAAACTAGGTATGGTGGATACTAGTCTGCTATCCACAGTAGCCTATTTCTGTTACTCTTGGTGGCAAATACCAATATTCTTTCTTCAAACTTTTAGACTTTTTTTTTTTTTGGTAAGAAAATAAAGAGTGAAGAATCGGGCCTCAAATACATACACAGAATCTGTGCAAATTTAAGATCTTAATTCTGTATGTCTTCCCTTCCAGACATTGCAGATAATGTGTAAAAACAAAAAAAAGTATAACCAGAAAATTTTGGTTACATTTTTGTACCATACCAGATTTCAGTAAATATGACTACTTAGGTATGTTTTTTCCTTGAAACTGGACAATACTTTTTTTAAGTGATAGAAAATGGCATTAAGGTTTGTTTGTAAAGGTATAAAACAACTAAATGTACCATAAACAAATAAATAACTGCTTTTCTTTTCCAGAGCAGTACATATAACAATACATTCCCCTAAGTCATATAGTTATCATTTACAATAGACAACTTAATTTTAGTAAGGATGCAAGAAATAATAGAATACAAGGCACAATCATTAAATGGAATTTTTCTTTAGGGTGTATATTGACATATGTCAGCGTGATATACCATAAAAAGTGCAGAAAAACACAATGTGCAATGAGACCACTGTATAAAACATGATTGCATAAAAAGTGATTTGGCCTTTTAACCCTAATAATTGAAAATAACCAATCTTCCCCTTAAAATTAAACTATAAAGTATGACATTTTAAAATTTTCAGTTCTAGTGCTATCTAAAAAATCCTGAAAAAAATTTATACCTGGGTAATATTTTAGACATATGTGTTTATGTATATATTAATATATACACATACACTATTCTTTGTAGGTCATTTCAGCCTCTTAAGCATGTCTAAAGTTGTAGAAACAACAATCAATCTGGATCAGAAAGTAAACATCATAATTCCATACCTGTCCTGTAATTTCCTTGAATCCTTTAACCAATTATACATTTAGACTAAAACATCTCTGTCAAAGGACCCCACCAGTGCATTATTTTCTACCAGAAGTACCAAAAAGGATACATTTCAGAACAATGTTAACAACTTACTATTTAAAACAAGACACAGTTTTTATCACTGCAAATGGTATGCTGTACTGACACTCAAAAAGAAAAAAAGGTTTTCCACTGCACTGATTCTCAGTCTTTGGCACAATAAACAGAGATTTAGTGATTGATACAAGAATCAAGGTCTGAAAAATTAGACATTAGTCAAACTTTTTCCAATGTGGATATATATATTTGTGATTACATTTTTGCTATGTTTGGCAGAACTTGGATAAACAATGGCCTGTGCTAGGCTTCTTTTGCAGCTGAACATTCCATCACAACTGAAATTAAACTTTTTCAGATTAGCAAAGTTTGGTATTGTATTAATTAATAGAAATGCAAGTGAATTTACTGCCACTTTTTGCCAAAGTCTGCCTTCCTAGGTGACGTGACTTGACTTTACAATCAAAGTGTATCTTGCTTGGTCAAAAATAGATTTCTGTTTTCAATTTGTGGCAATTAAAAGTTCTATTACCTTTTTTCAATTGTGTAGAGATATTACATACTACTTGAGCAGTGTAGCTCTTATCTCTGTACGTTAGTCAGAAATTGCTTCAATTATTCTTAACTGTGAACAAAATGACTGTTGAAATGTATAACCTATTTGGAGGGCAATAAATAGCAAAAGTTTAAAATATATATTTCTTTCAAAGAATGTTCTTTCAGTTTATCATTTTGCTAAATTTTTCTCCTCAAATCAGAACATACTCTTCTAACCCATAATAGCAGCAGGGAAGCAGAAGTCTGTTCTGCTCTTCCTTAACTGTACCTGCTTCATAGCATTCTGAAGTAAAACCCTTGGTAAAAATTACCAACCAATTAAATTAGCCTTTGCTTTTTCAGTCAACTTTCGGACTCTGCCTCTGCTTGAAGTTCCAAAAGTTAAGGAGGTGTCTTCAAACAATAGCTGCCTTTGCTCTTCCTCAGAGTCATCTTCATTGTAAAAGGCTGTCCTCCTACCCTGGTTTCTAGTTCTCATGTGAGGTTCAGAATCTTTAAGCTCTTCAGAACCCTCCTCCATAGGCTCGTGTGTCTTTTTCCTCCTGCTTCTTGTTTGCATTTTAACATTTGCAGGAGCTAAGAGGTCTGAGCCTGGCTGGCAGCTCTTCATCTTCCTTTTTGGCTTTCTACCCCCTCGGCCTTTTTTTTGTAACAAGTCTTCCTTCACATTATTTTCTGAAAGAGAATTGCATGCAGTAGAAACAGAGGCTTCCTCTGGTATATCCCTTGTGGTCTGGATTGTATTCTGCTCTGCAACCTTTTGCTGTTCAACAATTTGTAGCTTTTTTGGTTTCCTGCCTCTTTTCTTGTGCACCACCACTTCACAGCTACTGTTGTTAGTCTCCACCTTGGGCTTCCGTCCAGGACCTCTTTTCACTGGAGGTTTCAAAGGCTGTCCTCCATGTCCATTTACCTGAATGCTTCCTGATGCCAAAGCATTATTCTTGCATTCTGCTGTAAAGAAATGGCACAGAAATGTACACGTCACATAACAGATTTGCATTTACATTCATTTTCACACTGCCTTAATAAAACTCTTACTAAAATATCTGAATGGATTCACAGTGATTGCCAATCTGTCAAAATCTAAGAAACCCAAAGTTGAGCTCAGAGAGTTTTGTTCTACAATGGAATGAGGACTAACTTCTAGTTGGATTTAGCACATGGTAGCTGCAAGGAAAAAATCCCCAAGAAACAAACAAACAAACAAACAAAAAAAGCCAGGAAAAATGCAGGGGGAAAGAAGGGGAAAAAAGGGAAGGGCTGAAGGGTTTTTCTCAGATGATACAACACCGGTGAACAAAACTCCTATTTTGTATCTGCAATAGCAAAAGGTTGCTCAAGAAGCACTGGGAATGGTGCAAGGATTGGGAATGCTTCACAGTAAGTCATCTCTAGAGAAATAAAGATTTTCTTTCAACCTGAGGTAGCATCTTTTGTATCAAATTTTTACAGATTTCTCACACTAACAGACAGCAGAATGTACTTGCTTGAAGACCTTTACAGGGTATGAATTTTCATTACATGAGGGGTAATCAACTTTCTCAGAGGGGCACATCACTGGACCTCTTAGAAAAATGTCCTGACACCACAGCCTTGCCTTAAATATGGCAAAGAACAGGCTCACAGCCAGCATGATAGTTTCTGCAGCCCTTTCACAGCTTCTGCTGTGTTTGAATGTGCACCATCATGCACTAAAAGCACAGGCCTCCTCTGTCCTATCAGTAGATGCAAGGAGGCAGGACCATGTCAACAACATTCAGAAATCCCTGACATCCCATCCTCTAACAGCTATAACATATTTAGCCATGCAGTGTGGGAACAGCTGGGGCCTTTGTGAGAAAGCTTACAAGCAATGAACAGATGATTTAACTTATGAGACCATGAGCTACTTTTTCAGAAGCATGGATGAGTAAGAAAGAACTCCCTGGGGAGAGGACTACAAGGAGTAGGCAGATTAATTAGATGGGACCCAATTTGCAGAATACGGTGTCCCCATTTTCAGAGAAAAGATGTTTAGTGGATCTACCTGCTTCAAGCATCTTCCAAACAGTTCAAAACTCCTTCATAAATAGGAAAGCTTTCTGACTAGGAGATCTTATTTCAGCCTCCACAGAAGCTTTGAATTTTAAGGTATTCTGACATCAAAAGACCAAGCAAGCTCACTCAGGAGATTTCATGAACTAGGTCCAAGCAGGCCATTCAAATATACTAAACAGAAGCAGTAAACACTGCATAGGTTTTTTTTGCTGTGCCAAAAAATGAAAGAATGAATTTGCAGCTGGGGTCCTCTGATCTTTGTGATTGGTCCTGTGCAGAATGTTATCACACTCAATGTTACTGACCCAAATACAAGCCACAGAAGTTTTATGTGATTAAACACACAGATTTAAAGTGTGACCATGCAGAAGTATGTTTTGGAATTTAGGAACTTTTAACATGACATTTGTAATAATTTAAATTAAGGTACAGATATGTTAACACCTCAAAATCATCTAGACAACAGTTATCACATCATGGAAATGGTGTTAAGAGTAGTCAAAACAGTGCTGATTCATCAAGAAGGAAACTAATGGTGACTGAGTTGTTCCATTAGATTTCCCTATTCTGCTAAATTGTAATGCATTCTAATTTCCCTATCCCTAAATTACCACAGGTAAAGTACAACACTATAGTCACCACATCAACAGCTCTGAGGATGGGGAGGAAGTTCCAGAGAAATTTGGTACCTTGTGGATTAGCAGTGGAAGATTTTACTTTGCGTTTGATTTGCTTCTCTTTCTCGGGATTTTCTTTCGTGGAGTTATTCCTAGTGCTATGACTGTAATCAGATGGGGAAGGGTTTGATACAATATTCTGGTTCTTGGAATGTTTGGTTGAATTCTCCAGTACTAGAAGGATAAAAAGAAAAAAAATTATCAACTTAAGTAGTTGACACTACATTCAATCTTGTTGGGCTAAAATGGAACTCATGTTCTGCTACAAACAATTTGACTCTGTGATCCAAAAGGAAGAAAGCTGCCTAGATAAAACAACATAGCCTAACTTGTTCAGTTTTCCTCTGAAGAGCCTCAAAGGCCCATCAGTTTGAAAACAGACCCGGTCTTAACTGAGAGAAATATATTAGATTTCCAAAGAGCTAGTTTTATCTTAAAAAACATTCATGGCTTAATTAATAGAAGACGAAAACCAAAAGCACCCGAACTTGCCTGACTTTCCTGACCCTGCAGTAGTATTAGGCTTTGTAATTAAAGGCTTTATAGTTAAAGGCTTTGCTCCTGAAGAAGTAGATGGTTGCTCTGTAACAGCCACATCAGTTATCCCCCTATTGCTTCGAGTCCGCACAAGGGAGGCCTCAGCGGCTTTCCCGTTCATCTGAGGCGGAGCGTGTCTCAGTGCTGTCGACCGTGCAGGTGCAGAAGATGATGAAGTGGCAGAAGTTTCTGCCTTCAGCTGAGGTTTTATTAATCTCCTCTTCCTTTCAGGGCTGCAAAAGGAGTAACAATTTGTATCCTGGATGACCATCTTATCATTTTACAGGAATAAATAAAATTAAATGCTAGTGTCTGAGATTGTGGGAGTAAAACAATCACCTCTGCATGAAGTATGTTAAAAATATGGCATTTACTGTGGAAATTCATGTAAGTTGTGAGCTTCTGGAAAGTGAATCTTTACAATAAATACTATAGTTATATGATAAAGCATGATGCCATCACTATCCTAACGATGCTGTTTTACTGTACACATTTAGCAGTTATTTGAATTTTAAGCACTTACACTAGGATAGCTCTAAGTAAAGTTTAAAACTCTTCCACATCATAGGGACTTGCATGTCAAAGCTACCATTCTGCAATATAGGGAATAGTAAAGGAAGTATTAAGAAAAAAACACACTAAGTTTTATTGTTTAGGTATGTCAAAATTTCACATAATTTCATGAATACTGTAAAGGAATTAATGTACCTGGATGCAACACTACTGGAAACTGAGCTGCTTCTACTTCTTTTTTTCCTTCGTTTCTTTATTGTATTTCTTTTATGAAAGCGCAGGGCAGATTTATAATCTGATAAAATAGAACTTATGTGTTCTTCAAAGAAAGCAGAAAGGCGCAAGCTCATGCTGTAGATCTGAAAAAGAAATGCCAGTAAACAAGTTTGATACTTTTCCAAAGTGTTCCTTTACTTATTTATCAGCGAACAACAGCTAGAAAAGTAAAAAGTGATTAAAATAGAAATGTTTGAGGGAAATTTACAATCTGTCTCAATAAATATATGCTAACCCATGTGTAGGTTTGCTTTAACTATTTTAATGGTTTTGAAAAGTGTATCACAACTGAAGATGACACAGAAAAGGAAGAATTGGAAAAAGGAGTCTTTCAATTACCTTTCTAGAATGTATCCCTTTCTAGTTTCAACAGAAATCACAAGGAGAGATCCTTAATGTAATTTTGCTGTATCATACCTAGGGTCAAGAAATCTTGTTTTCTGCTCTATTAACTTGATTGTTGTATCATATATTTGAACACCAGTCTATTCCTTTTATAGAAGAATTGATGCTACATGTAAGTTGGCTGCAACAGGTACAATCAATGTATTGGAATTATGCAGGTGCACCTTTTTTTTCCATCTCTAGACTGAGATGATTTACAGAGAGTCCCAAATTCAATTTAAATCACAAGTAAATATTTGAGCACAGTTGCTATTAATTCTGGAAACAGAAAAAACCACCAAAGTGACCTGTACTTTGAGGAGACACAGCACCTTCAATGAAACACAAAGTAATGACACACCAAACCATCTGAGCACCAGACTCGGCAGGTTTGACAGATTCTGCACATGTTACTGGAGATAGCATACAAAGGAATGTGTGTCTGATATGCCAAGCAAAAAAAAAATAATAATCTGATGACTTTAGGTTTACTGTTCAAGAAAGCATCACTGATATCAGTTCAAATAAGCATCAGTGACACCAAGTAAGATGCTAAAAATGTAAGTGCATGACATAGTAAAAACATCACATTCAACGAGATGTTGTACGCACTGAAAGCACATAGATTCTAGAATATTAAGACTCCTGACATAAGAACCTTCCACTTCCTCTTCTGAGTAAAACACAAAAAGACAAATTTATTACTATACCAGTCTGTTTGGAAGAAACATGAAAAACAAAAGAATCTATAAAACCACACAAAGCTAATGTCAGGTATGATGAGGTCAAGGAGAGAAAGAAAAACCATAAAAGAATGCAGACCTTCCCCAAAAGCCCTGCCATTTGCTGCAACTGAAAGAGTAATTCTTTTATGGGGTATGGCAGCCTCAACAGTGAGTGGGCCTGTCTGCTTCTGACTGAAGAGTAATCACCAATCCTGCTAGTCACCTACTAAGAAATTTGTGCCTAGGTCTTAAAACAATCAAGTCCTAATGATTAACTTGCTATTTAGAGCAGCCAAACTTAAAAGTTGTTAATAATTCTGGTCTTAAAGCTGAACACACATTAGCAGAAGAAAAGCTACACAGAAGCCTTGAACCCATGTAAATATGCATCCATAATTTAACTGCTATCAGATACTGCACCTACTACTAGCAGGACATCTCAGTATGAAGAGCTGTCATGTTTGTACTGTCCTGTTTCCCAGAACTCCTAAGAGCCTCATTACAATCCTACTGCACATTAGTGAACAGCACAGAATTTCAACATCCTCTTCTGTCTATACCTGGATATTTCAGTTTGAGGCAACCTTCAAAGTAAAGAAGCTCCCTGTGTATTTGTTTTGAAAATCTGGTTTCTTCTCAAAAATATTGGTTAAATATCACTATTGTACTCATATTCCTGCTTCTACAGAACTCTTCATCTGTGTGGTTTTCCATTTAGACACACTTTCTAATATTTACTTTTGAAACACACATGCAGAACATCAGAACTTTTGGTATGTAAAAAGCACACATTCCTTTCCCTTCAAGTATAAAGCTGTAATAGTTTCTCTGAAATATTAACACTTTAAGAACAGAAATAAACTTGTTTTTTAAAAGCAATCAAATTACACTGCCTCTCTGCTTTTTCAGTCCTATATTTTTCAGATATAAGTGTTCTTTCAAACAACAACAATGCAAAATAATAAAATCTTACCCTTGATCTTTTACTTGGTGTGTAGGCCTTGGAATTGCTGAAAATAAGTCTCACATCTTTACATAACTCCATTGGTGACTCGTAGTTGCCAGCTTCCAGTGTTTCTCTAACAGTAGCAAAGTCCATAGGAGTGTCAATAATATCTCTATAATCCTGTTTGAAAATAGCAAAGCAATTTATTACAATTTTTCTCCCAAGCCTTTAATATATAATTTTCATTAGGATGAGTTTGATAAACCCGTTTAACCAAAATGTCCTCTTTAAATAGGTATGGAAGGGTGCTGAAGACATTTTTCCCCTTTCCACTAATATACAACATACCTCCCTTTCATATATACTCAGCAGGGTCAAGGTCAAAAGTTAACTGATAGATGATTTAATTGATTTTATAAATCTATTTACTGAAACGCAGAGCTCAGAATTTGGTGTCCCAAGGGTTGCATTACTGACACACTGACATGAAGATAACAGTGATATGAAAGTGTGACTACAAGCCTTCTGGGCAGTTTAGCAGCTCAAACTTAGGACTAAGACTAATACTGCTCTCACATATTGGCTTTAAAATATGAAGTTTGAATACTTGAGCCTGATCAGAGGCTTATCACATCCTTTCTGAAACCTGAGCAGTTTGCCAAATGGAGACCTGACAATTTACAAATGTAATGAAGTATCAAAAACTACACAGGCTTAGGTAGGACCCAAGTCAAGTCAACGACAGAAAATTTTTTCCAGGCAATGGAAGAAACAGAGACATGCTCATACAAAAAAAAGCTTAAATACCAAATTTAACCAAAAAGTTCATCCATCAGAGCAAATAGAACCTGCAGGAGTGCCTCTGCATGTTAAACAGGCTTGTGACACCAGGGAGCAGTGTGTTTCATGCCTAAGCCTAGTAGAGTGCTCTCTATCAGCTCATTTGAGGGTCTCAAACATATAGGGCCACTGGTAGTTGGCCACAGCATAAAGTTTAGGTTACTTAAAAAATAATGGTACCCGGTGGCTGCAGAAGTGTAAAGACAGATCTATTAGTGACTTCTGAAAGAGAAGCATTTATTTTCTCTAATTGAGACAGTTAATTTTGCCCAAGTTAATCACCCTGGAGTCATATTTTACAGAATTTAAGATACGCTAGAAGGAAAGCAAGCAAAATCTTTACTTTATTACTTTAAGTTTTCATACAGTCTTACTTTCAGTTTTTATATTCTGAAATGAAACCAATGATCCTTGCCAACACATCACATGCAGCAACCATATATATGCATTTCATATATATCACCATTTTTGTGTCAGAAAAGGAAAGACATCTTAATTGCAAAAATTGTAATTTACTTTAAAAGCTATCTACTTAATAACATAAGCATCCCTGAATATAAAATATTTTCCAACAAAAGTATCTGAGAGAGCAGAGAAGTATTATTTATTTTGAAATTAGTTGAAAAAAACAGTAAACATTATTAAACAAGTGACAATGAAGTGCTGAAAAGAATTCTGTCACTACAGCTCCCTGAAGTTTCAATTGAAAGAACTAAAGGAATGGTCAAAGTTAAAAAACACCAAACCAACCCACCACTTAACAACTAGATAATAACCAGTCATCTTGTTCTAAAATACTCACTGGATACTCAAGAAGATCCACTGGTTGTCGAAATGGTTCAGAGTCTTCACACTGAAAAATGAGATTCAGCAGTTCCTGGCATTGCTTCTTCCATGACTGAATGTCATACGACTGAGCCCTATTACGTAGCCGCCGCTTCGGCTGATGGTCCTGAAATGACAATATTGCCTGGTGTATATTAAATAAACTAGCTGCTTTTACAAAATCTAATGGAAGAGTTACCCCACAGGATATAAATGAATTCATAACATGCAGCAGCACAGACAGAAATACTTTTACATTGAACACTTCAGTAGAACAACATATCACTAAGTTCAAAACCTTCAAAAAGCTGACACTACCTGATACTAGAAATATTTCAGTTTTACATTCCATTGTTTACAAATGCATTTTAGCAATTGTAGCACTAAATATATGAATATAAAAATTTAAAAACATTTACCTTTCTTTTTCTAGTGGAAGTCCCCGGCACATTTGTGTCTTTCTCTTCTTCCTTTGAGCAAGATAATGAGTCGCATAAAAAGGTTAAAAAATATAAGCATATATGAGTAGGCAAGTTCTTTCATATTTTAAACTTATAATTTGAGTCTTTACAGTCCTACCCCCATCCCTCTGAGAAGCATTTCAGATGACTGTCAATTTTGAGAACCTCTCAGAAATCTAAGCAGCATTCTCCAGCAAACTATTAAAGCTCTCTGCACTAAAGGAAGACAGGAGGCTGGATTTTCACCCAGTTTCCCAGCTGACAAGAAGAAACATTGTACTGACAGAAAATACACTCCACTTCCCAGCAGTGACTGAAACCAGTACTTTGATCCTCCACAGGACAGACAGTGGTCTTGTTTCTCCAGCATATCAGTGCCAATGCCCAAGACACAACCACTTACCTCATCAGAATCAGACAACACTTTCTTCTTCATTGCGTTGTATAATGGAATTATGTCATAGCAGCTCTGGTCTCTGTAAACAGAAACATAAGCTAATGTTTATTTTCTATCATCACCTGTGGAATAAACTGTAATTTGCTTAGGAAAAGGAAAATATTTATGAAGCCATTCTCAAATAAAATGTGAATGTGTTTAGTGCTATATGAATACTAAGAAAATTGAACTATTAAGTCCAGCTAACCATCTGTTCAAAAAGTTGTAAAATATAGATCACTTAACAGTGTCAATGTTTTAAAATTAAAAATCATAATCCTTTACCGTGCATTTGCCAGCATCAGAAAAACCTAATCCTGTACTACATAAAAGATTTGAGGCCCATCTAGCTTTTTAAGGAGCATTACAGTACATTTATTGTACAAAAGTGAAATTTAATAATTTAATTTAGCACTCACAATGTATGACATTTGAAATGCAAGTGTGGAAGGACTAACACTGTTAATGCATAAACCTGCATAATGAAATCAGCAAAACATACTGATTCTCAATTCTTGATTAACAGGTAAAACTCCTCTACAAAGGAAAGCTCAAAGGTGTTCCACTATGTAGCAATATAAACCACTGGGAAGAAAAGTGGTTTGTAACACTTTTACCACTTGTAACTGTAAACACTCAGCAACTCCACATGGAATCAGAATCCCTAATACAGGCTACTGCCATTACCACTAGAACAGCTGTGAGAGAAGGTAAAAAAAGATAAACTAACTGCAACACCCACCGCCCATTTTCAGCTCTTTAAGGTACTTGGGTAACATAAGAAACTAAGACATATATTCTCAGAGGCATCTAGATATTTCATTCTCCTTAGAATCATGGGCTTTACTTTCCATTGTCTAGGCCTTCTACCTTACAGTTACAACCATAAAGTCTGGGCTTTACATGAATTGCTAGTTCACTTAAATTAATAGACTGAAGCCACATTAATATTAACAGACTCCAGCTATAGCCCATTATTAAATAAGTATATCCAAGAATATCCACTAATTTAACTAAGCCAATTAATAACATACACTTTGAAAAACTCTGAGCTACATACACTTTGAAAAACCCTGAACTGTTTAATTAATCAGAAAAAAAACCCATGTAGGACAAAGATGTTAAAGAATAAAATTAGTAACAGAAAAGCCCTTTAGATATGTATCTGTTCCTAATATATACTTCACTAAAACTTTTAATGTCTAAAGCAGTTAAGTGTTTTATATTTTCCAGAAAATATCAGAAATCACAGGCACTAGAGAAATTTAAGATTTATTTATGGACTCAAAGTCCTAAATTTCCAAATACTAAACAGAGTTCTAATTTGTTTTAAGAACACACAAATAAAAATAACTTGATTCAATTTAACACTGACAAACTAAATCACTAAAAATGTCACAATTTTTGTTAAACTAATGAAGTATCTTGCTGTGTCTACAAGGTGGACACAGCAGTGTTCATTGTGTACAAGCAAACCAAGGCTGTGGGCATAGTAAATTCTTACAAACTTCAGTTCTGTAGATGTGTCAACTGACTGAAAAATCATATATTTGTCAATGAGTTTGTCTATAGATAATAACAGAATGTTTGAAAGACAGCTACAACTTCAGTTGTCTGCAAAGCCTTTAATTTTTATTTTGCAAACATATAAAACATCATTTTCAAAGCTATTGTAAATTGTAATCCAGATTTTAGAATTATATTAACATAGCCAGCATTAAACTCAAAATTAGAACTACTAGCTTACCAATGAATATATCTGTAACTTCATGAAGATATGTAACTCCATGAACTCAAACCCATTTTTATTATTTAGGAGAACATCTCTCAAAATAAAATGCCATGCCAATCTATGCCACTCAATGTATTACAAAACTTGTTTTTCAAACTTATGAATTCTTTGTCAACATAAGCTCTATTCTTTTCTGCCCCAACAGCAGACAACAGGTCTATTTAAAGTACAGAATTATCTTATTTTAAAACTCAGATCTAAAAAGGCTCTTGCCTTGATAAGAGATAGGAATAACAACAGACCTACTAAGCAACTCACTTTATGAAGTGCAGCAGAAGATCTGTGACAAATTTGGCAGATTTGACAATAGGACTTCCAGGTTCGTTAAATGTGCGAGTATTGTGTTCGATGTACCGGACTTCCCACATTAACGAAGAAAGGCGCCTGCATCAAAGCAGTTGGCAGAAAAGAAAAAGAAATAAGGACAATTTCTAACAATGTATATGAGCAGGGAAAAAAACAGCCTTCTTCTCATGCATCATTGTTTCCCATTACATCAGAAAATGTGCGCATCGGATACACTGCCCTCGGTGAGCAGCAGCAGGCAGCTTCCTCTGGCTTCCCGTTCTTATGTTATATTCTGAGGTAATCTATACAAATGCCTTTAAGAACATACAGCTGACAACCCTCAGGAAAACTCATCTGTGACACTTCAGCTTTTATTTTTCCTTTATGATATATATAACCCATTCTACATCGCCTTTGATCTCAGTTAAGAATTAACAAAATAGTAATAAAAATGTTTTAGAGTATACCTTTTCCTGACAGACAACAATCAGATTTCCCCTGATTTAATAACCTAACTATAGAATAGTCACATTATAAAAAAATTATGCACAGAAGCAGAATAACTGAAAAAATAGATCCAAATCTTAAAAATATAAAATAAAAAGATAGTAATGACTGACAGCATAAAAGTTACAGTTTTATGGTAAGCCTCATGAAAAACCACCAAAAATCAAAAGTGATCTGAACAATCCACAAATATATAGATATATAAATCACTGCAAAGCACAACACAATGTGGATGGTTATTACCTAACTAGGTCTCAGCAATAGTACAGAGTAAAAAAGCCCATTTATTGAAGGTGTGTTGATTACCAAAAATAATTGCTTTCTCTTTTGACAAGAGAAACAAAATCCAGCAAAAATCCATCTGACAGCAAAGCAGTGAATTATAGAAGAGAAAGCTGGATTACTTAATATGACACAATAAACATGGAATTCAATATTGCAATAGAATGATAAAAAACAGGCGCTATTTTGAAAATGAAAAAGCAAATTTAGTTTAGAATTCAGTCTTCATTTAATATGTATAAAACACTAAAAATGAACTTTGAAATTTGGCCCAAACCAAAATCTTATCCATATTTATTCAAAAGAAACTAAAATGACACTGATTTTAAAACAAGAAATAGAACAAAAACTCAAGGAAACTGAAGTAATTTAAAGAACTATACTCCCATATAGATATTTACTTAAAAAAAAAAAAACAACCTAACAAAAAGAAAAAACCCACAGCGATTGAAATCACAGTTTAAGAAAATATCAAAACAGTATCAAAAAGTATAAACTTTTTTTGTTGTTGTACAACAACTCAGAAGTTCAACATCAATAATTCAAGAAGTCAGATTCTATGCAGCTGCTTAAGTGATAAAAGAATATTTTTTAAAGCACATCAGGACAAAAAAAAAAACCACTTGAGATATTTCTAAGGTTTCTCTTATTAAACTTTGAAAGTACTTTAAAAACTATTAAGTGGAAACTTTATCCTTTAGACTAAAAGTCACTTTACTAACCCTGCAATATGAATCTCACATGGAATAAGTCATTTACATAATCAGGAATTTAAATGCCATGTAGTTCGAAAATATATTTTGGAGATGTTCAATCCTTTGTTGAGTTTTAGAAAACGCAAACCTAGATCAAGGATAAAAGATGAAAAGAAGTAAAAGCACGCAGCCATAGCCACCTCCTAGTTTGGTATGACAAGACAAAGAGCTACCAAAAATACAGCTGCTAGTAGATCACAGCAGAACTGAGAATTGGGTCTAACCTGTAAAATCTGCTTTCCAGTCTTTGCTTAATGGTACTGAGGTCTGTGGGATATGCCACAACAGTGCAATACATTGGGTAAGCCTGAAGATCCACTGGTGCCACAAATGCAGAAGCAATATCTAGATGAAAAAAAAAAAACCAAAAACAAAAAACAAGCAAACCACAAAACCCCCAGTGTTATATACCACGAAGTTCCATAGCAGTTTCAAGATTCACCCCCCCACCCCGCAACATAAGCCATTTCTTCACTTTTGAAATGCACAAGAGTTTCCCAAAAATAACAATAACTAGATATTCCAAATGATTTCTGATATTCTATTTAGAGTGCTTGCTGAGGTTGTGCTGTAGATCCCATTGCTGCAGTGACTGGGTTCCCATTATGTTATGCATGAAGCACCACACTCCCCACAAAGGCATAGCAAGTGCACATTTGAACTATACCCATTTGAAAAGTATAAAAATTATACACAGATGAAGGCATGCAATTCAATATTGTTATTTACAGCACAGACTCATAACATTTCACTTTATATTGCCACTCTCACATCTTTAAACAAAGCAATACATTAAATTCCTGCCATAAAAGTTACAGTGCTATTTCAGCCTCTGTAAGATGTAGGTAAAATCCACGCTCAAAGTAAACAGAAACACTCTCTCCTGTCCCTACCTAAAAGCAAAGAAGCCTTCCAAAGCCAATCCAATATAGTGCTAGAGAACTGCTGAGTAATTTAAGTCTGTTCACCTAAAAAACCTTGCTTTTTCCCTCCTGTATTTAGAATCATCATGAGGGCTTAGACACATCATTCTAGCATCTTGTATCTCAAGGAAAAAATACTGCAACACAAAACCATTAAAAAAAAAAACCCTTTGAAAGTATCAAAAGTCTTTATATGCTGCTGCTAAAAGACTGCTCTTCTTCTAAAAGCTGTTTACTTACTCTTTTGAATGTTTTAGCAACTGCTACCTTGTACCGATACGCACCACACCTGCCATAGCCGAATCTCAAACTAAGTGGTCTACCATGCACATCATAATGCAATATATCAAACAATTACCCTTAGCTTACTCTTACAGCAAAAACAGCTCAAATTTCATTTCCCCACAATTTTGGGGTTTTTTAACACAAATCTCTAATTTGTCCTACTACACTGTACAGATAACTCCTTTGTTTAGGAAGCAAAGGGAGGCTTCTTATGCAGTATGTCATCAAAGAAACCATATGGAATATAGAGGTAATCAGAATTATTTCAAGAGTTAAGAGGATTTTGGCTTTTTTTGAAACATAAATCTTACTTTGCATCAAGTGCTTCAAAACTCAGTTAAACAAAGTATCTGTGACTTTTATATTTAATGCATGACCACTGTTAGCCCAAAACCTAAGACTGCTGATTGAACATCTTTTGATCCCCATAAAGACATACAGAAGACTCATAATTCAGCCTGTATTTACTGATAGATCTCCATCCAGACATCCATCTGTGATCAGGTAAATTTTGCAGCAATGTGTTAAACATTTTAACAATTATTTTTTCAGAAGCTGCCTGTAAAGAACAATTGCTCCACAACCAAAGAGCAAGTAGCTTTCCTAAGATAAATAACTTTTCCCTCAACATTTTATGTAATTAAGGAAATGTGGGGAAGAAATCAGGCATTAGAAAAGGCTAATACAGGGAAAATCCACATATAGATATTCATTATCTAAGTAAATCTATGCTTTTTTCTCCTCCTCCCATCTGTCTGTAATTTAGTTAATATTCATTTAATCATACCGGTTTTAATTTTAACCCCAACATGAGATTCTGGTAGCTAAAGTTAAAAAATCAAGTAACTTGCTTTTAAGATATAAAACCCAAACCCCTAGCATATGTCAAATTATCTACCAAAAAACGACAGTTACTTTGGAAAACAGGAAAAAAATGTAGGTTTCATAAGTACTCACTATAAAAAAACTTCAAAAATATTCAATGAGAAAGTTTTGTTACTGTTAATCAAGAGGTTAAATGTGTATTTTATCACATTCATTTTGGTAATGTCAGAAGTGCACATGATCATAATCTGAAAAACATAAACCAAAAACATTCCCCATATTATTCAGAATTTACCTAGAGTCATAAGCTGGTTTATCCCTGCAATAATTCTGTCACACTCCTCATCTCGGGTCCTGGAACCCCACTCTCCATCCAAAGGTTTGTAGAGCAGTGTTCTACGTTCATCGTCAGTTAAAGGAACACTGGTTCCCAGTTCTTCTGGAAACACAGCTGGAATGTAATATGAAAATGAAATAGAACATAAATGTTTGTATCTTGTGTAATACATATACCTGTAAATCAAAGATACCATTAAATAATTTTTTATAAATGCATAGCTCTTGATTTGTTCAAAGACATTTTGGATGTATCCAGTATCCTGTATATTATTCTGTGTTACATTTAAATCCTTACAATGCAGTTTGGTGTAGAAGTCCTCCCTGAAGATTTATCCTCTTCCAAATACTAATTGTAAAATTTATTTTAGAACCAACTAAGACACTCATTTATAACAGTTAAAGCTTGTGGTTTGGTTTTGGAGTTATTCTGAGTTTAAAAGCCAATACTCTTGGTAATAAGTTATTTTGGGAAGGAATGGCAGATGGTTTTCAGACAGAGTTTAAGAAAACTTTGACATTGCTGCTAAAACATTCTCCAGGTAGTGGTTCTACATTGCCACAGTTTTGAGGTCAAATACTAAAACCACAGTTCCTGAGTATGCAAATAGTCATATCATCTTAGCATCCTTGAGGACCTACCAATTTTGACAGTTTATACTGTAACAGCAGATTTTTCAAGTATAATGTTAAGCATTAAATTAAATTAAAAATTTTAAGAAGTATAACAAATGTTGATATTTGTGAATATAGCAAAAAAAAAAAAAAACTGATTCAGGTTTAGTTATCTTAATCATCTTTAGTTATCTTAAACCATCTGAAAATGGTTTTTCCTTTCTTAAGACAACAGGAATTGCCCTCTACTAAAAAGTAAACGGGGCAGTCTATTTAATTATTTATTTTAATAATGTTATTCTAACACCTCTCTTTTACTTATGACAGAGATACCTATTAAAACAAGGATTGAACCAAAATAAGAACTTGAAATGAACACAATTAAAATTAAAATAATTATCAATTATTTATGCTTACTTTCAAGAGACAATATTATCAAATGTTTCATGGAAAACAGATGGAAAAAATGCTGATTCTACTTTGCTTTTTAACAAGAGTTCTATGAAATCTGAGAAAAACCCAACCAAATAACCAAAAAACTGTGAACATGTGAATAGTGCCCATGCTATGCTGTCCACTCTGCAGCCTCTGTATCTGCTACATGTGCTGTGCCAGAGGGGGAGGAAAATGCTGCTATTACCAAACTCTCTCACAGGCAGAGGTTGCATCTGTAATGCACTGAATAGCTGCAGGAATGCTGACATATCTTCAAGCAGCAGTTTCTTCAAGCTGACCTAGGGCATGGGTTTATCTTCCTAATTGTACAAAGACTTAAGTTTAACTGTACATTATCAATAGCAATTTTTGTATTATTTCTATTTTCAACATCACTCAGTTTATCTAGCATGGCTGTTTTTTCCCAGTTCTTTTATTTTAATTATTTTTTAGTTTAGTAATCAATTTAACAATATTCTTTAAATGCAACTGGTTTGCATTTAAAGTGGGCCTTCTTCCCACTCCCCCCCAAAACCAGGATTGTTTATGTAAAACCATATGGCATATGTTTTCTTTTTAAAATACACTTGTAAAGCAAATTATATTAATAAGGTAACATACCATTACTTGGTATCAGCTCCATGTCCCAAGGGCTCATCTTCTCAGTATCACCATTGTCCCAGCTTAAAAATAACCACACTCAAATTATCTACTAATATTGCTTCAACAATGTAATTATTTAATGTTTGTAACAAAACTTTAATTTATACACCACAGAATATTATAAAAAATAAACTGGTACAGTGAGGTGCATGACTGAATTTAATGAAAGTAAGTTTCTCAGTCAGTACTTCAAATGAAGTAACTAATTAACATAAAAAAGATTGAAGATAAGTTTGCTAACCAGACATTGTAGCACTGAAATAAGCTATCAGGATAATCAGGCTGAAGAGGTTCCTGGCTTTCAATTGTTCCAAACCACCAAGCATCATCTATCACTGACCTGAAACGATCACCTAGGTAAGAACAAAAAATAACTTTGTCAATATAAGGCATGCTACCCTCCCAGAAAAGCAGGTTTAGAGAGATCTGGCTTGATCTTGAGTACAGAAATCCTTCTGAATATTTACAGCCTCAGCAGGCAAGCATCAGTCAATGCTTAGTTAAAAACTAACAAAACTATTATTTCTGAAAATTGTTTTTTAACCAAAATTAAAGTTAATATAGCATTTTAGAAAAATAATGATTTGCAAATCTACCTACATATTCCTTACTTATGAATTTATTTCTTAATTTCATATAAAAGGTAAGACATTTCAATGCTTTAAGACTCCTTTAAAACTCAAATCTACTTGCATTAAATACTACATGCTACCTTAAAATAACTGAGCACTATGACACTTCTGTATGGGGAATATTTTACAAGCTGCTGAGTTCGTCCTCCTTAGTTTCTGAAGTGCTTTTTCAGCAATGCAAATGTAACTCAAGAGGTTCATTCTCTTTACTATGCAGGCAATCTGACTGATAATAGAATAAAATTTATTAAAGCTTGCTCAAAAGGTTAGCAAAGTAATTTACTGTGACTTGCAATGGCTTCACTACCACAAAGCATTCACACAGCTGAGAAAAAAGGTCAGAAACATTATTAAAAAAAATTACATATGAGAATGCATGTATTACACACCATCATAAATGCTAATATTTTCTACAACACATGCCACAAGATTAAGAAACCATTTTAGTGTAGTATTCTGTTAAATACAAGAAAAAATGTAATTTTTTAAGCCTGATATTCCAATAACTATACATTTTTATGTGGGATTTGAATATACACACACTCTCAGCTGCTGCAGTATTTGTTCCATTTCAATACATCCACCCCCTGCCCAAATGCTTGCTGAAGTTGTCTGAAATAACAGGAAGTAAATCTATTCGCAAAAATGGTCTGCTTTCTTTACCGCATTTAGAAAAAAATTGAATTTAATGGATCACTAGTAATTCAGGACAATTATAAAGCTTCTATTAATAATCCTACTTGTGCTGAAGAGAACCAAGTAAACCAGAAATATCTGAAATGCAAGATCAAAAATGTAAATAAGGGCTGATGCTTTATTTTGAAAGAATAATTTATTTTCTGAAGAGCTATAAAACTACAGTTTTCCAATACAGCCTTCCCTAGTGATCAGTTTTACAAAGAAATGTCCATAGGTACAACTAGGAGTGACTTCACTGAGCTGAATATTAAGCAGATCAAAACCACTTAAAGAGGCATATACTGGCAGCTTCTTCTAAGGTCTCAAGAGCCACAGTATTCATACAGACAGAATGCTAAAGCAGAAAACAACATCAGTGAAAGAACCATCTCCTGAATCTCTACTTTCCCCATGTCCTCTGTGCTACCTCATCTATGCAGAGAGCAGTCCAAAATGTCTCAGAAAAATTGCGCTAGAGCTGCCTTCTCCAGAACTGAGTATCCCTGAATAATGTTCACTTGAAGATAACAAAAAATGTATGTGCAACTCACAGTGGCTGCTATGTAAGAGACAGGCATGCACACCTGTCCAAGACACGCAGCTGAAGTTGCAGGAATACTTCTGGAATAGCTTTTAGCCCAAGTATTAAACTCTTTAATACCTGGGCTAAGCTTACAGAAGTTTAACTATATATTTATATTAGCTATTTATTTATATTTATAACTATACTATATTTAGTATAGTTAAACTTGAAGTTTAACTATAGTAAGATACAGATATGCAGTAAATAGAATCTGAATGCAAATAAGAACCTGTAATATCAAATTTTGTTTGTTCCTTCTAAAAGGAGTCATACAGTTATATGAATTTAATATTAAAAATATAACAGATATGCAGATATTCTTCCCTAAAACAAAGTTGAAACAACAACAAAAATTCACATTATTTGCATTGGAAGCTTGATAAAAGGTCCTGGTACTTCCAATACTTTCTGTGTAGCTTGGATTTATTCCAGACTGCAAATTTCTTGAAATACAGAATGAGCTCCGGAAGCCTGGCTAGGCTGTTCACAAACAATGGCAATCATTCTGCTGCTGCAATGATTTTGTGCAAAAACTTGGCATGGCAGAGGAGGGCAAGACCACAGATCCATAACCATAAGGAAAGAGCAAAGCTTAGTGACCTTTTAGTAGATCTTCATCAACCTTGTCACTTCTGAGATCTTTAAACCAAAATGATCTTTGAGAAGAAATCAAGGTTTACATTTCTTATTGGATCAGAAGTCTAGGATCTTTACCGAATTCCCTATAGAAGTAAACATGAGCTGTCTTTTCAGACAACATAGCGTAAAGTATGAAATTATATGGAACTTATTCCTATGGCGTCATGTAATTTATACATTAGAAAGTACCCAACCTAAAGGATAGTGCTGAGGCATATCAGGACATCAAAGGACAGGAGATTAATTCATTCTATGGCTGAAAGGTGATCTTTGTCATCATATGGCTAAGATGATTTGGAAACAGATCTGACTGGAGGACCTGCTACTCAAGGGCATTGTTCCAATATCCAGTACTCCAAAATAACTGGGCACAGGCAAAGTAAAAAGAATCCAAGTCATTCCCTCATCATCTGGCAGCGAATTTTAACTATATACACTTCAGTGAAGTTAAACCACAGGGTTTAGAAAATAATTCCAAAAGTATAAGACGATGGAAAGAGCATTCTTTTTGTATAATCTAGACATCAATTTGCAATTTTTGAAAAAGTATTCCTATGTTTTTAGCAGAAATTTCAGAAATTGGTAAAAAACAATCCTAGTAGCAATGCAGTTGTAGGAGGGCCTTCAATTAAAAAAAAAAAATAGATAAAAACAATATATAGGTTACAAGAAGTTTTCAGCTAGCAATAAACACCACATTCCTAAAACCTATCCCTAACTATTCTCTCTGCAAATATACAAATGAAATTTTCTTTGCACTTTCTTTTGAAGATTACCTGCAATATTTAGCTTGCTTCCTGCCACTTTGGTCAAGCACTAAGTAGAACTCCCCAGCTAACTATGTGCAGAGCTTACTCTTTGACTTCAGTATAGTATTAGGATTTCTTTACCATAACCTACTTTTAAGAAAGCTATCATGAAAATTGGTAGACACTTACAAAAACAAACAAACAAAACAACAGCACACAACTTTCCCCACAACTCACCTATATTCCATCGCCTATGCTTTGCATCATCAAATTGCTGCCTCAAAACTAGGAAATCTATGACATCTGGCATATCATGGTACCTAATTACAACAGAACACACAACTATTAACCAATAAAACAGCAAAAGCATAACAAAGCATGTAAAAAAATTAACACTTTGAAATCAACACTTGAAAAGCACATGGTCAATATTAATGTCATCATTTAACTTTCAACCTCAACACCCCCCTGGCCATCCCCATCCAAGAAAACCCCCAATTTGCATACAATATTGCTTTCCTTACTTCATGGTGAAGGCTCCTCCAGTCAGTTTACCCGTATCAGGGTCAAGAAAAGCTAGTTTAAGACAGCAGAGAGTAGGCAATCCCACTTCATACTTAATCCCAACTATTTTCATCAGCTCTTGCTCCTAGAATAAACAAAATACTATGTACCACCACTGAAGTTAATTGAAATAGCTTTCTGAAACATGAAAACATGGGTAATTGAATGTACTATATTTCTGCCAGATCATGTGAAAATCAAGAATCTGAAATTTAGTCTTCCACAACGAGCTATTATTTCACAATGCAATATGTTTGAAAATATTTTGCTATGAAGTATAACCATTTTATCTGCTCAAGCTGATACAAAAAGTAGTACAGTTTAAGGTTCGATTTCATTTGACTAAAAGTTCCCCCTTATCTTACAATATTAAGAGTTCTAGATTTACTTGTATCAGGGACTTACTTCCAGTTAGTTTTTTTTTTGGTTTTTTTTTGTAATATTAAGATACAAACAAAAAAAGTCGTCATACCCGCAATTCCATTTTATGCCATGGTTGTTTCTTGGGATTAATATTATAAATTTTGTTCTTCTTGGCCATTACAACATATGCCTCATGACCTTGTCGGAAATAGTAAACCTAGAAGTGAAATGTGACAGTTATCCTACAAAGACTCTATGGAGCTGAAATGCTAAAAAGTCACTGCCATACAATGTGTGTAGTTTCTATTTCATCAACCTTTCAGTCTGTTTTCCTGCCAAAATCAGAGGTTCTCAAAAATTAAGTGAAGGAAAATTTAAAAATATTATAGAAACATTTACCAAAAATATCAGAAAATACTTAGAAGGTAATTTTCTGTATGGACAAAATATCCTAAATTACACATGAATGAGGCCAACAAAATCACTAACAAACCCATCCATTTATCATTGCACCATAGAGCAATTATATGACAGCAACAAGAATTCCACTAATCTACCTGGTTATACATCACTGCAGGACAGCCCTAAGTTAATTATCAAGTATTACTAAATCTAGCTTATCTTTTTTAAACATGAAATATATTCTAGAAGGAAAAGTCTATTGTTGTTCTGGTAAGATTTTGGTGTTTGCTTCCATATCACTGAAAAAATAGCCTAACAAATGCCTCCACAAACTAAAATAGACATTTCCAAAGCATATTATTTTTTTTAATCCTTCTAGTATAAATTTCCATGGTTCAGACATCCAGAGTCTAATCCAGTTCTGCTTTGATCTTGTTGTATATCATACCACATGGATGAATGCTTTTATTATAAGCCATCACTCTAATGAGTTAGTAAGCTGAAACCCATTAACATGTATTAAATGAATGTATTTGAAATACAAAACAGAGGTTCCAAAAACTAGTTAGAACAAAGATCTGATAAATGTCTGTATTCTTGCTACAATTTATGCCAAATAAAAGATCCTCTTCAAGTGTCCCAACATGGGATTTCCATCTAATAGTACAAAGGAAAGATAGCTTTAATGTAAAGGTCTAATACAAGATAAAAAAAAGGAGAGCAGAAATCACTATTAAGTTTTAAAATACACAAATAAACACACTAATATTTGTATTCCTACCTACTTTCCAAAATTCTTGTATCACAAAACATTATAAAGAACTCTTTGCCAGGTTTCTACATTAACAGGTACTGAACTCCTAGTGTCATGTGGCAAATTTTATCTTTTTTAAATAGAGGACTCAGCACCACTTTTTTTTTTTAATCCCTGTTTTTAGAGTATTCAATATGCATAATATCCTCATAGGGACAAAACGTACAGCAGATACAAAAGGCATGAGAGCAGTGAGACTCTCCTAGGCACTGTCAGAATCTATCTGTCAGGAAAAGGAACAGAGGCCACTGAGACACATCTGAAGGCAAATTTACATTACAGTCTAAACATTGTGATGATTGTTTCCCATACGTTCCAGTGTATCAAAACAAAGAAAAGTGCACAGGCTACAAACCATCCCTGCTACACTTTGTGTTTCTGCTAAACCACTACATAAATTCAACCCACTGTTTACAGAAGTGAAATACTCTTTATTTTGCAAATGACTGTAAGCATTGCGTGCTCTGGCAGAACAAACCGGAAAGATATCTGTGGAAAAAAAAAGAATTCATGTCTTTCCCAGGAAATAATATTTTTCTTCTTGATGAATTCCTGCTTCTGCATGTTTGTTGTAGTACCCAGACAAAACTGGTTTTTATTGTGTTAAGGGCAGAACACTCCAACAAACATGCCTGATATTTGGGTATTCAGACAGCGAAGTTGCAACCCTATCTCTCTGGTGTGTTTCCACCATTCCTCAGAGATCTGTAAACAGCACTATTCAGAAAGGGAAATGGGATGGTATGTGCTATTCTTATACACTAAGTGTAACCAAATATAGCACTAGTTTTTTCCTTACTTGTTTGTACAGCTTGAGAACAAATTTTAAATGTATCTCCCCCCAAATCTTATAAAACATACCTACCATACAACAAAGTGTTTGAAGGCCACACAATATCTCTTCTCACAACATTCTCTAATGAAACCAACCCTTTATTTCTGTGAATCTCAAAAGTAACTTTCTAAATGAATAATTTTTTTTCACATATTAAGTAAATCCAGGGAAGGCAAGTATCACAGATGGAATTTCAGAGAGAGCAGCTGGATTACAAACATACTCTCTGTTGGTGCAATTATTGCTACTTTCTAGGCACAGGGCACAAAACTTCCTGTTTTCCCACATAAAGCATTTTCAGCAAAAGGATGTACCCTACTTAGATATTCCTAGTACACACCGTACATAGTATTCAGCAGGTGCCAAATCAAACACAATTGTTTATCTTACTAAACCAATACGATGTTAAAGTCTCCTGAGCAGTATGGTACTGATAAACCCTTGGCTGCTTCACTGCATCCAGATGGTATCAGGCACCAAAAATATTTATTTGGACTTGGTCTTTTGAATAGCAGAGTCTCCAAAACATGCTTCCTGGAAGGTATCAATCTATAAGCATTCTCTCTAGCTGCAACTCTCAACTTGAAATGCTCCTTCCCTCCTTCACTAGATTGTGCTGATGTAATTTTAGTATAACTATGCTGTGAACTGGATCAGTGAAGTGATCCAGCAAAAACAAAACTGCATGCACATGCAGCCTCTGCTCCTGATTTCATTTCTGAGGTGGTGTCCACAAAAAGCTTTAGCTTGCGAACAAAGTTATTCAACTTTGCCACCATGTCAAGTATTTCTCCAACAGCATTCTGAAGGTGTGAGCTATACAACAATTCTGTTTAGTAACTCAGAAAACATGCTGCTCCCCAAAGAGACAACACACACTGCCCATTACAGCATTAGCCAGCTATTTCCTCTTATTTTAACCTGAGGGGGTTTTAAGAAACATGCACAGACTCTGGCTTTCAAGACTGCATTCTACCTAATACTACTTATTCATAGAATTCACTGTAATGTTCAACTGCTACATATTTCAAAATAGAAACTGGTAGGTATCCTATTGCTACCATATTTTGAGACATCTGGGTTATGTTTACAAAGTATTTACAGTCTGGTTTGGATAAAATACATATATACAAAACTTTTCTCACGGTTTTCCATTCTTCTCATGGTTTTCCATTCTAAGTGATGAGAAGAAGTTCTTTATATCAGGAACACAATGATTAGGACAATATCAGAGTTTTTCTTCAGAATAGATGATTTTTTTTTAATTACATCAAAACAATCATATCAAGCAAAAAAACCCACAGCCTTCTCCAGGAGGCTTAATTCCTGGGATTTTTTTCAAGTCCCAAACTGAAGTATGTTTTCCAGACTTAATTTCATATCTGATTTCTTACCTGTTCTTCAGGATACTAAACGCTCTACAATTAAGGAATATTTCACAACCTAAAGCACCTCACACAACTTGTCTACAGGTGTCATAAGGAAACCAACAGACTGAATACCATACAAGAAGGAACACTACTGCAACATCATAGAATAATAATAAAAAGTTAAAGAAACACTATGCAGAATATTTTCTAAGTACAAAGAAGTGAGAGAAGATTTTAGCTAAACCAAAGAATGTTTTTAAGAAAATCCAAAATATTTTGATTATAAGTCTTTGGGGAAAAAAATGCACAGATGAAAATATAAAAGGCAAAAACAAACTGAGAGAAGCAAGGACACAGAGGGAAAAACTACAATACCTCATCTCCCATCTGTGGGACAAATGGGCACCGCCGAGGAACAGTGTCTGTAATCCATGCTGAAGGCAGCCATTCTTCCAGCGTCAAACCATTTTCTGCCAGAACTCCTACAGCCAGCCTCTGAAGAAAACATAAAGGATTAGTGCAAAATTATTGTTACTGTGAGGATTAATCTTAACTGCCTTTTGAGATTTTTTGGGGGGTGTGTGGGGATGAACTCTAACAAAAACTGAATTTAGTAATAGTCCAGTAATTATGTCTCATGCCCAAAAAGATAAAATGGAAGCATGTCATTCTCTTGAACCAAATTCACATGGTTGCATTGGCAAAAAAGGCACTAAAATTATACAGCTGCCTCCAATTAAAGAACCTTGCAAAAACAAGGACGAAGAGATTTATGAAGTAAATCATGTGAAAATCACCTGGATTGGGCACACCCACATTACCTACTAGCATATTTACTATAAAGTGCTGTGCTGTGGAACTGCATTTTCAGAATGCATTTCCACATCACATACTTGTAAACGATGACACTCAAGGCAGTTGCTTCTCCTAGGTACACACTGGGCGTCTGTATCCAGTAAGTCAGATAAAGCAGATAAAACAATTCAAGCAAATTAAAATTCCTGCTTTAAAATTCCTGACAGGATCTTGTGTGTGTGTACAGAAAGCAACCCTGGACATCTGTACAGAAATCCACTTCATACAGCCACTGCTGGAGGACTGCATCTCCAGACTACAAATAGGATATGCCACACCAATTCAAATGTGGTTCCACACAACAAGAAGCACTGTGATGATTACACCAGTGAGTATCACAGGGAAAACCACACACATAGTAAAAAGCAAAAGCACACCAAAAAAAAAAAATCAAAATAGAACTTTTCTATTGTAATAAGTCAATAACATAGAAGCACTTTGTGAATTCTGAGGTTCAAGCAGCTCTGTCTTGCAAAAAACTGATACACTGCATCAGAGCAAAGTGTCTAGCTAACTGGTGAATTATGGGAAGGTAAGAAATAGCCTTTAACCAGAGAACCCTCCCTTGTTGTAACTTTACACATTAATCATCAGTTTAAAGCTTTCTGGAAGCCAAGTCTGATGTTAGTTACTCATCAGGAAGGGACTATTCCCAGTGACTTTATTAAATAATTTCTGAAACCCTACTAAATCCTTTAGTAATTAGTTCCACTACCTGACTACACACTCAAGTGGGTTTGGGGTGGGAGGGAGATGCATAATGGGAAAATGAGCTTTATGTCTTTGTCATCAGGCGCAACATCTCACTGTAACAAAATAAGGAAGGAAATCATTCTGCATTTATTCCTTTCTAAACCATGATGGTTTTATATCAATTTTTTCATCATATCTCTTCCAAACTCTCTCCCTTCTAAGAATCAGCCTCTGTGACTGATCTAAAGAAAAAAAAAAGTTCAGTACTTTTGATCTTCCTGGGTGATCTTTCCTTGTCCTTTACTGCTGTATCATTTTTTAGATTGATTTTTGGTAGAGGAGGATTAGAAATGTAAGCGCTATTCAAGATCATTAAACCCATGCATTAATAGAGATGAATGTCAATTTTTCTCTACTCCTTTTTTTTAATTTTAGGATTCTGTGTGTGGCTACAAAGACAGTCAGAACTTCTTTCCTCAATGGAAAGACCTAATTTTGAATCAGGATCGGAATGAGGAAGAACTTTCTACCAGAAAGGCCTGTCAGCTCTCTGCTCAGTAAAGAGGTCAAATGTCCACCACAAGAAACTTCAAAGACTAACATCTGTCAGGAATGACAGGTATAATTAATGCTACCTAGGGATGGAGGAATTACTTCCGGCCTTATATTTTCTTCTCACTCAAGAAATAAGCAGGTCAGCTTTCAAAGTCTGAAATACCTAGGCCTGGTACTATTTGATTCAAAGACATCCCATATCTCAGTAACTGGGACTGAAATGGATGCACAGTTCCCAAAACACTCCATTTAGTTTTAATCTAAGTGGAAATACTAGGCTGTCAAATATTTTTTTAAATTTATAATAAGAAGCTAAACTAGACGTTTCAATCATTTAAAAAGTCCCCTACCATCTATTTTTCTTATTTGCTTTCTTATTCCTTCTGATACCTTCTTTTGGTTTCAGACTGTGTAAATAGCAATATACTATTAGTATTGACAGTGCAACTAATTACTATGTACAATACAGAAAAAGTAGCCAAAACAAAGAATAAAGATTACCACCTAACATCCTGTATGCCATACCAGAGATTCACAGCTGAACTGACACTGTGCCAACCTCTGTGTTCAAACATCTGTTTTGTCAGTCTACCTTCTAATGAGGGCTAAAACACTGAAATAATTATCTTAAAGAATGCTGAGGACACCTAACCTAATAAATAAACAAAATACAGGTACTTAGTTTAGATTATACAGTTAGCTTCTTTGGGTACTGGAAAAATAGAAGCTATAAGTTTACAAAAATAACTAACATCTGACAGATAGATCACTTCTTGTCTCTGTAAAGAAAGAAGGAAGAATGAAGTTTTCAGATTTGACAATTAAAAACAAAACAACCTCTCAAAAAACACACTGAAAATAACTGAAGTCACTGGAAATTTCTATGTACTGATCTAAACTGCAATTATGTTATATTAGAAAGCAAACAAAATACGGACAACAACAAAATCCTGATCAAGTCATATTTCCCTTGATGGAGTCAATATTGGCAAATATAATGCAAATATCATATATCACAGAATTGACAGAAAAAATTACAGATCTATTGTGCAGATCTAAAAGAAATTGCAATTATATAAAAAGACAAGTCAGCACAGCTGTAAAAAATACTGGCACTTCATAACAATACTCAAGTGTATTGGAAGTTGAATACTCTACTTCCACAGAAAGGAAGTTTCTGGTGTGAGCAAGGATAGCGATAAGGACATTAGAAGTGCTCCTTACATCAAATGTATCATATTCAGAAAGCATATCATAGTCATCTGTCTTGCAAGAGGTCTTTCAGTACCATTTGTAAAGAGCAAAAGTCATTTTGTGTTTTAAAATTTAAAATATGTAACTGAATTATTCATCCATTTATTTCTAAGTCAGCTGGAATGAGCAACCTGTAATACACAAAGAACATCTAACCTTTTGTTTTCTCTCTTTGGGTTTCCTCTTCTTTGGTGATGTTGATGGTCCATCTTTCTCCTCAATACCCTTTTTCCTTTCCTTTTTAATTTGCTTCCTTTGTTTTTCAGGTCCTTCTTCATCCTCCGAACTACTTTCTGCTTTCTTTGTTTTAATTTTAGGAATTTTCTTTGGTGGTTGCAAATTGATTCCTGCATCTGCCGTCCAGTCAGAATAATCACTAGAATAGTCACTATATATGATATAACAAAGAAAAAAGAAATTAAACCCTTAAAGTTAAAAAGTGCATTGGATTACATAATATAACCCAATAAAAGATTACAGTTAACAGCCTAGCTAACTACAAAGTTTTAATAGTTAAAACCCTGATGATTAAAACCCTATATTCTATCTACAATTTAAATGGTAATATACCAAAAGCCCTGACATCATTTGATCTTGCAAGAAACTTAACTTATAGCATCCATTAAATACTGTGTTTGCTTCATTAATTCAAGATGATAAACACTGAAGTCTGGATATTGTTTTCAAGACTTCTGGTTTTGAATAGCTTTGCATGAAATAATAATGGATACTCTATTTGCTCTTTAATTTCAAACCAAGAATCACAGCTTAGATGGAGAGCCATATAAAACTGCTACTACCTGCCTGAAGTGTTTGTGTGCCTGAAAAGAAATACCTTCCTGCAAAACAATTCTGCTTCTAGCAAACAAGGATAAACCTTCCCTAAATTTTAGTTAGCAATATGACAGAAAATTAAATCCTGAAAGTTTCGTGGTTTTGTTCACTTTTTTCTTCTAAATCTGCACAAGTGTTAGTTATTACTCATTAACTGTTTACAGCAAAAATTATTAAAGATTTCTTAGCAGGAATTTTCTCTGCATGTTATATACACTGTCACTTACCTGGAACTGCCATCACTGTGCCATGCTCTTTCATCATCTTCTGATGTTCCACCACTGGCAACAACGACTTCCCCTTCCTAATATAGAGAGCAGAGGGCATTGGGAAGGGGCAGAGGGGGAAGAAAAATAAAGGATTTTCTTTAGAGCTCAATCTATAATATATGACAATACAATGAAAACTTTTCTAGGCTTTATATGTGTTATAATCATTTGGCATTCTAGAAGCTTTATGTTAAAAAGGAATTTTAGTTTGCAGGAAGTTCCTTTACTTTAGTGGACTTATATAAAGAAGTATGAAGATATCTGTGCCTGGCCAGATGCAGTGTAGAGCAACATTTTTCATCACCATTTGACAAGATTAGTTTACCTTCTCAAAAATTATTTTAAGTATTTTAAATGTTGTATTTCCACATCTTTTCAACATTAAACAAAAACCCAGTATGAACTATTATGTACTTGTCACTCATTCTCTACCATAGTTACAGAAGCACAGAATAACTGAGGTTGGAAGGGACTTCTGGAGGTCATATTATCCAACCTCCCTGTTCAAAGAGGGTCACCTAAAGTTGGTGACCACATTGCTAGGTCATGTGGGCAGTACTGACTAGGCTTACAAATTGCACATATGCTTTGCAAAATACCCTTACAAATGAGCATTTTTCTCCTTTGTCAATTACTTTTTAAGTCAAAGCTAAACATATACAACAGCATGTGAAAACCTAATACAACATAATTTTTTTTAAGATGTGAAAGGAAACGCCCAATGAAAAATGTAACTTGAGTTTCCACTAAAACAATGTTTCACTAGCTGAAGCAGGAACTTAATGCATAGAAATGGAATATGTAAGACTGCCTCAAGAATAAAGCTCTTACATCTGAAGAACTGTGCCCATTCTCCAACTCTTCAGCAGGCCTTACAGTTTCTTCTGCTGCATATCTCGTACGGTAGTTGTGCTGATTAGCTGCTTGTTTCTTTGAGTCACTAGCATCCAGTAAATTATCATGAGAATGGTTCTGTGAAGATATAAAAGTCAAAATACATTATTTTGAGTATAAATTTTATTAATACATAGCATTTTCTTTAATAATACTACTCCAGGAGACAATTTTCGCATTGGCAAAAAGTTACAAGTCCAAAACTAAAGAGCTGCTGAAGAAAACACTCCACATGCATAGCTGAATGAATATAAGCACCAAACAGATACGTGTATTCTGGAAATAATTCATTTTCTTCCAGACACAAAAACAATTTTTAAATCTGCAATTATTAAAAATATTCATTCTCTGCAAAGTAAATGTCAGTTAATAAGGATTAAAACAAGGTCGAAAACATAATAACTGATAGCCTGCTAAGGGCTTGTAAAAGCTTAGAATTACACTAAAAATGGCTAAGGAAAGAAGACTCTTAAACAGAAGTCCAGAGTGTTATTTTGCAGCCAAGGGGTCAGATGTGTTAGAAAAGAAACCCGTACAGTAATACAACCCTTAGCATAGAGAGATGACTCTTAGCAAATACAGACCTTTAAATAGTATGATGATGCATTGAAGAATTCAAATGAATGAGTCAGTTTGAAAGAATATGAAGCTTAAAAGAATGAAATAAAGCTGTAATTTAGAAACACTTATGCTACAGCATTAAGAGATTTTGTTCCTCCTGTAGAATATATATAATGGAAACACTTGCTCTCTACATCAAGTGTGCAATCTTGTGTTAGTCTCCAATCACTGGGAAAAAAAGCCAAGAGTCATGATCTCAATTTCAAGAGTTTTGTGCTCTATTTTTTTGGCATGTATAGTCGAACTTCACCGTAGCTCAAATCCAACAAAATATTTTTTGAGCACATTACTAAGTGTCACAAAAACAGGTAAACTTCCGTCTGTTCCAGTGTTATCCTCCTGCCATAAAAAAAACCTCGGATATCTACTAGATGCTGATAATAGTTGAAAAAAAAAAAACAACAGTCCCAGAGATGAAGAATGCAGAACTGGAACAAAACAAAGAAAGGTACTAATATTTTGACAGTCTTCTAGTAGAGCAGACTGCTTGTACCTATTCCTCTTGATTTTTTCTTTTTCTTTTGCAGGAAAGAAAATACCTTTCCTACCATGTATGATAAAAGCTGGTTCATTAGGTTAAATTTTCTTCTTGAGGAAAATAACTCCCATTTTTTACAGTAAAAGCTGTACTAAAACTTGGCTAATCAACACTAGCTAAGATTTAGTTTTCCTTAGCCACAACAATCATCATTGAAGTGCAGAAATCTAGTAACTAGTTTTTCTCCCACACTCCCTGTTAGAAGATACACACCTTCTGCAAGCATGACTGCAACAGTTCAGTAAAGTAAGCCAGCACACCACTCTGTAAAATTGTGTTCCAGTTTTCATCAAAGCACAGAGGACTAACACAAACTGCTCCATGCTCATTTCAGTGAGTTCTGTGCTTCTGTTGTTCTGTCCTTCTGTCTAGTTGGGGAAGTTATCACTAACAGCACAGTTACCAGAGACACTTCTAATGGCACTGCTCAGCTATCAACATTTTAACATTGCCTAAGACTTTTGAGACCTGGGGCAGTCATTCCTCCTTCTGGATTCAAACTGGCAGTGCACAAGAGATGTCCTCAAGCTCCAAGGCAGCCCTAAGCCCAGTAGCTGAGTCCCTCACACAGCCTTCTGTCCTTCAGCCTTCTGGGGCTGCTCACTTCTCATCAAGCTCTCAAGATTCATTATTGAAGCAAAGAGGTCACAAAAGCCAGCGCTATAGTAACTTGTTTCTGCCACTGCATTGTGCCTTTTTCACCATGAAACATAGTAGGGACATAGCAGGGACAACTGAATGGAATCACATAATCCCTGTGAAACAAATTAGTCAAGTATCCATTACAATAAGGGGACATATTTTGTAGAAGATACATTACAGCCTGACTGCAATGTTCATGTCTTCTCTCTAGAAACAAAAGTCCTAAAATTCTTCCTTGTCTGTTTCTCTTCAGAGGTGAGGTTTCTCAAACAGTTACCATAAATACAGCTTTTCCCTACTCAAATAGAAGTAACGATGCTTGGAAAACTGAAGCACTTTGCATTACTCTTTGATTTTGAAAAGAGCTCTTTTCTTCTGGCAGTTCAAAGCTTGAGGGAAAAAACAACAGCCCCTCCACCCCAATCATTCCCACATGGAAAAAAGTAATATCACTGTATAAAAATTGGGTCATAGTGATGCTTTGGGAAAGATACAATGCCAAAACAAGAACAGGAGAAAAAAAAGAAAGAAAAAGAAAAACAGGGACAAAAAAAACCAAACCCACAAGTACTTATCCATGAGTAACAGAATGATAGAATGAAGTTGAAAAGGATCTCTAGAGGTCACCTTGTCTAAACCCACTGCCCAAGCAGGGATGAGAGAAATGGTATACAATTGCCTCATCTTGCAAAAAAAAAAAAGCCTTTTAACATCATTCTTATTCAACTTAGCTTTTCAAAATCTGAAGAGAAGCTGTAAGGCAGAACTTTATTTATTTGGGGAGGGGTGGATTTGAATATAGAGGCTTGACTATAAAGAACTATAGGTTTTTTTCTGACAAAATGTAATATGTAACATGTCAATATGTAATATAAAGAAAGAGCTTGGAATTGTACTCTCAACTCTAACAGTAGGCTGGGAAATAAAGCCAAGATAACCTATGATTTGAGGTTCAATCATCACTTTCTCTCTAAACACTTGGATGAGCAGTCATATATGCTGACAAGTACCGTGTACCTTGTCCAAGGCTTCCAGTCAGTATCAGAGCACATCTGTTGATATACCAGAAATTACAGCTCCTGACAGAGGTTTTTCTGTGAAATAAAAATGATGGCATTTCCTGTATTTGAGAGGGATACTGGACACTGCTGGAGGTCTTGGCAACATCATTTGTGAGAGATACAGTGGAAAGCCAATGATGTCCTGACAACTCAGACCACACTGCATGCTACAGTCCTTATGACTTTGACAGCACTGGGAAGCACAGCTTTGCTGCAGTCTCATACAGGGCTGAAGCAATTTTGGGAAGCTTTGGCTGTAGCAATTTCATGGTATTTCTTAACCAGCAGAATCTTTTTTTTTTAATGTGAAAATAATAAAAAAAAATCTTTTTAAAGCCAACAGGAGTTAAATTCTACTAGGAAGTTTAACAGGGGCAAGGCACAAGCAGTATCAGAACCCCAACATTAAATAGGTCTCTTGCTCTGGCATTTTCTCTTTGGCTAAAGAGCACCCTTCCACACTCTCTTCAAGTCTGAATCAGTGTCTGTAATTACTTAGTTTTTACTCTTACCATATCACATGTATGTAAAAAATTAGTAAGAACTGTTCCAAAAGCAGTGAAGATAACAGACACTAAGGACTAAGTATTAGGCTCTGGAGTTTTAGATTATTTTCCTCTTAACATCTTGCTGATTTAATTGAAGTATTGTTTAAATAACATATAAGTAGAAAAACTTATTTCTGTGGAACAAAAATAAGCCACTTTCAGGAGAACAAAGTACATGTTGCTCCTCCCTGGGTTCAGTAAGTTTACAATACAGTCATTTGCACCCATCACAACAGAGGCCTACGCCTACTTTTGTCCATCCATAACTATTTCCCATGTTAATTCCTGCAAATTTTGGCATAACATTTCCACTTAATGATAATGAGGAATATTTTCATTTTTGTCACATTTTACTAGGACACACATCCTATCAACCCTCTAGTGTAAAAAAATTTCACTCTTAAATATTTATTGAAATGCTCTAATCCCAGTAGTTTAATAGACTAATCCTCTTAAGTACTTGGACTGGGAATATTTACCTAAGCATGTTATTTATCTCAATTTTCATCTGCTCCTGAAAACAAGTAATTTGGAATACAGCTCCATTTTGAAGATGTAAAAATTATATTAATGTATTGGATGTTCAAGTTTCTGCTGTTTGCTTTAAGTGTTTTTGTTTAATAATAGAAAAAACCCTATTCCTCACCAATGACTATGAAAGTCAAACCAAGTTCATCATTCAGCCTGCAGGTCAGTGATACTAAATACTGTTTACTAAGTACTATTCAGGTCAAAATACCCAAGTTTTTAGCTTCTCCCCCACAACTCCATTAGTCTCTTAAGCAATCATGCACAAACACTTTTCTGTATGACCTGTGTCAAAGAAACATGGGCTTTCAATAGCAGAACACTTCTGTGACTCCTGTTTAAATTGCAGATATTGTTAAAGAAGAAAGACTGAGCTATAATTTTGTGCTACTTTTAACACAACCTACAATGACCCTGAATTAAAAATTAGCAATAGGACTTTGGAATCTCCTCAAAATGTAATTACAGCTGCTCTGTGTTCTTTCTTATTGACCTGTACTTCAGCTTGCAATCCAAAATGCTAACATTAATTCCTGCCCATCTTTTCATTTTACTTCTTTTGACTTCTTTCAGTTAGAAGGGAAGAGGGGAAGAGACGAAATATTATTTCATCATTATCATTATTATACAAATACACCTGATAAATTTCAAAAGTTGATATAAAAAACCGTATTTCCTACTGGTATAAATTACAACTGAATTTTCCTATGAAGACAATATGTTAAATACAGGCCTTGTTTTACTCTGCTCCAAGAGAAGCTGGCAGTTCTATAGAGTGAGACATTTTCTAGAATTCTTGATGATGTAGTTCTTAGGTCTAGAGATTACTGGAAGAAAACGTCATGCCCTGTATTTTGTTGGATGTGTTCCCCATTCCCTTTAGCTCACAAATTCTCTTATTAAACCTGTAAGAATTCACTATGCAATAAGGACTATAGTCTTGCAATGGTACTGTAATGTAACTACAAGGAATAAGAATCAAAACCTACTGGATGTTCTCAAGGAAAAGAAAGATTTACACTGTGCTTTCCAGTTCTATTTTCACCCTAACACAGTTTGTCTTTCAAATAACATTGCCACTGTAAAAGAACAGCAACAGAAGAGCAACTATATTGAAGTCATTAATTTCTACTTAAAACACCCCTAAAAATATTGCACAACAGTTTTTGGATTGCAGTCAATCTTGGTTCTCTTCCCAGGTGTTTATTTGAATTTATTGTGAACACTACAGAAGATGACAATTCCAATTCACTATTCCTGTTGCTCAGACACTCCTGAGCAGAAGTATTGCTCATGTGAACTGTAAGCAACAACAAAAATCATGAAAATCTGAGCAGTTAATTTAATTGTGAGATTCAATCACTCAAGATCAAACACCTTTTACTTCTTGAAACGTGCTTATTTAAAAGCCCATGGGATATCTACTTATTTCTGAATCCCTCTGAGATTTTACTCAAGAGATTTGAATTAGTATACTTCTCAGCAGTCTAAGTCCTCCAAAAAGAGATGCATTTAATGAAGAATCAGCTGTGGAAGAATACCACTTTTTTATGCCAAGATGTTATAAAAAAGTATTCAGTAGGGTTTATGAAGGCTTTAAGTGGTCTGAAGGTATTACTAAGTATATCAGTAATGTTTATGTAGAAAATTTACTGACGTACTCATATGAAAAGACCTCAGTTGCCTGGGGTTTTTCGTTATTTCCTCAGAACAAAGGTAGAAAATGACTAAAGTTATCTCCCTCACATTCTGAGAATCCAGAATCCAGTTCACAGAACCCCTCAGGTGTAAATATATGAAACTGAAGAAAGTTATTCCTAAGTAGCAGTTGCTCTGGGACATAAATATCTGGAATACAAATATGAGGCCCAAAAGATACAGTGCTACTATTATAGTTTAGAGACCAAAAAAAAATTTTAAACAGGATTTTAAAAAAAAATTGCTGTAAGTTTCGTTGTTTCAGAGATACCATAAAAGTAATTATTAAAGCCACGATGCTGGACCAGCTAGCCTATTCTCTTAAACTTTTATGTCCTAGTGATATTTTAGAAGAAAACTGTAACACAATTAGAAATGTAATGGTAATTTGGTATAAATTCACATTATCAGGAAGGATCTTTTGACTAGGCTGCAGTGAAAGACAAGAAAAAAAAAATAAAAACCCTTGAGCAGGGCAACTGTTTAACTAAACTAGAAGAAAGTGTATAATTTAGCACCAAAATACATTCCCTCAAGAATTGGAAAAAACTTGGTTAAAATCTGAATTTGTCAGGCCCATTTGCTATTATTCCCAAAAGAAAAATAAGAGTTAAAGACTTTTGATGTCCTGGTATTTCACTAATGAGTCCTGTCGTATGACATAAAGCTTCCCCCCTCTATGTATAAAAGCTGGAGACAAAAGTGAACAAATTTCTTTCAGTGTATCTTGGGAAAACACACAATGTTGGTGCCTGCAGAACTGAAAAGAGTGCATCAGCACCATTTTTTAAGATAGCAATGCATTGAAATTTTAATACAAAAAAGAGAATTAAGGAAAAAGTGAGAAATAAATTTAATAAAGAAATTTAAAGTTATTAGGGAACTGTGTGTAGGGGACTGTTCACATAACTTATTTTGAAATATTTACTTTGGTTGGCTATGAAAAATGTAGCAAAACAATACTCAAATTTAATATCAAATATAAACTTGTTCATTTCAAACTTACTCTACTACATATAAAATGAATTAATCTTTATTAAAAATTACAGAATCACTACAAAGCATCTGAAATTTACTTATTTTCAGATTGTTTTCAATCTCAGTTCCTTCCTTTACAGACATAAAGTATGGTACTCTAATGAATTTAAGAGCTTCAGGCTTTTGACTTGTTCTTTTCATTTCATTTATTTATTTTTGCACCTTATATCCCATAAGTGATTTTTACTTTTCAATCGCAATTGCCACAATTTGCAGGTGTTCTTGAAAGGTGTATTTTACAAGCTTTGGATTGAGGATGAACAGAGTCTCCTCCATATTAAGCATACTATGAAACCCAAAGCATGGGTTCTCCTTTACCATTGCTAAAATTTACTTCCTTTATTATAAAAACATAGTTGGCTATTTAGCTAGAAAAGCATAGATCAGCATGTGCAATTAATAGATAAATAGATAAAACTAATTTTAAACAAAGAAGACCTAAAATTATTTCTGTAAACATAAAACATATATATTTCAATTTTTTTAACCAGCAAGAATATACAAGATTGAATTTTTTTGCAAGTGATATTTTTAAAAAACCATGTCACTTATGACAATCTAATTCTTGATACAACTTATTTCCTTCTACTTAACCTATCCTGCTTTCATCTTTCCTGAAAACATACTCCCAGCTCTATCAAAAAGCATGACTTAGATATAGCCCATAACAGCCCAAAATATGATTTTTAGGGTACTATGAAAGAAAATACTGATCTCTATTTGGAGATGTATTTAATCTGTTAAAGTTAAGAACTGTGACTTGAGTTTTAATACAACCTTTCCACAGAACAGTATGTCAAACAGTAGACAAGAGCAGCAGGGTGTATTGATTAATAGTGACAGACTCCCTACAGCAAATCATATCCCTAACACCAGATTTGCAGGGATTTCTCCCCACTTCTGAAAGCAATCCATGTTGTTTATTATTAAGAACATATTGAAACACCAGTACAGACAGGCTTCCTCATTCTGGGGAGGGAAACAAACTCCCCTATCCTGGTGTGTAAATTTAAAACTGAGAAAAGGAATGTAAATTTATGTGACCCAACTTACTGAATTAAATTTTATACTTCATTCTGTGATAAGGTACAGGTGGACTGCTTACCTTAGAGAATGTAGGTATTTTGTTTTCTCTTGGAATGTGACTCATTACATGTTTTCTTTTCTCTTCAGATCGATACACCCTTACTTCTTCTTCTCCCTTTGCTGTTCTCCATTCTTCTTGCCTACTGAAAAAAGAAAATGGAGATGTTAAATTTAAAGGACATTACTAAAACTAAGAGGGCCTATTCCAAACCAAGGAATAGACATTCAACATCTACACCATTCTTTGAGCCGAAGTTCTTCCCTTTACAGTTAGCATATGGCTTTAAAATTAGCTTTTTTCAAACAAAGATTTTCATCTTATTTCATTAAACTAGAGCTACTTATACTGGACTATGGCAAGGAGGGTTTTTTGACTTGCTAATTTAAGTATTCATCTCAGGCATCTAATAGTTTAGGTCAGTATTCCAGTGATAAAACACCACATAATGGCAGGATATAATCTTATGCTACAAGTCAGAAGATACTGAAGCAACTAGATTCCATTGCCTATACAAGTTCAATTACTGTGTCATTCATTAAAAGGACAATTTTTATTCCTAATCTTTCTGGAATTACAAGAATTTTCAAGTGATATACCAACAAGTGACTTCAACCTGAAACCGATTTTATAAGATATTTGAGATGACAAAATAGAAAACAAATTATGATGAGAATGGCAACAGGAATTTCAAAACTGTTCCATTTAATTAAGTTCACCACAGTAAAATTCTCCATCTTTATTTACCTGGCCACACCAGAAGACAGTTCAGGCACTACCACCCTGCGGCTCCAAGCCACAAGGTCCCGCTCAGTGGCGATTTCACTTCTTGGTGCATTGCTGTGCATCTGACGCACACCTTCAATTTGTCCACTGCGCCTTAACCCTATATTTGGTGGGGAGTGTACTTCTGAGGTAGAGCTTACAGATCCTAAAAAGTTAAAAAGCCATAGTTCTTGATCTGAAATTTTTAGGGAAGCATCAGAACAGAAAGACTTGGAATGAAATGGAAAGAATAACTACTCAATCTATTACTTTAAAAGAAATCATACTAACTGAGTGTAAGTATTTCAGCAGTTTCTACAGTGACCACAACACAGCATAAACAGCTACTGGGCTGCAGCACCCTGTTCAAAAATTCATGTTGGAAAGAACCAGGTGTACCAACAATCTGAAGTGAAGCAAATGTTTGCTTCTTTAAAAATAGCTTTGAAAACATTTATGCAAATCTAACTATTGCTACTGCACTCTAGATCTGCATTACAAAACAGTGAGCTATCTCACTGACTCAGTGCTCAGTGTGCTCCTTAAACAGTCTTCTACCTTCAAAAAAAAAGGATCCCTCAACCCTGGAAATTAGGAATCAAGCTGTAAAATTTACAGACAAAAAACTGAAACGGTCAAAGGTTAAAAATAACCAAACCAACCCAAAACAAAACCACACACACATGCAAGAGCCTTCCAACACCTACACAGTAGCAATATATCAACATTTTTCCATATCCTTACACACACAAGCTAATCCTGCTTACTCTAGTGGATTGCTAACTATAATTTTTAAAGTGTTGAAAACTACTGTGTACTCTAATGCAAGACACTGAAACATGGAACAGCTCTGCAGAGAAATAAGTATTTCCTTATACTTTTCTTCCTCCTGTGTCCTTATTTGAAAGAAGTCAGACTTCAAACAACTAGATAGCCAGTTCCAGATTAAACAGCAGGGTAGTTACCCCTAAGGGAATGCAGCTGCTGCATTTCCCTGAGTGAGGAGACAATAACAAAGATAAATCTGTACTGTTAAGAAGCCCAACATTTTGCAAATGAAAAAAAACCAAAAAAAAAAACAAACACAACACCAAAAAACCCAAAAACACAACAAAAAAAAAACACCCAAAAAACCCCAATGGGAAAGCTGTACTGTTTTCTACAGCTCCATACCTCCTTTCTACCAGTTCAACAAAATGCACAGATCACGGACAATATAAAGGGATTTATGTTTTCCAAGTTGTCCAAGTTGCAGCCTCAACACCCAGCCCGCAGTGATGTACCTCTGCTTATCCGGCTGGTACTACTGGTTCCTGCCTCCCCAGAACGTCTCTGGTCCTGCTCTTGCTGAAGTCTTTGAATCATGCTATCCAATGGACTAATTTCTTGATTTGCTTGCTGACTAAGAACTTGATTTAATCCTGTGAAGTAAAATATACAGAACAACACACAAATGTGAATGTCTAGGAAATGAATGTTACAGGCAGCTCATCTAAGTTTTAGCTTTGAAACAAGTACAGAAAATTATCATGTGTAACTATGAGCTAATGCTTATTGTTCTAACAGTCATTTCTTAAAACAGGACAACTCCTTTTCTTAGTATATTTCAGAGCATTATATTTTCTGGAGCAGGGTCAAGATGACCACACTTCACTTCTAATAAAAGGTTAAATTTGATCAAGTGCCAGCAAGCCACAGAAGCTTAATACAACTGTTGTTTGTCAGCTCAGTCAATGCAAATTGTTCAAATGCAAGATTAGCCTGCCTCAAATGCATTTAAAAACACTTTATAAGCTTCAATGAAAGAACCACATCAAGAAGGTCTAACTGAATTAGAAAATAATTATCTATACCGTAGAAAATGAAGCAGTAAAAATGTTTAATTGAGCTCCACATGGACATAATGACCGCACAGATCAAGTAACGGTAATTTTCTTTGGTATGTAAAACAGTCAAGAAACCTCCTTTTGAGTAGGTCTTGTGAATAGAAGATGGGAAACAGTTCCAAAGTGATTACAAGGTGATAATACTGTTTCTAAGCAGCAAGCAAAAGACACAGCACATAAGCATGAACAACAAAAAACCTGTTTTCATACTTACAATGCTCACAAAAAACAGAGAGGTATAGAGAAAAATACAAGGGTTACAGTACTGATTCAAAAAGAAGTCAGACATCTCCACACAGAATAGTGAGATGGTGGAGTGGAATGGTGAGAACCTCTAGTCAAGAGAAGCAGAACTTGGAAAACTTCTTAATGAGGAGTAACAGTGTTCAAAGAGACAAGATATAGAAATTACTTTTCCAGCATGATTCCAAAGAAATATCACAGTATAAACTGCACTTTGCAAGATCAAAGACTAGATATTACAGTAATTGTGCTATGAAATGAAGAGCTTTGATGATGTGGCTGAAGAGTAACTGCTATTTCTTAACAGTATGCACAAAAAATCATAAATATTTAAGATAGTGCTCTCAGGCTTTAAAGGTTATTGAAGTCAACTTCCCTAAAGCAGCAGAACCTTGGAATAATAGAATGAGCTCTGGTATAACTACAGTTGGATGTTTTCTGAGTCAGGTAAGTGAGACAGTAATTTGTCAATCTTGTGAGGAGACATACAGTCTACTGAGAACAACAGGAAATACTACTAATAACCCAAGAATGATCTCAAATAAGGAAACGGCTTTCTAAACAAAATGAATGCTTTTATGTATCTAGCCTGTGAGACAATACCTTAGCAAGAAACAGCAAGTGGTTTCTTCTTAAATGAAATAAAGACACTGGTGTACGCTTGATTTTTTCAAAACATCTGGTTTAAAAGAGCTTCATGTTCATCAAGGCAGTAAATGAAGTACAACTATATGAAATCCCTCTACTCTTAGAAGTCCCTACAGAAAACTTAACAAGAAATAAATGGCCAGTGCTCTGAGTGAGATGCATCAAATCCCACAACAAAGCGTCAGAAAGAAAAGGAATTTTCTTAGTAGAAGGGAACATATAAACTATATAAACACTGTTTAGGTCTGCATACAACTACATTGTTGCTATATTGTAAAAAGGTAGAAAAATGTCTTGTGTCTGTCCACCACTTGTCAAGCTGATGGTTGGCTCCCTGCTATTAAACAAAATGTTAGGGATATCATCTCCCTATAGGCATTCATGTGTCATGCAGACACACTTCTAAATTTCATTTTGTTGGGTCTGTGTGCAGAGTCTGACTTATTTCGAGATACACTGAAGAATGTGCCCAGGACACTTTCAAATTTGGAGAATTTCACAATGCAAAGGATTCACACTTGAACAATGAAGTAAAGTCACATCCTTCCCTAAAAACTAAATTTTGTTTCAAAGCCACTAACTAGGAAATTTACATTCACCAGGAAGGATATTTTCCTTCTTACAGTTTCTTCTCAAGTAGCACCACTTCTTGTAATTTTGGAGGGAATACGGAAATCCTTCCCTAAAAATATTTAAATATTCACTGCCCTATAATTCTGAGGCCTACAAATAAGGATAAAGAGATTTTTTTTGTAAAAACACTCTCAGTTACGCTTCTTGGAATGTCTGACACACCACAGTTTAAGTATAATGAACATATAAACTGCAATTTATAGGAACAGTCAGTTTTCACATATTTTCAAGAAAATCCAAATAGTTAACATGCTTATTTTGAAAACATTTAAAGCTACTTTCACCATTGTTTGCTTATTCATATTAATATCAAAATAGTAACATAAAATAAGTAGAAATTATTTTTCCATCCCTACCCATGTGAAACACCTTTAGGCAGTTTCAAACAGACATTATCCCTATATATGCATGTTCTTCTCACATCATGTGCATGAGAATAAAACTTTCAAGGAACTTCCTAGATTTTGTATTTTTTTCAAGTCTTCAGCTCTTTAACCAAGTTACCAAAGCTTAAAATTAATGACTGTCTTCAACTAATGAGGAAGAAAATTTTGCTTCTTTCAGATGTCTCCTCATTTTTCTGTTCTAGTGTTACTTTTTCTAACTGATCTGCGGAAGACCAGTCTATCTCCTAGGTATTCTAAAGCAGGAAATCTTATCCCAAAGAGATAACTGAGAGCTCAGACAGCATTATACATTGCTCCAGTAATGAAACAAACTCCAAGCTAACTGGTGTTGTAGCATCAACTAGTGCCAACTTGATAGATGACAATACTGTAAATGAAATTGTCACAAGCAATCAGTGCCAAAGACACAATTCTTCCACACTACATGAACTACTATGCCCATAAATGAAGAAAAAGGACAAAGTGAAAGTGTAGAACATCTGAAGGTAACTAGATAGACTACTGGTCAGTGAAGTGAAATTTTCCATACCTGAAGATGTCACTCCCATCTGAGGAATAAGCTGTTCCTCCCTGCAGTTCTCACGACCAGGAACTAGTCTTTGATACCTTGCAGGATGAGGGTTCCCATCCACATCAACCAAAAATGGGGGAGGCATAAGGTGTGGAGCCTGCTGTGTCTGTTCGTCCAGGACAAAGTTGTTGGCATCACGAATAAGGGGCCGATAATCACTATGAAAGAACATCTGATCTGCTATCTGCAAATAAAGTCATTTTGTAATTTTTTTAAAAGAACCTATTACAAAAGCATACAGAAGAGAACTGCTAAAAGTATTTTTAACAGTGGTACTCATGGTCAGTTTTGCAAAAAACAGGGCTATAAGCTGGTGTGTTTATTTCAGTGTAAAGGGGAAAATTTAATGATTCCATTATTATTTTGTTTCAAAGTACTCTTCTCTATATAGCACTGAAAAGGGAATAATCCACATGTTTGAGGGTGAGAAGCATTTAAAGAATAAGAGAATGGGGTAATATTTAACTACTAGAAGACATCTAACCAAATACAGCATTAATGTATTAGTTTATAAATTTTCTTCTAGTTTGAATATATGAATAAATTATCTGCTAATAAAAAATTGTGTCACAGACTTATGAGATATGGTGCAGGCAGAAGACTAGGAAAAATATTTATTGCATGAGAACATTGCCAAATTTTAACATCATCAATATATATACATATATATATATCCTTACTATAATGCTATAGTAAGGATATTTTACTATAATATAAAGATATCAGAAAAAGTTTCAGTTGATAAAATGAAGCCAAAATAAAAACTGAATTTCTCACTTTATTTTTTCAAAATAAAAACTGTAGTTTTCTTTTTATTTCTGTCCACCTGCTCCTAATTTGTTATAGATGACCTTCCACAGACCCTCAAGACTGAAGAATATTTTTGTCCAAATAAATATAAAAAGATGTATGCTCCATCCCTCGCTGGCTGTGGTATCTCAGTATTGTGCAATAAGAAAGATATTGAAGCTGAAGGAGAAAAGAAAAAGTGAATAGGAGAGAAGCTGATGCATATACGACACATCCCAGGACCACTTACTGGCAAGGAAACCTTGTGGCAGCTCATGTATTCAGTTGAACTGAATGAACAAGTGAAAATCAAAACATAAAATCATCAGTCACACAAATTAAAGATTCCCAGTGCAGTATGAAAACAATTAAATGATTGCCTCGATGCATAGAGATCTCAAAAAAGCTTATCTTTGGAGCATGGAGAGAGGAATGCCCAAGTTGTCATAGAACATCCTCTGATTTCTGGAGCGTATGCTCTATCATGACCAATCCATAACATCATTTCCAGTAATTTGTTAAGTAGAAATCAGTAAGGCAGACATTATAGCAGCTAGTCAGAGGTCTGGTCTCTCAATGACAAATGCCTCCCACCCTGGAAGCAAGAAGACCAGGCACAAAGATGACAACAGACATTTGTCAATTACAACATCAGAAAGTGCATCCATGTGATATGGATTTTAAAAAAAGAATTAGGAAAAAAAATCAGAGATGGGCTCTAGACTTCACAAAAACTCAGAAAAATAACAACAGGAAGAAATTTGAAATATACAAAGAAAGATGCAATGGAAAATAATTAAGTTCAGAGATTCAAAAGACTACCCTTAAAAATACATATGGACAAGATGATATCCCACTGCAGTAAAAAAACTGACTGGATGAAATCTTGCTGCTAGATTTTTTGTTAACAGAGGCTGAATGAGAAAGATAAAAGTGCTTTCATGTGTCTGACTGACAGAATCAAGGCCTGATTAACACCTTTGTTTCTTCATCTCACAATAGCTCAATGTGATAGAGACAGAGGTCCCCTAGGAGGACTTACAATGTCTGCGAAATCATAATAGAATATTCATTACTTACACCTAGTATAAGTCTTCCTACTAAGTACATCCCACACTGAGAAAATAAAGAATTTTAAATGGCAAGGTCATACAACCTGGGAGTTTTATTATGTTGTGTCTTGGCTGTACAGTGTAGTCTGCATCTCAGGTTTTGTGAGCAAAGGGAAGACCTGGTACAAGATCACAAGGGACTTTGTTGCAATTACATTTCTGCGTACCTTATATTGCAATCAAGTATAATAGGAGACTAAATAACAATTTTCTGCTCCATAAGATAATGTGGCATTTCTTGGAGAGCACAGGCTCAGAACAAGTCTCAGGTAGAATATCTCTACTGGAATCAAGAAAAATATCTTATCCTGAGAAAAATTAGAAGAATTAGACATTTCATCAGAAAACCAGCCAGAAGTATTAACAATGAGACTTATTTGTTTATATACTATTAGAGATCAAATTAATAACAATAAGATGGTATCACATCACCATTTGCATATGAATCTTCTATTCATATGACTTCACAAACCCGGCCTGGGAATGAGCATGAAAGCTTTCCACAAGGTGTGAGCTCTATAGATAGATTCTCCTCCAATCATGCACTCAGAATGCTCAGTTTCTCCAAATGGGCACAGTTACACAAAGAGGTTTTCCCCAGTACTGCACCAATCCACCAAACACAAACTGTCAACTTGCAGCTAAGTACTGTGGTTTGGGCAGTCTGCAGGAACAAATGCTCAGAGATCAGGTTCCCCAGAAAAGTGGCCATGGCACCAGGCCTGCCAGAGTTCAAAAAGCATTTGGACAATACACTCAGGCACATTATGTGCTTTGTGCAGAGCAGGGTCTTGATCCCTGTGGGTCCCTTCCAACTCAGAATATTCTATGTTTTAAAATCAACAGAATAGTACCTTACTCTTTAGAACTGCTAGTCACTCCTGGAGAAGTTTTCACCTAATCAAGAATTTCTGAAGTGCACGTGCCCTGTTGACAGTGAACTCAGCTCAACTCTGGTGATGACACACTCAGATGTCAGTGGAGATAGGCTCAAGCAACCCTAGACAAGCAGCACATGTATTCTTCTTATTTTCCCCCACAAAAGAATTCACAAAAATATGTATCATCAAAAAAACCCCACAAAAAAACCCATAAACTCCAAACAAAAAACCAACACCCCACCCCATTCACCTTCATTGTGGCCAAGATCACACTGCAGAGGAAAAAAAGCCTAGGCATTGGTTCCAGTCAACTAGGAAGTGTAGATACTATCTGAACATAACATGAAAAAACAAAGACATAGAAAAATAAGAGCTTGTTCTCTCAGTAGAATTAACACCAGCTCAGCTATCATCACTGTCAATTCCAAAATGCAGGAATACAGAACAGGTTACCATACTTCTTTCTTCTGTAAAATTCATTTCCCCAGAGATGGGAAACACTTTAAAGGCCAAAAAACACATATCCTACCAGATCATAGTCTGACAAGATGTCTGAAACCCTCCCCAGTATCTGAGGGGAGAAAGACAGGAAAAAACCCCGCCATCTCCAGCACCTACCTACCTGTAATAGCATTTTCCCATAAATCAGGTCAGACAAAAACAGAGGTGGTGAAACCACACATGGAAGACACCAGACACTTCCAAGCTGAGTTTTCTGTGAGTGGAAGACTGAGATTAAAGTGGTAACAAATAAATCCTATTTGCTCCCATTTCTTCTATGATGAAGAATGCCAATAGTAACATTGGCACAGCAACAGCTGTAGAAGATTATTTTAAATCATTCAATAAGTGAAAAGTTAAAAACAATCTTTTCTCAGGGGCTGCAGCAAAAACCCCAAGAGAGCCAAGGGCCTGTAGAATTCAAGCAGGGGAAAGCAACTGTATTCATTCATTTGTATTCATTCTACAAACACATTTAATCCTTCATAGGTAAATTCTCAAATACCAGTGTAAAGGAAAATTCCGATCTATCACAGCAAAGACCAAAAGACTCACAGTTTCAATTTAATTTCCAACATTTCAAAGTAGCAGAGAACTACATTCTTCCAAAACAATTGGAGAGAAAAAGAAACCTGAAACAATCCATGGATATAGTAAGAAAAATGTTCCTATTACAACAGGCTTTAAAGTCCAGAATGGTAAGAATCCTGAAACACAAAGAAAATTATCTGAAAATCCTGATTTTCCTTGCTTGTGATGTCTCTACTTATTTGTTTTATTTGGAATGGAAGGGGAAGTGCACAGATAGCAATAACTGAAGGATAGCAACAGTAGCTTAGTACTGAGGACTTCAAATCATAGTTGAGAAACAAGGAGAAAAAAATAAATCCCCAAATGCAAATCCTTCTGTAAGACTACAGAAAGAAATCCAGTAGCTTACAAGATAAAGATTAAAATTCCTTTTGCACTCCCTCCTTCAGGTTCCTCTGCACTGCTGTTTGCCAAAATGCTTTCAAAACCAGTCTGAGCCCAAATATCCAAAGCAGGAGGCAAGATCCAAAAAACAGCACTTTACCAACAGCATTCAAGTGTCAGCTACCAGAAGCAGAGATGAAAATAGAGCAAATAGGTCTACGTAAGTCTTAGGAAAAGGGAGAAGAGACACACCTCATTTCTTTCCTGGGTGCTAAATGAAGAACTAAGATCTTGTGGACACTCCAAACCTGTTCCAAGAGCACGTTCTTCCACATAGGAGAATAAAGAATACCACATATCTTTACAGTCATGAGGGTCTGTGGCAAGACACCCACACTCAGAATACACAATGTAGACTATTAGAATAGACATTAGATAATAGACATTAGAATAAAGATATAATATTTAAATACACTAAAGGTGGAATATTGTTGTGTAAGCACAAAGGTGTCCAGGATGATACTTCATTAACAGACATAAAATTGCATAACTAAAACATAGCACCTTTTTTGTAAATAATTCTCTCATAGGCTATGCGATATTTAAATACAGATAGCAGGAATTAGTTCTATTACACACCCATTTTTGGGGCTTTGTTAGGAAGTAGAAAAAAAATTAAAGTAGAATGCATAACTATTATCAGTTCCAATGTAGCTATTCCCATTAGCCATGTTGATCCATTAGTAGATATTTGTAACTTTGTCACTTAAGAGAGTAGACAGTGACTGGTTAATTTTGAATTCTGTTTTTAAATTATTATTATTATTTTCAACTTCCCATGTAAACAGTAGCTTAACAGAATGTTTCTATAATTTAAGAAAAAGACAGTGAAAAAAATCTCATTGTCAACAAAAGGCACCCAAAACATCCCATTCTAATGGGTCAAAATTGTGTCTAGACATGCCCTCTTGAAATGGAGCTCTGAAGAAGTTTGCTCAAATGCATTCAACACAGACAAATATTGTGATTTACATCTTGCACTGTACCTTGTCATATTTGCTACTGGAACCAAAGCCAAAAATCAGAAGGTGACCGTGGGAATCAGTACATGCAAAATGCTGTCCATCAGGAGAGCACTTGCAGTCGAAAACTGCACCATGTCCTTGTCCTTCAATCTGAAATACATCAACATACAAAATAATTAACAGAAATTAATAATTTTCAATTGTGCTTCTCAAAACTGTGGTGCTGACATTGAAATTTATTATAAAATCTGTATGACAGTATACTGCTAGATGGAAATTACTTTAAAACAAAGCTTACTTTTTTAGCTATTCACTTTTCAGTGAATTTCATAATAATGCTCATGAAAGATTCCAAATTGATAGCAGTAGAAACGGACAGACTTTATCCACAAAGCAGGCACAGTATAGGAAGTGAAAATAAAAGCTTCCCCTTGAACGTCCTGCTAATGAGCCTACCAGAGAGCTGGGCCCAGTTCAGGGCTTAGTCACTGCACCCTTTCCATCCTCTGCCTTCTTGCTAAGCTACCCCAGTAGCAGTGGCTGCTGCGGGGTGTTCCACAGCACCTGCCCCCTGGAACACGCACTGACAAACAACCCACATTACACAGCTTAGCAGCTACCTGTTTCTGTAATTCCTACTCCTAATTTATTGGAGTGGGGAAGGAGTAAATTTGTGTAAAAACTCCACCTTTTATAGGAGAACTGCAAAGATTTTAAAAAAGGAATTTTTACCTGATACTCATTTTCTGTTTTCCAGTTCCATTAAGCCAGAACAAATGGGTTTTTGTTTTTCCCTGCAACCTGTCAATCAAGCAGAGGTGACCAATCACCACTCTGAATTTTCATGTCTTCAGCACCTCTTCAGAAAGCCCCTTTCTATTCTCCCCAGCAAAGCACTTTTGCATTTTCTTTAAAGAGACACCAAACAAAATTCTTTCCCTAACTGTGGTACGCCTATATATTGCCAGGAAAGGGGAAAAAACCCAAACCAAAACAAAAAACAATGATATTCAGCCTTCAGACAGTAACGTTGTGCACTTCTGCAGCACCTTCCAGAGGCCATCAGCATTATTTTAAAAAGTTAACAAAGCCTCAAAAATCCTGTGAGATACGTACTGTTTTCACTCTCTTACAGGGTGAGGCAAAGGCAAGAATTCTAAATCTTTTCCCCACAGTCTTACAACACATCCACACCCCTGCACATCCCCCCAGTGAGAGAGGCTGCTACATCTATTGCTTTCAGGTCTTTCTCACTACAGGTAATTTCCCTAAAAGTCAAATGAGTTTCTGGGCTAGTGAAAGAGGAACATAAACCAATGCAAGTCTTACGTTCTATTTTGCCCATTATTCCAGAAGAAATGAACAGAAGTATCTCACAGAAAGAGATGGAAAATAAAAACAGAACTTCAAGCAAGTGACACTAATCACAGCAGTCAGGAATGCAGAATTAATTTAGTCTAAGCGAGATCCAACTACCACAGCAAAGTTACAACTTTGTGCTGCTTTTTGCATATAGAAAGCTCACTGTATTAAAGGGAGACAGTTTGGGAAAGCAGGTGGAAAGCAGACAGAATTTCACCACAATAATAAGCTTTGCAGAAACACAGTTAAAAATTGGAAAAGAAATTTTATACATAGAGATTTCTGTTCCCTTATCCTTCCTTCAACAAAGGGAACATCAGTATCAAGCTTCCTAATGTTCAAGTCCTTCATAAATAGAATTTCACGGTTCAGCCTAAGTTTTGACTACTTTTTGTTTTACAAGGAAAACAATACATGTTTTGGGAAGAAATATTTGCTAACCATGGTGAGGGGAAAAATTAGAAACAGAAGGAAAGAAATCCAACCAATAAGATGATGGGTTTTTTAATCCTTTCCACCAAGAAATGGTTTAGATGGACCATTTTCAAGAAACCCCTGGAAATTAGAGTGTTATTCAGAAAACATTCCCTTCTTATGTGAAGTAAAAGAATAGTGTTCTACTATTTGGGGACAAGTACAGTGCAAATAGTTTTAATCTAAACGTGCCCAGAATTTGGTTTTAAAAAGTGCTTCCAGAAAGGGCAACTCTAAGACCTTTCAGTACAAACCTTCAAGTCTGAAGTACAAATACTTCGAAATAAAGATTCTTATAGGAACAAAACCTACCATTGAGGATAACCTTCCAAGATATAATTACTATTCTATATTAAAAAACAAAGTCAACCAGAGAACCAAATTCTACCCAGTAGAATTTTCTTTTCAATAAAACTATTTCAGGATAAATAAGTGACACCTTACAATAGATTTTTTTTTTCCATAATAAAGCTAACACAGAAAAGCTAGTCATTTGAAAAAGAAACTAAACATTAAGTTGCAAAAAGGGAAGCTGTAGTAATTCAGTGAAGCTGTTACTTCAGCAGGCTAGATAAAGAATTTCAGCAAGAAGGAAGCTGCCTTCCCTCCTGTCCATCCCTTTTAAATCAAAGATGCCAGAACTACGTAAAGACAGTATCCCAAAAACATTTAGAGTGCTTATTCTGTCTTAAACCTTCCCCTGCTGCATATAAGAACATCAATTGTGAAGGAAAGAAACTGCTCAGGAGTACAGAAAAAGCACTGGTTAATTAAGAGCTGTCACAGAATCACAGAATTATTTGGGTTGGAAAAGACCCTTAAGATCACAGAGTTCCAAACCGCTGCCATGGTCAGGAATACCTTCTAGACCAGGTTGCTCAGAGCTCCATCCAACCTGGCCTTGAACACTTCCCTGGGATGGGGAGCCCCCAATTGCTCTTAGGTCCTGTTCCAGTGCTTCAGCAAAGGCTGTATCACAACAAAAGGCTGTGAAAAATGAACAAGACACTCCTGGTAGCAAAGCTTTTCATTTTCAGGATTTTTCAGCTAAACAGGGAAGAACTAGTGATGCTATACAATGAGGACTACATCAAGATTTTTAGCTCCAAGAATTAAAAGCCCCATTTGCCCATATTGTCACTATCAAGAAAACTTGTGGACATTTGTATATCCAGAAGGGAGGGGAGGAATGATGATGAAATAAGAAAATGAAAAAGGGAAGACTCTTCCTCTCAGTTTTGAGGAAAGCTTATTGTTTGCCCCAGACCAGGGAGAATAGAGCTGTCAAGCTTGTACAAAAAGTAATGTCTTAAATGCATAAAAATTTTTTGTTTTATGAAATAATAACACTTACATAACAAGCTCAGTAATAAGCCTTTTTGACCCATTATCAACAGCTGGTATGAAACATCTAAATCCTACTTTTCAAGAATAGAATAAGACATGGAAGAAAAAGTAAAAAATTCAAGTAAGATGAAAAATTAATAGAGTAGAGAGTATCAGAGAAATTTAGCAGACTCTCTTCAGAAAAATAACAAAATTTTTAATGCAAAGAAAATATAACTCATTCAACCTAGCTAGATTTCAAAGGCATAATATGATACTTAAATTTGATTCAAATTACTGTGATTAGTAGGAGAAATGCAGAGTAGACAAACTTTACAAAGAAAGGTTAACAGTCATTGATTTCAGAAAGACATACAGAGCTAAAAGGATGTTATCACTAAAGTTTCTCAAGTCAGGCCGTTCTCTTATTGACTAAAGAAAAAGTAAGAGCCCTTTGATGAAATGAACATTAGGGAATCATCCACAGAGAACAAATTTGGGACAGCATAAATGATATCAATTGAAGCAATTAAAAGCCAACAGGACAAAATGCAACAGAGCATGAACCTAACAAGATTATTAGAAATAACTTACTAGCACATTTACTGCCAGAAAAAATAATGAAACTCTGTCTACATAAAATAACACTACACATTTCTAAAAAATCTCCCAACACTAGTCACCAGCACATTTAAAAAAAAGGTTTAAAAAAACAAATAAAAATCAGTGAACTAAAACCTCTACTAGCCTCAGGTAAAATCCACCCTTCATGTTAAGGAACTGAGGCAATCAGTTGGAAATACAGGGGAAAAGATCACTGTGTATTCTTTGCAATACATTACATATAACACAGCAACAAAAAGAAAACTGCAATTCTAAACCAGACCAGAAGTGCATCTAGAAAAGAAAGTGCATATGTGCTAGACAAATAGACAATGCTAAGAACAAAATCTTCCAAAGCAGTACATATTTTTTGCTTCCCGTGTTCAAGATGAATACGTTTCAAGAGGAACAGCTACAGAGTCACTTATATGATAACACAAAATCTAAGAGCTCAGCTTCTTTATATGAACACTAAGGAGAGAGGACTATTTTGTATGACTATACTAAAGACCTTTAGCAGGAAGAGAACTACTACACTAAAAGACCTTAAAGAGGATAAGAACTTCTCTACTTACATGCGTAGGAACAAATGAATATAAGTTACAAGCAACATCCAAACTTCAAAACTGAAATTCAGATTCTAACAAAGAAAAAAACTAGCAAAAAAAGCAGCACTAATTATTATTAAAATTTCTTTTACAGTTGATGAACCTAAATCATAATTGTTCAAGTCAAACCAACCTCTGAGTATCTGGAAGTTCCTTTTGTAGGTTTGTGCTCTCCTTTGCTTTAAGGAAAAATCAACATGCTTCCATAAGGCAAAAACTATCTACAGACTTTCTGGAAAGTTAAAGGAGGTTGCTACTCATTTGGAGGAGTGGAAAGCAGATCTACTTTTTAAGCCAGTTTACAAAAATTTTTTTAAAAAAACAGCAGATCTTCTACATTGCTCCCAGAGCAGTAACAAGAGGTGAAATGGTAGGAAGAAGACAAGAAATAATTAAATTCAGAGTAATATATTTACTAAAAATGCTTCTATCCAGTAACAAGCCAAGTCAGTTACTTATTCAGGAATGCTGCACGTCTTGAAAAATAAATCTATCAGTTAAAAGGTCTGATAGGTCACCCACCCTGTGGATGCCTGAAGTTATATAAAGGCACTATATATAAAATTTACTGCATTTTTGTAATTGCTAAAGATTTTTTCTACTATACATCCTGCAAACTTAGTACTGGCTTCTTCTATTTGAACTACTAGAGCATTATGCTGGTTTTGTTCTCCAGAGTCTGTTTCTCAGGATGTGCTCTTATGTGCTATTCAAAGGTGGAACCTCAAATATTTCAAACCATTACAGAAGGACTATAGACAAACTGATTCAAAATAATGCATCCATAACCTTACTTAGATTATTCTGTATTTCACATAACTACAAAACCTGACCTAAAAATACAATCCTACATAACTCCACTGAAAGTGAAAGCCTTTATGAAGGCCACAACATAAGAAATATTGTTTTCACATATCTAGTTTCCACTGGAAATTCATATAAGCAAGAGACATGCCTTTCAGACATTAGTCAAAAAAAAAAATCACTTTGTGTGGCAGAAAATCCACACACAGAGCATTCTGCTGAGGTGTTCTAAATGGAACCTGATCTTTCAACAAGAACTTCCAATCTTTTGGTATGTCATTTAGCCTAATACTAATTAAGCATTAGGCTAAATGCTAACAAAGACCTAGGTAGGCCTGATAGGTTTAAAGGAAAGGAAACAATGTTGTAAGTGATACGATAATGCTATAATGGCTTTAGAGTTTGCCAGTTCACATAGAAAGTAGAAGTAAGCATTAGAGAATAAGGAACCACATCAACCAGATCAGTGGAAGATCAGACTTCAGAAGATGGGGCAGGAAAAACATTAAGGTACACAGACATAAGTAGCCATAGCATAGGAAGTGCCTGCAATGAAGTGTCCACTTAAAGCTAAAAATAAAGGACAGTCAACAACCAGCTCTCTGAAGGAGCAAGAGCACACAGAAAAATCCAATTGTAACTCAGTGGTCTCTGCTTGATTGACAACTTGCAGGAAGAAACCCTTTTAACCTGAATCAGTTAATGCCATAACACTGACAGTAAATTCTAAACAAAACGAGGATTAGACTGCACTAAAACATTAAAACAGTCATTAACAGGGAATGTGTGTGCCCAAATTCACAAAAACTAGACATCATTGCCATTATGAAGTACATTCCTACTACAACCTCCATGGGGTTTCTAATATTTTTGATTGATTTATATAAAAAACATGAAATGTGTAAAGAGGGCAGAGAGACTGGGCAAGTAGACAACCAACACATCACTGCATCCAGACAGTCTGATTCTTCAACTGCACTGCAGACCATCCTTCAATAGGATCAAAATTACACCCTCCACAATTTCCATAGTAGAAATCAGGAAAATTATCGCAGCTTGCTTCAACTTGACCTTTTTATGGCCAAGTTGTGTACATGACAACTTCTATCACTGCTTATGCTAATAACTCCAAATAAATACAAAACATATCAAAAGTTCTCAAAAGCTAAGAAAGTGTTTCTATTAAAATTTTTCAAAAGATACATTGTTTCAAAGTTGGAGAAAATGTATAAGCTTAAAAAAGAATCATGCAATGCAACTACCATACATCCTAGAAAAGCAATTAAGGACCTGGAAAGAAACACATGGAACCAGGAATAGCACCGGACAACTTTACATTAGACAATCAGTTCACTACAGACTTGGGGACAAAACACTTGGACATTACCTTCAGCCATCTTATTCATTAACTTCTGTGTAGCCATAACTTTCAATCTTAACATCATTCTGTGAGATGACTTTAGGGTTGAGGTTTTTTCGAGTTTGTGTGTTTTGGTTGGGTTTTTTAAATATATAATATAAAAAATTTATCTGCATTTACACACATTTACTTGTATCTGTCTATGAAAAAGCATATATTCACCATGGTAACTTCATGTAGTGAATATAAAACAAAATTAGCATGAATGTACTCACTTGCTTCAAAGCTTTCTCACTGGATGCATGGCAATACGCACTTTCAGTTTCAAAAACAAGTTTAATGTTTTAAATACAATAATTACTTTGTTAAATTATGTATCACCCCATTTCCTGATTTTTATGCCAGCATATCTAAATATAATCTGTTTCACTATTACATCATTTTAAATAATAGCAGCATTTAAAGAGACACAACTATAATCTTCACATAACCAGACAAGCACGACCTTACAAGGTAGGTTAGTATTTGCTTGCTGATTCTACTGCTCCAATTGTTTTCAAAGGCAATCAAGTGAAATAAAGAAATTTCAGAGATCACCTTCAAAACAACCTTATCAAAGTCACATTTTTTTTCTTCAGCCCAAGGCTTCTCAACAAAGAAGCAACCTGAAAAAGAAAACTAAGGACCAATACAAGTCAGGGTTTTTTCTTTACTATAGCAAAGTCATAAGAGCTTGGGTCTTAACTTCAAGGTTGGCCAGAAAATCAAGAGATCTAAAAACAAGTTTGTGAGTATATTCTCTCAGTCAAATGAAAGCACTCTTCGCTGCATAAGAAGTTTGAATGCAGTCAAATGAAAGCTACTACAGCAGCGCTAAAAGTAAACAAGGTTTTAATGAGTGGTCCTGCACCATTCCAAGATCCTTCCAACACACCTTTTCTTCTACCTAACTTCTGCAGCAGTAACTGTTAGAAATATAGTCATGTTATAACCCTTAAAGTGAAAAAGCAGATGCTGGAGTCTTATCTTCTCAAGTAACAGAGATCTCCCAGCAAAGTAAATGTTTTGTTCTTCACAAACAGTATTTCAGGAATAACCAGATATAACCACCACAGCTTTTAAAAAACGTCTAGTAAAATTTATTTACACAACTGTCTCACTTCATGTATCTGACATTGATATATAGATGTTAAAAATTTAATTTACAATTAGTTGATTTTTAATGTACCAATAACCTTTTCACTAAAAATTAAATAGCACTTAGAGAGGCATAACACTTGTTGGTTTGAAAACTACATAAACAAGCTGTGGTAAATTTTCCTCTTTGGGGTATTTTCTCCAGAATTTGTTGTGAAACAATTACAATAAGTCACTCATGCTAAATACCTGGTGCTCATGTCTTGCTAAGAAATCCTGACCAGCTTTCTCAACCACAGCTCAGTATTTTCATCTTTCTGATAACAAGCACTGAACCATCATATTTGAGACTACATTAGAGAAGCCAACTCAAGCTATGAGTCAAGTTGGTAAGACAGGATATGACATTCAAATTTTATAAATCTATAGTTAAAAGTAGAAGATGTTCGTATTTTATAATCCAATAATAAAATGTTTGTAGAGTCAGTAACAATTTTACCCTGAGCTCTTTTTTTTTTTTTCTTTTGGGTTTTTTGTTGGCTTGGGGTTTTTTTTCCCTAAGGATTATTAACTTCTGCAGTACTTTTTTAACTCCAACCAAGAACATAAGCAAAAAATCAGCCCTCCAAGTTTGTTAGATCTGATAAAATAGCTTATACCAGTTGCACTGTATATTGCACTGTTGTACAGTTCATATTTAAGTTCTTTAAAGAGTTTTTCAGTACCAAGAACTTTAGAGTTGCTATTCCCTATTAATACAGTTGTTAAACAGAATGAGTTCATTAAAGTTTTGATGTTGTAACTTAATACCAAGTCATCTAACTTTATCTTGTTGAAAGGATCTGTAACTATTTACAGAAGGTTCTAGTAATATGTTCCTTCATCCTTTCAGAAATAAAATTTCTTCACCATTTCTCTTTTAGCTGTCAGGATTTTAATTTCAAAGAATAAAAATTCAAAAAAAAGAATCACAACTTTGTTAATTGAGTTAAATCCAGGTTTATCCTAAAATTTTAAGTAATTTCCTTCTGGGCTGACAATTTTAAATGGAGTTGGACAAAATAATGTGCTGCTAAATTTATATGAAAATTGCAAGTGCAAAACTTTAACTTATTAGAAAACTCTAACTTTTCAATTCAGCTGCTTATATTGTACCTGTTTAAATTTGATTTTTGACACATATGGGAGAAATTATGCTCATCACACTTACCAAATCTTGGAATAAGCTATTAAACCTTCTTTTTAAATAAACACAAAAGTGTGTAAAGTCTTACTTTGCTTACAAAATGTTCATATTTAAGGTCTAGGTTTCATAACCTGTTGAAAATTAAAACATATTGTAAAGAACACATGTAAATCACAACATGTCACAAGCTTTCTAGTTCTGCATACAATGTCTATTTACATAAAATGTAACTAATGCATTTTAAATGAAAGTGTGGGACTATTCATCATGAGCTTCTAACAGAACACTGCCTAGAAACAAAGAAAACAGCTAGAATTGTGATATAAAGACTTAGAGCAAAATATGCTGCAGATAAAAAAAATAATTAAATAACTACTTTTTTCCCTAGGACCTATAAGAAGCTTCATCCTACCTTATGCTAACTACAGCTACCAAAGACATTGTGGTCCTTCTAGGTCTCAGTGAAAGAGCATATCTTACCTCCAGGATCAGAGTCTTTCAAAAACAGCCAAGAAACAGAACTGTAGCCTGTATCTTCTCCAGTAGCAATGCAACAAGCATGCCAGCCTGCCACTCGGGCCTTGTCATTTTAAAGGTTTATTTTGTTTTATTTCTTTTTCCTGACCATTTCCATAAAACTGGGAAGAGGGCATAAGAATGACAAACACCAATTCAAGCACTAAGAGTTACACTGCTGTTTTTGAACTACCAACCTGCTTTCTAGGGCAAGCAGCATTTACTAAGTGGAGAGTGAGCATTTACACAGAGGAGAATAGTGGTGTTTCTGGGAGAGATTAAAGCTTTTCTTTCACAAATATAACTGAGTTACTTGTCATTTCAAGGGAAACTGAACGTGGGAAAGGAGAAGAGCAGGTTCAGTTAGAATTTTTTTTTTCTTCCTCCTCCTCCAAAAGAATCAGAAGGTTTTTTCAAATGACTAGTTCAGAGCTCAAATTTAATGCATTTCTGAAACACCCTTGGTATTTCTATATGCTCTCATGAAATGTGCTTTGCCTTTTAGAAAAAGACTCATCATACAATTCTCAACAGTTAGAAATATACACACTGTGATGTGTGTCAAAGGCTAAGGTGGCTTAGCCTTTCAGCAACTCAGATGCTCGCAAAGGTGGGGGGACTTTGAAGAACCCGGATCTGTGAATTTAATACCAAATTGCTAAAAAATCTTTTTCGTATCAGTATTTCAAAGCATTCCTCACAATACGATGAAAGAGCTACGGCCATCTTAGCCCTAAGTTCCAAGGGAGTTCCAGAACTGCCACCCAGAGCATGTTAAGGATACCCTAACACTAACAGTGCTCAGATAGACTCTCTTAGGCACTAAGGTAATCTCTCAAGAATCAGTCCAGATGAACACTTCACAACTGGCAACACATTAAGATTACAAATAAGCAAAAGGCTGACCTTGACAGGCTGTCAGGCATACAGGAGGCACCCAAGGCACACATATGTCAGACACAAGAAAGCTGACTGCTGGCTACAGCTGAACCTGCCTTCTCAAAGAAGCGACTCACAATGAGAGTCAATCAAATAAGACAGGAGAACAACACCTAGTTATGAAAGATCTTTTGTGGTTGGTTCTCTTTGGGTATTTTTCTGAAATCTGTTGTCCAGAATATTTTTTTTCTTTAAAGGCTTCAATATTCCTTCTTGATTAATTTCTACATTACATAAAGATTTCTTAAACATCATAAGGCTCGTCTTTATCAAAACACAGGCTTCCTATTTCAGTAATTGCAATGCCTACCTACAGAATCTGCCTAGTCATGTATCAGATTCAGGTAAAGCAATGACATTCAAAGACACAGTAAGAATTCTTACTTCTTACTCAATCTTCTATGGTAACAAACATTTTTAAAATGCCTGCTCTCCCCTAATCTTTCATTCGTGCTACTGTAGTACAGTCTTCATACTTTCAAAAACATACTTTAAAGTAATAGGAGTCACCATATGTTCCTGCAACTGTTCATAAATCTATGCTATAAACCAAATTATTCTTTAAAAAATTTTTAAAAAACACTAAAAAAAACCCACCAACAACAAAAAACCAAGCAAACAAAAAAAATATGAAGAACAGAACTACAGGCTTGTACATATCCTAAAATCTTTTAGGAAACATCTTTCAATATTCTTTTCCAGGGCAGCCCAATCATAGGACAAGAACTATCAGGGGAAACCTATGCTCCAAGGCCACAGACAAAATGCTTTTTGCAAGCAGTCTGAGTCAGCAGAACCCATCCCCAAGAGGTACTTCTTAGAGGAAAGTGTGCTGAAGTAAAACTGCCGAAGTCCAAAAACTAACAATCAAGGGCAGCACCATCACACCACAAACCTATTTAGGGTCAGACTCAAGGAACACCAATACTTAATGTCTAAATTATAATACTAACAAAAACCCAATCACCAAACCAAAGACCTGTGCATTTCCTTAACATTACCTGACATCTCCATTCAGATCTGAAATATTATATCCTTGTAGGTTTTTTTTTGCCTTCATATGTTCTCAGCATTGAGAAACTTCTGTCTAAAGCCTAAGGGCTAAGCTGCAGCACATACCATCCAAGTGTCAACCCTGGAATTCCTAACAAACCAACAGCATCAGATCTACTAGGAAGTAATTTAGTGGGAACACCTGAAAGAAAACAAATGCTATGACAAGAACTGAGTGGTGTACAGCTTCTATTTATGACCTGACAGAGCAGGAATCATGCAAATACAAAAGCGTGCCTGAAGGCAAAGAATTTCTACCACTTTCTCATTTACCTAGAATGATTTGTATATCCAAGAAAACTACCCAGTACCTAACACACAGGCAACAGGTTCACTTCTCTCCATAGCAGCACAATTTGGGAAAATTGGGAAGAAGTCCTGTCTAGGCATTTATGGCTAAGATGCTCTCCTGAGTAAGCAGCAGATGTTGCATTGGGTCCTTTACTACTGAGGATATAACAGAATCTAGGTCTTCCATTTCCTGACTCCAACAGCCAAGGTAATCCCAAAAAATGAGTGCCACCTGCTCCTGTAGGCTACTTTAGGAAAGTAAGGATCTCCCTTGGTTGCTGGAAACTTGCCGTAGCATTCAAGGGATCCAGATGCCTCACTGCAGCTTTGAGTAAGGGACTGCATTTCAAATATATCTTTATGTTACATTATCATGCAGCTGCTTTCACCAGACAGCCTATTATTCAGTGTATTTTTTCCCTTGATCATCCACCAAGACACCTACAGCTCATACATTCTTCAGCAAAATTAATTACAATTAAACATTTACAAGAATCTGCGATGTTCTTCTGTAGCAACAACACTGTTTTGTGAAGTACATAAACTCTGAAACAGCTGGATAAAGGAACCACTTAAGAATTATTACCCTGTTTCTTCAGAATGCTTCTTTGTACCTGGGAAATATTGCAGATAAAACTGTCCTAGTATTGCAACACGAACACATTCTTCATTAGCAGCTGTATTAAGTCAGGCCTGGTGTGAATATGACATAGGCCAAAAACCAAACACCTGTATTTACATATGCAACTTAAAACCATCTCATCATCTTGCTAAATGTCAAAATTGCCCAAAATGCATTAACCATCTCACACTCTTGATATTTCTATGGCAAACTGCACTCTCTGGCACATTGAAAACACCCCCTGAGTGTAGGGGACTCAAGTCACTGAATTAAACCAGTTCTGAATGTCCATGGACTCCAACACCAAGTTATGCAATACTTATACAATTAGACCAAATGAAATGATGACTACAGGTGAAAACATGAAATATATAAAGCATATATACTTACTGAGAGCACCCCATGTGACAGTATGGGGTGACTATTAATGATAAAGACCAAAATCAGGCTAACAGACCAAAGATGCTTCAAACAGTCCAAAGATGCTTCAAATTAACCACAATTAAGACAAATAATTTAATAGCAAATCTTCAGTTTAAAAACCTGGAAAACAATGTTCTGCAGGACCACCAGAGTCACCTAGTGGGACCAAATTGCAGCCAGCAAGAAACAAATAAATGGAGGAATCAAAGTTTAAGTTAAATACAAAACAAACAGTATATTTGGTTACTATGATTTTCTTTGCAATTTCATATTCACTGACTGGATAAAAGAATTAAGACTGACACTGCTTGCATCCCTAGGTGTTTTGTTTCCTCTTTGGTTTTGGGTTTTTTTTTTTTTCTTATTTTGGGGGTTTTTTGTTTGTTTATTCTGGGGGGTTTTTTTTATGTTGACAATGAAGGCATTTGAGGCAGGGTGGAAAGTAATTAAAAAAACCCCAACTCTACTTTAGGGATTTGCCTCAAGGCTTTAGATGTACAAAGCAATCCATCTAGGATAAAAATACCTGACTGGACTAACATTAAGCCAACAGTCATCTATGATTTTGCTAATTCAACCAACTCCCCCAACTTCTGCAACATTTTTAAGGAACTTTTGTTAAGGAAAAAAAATCACTAAGTGCTACTTCTGGTACCACAGACTAGGCAATGATAATGAGATTTTTCATTTGCCATTTAGTAAAGAGAGAAGACTGGCAGCTCTGTATGAGTTCATTTACCCCACTGTTGTAAACCAGAGCACTTAAACTGTGCAGCTCTGCAGAGGTGACTGCTCAATGTCCTCTGCCTGCCACCCATCACCTAAGAAAACCTGTAATTTCTACCCATGTCTTCTGCATCAAACACAGTGGTGAAATATTCAGTCCATAGAGAGATTCCTCTCTTGCATACCTGGCTCATACAGTGCAATTCCTTGTTTTGAGATGAACTGGTTGCCAGACTTCCAATTCCCCCTCACCTCACAGAGCAGGCAGGCTTTCTGATATTAGTTTCTAGCATAAAGCACAGAATTACTAGCTGCTGAGATCTTCTGATTGTCTACAAATTTCTCTGACTCCAAAGATCTTACAATGTATGTGATTACTACCCTTTTTAGGTGTTTACATTGCATCGCACTCTTGACATAAATATTTCAGTGTCTTGGGGGCTGCCTAATATCATAGGCATCTGTAATTTAGATTCTGATAGCTCTTAAATGGATTTTGTTTAAAAAGAGCAGATTAGCTCAGACTCTTCTGACCTAAATTCCATGAAAACCATCATACATCCATTGTAAGTAGCACTGGAAATGCAAGCTAACCATGAAATGAGAACATACACTTCAACTGGCAACAATGAATAGCACCAACTAATGAAGATGCATGCTCATAGCTGTAATATAATTATCATGGATCCTTCATAAGCTCAGTTACAGAAATCACTGCAGAGAGAACACTACTTAACCCAGGCCATTGCTGAAGGAATCTAGGTTGCACTCTTGCTGATTCAGATTGGCTGAATTTTCTCAAAGACCTTATGAACTCTACTTTAATGCAAATCTCAAACCCTTTGTTTAGGTTCAGTGACCTTCCTGGCTTGAGTTTATTTCTAAGTGTCCCTTATCTTTTTGTGAATGTATCTATGATAGGTCTCTTCTTCAGATGATTTTCTTTATGCTGGTCTCCAAGACTGCCATTCCACTACAGCTGAAGCCCATTTGTCTACTCTCAAGCATTCCAAATGATTGTGGATATTCTACAAAAGCTTTTGTAATTTTGTCCATGAGACGAAGTCTGAATTACACAATACATTATCTTTTTGTGGAAAAAGATACGTACTAAGATCCACTTAATATCATGAAACAGATGAAAACACCTATTGCATTCATCTTGCAGGAGAATCAGTCTAGTGCAGAACAGACCAAATCTAAAACCTGCATGTGGAGGAGCTCTACACAGAGAGACTGACAGTATTCCATCCAATAGGCCAAGACAACATACAACAACTTTGTATGAGATCAGGAGACTCCTGAACAGCTTTAGCCAGACTAAGAATTACTAATGCAAAAATAAACCAAGTTCCACCTTGGCTCCCCAGGCAGGAAAAAGAGCACTAAAGGAGGGTCTTTGTCACCCTGTCTCTTACACATGATCTCTGACAATGTAACTAACATTCCAATTTTGTGTAGATCAAGCATATGAAAATAAAACACTATGAAATACAGTCAAATAAACAACTTTTAACGTTTTACACATTTACTCTTTGCCCTACTGAACAGAAAAGGAATTTTTTGTGACTTCATCAGATACAGGATCTTGCTCTATACAGAAACCATACTTCAAGATGGCCTACACAAGAATGTACTAAAAGCAGAAGGTTTAGAATGATTGCTTTGGCATATCTGTATAAAGCACAATAATTACCATGTTGAAGTAAGACCGGATTTTGACCCCTCTTGCCAAATCCCAAACTATGACATTTCCATCATGTCCAGCAGAGAAGAGAACTCTTGGATCAAATGGGTGAGGTTCAAGCACAAACACTTCATCTTCATGTCCCTGAAAATAAAGACACAGCAGAATGAAAAAGAGCATTGTCTTAAATATTTACCCAAGGACTCAACATGGTCTCAAAAACGACACAAGGACTCAACCTGCAGCTGCCACATTAACCTATGAAAATACGCAGCAAAAAAACTACTTTAACCACACTTTATTTTTGGTAGCAGTGGATCACACTCTTTTCTTCCCAGTTGCAATTTTACCTTCCTAAGTAGTTTGTCAAGTATGTCACCTTCACAAGTACGTCCCAATACTTTCACCAGGATTTTAAAAAGATTAGTGTCCAAAACACTTGGTATCTTGTGGTCTTAATATTCTACAGATTTCCATTTTTTTTCAGCAGAGTATCAGTTAAAAATTTAGTTTAAACTCATAAAGAATGAAATATATAACTTAAAGGTAGAGAACAATATATTCAAATTTAATGTTATATTTTAGAGATTTGCATGAAGTATTTCCATCTCTAAGCAGAGTATCAAGTTACCTAGAATTAACCATTTCTCAATTACAGAAGAAGTGTCAGAGATTAGTAAAACTGTTTATTTATTTTAGTTAGAAGACTAATTTTTGTACTCATGGAATTATTAGATTGCAGAAGTATCTCTGGTTAAAGAGGGCAAATTTACCCATTAACAGTATTTTAAAATATCACATTAAATAAAGATTAAAAAGCCAATCATTTTCTTCTCTCCTTCAAGATAGTACTCCTTTAAAAAAAAAAGAAACCAAAAAAAACACCCAATGCAGTGGTTACTTGCAACTTTAAGCTTTTATTTTCTAATAAGCAGCTGATAGACATCTCTATTACACTTCAACTATCTGCAAACATTTGTCACAGCAGTTTCCAGATGCGAAAAAAAACATAAGGAAGAATGTCAATGATGTATAAATAAATTTTGCATTCAAGATTGATAAATCAATATGGTACACCTTACCATGAGAATGTGAATGAGCTGGCCAGTGAAAGAATTCCAGACCTTCAGAGTCATATTATTAACTGCAGTTATAACAGAATTGTCATGGCGATCCCATGCCACCATGGTCACTTTCAGCTTTGTGATTTTATCTTCAACTCCTTGAAAACTTTGTCTAAAACAAAAAGTAAAAAATTTCAGTGTAATCCTACTTTGCCAAAATAGTTTAACACTACTAACAAGTGAAAAAACTTCCATATTTTGCTGTATTTTTAAGACTATTTCTTGAGAAATATTCTTAAAAGAAATTAAAGATGTCTTCTATAATGTAGCATGTACAATCACAAAGAACTGTAAATACTTAAACAATGACTAAAGGATCTTCCAGAAAATCCCATCTGATACATGACCTAATTTAAATTGATAGCTACAGTATTTCTTGTGACATCTAAAAAACAAAAATCTAAATTTATCAACCAAGTAACAGCAAATTGTCCTAAAGAATATTTGTAATAAGTAGTTCTCAATATGGAGAGAAGTATTCTATACCTTTAAATTATCTAAATTCTCAGGCAATATTTAGAACTACACCACTACCTTGGCATCACTTTACTATTGGTAATAATGGCACTTAATCTTGCATGAAACCCAAACAACAGTAATCTATAATATAATATATCAGAATACTCAAAAATTACATTTTGGCAGTGTGATTTAAATAATAATTACCCTTGAATTCTCTAGCACATTTACTTCTATGAAAACATCAAACAAATGCAACAATAGCAAGTTACCACTATGTAGACAGACAAAATACAGAATCTTCCATATAGTAAGCACAACACCACATTGCTCAGTAGTAGAAAATGTGGTTATAGCCAAATTCCCTTCTAGATTCAATGCAGAATCCAGCAGGCTTTATAAGCTGAATTCACTCTTTCCTTTCAGTGTAGTGATTTAATTTTTTTGATAAAACAGTTCTTGTGCAGAAAAGATCAAATTTGGAATTGCATTTATTCCTCTCGTCAAAAGGATAAAACAGAATTCTGTTAGAGTGTTTTACAAAGAGTATTTCAGTTTCTCAGATAAATTCAGCATTTATAACCACACTGAAGAAGAATTCATTCCTCTGTTGCCCAGTATCAATTAAAATTGAGAATTTTTACTGAGAGTAACTCAGTCTGTTATCAAAGTAGCAGCATTTTATACACTCTAGTCCAACAGTTTGACAACCTATGTTTTGTTGCATCTGTCCATAACTGAAAAGATAATGTCCGATCTAAACATCTAACTAAATTACAGCTTATCTAGCCTTCTCTTCCATCCCTCTCTTGGTCTTTCAGATATCTTACCACAGATTACTCCTGAAACTGTTATGTTTTTTTTTACTAAATATTCTTCAAAGCACTCACATAGGGGAAAAAGGCTTATTCCTTAAACCTGTTATAAATCTTTTTAATTTACATCAGCTGAAAAATATCTTCATGCCAAAATAAAAAGGTGCAAGCCACAATTCCTACTAAGTCATTCTCCATCTTCAAGCATCTTTTGTTGCTTGTTCTAGTGTACAGAAGTTTCCCATACCTACAAACTCTTGTAAACTCTCATATTGTTTTAACAAACACAAAACTATTACAGAGTCAGCAATTTCTTTGCTCTGGAATGTTGCATGAAATTAACCCAATACTGCTTTTCTGAGCATGCAGGTTCCACAATATCTGTAAATATTACTAAAATGCAAGCAGTCTCAAGAAGAGGCCTGCCCTGATTTTCATGCTCCAGAAATAAATATCTATGTAACAACCCTATACGAATTAGACCTTCAATGGGTTTTTATGATCTTTTATTGTTTTAATCTAATCAAAATATCTGTGGCACTATTATCAGGACAAGCTCATTTCCACAGCTGAATATGTAGTCAAATATTTATTTTAGTTGGATTTCAAGAACTAGATAAGCATACTGTGCATTTAAGCAATAATAATTTAAGCCTCCTCTTTTTCCTTTCTTTCACTCTTCTTAAAAAAAATTTTAGTAAGTCAGCAAATTATATTAAAGGCCCTCAAGAATCTATGTGATAGCAGAACATTTTACATCACTTACCCTGCTGGGCGAGTAGCCATATCTAACAAAATGCTTTTCCATTCCCTTCGCTTAAATTGCCAGATTCGTGCTGTTCCATCACGGCTTCCACTCACAAATCTAACAAAAGGGGGAAAAAGTTACTCAGAGATCAAAGGCAGATCTGTACAGAAAAGACATCTGAAAATTGAAGTCCCAGACATTAGAATTCAAAACCAGAAGGTATGAGTAAGAAGTCCAAACAGTGTCAGAATGCTGTACAAGTGGTTTGAGGTTAAAAACACTTCCCATACCAGCAAAAAAACTGAAGGCCTCTAAAAAGTCAAATCTGCTTCCCTGTCTTGAGCCCCTTCCAAACGAACTGTTCTATGACCTTTGGTGCACCTTGCTGAGTTATGACACTGCACTGGCAGAGGGACACCACAACCCAATGAACATTTCAAGGGACAGACCCCATAAGGTCTTAACACAAGGTCAAGAGGAGAGGCCTGCCAGTAGAAGTACAGACATGAATTAAAACCTATTCCAAATAAGTTAGCATTGTATACAGAGTAGGTATTATGATATTTATACGAAGAAGTGTTTCCCAGCCTGAGTTTCTCTCCCATCCTTTTCGTCCCCCTTTTAGAGGTTCAGGGGTAGGAGGAGGATAAAGAGGTGGGTGAAGCTTGGCTTGCAACTATTTGTATCATGATAAAAGTGTGCATTAGAACATCAAATGAGTAAAGTGTCAGGATGCTTCATAATAAACCAAACTATTTCCTTGAGCATCCTTCATATCCAACATCCAGAACTTAAAGTGAAACATTAAAAAAAGCAGTAGGTTAGCTAAACAAAACATGGTTAGACCTAGTTTAATAATTTCTCTATATGCAGCAGTCACTTAACTGAAAAAAGGTTTACATGTTAAAATATATCTAAAAGTACGTGTATTTGATATGTGAATGCACAAACAAATACATATTTCTCAGGAAGAAGTTTCAAGTATTTTTAAACCCATAATTTTACCAACACAATGAAACTGTGAAACTAAGGAGTGCCATTAAAAAGAAACACTGAGATTCCAATAGTTATAGACAATTTTACTGGATGAAATTCAAAATAAAGCTCTTTTTTAAATAACTCTCTCTGGAAACTGGTATTTAAAAATGTCTACAAGGTCAAAAAGCTAGCTCTGAATAGTGTGCTTACCTGCTACTACTATTAGAAAACTGAATGCTGTCAACTTTGTCCTATATAAAAAAAGAGCAGAAAAAGAAAAAAGAAATCAAATTTCTCCAAGTTATCCCCTTTTTATCCAAATTATTACTTTAATCGAGTACATATGTAATTTTAGAAAATGTATTTACAGTATGAAACTCCAACTCTGATATCTTCTCTGGCTGACCTGATCCAAAGAAATAAACCCTAATGATGTGATCTGTACTCCCAGTGGCCAAAAACATTCCACCTGAGAAAAACAAACAGATAAGTCTTTAAAAAAAAGGGCAATCTACTGTTATTACAGTATTTTCAAAGAGATGTAACATCAAATATTTCAATTTATTCTCTGAAATTTATAGCTGTATCTCATTTCAACTATGCCTGTAACAGACCTTTAAGTAAAAACAAGATTTATAAACTCCAAAGTTTAACTGGAGCTGAATTACCTCACATTTGCTGTCAGTAAATATGCATCAGAAGGTGTATCCAAAAGATTAGCTGACCAGAGAAATTTGCTTGCAGCTAAGCCCTTAGAAGCCTCCCTCTTAAAAAAATTCAAACAGAACTAGAGCTCCAGTACATTTTGGTATTTTATCCAATTATTTATGTACCATTCTTCAGTTACCAGCTCTAGAATCAATGAAACCCAGATCGTGAGAACTCTGTAATCAGCCCCTTCTTGTACAAATCCCCATATATTACACCTCAGATAAAGCTGACTCTCCCAATTATTCTGCAAAAAAGGTATATATCTATCCTGTTCTGAAAAGACTTGCAGTCACAAGAGACTTACAACATTTCATGTTTAACTGTTTCTAGGAATTTCTGTAGCAGCAAGTATTAATGCATAAATTCTGAATTTCTATTTTAAATATTTGGAGTCTTTTAACAGCTACTTAAACTCAAATCCATCTCATTAAAAATAAATATGCTACAGTAACTGTACTGTATTTTTTTTTACACTTCAATTGACTTCCTACATGCATACAAGGAGAGGATGAAAAAAGAAGTTGTTTACCAGCACTAAAAGAAGAACAGATCATTTGGACTCCAGGCCGAGGACGTTCTGTAAACTTTGTTGGCCTTGGACTACAAATAAAAAAAAAAAAACAAAAAACCAGTTAGATAATTTCTTAATAGGGTTTCAAGAAACAAGTCAGTATCTTAGAAATAAAGGACAGAAGGATAAAATTAAATATGAAAGAACAGATGGCTGCCCATTTATAAACAATTTTGTGTGACTATGCTTCATAATCTGATCTTTGGAAACTAAGACATCCAGATGGACTAAGTAATCCATGCATCAAGGAGAGTTGTAACATAACTTAAATCCTATTCCCTTCTGATATTGCCATACATAACACTTTCCTGAAGTTATCAGCAAGGCAGAACGGAGACAGTTTCCCATGATGTTCAGTTTTACACCACTAGGTGTACTGGTTTTCTCTTGTGGCATATGTTTGCTTTTACAAGAGAGAAACAGAGGTGGGTGCTCTATATAGACAAGGATATTAAAGAAATTTGAATAAATTTGGAGGTTTTCACAGCATTAGAATGTAAGAGTTTCTTCAAATTACACACATCCTTGTAGGCTAGTTTCAAACAGTACCCAAAATGTCAGGACAAAAATTAGAAGTTTGTAAAAGATTTTACTTTATGGTATTCATTTTTCTCTAGGCATTTCAGAATCTCATGTGCAAGCAAAACTAAAGCTTCGGTGAACCTGGCACTTTAAGGATGTGTAAAACCAAAACAAATCAGATCAAGTTCTTCAATCATTATTTCAATTCTGTTCATGCATTACAGCAACCTCAAACCAGTAGGTGGTCTTGCACAGAATGCCATCTGCAATCTTCCCTCAAAGAATTAACTTACGAGAGAACAGCAGCACTACACCCACGAGTGTCATCACTAAAGATTCGCTCTAACATAAAAGAATGTATATTCAGAACTTATTCAAAATGTTCTCTTTTAAAAGCACAATGGCCTGTTATAATTAATTTTACCTGAAGGCAGATGCATAAGAGATCTTTCTCCACTAATCAGTTATTGCTATCTCAAAAAAAGTAATAAGCATTAAACCTTGTTGATGTTTATGCATAAAACAAAGTAATAAACATCAGCAACACCAGTTAAGAAATCTTTCTTCAAGTTACCCATTCACTATAGGCTGTTTCTGTGACCTTTCCTGCAGGAGTTTTAAGGTAGCTCCATGCAGATTTGTGACAAGGAAATTTATCAAGATACACTAAACAAGACAAAGATCTTTCCTACAAAACAGCTGAAATGCTCCTTAACTGAGATACTAACAAGAACTATCAAACAATTCAATACACAGTTTACATAATTTGGAACAAATGTAAATAGATAAAAAGGCTGTTGTGAACTCTGCCTTTGGCATTAGGACAGCTAGAAAATAGAGAAAGTATGCACTTACATTCTAGTTTGGAAAACCAATTTAAATTCTCAAACTCACGTCTCTCCAATGTGTGCTATTTTAGGCATTAGGAGACGAGATTACAGCACTCTTCTACAATAGAGCAGATTGCAAAATGAGTTGGGCAATAAGTATTTTTGTGAAGTGTGGAAAGGGGACAAAAGCTGATTCTCCCCAGGACAGTGTTTCACTTTAAATATATTTTCAATGCATTTATTAAGTGTTTTATTAGTTTATTAATCTAACCTGCAAACTAGCCTAACTCTGGTCAAGTAGCAGTTAAAGAAGACTTCTTCACAGAAAACAGACGTGTGATATAACCTCTAACTTAAGCCTTTGTTGACAAGGTAATGAAAAAGGCTCAGCATGTCTGAGTTCTGATATATTACCAACCCCTTTAACATCAAGCGCCTTCTGCATAAGAAAGCAAATAGGAAATATCACATCACACTGATAATTGAGAAATCAGTGTCCTGTCCAAAACAGGAATGTCAAAATCAGTGTGTGTTTTTCCTGAGTTTTTTTCCCTCTTTTTAAAATTATGGGAGAATAAATAGATAAGAAGAAAACCAGTACACCAAGCTCCTCTATTCAAATCTGTGAGACAGTTCTGCTGCCTTGCTCATATGGTCTGTCAGTAACAGGCTAACACTGGAAACTTGTGATGCAAACAGGTGTCAGAAGAAAAATGAAACTCAGTGTCTCCCTCTGAAAGGATACATAGGCAAATATTTCACAGTGCAACTAACTTAACTGTGATGCACTGACCAGTTGTAATAATTCTCCCTTAAACTTGAATGAACCACATGATTATTCTGATGAAGCACACTTTCTCACTCCTCCCTACTGCAAACTGATAGTAAACAACTCCTGTGTTTACTATCACCAGCCAGAATAGTAAAAGAAGACTAAACCCAGGGTAAGACTTGATTGCCTAAATTTTCAATTGTTTTCTAATCTTGTCTGGGCTACATTCTATGAATTCCTTGCCTGCAGCAACAACCAATCCTCCTCTGTTTGGAAACTGAATTAATCTACCTGGAATGTTACTGCTTTTAGACACACATGATAGCTTCCTGGTCATAAATCTCTTCAAGGAAAGAAGAGGAGCACACAGGTGCCCCTGTAACACTAAAGAACATGCATCCACACTGATCACAGAATCATGTGAACAAGGTTGCTCATTTTCCATTGAACAACCTGAGAATTTTGTGGTCAGCTGCACCAATGTCTCTTTCATCCTATAACACTAAATCTATTGTAACATGTCCTTTTGCAGTTCATCAAAACAAAGCTGTCACTAACAGCTCCAGACTAGGCTATATGTCTGACACAAACACAGAACATGTCTCAATTAACAAGGTTATCAAAAAATAGGAGACCAACATGGGAAGCCCCTAATTTCAGACATAATATTAATTAAATAATATTAACCGCAGCAGAGTTGTTGGCAAAGCTGAGTTACAAGATTTTTGCAATCTGAGAATGAAACAAAATAAACATCTGATAAGAAAAATAATAAAGATAAGAAAAATAATAAAGATAAGAAAAAACCCACAGAAAGTACAGCTCAGTGTAGTTAAGAACAAAACTGATTCTTTTTAATTTGAGAGCACACTGACCACAATACCAACTCTGCCTTTCCCGTATTCCATGAAAAAGTTCAGCAAAGTACTAATGGCACTGCCAGTCATCTTGAAATGACAATCAACCACATGATCATCATGAGGCTGCCCTTCACCAGGGGCACCAGGTAATTCAAATAGTTTCGAGTACCAAAAGCAGGTGTGGGATATATTGATTTTTTTTTTCTTTAAAGTAGCTAAAATTTCAAGACTTTACCACCTGTGCCCATTTGAAGCATTGGGTAATTTAGTACCACACTTTCCTCACTGATAGCAATTGCATCCTTGTAGAGAAGGCTGCAGTCAAGCTCAGGAGGAACGTGAATTCAAGTCCTGACTTAAGTGTGTTACAGCATCTTTCACCTGAACCACTCAGAACTCTAAGTCTTGCTTGAAAGCTCCAGTTTCTCCTTCCTGTGGTGGGAATTGTACTAGAACCAAGACACAGGGCAGCAAGCTCAGAGGCTGAACAACCATGGTAAGATCTTACTGTCCCTGCCAGCTTTCCTCCTCTTCAAAAATACTGAACAGAAGCAAGCCTGTATTTTTTACTACACAGATAAATGGAAGGATAAACTCCCCATCTTACCAGATGGCCTACACATCATATTTTTTTAATATAACTTCAAAAGAGGCCTTATGACAAAAATTAACAGACACCTTTCTTTCTCTTGATGCTCTTATATTGCTGGTACTTGTTCTCCCCCAGCACACAACTGAATGGATGTAGAGGATGTTGCACTTCTGCAACTCTGGAAGGAGAACCACATCCAAGTGTGTAAGAAGTGCAATCATGTCACTGAAAAGTGTTCTGACAATAAACACCCATTGCTGAGCTGCACTGGCCATGCAATGCAGCCTTGTGAAAAATTACACTGGATTGCAAGTTTTCCAGTAAAATTTATTTTGGTTTACTGGAACAATCATGATAAGCACAGTTAGAAAAGTTTACACCTTAGGCACATTGAGTAAAATTTCACCTAACTAACAGTTTCCCTAAACTAGTATACTGTTCAATTCAGGAAATTAAGACTTGTCTGTGTGTCCAACTGTTCTGATATCACAAATGGCACACAGTTATACTCCACTCCCAAAAGACATACCTGTTTCTTATTTAGACATTTTTATCAAGTTTTAGTTTGGATTAAAAAGCATCAATTACTTCAAATACATTACAGTTCTACTAAGCTTAAACAAAGATCTGAAAGAAGAAAAAGCACACAGTGATGCCTTTTAGTACCTTCATACAATGCCTAATATGTGGCACTGAGTTTTGTAAAGAACCATCTTCTTGCAGTTTAAAAATTGATACTTTCATTTGATACCTTATAGAACCATAAGGGCCCACAAGAAATTCCTCATTATATTCCCTCTTCAACACACTCATGACTGTACATTACTCATCTTCATGTATTTGGGGTTTTTTTCCAGACTGAAGAAATACAGCTTAATGACTTTCTTCTCTCTTCTCAAACCCAACATAAAAAGTATTTCCAAAACAGAAGGTAAGAGTAGTAGAAAAATTCCAGCCTCAAACTTTAATCTGCACTCTGTTGTTAAGCAACACGAGTCACTGGCGTGACTTAGGTTACCAAACCACTTCCTTGCTGTGCTGCACAAGACATCTCAACTGATCTGTTTTACTATGCCCCTGTCTAATCACATCTGTTGATATGTTGATATCTTCTCTTTTAATATTTGTTGAGCATGTCACTAACAATTTTTATTCTACAATTATATATCACCATGGGAGAATCCCCTACCAGAATTGGTACCAATTTTGTCCCTCTCTAAGCTTAATCTCAAGACAAATCTCATCCAATTCAATGATTGATTCAAACTTTCATAATTGCTAAATATTAATCTCCCAGCTTATGTACTGTAATCTACCTAACTCTCAAGGATTCACTATTTTCTAATGACAGAATTAGTTTCAAAAATCAATTCCACAGACTAAAACTTTACTTAGGAAAAGGAGAAGAAAAGAAAGAAAAGAGAAAGATAAGAATAAAAAACATGTGGGCTCAAAAGGTTTACCAATCAGAGAGACTAAAATTTCATCTTGTCAACAAGATGACAGCCTTGTCAACAAGACCTCAGTCTTAGGAAGCCTTAAGAAAAATAATGTGGTGGCAACTCCTTTCCTTCACACAAAAACAAGCATGTAAGCTATCTCCTCCTGCCCTCAGTGAAAAGGGGAGTCTTAATTTGATTACAGCATGCACTAGGCAACGGAGGAGTTAGAACCTGAGACACATCTTCATTTACAGTACAAAAAGAGAGACAAAACATCCAGGGAACATCAAAATAGTTAAGGCCCAAACAACTAGAAAAGTACCTATGCAAGTGTGCCTGCAAGCTCTGCATAACCTCAGCACACTGGAAGAAAAAGATTATAGCAGCAATTACCAAAACTACAAGGAAATTGAACTTACCTGCAAGGAGCATATATCCATAAGAACACATCCCATCATCAAAGCTAAATCACTGATGATTACTAAAACAACTATTTCCAATTTTAAGCTATAGGTTTCAGTGATAAAGGAAAATAAAGAGTAAAGAACATTTGAAAGCTGCTGAGCAAGCTGATTTATAAAAACTATGTCAGAAAGTCCTGACAACATTTTTAGTATCTTTGAAGAAAGAAATTTCAGGCACAACTTCAGCCATCAATACATGGCTGTCCAAGAATTCTGCCTTCTGCCATGTTACAGCCAAGAGCAACTAAGAAAAGGTAATACCAGTAAGAAAACAACAAACATTATAAATATTCTATCCTCATTTATACTAGGACATTACTGTCTCCTTTTAAAGTGAATTTTGCAATCTAAATTGCAATAATTTTATCAACATAATTTTAATTTCATTTGAAATTCTGATGACATCAGAATAATGCAGTGCCAACTTTGACATTATATTAAACAAAAAACCCCAACAGTAGACTCATTTTCTAAATTAACAGATATACATTATCACTCCACAAAATGTTGTATTATCAAGTTAGTTTTTAAAAGATAAGCAAGCAAGCTATAGCTACATCAGAAATAGATCATACCCAACAATAATATACTGAAGTAGTCAATGACAAGCTTGGTTTAGTCAAATTTTTCTCCATATTTGTACATCATTCTTAATTACATAAACAGAAGTAGCAATAAATAAAATAGCAACTAACTTTATTTTAAGGGTGCCAGCATCCCACAGCCAAAAGCATATAGTTCCATCTGCCCCGGTTGAAGATAAGTATCTCTTTGAGCCACTGCATAGTGGAGAGAACTGGGAAAAGGAGGAAGAAAAAAGAAAAAAAATTCCTGTTAACCTGTTCCAGATGTGCTAAGGAGTTCCACAATTCGTTTCAACAACAACAAAAAAAAGAAGTCAAGCATCAAATCATATTTAAAGGAAACTGATCGGAATGAACACCAAAATAACAAAATGTTGCTCTGTCAACTCCCTCCAGAACAACCCTCCTGGGTTACTTGCCAAAGCACTCCTGGTTCCTCCTCTCTCCCCACCACCCAAGTTGCACAATAGCATGTAACTCATGCAAACAAAACCACAGTACTGCCAGTGACCGCAGTTTTTAATCAATGCACCTCTGCTCAGAATCACAGCCTGCAAAGAAATGGTACTTCAAAACACAACTGCCCACATGTGTCATGCAATTTTTTTGAGCAAGGATTATGTCTGGGATTCTTCAAAGGTCAGGCATTTTGACAATAAATGTGTTTTTTCACAATGCATACCATGAAAATTCCTTCTCACTTCAAGCTTACTTGCCAAGCATGCATTTTTATTACACTGAACGTTCTCATGACTCATTTTTGCAAAGTCAAAACCCACCTGCAATGACGTTATAGATGCACTGTGGCCCTGCAGGACAGCTAAGGGTGCGCAAGTTCGAAGGCACCAAACTCGGATCATTTTATCACAGCTTCCAGCAGCTATCATGGTGTTTTCATAGTTTACTGCCATATCAGATATTTCAGCTGCATGCCCTCTCAGGGTAGCCAACAACCTTCCATCATCAGTTGCCCAGATTTTTACAAGGCAATCATCTGACCCCTAGAAGTAAGGTAGAAATATTTTCAACCACACTATGGGCTGCTTTGATGCTACAGTTAGCACAGTGAAATGAAAAACAGAACTAGTGACATGCAGATACTCCCACCCATGCTTTTAACAGTTTTCCACACTGCATTCAAAACACAATTTTACAATTGATTCTCAACAGTATATACAAATCGTGATGCATTTATAATACAGATCATAAATCCTACAGCATGTTGGTTGATGCTTCAGTAAGACATTTTTTCCAAAAATCCAGCACAAACTGAAGAAGCTGTTGCAAGACATTAAAATAAAGATTTACATTAAAAGTGGAAGTTAATTATAAACTGGTATTTTCTATCATTTATACCCACATATTTTCCTTATCTTCCTAGTTTCATCACCATCATACTTACCACAAGTTAGGTAAAGAGCTATTCCATTATTAGGTCAAACTACTACAAACCTGCTTAAATATTCACATTTACATAAACATCAAAATGATCATTCTTTCTCAACAAACTCAAGAGGTGTCATCTACATATTCATACTTAATTAAAGTTTGGCTGGTCTTCCCACACAATTCTAACAGCTACTTGCCTGTGTACAACATATTACCAGCCCTAACAAAAAATTCAGAACTCATTCCTTCATTTTTTTAATTGCATTTCTGTGCCTTCCTGAAAGTCTGAGCATCTGCACCGCACCATGGCTCAATACCATGACATTTGAACACTGCACACACACTGACAGACAAGATTTATTGTAAACATTTAATTCAATTACTTAGGTTTAGAAGCAATACAAAGCTGGGTTTTAATATCCAGAGCACTGATCTGCTACTGGACACACACAGGTGCTACAACAAGTTACAATGTGACACCACCCTTATAAAATTTCACCAGGTTTTCCTCTTCCATCTATTTACAGTGCCTCTGCATATCTGCCTCTGTAATCTAGCAATTACACTTTAAAGACAGCAGAAGGCATAGCAATACTATCATCTACCTTTTATAAAATAGAACCAGGTCTCCTAGGCAAAGGAAATAGTTACAGAAGCTTATTCATAATTATATTTTTTGCCTCTTGGGTGAGAAGAGCAATGATATAGTCCATACTATTTCTACCTATGCATAAAACTTCCATGCTGAAATTGTGTGGAACACATTTGCTCCTAAACTGCTAGACTGCCACAGTGCCAGACCAGGGAACACAACCAGAGTCTGAGTTACAGCAATGAGCAGAGGCCAGAATCCCAGAATTGTTGAGGTGAGAAGATACTTTGGTCTAGTCCAAACTCCCTGTTCAAGCAGGGTCAACAAGAACATCATGCTGTATCCACCACTCAGGCTTTGTTATCTTCCAGGCATCTATGGAAGGCACCCTCTTGTTTGGTCACCCAGGTCCTTAAATGAAGCATGAGAGAGTACCAGCCTCAGCACCAAACCCTGTGGTACACCACTAGTGACTGGCCTCCAGCTGCACTTGGTGCTGCTAATCACAACCCTTCAAACCTGAAAATGCCCTAAAAACTGACAGTCTCACAGTCCACACATCTAACCTGTACACCATCAGTTTGTCAGTAAGGATGTTGCAGCTATCTGAAAGATAGTATCTGCTCATGCAGTTCTGTTATCATGATATGAGACTACAGTATGAAGAAGCTTGCAAATTCTTCTCAAAATGCAATCACCACCAAAAAACCCAAGAAGCTGAGACAGAAGGGTATGTGTGCTTGCTGCACACACATTTGCTGTAAAACTGCAAATAAGAGCCTCACCACTCAAGAGAGACCTGCAAGTAGGAGGAGGGAATGGCAGACCAAACACTACCAACACTAAAAAAGGTAGAAATCAGTTACAGACAAAGATGTAAAATGGTCAGCAAGGAAAAAAAAATAGTTGTGGCACATAATACCACCTGGAGGGTCCCCAGAGGTTTTTTTGGTAACAGCAAAGCAAGGCAAGAAGATCAGCATAAAACAGGCCTGCTCCCTGCCAGCTGGCTACAGTGTCACTATAGAGGCACATGTACATCTCTTCACTGCAGAGGAAAAATAATGTCAGCCAAGTCTCAACAAGGAAAATGAGGGAAAATAAGGCAGAGGAAAGGAAAACAAAAGAGAAAAAAACTAAGGTAAAATTGTAAATTCTGTAGCTCCTTGGCAAGACATCAATACTAGAGTTCAAACAAATTCATATGTTACTATCTGATCTGAATGGGACAATACACAACTCTTAAAATACTGTTGCAGTTCTACTAGCAAGGGCATTTGGCTTACACCACAACTCATGTTTCCAAGGTTATATCCACAACTGTTACAAATTATATACCTATTAAAAAGCATCTGTCAAAAGTGAATCCTAAAACAACTTCAGCACCCAGAGAGAACTGATGAGTGCATTACCAAGGTATGGAATAAAATTGGCTCATTTTCCTACCATTACACACACTTGTGGGATGAAGTGAAACTGCCAAGCAACACACAAATTAATATTGGGTTGGAAATCTTACACAGACTATTACACAATGCTGTTTATTATTCCCTAGAAAGAATAATCTTAGCTGAGACAGGAAAATAAAGGTGAGGAGAACAGGAGGCTTTTGCAGTCAGAAATTTAAGTAGAGCAGGAATTAGAGAAGACAGTATTTGTTTCTATTACCCTGCATGGGTTCTGCAAGTCATACTTTTCAGTAGAACCAGAACATAAAGTTTCTGCAGGCTGCAAGGAGGGAGTTGCCCCACCACAGTCTTCCCCACAGGTTGCAGGGGAATCTTTATTCCAGCACCTGAAACACCTCCTCCTCTTCCTTCTTCAGTCATGATAGGGTCTGCAGGGCTGTTTCTCTCACATATTTCACTCCTCTCTCCCAACTGCAGCCGCCCTGGGATTTTTCTCCTTCTTAAATACAGTACCCCAGTGGCATTACCACCATCACTGATGTGCTGAGCCTTGGCCAGCAGTGGCTCTGTCTTGGAGCTGGCTGGCATTGGCTCTGCTGGGCATGGAGGAAGCTTCCGGCAACTTCCCACAGAAGCCCCCCCAGCACCACAACCTTGCTATGTGAACATAATAAAGACCAAGTAAGCTAGTAAGGAAAAATGTATACTGTCCCATTTCCACTGTCTTTAGGCAAAATAGAAGTAACATCCTTCTAGAAAGGACAACATCTCCCAGATGACTATGACTCAAAAATGTGCTGAGAATACCTTCTTTTCCTTTTAATTTGAAACAGAACATGAACAAAGCTTGAATTTAGAGGCTTTCAATCCTTTAGATGTCAGGTGGAACAGGAAACTATTATGATGCTGTTTCCAAAACCAACTACAAATCTAAAACAACTCAACTATTACTAACATCACACTGAAGGTTGCGGAGTAAAAATGTAAGGCAAGAACAATTCCCTACTGATGCATGCAAATTTACATACCACACTAGGTATTTTAGTCGTTACAGTAGTCTAGATTGAAAAGAATTGGCACCATTTAATTATACAGATGCAATTATAACACAACAGTTTCATGACTGTTTATCCACTGACTAGAGGGCCATCTAGACCAACTTGGATTTTACTGAAATGTGGAATACAACAATTTGTCAGCAACTTAACATGAAGAATACTGGATTTATCTAAAAGTGCAGAGGTAAGAAGTTCAGTCCTAGGCCCTCCAAAATAAAAATTGAGCAACCACAATTAATATCTATGGCCACTTTATTTAACACCTTAAGTCATCATGATCTAAACTGGAAACTTTCAAGCAATTAGACCAGGACACCAGTCAGCAAAGGAATGCCAGCAAAAATCAGGGTTACAGAAACATATTGCCCCTCTCCATCTCCCATTTTATTTCAGGTTGTTCTACTTCTCTCCTCAAAAAAAAACTGCTGTTACAGTCAAGAGAATTCTCTCATAAAATGTTTAATGCATTCTGCCATGTCATACACAAAATAAACCCACAACACAGAGCCCATTTCCTGGCAAATAAATCATGTATAAACCATAGGACATAAGATTTTAATGCCTGTGATTTAGCTTGCTGACAAAAATAAAATAAATATGAAAATGAGTCTCTTCTATGACAGAAGTAACAAGTAAACAAATAAATAGGCCTGTTCAGAACACTGCAAGGTGTTCCATTCCTTCAACTACACATTTCCCCATGGGACAATGCAAGATATATGTGGGCAAAAGGGAGACTCATATTTACAACTGCCTTGAAAGAATTTTAAAAGTTAGGACTGCAAGGCAAAATAGGAAACCTGAACTGTACTTCTATCAGCATTGTTCAAGCTATCTGACATGAGGTTAAAAGGACACAATCAAGTTCCAGAATCTACACAGGTATCAATCACATCCAGTGTCTGTAGGAAGGCAATAAATGCAGCCAAAGCATCCTGGACTGGCATGAAGTGTGTTTATGAAATCTTTGCCTCTACTGAAACTGAATAGTTACCAAGAAATCTAAATATCACACTGATATCTATGTATTTTTATAAATCACATCCCTTTGGAAACCTGCAATTTCAGTACTGATTTCAGACATCTGTCTAGTATATATGACTTAACAACAATTTAAAAAAAAGGCAAATAGTTAAAAATACTAAAAAAACTAGCATTTTTAAAAAAGTTCCTAGGATCTCATAAAGACAATTTGTTGTGACCCAACCTTTGTTGCAACACACCATGTGATTGTTCCCTCTCTGACTTCCTAATCTAATTCTGTGGTGGCAGTTCCTTGTTTTCCTTATGTTTTTGCTAGAGAAAACAAAGCCACAAGAAAGAACCTATACAGGGTAAATCCTTCCCACTGAAAATGAACAGTTTTCTCAATGAACTGCACACATCAGCAACCACCATCACATCTAATGTTCAGATACATACGCCAAAACTATTTTAGTGTGTAAACCAGCATGGCTATTAAAAAGCAAATATGAGAGGAACAGTAGTAAAGGAATTATTCTGCTTTTCATTAATAATCAGTATCTATCTGACTGTATCTATTCTATATTCAGGTTTTGGAAACAATTAGGTGACAAATTATGTGTAATTAAAAATGAAAAATATCTACAAAAATAAAGATTTTGTACTCACAGTAAATATTCGCCTGCCAGTCCGATCAAAAGTCACACAGTATACAGAAGATAAGTGTCCTAAAATTCGCTTGTGCATCTTCATATGTTGATAGACTGCAGTTGGAACAAGGCGTTCAAGTCTGTATTTTCCATTTAGTTTTCTTGAAAACAGGGTATCCACTACCAAATGGGTAAAGAAAAAAGAAGAGACACATTTATATTGCATTCATAAACTAAAACACTTGACAAGGATGGAAAATTTATTTTAACAATGGATCACCTGCCCGTATGAACAGCTTACTATAGCAATTCTCATTTTGCCCTAGTTAGAGAAAAATACATACAAAAGTAGCCTATGATACAGACATGGAAAAAGGACTGAACTGCAAGGCATAATACAAAGATGCATTATAACTTCCAACTTGAAGTGCCCAAATTCAGGAGTACTGAGGCAGCTTACTCCATGAAGGAGTAACCTACCTCAAATATAAAAAGTGTAAAAGCTTCCATATAGCTATTAACTGAAGGTCAGCACGCATTCAAATCTTCTCCAAGGCAACCTGCTTCTTGAGGTTTGCTCAAACATTTACCAATCACTTGTAAGACCATTCATTTTTAAGAAGCCAAAGCTAAACAAACACACACACACAAAACCATCAAACAAAAATTTACAAATGAATTTACCAAAACTTACAGAAATTTTTGATTTTGACTAACAAAACTTTGTTTCAAAGAACTTGGTGATATTTTTCAAGTTTAAAAGATAACAAGTTCCAAGAGCAAGAATTCAGTTTAACAAAATGGAAATCTTCCATATGAAGTCAGAGAAGAAAATTAAGCTCACTGAAATTAATTTCAAACTGCTATTCAGGCAATACCAAAGCAACAAAGTATAATACTTCTCTGCATGGATACATAAATATTAGTCACACTCCATATCCTTATCAGACCAAAGAATGGCAATGGTGATAATTTCATAATCTACAGAAGGCAGGTAATATAACATTCACACATGAAATGGTGTTGGACAATTGAAAGAAATTTGGAAGGGACAACAGGCAGTCATCCAATCTAACCTCTCTACTCAAGCAGTGTCATCCTAGAGCATGTGGCACAGGACTGCACCTAGGCAGTTCTTGAATGTCTCCACAAACTCTCTGGGCAACCTGTTCCAGTGCATAATCACCCATACAGGGAAGAAGTTCTTCCTCAGATTCAGGTCGAATTTTCTGCGCATCAGTATCTGCGTGATCCCTCTTGTCCTACTGCTCAGCACCACTGTGAAGAGTCTGGCTTCTTTCTCTTGACACCCTCCCTTCTGATACGAACAGACATGGATATGGCCACCTCTCAGTTGCTGCTTCTCAAGAATGAGCAGGCCCAGCTCTCTCAGCCTGTCATATTTATCTCAGAGAGACACTCCAGTCCCTTAATCATCCTCATGGCCCTCCACTGGACCTACTCCAAGACCTCCATGTCTTGTGCTGACATCCCAGAACTGGACACAGCACTCCAGATTGACCTCATCAGGGTTGAGTAGCTAGATCACTTCCCTTGACCTGCTGGAAATGGTCTTCCTAAGGCATCCCTGGCTACCACTGGCCTTTTGGGCCACAAGGGCACTGCTGGCTCATGGACAACTTGCTCCCTAGTAACAGCTGCAAAAGAGCTATAAACCCCTTGCAGCGCTCGGGTTTGGCCCAGACCAACATAACAATGGTTTATAAGCCAGCACAGGTCAAACTACATCAGATATGCCAATTTTTACAGTGGGATTGCAGCAACTCTGTAAGAACTAGAAGCTTCCTGTGTTATAGCCAAGTGCCAAGTCCATTAGCCTCTAGCCCTAATTCAAGGTTTTTTTCCTAGCTCAAGAAGCTCTGTGAAGAAGTGGAATTATTAGCTGCAGAGCAAGGCACTTTTAGTCAAGGAGCAATTGCTGTCTTAAGGTTCTACTGTATCTTCACCCTTCCCTCACACCAGAAAAGATGCAGTTGCATATGCTTTATGACAAATTTTTCCCTTGCCAGCAGCCTACTGCAGAACAGCAGGAAACCAAGATTAGTTCAGGCACAAGATAAATCTAGTTTTGGTATCTGAAAAATCATCCTACATTTAGAAAAAAAATCCTCAACAAAAAAATCACACACACAAAAAAGAAGCCAAACAAGTACACACGCACAAATAGAATAAAGGTCTTGGTCCCAACAAAGTGAGTTCACACAATAATCCCAACCCACACAGAAATTACCTTTTGTCTACTTTTAATATAAGATGGATATGGTTGATGGATATTTCAATGCCTTCAAATGAAACAATAGCTCACAAAAACTGAAAAAAAGCTTAACTAAAAGTTTAATTTGTAGAGATATGTCAATTAAACAAAATTGCAGGAAGACTTTAGGATAAAAGAACAAATGACTTTACATAAGAATGCATTTTTTAATATACATCTGAATTTATAAAAAAATTCTTAAGTACTTGAGATCAGCTTCAAGCTTTATGGGAGTGAGTTGTTTGGTTTTGGGGAGTTTTTGGTAACACTGGAGAAGATAATTTTAGCAGAACACAAGCTAGTATTTCTAAGAATTATCTCGCTGATGCCAAATACCAATGGGCAACTTGCTCTTAATTCGCATATCCCTGGGAAACTCAACAGGTGAAATACCCCTTGTTCAGTAACAATCAATCTACCAGAGGATATAAAAGAGAATACTGTGACACTAGAAAAAATACTGGAATCCATCTTACTCTTTAGCTTGATCAAAACTTAAAATGTGCAGAAAAACTGGTTAAAAATAAAACTAAGTGAATTAAAAAGCAATTTGACATGATAAAAAACCCTCCACAGTATTATGAACTTCCAGTTTCAGGGAAGATTTTTTTTAACCAAGTTCATGCAATTATCAGAGGGAAGGAGAAGAATCAATCTCCCACAGGTTTAAACCCTATCCATAAGCACATAACTTTTAAGATTTCTCAAACTGGGGGATATCTTTTGGTTATTTAAAAAGGAATTCTCACATCCACCACTGTTTTTCAATATCCCTTTCATTTACCTACTTTTCTATTTACTCTTATGAACTTTTCCAAGTGCCACCAACCTATCCTGATTTCTCTAACCAATTCCCACCATTTATTCCAAGCACCCGTAAACTTTGCTAGGACACTAGCTTTTTTTTTTATCCCTCCAGAGTATAGGTAAAAAAATCAAAAATACCTGTGTGAAAAATTCCTGCATTCAAACAATAAAATTGATTTTTCTTGTCCAAGCCACAATGAGAAAAGGTTACCCACTGTTCATAATAATGCCTTTGTACAAATTACAGGCCCTTGGGTTTGTAACAATTGTTACATCAACGCTTGCCAAGTCTCTATGCTATTTAGCTTGATTTTAACTGCATTTGGAAAACAATGAATTTAGAAATCTCTGCGACAGCAAGTCTAATCTCTGTTTTAGCCATATTAGCACTTTTCTGTCTTTGCTTGGCCTCACACAAATGAGTGAGTATGAACAAAGCTGTTAATGACAGAAAGAATGACAAGGTATAAGTAGTTAAACTGTTGCAGTGGGAGACACAAAGTACATAAGGGAGTGAAGGAAGATTATACGTCATCCCAGGATACGTTAGAGAATGCTGGTTGGGCCTTAGGGTGAATCAACAAACTAAAAGGGAAGGGTTGTAAAGAAGAAAATACCAGAATAGAGATTGCATGGTCCTTACTGGAAGGGAACTGTGAAATGGACAATGCATTGAAAAAACTATCCAATGCCTGGCTGACCAAGGAAATTAATACTGCCTTAGTTTTAAATTCCCATCTTCTACTTACACATAAGGTCCTGTTTTAAAAATAAATAAATAAAATAGAAAACAGATTAAAAAAACAGTGTTTTTTTCTAACCAAGTGGTTGTTACACAACATAGTATGATAAACCACCACTTACTCCCAAATGATATTCTGGTTTCAAAACCAGAAGTCTTCTTATTTAATAATCAGTGAAAGCCAGTGTCTGAGAAAGCTGTGAATTTGTTGACATTTCAAAACTTTTTCACAAATTTTATTATTTTAATTTGCTAACAATTCTTTACTAACTGGTTCCAAATGAAATTAAGTGGCTTCTAGTTTTTAGTAAATGGGCTTATGTTTATATACTATTACCAGCCTCCAAGACTGATATGGTCTACTACCACCCAGCCACTGAATGGCTGAGGTGGGAAGGAACCTATGCAGATGTAATCTATTCCAAGCCTCCTGCTCATACAAGGTCAGCTAAAGCAGGTTGCTCAGTGCTGTATCCAGTCCAGTTTTGAGTCTCCCAAAGATGGAGACTTCACAACCTCTCTGAGCAACCTGTGCCAGAGATCTTACAACCCCCCAAAGCTGTTCTCTTATGTTTAAATTGAAGTTCCTCTATTTCAGTTTTGGTTCATGACCTCTGTCATGTCAGGATGCACCAATGAGAAGAGTCTGGCTCCATCTTCATCACATGCTGCAATTTAAGTATTTATAACCATTAATACTACCACCACCATCCTGCCCCATGTCATGCTTTCTCACTCAAGGCTAAACAAGTCCAGATCTCTCGGCTCCTTCTTGTATAACAGAGACCTCAATTTCTCCATCACCTTTCTGGCCCTTTGAGAGACCAGTTAACAGCTATGTTAACCAGTTAACAGACTGCCCATGTAGGTCTTTTCCTGAGGAGCTGGATCTGGCACTCCAGGTGTGATCTTATTTGCACTGAGGGGAAAGAACACCCGCGACCTAATGGCAATGCACTGCCCTCCAGCAACCCAGGATGCTGCTTGGGTTTTGTGTGCAAGGTCACATTGTGTCTGACACATTCAGCACCAGGACAGCCAGGTAGTTTTCTCCACAGCTACATTCCAACAGTCAACTCGCAGTATATCCACTGGTACATGAAGTTATTCCTCCCCAGGGGCAGGACCTCTGCTCTTCTCTTTGTGAAACTTCATTAGATTCTTGTTGACCCATTTCTCCACTCTGTCAAGGTCCTCCTCAATCATTCACTACTCCTGGATTTCAGGTTTGACAAACTTTTTGTTCCATCATCCAAGTTATTAATGAAGATGCTGAACAATACTGGCTCTTGCACCAACCTCTGGAGTACACCGTTAGTGACTTGTTCTTGTGCCAGTCACTGGAATTGACTCTGCCGATCACAGCCCTTTGACCCCAGAAGTTCTGTCATATCTTTTCAGTTTGTCATTGAAAATGCTATGGAAGTCTGTTCAGAAAGCCTTGCTCAACTCGGGATAAGTAACATTCACTACTGTCCCCTAGTCCCCAAGCCCCTCGTCTCCTTTAAAAGGCTATTGGGCTAATCAGGCATGATTTCTTCTTCACAGATCAATGCCAACAACTTTTAACCATGTACCTGGCTTTTCCTACCTTGACCTCCAGAAATATTCACTTCATCACTTGCCCAGGGCCTCAGATGAGGAGGACCCACCTTTAGTTCTACAAAGTCTCCTTCTCATCCTACTGCAGGTTCCCTGTCCCATTCAGCAGCAGGACTACTTTTCCTCCTACTGCTGATAGACCTGAAAAACTCTTGATGTGTTGATTCATATCCCTCACCATACTTATTGCCAGAAGAACTCCAACTTCCATTACTGCAAAATCACAGAATGGTTGAAGTTAGAAAGGACCTCTAAAAATCATCCAGTCTAACCCTCCTTTGAAAGAAGGGCCAAATATTGCTCAGAATCTTTAATCTCTAAAGTTTAAAAAACCAAGTGGGATAGAGAAAAAACCTGCCATTCTTGACCAAAAGGCTCTAAGTGTAAGAGTTTAAATTTCTTTTTTCCATAAGGGCCAGCCAGGAACCTAAAATGCAACTTTGTTTCTTAAAATATTGCTTCTGCTGTCACAATTCACTGCTGCCAACAATCTTAATCTCAAAACCACACATCTTAAAGCGTCAAAACCACCTTATTTGTTTGGTTTCCTGTGGAACAATGTAAAAATCAAACAAAGCTGATGGAAGTGAAGTGGTGGGAGTTTTCAGTGGAACTTACAAAAGAGTATAGATTTTCTCCCACTCAAAAGGCATGCAATAGGCACCAAATTAATGCCTTCAAAGTTTCAGAACTTCTCTAACTCATTCACACCCCAAACAGAACAGGCAGCTCAAAGAAAAACAGAAACCTGTTAAAAAGGATGATAGATTTGGGGGTCTGAAAGATATGGCAGTATTAGCCTTTTTATTTTTCATTTGGCTTACTTTCTAATTTTACCAAAATGATAAATTCTACGCCCTTATTTACATGGTCTTATCCTTGAATATAGAATATGCCTTAAAGATGGGGGATAGTAATCTTAATTTTGTACCACATATATGTTACATTTTTAAAATGCATGCACAATCTTTCATTTTCTTCCTTTCTGGAGTTGTATTTAACTAATGGAAGTTCTGTTCTTAAAACCAGAATCCAACCTCATTCGCCTTCCAGTCACACAAAAATAGAACCAGATTCAGAAGAATCCTGGAAGGATACCCAAAGGATATAATTCACTTACAACTCTTACCCTTATTGAATCAAGTTTCATTAACTTAAGAGGCTAGACAGGCCTCTAATGAATACCACAGAATTCAGAGCTGTTAAAAATAATAGTAGAGACTGCTAGACAACTCCTTCCACTCTCTAGGCTAGTAAGACTGAATGTACCAAGCATTCAGTTTGGTGCTGTTAAAGGCTTTTTTCTCCTTTCTTCAAAGACATCAAAGACCAAAAAAAAAAAAAAACCAAACCAAAAAAAACCAAAAAAAACCCAAAAACCTAAAACAAAAACCAAACTAGCTTGAACTGAGTTCTAACTTCCTACCATTCCTCTGTTCAACTTTCCAACTCTATACAGTACTCCAAGTCTCTTGACTTAGACATGACTGTCAGCCAAGTAACATGATTAAGCTCACTATGTTATCAAGCCAAAATTTGTCCCTGGTCAAATCATGAAGGTAAAAGAATATCAACTCCAAACTGGAATATTTCTGAAAACACAAAAATTCTATAGACACCTCAAACTTCTCATACAATATTCATTTGCTTGATGAAAGCAACTGCCAACCCTTCCTAATTCAGAGGGGTAAAAGGTGAGATATTTCAAGAGGCAGAAAACAAAAACAAATGAACGCTACACAATCTTCCAAACTTCCCTAACTTCAGTAATACCTCACTTGCTTTCACTATGTAGTTCCATTGGTACTGTACTCAAAGCTCCATGACTTCTACCGATTATTTATTCTTGCACACTAACAAGTCATTTACTTCAGTATAATTCACTCAAGATTTGAATTAACATGTACAACAAGATGTTACTTTGACACAGATGTTTTAATAGAAATGCAGTCTTTGTCTTTATTTTCTTCCTATAGTTAACAGAATAATAGAGTTGCACAAAGTACTGGGAAGCTAGTTTTTAGGCCTAAAGTATTTACGTATTTCTAAAAATAGACATTTACACTGCTTTCAGAACCAGGCATTCTCTTTACAGCCAAACCACCAGTACCACTTAATAAACATACTGAAAAAAGTGTAAAATGCCTCAGAACTTTTCTTGAGATTGATTACTCTCCAAAACTGTGAAATACTGGTTTTGGAAGGCAGATATTTTTGCTGGTAAGGAAAAAAAAAATCTTCTTTGTCTGGGACAAACAGCCAGTCTCATTCAGATCCTCACACCCAAGTGGTCAGCTTTCCCATGAGTTCTGAGCTCAAAGCTCTCGAAGGTTTATGCTTAGGTTTAGTCCTTTTTAGCAGTTCCCAAAAATTACTGAAAAAGAGCTTTTTTCTTTCTTCATCCACAAAAATGAGACCTTTAACAAAACACATTAGCATATGACTTGGCTGCTTTTGCTCTTTACTAAGCACTTCAGCAACTTTTTATTAAAATATATTGCACAAGTGAGCCCAACTGAACAAAGACTATTCCATATTCAAGTTTTACTTTTCATCATATCCACAGACACTCTGTAGTTTTCAGGGGAAATACGTTATTTGTACAGATCTATTTTAATTGGTATAAGCCAACTACCTACAAGGCAGGTGGCACAACATACACAAAAATAATTCTAAATAATACCCCATCAGCATCATACCTGCATTGATTAACAAGGCTAGGAAATAAATTAACAACTTTATACATTCACTGAAATGTAAGTTAAGTTTTCCTGAACACAGAAGAATTTCTGTGTCTTTTTTCCTGTTCCTTAAACATTAGTAGGTTATCTACCTGAAATACATACAGCCTGAAGAATAATAGGTTCTAACTTTTTTTTTTTACATAAAACATAGTCTTCCCAGGGGAAAACTGGAAGTTATTTAAGGAAACAGAAAAAAAAGAATTCTAATTCAATTTATAAAAGAAGTGTTATTCAGGTTCCTTATTTCATTGAGAGATCAGAGTAGATAGAATAAGACACATCAAAAGTAAATGCTTTAGCATACTGCTCTGAAACAAATATCCCAAAAATTCAAATACACTTCACAGTTGAAAATATTCAGTTACCAGCACTTACACGAATGTTTGGAAAAGGAAATTACTGGTCATGAAAAAAGTGGTATTTGAAATAACTGTAATTTTGCAAACATTCAGTGCTCTGTAAAAGGTTCAATAAAAATAACATTTATTTAGAAAGCCTGACTTGTTCTTCTCTAAAAAGAGTCTGAAAGTTATTTTTCTTAACATTTTATTTCACTACCACAGCAGCTCTGCAGCTTTCTTTGAACTTCAGCTACCATGGATCTCATACACTGATCTTTTTCCCTTTCAAAAGTATACACCAGCTACCATACACTATAAGCAGTACAACATAAAACAGTCCTCTGTCTTTCAGAGTCCTCCAACATTTTAAAATTTCTTCACAAGAAAAGCTAAGCAACCACTACAGAAATCTTAGCTATTAAAAAGCTCAGTCTTACAAAATAGCCCAAGGTTTTCCAAGATTATTATCATCAAGCCATTGCACAACCACTCAAGAAGAAGGGAATTTTCTAACCAGCAACAAGTATTTTCTCCTACACAGCTAGAGCACAACACAGAAAATGCACTCCAAGTAAATGCAAAACTAGTGGCTCTAAACAAAACCACATTGAATGATTCAGGCACTACATTGGGGTTTAAGTGAACACTTCTGATCAATACACATACCAGCTGAGGGGTTCTTAAAGCTCAGCTCTAAACAGCAAACAAAACCAAATTCTCATCCTACAGTTCAAGCATCTACAGAAATATCATGGAAAGCACGTTACTTGTGCTTTAAAATGGAAATGCTACTAGGACACTAAATACTCGTCCCTCGACCAAGTCAAAATTGGCTGTGCTGAACCTGAGAGTTTAGCTATAGCATGGTTCTGCTCCAGCCGTTGATGGAGAACTATAATTCTCTGGATTAAGTGTAATGGTGTGTATTTTGAGATTTGATTTTGAGTTCCTTCAACTGAAGGAAAAATAAAAATAGCCCAAATTAACCTCTATCGATTTTACATTTTATGCACATTATGTGTACCTATTTAAAGTCATTAAAAGCTTAGAGGCTACCAAAAGCCTCCAAAAGGAGTTTAGAGATTGAAGAATTGCCATGGCAAGTTACCACATTAAAAAATCTCTGTTCCTAATAGTGTCTGCCTACATATTTATATCATGATACTATATATGGTGTATGCAAATATATTTTTTCACATATTTTGTTATATATTAGTTTCCCAATATATCTGCAAATCTTCTCTTTTTTTTTTGCCAAGACAGAAACCTTTGTCTTTGCAGCAGCAGCTGCACCTGATCCAGAGCCAATCAACTGGATATTCTCTACCCACTCTCATCCAACACTGCACATCTATCTGCAACTACCATTTTAGTAAAAAAATCCAGTCCTTTTCTGGTGTCATCCACAGAGACAATTTGGACTTAATCATTCCCCCTTCAGTGGACATCAATAGAGAAAGATGAAAAGATGCCAGTGATTCTGCTCATTTTTCTATACATGAAAAAAAGAGAAAGGGTGCTCCTTAAAGAATCTTCTAAACGTCACATCTTGATCCTTCTAGCAACTAAACAAATGTGTATCTTTGTTCTTAAAACATGAAAGCTAACAAACATTTCAGTGACCATGTGAGAGCTTAAAAATAAAAACTGGAATACCTCTGACCTCCAGCTTTCAATTTTTCAACAGTACAGACAGCACATGCATCCTTCACGATACAGCACAGCAGAGAAAGCTAAAGGACAGCTACAAAATTAGTGAATGGTCCAGAGAGCAAAAAGAATAACTTCTACAAGACTCAATTTTTTTCCAAAAGAAACCATTACCAGTCTACATGACTTACTTTTCCTAACAATGAGTATAGGCCTTGCTGCCCTACAATACTAATTATCTACTGGCAGCCTTATTATATCTTTAAGAAAGAATTTTGTTTGTATGTAGTCATTGTTTAAATACATTTCATTCAATTTCATACTTCAAAGACAAAATTAGCTTCAGAGAAAATGCTGCAATATAGAAACACAGCATATTAATAAAAACACTAGGAGTAAGGGATGTGACACTAACAAGGGTAAATATAAACAGAACTACTATTTATCTCTCACCATCACAATAATCAATCACCCTGAGAGTTAGGTATTAAAATGGCAGTGCCAGAATAAAATTGACTTACCTATACTAGGTGGACTGCCATAATTTACAGGGGACTCTGGGGGCCTTCCACAATGTAGTGCAGCAAGAGCAGATCCCTTCCATACAACATGTTTGCAACCTGTTTGTTAAAAATCACACCAAAAAATGAAGGCAAATGAGCTTTTTCATGCAAAACCACAGGAAAGGTATGAAATATCAAGAACTCTCAAAATTCTCATGAAATTTTCATACTTTTGTTTGTACGAAGCAAAGACTGTCTGCCAGCCCCTAATAATGTCTGCACTCCAGGGACACTTTGTGGAATTTCTTGCTCTAGAAGCGGTCCAAGTCGATGGCATATTTGAAGCAAGTGATCAGGTGCCAAGTGTCTGTAGTATTTCACCTATTACAACAAAGAGCAAACAGAACATTTGAGAAAGAATACAATATTTTTGATGCATTACTAGTTTAATCTCTCCCCCCCCCCCCCCCCAGATTGTTACACAAATTTGTAACAAAATCATAGGATAATAAAGGACAAAAAGAAATAATGACCTTTAAGTACAATAATTCATTCCAGCTGGTCCTAATTAATTCTTTTATTCAGCACATGCCACTTTGTACGGAGAATTGTCGGTATTTACTACTTTCTCATTTCAAGGCACAGTTGGTCACACACTAATAAGCTCCCTTATAACCACAGTAAAAAAATGTAAAGTATATAGTCAATATTACATTTAGGTAGTGGTCTGGTCAATTTAAGTTACTGTAAGTTAAAGATGAGACCAAGATTGTAAAGACATGAACATTTACTTCTTTCAAGAATCACAAATACCAAATAAATAACATAGCTTTGTAAAAGAAAATGCAAAAACATTCTGCATCAATTTACCTAAGTTCAAACACTTTGAAACTTCACAACTGGCTTGTTTTACATCTAAAGCTTTTGAACAAAAATGCTGGCTTAAGTAATTTAACTTTTAATTGGTATATGCCTTCCCTATTGCATCTATAAGCATCACAAGTTTTTGCAACAGGTCATAATTACACAGTACGAAAACAAACGCCTATTATCAGCAACATAATTTCTCACCACTTGATAATGAACCACCTTTAATGACTGCCAGATAAAAACAGTTTATTCTTTTGAATTAACATAATTCTAGATCAGAGAACTGTCTTAAATAACAATGGGGGAAAAATGCTTTTGAAATGTATGTGACAACAGTAAAAATCCTAGTAACATAAGGCTTTTAGATAAGAAATAGCATTTTTAAAATGCAAAAGCTATTGCCAATTCAGACTATAACAAAAACAAATTAAAATAATAAATTAAGAGGGAGAATAGACTCAATTTATCCAGTTCTTGTATAGAATTTGGCAGGTAGTCGTTTTGTCCTTCATACAGCCTGAAATACATTTTCACAGAAAAGGGAGAAAAACCAGCAAAATACTGAAAAAAAAGCTTGTGATGTTTTGTTATTCTGTAACTAGAGGAGGTCTTGACTGACACACAGAATGATGCTTCTGTATTACACCCAATTAACAGAATATACCTCGTTCTTCATCAAATGTGCTCCTATCTTGCTGACACACCACAATCGTTTAATGTACTCCAGCAGTTCGTTAACATAAAGAGTGCTGATGTCTGAAACTGAGTTTCTGGAAAAACCTTGCTTACACCAGTAATTCCCACCACCACCACCACAATCTCCTAGTGAAGGAGGTGAAGTTTTCTCTCTCGCGTCTTGCTCTAACACTGGCTAATAGTTCAGCCTTCTGCATCCACTTCCTCATTTTCACTGTAGTGGAAAGGTGGAGAAAATCAGATGGGTAAAAGACCCAACTTGTGGATTGAAATTAAAAAAAAAAAAAAAAAAACAACAAACAGTTGAATAAGTAAAGCAAAATCTGCACAGCAAGCAAGGCAAAAAAAGAATTCATTTACTACTTCCCATCGGCAGGCAAATGTTTAGCTGCTTCCAGGAAAGAGGGGTTTTCCTTCTGTGGATTATATTAAATTTGTAGAAAGCCTTGCAAACTGTCAGAATTTGGCTGCCTAAAAGTTAAACAACTTGCAAATTCACACAAGTGAAAAAAACTTTTCTTAAATAATATTTAAAATTTTATTTTACTTAAATAAAATTGCAGCTCTTCATAAAGATCAGTTAATTTAAAATTACTAAATTCAATGTCATCAGACAAGCATAGAGAAGAGTGGCAAAAAAGAATTCAGAATAATTATGACAAGAAAAATTAATCAGAATAGCAAATCAACATGTTTTTTTCTACTTAAAGGAGTAATCACAGTCAAAATGCATAAGAGCCTTAAAATATCTAAATAGCCATTAGAAGTTATGAAGCTGTATACACTTTTGCCATCAACAGCCCTGATCAACTTCCTTAGCTTTTATTCTCCTCTTTACTATCTAAAGGAGCACAAAAGATTAACAAGCACGGCTCTTTACTTAATTCCATCTGAAACCAGAATTAAATCTGCAGTATCTGACTTCATCTCTCAAAGATTAATAACTACTGAGTTTTTCTGGTTTAACCATGAATAACACAACTAAATACACAACACAGTTGTCATTTTAGACTGCTCAAGACCCTACAGTTTTACACAACCTAAGAAATGCAGAAAATCTAAAGTAAATGAAGTAAATAATCTTTGACACATTCCAAAACTACAGCAAGCTGACATCTTGAGTCATATTTCTCATGATCTGTCATCAGCCATGTGCTCACTTTTTATTTTAGCAGAAACTAGGTAGGCTCAATTCCTCTTGCAGTTTTTGAAGCAAATGTTTTGATAAGAGGTATCTGTCTGTTTTGTTCTTGATCATCTGTATTAAAGATCTCAATATATACCTTACACCCACACTAAAGTCTCTTCTCATTTAAGTCCATTTGTGTGAAAAGAGCTATTTATGACACATTATGCAGTAGTTGTGTGATGCTTCTTCACAGTATTTGTCTAAGTAATCATAGCTCACTACTAAGCAGCATTTGCAGCAGCTCATTAACAAACTGATTCAACAATCCTTAGCGAGCTGTCGGCTTTGCCAAAACAGAAGTGGCATTGCCCATTTAAACACTTGTCAGCGGCAGGAAGTTTATAGAGCTATTTCATGAACCATGCACAGTCAACATTCAGCCCTCATTTTCCTCCATAAAGCTAAAGTACACACAAGAAACTTAAATAAAAAGCAGGCTTCATTTCTCTGTAAAATCACATAAGAAAACTTATTTAATAAAGTCTTTCTTTGGACTGATTAATTTTTCCTTTTCTTCTTCTAGAAACAAGTAAAATGTGAAACTTGAATAACTTATTAAAAACAGGCTATTAATTTTCTCCAGGTGATATGCTTTATCTACTCCAACTGCCCGACCACTTCAGGGCTGACCAAAAGTTAAAGCACAGTATTAGAGGCATTGTCCAAATGTCTCAGCCAGCAACAGGCTTGGGGCTTTAACTGTCTCTCTGGGAAGTCTGTTCCAGTGCTAATTTGTATGTGTGAGTATTATAGTGGAAGTCACTAATTTAAAAACTGTGTAACAGAAATTCACTCAATTTATCCCTTTTGAAAAAGAAAAAAATGAGAATTGCAGAAGAGATAACCACAATCTGGTAGCCACAAGACAAGACAAGACAAGTTTATTTAATATATTAAACTAAAATTATTCAGATTGTTCCATGGTGCAGTCTACCAGGAAAAAACTCTTGCAGTGACAACTGAAAAAAGAACCTGGAATCAACAAAAATGTACCTACAACACAAAAATCCACATGCAGACTACTTTCAAGCCAGATTACTGAGACAAAACAAAATAAATTTTTGTTTTAATGGTAACTTGAGAAGCTTTCTCAGAAAAGCTAAAGACAATTCAGAATGAAATTTGAAATTAATAGAATGAGAACAGAATAAAATTTGGTTTGATATCAATCTCTGATTCAAAGAGAAAGGAAAGCAAAAGGAAAAAAATAACAGATGTACAAGTATTTAAAATTCATACAGCTCTAAATGAAAGTGAAAACTGGACTCTAGAAACAGGAATTTTAAAATTATATGCCAAAACTGTGATGTCAAACAGCATAAAAAGCACAGGATTTTTTCTCTGCCAGTCTCAGCTCAAATTCTAGCTGATTTTCTTCCTTGTCCTATTAGACTTTCTTCAGTGTCTAATTCTATCTGTTCTCCCAAAAGAAACGCACAGAAGACGTGCTTTTAAGGTAAAATAATAAACCTCTTTTTGTTCTCACAGTCTTTTCACATAAGTTAATACGTCTCAACTATTACCGTAACATAAATTAAACTCTGTTAGCAAGTACAAAATTTTCAGACCTTAAGCATAAATATTATTTACTAGAAAATCAGAAGCAGCATTACCCTCAAACCTCTCCCTTTACCAACTACCCCCATTCCAAACAAGCAGCACGGGAATACACAAAATGCAGCTACACACCTATCTGGACTAACGTACAAATCTTTATCACCTTTGAAATGGACCTAAGTGCTTAGATTTCCATTCTGCATGACTCTGCAGCATAATTCAGCATCAGAATCACAATGAATAAAACAAAAGAATCGTGATTTGACCTAGGGCCTTTAGTTAAATTTGCAATACATAATGCAGTTATTCACCACCATTGTTTTAGACGTCAAGTAAAATATGACCTTATTCTAGTGCTCCAAATACTCCGCACACTGAAACATTCTCTCAAAAATTGTTAGTTTCCTCCCTCACCCTGCTAACAGTCAACATGTTCAACTACCAGGTTTGGCTGTAAATATGTTTCAGAAAAATACATTGCCACACAAGGCCATTTAACAACAAAACCTGCGTCAGTCAGCTACCTGTACTCCAAGATGTGAGAGCCCAGTCTTACTAACACCAGCAGCTCTCCCACTTTAACTACCCTGCTATGTAACACGTTACCCAAAACAAGCCCCACACTGAATTACAGTAATTGTTGTACTATATCAGTTAATCAATCTAATAGAGCATTCAGAGCATCAGCCACTGCCTTATCACTTTAAAATTAGGAATTGCAACAAAATGCAAGTAGTTTTCTCTGAAGAATTCTCATTCCCTTTTTTCTTTTTTTTAGGGGGGAGGTGGGGGGTGGTCTGGGGAGACAGGGCAGGGACAACCAACAGGGAGGGAGAACCATTTCCCCAAAACATATTTATTTCTTGTATACTCTCTAATTCTGCTTGAGCTAAAACTATATGAATATTTCACCACTATTTCCAATTAGAATGACTATTATTTTACTGTGAGATTACTCTCTCTAATTAAATACATCTGTATGAAACAAGCCATCCCAAGAACACATTATTTTTTAATAATTATTAACTATGAATGCTTTTAATGCTATTTAACAGGTGTAAGGCCAAAGCAGATAAACTCAAGCCTTAGTATAAACAGTCTGACACAAGCTTAACACATGAGAAGGTGTGAGCAGAGGCAGCATTTTTTGCCTTATGGACTAAGATGTTCAGCTGTGCCTGTTACTGTTAAATGACCTGTAACTGTTTGCCTTTCTTAAACTCGCTCCTAATTTTGTGGGTTTTGTTGAGTTTTGGGTTTTTTAGACTGAAGTTACACTTTAGAAACTCGATATTCCTCTTCATCCCATCTCTCAACAGTGTTTCTTAGTCACAGTTTGAAAGAATGAGCATAAAACAGTTGGCTTGGCCAATTCTCTTGATTATCTGTGGAGCAAACCAATGTGTGGTGCTACCCACGACAAACAAGTGTTTCCCCATATCAAAATATAAATAGTTTGAATAGAGAGGTTTTAACATCATCCAAGTTCTCAACTATGGGACTAGTCTGTAGAGCAGAAGAACTTTTAGAACTCAGAGGGGATCTTTTAAGTTGATATAAGTCCAACAGAAGCATTGTTAATGAGACCAAAAATCTGGCTAAGGATAACAATCAGAACACTTCAGTTTTCTTAGCCACAGTGCCAAGTTTTTCAGAACACCTTCCAGAATATTGTATAGACTGTCCCCAAAATACTGTTAATAAAATCTAGGTGATCATGCAGCTCTCTGATTCAACTCAATTTTGCTCCCTAATTCTTTGAATATCCTTACAGAACAAGCTTTCTTTCCTAAAGAAATAAACCACTTAGTATCTGGTTACTTATTAAGAAACAATTTCTAAATAGTAACCACAATTCTGCCTAGAAGACTTAACATGAACAAAGAAACACAGTATCAATGTACTCAATGTCCCAGTCCCACAAATATTCTTTGTAACTTCACGTAGGTTTGCACCACAAAAAAACAACAGTGCAATGGCCTGAAAAAAGTGTTTTGTAATTTTCACTTGAAATCACATTTAATAATTGTGGTATGGAGAAGAGAAAGGCACAAATGTCAGCAAATCAATCATCAACAGTTCCTGAGACCAAAACATACTGCCTATTAAACATATTGGGCCATCCTATTTGGTGTGAAGTCCCAGCTTTCTCCTTTCTCAACCACCATCACCACAGTGAAAAAAATTCTTATTCAACAGAATGACAATTACATTAATATTCTGGATAAGAAAATTTACACAATAGTTGTGATCATCTACACTATGATGCTTGTACCATAGAAGACCTTAAAAACAAAACAAAACAAACAACAACAACAAAAACACAAAAAAGACAAACACACACAAAAAAATTTCCAAAACCCACAACATTCCCTATGGTAGCTCTAAATTGTCAAAGTGAATTTCAACAGTTGCTTTCAGTCAGATGAAGTCTACTTTGCTCCCAAAAGAAGCAACTGCAACACATTCTCCATCCCCTCCGCGCTCACTCCTATCATCCCCCTCACGGTGGTGGTAAGATCCATGGTGTAGCACACAAAAAGAGCTGAGCAATCTTGAAATTACTGTTCATTTTTCAGACAGGTCTGCTGCCTCATCCAACTAACCACACATTTGGATGAGCACTCGTGCCTGCACAAAGGATGCAGCAGAAATGCACAGCTTTCATCCACAGCGTACAATTAGAGCAGCTACACCCATAGGAAAAGTGCAACATGAAAAACACAATTACCCTGGAGTCAAATGATGCACCAAAGCTTACTGTGTAACAAAGGCCCTAACAAAGGTGTTGAAAAGCTTAAAAATGTAACACAACACTTAAACATCTTATCCACAATGTCTAAACACTTCACAGGACTGCCTTGCTCTGCTGTTAAATGAGCTGTTAAAATTTCTCAGTTTCTGTTCCCCATAGTGAGAAAACCTCAATCTTTCAAAAGAGAGAAAAGAAGCCATCCTACAATTTGCAAGTTTTCACAACAAAACCAAGAACACAAGACATCCTGAGATCTGTTACTGAGGAGTCCCACCATCCTAGGTAGACCTATGTTGAAAGCAGTCTACCAGGGACTCAATTGTCACAGGGTCTTAGGTTATAGCACAAATAGAAATCTTAATACTGGCAATATAGGAATGAGATCAGCACTCTGAAATAAGAGGCTACACTGTCAAAGCCATATTCAAGTTATTTATTTAACCACACACGCTGACTCTAGAAAAATATAGTATAGGAATACTGAAATTCAAGAAAAACCATTTAAGAACGTAATATAAGTATAATAGCATTTCTAAACTCATGTATTTGCCTGTAGCATTACAAGCATGCACAGCATGGTATTTGCTTATTTAAGAAAATGAAACATTTACTTTCACTGGCCAAACAGAAAAATGAAAGTAACTTGCAAGATTAAAATTACACCACATTTAATATTATTTGCACAAATTAAGTAACAGAAATAAAACATCTAGGGCTGTGAATTCCAGTCTAATAACAAAAAGTTAATTCAAATAAAAATTCTTAAATAAATGCTTTCAAATGAGGACAAAATCAGAACAATCATCTCTTGAAAATATGTTCGCATACATTAAAGGAATTATTTTTCAAAAATATGGGTATAACAAAGGGCATGATTTTGTACACAAAGAAAGAGAAGCTTGGGATAAAATTTCATCCCAGTTACACAGAGCCCTTATTCCTTCCCAGAGTAAAAGTCAGACATCTAACACTATATTTACTGGTGATTTTATTTTTTAGCCTTTTATCCCTTCAGACTCTCTACAAAGTTTCATGAAAGCTTACAGCATTCATGTCTGAGAAAAGGTATCAAAACATGGCAAAACATGACACCTTAAGAGGGAAGAGTTGGCATCTTAACACTGGAAAGACTAAAAATAAACAAAACAATGTTAGCTCAATCATTCTCTATCTCAAAAGCTAAGAATTCTTTGGTTTGAGACAAATAAGTTTTTGTTTAATGAAAGAGGACACAGTGAAAAACTCTTCTTTTGTATAAAATGTAACTGTCATGCTGCAAATACACTTCCGTGCCAGCTTCCACATGCCTAAAATGTCAAGTAATACAAAGTTCACACAGCTCTGACAACTGAGGCAAGAACAAATACAGGATGGAGGGAAGCATCAGGAACAAAGTATCCAATTACACACACACGCCCCCCCAAAATCTAGGTAGGGAAAAGGTGGGAAAGCACTTAGAAATGTTTATTAGGAAGTCTAAGGAAACTTTGTTCTGAACAGAAGACTAGGAAAAGAGAAAGGACCTAGTTAGCATCACCTCTCTGAGTATAAGTATCCTCTCCAGTATAAGTATCAAGTCCAAGTTTTGGGGAAGCACATTTTATGTCATTACACAGCTGTGCTGACTAAATTGGTATTTACCTGCATTCCACCAAGAAAATAAGTTTCTTGGAAAGGTCTGAATGAACATATTTCTCACCAACTCTTCTTACTTCAAATTTTAAAATGTCTTTTTTCCTCACTTTTTCACATTCTTTTATACTCTGACTATATAGAAGAAACTCAAGTCCATACTACACTAAGACTGTACCTCCAAGTCTTTACAATTTATAGGATTAAAGAGAAAGGTTATTGATAAGTTTTACCATGCAACTCCTTGAAATGGTTAAAACAGTCTCACAGCCTTACAAATAAATAAGTAAATAAGAATAGCATAACATATCATGCACTTTGAAATTCCCAGAAGAGTTTCTTCATATTTGATTACAAGAAAGTTAAAAAGTACTGGTATGTATTCTTGTGTTTTCCACAAGCTAATTGCTGTCAACTCTTCCACAACATACACATGAAAATGCCGGTGCCAATGCAACTCTTGCTACAGAAAAAAAGCAATGCTGTAAGTAAACCTGTTCTAACTACAACAAATACCTATGCTTCATACTATAACACTGGTTATAGAATTTTAAAACATTTATATGGCAACAGCCTCTATCAGGGGCATTACAAATGGAGATGGTTCTGTCTCCTTTGCTGTAAGTTCAAAAGTTCTCAACGTATCTGTGTTTCAGAAGTGCTGGAGCTCAGAAATACCATAAGCAACCAGCAAGGGAAACCTCTCTTTGATGAGCATCACAAACAGGGCTCAGCCTTTCTCTTAAATCGTTGTCAGAAATTCAGAAACTAAATTATACAACAGTGTAACTGCAATGAAAACGATACTAGCAACAAGTTGCTAACAGACGCAATTCAGACGCCTTAATTGCTGCAGCACTGTCCCAAGTGCTGCAGTTAACAACACGTTAGGATAAAAACTATCCAGGCCCCTCTCTGACAGCCAGAGCTACATCACTGCGAGCAACACTTTAACACTGATCTAACCCGAGATGAAAAGCACACACTAGGAAATTCCAAAAAAAAAAGAACAAATCAAAAATCCACGTAAGTCAAATTTCTGATGCGACCCTGGCAATCCCGGTTCCCCCCGCGCACCAGCTACAGGGCGCACCGCAGCCCCCGAGCGGCGCAGGGCAGCCCGCGCCGGGCAGGCCGGGCCGGCGGGCGGCGGCCATTGTGTGCGCGCGCGGGCGGCGCACAGCGCCCCCGCACGGCCGCGCGCGCCCCGGCACCCGCCGCCGCTGGCCCCGCCCCGCCCGGCGCCGCGCCGCGCGCGCGGCTGTGGCGCCCGCTCGCACCGCGTCCGTGACGTCGCGGAGCGAGCGCGGCCGGGCCCGGCGCGCGCGTTGTTATTGACCCCGCTCGGGCGGGCACCGGCCGGACCCCGGCACGAGCCCGCCCCGGGACACTGACAGGGGGAGCAGGGAGGGACAGAAGCTGTCAGAAAAATTTAAAAATTTAAAAATAAAAATCCAAAGTTTTGTCGCTTTTTTTCCCCCTAAGTTGCTGTCTTCTTTTTTTTTTTTTTTTTTTTTTTTTTTTTGCGGGAAATTCAATTTTTTTACCGGGCTGCTCAAGGAGAGTGAGGGAGGGGGAAAAGCAACTTTGCCCGCCGCAGCGCTCTCTCCTGTTACCAGCGCCTGCTCCGCTTACCAGGTTCTCGTAGCTCCGGGGATGCTCCTTGCCCGTCCAGTCCGTGCGCTTGGGCAGCAGCTGAGGGAGGGAAGAGAGGGCGCCCCGTGAGCGGCTCCCCCTCCCCCGAGGAGCCCCCCGGCAGCGCCCGGGATGGGGCGGGGGAAGCGGGAGAGCGAGGGAAGGGGGAGGGAGGCCGCAGGCGGGGCGAGCGCCGGGTGCACGGCGCCGCTCTTACCTCTTTCTCCGCCACTTCTCGGATCAGGACCTGCAGCAACAACAAAAGCGGGGCTTGAGAAAAGGTTTCAAAAAGAGGGGAAAAGGGAGAAGGAGGACGAGGCGGCCAGCGCGCCGCCCGATCAGCCGCCCTGCCCGGCCGCCCCCTCCCCACCAGGCCCGGCGGCGCCATCCATCCATCCATCCCTCCATCCATCCCTCCATCCCCTACCTGAGCCGCTTGCTGGCACGGTCCGTCCTCCAAAAAGCGAGCGATGAGGAAGTAGAGCTCTGCGGGAAGAGGAGAGGCCGTCAGGGCTGGAGCTCGCCTCTTTCCCGCGGGCTTCCCTTTCTTCCCCCTGCCCGCCGCCCCTCTCCGGATCCCCCGGCCACCACTCACCCGCTCGCAGCTCCGCCGTGTGCCGGCTGCCGCCGTCCCCGGACATGGCGAGGCGAAAACCGGGGAGGGGAGGGGGGGAAAGGGGGAGAAGGGGGGTTGCCCGGGCCGCGCTCCCGCGGCAGCGTCGGGTCCCAGCGAAATGCGCCCGCCCGGTCGCTGTCACTGCTCGTTCACCGGGGAGAGTCTCGGCTCCACCATTCAACCCACGGGCAGCAGCAGCAGCAGCAGCAGGAGGAGGAGGAAACAACAACTCGCAGCCGCCCGCCGCCAACGCCGCCGCCGTCGCCAGCCAGCCAGCGCGAGCGAGCGCGATCCCTCCGCCAGGAGAAAGAGTCCCCTCCTCCTCCGCGCCCCCTCCTCAGCCCCCACGGCCCCGCGCGCCGCCCCTTCCCCCGCGCCCCCCCCCAGTCCCCGGCGCTGCCTGGCGGGGGTGGCCAGGCAGGGCAGGAACGGGGGAGCCGGACTCTCCTGACTCCGGCTACCGCCCCGCTGCCGCGGCAGCCCCCAGCGCTGTCCGGAGCTGGAGGGGAGAGAGGGGCGAGCGCTACGCGTTTATTAGCGGGAAGGCGGGCGGGCTGTGGCAGAAGATGTCGGCGGGGTGGGCGGGAAGGCGGCGGGCGGGCGGCTGAAAGGCGCTTTCTCTGCGCTGTGCCGGAGCGCGGAGGGATACGACGCACGGGGAGGAGGAGGGGCTGCGGCGGCGGCGGGGCCGCGGCGGCGGCGCTGGAAGTTCCCGAGTTCCAGCGTCGCAAGAATGGGCAGCGAGCGAAGCCAAAATGCCCCCGGGGAGCGCGGCCCCGATGGGGAGGCCCGGCACTTCCACACCCCCGGCCCGCGGCTCCCTCGGAGCCAGCCAGGGACCTCGGGGCGCTGCCAGGGGCTTTGGCATCTGCGCGTAAGTGCCACAGTGTCACGCGTTGCTGGTTCTTACTCTTGCAACATCGCGCCCCGGTTCCTGCCGTGGGTCTGGAGCGGGGGGAAATCCCAGCAAGCCCCCAGCAGCCAGAAGGGCGCCTTGCTCCGTTGTTCGGCCGGGCTGCCCAGGGGGCTCCGCCTGGGGGGGGTGAAAGGCTCGCAGGGCGCCCGCTTTGAGAACTTCCCTTAAAAAAAAATTTAAAAAAAAGAAAAAAAGAAAAAAAAACCAACGAAACAAAAACCAAAACAACCAAACAAACCCCGACAGCTGATAACGATTCTATTCATTGCTCTTGCCGCCAAGCAGATCAGACATGCGGGACTGACGAATCTTCTGCCTTCCAGGAGCGATGGGCAAGAGGAGGAGTGTTGTCAACGCGAGGACGAGCGATGGATGGTGATGCCTGCAACCTATGGCTGAACTGGAGGTAAATCACTAGCGGATCGATAACCTACCGAAGGTTCCTGAAAGCTGCAACATTGTACGGACCCCGGCTAGCGGTTAAATAATTTCTTTACTTAATGTTTGCTACCTTGAGGATACTGAATAAAACCTTCTGGTTTGTGCTGTAACTGTTTCTTTGCTCCTTACAGTCAAAAGAAAATAAAAACAAAGCCGGTGTCCGCCGATAATTAGCTGTTTTTTAAAAAATCCATATCTGATGAGGGATTTAAAGGAGCATGATTCGTTGTCTTTATGTTTTGCAACGTGTCTGTGCTTTTTCTCGTCGAGTTGGGGCCTTGCAATAACGAATGTATTTGTGGACAATAAAAATTAATATAGCAGGGATCAATGTAAACAGGGCAAGCTCTAATTTTTAAATATTTCTTTAGCCTCAGTTATTAACTGATGCAACTTGTGAAGCAAAGACAAAAGTATATTTGAAATTGTACAGAAACTAGACAAAGAACTATTTTTTTCCTGTACGTAAAACCCCCCGAAATTCTCAACTATCTAACTTTCAACAAAATTAAATTTGAACAACATTTCTGTGCAGCTTAGGGTAACCAGCACTGAGCATTTTTATACGTGTTTCTAAGGCCTGCAAGCTCAGTGTACGAGCTCGAGCTTTGTGCTTGATATGGTGAGAAAGCTTCACTGCAATCACCCTTCTGCTTTATTGAAGAAATGTTACCCTGAAAGGTTAAAGAAAGGAGGCTAAAACATCACTTATTTCCATTGTCTTATTACAAAAGCTGTATTTATATAGTGGATGTCTAGATGCTGTGCATTTTTATATACAATTATCACATGTCCTAAAAAATCATGAAAATCCTAATCTAGAATTTGTTATCATTAAGGTAAATTATTTTGTAGGATAAATTCTTTTTTTTTTTAATAAAAAGAAAAGCAAGACTGTATGTACTAGATTTGATCACTGTATCTGTAGCTATGATCACTATACATTTAAAAATGTACATCTCCCTTTCCCCAGATTTGTTATAATAACCACTCTGTTTCAGCTTCATTTTAAATCCACACTTTAAATAATCAAAAAGGAAATGAAATAATATTTAATGTCTAATAAAGATTTTAAAAATAAAGTGACTTGAATCTTTTCTTAGCCATGTAAAATGTGTATTGTAATATCTTTCATAGGTGATTCTCACAACAAAGGGCTACATGAATAATGTGATTAACATTTTAATTTCCCTTGATGTTTACATAAAAGAAAGTATAATGACATATGACATCACTGAAACTGTAAACCAAGCAATAGAAAAATTTTATCAGTTAAGAAGTCTGAAAGTAGAGGAAAAACTCTCCTAGATATATTGACTCTCCTGGTGCTTTTGGCAACTCTCAACTTTTTCTATTGCAGTTCAAAATACAGCCCACAGAATGAAGTTGTTCTTGGTGTTTTGACAATAAAATAAGGATTGTGTATTTTATTTAATTTTTTTAGATCACCAAGCAAAATGGAATCATAGTCCCAGACTTGAGCTTGAGCACTGCAGTACTACAAGCAATATTTAATTGACAGCTTTTACAAACACATATTCCACTTTCTTTTTGCAGATTGAATCTGATTGGATTTTTATGTGCATGTGTGGCACAACATGAAAGTCACATACAAGACAAAATGCCTAATTATTATTGCTTGGTGATACACGTTAGATTGAATTCCTGCAACAGTAATAAATATTCCATTCATTTCTCGGGGATACTTTTAAAGGTTTTTTTATTCTTTCAGTTAAAATTAAGATTTTATTTTATAATGTACACAAATGAAGAAAAATGTAATCTTTGAATTTTTATTATCTTTATTGTTTTGCTTTCTAATAATCGCTTTTCCTTCATGCAATTTTTTCACCTTACGTTATTCTAAAATAAAATACATCAGTCCTGCTTTATCAGCAAGATTTATTGTTTTCAAGAGAAATTACTCTGAAAGATCTTCATAAAAAAAAGAAAGAAAAAATAGTAATGGAATTATTTCATTTTGTGACTTTTGTGACTTTCAAATGTTAATATTCACACAAAATTGCTAAGTTAATTTTACAAAAAAAAAAAGAAAAAGGAAGAATAATATTTCATAGATTTTCCTGTTGCTGGAGATTTTACACATCAGGTATACTAAGTAATGGACTGATCCTAAGAGTTGCTGGTTTGGGATGTCTCTTTTTACCCTAACCTGACCTTTTTTTTTTTTTGTTCCATCCCTCTCTTCCCCCCTAAAAAGTGCTATAAGCTCTATAACTATCCAAATACAGATATATTAGAATTTTCTTGAATTACTGGTTACCTTTGACAGATAAGAATGTAGTATCTTTGGTTTCTTCTTGAATTTTCTGGTATCTTTCTGCACTTTTGGGATTAGTTGGTTTGGGGGGTTGGGGTTTTTTTGTTTGTTTTTTTTACTACTATATTTTAGCCAGTGTTCTTTTGTGTCAGTATGATTTTATACCTTGTGCCTGGAAAGTACATTTTTTGGACCCTACTAGTGGCAGTACTTGACATGAAAAGGCTTTCTGTTTCTTTTGAAATTTGCTCTTCTCCTTTTCTCTAGAGACAAAGGAAAGTATTTAGGGTTTGTAGATTGTCAAGCTGAACAATGTAGCTAAATATTTGAAGCATGATATTGGCAGGGGGTGGCTGAGAGCAACATAAAGCAGTGACTAAGTTTTCCTCGGGTTTGGATGGTTGGTTGGTTACTTGAACAGGGCTTTTTTGGTGAGATTTTTCCACCTCAAATGAGAATAATCACCACTAGTTGCTTGTTAATTCTTACCCTTGAAACCAACCATAAACCTTACAAGGGCAAGATGCGTGTAGTGAGTGCTTGTGAGGCCAGCAACTTTTTTTTATTATCATTTGTGTTAACTTCATGCAGAAAGAACCACACGTACTAAAATACAATACTAATATGAGGAAATTTCTTCTGTAGTTTCAAACAATAACTTGGAGCTTAACTAAGTAGCTTTACATCAAAATTCATTTAAATACTCACTTTTTCATGCTTCATGCCGAGAATACATCCATATCTTTTCTGCACCCTGCACTGGTAACCTACCTGAACTTTCTACCATGAAGTTTCTAACAGAGTGCTTAGCTGCTTTGTATTCTGCCCTCATCAGATATTAAATAGTAAACTGTATGCTTCTATTTTTTACTTTATTTCCCATTTCAGTGTGCCCTTCACCACAGAATGTGCATGTCTTCCCATTCCACTATTTTTGAAAATATTTCCTGTTACTCCTGCTTGCTTCTCACCAGTGGTGAAGAGGAGCATAGAATTAGGCACCTGTGTTACCCAAACCACCAGCAGCACTGACAAATTAGCATTTTTATAAAAAGCACACAAATAGATTAGCCTCTGAAAATGTTTTCTATCAATTTTGTGTAAAAACAAATAATTAGCTGCAAATCTACTATCAGGCTTTTGAAAGTAGATCTATATGTCATTTATATTTTGAGCAGTAAATGAACCTTGTTGGAGTTCATCCAATGAACCTAA